>NC_136061.1:1484460119-1485765628 GCF_964261635.1 Lissotriton helveticus
GGTGAACGTGGTGGTGGTGTACATGGTGGTCGACCTGGTGATGGTGGACCTGCTGGTGGTGTACATGGTGGTGGTGGACCTGGTGGTGGTGGTGGATGTGATGGTGGTGGTGGACGTAGTGATGGTGGTGGACGTAGTGATGGGGGTGGACTTGGTGCTGGTGGTGGACATTGTGGTGGTGGACGTGGTGGTGTTGGTGGATGTGGTGGTGGACGTAGTGGTGGCGGACGTAGTGGTGATATACGTGGTGGTGATGGATGTGGTGGACGTGGTGGTGGTGGATTTGGTGGTGAACGTAGTGGTGATGGACGTAGTGGTGATGGACGTGGTGGTGATGGATGTGATGGTGGTGGATGTGGTGGTGGTGGACATGGTGGTGATGGATGTGTTGGTGGTGGATGTGGTGGTGGTGGTGGACGTGGTGATGGTGGACGTGGTGGTGGTGGACATGGTGGTGATCGTGGTGGTGCTGGACGTGGTGGTGGAGGTGGTGGTGAACGTGGTGGTGGTGCTGGTGGACATGGTGGTGGACATGGTAGTGGTGCTGGTGGATATTGTGGTGGTGGAACTGGTGGTGGTGGACGTGGTGGTCAACATGGTGGTGGTGGTGGACGTGGTGGTGGTGGGCGTGGTGGTGGTGGATGTGGTGGTGGTGGACGTGATGGTGGTGAACGTGGTGGTGGTGTACGTGGTGGTCGACCTGGTGATGGTGGACCTGCTGGTTGTGTACATGGTGGTGGTGGACCCGGTGGTGGTGGTGGATGTGATGGTGGTGGTGGACGTAGTGATGGTGGTGGACGTAGTGATGGGGTGGACTTGGTGCTGGTGGTGGACATTGTGGTGGTGGACGTGGTGGTGTTGGTGGACGTGGATGTGGTGGTGGGGGTGGACGTGGTGGTGGTGGTGGTGCTGGTGGATGTGATGGTGGTGGACCTGGTGGTGGACGTCGTGGTGGTGGTGGACATTGTAGTGGTGGTGGACGGCGTCGTGGTGGTGGATATGGTGGTGGTGGACGTGGGGGTGGGGGTGGTGGACGTGATGTGGTGAACGTGGTGGTGGTGGACGTGGTGGTGGACCTGGTTATGGTGGACCTGGTGGTGGTGTACATGGTGGTGGTGGTGGTGGTGAACGTGGTGGTGGTGGACGTGGTGGTGGTGGTGGACGTCATCGTGGTGGATGTGATGGTGGTGGTGGACGTAGTGGTGGTGGACGTAGTGGTGGGGGTGGACGTTGTGCTGGTGGTGGACATTGTGGTGGTGGACTTGGTGGTGTTGGTGGACGTGGTGGTGGATGTGGTGGTAGACGTGGATGTGGTGGTGGACGTGGTGGTGGGGGTGGACGTGGTGATGGTGTTGTTGGACGTGATGGTGGTGGACCTGGTGGTGGTGGTGGACGTGGTGGACCTCGTGGTGGTGGACGTGGTGGTGGTGCTGGTGCACGTGATGGTGGTGGACCTGGTGGTGGTGGTGGTGGTGGACATGGTGGTGGTGGACGTGGTAGTAGTGGTGGACGTGGTGGTGGTGGTGGTTGTGGATGTGGTGGTTGTGGTTTTGGTCGTAGTGGATGTGGTGGTGGTGATGGTGGTGGACGTGGTGGTGGTGGTGGTGGACTTGGTGGTGGTGGATGTGTGGTGGTGGATGTGGTGGTGGACGTAGTGGTGGCAGACGTAGTGGTGATATACGTGGTGGTGATGGATGTGGTGGACGTGGTGGTGGTGAATTTGGTGGTGAACGTAGTGGTGATGGACGTAGTGGTGATGGATGTGGTGGTGATGGATGTGGTGGTGGTGGACATGGTGGTGATGAATGTGTTGGTGGTGGACGTGGTGGTGGTGGTCGACATGGTGGTGGTGGTGGACGTGGTGGTGGTGGGCGTGGTGGTGGATGTGTGGTGGTGGATGTGGTGGTGGACGTAGTGGTGGCGGACGTAGTGGTGATATACGTGGTGGTGATGGATGTGGTGGACGTGGTGGTGGTGGATTTGGTGGTGAACGTAGTGGTGATGGACGTAGTGGTGATGGACGTGGTGGTGATGGATGTGGTGGTGATGGTGGTGGATGTGGTGGTGGTGGACATGGTGGTGATGGATGTGTTGGTGGACGTGGTGGTGGTGGTCGACATGGTGGTGGACGTGGTGGTGGTGGGCGTGGTGGTGGTGGATGTGGTGGTGGTGGACGTGATGGTGGTGAACGTGGTGGTGGTGTACATGGTGGTCGACCTGGTGATGGTGGACCTGCTGGTGGTGTACATGGTGGTGGTGGACCTGGTGGTGGTGGTGGATGTGATGGTGGTGGTGGACGTAGTGATGGTGGTGGACGTAGTGATGGGGGTGGACTTGGTGCTGGTGGTGGACATTGTGGTGGTGGACGTGGTGGTGTTGGTGGATGTGGTGGTGGACGTAGTGGTGGCGGACGTAGTGGTGATATACGTGGTGGTGATGGATGTGGTGGACGTGGTGGTGGTGGATTTGGTGGTGAACGTAGTGGTGATGGACGTAGTGGTGATGGACGTGGTGGTGATGGATGTGATGGTGGTGGATGTGGTGGTGGTGGACATGGTGGTGATGGATGTGTTGGTGGTGGATGTGGTGGTGGTGGTGGACGTGGTGATGGTGGACGTGGTGGTGGTGGACATGGTGGTGATCGTGGTGGTGCTGGACGTGGTGGTGGAGGTGGTGGTGAACGTGGTGGTGGTGCTGGTGGACATGGTGGTGGACATGGTAGTGGTGCTGGTGGATATTGTGGTGGTGGAACTGGTGGTGGTGGACGTGGTGGTCAACATGGTGGTGGTGGTGGACGTGGTGGTGGTGGGCGTGGTGGTGGTGGATGTGGTGGTGGTGGACGTGATGGTGGTGAACGTGGTGGTGGTGTACATGGTGGTCGACCTGGTGATGGTGGACCTGCTGGTTGTGTACATGGTGGTGGTGGACCCGGTGGTGGTGGTGGATGTGATGGTGGTGGTGGACGTAGTGATGGTGGTGGACGTAGTGATGGGGTGGACTTGGTGCTGGTGGTGGACATTGTGGTGGTGGACGTGGTGGTGTTGGTGGACGTGGATGTGGTGGTGGGGGTGGACGTGGTGGTGGTGGTGGTGCTGGTGGATGTGATGGTGGTGGACCTGGTGGTGGACGTGGTGGTGGTGGACCTTGTGGTGGTGGACGTGATGGTGGTGCTGGTGCACGTGATGGTGGTGGACCTGGTGGTGGTGATGGACATGGTGGTGGTGGACGTGGTGGTAGTGGTGGACGTGGTGGTGGTGGTGGACGTGGTGGTTGTGGTCGTAGTGGACATGGTGGTGGTGATGGTGTTGGACGTGGTGGTGGTGGACGTGGTGGTGGATGTGGTGGTGGACGTAGTGGTGGTGGACGTAGTGGTGATATACGTGGTGGTGATGGATGTGGTGGACGTGGTGGTGGTGGACGTGGTGGTGGTGAATGTGGTGGTGGACGTAGTGGTGGTGGACGTAGTGGTGATGGACGTGGTGGTGATGGATGTGGTGGGGATGGTGGTGGATGTGGTAGTGGCAGACGTGGTGGTGATGGAAGACGTGGTGGTGGTGGATGTGGTGGTGGCTTGGTGGTAGTGGTGGACATGGTGGTGGCTTGGTGTTGGTGGACGGTGTGGTGGACATGGTGGTGGATGTGGTGGTGGTGGACGTGGATGTTGTAATGGACGTGGTGGTGGCGTATGTGGTGGTGATGATGGTGGTGGACGTGGTGGTGGTGGATGTGGTGGTGGTGGTGGTGGTGGACGTGGTAGACGTGTGGTGGTGGATGTGGTGGTGGACGTAGTGGTGGTAGATGTAGTGGTGATGGTGGTGGATGTGGTGGATGTGGTGGTGGTGGACGTAGTGGTGGCCGATGTAGTGGTGATGGACGTGGTGGTGATGGACGTGGTGGTGGATGTGGTGGACGTGGTGGTGGTGGATGTGGTAGTGGCGGACGTGGTGGTGGTGGTGGAGGACGTAGTGGTGGTGGATGTGGTGGTGGCTTGGTGGTAGTGGTGGACATGGTGGTGGCTTGGTGGTGGTGGACGTGGTGGTGGACAAGGTGGTGGACGTGGTGGTGGTGGTGGACGTGGTGGTGGTGGACGTGGATGTTGTAATGGACGTGGTTGTTGTGGATGTGGTGGTAGACATGGTGGTGGACGTGGTGGTGGTGGACGTGGATGTGGTGGACGTGGTGGATGACGTGGTGGTGGTGGACGTGGAGGTGGTGGACGTGGTGGGGATGGACGTTTTGGTGGTGGACGTGGTGGTGGACGTGGTGGTGGATGTTGTGATGGTGGAGGTGGTGGTGGATGTGGTGGTGGTGGACGTGGTAGTAATGAAATGAAAGGAAATGGAGATTTACAGAGGGCGAAACAATCACCCGAGGGTGTCAAGGTGCTTGCTCATTTGAGGCAGGATTTTGGCTAAGGGGTTCGCAGGCACTTTAAAGATTAAACAGCCAAGTCTTTAACGCTTTCCTGAAAGCTAACAGATGTGTCTCCTGTTTCTGTTTTATAGGGAGAAAGTTCCACAAACTAGTTGCACCCAATACAAAGCTTCTTCCCCTAGAAGCATTTTTTCACCCTGCGAACAATAAAATTGTGTGCACAGGATAAGCGAAGATTGGTTGCCGGGGTGTAGGGTATCAAATTCCGTTTATAAAATCCCGGTCTTATGTCCTGTGTGGTCTTAAAGACAATACATAGAGCCAATACGTTTTTTTATTGGCAGCCAATGTAAATCTTTGAGTGCCTTTGACACAGATTTGTGTCTTGGGATGTTCATCAAGAGCCTAGCCGCTGCATTCTGCACAACCTGCAGTTTAGATAGGCACTTTTTCCGGAGGTTGATAAAAAGCCCATTACGGTAGTCGGCCCTTGAGAGGACAAGCACTGAGACCACTGACTTACGGAGCTCAGCTGGGATGAAAGGGAGGATTTTTAGTAGTGGTGGACGTGGTGGTGGTGGTGGTGGACGTGGTGGTAGTGGTGGACGTGGTGGTGGTGGTGTTGGTGGTGGACATGGTGGACGTGGTGGTGGATGTGATGGTGGGCGTGGTAGTGAGAGACGTGGTGGTGGATGTGGTAGTGGTGGTGGATGGGGTAGTGGTGGTGGATGTGGTGGTGGCGGTGGCCGTGGTGGCGGCGGTGGCCGTGGTGGCCGTGGACCTGGGGGATGTGGTGATGGATGACTATTGGGTAGGAGGGTGCTGGCAGAATGTGGAAGGAGAGGAGGATCTCGAAGGGGGCACATGGGGGTGTAGAAAGAGGCCGAATATTAGAAACAAGCCACAGTATCGCTCTGGTTGATGTTTGGGAGGTGGGAGGGGTGTTCTGTGCAGAAAGGCATTACGGCGCTCTAGTAAATAAATAAATATGCGAAAGTGAAAGCGACCGCGTTTGGAGCTGAAAGTGCAGGCTGTGCTTAATGAGCCATGATGAGTAAAGCCGCTCTGGCTCCCGCAGACGCTAGGCCAGGGCAGAGAGAAGGCGGGACATACACCCACCTTTGGCCGATTGCGTGCTGTCTTTCTTAGAAAGACGCATGCAAAGGCCTATATCGGGTGAAGAAAAGAAAAGCACACGCACGAGTGTGTGTTCCAAAGTTTAAAGCCCTCACTAAATGTCTCGAAGAGCAGCGCATGCGCCCTGGCTCAGGCGAGACTTCAAAAGGAGTCAACCCCCAATAGAAACACTTCACATATGTGCTTATCCAGTGTGTAGAAGCTCCATTCTACCTTCCGTTATATCCAGCACCCATCCTGTTTCTGTCTGTGCTTGCCTTGCATCCTGAATTCTACCAAGCTTGTTTCCTGTCTAGTTTCACCACAGGGCTCTGTTCCTCCCGCGCTGTTTTTCAAGGGGTGTCAGTACTCCATGATTTCCCCTGTTTCCTGGTCTTTTGTCTTGAGTTCTGTTTGTGGTCTCTGCTGCAAATCTAATCCTGATGAAGTGTCCTTTCTTGCCGCAATACAAGCAGACTCCTTGCTTACGGTGAATGTCTTTTTCAGCCGTGGTTAATGCAGCCCTTATGGTTCCGATCTCCATTGGTTCAGATCCTGAAGCGTTGTTGAGTTCCGAGGATTTCTGACTTTCATAAGAAGGTATGTTTCTCTCCTTCCTTTTGTGGACACCTTTTCGCTCACTCAGTCTATGATCTAAGCATGGTACCAGATTAATCAGGTCTTCACAAGTGGCAGGTTTGGGATCGATCTGAGCGAAGACATTCATGAGGTCTTCCCGTAACCCTTGATGGAAAAGTGCAGCTTGTTTGGACTCAGGCCACTTGGTTTCCGCTACTAGCCGCCTAAAGGAATTCAGATACACCAACAAGTCCTTGTTACCCTGTTGCAGCTCCAACAATTCCCTATCAGCCGTGTAGGTCTCAACTCTCCTGTCGAATACCTTCAAAAACTCAGCCCGAAAGGCTTCCCAATCATGTAGGAAAGGGTCGTCACAACTTACCAGTGGCACTGCCCATTGTGCCACATCTCCGGCTAGATAACAAATAAGAAAAGCTAGCTACCCTTGCCTGGTTAGTGGGGAACGACTTTTGTTTGCAGGAAAAGTGTAACATGACCTGTATCAAAAATACCTGCACTTTACCGGAATCCCCATGATACCTCTCTGGTGTAGCTAATGGTATGGAAACCGGCATCTCTATGACCACCGCATTAGGCGGTGTTGCCGCTGAAGCACCTGCACTAAAAGGATTCCTCTGTATATCATCCATCCTGGCTCTCAAATCTGCGGCTTCTTGCCTTGACGTTGCTAACTCAGCCTGAACCGTGGCAAGCACAGCTATAACTTCATCAAGAGCGGCCATTCCCAGCTCAAGCCGACCGGGAGGACACTATTTCGTGGGTAGGAAATTCTGTTACTTTGTCGGTCCTCAGGATCGGTTTGATGCTCGGAATGGTCCATCTCTCGATCTAACCAAGCCTTAATAGCCGTAATGACACAGGTCAGTGGAAGGAACAAGCGGGGGAAGGAAAGAAAGGGAACAGCAGGGAGGGAGATCTGAAACGATAAACACAATCATATATTTTTTATAAAGAATGTCACAAATACCTGCGAGCAATAATTGCTAATGTAATGTCCCTTCTTATACCTGTAACAAAAAAGAACGGCACTGGTAGAAGAAGATACTTCTATACATGACGTGCCATCTGTGTGGTAACACCATGTGTTGTACTATAGCTGCAGTGGAAATAAAACATACAAGAAAACACACATTGAGTATGAACCCCTATGTAGAAAGCAGATTGACCACACGAATGATAATAGATAATGACTAGCTAAAGACCTACCCTTCCCTAAACTCCACTTCACATCACAGGGATAGAGCGTAGTCCATACCACTCCTATTACCCCTGTTAAAACAGAGTCAGAACAACACATCAGTAGTCATCATAGTGCTCAAACGTCTGTATAAAATTAACCAGAAAATGAATGTACTTCATATAAACAAGAATTCAACGAGAGGGTTACTTCACCCTGTGAGCCAGTTCAAATATAAACGATGAAAACAAGTGATCAAAGAGAAGATCACATACCGTGAAATGTCAGTCCAGAATTAGCCAAACAAAAGGGAAGGGGGTTACTGGCTTAGTATTTGACATTTTTCAAACCTCCACACACTCCCTCATGTGACCTTTGTCCTCGACAGAGCCCCCGGCCGACAATACCGGGTGAAGGCAACACCGGTCTCAATAACGTCCTCCGCACGAGCAGCAAGCTCACCAATGGAGGACGCGACTAGCTACCGGCCGACAATGTCGGTCAAAGACACAGAGGCGTCAATCCTCCTCCTCCGCACGAGCATCCGCTCAACCAACGGAAGAGGTATCACCAAAAACACAAAACAAGGAGCCAGACCTCTCCTCCTGGACTCTTCGGCACCGCAAGAACTATGGAGGAAGAATTTCCGACGCTATACCGGGTTCTGGTACTTCCTAAAAGCCGTCCCTTGCCACGTCGTACATGATGCGCAAAGCACCATGGGAGTTGTGGTTTTCCTGGGTAGCGACGCTATTCTGAGCAGTACTGACACGCTCTAGCTGCAAAGATCGTGCGCTCTAGTCCGGTGCATGTAACACTCGTCATGTACTGCTTTGTGCAGCTCTTGGTTCCCTATCATTGATGCCTACTATGTCCTTCCTTTCGAACCACTTTACACCTACTTCATCCCTGTCTTCCAACCCTTCATCAATTCACCTCGTTCTACATGCCCACAGCATATCTTCCAACATCTATCCTGGTACTTTCCACCTCCAAAACCCTCTTCAGTACTATATTCAGCCTTTGGAGCATACTATTAGACTTTGCTTGAGAAATATCCCTCCCCTTCACACCAGCCCTTGAGCAGATCCTTCATCTCATGGACTGGATTAGTGTTTTTCTTTCCTTGTAGGCACTAGAGTGCCAGGGAAGTTGTCTGGCTTTACTTTTAATTTCTTTCACAGTAGCTACGCCTCACAAGGGAGATTGTGAGCATAGCCGAGGTAGCTGGACCCCTGTTTATTTTTAATTTGCCCTGCACTTTTTATCTTAGTTAGCCCTCACGCGTTGCAGCGCCTGTGGCCATGACCCTTAACTCACCATCCTATGCCGGCTTACAACAACGGACAAACAGCGCGTCCGCGCAGCGTGCACACAGCTGGCATGCAGTAGGCGCGTCAAAGGCAAGCCCTTCTGCACCCGTCTGCGCTCGGACTGCGCGCAGTGCCAGTCACGCTGCTGGTTTGAGGGTTGATACCTCCCCCAAAAAGCCTAGACTCCAGTACCTCAGGGATGCCATACTGGACTAGAAACCGTCAGGTAAGACCTGCCCTAGCCCGCGCTTTGACCCATACTCAGCTCAGGGTACATCGCACTGTTCTTATTGTGGCCTCACCT
Organism: Lissotriton helveticus; assembly: GCF_964261635.1. Classification (NCBI taxonomy): domain Eukaryota; kingdom Metazoa; phylum Chordata; class Amphibia; order Caudata; family Salamandridae; genus Lissotriton; species Lissotriton helveticus. The sequence goes on from NC_136061.1 coordinate 1,484,469,004, forward strand.
TTCAGCACCTTTCACTTCCCACTTAAGCTCCCACCGCCTCTACCTCCCCGCCTTCTAAAGGGGAGTTGAGATTCTCAATATGGTCTGTGCTTAGTAACGCGAGGTCCTTAGTCATGAATGCAATCGCATTTCAGGAGTTTCTAGAAGCATATCAAATCGAAATTGCCTTTATTACATAAACATGAGCAGATGTTTCGTCTGACCCTGACCTACTTATGGCCATACCTGAAGGCTTCAAAATTGAATAAGTCGACAGAGTAGGAAAAAAAGGCAGAGATACAGCCCTGTAGTAGTGGGCCTCAGCAAGGCCTACCAGTGCTAGGGGTTCTCCCTTCTCTCCACAGAGTCCTCAGACCAATAGAAAGAAGTTGGCAGAGAAGCTGGAATAGAAAATACAGAGTTTATTAAACCTCATGAGGTGGAACTACATTCACACAGCACCCTTCGGTAATGTGTGAAGTAGCACACTGAATGGAAGGAGCTTGGTCCTTTTATACCCACAACACAGGGGCTCAAATGAAGGCGGCACAAGTACAAAATGCTGGTTTTAGGTACATATAAGGTCATACAGAAAATGCACAGTCAACAAGTGGGAGGAGCTAACAGTTGCTAATTCTGGTGAACGCATCCTGACAGTGACAGACTGGGGTCAGCAGCAAGCTCAACTGAGCATGTTCGGAGCAGAAAAGGCTAAATATATCTCGTCTCTAGGGAGATTTCAAGAGCAGTTAACAGGAAGTTAGGACAGAGCACATGGTGAGCACATGGTAGCACATGACAAACAAAATGGCTGACAGAAATACAAAATGGATTCCACAAAACGGACAAGATAGTCTTTAAATACAGGATGGCTTTTGCTAATGCTAATCCCTTCGCTGCCAAATTACAACAGCCCTACCTCTTAAATAAAGTTTTAAATCTTGTTTCAAAGCTTTACTGTATAACCGGGATTATGAAGCCATGGATTTTAAGGTCGAACTAGATGGTCAATATTCTTTCAGTGGCACTCTACTTTACTGTCTACCTAGCTCTAAGGCCACATTTATTGACAATCTAGACCATCTCTTAGTTCGCAAGGCTGAACTTCCCAACTTCTCCATTTTAGGAGATTTTAATTTTCACATGGAAAATGTCACTGACCATTAAACCGAAGTGCTCCTTGATCAAATGGTCAGTGTTGGACTATGTCAACTAGTAAAAGGTTCAACACATACCGCTGGACACTGTCTGGATGGGATTTTCTCTGATAATCCTTATCTAAGATGGACCAGAACCCTCCCTCTTTTCGGTCTGATCATAATGCAGTCCTCTTCGAAATTTCACTGCCACAAAAGATATTTCCCAAAGATTCCTGGGAATCTTTTTTTAGTCGCTCCTGGAATAAATTAGAGGCTAAACGTCCTGCTTTTGCAAACTCTGCCGCACATTTCCACCGACCCTAATCAAGCAGTGGCAAATTACTAGTCCAGGCTTAACTCTGCAACAATGCAATTAGTTGCCCCTAGAAACAGCCAGCGTTCCAGGTGCTCACCTTCAGAACCCTGGTTCAACAATATTCTTAGAGCACAGAAACAACAATGCCGTAAACTGCAGAGGAAATGGAGACTTGATGACAATTTACATTCTAAATTGAATATACATCATCTCTTCAAGTTTACAAAAACCTTATCCTTGGGGGAAAAAGGCTTCCTACTTTACGGAGATAATCCAAGCGGCCTAAAGCCCTATTCACCACAGTGAAAAATGTGTCCAAACTCCCAGTATTGCAGGACTCTAATGTTAGTCAAACATTTTGTAAATCTCTAGCTAAATCTTTTCAGCACACAGTCATGGCTGTCTTTGACACCTTTGTGCTCCAGGATAACTGCCTGGCACATGCCCTCACTCAACTGAACAAGATACAATCTACAGCAGGATTGGTATCACCAACACTCTCATCCTTCACCGCCTTGACCATAGAACAGCCAGCCAAAATATTTGGCGTAATTAAATCAGGATCACCCTTAGATCCCTGTCCCCCCAAAATTCTGCACTTGTCCCCGGAAACCATAGCTATTCCCCTTATAGCTATTTTTAACTCTGTATTCCCATCAGGCCGTTTCCCAACGGAGTAGAAAACAACCTCCATACTAGCTTTATTAAAAAAACCTAACCTGGACGCTAAGTAAACCTCCAATTACAGACCCATATCAAGACTTTCATTTCCCTCAAAGGTGATTGAGAAAGCCATTAACACTGAACTGTCTTCTTCTGTTAATTAGAATGCAATACTGGACTCCTCCCAATTCGGATTTTGTGCGGACTATAGCTTATACTTGGCTCTCATTACTCCCACCGAGGAGCTCAGACAGACCTTGGATGGAGGGGGAGTGCTGCCCTGATCCTTTTGGACTTATCAGCGGCATTTGATACAGACAATCATGAGCTGCTGATAGATTGTTTAGTTTTCATTGGGGTCAAGAATAATGCGCTCTCCCTGCTGGGTTCCTTTCTGTATGAGCGGTCTCAATTGGTAGCGTTTGGTGACTATGCCTCACCCTCTTTTTCCCTACCTTGTGACATTCCTCAGGGATCCTCCCTTTGCCCAATGCTTTTCAATCTCTATGTCATCCCACTGGCTAAATTGCTAAAAAGGTACGGCTTTGCGCTAGTATCGTATGCAGACGACACTCAAATAATTGTCTTGGTGAGCATTTCATCCAGTTCCACAGCCAACAGATTTCATGACTGTATGAGTCATATAGGTAATTGGATGACAGACAATTGTCTGAAGTTAAACTTCTCCAAGACTGAGGTTCTTTTATTTGAAAACAACCCCTCTATCTGGACAGATAGTTGGTGGCCTGTCCACTTGGTACTTTACCCACATCAGCGTCTAAAGCCAAGAACCTAGGAGTCATCTTTGATACTAAACTATCATTTGGAGCACAGACTAACTTTATTACTTCTGCCTGTTTCTTTATACTCAATATCTTGAGAATAGTACTATCCTCACTCCCTATTGATCTCAGGAACCTGGTGTCCGTACTTATTTCATCTAGACTGGATTACTGCAATGCTCTTTTTCCAGTGCCTCTAAACACAATATCCAAAAGCTGCAGATTGTTCAAAATGCAGCAGCAAGAGCACTCCTAGGAATCTCTAAATTCGATTCTGCTTACAAAGTCCTATCCCATCTGCACTGGTTACCAATAGCAACATGGATCCAGTTTAAATCACTCAGTATTGCTTTTAAATCTTTGAACAATCTTGGGCCAACGCAGTTGGCAAACTATCTTAAGCCATATATCCCAGCAAGGTCCCTTGGGTCAGTTGAGCTTGAAAATCTGGTTGTCCCTAGAGTAAGTAGGGCCAGGTGGGGTGACAGGTGTTTCACTACAACAACAGCCAAACTGTGAAACTCTCTGCCAACCTTGCTTAAAAAAGTGACTAACCTGTTAAAATGTAGAAAGGGCTTAAAAACATGGCTCTTCCAGACATACATTTCAATCCACTCCAGTCAGATCTGTATGTTTTGAGGGCAGCGCCTAGACACCTTAGGGTATTTGTCGCGCTTTAGAAATTTATCATCATCAGACTCCTGCATTAATGCCTTCATTTCCTCCATCAGTGCACTACCACCAGTGCAGCCCCCAACTCAGCATCAGCGCAGCATCACCTCAGCACGGCACCATGTGAGCACCAGCATAGCACCACCTGAGCACCAGTGCAGCACCACCACCTCAGCATGGCTCAGCACCACAGCATCACTCAGCACTAACTCAGCATCACTCAGCACTAACTCAGCATCACTCAGCACTAACTCAGCATCACTCGCACCACCTCAGCATCACTCGCACCACCTCAGCATAACTCGCACCACCTCAGCATCACTCGCACCACCTCAGTATCACCTGATGATCACTTCCGCACCAGAACACCACCACCACCTCAGCATCACTTAGCACCACCTGAGTATCATTCAGAATCACCTGAGCATCAACTCTGCACTAGCACACGATCACCTCAGCACCACCCGCCACCACCTAAGCCTGTGTCAGAATCTGGCATCTGTTGTTTTTCCCCTGTCCATCCGCTGCTCATGTTGTAATTCACGTATTTTTCCCCATCCGCTGCTCATGTTGTAATTCACGTATTTTTCCCCATCCGCTGCTCATGATGTAATTCATGTATTTTCCCCCAACCTCGACCCTCCCGTTGTTAATGTCCCTCCCAAAAACAACATAATAAAAGCTATAACAAGCAAGCATTATAATAGTCAGGAAGAGTTGCCAGCACTGCAAGGACAAAAAAAATAGAAGACATTTTTTATGTTAATTCTTTTTTTAATGGAGTTGTTCAGTTGTATATAATGTCTTCTTGGTTATATATGAGGTAACAAAAATGCTTATAACACTTTTTTATTGTAACTTTTCAACATGCTGCACCGCAAGCACAATGCTCTACAACATAGCTTAAAGACGTTGAAAAAGCCAATAGCTCTAAGGTTCCAAAGGCGAGACCTATTGGCTATGCAAATGCTTGTTGGCTTTGCTATCTCTAACCAGGCTTTTGGTTCCACTCCAGCTACCAAAACTATTCTACGCTCACCTGGGAGCTGCCTGTTCTCTCAAGTCTCATTTTAGAAAGATCTCTGTTTCTGGGCGAAACCATTTGTCATAAAAGGACTATAATGCGCGGGAGGACCCTTAGTGAATACTTCACCCAACAGGATGTGGATTAATAACCCATAATGCTCAGGCAGGTAGTGCATTTTCCGGCGGTATTCAAACCGCCATTTCATGTCAGTTGCAAGGAACTGACGAGCCATGTGGGCTGGTCACTTCAGATGAACAGGATCATGCCTCGCTAATCCGCCAGATGCTCTGTCAAACACTCTCATTTTTAGATTGCTAGGCATCTCCTTCGCCAGTATCCTTGACCTTGGGGAACTATTTAATCGTTTCAGAGCAAGAGTTGCTTCATTGCAAGGAACTTTCTCCAGCATTTCTATCAAGCAGCAACTTGGATCGAGAGTAGATCGATTTATTGAGTGCATCTCAGTAGAGGCAATGATAAACAGAGGGGAGCAAAGCTAGGCAAGAACGAATACTCAACTATCCATCGTTAGGGCGCGGACACTGTGGTAGAACGATTGCTGCATTGCGGTCTTTGCCCTGCAAAGGTGCACACGTGATTACTATGTAATAGAGCGAATAATCAAATCACAGTGTACCAAACAAACTGCACAAGCACAGCCCTGCACAATCCACATAACATGCATAAAGCAGCAAACAATGACACTTTCGAAGGCTCTTCTGGCTCGGGTGCCATAGCACAGAGGAGCTTCTTATCTGTCGTAGGAGAGAATAGCACGTGAGCAGGGACACTTCATAGATGCAAAATCCTAAACCAAGGACTGTATGTAACATGGCGTGCTTGTACACACTGTGGTATATGCTGCAAAGAACAAGGGTACCCCAGTAATGTGACCTGGGGTAGTTAAGTATTTAGGAAAAACAAGGGTCAAGGAGAGGCCACTTCGGTCCTCGTGTAGCCTAGGCTACTAAGTATTTTAGAAAACGCTGGTCAGGTAAAACAAAGTAGAGTAGTCCAGGCAGGACTGAATCATGCAGTATATGCAGGGATACAAGGTTTGGTATGACATCACATTTATTAACAGCATCAACAGAGTATCATAGTATCATTCTAGTAATAGTTCTGGTGCTCACACAAGAAGTGAAAGTGCATGAAGTGAGGGATGTTCGTGACATTAAAATGTACATTGCATTGACAACAGTATTGTACAAAACTCCAAATTTGTTAGTTGCAGTAATAGAGTTTTGGTTGTAAGGCTCAACGCGTTTCGATCTCATTAGCATGAGATCATCATCAGGACGAGACAAGTGTGAGCAGGTAGAATTTAGGATGCCAGGGGGACCACAGCTGATGAATAACAGAGGACCCATGAGTTCCGGGCGGGAGGTCTGACTGCGTCGAATAAGGTTGCGATGGGAATTAATCTTTGGAAGTGACTGCAGGCGAAGCACAACAGTTCAGCTTGGATTGCGAACAAATCATCATTGGTGCAATATTGTTGTCAATACGATGTAAATTTTAATGTCACGAACACCCCTCACTCACGCACTTTCACTTCTTGTGTGAGCACCAGAACTATTTCTAGAATTATACTATGATACTCTGTTGATGCTGTTAATAAATGTGATGTCACAGGCACAGCTAAATCCCACCTTGCACCCCTTAGAACCACTCTCAGTTCAGCAACCAGAATGGTCCCAGAAATAAAAAAAATATGACCACATAACCCAAGCCCTAAAAGAACTGAAGTGGCTCCTGATTGAAGCTCCCTGAAGCTTCAGAACTGCTTGTCTTGCTCACAAAGCTCTTCATACTGGAAAACCAGCTTACCTCGCTTTAAAACTAAAAAGTGCAGGTCAGACGAGAAACCTAACAAGCTCAAAAACCCTACTAAGCATTCCGCCTAAAGCCCACAAACAAAAAACACTGTCACACTCTTTCTCGAGCAATGCCCCTAAAGTCTGTAACTCCACACCAGTACATATTAGAACGAACCCTTCCTTCAAGAGACAACTAAAGGACTTCATACTAAACCTGCATCTCAACTAATGGGTCATGTATTATCCAATTGGACACACTCTCTACTCCAAGTCCTCCTTACACCCCTTCCTTGTTCTCTTTCCTCTCTCATGCTCAACCACTGGTTTGATCCGGTGGTACTCAGTTGCTCTGTATATACTTGTTATCTTTGATGTGAACATTTTCTGTTGTAAAGTGCTCTGATACCCTCAGGTCTAGCTAATGTTATATAAAACTCTTAAATTAATACATAAATACAAGAAATCAAGGTCATACCCATAGAATAATACTGAAGGCTCTAACCATACACTGACAGAGTAGAATGCCTTAAAAAATGTATGCATTGTATTTAACCACTAAGATGCACTTTCAAGACATGACATTCAAGAAGGTAAAACGTAGGCATTGAAACGATATTGGTGATTGAGGCTGGAACAGACATCTTGGTGAGTTGTGGTTGTGGCCTCAAAGAGGCATTAAAGCGGATTCAAGTTGTACTTCCATTGGCGCATTTGGGCAAGACGACATGCACGGGGAGTTTCTGTTGCTGACTGGGGTATGATGCTTCCATTTCAACTACGACTACACTTTTTTGACATATTGTAGCACTGTAGGTGCAGTTGTTCCTCATACAATCCAAAGTGGAGGTACTAGGGAAAGTCAAAGGCTTTACTCCATTAGTCCACAATAAACATCGCCAAGAAGGTAAAACAAATCTTGCAGGTCAGGAAATGTGTATACATGAGACCCCAAAAAGGCTAATGTGTGGGAGCTGTACTTCACCTGTACTATTGATGGCATGGTTCTCTAGGTTGACCTGAAATGCTGGATACCATCAGCTACATCCTGAAATGAAATGCATGATGACATTCTCCAACACACTGAACCATATCAATAAAGAGGCCAAGATGGGATGTTGTTGAAATCAAAGTTGTTTCAAAATGTCATTTATGAAATTGTGGTTGACCTGGAAGGGTTGAATGTTAGTGACCCCAACGTCAAATTGAGAAATGGATTTTCCAATAACAGAAAGCCTAATATGCTTTGAAACTGTGCCCTGATTCAAATACCACTGGACATTTTCTGTCACAGACAACCTCGCCAGCCACTCAGGCAGATTTCTAGGAAGGAGAATAAATTAGCATATTGGAATAATTTTGGACAGTGCAGTGCTGAAAGGTGACTAAACTGATGGACATTAGTTAGACAGTGCTAGTAGACCAGTGCTTGTGTTTGGCTGTGTAGGTGTAACAAGCTTGAGCCTTCCACAGGGATTCCATCTCTGATTGGTAGGGTTTGCTGTTCTGTGAACAGTGAGGTGGGTGGGGTGCAGGGGCTGTACATGATGTGGAATGAGTAGCTTTGTAAATGCAGAAATGTTTGGATGATGAGCCTTGGGGTAGTCGGACCAGTGAATGGAGGCTCATGGTCACTTGGAATTGGTTACTATATAGGTGCACCCGAAACTGATGGTGCCCACACACTTGCTATTACCTCTTTTTGGATATGAAATATCCAATCTTGCCTATTGAACTCCTGCCCATTCTTCGCTCCCTGTCAAATGCAGAAGTACTGACCTTGAACAATTAGTGCTCACTTTTACTTCTTGCTAAGTGGGTGGTCAAGATTCCTAATTATGGTGGTTGCTGAGAAGGCGCCATCCATCGCTTCCTGTAATTCTGTCTAGCATAGAAGAAATAGGTCATATTGATTTGATGTAGGGTACTTCAAACTGGTGTATTTGTTTTCTATGTAGGACTTAGTGTGGCGTCTATAAAGTTCGGATGCTGCACTAAATCTCCCTGATACCTGTATTCGAGCCTCGCCAGTGCCTCATACACGAGGCCATGGTTCCGCCAGCAGGGGGCACCACTGCTATGTTTTCCCTGCTTGAGTTCCGACTCAGCAGCTGCAGGCCTCCAGCATACACTGCACCCAGTTTCTGTCCACACCCCATCACTAACCTGTGAATGCACCTGGCACATTTTGGCTTTATTTGGGCATACACATCTATGCCATGGTCTCTAAGGGTGAGCCTGACATATGACCGTAGTAGGGCTATGACTGCAGCTGGGCATCTGATGACTGTAAATTGAAATGTGATGGATGTAAATAAGCATGTGGTGGTTGCACCAGGACATTAGGAGTCTGTATTTGTCCTACAATGACTTCATACGTAGTTTATATGTGATAAGATATAAAAATAAGAACTTTAACTTCTTTAGTAGCGTGTAGTTAGATTTAATTTACTCCGATAAGGTCCGCGTTCCTAAGGTTATGCTATTCCACTCTATAAAAGAATCCGAGACTAAGCTGGGTTCATACTTCAAATGATGTCTCTGTGTGTAACGTTATCTTAGGAAGCACTAGAAAGGCATGCAGTGCCACTGTTTGGTGAATTTACTCACCTGTGCATCGTATTTTGTCGTTCTCTAAATGTGATTGCTAAATAAGTGATTCAGCATTTTCTGTTTTAAGGCACAGGCTACGTTCAGCGATGCTTCTGCCTATTTTTCTGAAGATGAGTGGAGTCTTTTGCAAGAATGGCAGAGGGAATTGTACCGGAATGTGATGAAGGAAATTCACCAAGCTTTGATTTCACTAGGTAACGATGCAATTGTCTCACATTGCTCTTTGATTTTATACTGTGTACTATGCCTATCTTGTTATTTTAGTGTTATACGATATTGTTTGATTATCTGCCTTAATTCTCTCCTGAAAAAGGCAAAAAGTCATAGAACTCTAATGCTACTTACAGAAAAATGTGAAAGGGGGAACTTAACTAATCACAAAACTTCAAGCAATTAAATGATATTTGTAAATTCTGCCCAAAGTCAGAGTTAACAAAATACAATATTGTCCATCCCACCAGGAATACTGTGGGCGAACTGTCTTCAGACACTGGTACCACCAAGAAGACACACTGCTTTATCCCTGTAGTGAACTGTAGATGCACCTCCGGTACCTGCCTGCCTTTCCTTTCTACTCTCCTCCTTTCTTCCTTAAATCCTTACATCCCTTCATTTTCTCTGTCCTTTCTCTATTCCTCCCTTCCTTTCGCCATGCTTTCCTTTTTTCTTCCTTTTCTTCCTTTCTTCTTCTGCTCTCTTTTTTTACCCCCTTTCATCCTCCCTCCCTTCTTTCTTTCTGTCCTTCCTGTCTACAGCAAAGTAAGGTCCATCCGCAGTGTGCCAAGAACCTTTGGGAGGTTGCAGATCGGCCTCATCAATCCTCCAGGACAATTCCCCAGGGTAGACGCCCTGAATACTGAATGAAGTCGGTGTATAGGCCTGCTATTTGGGATATTGAACCTAGCTTTCCTATATTGATGGTTGGACACAGTATTGGGATCACAGCATTGCGCTTAGACGTTTCTTGTATTGTTGAATATTCTTGGATGGAAACTTAAATGGACAGACACAATAGCCGGAGAAACAGAAATGGGTTTATCTCATTTAGTAGAACCATGAAATTGAGCAAATTAAAGAACTCTGAAGAGAGTAACCTATGGTCTAATGTAAACGGAAAATACCACTGCACTCTAATGCCACATGCAGTGTAATTGGATGGTCGCTCACTGTAAACATGATTTATCTGTGGGGTTCTGTAGGGTGCTACAAAGCAGGAGTAGTCGTTTCACGGGTCTGTGGAAATGGACGGGACTAGAGGGTCATACAAAAGCACAGGGGCAACTGGAATGATCTCAGGCCAAGGTAAAGGGCAACGAGCCAGAGAAAGACGTCTGCAATGGTGGAAGAGCCTTGAGTACTATCATTTCAACCAGTCTTAAGCGTCTGTCTGGTGAGGGGGAAGCTTCTAAAAAGGTACCTAAACTCTTGTCCCTCTTTTCTGCATTTCGTTGCATCCCAGATTCACACCACATATGTACTGTACATACATGTATACAAGTGAGAAGGATCTCATTACTCAGATGTCATTGGAGGTACATTAACATAGCATTTGATGTAAAGGAGTAGGTGGTTCCGGGTGCCAGATGCCTCCTTCTTCCCAGGACGCAACCCCTAAAGCAGTTACATACTGCTTTTGACAGATCTCAGTTGCATCAGGAAGAAACCCCAGCAATCTACCCAGTCCATGTGATTTGTCAGAGCTACAGAACATACCTCATGCCAGTAGAATGGTGTAACCACCCTAAGACCTGAGAAGAGGTTTAGGAGGTTGAGTACTCCTTGTTTCTTTGATTGTGAATATGTTATAGAAAAAGATGGCATGCTTTAATTACCTATAAGCATTTGCCAGCACGTTTCGCTGTAGCTAGCTATATGCCAATGAGCTTTTTCAAGGTGTCCTTTGTCATGTATGTGTAGTCTACAGATGTGAATAGGTTTGTGTCCATGTCTAAGCTAAGAGAGCCGATTTCTGGCTCAGGAGATTGTAAAGATTAGTCTGATGTCAGTTATAGGACTGGTGCTCTTTCAGGTCCATTTAAAAACCCCAGCTAGTTCCTTCGTCAGTATTCCAATTGGGTGTCACCAGACAGGAAGTTATATGGTCATTTTCTAAAGACCGTTTTGCCATTTATTGTCAGTAACAAAAAACAAGCATTTACAATGCAATGGTTTTGCCTTTGTTAAAGTTAGAGCTATTGGCATTGCTCTTGACACTCTGAAGCTCCACTCTGAAGCTCCACTCTGCACTCTGAAGCTCCACTCTGCACTCTGAAGCTCCACTCTGCACTCTGAAGCTCCACTCTGCACTCTGAAGCTCCACTCTGCACTCTGAAGCTGCACTCTGAAGCTGCACTCTGAAGCTGCACTCTGAAGCTGCACTCTGAAGCTCCACTCTGAAGCTCCACTCTGAAGCTCCACTCTGAAGCTCCACTCTGAAGCTGCACTCTGAAGCTGCACTCTGAAGCTCCACTCTGAAGCTCCACTCTGAAGCTCCACTCTGAAGCTCCACTCTGCACTCTGAAGCTCCACTCTGAAGCTCCACTCTGCACTCTGAAGCTCCACTCTGAATCTGCACTCTGAAGCTCCACTCTGCACTCTGAAGCTCCACTCTGAATCTGCACTCTGAAGCTCCACTCTGCACTCTGAAGCTCCACTCTGAAGCTCCACTCTGCACTCTGAAGCTCCACTCTGCACTCTGAAGCTCCACTCTGCACTCTGAAGCTCCACTCTGAAGCTCCACTCTGCACTCTGAAGCTGCACTCTGAAGCTCCACTCTGAAGCTCCACTCTGAAGCTCCACTCTGAAGCTCCACTCTGAAGCTCCACTCTGAAGCTCCACTCTGAAGCTCCACTCTGAAGCTCCACTCTGAAGCTGCACTCTGAAGCTGCACTCTGAAGCTGCACTCTGAAGCTGCACTCTGAAGCTGCACTCTGAAGCTCCACTCTGAAGCTGCACTCTGAAGCTCCACTCTGAAGCTCCACTCTGAAGCTGCACTCTGAAGCTCCACTCTGCACTCTGAAGCTCCACTCTGAAGCTGCACTCTGAAGCTCCACTCTGCACTCTGAAGCTCCACTCTGAAGCTCCACTCTGCACTCTGAAGCTCCACTCTGAATCTGCACTCTGAAGCTCCACTCTGAAGCTCCACTCTGCACTCTGAAGCTCCACTCTGAAGCTCCACTCTGCACTCTGAAGCTCCACTCTGAATCTGCACTCTGAAGCTCCACTCTGCACTCTGAAGCTCCACTCTGCACTCTGAAGCTCCACTCTGAAGCTCCACTCTGCACTCTGAAGCTCCACTCTGAAGCTCCACTCTGAAGCTCCACTCTGAAGCTCCACTCTGAAGCTCCACTCTGAAGCTCCACTCTGAAGCTCCACTCTGCACTCTGAAGCTCCACTCTGAAGCTCCACTCTGCACTCTGAAGCTCCACTCTGAAGCTCCACTCTGCACTCTGAAGCTCCACTCTGCACTCTGAAGCTCCACTCTGCACTCTGAAGCTCCACTCTGCACTCTGAAGCTCCACTCTGCACTCTGAAGCTCCACTCTGCACTCTGAAGCTCCACTCTGCACTCTGAAGCTCCACTCTGAAGCTCCACTCTGCACTCTGAAGCTCCACTCTGAAGCTCCACTCTGCACTCTGAAGCTCCACTCTGAATCTGCACTCTGAAGCTCCACTCTGCACTCTGAAGCTCCACTCTGAAGCTCCACTCTGAAGCTCCACTCTGAAGCTCCACTCTGAAGCTCCACTCTGAAGCTCCACTCTGAAGCTCCACTCTGAAGCTCCACTCTGAAGCTCCACTCTGAAGCTCCACTCTGAAGATCCACTCTGAAGCTCCACTCTGAAGCTGCACTCTGAAGCTGCACTCTGAAGCTGCACTCTGAAGCTGCACTCTGAAGCTGCACTCTGAAGCTGCACTCTGAAGCTGCACTCTGAAGCTCCACTCTGAAGCTCCACTCTGAAGCTCCACTCTGAAGCTCCACTCTGAAGCTGCACTCTGAAGCTGCACTCTGAAGCTCCACTCTGAAGCTCCACTCTGAAGCTCCACTCTGAAGCTCCACTCTGAAGCTCCACTCTGAAGCTCCACTCTGAAGCTCCACTCTGCACTCTGAAGCTCCACTCTGCACTCTGAAGCTCCACTCTGCACTCTGAAGCTCCACTCTGAAGCTCCACTCTGCACTCTGAAGCTCCACTCTGAATCTGCACTCTGAAGCTCCACTCTGCACTCTGAAGCTCCACTCTGAATCTGCACTCTGAAGCTCCACTCTGCACTCTGAAGCTCCACTCTGAATCTGCACTCTGAAGCTCCACTCTGCACTCTGAAGCTCCACTCTGAATCTGCACTCTGAAGCTCCACTCTGCACTCTGAAGCTCCACTCTGAATCTGCACTCTGAAGCTCCACTCTGCACTCTGAAGCTCCACTCTGAATCTGCACTCTGAAGCTCCACTCTGCACTCTGAAGCTCCACTCTGAATCTGCACTCTGAAGCTCCACTCTGCACTCTGAAGCTCCACTCTGAATCTGCACTCTGAAGCTCCACTCTGCACTCTGAATCTGCACTCTGCAGCTCCACTCTGAATCTGCACTCTGCAGCTCCACTCTGCAGCTCCACTCTGAAGCTCCACTCTGAAGCTCCACTCTGAAGCTCCACTCTGAAGCTCCACTCTGAAGCTCCACTCTGAAGCTCCACTCTGAAGCTCCACTCTGAAGCTCCACTCTGAAGCTCCACTCTGAAGCTCCACTCTGCACTCTGAATCTGCACTCTGCAGCTCCACTCTGAATCTGCACTCTGAATCTGCACTCTGCAGCTCCACTCTGAATCTGCACTCTGAAGCTCCACTCTGCAGCTCCACTCTGAAGCTCCACTCTGAAGCTCCACTCTGAAGCTCCACTCTGAAGCTCCACTCTGAAGCTCCACTCTGAAGCTCCACTCTGAAGCTCCACTCTGAAGCTCCACTCTGAAGCTCCACTCTGCACTCTGAAGCTCCACTCTGCACTCTGAAGCTCCACTCTGAAGCTCCACTCTGCACTCTGAAGCTCCACTCTGAAGCTCCACTCTGCACTCTGAAGCTCCACTCTGCACTCTGAAGCTCCACTCTGAATCTGCACTCTGAAGCTCCACTCTGCACTCTGAAGCTCCACTCTGAATCTGCACTCTGAAGCTCCACTCTGCACTCTGAAGCTCCACTCTGAATCTGCACTCTGAAGCTCCACTCTGCACTCTGAAGCTCCACTCTGCACTCTGAATCTGCACTCTGAAGCTCCACTCTGCACTCTGAATCTGCACTCTGAAGCTCCACTCTGAATCTGCACTCTGAAGCTCCACTCTGCACTCTGAATCTGCACTCTGCAGCTCCACTCTGAATCTGCACTCTGCAGCTCCACTCTGCAGCTCCACTCTGCAGCTCCACTCTGAAGCTCCACTCTGAAGCTCCACTCTGCAGCTCCACTCTGCAGCTCCACTCTGAAGCTCCACTCTGAAGCTCCACTCTGAAGCTCCACTCTGAAGCTCCACTCTGAAGCTCCACTCTGAAGCTCCACTCTGAAGCTCCACTCTGCACTCTGAAGCTCCACTCTGCACTCTGAAGCTCCACTCTGCACTCTGAAGCTCCACTCTGCACTCTGAAGCTCCACTCTGCACTCTGAAGCTCCACTCTGCACTCTGAAGCTCCACTCTGAAGCTCCACTCTGAAGCTCCACGCTCCACTCTGAAGCTCCACTCTGAAGCTCCACTCTGAAGCTCCACTCTGAAGCTCCACTCTGAAGCTCCACTCTGAAGCTCCACTCTGAATCTGCACTCTGAAGCTCCACTCTGCACTCTGAAGCTCCACTCTGAAGCTCCACTCTGAAGCTCCACTCTGCACTCTGAAGCTCCACTCTGAAGCTCCACTCTGAAGCTCCACTCTGCACTCTGAAGCTCCACTCTGAAGCTCCACTCTGAAGCTCCACTCTGCACTCTGAAGCTCCACTCTGAAGCTCCACTCTGAAGCTCCACTCTGAAGCTCCACTCTGAAGCTCCACTCTGAATCTGCACTCTGAAGCTCCACTCTGCACTCTGAAGCTCCACTCTGAATCTGCACTCTGAAGCTCCACTCTGCACTCTGAAGCTCCACTCTGAATCTGCACTCTGAAGCTCCACTCTGCACTCTGAAGCTCCACTCTGAATCTGCACTCTGAAGCTCCACTCTGCACTCTGAAGCTCCACTCTGAATCTGCACTCTGAAGCTCCACTCTGCACTCTGAAGCTCCACTCTGAATCTGCACTCTGAAGCTCCACTCTGCACTCTGAATCTGCACTCTGCAGCTCCACTCTGAATCTGCACTCTGCAGCTCCACTCTGAAGCTCCACTCTGAAGCTCCACTCTGAAGCTCCACTCTGAAGCTCCACTCTGAAGCTCCACTCTGAAGCTCCACTCTGAAGCTCCACTCTGAAGCTCCACTCTGCACTCTGAATCTGCACTCTGCAGCTCCACTCTGAATCTGCACTCTGAATCTGCACTCTGAAGCTCCACTCTGCAGCTCCACTCTGAAGCTCCACTCTGAAGCTCCACTCTGAAGCTCCACTCTGAAGCTCCACTCTGAAGCTCCACTCTGAAGCTCCACTCTGAAGCTCCACTCTGAAGCTCCACTCTGAAGCTCCACTCTGAAGCTCCACTCTGAAGCTCCACTCTGCACTCTGAAGCTCCACTCTGCACTCTGAAGCTCCACTCTGAAGCTCCACTCTGCACTCTGAAGCTCCACTCTGCACTCTGAAGCTCCACTCTGCACTCTGAAGCTCCACTCTGAATCTGCACTCTGAAGCTCCACTCTGCACTCTGAAGCTCCACTCTGAATCTGCACTCTGAAGCTCCACTCTGCACTCTGAAGCTCCACTCTGAATCTGCACTCTGAAGCTCCACTCTGCACTCTGAAGCTCCACTCTGCACTCTGAATCTGCACTCTGAAGCTCCACTCTGCACTCTGAATCTGCACTCTGAAGCTCCACTCTGAATCTGCACTCTGAAGCTCCACTCTGCACTCTGAATCTGCACTCTGCAGCTCCACTCTGAATCTGCACTCTGCAGCTCCACTCTGCAGCTCCACTCTGCAGCTCCACTCTGAAGCTCCACTCTGAAGCTCCACTCTGAAGCTCCACTCTGAAGCTCCACTCTGAAGCTCCACTCTGAAGCTCCACTCTGAAGCTCCACTCTGCACTCTGAAGCTCCACTCTGCACTCTGAAGCTCCACTCTGCACTCTGAAGCTCCACTCTGCACTCTGAAGCTCCACTCTGCACTCTGAAGCTGCACTCTGAAGCTCCACTCTGAAGCTCCACGCTCCACTCTGAAGCTCCACTCTGAAGCTCCACTCTGAAGCTCCACTCTGAAGCTCCACTCTGAAGCTCCACTCTGAAGCTCCACTCTGAAGCTCCACTCTGAAGCTCCACTCTGAATCTGCACTCTGAAGCTCCACTCTGCACTCTGAAGCTCCACTCTGAAGCTCCACTCTGCACTCTGAAGCTCCACTCTGCACTCTGAAGCTCCACTCTGCACTCTGAAGCTCCACTCTGCACTCTGAAGCTCCACTCTGAAGCTCCACTCTGAAGCTCCACTCTGAATCTGCACTCTGAAGCTCCACTCTGCACTCTGATGCTCCACTCTGAATCTGCACTCTGAAGCTCCACTCTGCACTCTGAATCTGCACTCTGCAGCTCCACTCTGAATCTGCACTCTGAATCTGCACTCTGAAGCTCCACTCTGAAGCTCCACTCTGAAGCTCCACTCTGAAGCTCCACTCTGAAGCTCCACTCTGAAGCTCCACTCTGAAGCTCCACTCTGAATCTGCACTCTGAAGCTCCACTCTGCACTCTGAAGCTCCACTCTGCACTCTGAAGCTCCACTCTGCACTCTGAAGCTCCACTCTGCACTCTGAAGCTCCACTCTGAAGCTCCACTCTGAAGCTCCACTCTGAAGCTCCACTCTGAAGCTCCACTCTGAAGCTCCACTCTGAAGCTCCACTCTGCACTCTGAAGCTCCACTCTGCACTCTGAAGCTCCACTCTGCACTCTGAAGCTGCACTCTGAAGCTCCACTCTGAAGCTCCACGCTCCACTCTGAAGCTCCACTCTGAAGCTCCACTCTGAAGCTCCACTCTGAAGCTCCACTCTGAAGCTCCACTCTGAAGCTCCACTCTGAAGCTCCACTCTGAAGCTCCACTCTGAATCTGCACTCTGAAGCTCCACTCTGCACTCTGAAGCTCCACTCTGAAGCTCCACTCTGCACTCTGAAGCTCCACTCTGAAGCTCCACTCTGCACTCTGAAGCTCCACTCTGCACTCTGAAGCTCCACTCTGCACTCTGAAGCTCCACTCTGAAGCTCCACTCTGAAGCTCCACTCTGAATCTGCACTCTGAAGCTCCACTCTTCACTCTGATGCTCCACTCTGAATCTGCACTCTGAAGCTCCACTCTGCACTCTGAATCTGCACTCTGCAGCTCCACTCTGAATCTGCACTCTGAAGCTCCACTCTGAAGCTCCACTCTGAAGCTCCACTCTGAAGCTCCACTCTGAAGCTCCACTCTGAAGCTCCACTCTGAAGCTCCACTCTGCACTCTGAAGCTCCACTCTGCACTCTGAAGCTCCACTCTGCACTCTGAAGCTCCACTCTGCACTCTGAATCTGCACTCTGAAGCTCCACTCTGCACTCTGAAGCTCCACTCTGAATCTGCACTCTGAAGCTCCACTCTGCAGCTCCACTCTGCACTCTGAAGCTCCACTCTGAAGCTCCACTCTGAAGCTCCACTCTGAAGCTCCACTCTGAAGCTCCACTCTGAAGCTCCACTCTGAAGCTCCACTCTGAAGCTCCACTCTCCACTCTGAAGCTCCACTCTGAAGCTCCACTCTGCACTCTGAAGCTCCACTCTGCACTCTGAAGCTCCACTCTGCACTCTGAAGCTCCACTCTGCACTCTGAAGCTCCACTCTGAAGCTCCACTCTGAAGCTCCACTCTGAAGCTCCACTCTGAAGCTCCACTCTGAAGCTCCACTCTGAAGCTCCACTCTGAAGCTCCACTCTGCACTCTGAAGCTCCACTCTGCACTCTGAAGCTCCACTCTGAAGCTCCAGTCTGCACTCTGAAGCTCCACTCTGAAGCTCCACTCTGCACTCTGAAGCTCCACTCTGAAGCTCCACTCTGCACTCTGAAGCTCCACTCTGCACTCTGAAGCTCCACTCTGAAGCTCCACTCTGCACTCTGAAGCTCCACTCTGCACTCTGAAGCTCCACTCTGAAGCTCCACTCTGCACTCTGAAGCTCCACTCTGCACTCTGAAGCTCCACTCTGAAGCTCCACTCTGCACTCTGAAGCTCCACTCTGAATCTGCACTCTGAAGCTCCACTCTGCACTCTGAAGCTCCACTCTGAATCTGCACTCTGAAGCTCCACTCTGCACTCTGAAGCTCCACTCTGAATCTGCACTCTGAAGCTCCACTCTGCACTCTGAAGCTCCACTCTGAATCTGCACTCTGAAGCTCCACTCTGCACTCTGAAGCTCCACTCTGAATCTGCACTCTGAAGCTCCACTCTGCACTCTGAAGCTCCACTCTGAAGCTCCACTCTGAAGCTCCACTCTGCACTCTGAAGCTCCACTCTGAATCTGCACTCTGAAGCTCCACTCTGAAGCTCCACTCTGAAGCTGCACTCTGAAGCTCCACTCTGAAGCTCCACTCTGAAGCTCCACTCTGAAGCTCCACTCTGAAGCTCCACTCTGAAGCTCCACTCTGAATCTGCACTCTGAAGCTCCACTCTGAATCTGCACTCTGAAGCTCCACTCTGCACTCTGAAGCTCCACTCTGAATCTGCACTCTGAAGCTCCACTCTGCACTCTGAAGCTCCACTCTGAATCTGCACTCTGAAGCTCCACTCTGCACTCTGAAGCTCCACTCTGAAGCTCCACTCTGAAGCTCCACTCTGCACTCTGAAGCTCCACTCTGAATCTGCACTCTGAAGCTCCACTCTGAAGCTCCACTCTGAAGCTGCACTCTGAAGCTCCACTCTGAAGCTCCACTCTGAAGCTCCACTCTGAAGCTCCACTCTGAAGCTCCACTCTGAAGCTGCACTCTGAAGCTCCACTCTGAAGCTCCACTCTGAAGCTCCACTCTGAATCTGCAC
This sequence comes from Lissotriton helveticus, assembly GCF_964261635.1. Classification (NCBI taxonomy): domain Eukaryota; kingdom Metazoa; phylum Chordata; class Amphibia; order Caudata; family Salamandridae; genus Lissotriton; species Lissotriton helveticus. The sequence goes on from NC_136061.1 coordinate 1,484,488,151, forward strand.
TCTGAAGCTCCACTCTGAATCTGCACTCTGAAGCTCCACTCTGCACTCTGAAGCTCCACTCTGCACTCTGAAGCTCCACTGAAGCTACACACCGCGCAGGGCAGCTCTGGATGCTGATGCGAGAGGCCAGCTGGGAGGCGCGCTGCTCGTCTTCCTGCTCGTGCTGACTCGGAGAGAAAACTTGTTTTCATTGGGAGAGCGGCCTTCAAAGACCCGGTCACTGCGCCTCTCCGAGTGTTTAGCTTGGGATAAAATGGGCGCAGTGTTGTGGTGATGACAGTAGAGCAAGGGAGGTGCCGGCAATGCCGGAACAGACTCGGGGGCGTTCCCGGCGTCGCGTGACGTCGGCAAAAGGCAAAGAATGTCAGGAACGCCCCCGTGTCTGGTCCGGCATTGACGGACAGGCCCCTCGTCCAATGGCAAGGCTCCGTTTACGGAGCCAGATAATCAATGACGAGGGCCGACCCAAAGCACCCTACAGTTCTCAACAGGATTTCGCCTGCGCGAAAAGCTGCGCAGAGCGCAGCTTTCGCTAGGCAAAACCTAAAAAGCTGTGCGGTAGTGCGCTGGATTTGATCCTAAGAACCTCCCGTCAGACTGGGAAAGTCCACTCCGGCTTACAACAGCAGAGGGTGATTGGATCCAAACCGGTATCTGTCACTTCAGTATACCCTCGCCTGCTTCATTATTCTCTCTTTAGGCTCAATCTACAGCCTATCCTACATCCTAGCAAACATGCCTAGCCTAGGGGCTCGTTACCCACAAGTCATCACACCATGAGAATGTTCACAGAAACACTTTGTAACGTTCACGAAATATTACTGAAATTTAAACTGATGCCAGTATTCTGTGGTATGCCCAGGAGCAAAAAAACGGCCAAATTAAGGAATTGCCCCATGGCAATGTGGCTCAGAAATCTGGATTCTATAAGCTGCCCAGTAATGGGAAATGTCCTGAAGCCAATGTACAATCCTACCATCTATCTAATTTGAGTCATGTTCGGACAAAGAGAAGTGATGAGAGGGGACAGAGGTGGCATCACAGTAGAATGACTACGAAATGGGACACAACAAGAACAAGCATTAAAAAGGCAATAGGTCTCGCCTTTCATTAAGTTAAAGCCATTTGCTTTGCTATACAATACCATTAACAAAGCAATTGGCTTTAATGTAATCAAAGGCCAGACCTATTGCATTTTCAATGCTTGTTCTATTCGTGTAACTCTCCCATATCCTCTCCCCTACAATCCTTGCCAAACCTCACTTTTACCTGCACCTGTGACTATCCTTAGTGAGGGCTGAGCAGCCTTAATCTGCTCTGTAAAGCCTCGTCCACCCGGTAGCACCCCTTGTCGTCCATCTGCTCTACGGAGCTAGTTGTTTCTTTACATCACAGCTCTTGCCTCCTCCTACTCCACTTCTTTTAGTTGCATTCACCTTCTCATCCCCTGCCCGCGTGACTCCGTTTTGGGATCAAATGGATTTCGTCTTTGTCTTTCATGCACCTGTCTAATGTTCCTCCTATCATAGCTGTGCTGGCAGCTTCTTGCACCCTCCTCCTTGCCCTGACTCCTTCAGATAATGTGGGTCTGTGCTGTGCATGCCCACCTCTTCCAAATTTGGCTACATTTCATTCTGCCTTCATCACTGGGGCGCACAGCTGTGGTGTACAAAGCAAAACCAAAGGGGATGATGGACGGAGTGTTGAACATTGCAAGCACTCACCCCCAGTCAACTGATCTGGGTTTACTCCATCATCATTCTTTAGCTCACTCCGCCACCCCAGTTCAGACATGGCCATATGCAAATCAGTCTGACCCAGTGCCTCATGGGAACAGTCCAGCCCGAACTGCCAAGCCATGTCTTCCCTGGACAGGAAACAAGAATCCTGGGACCAGTTTCTGGCTGATCAGCCAGGCTAGCTTGAATCCAGTGGCAAAGTGAGCAAGGGACCCACGTCACCCCCAGTCAACTGATCTGGGTTCAATCCAACATCATTCTGTAGCTCACTCCGTCACGGTCAGACTGATTTACATATGGCCATGTCTGAACTGGTGTGGCGGTCCATCCTCTTTGATTTTGCTGTGTTCGCCCTAAGTTGGCAGGGTATGCCCAGAAGTGGGTCCCTTGCTCACTTTGCCACTTGATTCAAGCTAGCCTGGCTGATGACGGCTGATTAGCCAGAAACCGGTCCCAAGATGCTTGTTTCCGGTCCAGGGAAGACATGGCTTGGCAGTTCGGGCTGGACTGTTCCCATGAGGCACAGGGTCAAGACTGATTTGCATAAGGCCATGTCTGAACTGGGGTGGCGGTCCATCCCCTTTGATTTTGCTGTGTTCGCCCTAAGTTGGCAGGGTATGCCCAGATGTGGGTCCCTTGCTCACTTTGCCACTTGATTCAAGCTAGCCTGGCTGATGACGGCTGATTAGCTAGAAACCGGTCCCAGGATGCTAGGTTCCGGTCCAGGGAAGACATGGCTTGGCAGTTCGGGCTGGACTGTTCCCATGAGACACAGGGTCAAGACTGATTTGCATAAGGCCATGTCTGAACTGGGGTGGTGTGGTGAGCAAAATAACAATGGATTAAACCCAGATCTGTGACTGGGGGTGAATGTTTTGCCATTGTGCAACATTCCGTCCATCAAGTGTTGTTTTTGCATTTGTCACCCCGAGTCGGACGAGTATGCTCAGACATGAGTCCCATGCTCTCTATGCCATTGGAATCAAACTATCCTGGCTGATTTTTTTTTTAAAATAAGTTTTTATTGCGGATTCAGAACAGAAATTTCAAATCAGGACAGGCATTACACTTAGATCATCATTGAATATTCAATCTGAGTAGGATAGTATACACAGCCATTCAGCCCACAACCCGGAGGTCAGGCGGCGTGGAATGCCTCACATTTAGGAAAACGCCAATGCGCCCGCCCTGCAGAAATAGACAGTCATCTATGAAATACAGTTTCCGCTTTTAACCCCCCTAACAACAACTCCCCTTACAACCCATTCACAACGAGATAGTTCCGGGGCTAGTCCTGGTGCTGGATCCCATGCGATGGTAACCTATCATATATGTCAATGGTGATCAGCTATAGGATACAGTACGTGCGCCTTCCTGTCCTCTAGGGATAGTCGTCTAGGTTCCCTAAGCTGCAATCTCCTACTAGATCCCAGTACCTGAACCCCCCATGGCCCGTGAGGTGAGCCTAACTACCCCGAGGCGAGTGTCCCGTGCCCTCCCCCCCTTACCCAGCTGCTGCTAGTGCGAGTGTATTTAAATTACAGTAAAACCAGATCACGACATCGCCCAGTAAGATCTACTGTATAGTAATGCTCCATGGAGTCCTTGCCAGTTATTGCTCGCCATCATCAGCCTCACCACCTACCATAGAGTCACGCAGCGCCTGCACTATCAGTTCCCACGCTCTCGCCATATCTATGCATTTATCATTGGCACTCCTGGTAGCCTGCCGCATTCTGATGACGCTCTCACAGCCCGCCCATTTCAACAGCTCGTTCCTCCACCGTTCCACCGACGGCCCTTCTTTAGATTTCCAGTGCCAGGTAATCTCCCTCTGAGCCAGCATAAGGCCCAGATCGATAAATTTGCTAGTGATTTTCGTCCGCTTTGTGTGAGGGAACCATAGTAGCAAGCATGCAGCCATGTCGAAATCCACCTCCCTGTCCGTAACTGTGTTCAGGAGGACTCCCACATCATGCCAGTACGACCCTAGCCTCGGGCACCCCCACAACAAATGATCCAAGTCCGCCTCAGGTGCCAAACATCTCGGGCATACGGCGTCCCGTACCCGAAAATATCTCGCTATCCTCTCCGGGGTCAGGTAAGCTCTATGAATAACGAAAAAATTTATCTGTTGGAATCGGGCATTCCTCGTTCCCTTCCAGGTTCGCTCCAAAACATGGCCCCAGACTACATCCGGAATGGGCCTACCTATACTAGCTTCCCATCTGGCTTTCAGTGCCCCCAGCTGTGCCAGTCCCTCGCGCTGTAGTCTATTATGGAGGCAGGTAACCGCCTTGGTAGTGCCCGCAGCCATAACCACGTACTGACACGCCATAGTCGTCTCCGGTTCCACCAGCCCCCCTTTCCAGTGTTTTTGCATCGCTGCGATCACTGCCGCATGCAACAGGAAATCCCCGTCTGGCAGACCAAATCGGTCCTGCACCTCCCGGAACGGGGCCAGTGTCCCCTCAACGTACAGGTCTCCAACCACCTGCAGCCCCAGTTCCTCCCAGTCCGAAAGCGGGGACCAGTCGCCCCCATGCGGCAGCGCGGTCAGCATCCCTAGTGGAATCTCAGGTGCGTACGCTCGGGAGTTGGCCGCTCTCTTCAGGCTCCTGTTCCAGCAGAGTCTGAGCGTCCTTTCTTCCAACGTTAGGTCCCTCACCTCCAGTTTCTGTTGCATGATAATGTATGATAAAACATGCCGTTGGATACCCTGCCCCCTATTAATGTCCGGACCTCTAAATTCCCTGGCCACATGTTGCGTCAGTACCTGCAGTTGAGCTGCCAGATAGTACAGCTCAAAATCAGGGACCGCCATCCCCCCCTCCAGCTTGGGCCTAGTCAGGGTCGTCAACGCCTCTCTACGCCGTTTCTGCCCCCACAGGAATCCGGTCACCAACATCTGTAGGTCCTTAAACACGCGCCGCGGAATCCACACCGGTAACGTCCTAAAGTAATAAAGTAGCCTCGGAAGTGCTACCATTTTTAAAAGCGCCACACGGCCTAGCACAGACAAAGGGAGAGAGGCCCAGAAGTTCACACAACCCCTCAACGCGCGCACGCATCGCCCCACGTTTCCTTCCAATAAGTTCGTGGCCTCATGGTAAATACGGACACCCAGATATGTGAAGCTGGAAGGTTCCCAGATCACCTCCAGCTCAAGGGGGGGTCTGCGTGTGCCCTCTCGTAGTGGAAATACACAGGTCTTGGACCAGTTTACTCTAAGGCCCGACGCTTCGCCAAATCTTGACAGCATGGCTACAGCACCCTCTAGCGCTTGTCCGGGGTCGGCCAAGTACAGTAGGAGATCGTCTGCGTATAGTGATATATAGTGCGACTTCGCCCTTTGTGTCACCCCCTGAAACTGCACGCCTGTTCTTGCCACTGCTGCTAAAGGTTCCATTGACAGTGCAAACAGCAAAGGAGAGAGCGAGCATCCCTGTCTCGTCCCCCTACGCACCGGGTAAGCTGAAGAAATTGAAGACCCCAGTCGCACCCTTGCTGTGGCCGATGAGTATAGTACCCTCGTCCATCGCCGGAATCCCTCACCTAGGCCAAATTTCGCCAGCACCTCATCTAGGTACTGCCACTCAAGGCTATCGAAAGCCTTTTCAATGTCAACAGATAACACCACCGGATCATGCGGTGAGCCCCTAGCATCATCCAATATCTGTAGTAGGCGGCGTACATTCATAGATGTGTTCCTGGTAGGGATAAACCCTGCCTGGTCGACATGCACCAATCTGGTCATGAGCGGAAGGAGTCTGGTGGCCAAGATACGACTTAGGATTTTGTAGTCCACCGTCAGCATGGATAGGGGTCGATAGGACGTCACATCTAGCGCCTCCCTACCAGGTTTCAGCAACGGAACCACCAACGCCTCCCGCATCGTTTCGGGTAGACGTCCCTGTTGTCCCGCCTCCGAGTACACTACTAACAGCCTAGGTGCCAATATGTCAGCAAATTTCACATAGAATTCTATGGGCAACCCATCGACGCCCGGTGTTTTGTTTTTGGCCATCTGTTTAATGGCCAGTTTAATCTCCGCCAGCGTTATGGGTCCCCCTATACCCTCTGCATCCTCAGCCTCCAATACCGGCAAATCAACAGAGTCCAGATACGCACGTATTTCAGGCGTGTCCACCGTTAGTTGGCACTCGTAAAGATCAGTGTAATATGACGCGAAGCGCGATAGGACCACTGACTGCGAATAAGCTATATCCCCCGTTGCCGTTCTTATGCTCATCACCGGGCACCCCCGAGGTTCTGGATCAGCGAGCCTGGCAAGGAGCGCACCCACCGTGTCCCCTTCCGCATGCACCTTGACAACATACAACTTATAATCGTAGCACCGCAGCCGCTCAGTTTCCTTCGCAACCAATTCCTTGGCCTCAAGCAATTGCGCCTGCAATTCCGGTCGTTCCGGTCTACGCTGCTCTAATCCCCGTAGCACACTCTCAGCCTTCCCCAGGTCAGTTAAAAGCGAATTCCGTACATTAGCAAACCTGCCCATGCACACTCCTCTCACCACCACTTTCATCGCATCCCATTCCACTAGTCTTGTCGCCGCTGTGCCCTCATTCTCCCTGAAATAGTGATCTATGCCCTGGTGGACAGCGTCGCTAAACACCGGATCTTCCAGTGTGTGGGGCTGTAACCTCCACGTGGGAATCGCCGATCTCACCTGCTGCCACTGCACTGACATCAGTAGGGGATTATGATCTGAAATTGTTCTAGTTAAGTATTCCGTGTGTCTAACCATGGCGGCCAGGCGATCACTACAGAGTATCGAGTCTATCCTCACATGTAATGCATGTAATGCTGAAAAAAAGGAATAGTCCCTCATTGCAGGGTGTTGCTCTCTCCACACATCCAGTAACCCCCAACTGTCCTGCCACTCCTTTCTCTGAGTAGCTAACCTGCGCACCGTCGAATCGGTCAGTGGCGGATGGGATCTATCCAGGTCAACATTAGTTATTGAATTAAAGTCTCCACCCAAAATGATGGGGCCCGCCAGGTAATGCGCCAATGAGCTCGACAATCTATCAAAAAATAAGGCCTGTTCCGCATTAGGGGCGTACACACTACACAGTGTCACCTCTCGACCACACAGCCTCCCTTCCACTACCACTTATCTGCCCTCTGGGTCCACCCGCTTAGACATGACCTGGAACGGTATCCCAGCTCTGACCCAAATCAACACACCTCTGGCAAACGCTGAGTACGTGGTCCCAAACACTTGCCCCCGCCACCTCCTCTGTAGTGCAGCGCATTCCGATTCAGTTAAGTGGGTTTCCTGCAGCATCGCAATCTGTATTCCACGCCGCACTAAGTGGGCATGCACCTTGTGACGTCTTACCATCGTCCTGAGACCACGGACATTCCATGAAATGCATTTTAAATCAGGTAACGTCCCCATAGTAGTCTCTTCTGTGCAAAATCAGCACCAGCCCAACACCCCTCACACAGCAGCAGCCGGATCCCCCAACCCCAGCACCCAACAGAACCCCCCAAACCCCTCTCCCAGGACAGGACTTAATAACCCAGCTTCAGCCCCGTTCCAAACTTGCAACACAACACACATCACGCTACTCTGTGGACTCTACCACAGAAGGCCTTAAGGGCCTCTAGAGGGTGGTTCAGCGCCCGACCCAGAAACAGCGGAGCCCCCACCTCACACCCTTGGTCCCATAGTGTGGCCTCAATCCCACTCCTTAGTGTTCACTTAGCGATCAGAGAGGCCGTGCCCATACAAGAGTCATAGTCGGGTTATACCCCTGTACCTCACTCGTTAAATAGTCCATCCGATGTCTGTGGAGTGACCTCCGGACCCCTTGTGCTCTCCACGTCCGACTCATCCCCTCCTGTTTTCACTCCATCGTTGTCGGAACCAGAACCCTCTGATGTCCTCTCCACTTGCGATCCCGTGATGATCGCGGTTGCCGCCAGCGCTCCCTTCCTGTCCGCTTCCATTTGGGCTTTCTGCATCGCTATCTTAAGTCTATTCCGTTTTCGAATGCGCTGAGATTTTCTGATCCGGAGGGGTTACTGCGCGGTCCTATCACTTTTGCCAGCGTGGTCAGTCCCAGCACGGTAGCGCTCAAGCCACGACCATGCCTCGTCCGGAGTTAGAAAGAAGTGAGTCGTGCCATCCAGAATCACTCTCAGCTTGGCCGGGAAAAGCAACGAGTACTGGATCCCTTCATCCCTCAATTCCTTCTTCACCGGCAGGAAGGACGCCCGGCTTCTCTGGACTACCTGAGTGTAGTCCGGGAAGATCGTAACCTTGCTGTCTTCCACCTGAAATGGGCCCTGCGAGCGTGCTCTTTGTATCAGGAGGTCCCGATCCTTATAGTGTAACAACTTTATCACCATTGGTCTGGGAGGTCTACCCAGCTGAGGTGGACGGGCCGGGACCCTGTGCGCACGCTCGAGGGAGAAGAAGGGAGAGAGGCCCTCCGGCGCCACCACCGTGGTAAACCAGTTCTCCATATAGGCTACAGCATCCTCCCCCTCAATTTTCTCCGGAAGGCCTACAACCCTCACATTATTTCTCCGATTGCGACTTTCGGCATCCTCCGCGCGTCTTTCTAGGGTCTCCAAGCGGCTTAGGATATCAACCAGTTTGTGTTCAGCAGTGACCACCGCCGGTTTCAATTCCTGCAGTAGCTGTTCATTGTCCTTTACCTTGTCAGCGAGCTTCGCATGGTCTGCTTTGAGGAGTCCCAGCCCCGTGGCAACCTGCGCAATATCCTGATGTAGGGATTCTTTCGTTGCAGTGATCGCGTCCAATATACTGTCCAGCCGTTTATGCAGCCGCTGTTCCTGAGTTGTTGCGTCAAATGGAGCAGGCGCCCCGCCATCTTGTGGCCGTGCAAGCTCATCGGGCGTTCCGCCAGTAGCGGCCATCCTGGTTCCCACAGCGCCGCTCCGAAGGCGCCACCAAATCGATCGCCCACCCCCGTCGCGCGGCCAGCCGGTCACCAGTGTCACCCCGCTCCTGAAGCCAAAGTTCCTCGGGGGTCCACCAAACCAACGCACCACTAGAACACTCGGCAGGGTACAGCCCACAGTTCAAGGCCACAACAGAAGTGCTCCAACTGCCAAGGGGACGTGCAGGGCAAACGCGGGCTAGTAGTGGAGGTGCCCAATTCGCAGGTGATGATTCGCCCCAGGCTGGACCTCCTACTGCACACAACCCGCAGGCGCTCCCGGCGCAGTACCACAGCGGGCAGCACCGCAATGCAGCAAGGGATATCCCCTGATCTCAGTTCTCCATGGTCAGCACTTGTGCCTCTCAGCGGGCCACTGTCGCTCTTCCGCCTCGCCAACAACCATCGGTGTCCCAAAGGGAGCGTGAGACCGGCCCCCCCTCGCAAAACCGCACCGTGCACTCCGTCGGGCCGTAGGTCCGCCTCCTCTGCTCACTCTATCATGGGGGTCTGCTGTGGGGCCCCGGTTACTGGTCTCCGCCGCGGCCGCCACCTCCTTCGCCAAGCCCTCCGGGCTCCGGGGACGCTGCACGCCACCCGTTCAGTAGTGCAGGGAGGCGGGGGGATGGGCGCCGCGCCCGCCCGGCTCCCGGGCGGCAGCAACCACTCGGCCGCCCTAACCAGTGCCGGAGCAGTCCGCCGGCCCACCCCCGCTCAGTCCCCCGCTCCGCGCTCCGCGCTCCGCTCACCAGCCCGCCTCCGTCCGGAGCCTCCGTACACCCGGTCTGGGCTTCTTCAAAGTCCCGGCTCCGCCATCTTTCTTTGTGGGAGCGCAGCTCCGTCGGGGTTCAGGACCTGCCAGGAATGCAGCGTCCAGGCACCCACAGGGTCGCGATCGGGGCTCCCTCGGTCTCGCCTCGCTCAAATCAGCGAAAATTACCACTCAGGGGGTAAGAATCTCGGTGATTGCAGGAGTAATTGTGGGACCTGGCGCGGAGCCGATCGCTCACGCCGCCATCACGGTCAGCGTCCAAGCCACGCCCTCCAAACTATCCTGGCTGATGACGGCTGATAGCCAGAAACCGGTCCTATGATCCTTGATTCCGGCCCAGGGAAGACATGGCTTGGCAGTTTGGGCTGGACTGTTCCCATGAGGCACAGGGTCAGACTGATTTGCATATGGCCATGTCTGAACTGGGGTGGCGTAGTGAGCTAAAGAATGGTGATGGATTAATCCCGGATCAGTTGACTGGGGGTGAGTGCTTGCAATGTTCCAACACTCTGTCCATCATCCCCTTTGGTTTCGCTTTGTTCGCCCTAAATTGGCAGGGTATGCCCAGACGTGGGTCCCTTGCTCACTTTGCCCCTGGATTCAAGCTAGCCTGGCTGATGGCAGCTGATTAGCCAGAAACCAGTCCCAGGGTGCTTGTTTCTGGTCCAGGGAAGACATGGCTTCGCAGTTCGGGCTGGACTGTTCCCATAAGGCACAGGGTCAGACTGTATCAGCAGTGGTGTGTCAGCAGCTGCGTCAGCAGTGATGTGTCAGCAGTGGTGTGTCAGCAACGATGTGTCAGCAGTGGCGTGTCAGCAGTGGTGTCTCATCATCGGCGTGTCAGCAGCGGTGTGTCAGCAGTGGCCTGTCAGCAGTAGCATGTCAGCAGCGGCGTGTCAGCAGCAGCGTGTCAGCAGCGGTGTCTGCTGTGGTGTGTCAGCAATGGTGTGTCAGCAATGGCGTGTCAGCAGTGAAGTGCACAGCAGTGGTGTGTCAGCAGCAGTGGTGTTTCAGCAGCAGTGATGTGTCAGCAGCAGCAACATGTCAGCAGGGATATGTCAGCAGCGATATGTCAGTAGCGGTGTGTTAGCAGCAGTGTGTCAGCAGCGTCATGTCAGCAGCGGTATCAGCAGCATGTCAGCAGTGGTGTGTCAGCAGTGGTGTGTCAGTGGCGTGTCAGCAGCGATGTGTCAGCAGCGAAGTGTCAGCAGCAGTGTGTCAGCAGCAGTGTGTCAGCAGTGGTGTCAGTAGCGGCGTGTCAGCAGTGAAGTGTAAGCAGCGTCGTGTCAGCAGTGGTGTGACAGCAATGGTGTGTCAGCAGTGGTATGTCAACAATGGTGTGTCCGCAGCGGTGTTTCAGTAGTGGTGTGTCAGCAGTGGTGTGTCAGCAGTGGTGTCAGCAGTGGCGTGTCAGCAGTGGTGTCAGCTGTGGTGTGTCAGCAATGGTGTGGCAGCAGTGGTGTGTCAGCAGTGAAGTGCACAGCAGTGGTGTGTCAGCAGCAGTGGTGTTTCAGCAGCAGTGATGTGTCAGCAGCAGCAACATGTCAGCAGGGATATGTCAGCAGCGATATGTCAGTAGCGGTGTGTTAGCAGCAGTGTGTCAGCAGCGTCATGTCAGCAGCGGTATCAGCAGCATGTCAGCAGTGGTGTGTCAGCAGTGGTGTGTCAGTGGCGTGTCAGCAGCGATGTGTCAGCAGCGAAGTGTCAGCAGCAGTGTGTCAGCAGTGGTGTCAGTAGCGGCGTGTCAGCAGTGAAGTGTAAGCAGCGTCGTGTCAGCAGTGGTGTGACAGCAATGGTGTGTCAGCAGTGGTATGTCAACAATGGTGTGTCCGCAGCGGTGTTTCAGTAGTGGTGTGTCAGCAGTGGTGTGTCAGCAGTGGTGTGTCAGCAGTGGTGTCAGCAGTGGCGTGTCAGCAGTGGTGTCAGCTGTGGTGTGTCAGCAATGGTGTGGCAGCAGTGGTGTGTCAGCAGTGAAGTGCAAAGCAGATTGGACGAGTTGAGGGAATGATCATCACACCATGCTGAGTTGTAATACTTTTCTTAAGCTCAATTGTTGAAGTTCCCGCCCATTAATTTGTTCTCCCAAGCTTTATTTCCCACCCATATTTATAAACTTCTATTGACAACAATGTATACAATTTCAAGTTGTCCATTGAATCTTCAGGATGTTCAGCTGGTTTCCAGGACATGTGTGGAGAATGTCCTTAGACGAGTCCCAAGACTTGAGCTCACTGCTTCGGCGTTGTCTCTCTTGCGCATGCTGGCAAACCCATGTGGGTGTCAGACTTTAGCATCTTTCAGAGACCCAAATACGAACAAATAGATAGGTCAAAAAACAAAGCGTTAACATCAAAATAAAATGATTTCACTGTATACCACCTATCTCTACTCTAATCCCATTTACTTATAAAAGCTACTTATGCTTTAGCACTTAGTATATAACGCAGTTTTAGTTTCAGCAAATCAGATGCTTAACACGTGCGTTTCCAAGTGGCCATATTAGATGCTATTACGCAGAAGCAACATTTTCCCTCCAAGCGTTAAGACGTCATGCAGCTGACGCATGCGCAGTACTTTTTCCCTCGGTAGAAGCGATCTTTAATCACAGTAGAGCCACTTGTTAGTAAAACACATATGCAAGCTTCCTCTATTCTAGAAATATACAGAATGTTGTGCATAATTAGTATTACAAACATTATTAATACTTTGTTACGGGATTATATGAGAGGATTGGGTCCATAAACTACTACTTATACCCAACCAAATGCCAACTTTAGTACATCTCAATTCCCTTCTCTGTCCTTTCAATCTCCATTTTATCCCTTTCTTTCATGTTTTTTATTTTCTCGTATATGTTTCCTTTTAATTCTTCTAGCTCAATTTCTTCATGTTTTCTCTTCTTTCCCTGTTTATTTATTTCATACTTTCTTCTCCTTCTACAACATTTGCACCAAATCATTATTATTAACACTATCATAGTTATTCCGAGTATAGGATTACTTGAGCTGCAACTCCTTTACCAAAATTAGTAAACCATGACCCTATTGATGTTAGACTATTTGTTAAGTTCTTCCATACACTGTCAACTTCCAGTGGTTTTAAGTCCTCTTCCATTTTTGTAATGTTTTTAATGTATTTCCCAATTTCTACACTTTTATCAGGAATGTAAGTGCAACAATGGCGCGCTTTCAGCATTTTACAGACTCCACCTTCTTTTGCCAATAATATATCAAGGGAAAGTCGATTCTGCATGACTATTGATCTGATCGCAACCATTTCAGTATTGATCATCAGAAAACTTCCAGCAGTATCAGTTGATAAATGATCAACTACTGTAGACAATTGACAAATTCTTTTTGAATTCAGAATTACTCCCACTGAAGGTATCAATGCACTAAATATGTCTCCTACTATTTCTGAAAAACTAGCTCTCTTATTACGGATGAGTTCATTATTGTTTTCATTGTTTCCAGTGATTCTCTTCACAGGATAAACTTTAGGGAATACTATTCCAAAATAGGAACACCCATACCATCGTGCAGGTAACTTCCAGGAAATACTGGATCAGTTCCCCCTTTTAGTCCCCGTCCTCCAATAACCAAGAAGTTATGTTCACATTCACTAGAGCCAATACATACGTTGTTATAGTCAGTCTTCAATCTATAGAGACAGATTTTCCCTTTCTTTTCAAAATCTAGGGCCATCGCAGCATGAATCTTGCCAGGTGTATAAATTCTTTCCTCCTCAGCCCATGGTGGAATATGACTTTCCTGTTCGTGGGCTTTCTTCTGGAAATCCTGTCTCCTTTCTTCTACTAAATTCAAAAATATATTTTCTTCTTCTTTTAGTATACATGTTAAATTATGCTTGTGAGCTTCTGCTATATCTATTGCATTTTGTGTTAAGAAAAATTCACCCATAAATTGCGCTGCTAGGCTACTAAGTACTGGATTCATATTCTTCCGAACAGGAGCCTCTGAAAATATTACATCTAAGTTTGAATAATAATACTGCAGTTTGCCTGTTTTATAAAATAGACTTGTTAATATACTACCTGAAATGCCGTATGTTAGCGGTAAATGGTGATATGTAACACCTTCTGCTACTGAAGCTGGTAATTTCATAATACATAACAATCACTAATTTCCATAGTGTCTACGTATTGAAACAATAATTTTGTAAACACATTAAATCTGTGTTATTATCTGTTACCGTGTGATGTATTTCTGACTCATCTGATGTGTCTAATTCTGCTGAATCTCCCTTTAGGTTAGCTAAATTTCCTTTTGCGTCTGTACTATTTTTCTTTTCTACGCTCATCAAATATGGTATTGCTATAGTTAAAATTAACCATACTACAATCACTACTAAAATGCTACATATACATATATTTAACAGCATCTCTTTAAGCAATTTCGTTTTGGTCTTTCAGCAACTTTATCCTTGACCACTTTTAAGAAGATTTCTCTTCTTCTTTTACTTTATTTCTGTAAATGTTTATTTTCTCTTATTATTTCAAGGGGGCCTCACTTTTCCCTCGTCAATCTGATCAGCAATTATTTCCTCGTCACTTTGTCAGTTTAAATGTAAGTTCTCAAGTTTCCTCAAGAATCACATTGGTCCATTCAGGGCCTTTGAATTTATTATTCAGTATTTTTAATCTTTGACTTCTTCGCCTGGAGTTCTCACTTGTCTGTCCTGACCGACTAGTGACTTTGTTCACTTGGTCAGGTTCTTCATTTATTGTTTTTAAATGATATCTTAATCTTTTGACATATCTAGGCCAATTATCACCTTTTCTAACCCTTTTGGTTTGCACTATACTTTCACTTTCCGCGTCACTCTCGAGGGTTCTTTTATTTACATTATGTTGTGGCACAATTTGATTTTCTTCGTCTTCTGAATCACTCTATAACTGACCTCAGGGGTTTTTATTGTAACACCATTTGCCTGAACGTGTTCTGCTTTTCCTATCTGGTCCTGTTCAGGTTTTTCTAGTTTGCTCTTCTTCTTCCTGAACTTGTTCTTCTTTTCCTGACTGGTCCTGCTCAGGTTCTATTGCACTTGACTGATTTGCAGTCTGAACTAGTTCTTCTAAGCCTATCTGTCCCTCCTCAGATCTGTGAATTGTCTGGTTCACCGCTGTCTGAGTGTATTCTTCTTTCCCTATCTGTTCCTGCTCAGGGTCTCCGACAATCCCAAATTCAATTTCCTGAGCTTGTTCTGCTATACTTGTCTGGTCCTCTCTAGTTTCTTGCTTTTCTAAATTTGTTCTACTTCTTGTTCTTATGTTTACATCCGGTATGTCAACCATTGGTATCTAATCCTCCTGACTAGTGCTTGGTTGTTCGTGATCAGCTACTTCAGTCTGTTATGCTAGTCTCTTCAGCTGCACAACTTTCTACACTCTCAACTACTGATATCGGTTGAGGATTTTCCTCATCAGGAGCTGGTACTCTCTTGGTATGACTAGCATGAATCCAGTTAGGCAAACCAGCACATTTCACTGCTTTTGTTGTAACCAGTATGACCTGTTCCGGAGTACTCCACCTGGGTGCTAGAAACGTCTCTCAGGTGTGATTCTTCACCACCACCCAGTCTCCAGGATTTAGATCATGTGCTTCGTCCGGCTGCCTGGCAACTACGTCTTCTCCAACCTGGTGAGAGACAGAACACACTAGTCAGCCAATCTTTTACAATAGTCTAATACCTGATCATCAGTTATACTTAACAGTCTGTGTCCTGGTATAAAGGCTAACCTCATTGTTCTGCCCATGAGTATTTCATGGGGACCCAATCCTGTGTTTCTTTCAGGATGGTTTCTGAGTTCCATCAGAACAAGAGGTAATGCATCTGGCTAACACAGTGATGTAGATGCACGCACCTTTGCCAATCTTGATTTTATTGCGCCATTCAATTGTTCTAACACCCCAGAAGCCTCTGGATGGTAAGCACAGTGCACTTGTTGTCCTATTTTAAATGCTTCACAGATCACTCGAATTATTTTATTAATAAAGTGAGATCCTCTATTTGATTCCACAGCTACTGGAAAACCAAAACGAGGTATCAGTTCCCTTAACAATAATTTGGCAACTGTTATACTGTCACTTCATCTGGTCGGATATGCCTCCACCCATCGTGAAAACAAACATACTATGACAAGTATGTACATCAATCCCTTACATGGTGGTAACTGAATGAAATCAACCTATAACCTCACACATTGGTCCTTCTACCTTTTCAAGTCTTCCCCAACTGACCACTGTCTTCCTACCTGGGTTATTCTGTTGACAAATTAAACATTTCTGGCAAAGGCTCTCTGTGACAGTCCTAAACTTCAGATTGTACCAATCTTGTCTAAAGAGTTTAATCATGGCATCTCAACCTATGTGTGTATCACCATGATACATTCTGGCCAATTGTGAGAGCAAGCAGTCTGGCATGACCGGTCTGCCAAACTGGATAAATCCAGACACCATCTTCTGCTCTCCTTTGACATCCTGTTGTATCCAACCTTCCTTTTAATTTACTTCCACCTCATTCTGTAAATTTCTTACTTCATCCCATTTTTCTAATGCTGATATAAGCATAGGTTGGCATCTGATTCCAGTTGTTTCAATTTTCTTGTTTACTGCCATGTTTGGTTTTGGCACAGTACTGGGCAACTTGGTGAGCATATCGATTTACAGCAGTCACATTGTCGTTTTCGGATTGATGTGCAGCACACTTTACCACAAATTTGGTTTTATCCACACTATGTGTGGGAGGGTATACTCAGACGTGAGTCCCTTGCTCATTGCACCATCAGGATTCAAGCAAGCCGGGCCGAAGAAGGCTGTGATGCCAGAAACCGGTCCCCGGAAGCTTGTTTCCTTCCCAGTATAAGAATTGGCTTGGTAGTTTGGTTTGCCCTGTTCCCGTCATGCACTGGGACAGGAACAGACTAATTTGCATATAGCCAGGTTCTGAGCTGGGATGGTGCAGTGAGCTAAAAAACGGTGATGGATTAAAACCATGATCTATTGACTTGGTAAGAGTATTCTGCATCATTCAGAAACTCTGTCCATCACCACCCCCCTTTTCCAAAATTGGTTTTATCCACACTATGGGGTCGATTAGGATCGCGGACGGACTTGAGTCCGTCCGCGACCCCTGAGGAGGAGGGAACGTCCGCATGGGCTGCGGCGTTCCCTCCGATCTGATTAGGATGTGACCGCCAGGGTGGCGGTCACATCCTCTATCTCTAACATTGCGGCGGGTGCAGCTTCAAGCTGCACCCGCCCCAATGTAAAAAATGCATGCACAGCATTTCCGTGCACAAAGCGGCAGGCACCGCGCGGTGCCTGCTGCATTGTGCACGCAAATGCAGGGGGGTACCATAGGTACCCCCCATGTGCACTCACCACCACCCCTTCACCCAGGGGGCCCGCAACGGGCCCCCGAAGTGAAGGTCCGTATGCTTTTCCATGGCGGCAATGCCGCCGTGGAAAAGCATATTTACACACACATCATAATATGGCGGACGGTGTCTCATAGACACCGCCTGCCATGTTATGGCTTTTCCGCCGCGGTCGGCTCCGACCGCGGCGGAAAAGCGGCGGACGGAATTCCAGACCCACCAGCCATCCTAATTTGGCGGTGGGTCTTTGGAGTCTCCGCCGCGGTTTTTCCGCATGCTCCAGGCCGGCGGACACTTCCGCCGGCCCGGAGGATGCGGAAAAACCGCCATCCTAATCGGCCCCTATGTGTGGGAGGGTATACTCAGACGTGAGTCCCTTGCTCATTGCACCATCAGGATTCAAGCAAGCCGGGCCGAAGAAGGCTGTGATGCCAGAAACCGGTCCCCGGAAGCTTGTTTCCTTCCCAGTATAAGAATTGGCTTGGTAGTTTGGTTTGCCCTGTTCCCGTCATGCACTGGGACAGGAACAGACTAATTTGCATATAGCCAGGTTCTGAGCTGGGATGGTGCAGTGAGCTAAAAAACGGTGATGGATTAAAACCATGATCTATTGACTTGGTAAGAGTATTCTGCATCATTCAGAAACTCTGTCCATCACCACCCCCCTTTTCCAAAATTGGCACACTTTACCACAGCCACTTCTTTGGGCAATTGTATTGCTTCTAAAAGCTCTTGTACATATTTTCCATTTTTAATAGGGGTTCCTAAAGAAGTCATGAAATCCCTCTGCATCCAAAGTTGGCCAAAGTCATGCACAATCCCGTAACCATACTGGCTATCAGTGTAAATTTTTCCCAATTTTACAAGCTTTAATCAAAGCAATCAATTCAGCTATTTGTGCAGACTTGACTCCTGGTAAATAGGATGCTTCGACTATTCCAGCCAAAGTACAGACAGCATAAGCAGCACTTAACCCCTTTCCTCATGCCTCATGCACTAGCTGTCTACAAATAGCAAATTCTCACATTTTTTCAGTGGTTCTTCTTTTATGTCTGGGCGAGGTTTGGTACAGTATTCAGTAACATCTAGGCAATCATGTTCAACATCATCGCTCACTTCTTCTCCATGCACATCAGGTAATAGTGTAGCTGGGTTTAGGATGGTACACCTGATTACTGTTACATTTTCTGCTCCTAAAATAATCCTTTTATATTTGGCCATTCTACTTGGAGTAATGTGCTGAGTTTGTCTTCTAGTTAAAAGAATTTCCACTTAATGGGGGACATAGACTTTTACTGGGTGTCCCCTCACAATAGATTCACTCTGTTCAAGACTTGTGCAAGCAGCAGCCACTGCTTTCAAACAACCAGGTAAAGCTGAAGCTACAGGGTCTAAAGTAGCAGAAAAATATGCCACTGGACGTCGCTTCAACCCATGTAGCTGAGTTAAAACTGATAAAGCGCAATTATCTCGTTCACAGCTAAATAATGCAAATTCTTTTGTATAGTCTGGCATTCCGAGAGCAGGGGCTTCGCACAAACAATTTTGTAATTTTACAAAAGCCTCCATGCTTTCATCATCCCATTCTATAGGATCTTTTGCTCGTTTTCTTGTCATTTGTATTAATGGTTTGGCCAGTAAGGAAAATCCAACAATCCATTGCCTACAATATCTTTCTACACCAAGAAATATTCTGATCTCTCTCTGGGTTTGTGGTAACTGCATTTGTTTTATTCTTTTTATTCTTTCAGGTGTCACTCTCCTCACTTCTCTTTCTAATTGATGTCCCAAGTATTGAATCAAGGACACAATCATCTCGGGACTTTGAGGCAACAATCAAGTCATTTATGTATTGGACTAGAACTGAATTTCTGGGCATTACTAGTGTTTCTAAACACTTCTTCAGAATTTGATTATAAATTGAAGGGCTTTCTGTGTACTTTTGTGGAACGTTGTTCCACACATAAATACGATTTTCAAATTTAAACGAAAAAAGATACCGGCTATCTGGGTGTAACGGGATGGAGAAAATGCATGACACAAATCAATTACTGTAAACCATCCTGCATTCCATGGTATTTGATACAGAATAACTGCTGGGTTCGGCCCTACAGGACAACAAGGCACTACAATTGTATTTATGTTTTGCAGATCCTGTACTATTCGATATTTCCCATTAGGTTTCTTATTGCCAATTATAGGTGAAATACAAGGACTGCTCATTATTTCTTTCAAAATACCTTGTTGAGTCATTCGTTCTATTTCTGCTATGACTCCTGCTTTGATTTCTGAGCTCATTTTATATTGTCTCGTATTTGGGTAGACAGCACCTTCCTTTACAGTCACTTTCACTAGATCTACATCTGCCATTAACTCTACTTCTTTTCCAGTGAAATCCCAAACTTCTGAATTTACTGTCAATTTTAATTTATCAGGTAAGTCATCTTTTGTCATCCTTGAATACAATTCATCAACTTCTGTACCTTGTTTTGCTAGCATTATTTTGTAAATACCATCTTCATCAGGGGTCTGAATTGCAACACCATCCGGTTCACAATAATTTGTACAGTTCATTTTGCATAGTAAGCCCCTTCCTAACATGTTTACAGGGCTAGAATCGCACACTACAAATGTGTGCATTTCTCTCAAATTGCTAATGCATACCTCCATGGGTTCTGTGATTGGAGTTCTGATCTGTTTATTTGAAACAGCTACTACTTGGATTGCTTCATCCGAGATGGGTAGGTTTGGGATGTCTGGTGTTTTCACAGTAGAACGGGTAGCACCAGTATCCAACAAAAAGATAATGTCTTTTCCTTCTACCTTTCCATCAATATATGGACCTGACTGATCTACCGGTAAGGATGCGCCAAGTATGCATTCCTCTCCCTGCCCCCCTCCTCAGGCACCGTCATTGTTCATCTTCAGAAGAACAAGTGTTCTGCAAAGGAAATTGTGAAGTTATAGAATGTATCTAACCACTTTCCTTCTGGAAATCCGGCATCCACACTGTACTATACTATTGGGAGAAATCTGGCTGAGGAAAAAGTACGCTAATCACAAGGAATGCTGGCTATTGCAAACTGGATGGCAGAGTCTTGCCTCCAATTAAACCCTGGAAAGACGGAGCTAATGTTTCTGGGAAAAAGACAGGAACTGCTACTGGACGACTGGTGGCCGGCTGAGTTGGGCATTGCACCAGTGCCCGCGGACTCAGTAAAAAGCCTAGGAATACAGCTGGATAATAACCTGTCTATGAAGAACAATGTCAGCAATATAATGAGCTCCTGTTATTCCAGCCTACGGCTGTTGCGGAAAATTATTCCATACCTTCCCCTGAGCCACCGTAGGACGGTGGTTCAGGATTTAGTACTCAGCCGGTTGGTCTATGGGAACGCTTTGCTGGCAGAAGTAGAAGAAACTCAGTTAGCAAAGCTCCAAGTTATCCAGAACACTGCTGCCAGGTTGGTCTTAAATCGACCCTTTGGCACACCATCGCTCCCCTTATTGAAGGAACTACATTGGCTGCCAGTCAAAAAGAGATATTTTTTCAAACCATGCTGTCTAGTTTTTAAAGCCATGAGGGAAATTGGCCCAAAGTACCAGCAAAACAAACTATGTAAATTGACATTGCGCTGTAATTTAAGATCTAATGGAAAGGCTCTTTTAGTAATTCCACCAATCCAACGGACGCGTTTGGGAGGTAAGGCTTTCTCATATGTAGGCCCCAAATATTGGAACTCCCTACCAGAAGTGCTGCATAAGTCTCCTTCTTACCTGGCCTTCAGGAAACATCTGAAAGCCTTCCTATATTGAGATCACTCTCTGGCTCTCTGTTTCTCAGCAATTGGACTAGGTAGCGCGGAGATGCCCCCTGGTGATTCATGCGCTTTACAAAACATCAATAACATAACATAACATAACATACTTTGCTCTGTTCACAAAATTTGGCATAGGGGCAGGTGGTAACTGACTGTAGATTAACAACCGGTTGCGGTTGACTCAATATCACCTCATTCTGAGTCTGTGGATTTAAATTTTGATTTGGGCCATTATTATTTTGAATATTTTTACGCTCGTTTTTCCAATGCCCCAATTTTCAGCACCCATGACAAGGACATTTTTTCTTTGCTTCCTCTCTGCTCATTTTCTCTTTTGGTTTTCCCCCCACTATTTTCATTATGTCCAGATCCTCTATTTTGATCATTATTCTGATTATTTAATTTAAGCTCTTGCTGTTTTGCCAATATTACTTGAGCCCACATTACTTTTTCTTCTAACTTTTTGTGTCCATTTTTGATCTCATCTCCACAGTATTTTGCATACTTTAAAACTTCATCTATTGGCTTTCCTTGCCAGCACAACATATGGTTTTGAATCATCTGACAAATCTCAGGCCTTAATCCAGATACAAACCGATACACAAAATGCCCCATACCTTTATCTCCGATATTCTCAAATCCACTATACTGTTTGAACACCTGTAGCAGACGTTCATAATAAGCCTGTACAGTCTCATTTATTTCTTGGGTTGTTCTGTCTATTTTTATCTAATTTGTTTCCTTTGTGGGAATTTTCCCTTTCAAGAAAGTGATCACCAGGTGATACTTCTTCATTACCTCCTCTGAGGGTGCTCCTCTTTTCTCATCTCTTGGATACTCATCACAAGGCCAATCAACTGTGATTTAGCATTTTGTCCATAGATCTGCGGATACTACTATGTCAAACAGACCATCCAAATCCTTCAACAAAATTTTAGAAACTTTCACAAACCTTTCAACCTGTCTATACCATTCAATTGGCTTTTCTCGTAATTTTGGAAAATCATTAGTAAATGATCAAATATCTTGAGGGTCCATGGAACATGTACATAACCGCCTCCTGGTACCTCTCTCATCGGGCATAATCTTTCTGTCTTCTTAGGTTCTCTTAGTAGATATTCTGATGCGGTCCTGTTCGCCTGTGCTTCCTCCTTTTTCTTTGTCCATCTTGTTTTCCACCTGTCTAATTCTCCCTATTTCTGTAATAATGTCATTAATTCCGTAATCTGTAATTTTCTTCCTGACACATTCATATTTTCCAAATCTTTATCAGTAAAATCTGCTCTGTAAGGTTTCTGTAATACTTTCGATCTCCCTATTTCAATTCTCATCTCAGATGCTAGTTTTGTCATTTTTTCATGAAATATTTGTACATTTCTGGTTATGCTCCTACATATGAATAACAATTCATCTTCACTGTACGTATTCAGCCTGCCTACTCCCACATTTCCAGCTATCATCTGTTCCAATTCTACTTTTAATTTATAAATGTCAAAGATCTTTGGCTGTGAATTCAGTTTGTCTATTCCCTGTGCCCACTTTTCTAATTCTTCTGGCGACACTATTGTGGCACTTTTAGTTCCTGTGGAAGTTTCTAACCGTATTTCCTTCGGACAACAAGGTGTAACTCTTCTTGGGTTTCATTTATCTGTTTTCTTATTGGCAAATCCATTAGTGATATTACTGATTCACATTCACTGGTATGATCTTCAATAATTATGTTCTCTTTTCTAGGTACTATTATAGGAGTGGCCATGACTGGTGGTTTTGGACAATTCCCTTTATCCCCATATAATGGGACAACAGGACCTATAGTCACTGGTATAGTCAAAGCTTCAGGGTGTGCACTCAATTGTGTTATGAACTATGGTGTTTCTAAAGTAGGGGCACTTGGAGTAGTTCTACTAGGTCCCTCCTGATATGGTGGATGATTCTTTGTTAGGATATCTTCCATAAACTCATCTTGTGATTCTCCACAACCTGTCATTGTTAAATGCTTAGTTTTTCTTGTACATTTGCCTCCTGACTGTTCCTTTAACATTAATACAGGATACAGTCCCTTTGTGTCAATTGCTTGTCTTCATTGTTTCATCTGATCTTCATGTGAATCACGCATCCTTTTAGTATAGAATCCTCTATAACCCCTAGTACTTCTAGATCTGTATCGAAAAAGTGCCTCCTTTTCCCATTCTTCTAAGGCTTCATACTGTGTTAACCTGGGTCTGGGCTCTAATTCATTAATTCTCGTCCTTAAATTCTGAAGGATTCTCCCTTTAAATGTACCAATTTCTGGAAAAGCCAATATTCTGTCACCCTTTGTATACTCAATCCAATTTTCTAACCATACACAGGTATTATAACCTCTCTCCATCATCTTAAATGAGGCAGGAGTCTTTGGTGGTGGGATATGGATTCCTGATATAGTCTTAATGGGTTTATCTTTCTTTAAATAATTCTTGATTCTATGGTGAGTTCTCAGCATGCAAGGTCCCACAGTGTCAGCGGAAGTGCCTCCTATCCTAATCTATTGGGATGCTCATCTTTTATAACAGAAAGCAGCCTTGCAATGTACATATAGATTCATGATGTTATGGGTATATAGCTAGCCCTGGTGCCCTGTGGATAAAGATAGAGATGACATTTGTACATAGTGCGAAAAGAGACCCAGTTCATGATGTTCAGGGCATTGTGATAATGTTGTGTGAAGCTAGATGTGTAAACAAGTTTAGTTTCAGGGAAACTAATCCAACATTGTTGTTTACGCAAATATGTGCAAAAGGTTACAGCTTAAATTTTATTGTGAGGACAATCTAAGAAATAAGAGGCTTTTCTACATGGGCCTTACTGGAAATATAACACTCCATCACCTGTCATTGTCACATAGCTTTAATTTGTGCTACCGAGCAGGTGTCAAATGTAATAAATGCATTTTGAAAATTTTTGATTGGATAGGTGCCGGGGTAATTTTATTGCGTAGTGAGAGATTACCAATGAGATGCCAGGTGTCCGGACAAATATGTCGATAAACCATGTCATCAAAGTGTTTGGCTGATGTAGTAGAAAGAGTGTATCATTGTGGAGATCGAGGATTTGATAGAAATTTTTAAGCTTGAGCCGCTACATGACCTACCTGATACAAAAGGGTTAGAAGTGTAATTAGACAAAAAGTTTATAGAAAATTGAAATTTAGAGAGTTTAACCTTTATCTTCAGAAAGCTATAAAAACCCAGATTTCTTAGCAACAGCCGAAAAAGGAAGCGGATCACAAGTAACAAAGATGACGCTTAATATGTAACCATAGAGGAGAGTTGAACGCACCTGGAGTGAACCAGACAGCCCCTTGAAACACTCGGAAGGCCGTTTGATAAAGCTTCTAATTCAGTAAGTTCCATCCACCTAATGTAGTAGGTTTCCTGAAAAATTTATAAGAGAGCCTTGCTCATCTATCACTCCAAAGGAACTGTGAGGTGAGGCTATCAAGCTCTTGGAAGAAGCCTGCTGAAAGCTTTAGGTTGGAGTGATCATTAGGTCTCGCACCTAGCGCAGTGCGAGGCATTTTGTAGGTGAAAAACGGGAAATCTAAGCTGACCTAGAAATCGCACCCGCTCGTGCGTTTCCTTTTGAGCTACCCCATTGGCCTTTGCGTGCATCTTGTTCTAAAAGTCTGCACGCAATTGGCCGGAGGCGGGCGCATTGCTCCGCCCATGGCTTATTGATGTCTATTACGCACTTGGTGCGCGTAATAGACACCAATGGGCCATGACTCGCAGTGGCGCGGGCGCTCGCACCCCTCACGGGCTTCTTTTTTTTTTCAAGTGTAAGTGAAAGCGAACGTTTTCCCTGACGCTTTTTTCTGCGACTAGCTTTTACTAGTTTAAGTTGGTCAGCACATAGAATGTGGTCATACGTGACGTGTAGCCGTCTGGACATGGGCCTCGCTGCTTGGTAACTTAACCCAAACCAGAAGGCATGAGACGACCATGTGTTCCCACCTTCACAATGCAGTGTGCCACTTGTAAACTTCACACTTGCTTGTATGCAGCACAAGGTAACAGAATTTTTATTTGACATTTGCTTAAACTTTTTTATGCTTATGAACTTGGACCAAAGTGCTTAAAATATTCCCGATGTAGGCGATGATTTGGGAAAGAGGGGTTTCTAGTTCACTATACAAGTGCTGTAAAAATAGAGGGTCATACCATTGCCACTTTAAAAATCATGGAAATTCCCTGAAAAAGTCAAAGGTTACAGGTAAGTTATAATTAGGAATTAGCATTTTAAAAAACCTTAGAAATTCCCTAAAAAACAAACGTTACAGGGTTGTTATAGTTAGAAAATAGGATTAAAAAAACCTTCGATATTCACAAAAAAAAAAAAAGGTTACAGGGACATTATAGTTAGGCTTGGATTTCACATGAACAAAACCAGAGAAATTCAGCAGTTATAATTAGATGAGCTTAGAAATTCACTGAAAAAACCATAGGTTTCAGGGACGTTATAGTTAGTTGGACATTTCTCTCATACAAAGCCATAGAAATTCCCCCGTTATAGTTACTTCACCTAACTATAACTTGCGCCCCCACAATGCACTGCTGATAACGTCAAATATTACATAATTCATGACATGGTCAGTGACATCACTGAAGACATCTCAAATGACATCACTGATGCCTCTGATGCCACTAACTCAGTGCACCACAAGTCACCGCCACGTGGCCTTACTGAGGCAGAATTCATTAGACAAAAGACATTGTTCACAGTGCGGTTCGCTCGAACCACGTATTAGCTAAATGATTTCCCTCCAATAGCGGCTATACACCTTGCAGAACTTTCCCTACTAAATACTGATAACATTTTTCCTTTTTCTATACATTGTTTCATTTTTTGGCATATTTCACATTCCAAAACATGGTTTCTGATTTGTTTCCTCATGCGCGGCCACTAGTATCTCTGTTTTAATAATGACACTGTGGCGGAAACACCTGCATGTGCAGAGGCAAGCTCTTCATGTGCTGCTAAGATTAGTCCTAATTTTTGTTCCATGTTTGGAATTACCCTATCCCCCACTCCAGGGATTCAAGCAAATGGAATATTGTTTGCATCAGTTATAGACGAGTATTTGAGTGGAAACCCTTTCGATAAAGTTTTACCACTGTTTTTGCTTGAAGCATTGACAGCTAGCAATATTTCGCTATCTATTTTCGTTTTTGAACGAGTGATTGCAGCTACAGAAGCCGTTTGTGCAGCTGCCTTCGCGCTTTATCAGCCAATGAATTCCCTTCAACGTGAACGCCATCACGTTGATGACTCAGAGTA
Source organism: Lissotriton helveticus (assembly GCF_964261635.1). Lineage (NCBI taxonomy): Eukaryota > Metazoa > Chordata > Amphibia > Caudata > Salamandridae > Lissotriton > Lissotriton helveticus. The sequence continues at coordinate 1,484,514,136 of NC_136061.1, forward strand.
TGTATCACATGAGTGTTTTGTAGTCCTTGTCGTACCTGAACTACTTGTTCCACAAGCAGTTTATGCTTGATTGTGCCACCTTTTGCATCTTTGTAACGTTTTAAAGCCAGTTTTGCAAGTCTTCATTGTAAAATTGAACACAATAATACGAATCACACACTATGAGAGTGGGGAATTTGCGATCTGTATTTTCAAGTGCCATCTTGAATGCTTGTAGTTCAGCTCACTGAGCTGTACAGTACAATCTCCTAGAGATTGAGTTTTAGTGACCATTGATCGGAATTTGCCATCGCGCCTGCTACCTTTAACGATCGCGCACCCCGCACTATAGGCTTGTTTACCTGCCGTAGCGGGTTGAGCTGATCCGTCAGTATAAATTATACATTCATACTGATCAAGAGGCTGAATTTCAGTAGGCAGAGGACATTCTTGTTCGTATTGTAGAAATGCTTGTTTTCAAATATGGGTCAAAAACGTATTCAACTTCTGTTGCAGGAAGAGAATGAACCCCTTGTATCCATCTCGGATATAAAGCTTTAGCATTTGGAATGCTCGCTTTTGTCACTGCCTCTAAGGCAGGTACAGGTGTAACGACCATAATGCGCTTACTTTGTGCGAGGGCTCTCTTTTGCTACTGCAGTTTGTACCGCTGTCAGAATTGTTTCTGTTGAAGGGAATTTCATTTCTGCTTGTGTGTATAAGTGTGATTTGTAAGCTGTTGGTACTTTTTCACCTTCGTTAAAAGTTAAGTACGTGAATCCGCATTGTCCTGAAACGATTCGGATCACTAAGTTGAGTAAGTTTACCCGTGTTTGCAAATGGTTAGTTGCTAACAAGTCTGTTTGCAGGGAAAGCAAAAGTTCTGTGTGTTTTTGTGTCCAATTTACTGTTTTAAAATCAGGTTTGATTAATTCGTAGAGAGGTTTAATCCTTTCTGCGTAGTTTAGTATGTAAGTTCTTCCGAAATTCAGGACACCTAGAATCAACTAACTTTTTCAGTGTTTTTGAAGGTTGGATCAGCGCACATTTCTCTAGAAAGTTGGCTGCCAGGCTTTTGCCTTCACTTGATAATTAGTATCCTAACGTTTAAATGGTCAATTCTTGATTTTTTTTAAATTGAATTTGTAACCCTCAGAGGCGAATCCAAGTATAATGGTATTCACCGTGTTCAAGTGCCTATCCAAGTCATCGTCTGGCAGATAGATGTCATCCACATATGATAATACTTCATCATCATAAGTTTGTAGTAATTCTGTTACTCTTGCTGAAAATAACCCAGGACTATTCTTGAATCCCTGTGGGAGATGACAGAAGTGACGCTGTGTCCCCATAATTGAGAAAGCGGTCAAATACCTACTTTCTGGTGCAATGTTTTGACAGAAGAAACCGTTTGAAATATCTAGTGTGGTTTTGTACTTTTTACGCACAATGTTATTCATTAATGCTGTACTGTGTGCATTTTGCACTGCAAATGTTTTGCAACAAGAATTTAGATGTCTGTAATCCAATACTAGACTATATGTATTGTCTGGTTTGGAGACAGGAAACAAAGGATTGTTCATTGAGGAGGTGCATGTTTCAATCACCCCTGGTATTCAAGTTGATCTAAGATCTCCCTGACCTGTTTTTCAGCTTTTTGCTTAACTGGGTACTGCAGTTGCGCAGTTGGTTGATTTGTTTGTTGGATTTTATGGTGAGGCGAGTCCTCATCCTATCCTACTTGATTTTTGTATAATGCTGGAGCCTGGGCAACTGCCCATTTCCTGGCATAAGTATATTTTAAATGAATTGGAATGTGATTAGAGAAGGCTGGCATAATGATGTCTTCGCCATGTGGGCACTCCCTGACAAATGTTGGTGGCTAGTCTTGTTCAGCTAGAAGAATGTCGTAACCCTTAGAGAGTTGCTCCCAAAAGAGTGCTCTTATCTTTCTTGGTATGTCTCCCTCCATCCGGAGTGTTGTTTCATATAACTTATGTGGAGAACTAACCCTGGAATTTGCAGTTTCAACTTGAATGAACTCATTCAAGTCCACTGTCTCCAGATGATCCTTCAAGTTCTTGCGAACTATGGTGACTTATGCTGCCAGTCCAACATTGTCTGAGCCCATTCCCTGTTCTTGAGTTGTGTCCTCAAGATCCTCGGCTTGTCTGATTTTTAGACCTGCTACCTTCTTTTTGGTGAATTGAGGTTTCTTGTTTTTCTGAACGTGTTTGTCGTCTTTGAACTTCACACGTTCTTCCTTGTTTTCTGACCGTCCTCTTCTTTCGGATTTCTGTGATGAAGTCTGAAAGGTACGAGAGGAACGTGTATCAGTATCTTGATATCTATCAGGTTTTCTCAAATTATCCCTATTCCTCAGGTTATACCTCCTTTCAGAGGGCTCCTTTTGAGGAGACCTACCTCTGGATTGAGAATGCTTCTCTTTAAAAGTTTGTTTGCTATTTTCCCACTTCTTTTTAGAAGGAGTAGGAGTGTTCATCATCCAACATTGCTTCAATATCAGGGTCAGGTGTGTAGCCGGCTATGGCCGACCATGTTGCTCCTGGTCTACCTAGTGGAACGAGCCTGGTAATGTGAGTTAAATGTTTTAGGGCGCCTTTAAACCAGAGCTCATGCTCCTGGTATGTGGGTGGAATTTCTATGTCCTCGAAAGGAATATACTCATTCAGTGGTTCATCTTCTTTGTAGAAGTGAAACATCTGTGTTACTGATTTGTTTCGGGGAAGATTATCCATGAATAGAATACCTCTGTCTGGTGATATTCAGGTGCCTCTATCACAAAAACTATCCTACCACCTCTCGATGTTAGGACATTTTTAATACGTTTTTATAGTGATGGCTTTCCTTAAATTCATAGGAATGCTTATAGCATCCTCGTCGGTTTCATTAAAACCTGTTGCGTTAAAAGCTGCTGGATCAGCCGCAGCTCCACCGTTCTCTGTGTTGTTGCTGTTAATCGACATTGTTTAATGAAAGTTGCAGAGCAAGTTTCAAGGAGACAAAGATAAGGTGCACAATATTTTGGAACACTGTATCCTTCAACGTTGAACAAACCAAAAAGCTAATACATAGGATTTTCGTCCTACTCAGCCATGGCGGATATTATCCTTTTACCCACTCCAGAAGTCTATTGGAGTATTTACGGAAAAAGGTGTCTCTGAGAAAAGCACAACTGAGTTCCTTCAATATCTAGCGTTAAATTAGTGCCTTACCAAAGGTTGAGCGCCATGTAGTGTAGTTCCTATATTCCCAATAGGCTCTGCGCATTGGAATAATCTATATATATAAAAACGAATGTATGTCTGTCTGTTTGTCTGTTTTTCATGTATGCATTACTACACCATTCATCCAATCGCCATGAAACTTTGGGAAGTTGTTGAGTACACTCCCACGAAGGTTTCTGGCATAAATCTTTTTAAAATATCGGCCCCCCGAGGGCCCTCATAATCTTTCAAATACTGATGTACGCACCAGATGGGAAAACAAAAAATTGTGTATTCACACGCACTCAAATAAATAAATAGAATTAAAACACCATTCATCCGATCGCCATGAATCTTTGGGAAGTTGTTGAGTACCTTCCTGCGAAGGTTTCTGGCATAAATTTGTTTTAAATATAGGCCCCCCAAGGGCCCTCATAATCTTTCGAATACTGATGTACGCACCAGATGGAAAAACAAAAAATTGTGTATTCACAAGCACTCGAATAAATAAATAGAATTAAAACGACACTTTGAAATGTTTTCCATATTAAAATGAATAAGTTTCAATAAAAATGACACAATGTAAATTGAATGTTATCATAACGAGTTTCCTTGAATTTCCTTTCTTCGGAGATCACAGCAACGCGCGACGGGTAAGCTAGTATATCCTATAAATATGACATAGGATTGAGGTCAGTATGTCTCTATCGAACATACTAAACTTAAATGTGAGTGCCAGCTAGCTCAGAGGTCACTAGAAACTTTCTCGAATACTCAAGAAGGGATTAGTTTCTGACAACCGCATAAGCATGACAACTTTGTTTCCCTAGGACTGGAACAAATATCTTCAGAGTCGTGGAAACAATAGATAACTATTTTACTCAGTCAATTGTGCATGCTTCGTTTCTACAGAGTTGCAGAGAAAATAGAGAGACGGGCGTTTCAATAAAAGGGGTTTATTGAACAGTCTTCTTTTTCATGCAAGTGAGGTGAACTGCTACAATCGTTTGACAGAATGCAAAGTATAATGCATACAACGAGAATAGTATTATAACATAATATTGTAATAGCATTGTCTAGCGTTCTGACATATAAAAAAACATACATAAATAACACAGGCTAAAATACTCAACTGGTGCTTCTAAAATACGCCTACCCCAATGTACCTAACCTAGGTCTAGTATGAGGGAAGAAGTAAGTATTGTCTTTAGCATAGGTTTAGTTTTTGCCAAGAACTGCCAAAGGTTTCTCTAGGTTTTAATCAGCTACATACCTTAGAATGAAGGACGTTGGTATCTCTGTCTCGGACTCGATTTTTCCAACACCCCGCAAGGAGAGTCAGAAACACTGGAGCTGGATTCTCGGCAGAGGAGGACAGCTTCTTGTCAGTGCGTCAGCTGGAGAGTCGGCTTCTTTCGGCACTTGCTGTAGCGAGCTGCGTCGGGCAAGTAGGTAGTCGAACTGCACCAAACCACACCGTGGTTTGCAATAGCAAGTGAAGGTATATTTATACCTTGAAGGTGTTTAGGAATGCCAGCTTTGACATAAAGTCGGGCATATGAACGTCATGGATGAACCCCTAAGGAACAGTTGTTCATGCATAATAATGAGTTTCTTGGAGAAATCAATATCCAGGTTAGGGGAAGTCCCTTCTGCTTAAAATTCTGGTTTTCCAAGAAATCTTTGTGACGTTGATGAACGGATAGAAGTAGCCATGCCTGTATTTGAGTAGCATGGGCTATGCCTAAATAATGGCTTGATTTCTATGCCTATATACGGGTAATGCGAATTGTACCTATATTAGGGTATGAATCTGGATAATTCATTCAGAAAACTAAAACGCCATACAACAGTGGTGGCTTGATCAAACAATATAGAAACGATCCAAAGACACAAACCTTCCTAAAAGGGACTTACCCCATAGACACCCAGTTGAGTTTTCACAATATTACAATTTAAATCAGCAAAAAAAAAGTCACATTGAGAGGAAAATCCTTGAAAGAAACATTGGCTATGAAGGCCGGCATACACCTCTGATAAGAAGTACACCTAGCAAAGCCACCTCACTGTGCGGAGGCCACACTATGCAGTACTCCTAGCCCTGCAGCACAAAATAAGTTATATGCTGTAATTCCACCACAAAAAAACCTTGAGGGTCTGGCAAAAAGAGACCAAATGACAAGCCTGAGACTCATAACATGGAATGTGGCAGGAATTCTAAACACAAGAAATAGTGTTTCTGCAATGGAAAAGATCCAGAAGAGGGATATTCTTTGCCTGCAGGAAACATGGGCCACAGAGGACAACCACCTACAAGGGTTTGCCGGTACTCATGTACCTGCCATGAAACTACATTTTTATGGTAGACCCTCGGTAGGCCTCTCAATCTATGTGAATCATGCAGTGGATATCTCAATCAAAGAGATTGGAAGATCAACGAACACCGCACAGTGCATTTTAATAAACGGTGTATGGGACGGTAAAACTAGAAAAGAACTCCTAATCATCAATGTAGATTTCAACCACAAGGGAGTTTCAAAAATGGCAAATACCAAACGGATTATCTCAACCCTAGAGGAAGTGCCCAGTGAAGTCAATCATTTGGACTCGATTATCACTAGGGATTTTAAACTCCATAACCTGAGCCCGGACAAAGACCAAGGCTCCCCTGCGGAAAGAGAATTTAATCATTTTCTAAAGTCATTTGATCTAATCTCAGTTTAGGCTTGGACCGAGCAACATAACCCCAATGCTTCAAATCTCTTGACTTTTAATAGTCAAACCGCAATCAACTATATCTTCATGAGGGAAAGTATGAGGAATAGAATTCAGGATTTTCAGATACAGCAATATGAAACAAGCGACCAAGCAATGCTTATTGCAGAATTCAAGCTCTAGTACGACCACTGTGAGGAATTGGTGCCCATAAGCAACACAGCTGGGTGGGAGGAGCACAAACTCATGAAGAGGATTAGATGGAACCACTTCATGGTTTTGAATTAGGAAAGCTGCAAGCAGAGACTAGTACAGAAGGGGCATAGTGGACTTTTCTCCCCTACCATCTAGAGTTGGGACAGTTGGATCGAAGCACTGTGGGCAGTTCTATTGAGAGGGGGAAGGAATACAAACCACAAATCGGCGAGGCAACAAGAACGATCCAGGAAATACAATAAAAAAGTTGAAGAATAGCACCTGCACCCTCAAACATGTCAGAAGGGTATACCGGAAACATGGCACCCTGGTACCAGAGAGAGCCTACAAAGACACCAAGCGGAACCACAAACACTTAGTATGGAAAGTAAAATGCCTGATGATGGAGAAGGAATGGATCACACTATTTGAATTGTGCAAACCGAACAAACAGAAGCAATTCTGGGAGTACATAGCCAAGATGGAAATTACAAAAACGGACAGGCGGAATGCAGTTACCTGGCTTGACCATACAGCAGAAATATCTACAATAAACCCAGGTGGCTAAAATGTCAGCTCTTTTCCTGGATCAGATGGGTCCGAAGTGGAGGAAGACGACCAAATAAATATGGGGGGTCAAGCGCTGGAGCCGAAAGAAGTTATAAAGATTTAAAAAAAAGATTAAACTGGACGGAGCCCCGGGCCTAAATGGCCTACCGGGCGGACTGTTCAAGCAGGATCCTAAGGAGGGGGCAGACCTGTTAACACAGCTGACCAGGGAATGCAGAGCCCTAGGTGACGTGCCGGATGCCTGGCGAGGCTCTCTGTTGCAACCAATATATAAGAAGGGAGCAAAAACCGACCCTAAAAATTGCCTTGCTAGATATCAAAGGCAAAGCATATGCCAGCACTTTGTTACAAGAACTAACAGCCTGGATAGAGGATAATGAAATATTACCTTTTTACCAGACCGGATTCCAAAAAGGCTGCTCCACCATAGATAACATTATGGCCCTTTCGTTCCTGGCGTATCAGGCAAACTCCGGTAAAAACCTGCCAGTATTTGCATGTTTCATAGATTACTCTGCCGTCTTCAATGGGGTTAATTGAAGTATGCTGTGGTACAAATTGTCCCGCAGGGAGATCCCCGGAAAACTATTGAAGGCATTGATGTCATTGTATACCAACACGTGGGTGAGGATCAAAGTGGTGGGGGATATAGTCACACATAAGATTTCAACTGACCGCGGCCTAAAGCAGAGCTGCGTTTTAGCACCCACACTCTTTATTCTTTACACAGCAGACCTGGAGAAAGCTATACAAGGAGCAAGTTTGGTAATCCCAAAAATCGGACAGCAACAAATTAATATACTTCAGAATGCGGACGATCTGGTGATTCTTAATCACACCAGAGTAGGTTTACAAAGAGGGTTGAATGCACTAAACAACTACAACCTGGAATACAAACTTGTGGCAAACCCCAGTAAAACAAAAGTTGTGGTGTTTGGTAAATACCTGAAGAAAACAGGTTTAAAGTGGAGACAGGGTAACAACAGCATAGCCACAGAAAGAGCATATCAATATTTACGAGCATGGCTGAACGACAAAGGCAAGGCAACAGGCCAAGATGCAAGCCAAAATACAAGCCACCATTTACACCCTCTACAAACTCCAAGGCAAACTATATAGCCCTACCATGAAACCCATCTAGAGAGTCCAAAATCTAAACTCCTTGCGCTTGCTGGGTATGCATCACAGGCATACCCAGGTAAGATGGAAAAGATGCTGGAAAAAGCCCAGTGCCAGTGTTATAAAAGGCTTTTAGGCTCCCCAAGTACACAAGAAACGCCCTGATTCGGCTTGAGTTTGGCCTTGTACAACAAAAGTACGAATGCAGGAGCACCCTGGTTAAATTTTGTTTCAAGATGAGAAAAGCTCAGAAAGGATCCCTTAAGGAGGCACTGAGAACAATATTTGAGAGGTTGTTGAACCCATGGCAGAAATACTGCCTGGAGACAGTGGCTGATCTGCAGCATCCTGGTCAAAGAAGAACTAAGCTACCTTGCAATAAAGAATGTGCTAAAAAAGAACACCGACCAGATATCAAGGAACAAAGATATAGCAAGACTGAAGGTAAACAGAGGTCTGGCTGGCATAACTAGGGCATATGAGTCGCATAAAATCCAACCATACATGAACAGTCCTCTAGGAAGGAAGAATTTGAAGGAAATTTAATGGGCGCGTCTTGTCCCCCTACCAATAAAAGAACTGAACCGGGCTTGGAAATCGTTGAACAATATAGTCAGTTGCAGGCTATGTAATTATAGGGCTGAATCATTGGTACATCTACTATGCTGCTGCCTTGCATTACTACAGCATCAACGTATTCTGGTAAGACCAATGTTCCTGAGACATGGGACCAGAAGATGCGCTGATGCAGTGGTACTGCTTCAGTCAAGTATAGAGTCTTCAGACCTGGCCAAATTTGGCAAATATATGAACATGACACGAAACAAACACAGAGGAAAAACATGGGGTGGCAACTGTTGAGGCCCTGGAAGTAATAGAAGGAGTAGTATGGCGAATAACCCCTCCCAGGGAAGAATTGCACAGCATCTATTTGCCCCACAATGAACTAAGAATTAACTTCCCATGAAAACTCAGGGAATACGGACCTTGGCTAATATTTAATTTTAAAAACAATGAATTTAAGAACAAGGTCACATTTTAGATACATGAGGATCCCCTAGTGGGACCTTGAAATTGACCCTGGCAGAGTTTCCTTCGTTTCTATTCAGCCACATTTTAGATACGGTCTGGTATTACTGACCAAATGACAGTCCTAAATTATTATACACGTTTAAATAAATGTTTTATAATGTCGTGATATACGTATTTTATTTTAATTCTGGATAATGTACTGCAATTTTGCAAAGACTTTAAGTGATTATGCAAAAATAAACATTCATTCATTCATTCACTGCATATTGGTTAAAGAATTGTGCATTTTTTTTGGGTGTACAGGAAATTTTCTTTAAGAAATACTGAATGTATTAAATAATGCTCTACATTGGAGTCGTTCTTCCGAAGCCAGAGGAATTAGCCGAATGCAAGATTTTCGCTATGACTTTGTGTGAGGATTCAAAAATGCAATTGTCTAACTTGGGCCCTGCCTTTCCTGTGACCCTGTCTCAGCCACCAAGGTGAGGTGGCCACTCTCCATGTGCACGATCAGAGAGTTTTACACATACTTATTCATCTCCTGTTATCTTCATCAAATAGTTCCTTAAGGCCTTGTGATGTCACTTGGCCTCTTCCAGTCTTATGATTATCTAGATGTCTCTGGGGTCTTATTGGTAAGGGAGACTGTGGTACTTAAAGATGTTCATCAAGGGTGTAAAATGAACATTAAACAATACTTGGAAGCCCTGTGGCACCCCGCACATCACCTGTGGCGTGTGAGACAAAATGAGCCAGTGTTATACGCTGTATTATGTTTTCCCGAAAGGATGAAAAAAAACTTAGGGAGCTGAGCCAATGTCCTGTCATGGCACACACAGTTCAGTAGCAACGCCTGCGCTACACCTTCTCTGCAGCTATCAGTCAAAACCCCAATTGGGTTCTCGAATTTCCCAGCTAAGTGCTTCGCCAGCACTTAAGGTTCTCAAAACCCTGATTGGGTCTGTGAGTCGGTCGGACAGAGTCGGACGCAGCACCTCTGTTTCAATCAGCTATTGAGTGCGTAGGGTCAGTGACAGGTCAGCTATTCGGACAAGTCGGACAAATTCTCTAGCTAAACCTAGGCTAGATATACTATTTTCGGGTCAGTGTACCACCCCCCAAATGTTGCAAGTGTAAGGATCCCCAATTTCGATTGGGCAAAAGAAAGGACAGGTCATCACACCTCCTAGGATTTGGCTTTCTCAAGCTTAATATTTGCATTTTTAAGACCGCCCCTTGAATTTCAGGTTCCCATGACATGTTCCTTGCACACACCAATGGTGAATTTAACTATTTATACATTGTAATACTTTTAGCTTCTTCGACTAGGTGAATGGGCCTCTTCCCAGGCGCATCTTGGCTTGGACTTCTGTGTTGGCACGTGTTCAATGTCATAGAGTTTATCCTCTGGCTGTGGACTGTCATGCGCAGAAAGGATTTTCAAAATGGAGTATCCCCGTCCCTCATGCCCAAGGATTACGATACATGAAAAGTAAATAAAAACAGCTTTAGAACACAGAATACATGAATTCACTGTATACCATGAATCCCTACATTACTCCCATTATTTCATAATAACTATAGCATTAGAATTAATGCAAGACATACAGCATAGCCAAAGCAGTGATGCAAGCTTCAGGCATGTGAGAACATAAAGCAGCCATCTTAATTCTACTGCGCAGTTGCAAAAGGATTCCCACCAAAACTGCGAGTACGTCACATCACATGGTTATGACCGACGCATGCGCAGAAGAAATTCCCGCGTAGCAGCAGCCATTTTGGTAGCAAGCGTATTAGGTTTAGTAAACACATAGGCAAGCGTCTCTGGGACACCCAAAATGACAGAATAAGGGCAAATTAGTAAAACAAACAGATTGATTAATACTATTAGGGTTATTTGAGGTTCATGAGTTCAAGCAAGTCGCATTACGTGCGAATCCTTGCTCCATCAATCCCCTCTTTGATGATATTCTATATCATCACAAATTAATGGAACCAGATGCCAACTTTTCACATGTTACCCAGTTCAATCTCTTCAAACATTCTGTTTAGCTTTTTTTCAGTCTCTTTATTAGGGTGAGAATTTTTCACCCTTTTATAAATTTGATTATTTAATTCTTCTAATTCAAGCTCATCAACATTCTTTTCACTCCTCTCTTGTTCACAGTGTACTTCTTTTTGTGTTTTCGACATTTGCAGCAAATTATTATTATGAACACAACTAACCCTATTCCCGCAATTGGCATCAGTACTTTACTCAAAAGACTTTTCCGTAGGTTAGAAAACCAATGACCTATAGCAGAGAGACCATCAGTGAGTCTCTTCCAGGCACTGTCAACCTCCAGTGGTTTAAGCTCTTTTTCCAAATTCGCGATGTTCCTTACATACCCTTTAATTTCCACACTTTTGTCAGGTATGTAAGGGCAACAATGTTGCGCTTTCAGCAATATGCAGACTCCGCCCTCTTTTGCCAATAACGTATCAAGAGCAAGCCTGTTTTGTAAAATCATTGATCTGATCGCAACCATTTCGGTATTGACCATCAGGAAACCTCCAGCAGTGTCAGTTGATAACCGATCTACTACTGTTGACAATTTGCAAATTCTGTGTGTATTCAGAGTCACTCCCACTGCAGGTATCAATGTACTAAATATATCACCTACTATTTCACCAACACTTTTTCTTTTACTACGTACTAATTCATTAGTTCTTTCAGTGCTTCCAGTGATTTTCCCCACATGGTATATATTTGGGAAGACAATACCAAAATAACAGCTTCCGTACCAATGGTCGGGCAATTTGAAATAAGCCTTGTTCCCACATATATAATAAATTCCAGGAAACACAGGCTCTGACCCATCTTTGAAACTCCAACCCCCAATTACCTTGTAATTGTGTTCACATTCACTGGAACCAATGAAGATGTTGTTATAATAACTAGTTCTTTCTCTTTTAAGACAAAGTTTCCCCTTCTTTTTGAAATCCAACAACATGGCAGCATTAGCCCCACCATTTGAGGTGCTATCTATACTTTCAGCCCATTTAGGGGTTTTCTGATTTGTCTTTTGCTTTCTTTTGGAAACTTTCTCTTCTCTTCTCTACCATGTTTATTAACATTTTTTCTTTCTTGTGTAATGAACAGGTCAAGTTATCTTTGTGTGCGTCATCTATATTTATTTTACCTAGAGTTTAAAAATAGTCACTCATGTATTGAGCTACATCTCTAGTTGTATGTACAGGGTTCAGGTTTCTTCGCACAGGAAGTTCAGAAAATGTCACATCAGTGTTTGAGTAATAATACTGTAAAGGTCCTAAAATAAACTAGTTAGTATACTACAGGAAATTCCATAGGTTAAGGGCAAGTGGTGATACGTCACACCTTCAGCAACCGAAGTAGGTAGCTTCATACAGACATAACAGTTGTCTATTTCCATAGCTTCTACATAATGTACTAACAGGTTTGCGAAAACATTTAAATGAGTTTTGTTCTTGATCTTATTGTAATGTAATCCTTCCTCATCTGGTGCTTCTAAATCTAATTTTGTTTGCTTAAGGCTAAGTGGTTTCTCTGGTGCATCTACTCTTTGTGGTGTATTTCTAGTGTGTGATTCTACAGTATCTTCCGGTAAGTGATTATTTGGGTACAGGTTCGGGTCTTTACTCATCATAGAAGGAATAGCTATTGTTAGTCCTATCCAAAGTATCAGTACTATCGCTACACTACATAAACATACTTGGCAGCATGTTTTTAAACAACTTCGTCTCGGTCTCCCATTCACAGAGGAATCAGACATTTTGACTCAAAAGAAGCTTCAACCCCTCTTTGTAACTCTGCACAATTTGCTTACTCGAGCAACTTTTCAGGTTGGTTTCGCCTCTTCTTCAGCTTGGTCAGCAATCAATTCTTTATCACTTTCGGCACTTATTTCCAAATTTTCAAATTCTTCCAATACAAAGTAAGTCCACTCAGGACTCTGGTACTTGTTATTCAGTTTCTTTATACGAGCACTTCTTCTCTTTCCTTTTATCACAGCTATGTCAGTTTGACTTGACACTTCATTTATCTGCTCAGGCTCTTCGTTTATTGTCTTTAATCGCAATCTCAGTCTTTTCACAAATCTAGGTACTGAGTCACCTTTTCTGAGTCTTTTAACTGGCACTGTGTCTTGGCTTTCTTCAAACACTCTTTTATTTTCGTTCAGTTGTGGCACATTTGTTTCAATTTCGTCTTCAGTATTTCTCCCTAACTGACTAGGTCCAGGTCTTTCATCAGTTTCTTCTGCCTGGTCCTTAAACTGGCCTTGTTCAGGTATATGCTGATTTTGGCTTTGGTCTGTATCGCTTTCTTCTTCCTGAACACAATTGTCTATTTCTATCTGATCCTGTTCAAGCTCTTCGAACTCTTGATTTTCTTCCACTTGAACTTCCGCCCTAATTTCTATCTGTCCCTCTCCTAGCTCAGGAGTTCTTGGTGGAGTGTCAATTACCTGTTCTTTCCCTATTTGGTCCTCCTCAGAATCAGATTTGATTTAGATTTCGATGATCTGAGTACCTTCTTCTATACCTGTCTCGTCCTCACTATCCCACTGTCTATCTAAATAGATTTGTCTTCTGGTTCTCACAGGATCTATAGTCAGGTCGACTATTGGGATCCAATCATCTTGACTGGAGCTCGGTTGTTCCTCTTCAGCTACCTCAGGACCGATATCTTGGGACCCCTTAGCTGCACAACCTTCAGCCTCAGTTTCTTCAGGTTCAGTCACTTTCTTTGTATGGCAGGCATGGATCCAGCGAGGTACTCCTGCATACTTCACAGCTGTGGTGGTTACTAGGATCACCTTTCGTGGCTTTCCCCACCTTGGTGCAAGGCAACTCTTCCGAGTGTGTTTCTTTATTACGACCCAGTCACCTGGATTCAGGTCATGTGCTGGAGTCGTCAGCCTGGCGACGGCGTCTCTCCCAACCTGGTGAGAGATAGAACGCACTTGGTCAGCCAGTTCTTTACAGTATTCTAGTACCAAATCATCAGAAATGCTTATGAGTTTGTATCCTGGCACAAATGCTTGTCGCATTGCTCTTCCCATTAGTATCTCATGGGTGCTCAAGCCCGTGTTCCGGTCTGGAATACTTCTGAGTCCCATCAACACAAGTGGCAAAGCATCAGGCCATTCCAATTGAGTGTATTCACACATTTTTCCCAATCTTGCTTTAATTGTGCCATTCAGTTGTTCTACCACTCCAGAAGCCTCTGGTCGATATGCACAGTGCAGTTTTTGCGTGATTTTGAATGCTTCACAAATTTGTTTTATTATTTCATTTTGGAAATGACTTCCTCTGTCAGATTCAATCGAGACTGGGAAACTGTAAAGAGGTATAAGTTCCCTAAGTAATAATTTGGCTACTGTAATGCTGTCATTTCTACGTGCAGGGTAAGCTTCCACCCACTTTGAAAATAGGCAGACAATGACAAGTAGGTACTTCATTCCTCGACAAGGGGGTAACTGGATAAAGTCTAGCTGTAGCCTAATAAAGGGGCCCTCTGCCTTTCCAATTGTTCCTGGTAATACCACAGTTTTCTTTCCGGGGTTAAATTGCTGACAAACCAGACACCTCTGGCAGAGTGCCTCTGCTACGTTTCTGAATTTCGAATTGAACCATGTCTGGCGGAACATGCAAATCATCGCATCTCTTCCCAAATGTGTGTCTCCATGTATCAACCTAGCCATAGGAGCAAGCAGACAGTCTGGCAACACAGGCATACCATCCACGTAAACAATGACACCATCTTCCACCTCCTCTGACAACCAAAGTTTCTCCACCTTTGTTTTTCCTGTGGCTCTGCTGTGTCCTGTAAGTCTCTCACTTCCTCCCATGTACTCACTCCCTCTAGCATCATAAGTTGGCAGCTGTTTCCGTTTCCCCCAACCTTTATATTGATTGCTATTCGGTATCTTGCACAATGTTGGGCTAACTGGTCAGCATATCGATTACCTGCTGTCACTTTGTCATCGCTAGATTTGCGAGCAGCACACTTGACCACAGCCAATTCTTTTGGTAACTGGATTGCTTCCAGTAAATCCTGCACGTAATTTCCATTTCTGATAGGGGTGCCTGAAGAAGTCAGGAACTCCCTTTGCATCCATAATTGGCCAAAGTCATGCACAACCCCATAACCATATTGGCTATCAGTATATATGGTTATCTTCGAGTTCTCCCCAAATTTACAAGCTTTTGTTAAGGCAACCAATTCAGCTACTTGTGCAGACTTGACTCCATGTAAATAGGATGCTTCCGCTGGACCTCCCAATGTACACACTGAGTAGGCAGCGCTTAGGCCTCCTTCCTCATGTCTCATGCATTAACCGTCTACATACAGCTCATAATCTTCATTAATTAAAGGGTCTTCTTTTATGTCTGGGCGTGGTTTTGTACTGAACTCTGTCAAATCAATGCAGTCATGTTCAGTTTCCTCCCTTACTTCTGCTGCGAATAAATTTGGCAGTAAGGTGGCTGGATTCAGAATATTACATCTAGCAATGGTCACGTTTCCTGCACCTACAAGGATTTTCTCATACTTAGTCAGCCGACTAGGTGTGAGATACTGAGTTTTAGTTCTTGTCAGCAAAATCACAACAGAATGTGGAACATACACAGTTACTGGATGTCCCATAACAATGGACTCACTCTGTTCAAGGCTCATGCAGGTTGAAGCTACAGCTTTCAAACATCCCGATAATCCAGCTGCTACAGGGTCCAATGTGGAAGAAAAATATGCCACTGGACGTCTGGTCAAACCATGAATCTGGGTCAGGACTGAAAGTGCACAATTGTCTCGTGTGTCACAGAAAGGTGCAAAATCTTTTGAATAGTCAGGCATTCCTAATGCAGGAGCTGTACACAGACATTCTCGCAATTTTACAAAAGCAGTCATGCTTTCGTCATTCCATTCCTCAGGATCTTTGGCTCCTTTCTTTGTCATTTTTATCAATGGTCTTGCTAGGACTGCTAATCCCACAATCCACTGCCTACAGTATCCTACAACTCCTAGAAACATTCTGATATCTTTCTGGGTGTTTGGTAATTCCATGTTTCGAATTATTCTAATTCTTTCTGTGGTAACTTTCCTGATACCTCTCTCTATCTGGTGCCCTAGATATTTTACTGAAGAGGTACAGAACTGTAGCTTTTCTGGCGACACTTTATGCCCACCTTCACCTAAATGGTTCAGTAAAGCAAAGGTGTCGACAGCACAGTCTTTCCTGCTCTTAGACACCACCAAGAGGTCGTCTATATATTGCACCAGGACTGATTTTCCGGCCAATACCAGGGTTTCAAGGCACTTTTTCAGAATCTGATTAAAGATCGAAGGGCTTTCAGTGTACCCCTGAGGAACACGATTCCAGACTTACACATGGCTGTCGAATTCAAATGAGAAAAGAAATTTGGTGTCTGGATGTAATGGGATTGAAAAGAATGCATGACATAAGTCAATGACGGTAAACCATCCAGCATTCCATGGTATTTGATACAGAATCACTGCAGGGTTTGGCACGACAGGACAGCAAGGAACTACGATTTTGTTAACCTTGCGCAGGTCCTGTACGACCCTGTACTTACCACTAAGTTTCTTTATGCCAATTATCTGTGAGTTACAAGGACTGCTCAACACTTCTTGCAATATGCCTGCTTCTAGCAACCGTTTGATTTCAATAGCAACTCCTGCTTTCACTTCTGCACTCATTTTGTACTGTTTAGTATTTGGGTAGACTGCGTCTTCTTTTATGGCTATTTTAATTGGGTCAACATTTGCCATTAATCCTACATCTTTTCCAGCAAAATCCCATACCTCTGGTTTCACTGTCTCTTGGAGTTCTTCAGGTAAGTCTTGTATTGTTAGTCTTTTAATTTCTGAGTCAGGTCTTGCTAACATTAATTTGTAAATTCCGTCTTCATCTGGGGTCTGAATTTCGACGCCATTTGGAGTGCAAAAGATAGTGCAGTTCATTTTGCACAGCAAATCTCGTCCTAGTAGGTTTACAGGACTGGAATCACAAACAACAAATCTATGCATTTCTTTAAAATTCCCAATTTTAATTTCCATAGGTTCTGTAACTGGGGTACTAATTAGCTGATTAGAAACGCCCACTGCGGATCGCTTCTCCCGAGAGGGGTAGGTTTGGAACGTCTGCTGTTCTCACAGTAGAACGGCTAGCACCAGTGTCCAACAGAAAGGTGACGTCATTTCCTTCAACCTTTCCTTCAATGTATGGCCCTGACCGGCCCACCGGCAAGGAGGCGCCAAGCACGCACTCCTCGTCCTCCCCCCTCAGGCACCCACAGAGGAACGTGTCATTTAACAAAAATTGTGAAGCTGCTGCATTTCTATCCTTCCTTCCTTCCCAACCTTCAGTGTCTTCACTCTGTTGTGCTTTGCTCCTATAATTTGGCCTAGGTGCACGAGGCAACTGATTCTGTTTTACCTGCTGCTGGGTCTTCCGTGGAGTCTCATTCTGCGTCTGTGGATTCAAATCATTAATTTGCACATTACCATTCTATACAGCCTTACACTCGTCTCTCCAGTGTCCTATCTTTCTGCACCCGTGACATGGGAACTTCTTCCGGGCCTCTTCTCGGCTCATTTTTAGGTCGAGCTGGAGAAAGCATGCGAAGCATGCATCCAGCTCGACAACTATAGCTACCCGTCTCATGGGAATCTGAGACAGGGGTCGGGCACGCGCGTCGACTTCACCTCGTGGGCGCGCACGCCCAGCCCGGCGCCGTGCACATCCCCTGCCTCAGATTCCCTGAACACACGCATACACACATGCACACGAAGGCAGGCACACACACACACGCAACAGCCACACGCGCACACACATACACACACACGCGCACACACATCCCCCCCCTCACACCCCACTTTCCATGCCTAATCGCACTAGCGGGCCCCACTCACCGGGCAGCTGTGCGATGACGAAACACACCCCGCCTCTCCACTTCACCCGGGCCCCCTCCTGGGACCCGGGACTTCTCTGCATTTCCAACGGTACCGCAGGGCTCTCTCTTCCTCATGAGAGCCTCGCATCAACGCGCAACACCGGCCTCTTCCGGCCGCGTCACAGGCTCCGCCCATGTCACGGCCAAAGATGCCTGACTTCCTTTGTTTGAATCTTGTTTAGGACCTGTGCCCTGACTACGGGAATGGCACGGCACACCGATACTGGGGAATGTCAGCCACGCTTTATTTCCTGAAGTCAAATGCAGGCCACTGTCCACGTCAGAGGTCTGGCGCGTGGCAAGGCAGGCTGAAAGGAACAACCATCCGAGCTAGTCTAAAGCACTCACCACTTGCTCCTCCCGCGGCTGAATGAAGCGCAAGCAGTAAGCCGAGAACCAGCTGTGAGAAGTTGGCCTGATGTATGATGTCTCCAATTCTGGGGGCACCTTGTATCAGTCCAAACAATCCCTTATGGTGGTGGTTGTAAGTCAACCTTAAAAGACAAGCTATCCTAATGGTAGCATGGACTAAGCAGCCTAAAGGCTTAACTCAAGAGGGCATGTGAAGCCAGCTGTTTTACCATATGCAATCCTGTAATATCAAATGAAAGGACACCACACAAGTTATATATTATAAAAAATATATGTATTTATTACTAGAATAATCCCCTGTACTCTTTATGAGTATAGAAGCACAAGCGTTTAACCAAAAGCACAGTATAACATATGAAAGTTGCACAATTATGGATAGGGCCGGTGGCCACTCAAACCATATATCAAAAAAGTGGTATAAGTATCACCTTTCGAACTGTGGTAAGGCCTGGGGCCTTGGGAATCGCTGGGACTACACTGGACTAACAGCAGTTAGGACGGGAGTAGCCCGCAGGAATCGGGTGCAGCGCTAAAAGCACACGCATGCACCAATGCAATGTCAATGGTGCGTAAAAGTTATCGAGTTACAGTTTTAAGAGTCTTCCGACTGGAATAGAATTACCACACTTTAAACTTAGACACTAGAGGTGTAAACCACTACAGGAGCACCGGCATTAGATTGTTACCTCACCCACAGGAAGCGGGTGCATAGGTGCCAAAGTGTGTCGGGTTTCGTTGTGTAGATCTATGGAGCCTGGAGATGAAGATGCTGCAGGCGGCCAGTAGAGAAGAGTCCGGTTGGATCCAAGGCTGGATAGAAGTTGTAGAGTACCTGAAAGCAGAGGGGACAGAGTCTGGGTCACTAGCCAGTGACCAGGAAGGAACCAGGAAGGAACCAGGCAATGTCGGGCGCAATCAGGTGCTTGACGGGAAGCTTGTCTCCGCTGCCACGTGGACTCTAGGGCATCGAGGATGTCCAGGAGTGGATCACCAGCTGTGCCAAGAAGGCTCTCGCTGTTGGTGGCGTCGGCTTCCGGATCGGAGTTAACAAGCCTTGGCAAGTGCAACCCACGCAGGATTGGAAGATCGCTTCTTGTTCGGACCAGCAAGGTCAGATAGATTGCTCCTTTTCAGGGGAGCGAGGGCCAGTCTGGAGCAACCAGACTAGCTGTGTAAATTCAAAGGATCATCGGTATTGGGGCCACTAGCCAAGGGGCAAGTGACCGGACCAACGCGTCGAGCAGGAAAATGCAAAAGGGCCCCACGTAGCACTCGGTGAGTGTGGAGGGGAGATCTTCGGTGCAAAAGCTGCTGGGGGCTGGGGCTTCTCAAACCCCAATGCACAGCTTCGAGGGATCCTCGGGAGCTGCACGGTCAGCACTTCGTAGTTTTTCCAAGATGGCCGGCTCCACGCTTCACGTCGCCTCCACGGGTCTCAGATTAGCTGGGACTGTGGATCGGGCTGTTAGAAGTCGAGGGGAGCTGGTCTTGTCGATCTCTGTTGCTCGAGTTCCGGCGGGAACTGCAACAAAGCAAACAGTGAGGCGCTGGATGGTGCCTGTTTGCGCAGGGTGGTCACTCCTTGACCACAAGGGAGATTCTTCAGTCTTCCATGTCGAGTGGGATGTTGAAGGGTCCAGAGTTCTGTATCAAAGTTTCAGTCAGGATAATCTGATGTGCAGTGCCACAGCTCCTACCTTTATTCCAAATCAAGGGGCTGGATATCCTGCTAGGTCCCTCCTATGGGTGGAACCCAGGAAGGGGGTGGTTACACCCCTTTCCC
This sequence comes from Lissotriton helveticus, assembly GCF_964261635.1. NCBI lineage: Eukaryota > Metazoa > Chordata > Amphibia > Caudata > Salamandridae > Lissotriton > Lissotriton helveticus. The sequence goes on from NC_136061.1 coordinate 1,484,534,125, forward strand.
TTTGTCCAGTTTCGCGCCAGAGCTGGGACTGGAGTGCACTAGAACCGGTTTGACTGGATTTTGCATGGGATACCTTGTGTGCCCCAGGCAGTGTCTAGTTTCTTGCAACCCTCCCTGCTCCAATCCACTATCTCCTGTCTGGGGTGGTGTAACACCTCCCTGTGACAGGAAACCCTTTGTCCAGGCCTCCCCTGCCAAGTTTTGGTCAGCAGCAGGAGGTCAGACTTGTGTCGGGCAGCAGCATCCATTTTGTGATGCTGAGGCTCTGGTTAGGATTAACCGCGTTTTAAGTAAAGTAACATGTCTTCTCCCTCTAGAAGGGTGGAATGCTACCCCTGTCACCAGAACTGGCGAGGGGGTAGTATTCCAAAATGTATGACACCAAACACGACATGTTTTGATAAAGCCAAACCAAAGTTAGCAATAACCGCGAGGATTATAATGCACTTAAGTGTATATGGTATGGCAGTATCACTGGAACAGCAGTAAGGAAATGGTTCCTAACACTGCAGACAGGCTCAGCTCATGCTAGAGCACCATCTCACATAAAACCAAGCACTCTGCCTCCAGGATTGTAAAGGCCTGCCATAGGAGTGACTTATAGGTGCATATGTGTCCAGATATAGGTTTAGACATAGGTATACTATATCTAAGCAAGGGGTGAGTACACCACCTTGCCCCAGCTGAGTGATCAGCCAGTTGTGTCGATTTAAGTGACCAGCCAGGGGTGGCAAAAGATATGCTGCAGCCCCTGGTGGCCTTGGATGCATCTATGCCCTGGGCACCTATAGTGCACTGTACAGGGACTGATAAGGTGTCCAGTACCAAATTGGTGATGTACCTGTAGTACATGGTTATGAATTTAGAGAGAGAACAGCAGGCTGTGGGTCTGATTAGCAGGCCCACAGCCACATTAAGTCGAAAACCAGTGAAGCAAAAAGCAAAAATTGGGGGGACCATAGGAAAGCAGACCCTACTCTCCTACACCAACCACCGAGGGGGGAGTGGGCAACAGTCCCGTCAGCCCGCGCCTCCTCTGCAGCCAAGGTCTACAAGGACTGAAGTCACGTGCGGAAACAAATCATTACTGCCCACTAAGCTAAAGGTAACTCGCAGACATCACAAGGTGCACCGGAGGGGTGAAGGGTGGCAGGCCAACGGCCGGCGAGCGCCCGGTCCCTCCACCACCCCAGGGAAAGGCGCAAGAAAGCAGGGTTTGTTTCAGAAACTGACATTGACATTCTTCAGCGTGCTCCCTGCCTGCGGCTGGCTAAAATCTGCACACAGGCCAGGGAATCCACTCGCCCACATTAGGCTTTCTCCAATCAGGGTCATGGCCAGACGTGAAGGGTCCTAGTCGCTCAGTTAACCATTATTTCAATCCAAGGAACTGATCTTTGAATACATTAAATATATAGGTAACAGGGGGTGCTAATCCGTGTCCCAATCTCGGTTTTCCAAGGTCATTTGACGCAAACGAGGCATGGGCTGCTGAAAACTCTCACTATGGTCTGGTTTCTGTCCTTCTTACAACTCCGAATAATCTTTGGAAATATACTGTATCCGTTCAGCTGCATCTCTAAAATGCGCTAGCAGCGGATCTGAAACCAGTACTTCCAAAGGAATAGTTCCCGTGAGTTTATTATTGCACCTTTAGATAATGTGATCAAGGCCCGAGAGCGTCACAGCACTTTACAGCTGCGATATTCAGTTAGTAGACTATGTGAAGCAGACACATAGAAGCAACTGCAGACACATCAGTTCCAGTCACATGGATTATTTAAATAGTAAGGACATAGCCCAAGTATGTAAAGAAAAGAGGTAGCAATCACTCAGAGCAGGACTAGAAGATCAAGAAACTGCATATAAAATAATGTATGAAGGAAAAAATTGAAAAAGGTAAAAATGGAACTAACCAATACGAAAAGTCAAGAGAATATGGCTATGATCACAAAACTGATTAGATATAACTGTGTTGAAAAGGTCGTCAAAAATAAAATAATAAAAAAATAAAAGTACTTCCATTTTGTGAGAGAATTGCTGGAATGTAGTGCATAGAGGCGTGAATTTCAAATTCTGAAAAAAAGTAACTTGTACTTGTCTTGAGGTTTGAGAAGAACAGACTGCATGCTGCAAAGTGACCAATGGCCTCACAAATTTGAGTTTAATAATCAGGTAAAGGAGTGGCCGTGTGCAAGACTTTGATCTAAGTATTACAAATGTATCATGTTTCCATGAGAATTAATTTGATTATAAAACATGGGTAATGTGATCTATTTTTTCCGTGACAAAGAAACCTGTAATTAAAGGCTCTTTAAACCATTGAATAGGAATTTTGCTCCTTTGTTGGTAGATTGAAAGATCAATCTTTTATGAAATAGACAAGAGTAGAAGTAGGAGAAGCAGACTTCCGACATTATAGACGTTACTTTCAAATGGGGATAGCGAGGAAACACAGACTTTCTCAAACTTGGATTTGTATGTGCTTTAGTAGATGGAGAATACAAGCAAATACATTGTAATTCGGTCTTAAAAATGATTCTAACCTGCATTGGGAAAATATTTTGTTGAACAAAACGGCCTACCAACCTGCCATAACTAGTTTTTAATAAAACAGCAAAACTCAGAAGAAAACTGCAGAGAAACTTTTGGGAGTAGGAGAAATTCTGAAACACTCAATTGAATATCCAGGGCCCATTCTTATAGCAGTTGCAGTTAAAGAAAAGGACAGGATTTATAATTTAAGCTGGATAGTGGCTATCGCATCACATACCGGACAACAGATAACTACTAAAGTATTTCTTATTCACACTTTCTGTAGAAGTACTACTTTGTAACAGTTTCCAAGCACTTCAGTAGCACATTTAATAAGGAGCAGTCAGTCAAGCAGTTGAAGCAGGACATGACAGGTGGTCTTCGTGTTGTGAAGGTAGGACTGACAGGTAGTCAGCCTATATTTGATTTATAGACCACTTATCCAGTTTGTGGGGGCTGGTGCACCTACATACTCAATATTTCCACATGGCAAAAACCGTTCCTGTTACCAACCGGAGGGAACCGTAGGCTGTAGTAATAGTCACTTGTGGTTGGGAACATGTTGATCCTTTCCCAGTTACTGTTGTGCACTAGATGTTTAGCAAAGTGTTAGTTATTGATCTGGCAAAGCGATTGGGACTCACGGATGGATCAGAGCGTTGATTGGGTGATGTGTGTGTGTGCATGCACAGCTAGGAGACGTTTAAGGGGGAGTGCATGATACGGGGCCGTGCAATACATACCTGGGACTGCAAGCTTCTTCTGGACTCATAGAGCAGGTGCTCAGCCGTGCCCCCAACAGGTTGATATACGCTGTTGGCCCTTCTCCATAAAGAATATTCAGACTGCATGGATGGCAGAGGAAAGATTTTCCTCTTTTGTTAAGCATTGATTTTCCCAATGTGAGATCAGTGCGTCTGCATTCACCACAGCACCACTCAGCACCACCACAGCACCACTCAGCACCACCACAGCACCACTCAGCACCACCACAGCACCACTCAGCACCACCACAGCACCACTCAGCACCACCACAGCACCACTCAGCAGCACCACTCAGCACCACCACAGCATCACTCAGCACCACCACAGCATCACTCAGCACCACCACAGCATCACTCAGCACCACCACAGCATCACTCAGCACCACCACAACATCACTCAGCACCACCACAGCATCACTCAGCACCACCACAACATCACTCAGCACCACCACAACATCACTCCGCGCCATCACAGCATCAATCTGTGCAACAATTGAACAACAACTGGTTCAACTATGTTCTCTCAATGTTTCAAGCTTTATTACAAATGTCACAAAAAGATGTTATTATTTCACTTCTGTTATTGGATTTTCATCACCATAAAATACACTGAACATAATCTTCACAAAAGTTATTTACAAAAGTTTAAGCTGCCATTATAAATTACAATCACTTTTATTTAAGTATTAATTATTTTAAAAGCCATTGTTATTTGTAATATCAATACATCTAAGTCACGTAAATACAAAACTTGTTGCATTACAAATGCTATAGGTGTCACATTTGGGAAAGTTATAACTATTGGCATTGTAAATGACAAAGCTATTAATTTAGCTGTTTTCAAAAGCAACACATAAATAAAAAAAATGTCATTTACAAGACCAATAGCTCAAACTTTCATAATGCGAGACCTATTGCATTGCAAATGCTTGTTACTCTCGCCCTTTCCCCACCTCCAGGGCCCTGACTCTGATTACTAGTCATTTTATTCAGCTGCTGTTCTTGGTGCTCTGCTAATTTTACCTGTGCCCACATGACTTTTTCCTTCAATTCTTTACGTTTATCTGCCAGTTCATCCTCGCAATATTTAGATAACTTCAGGATTTCATCGATTGGTTTAGCTTGCCAGCAAATTTTATTGTCTTTGATCCACTGTGAAATTTCAGGCCTTAACCCTAACACAAATCGATAAATGAAATGGGTCATGTGCTTCATCTCAATGTTATCCAGCCCACTGTACGTCTTGAACACCTGTAACAGTCGTTCATAATATGAATGCACAGTCTCATCTCGATTTTGGGTAGTTCTATCTATTCGAGTCCAATCAGTTTCTTTTGCAGGCACCTTTCCTTTCAGATACAGCATTACCTGATCGTATTTCCGCATGACATCCCCTGATGGAGCCCCTGTCTTTGGGTCCCTCGGGAATTCTTCACTAGGCCAATCAACAGCAATTTTACATTCTGTCCATAAATCTACAGGGACTACAATGTTAAAGAAACCATCTAGGTCTTTCAGGAGGCATTTTTTAACTTTCACAAATCTTTCAACCTGTCTGTACCAGTCTACAGGTTTTTCGCGCAATTTTGGGAAGTCATTGGTAAAGGACACAATATCCTGTCGGGACCATGGAACATGTACATATCCTCCACCTGGCACTTCTCGCATAGGATATAACTTTTCCACCTTTTCTGCTTCTTTCAAGACATATTCAGAAGTTATTTGTCTTGATCTACTGTCTTCCTTTTTCTTGGCGCACCTGGCTTTCCATTTTTCTAAATCTCCCCATTTCTGTAACAGGTTTAGCAATTCTCTGATCTGTACCTTTTTCCCTGACACATTCATGATTTCCAAATCTTTGTCTGAGAATTCTGCTCTGTAGGGTTTTTGCAAAACTTTAGATCTGCTAATGTCTATTCCCATACTAGCCGCAGTGTCCATTAATTTCTCATGGAACACTCTGGTATTACGGGTGATACTTTTGCAAATTAATAACAATTCCTCTTCACTAAGGGTGTTCAGTCTGTCCAAACCCACATTCCCATTCATCTGTTCCTCTAATTCTATTCTCAGTTTATATATATCCAATGGTTTTGGCTGAGGATTTGGCTTCTCTAATTCTCGGGTCCATCTGTCGATTTCTTCAGGAGTCACTACTGTGGCACTTCTAGTACCTGAAGATGACTCAATTTGTACTTCTCTCGAAGTAAAAGGAGTGTTCTTTCTCTGAGAACTCCCTTCTGGTTCCCTTATCGGTAAATCCATCAAGGAAATCACAGATTCGCATTCTCTTGCCTGATCATCTACTATCAAGGGCTCTTTTCTCGGCTGTACTACATATGGGGTTATTATTGGAGTTTTTGGACTACTTTGCTTATCCCCGTACAAAGGAACAACTGGTCCAATAGTTACTGGAATTGTCAAAGCTTCAGGACTGGTATTTAATTGGGAGATTTTCTGAATTAGTTCTGTTCTTTGTTTAACTAAAGCCTCTCGTTCTCTATCCTGCAGTACCTTATCCATGGAGGTCTCATGTACTATCTGCGGAATTAAGGAAGGGCCATAACTCGGGCACTTGGATTTGTCATACTTGGACCCTCGCCATAATTAGGTTTCAGGAATGGGTTTTTTTGTGCATAGGGATCTTGGTTCCTCATTATAAGGTGGTGGATTTTTCATTAATAAATCCTCCAGATACTCATCGTCTGAATCCCCACTGGTCAATAAATGTTTTGTTTTCTCTGTCCTTTTCCCTCCCATGGGTCCTTCTACCATCATGTTCTGTCTCCATTCTTTCATTCTTTTTTCTCGGGTTTCTTTCTTTACCTTCGGATAAAATTTAGCTAATCCTTTGTCAATTCTGGGTCTGTCTCGCTCAAAAGCCTCTATTTCCCATTCTTCTAAGGCTTCATATTGCGTTAATCTAGGTCTGGGATGCAAATCATTCATTCGGGTTCTCAGGTTGAACAAAATTCTGCCATTAAAGGTACCTTCTAAAGGAAATGCAAAAATTCCGTCATTTTTAGTATATTCCACCCAATTTTCCAACCATACACAAGCATAGTAGCCTCTGTCAAACAACATAAATGATGCGGGAGTATTAGGTGGTGGAATGATAACTCCTTCTCTAGTTTTGATAGGCTTGTCTTTCTTGAAATAATTCTTTACTTTGTCTACAAATGTCATTTTTCTCTTGCTTCCGTACATAATGTTATATCTACGGCCTTTCCACTGATCTCTCCCAAAACCTTGATATCTTGGGTCAGGTCGAGTTTCTGGATGGGTTTGATGACACATATACTTTTTCGCAAATTACTTTGTTTACAAAATCACTTCCAATACAAATGCGTCTTTTATTATTCCGCAACCAATCAAATGCGTGATTTCAAACAATTTCAACCAATGGGTGCGCGCGTTCCTCGTGAAACGAGTTCTCACGCTCCTGTGCTCACCCCTCCTTTACAATGCTATCTTAGCTACACGCCCGCTGTCTCGACCAATACCAGAGCGGCACTGAGTGACGTCAGCACAGCTCCGCAACTGACTCCCTCCTTCGCAAGGTATCGTAAAATGTAATTCTTTATTAAAAGTACAAGTGCTCTGTTTATTTTACAACGCAAAAACATTCGCCACTGTACTTGAGTGTCTAGAAAGAAAAAATGTGTTTCACTGCAAGTAAATCCCTTTCGGTTTACTTTTCATATACTGCGAGTAGATTCCTTCTGCCTACTCTTCACACAAGCATTAGAGAACCTGCTACTCTTTCGACTCATCCACTCAGGGATATATACTAAGCCAAAAGTTTCACCAGTGAACCCCTTTGCTAACAATCAAGCTCAGATGAACCTGCTACTCCTTCGGTGTGACCCTTACTAGGTGATATCACAACAGAAGTTTTGCCAGCGAACTCTTTGCTATCATTTATTCATACCTTTATACAGAAAACCCCTAATTAGTGCTTCTAGTTCTGCCCAACCTGCACCAATTTTCCTCGAGCCACTGACCTCACTGCGAGGTGGATTCTCCTCACCACACGCTATTCTGCCCCCGGGGATTCCAGACAACATATAACAATCACTAACAAGTTTATTAGTACATAAATCAACATAACAGCATTTCAAAAAACAAATTTAAAACATTTCATAACATTTCAAAGGACCTTTACATTTGATCGATCAATACTTTTAGCAGCAATAACATTTTCACAGTTTAGCAGCCGTTTTATTACCTATCTACCTATTTTAACTAGTCCTACCTACCTTTAACTAGTCCCTAACCATCCCTATGCTACCAGAAAATTACTGATAGAGCGCACAGGTCACCCGATCAACAATTTTACCATATGCACACTGGGGCCCATAAATTCAATTTACCATATTTATTAATCGGGTAATCTACACTCTACTACCAGTAACCCTGTTCATTCCTATTTATTTCCAATGTACCTGACTTACCAATCCTTGTCACAGGTACCTATGATCACAATGGATCAGGGAGCTAGCTGCAAGAGATAAGCAGTCACCAAAATACAATACCATATATAATATTTGCACTCTTTATAATAACCACAGACTCAGGAAGTTTTGAAAACCTTTATCCAGTTCTTGTCACTGTCAGAAAGCATTAGGTTTACAGTAAGCAAACTATCAATAACCAAAATCATAGAAATTGTGTAACCATGTAGAAAATAGATTATGCCAACCATTTAGAACTCTAAAGGTAAGGTAAGAACAGGGAACATACTAGTAAGATTTCCAGAAATCAGACTTGAATATGGTGTGTCTAAAGGACGGGAAAGATAAGGAACATGCTAGAATATCACAGTTTAAGTACCCCTAGAAGTTGGGTAAGGTAAAAGAACTTTATTTTATACTGAAGGAATTAGAAATAACCATGTAACTAAATGGGTAGGAAAAATAGCACGTTATAATTCAGAATGATCTCTTCAGTTCAGAAAAGGGAGGGTAAAGAGAAGGAACATCTATTTATTCAGAAACAGTACTTTTAGTATCCAACCTAAAAGGTAAGGGAAAAATGGAACGTGCTAGTAAAACAGCTAAAGTATAAAACTTTATTATTGGTCAACACAGGGAGGGTAAGAAAAGTATCAAATGCGCAAATAAGACTTTAGTAGTTTCAGAAGGCAAGAAAAGGACGTAAGTGTATTTTCCTCACAGATTTATATTTACCTAGAACAGTGTGGAGACCAACCCTGGCCACGGGTCAGTTTAAGGACAGGAGAAACCCCAAGGAATGCAGTCGCCAGTAGGCCAGCAGGTGCAGAATGGAAACCCAGGACAGGAAAACCAGATTAGAATCTGGACAGGATCACCAAGGTAAGACCAGCACCCGCAGTTCAGTAGCAACGCCTGCGCTACACCTTCTCTGCAGCTATCAGTCAAAACCCCGATTGGGTTCTCGAATTTCCCAGCAAAGTGCTTCGCCAGCACTTAAGGTTCTCAAAACCCTGATTGGGTCTGTGAGTCGGTCGGACAGAGTGCTCCGCAGCACCTCTGTTTCAATCAGCTATTGAGTGCGTAGGGTCAGTGACAGGTCAGCTATTCGGACAAGTCGGACAAATTCTCTAGCTAAACCTAGGCTAGATATACTGTTTTCGGGTCAGTGTACCACCCCCCAAATGTTGCAAGTGTAAGGATCCCCAATTTTGATTTGGCAAAAGAAAGGACAGGTCATCACACCTCCTAGGATTTGACTTTCTCAAGCTTAATATTTGCATTTTTAAGACCGCCCCTCGAATTTCAGGTTCCCATGACATGTTCCTTGCACATAACAATGGTGAATTTAACTTTTTATACATTGTAATACATTTAGCTTCTTCGACTAGGTGAATGTGCCTCTTCCCAGGCGCATCTTGGCTTGGACTTCTGTGTTGGCACGTGTTCAATGTCATAGAGTTCATCCTCTGGCTGTGGACTGTCATGCGCAGAAAGGATTTTCAAAATGGAGTATCCCCGTCCCCCATACCCAAGGATTACAATACATGAAAAGTAAATAAAAACAGCTTTAGAACACAGAATAAATGAATTCACTGTATACCATGAATCCCTACATTACTCCCATTATGTCATAATAACTATAGCATTAGAATTAATGCAAGACATACAGCATAGCCAAAGCAGCGATGCAAGCTTCAAGCATGTGAGAACATAAAGCAGCCATCTTAATTCTACTGCGCAAGTGCAAAAGGATTCCCACCAAAACTGCGAGTACGTCACATCACATGGTTATGACCGACGCATGCGCGGAAGAAATTCCCGCGTAACAGCAGCCATTTTGGTGGCAAGCGTCTCTGGGACACCCAAAATGACAGAATAAGGGCGAATTAGTAAAACAAACAGGTTGATTAATACTATTAGGGTTATTTGAGGTTCATGAGTTCAAGCAAGTCGCTTTACGTGCGAATCCTTGCTCCATCACGATAATGAGGTCTGCAATGTCTGAGGCATGTTTAGGGGCCGATCTACAGTTCAGAAGTGAGCATTTAAGCCGAGGAGTGATGGGGGAGGAAGAGGGGTCGGGAGTGAGTGTGACTTTTTTTAGATTACTGGCAACGATACCTCTAACATTCTGTTTGGAGGACCTGTGGAAGTTGGGAGGGATAGTAGGGATGGGAAGGTGTGTGGGGGCTGTGTGGGTCAAGGGTACAAGATCATATGAGTGCAGGAGGGAGCGTATGTCGTACGCCGAAAGTGGGTTGAAGCTTCGTAGAGGACGGGTGGCAGAATTACAGGAGGGAATGGATGTCCAGTAAGGAGGATTCTGTTTGTAAGGAAGTGGAGGGTGGGTGATGGGCTTGTTGGGTGAGAAGGTTCTGGGAGGTATGGGGTGTCTGGGTTGTTTCGAGAGCAACTCTTTGAAAGAATGAAGTTTGAAAAAGGGTTGCCATTCTTGTCCAAACTGTTGATTGGAACAGTAGTGGTGTTGGTGTTGGAGCGAGGTATGAGTTGGGGAGGTTTGGCTCGGTTAGGTGTGAAATCAGGTGAAGGCAAGGGAGGGGAAGGGGGGGTGATGCGTAGAGTGTAGGGCACATCGATGGCTTAGGTGTAGGGGAAGTGGGAATGGTTAGTGATGAGCGGAGAGGGGTGGTAGGTATGTCCAGGAATGTGGTAAGATCTGGTGTAGTGGTTGGTGGAACCGTATGAAAGGGTGTAGTGTGTGTGATTAGAGGGGCTGTATTAGCAGCTAGATGGATAGTGGGTGCATTAGGTAGGAGAAGGCAGGTGGGAGGAGAAATAGGGGGAGTGAAATGTATTAAAGGAGAGTTAGAGGGGGGTGGGAAGATCATAGGGTGGACGTGGTGTGTAGGCCTTTTATACAAGACGTGGGGATCACAGGGGTGTTGAGTGGGATGGAGGGGATCAGAGTTCACGGTGACCGAGTGGATTTTGGAAGGAGCAGGGGAGGGTGTAGGAGTAGAGAGAGTGAAGGTAGAAGTGTTGTTGGGAGGGGAGTGGTCTCTGACTGGAGCCAGGGAGGGAACAGCTTCTATACAGGGTGCGTGAGAGGAATCAATACTAGGTTGAGGGAGGAAGAAGATGTTGTTGTGGGATATGGGGGAGGCAGGGGGAGGGATGGTGATGAAGGAGGAGGGATAAGAGGTGTAAGGGGCTGTGGGCATTGCGGGAAGCATAAGAGATTGAGTAAGAGGTGAATTAGTAGATACGGTCGAGCAGGTTGGAGGAATGTGAGGGTTAGGTGAAGAGAAGGGAAGGGTGTTGGAGGGTAGGATAGAAAGGTTGAGGGAGGAGTAAGGCCCAGGGCTCCTTGATGGCAGGGGGGTAGGGTGTGGGGGGTGGCAAAGAGGGTAGGCGTTGAAGAATCTGGAGTGCTAGGTGTGAGGGTCAATCGGGTGGAAGTAGGAGGATTAGATACATGTTCTTTAATAGTAGGGAAGATTTTATCAAATAGGTTAAGACTGCGGTCCGTGGATTGAATGAGAATAGTTCCGTTGTTGTAGATGGTGATGGTGGCTGTGGCTTGGAAGAGTTGTGATGGAGCAGTGTAAATCATAAGACCGTGTGCGTATTTCCTCATTGAGGAAATCGAGAGTAAGGCTAGGAAGGGTTTCCTCCATTGGGCTCTACGTCTAGTGAAGAAAATTATGTCAGTGGTGTGATCCCATTATGTAGTGAGAAATATGGGTCAGCAAAGGGCGTTTTTGGGTGAGATTTTAAAAAGTTGTGTTTAAAGCGTTTGGCCGATATTTTGATGAGTTTGAAGGGGTAGATGATTTTGTAGGTGTGGGTACCTGTAGGTTCCATGTTTTGAACAGTGATCCTGGGACTGAGGGGAAAAGTCCTGATTAGTTTGGATGATTAGGTCAGTCCTGATTAGTTTGGATGATTAGGTCAGAGGTCAGGAGGAGGAGGAGACAAGGCCTATTTCGGATCCGACTCCTTAGTCAAGAATGCACAAAGGCCTATATGTAGTCCTCTTACTATTACCATAGGTCATGTGAGACACAGAGTAGTCCTGTTTCGATAAGCAAGGAGCAATGAGGGATTGAGGTCCTACTGTAGGCAGTCCTCTTACTATTTCCATAGATCGTGTGAGACCCAGAGGAGTCCTGTTTCAAGAAGGTTGTTAATGCAGTCCTCTTTCTATTTCCGTAGCCCATGAAACCCCAGAGTAGTCCTGTTTCTATGCGCATGAAACAATGAGGGATTGTGGGGTTGTGGTCCTACTTCACTTGTTCCGCATAGGGAAGAAGGTTGAACAAGCAGTCCTCTTTCTATTTCCATAGGCCATCTGAGACCCAGAGTAGTCCTGTTTCTGTAGGCATGAAACAATGAGGGGATTGTGGGATTGTGGTCCTGCTTCATTAGGTTGTAAATTAATTATCCCTGAATGGGAAGACCTGATGCTGGGGATGGCCTCCTCAACTTTACCAAAAAACAAGTGGCCATGTTGTCACAATGGGACACTGTAGAAAAAGAGGCACACCAAAAAGAAAAAGACAAAAAAAGCATAGAAATGAGGCAACAATGTTGTTGTGCCAGTCAACGTCCCAGCCAGCACCCGAGTCGCCGTTGACTCAGAGAGCAGACATCTGTGCAACACAACCAGGGACTGGCGCTCCAGTGTGTGTCGTAGTCCCCTCAGCCCCCAAGAACTCCCATCGCCACTCACCAGGGTCTCCAGTGCTTGCCACCGCTGAAGGAAGGAGATGCAGCGATGCGGTGGAGATCCGCGAACCTCCGCTGTCTCCGGTGTATCGCGCCGTCTGAAAGCTCAGTACAGCTCCCACGAACCTCCGGTGCCTCCTCCTCGACAATCCAGGGAAAGCAACCAGCTCGGGCAGGAGTCTCCTCTCGTCAGCTTGTCCCACCTTCCGTCACGAAGAGACACAGCTGCCTTGTCCTCACGTATCGAGACTGGCAGCGGCCGTGGGAAAAACGAGCAGGGAGCCTCGCACTAGGCTCGTAGATCTCCGCATATCGTCGCAATTGCAGGAAAACGAACAGGAAGCCCCGCACCAGGCTCGTCGGAAAGGGCAGGGGTGAATCACGAACAGCAAGCCTCCTAATCCTCAGTCCAGGGGCTGATATGGTGGGACACCCATGTCCAGCAAGATACCCCAGAGCTGGTCACGGTCGACCATATCAAACGCAGATTTCAAATCCACGAAGGTAAGATACAGACTCCCACCTTCCAGAATCACATGCTTCCAATAGATTAACTGGAGCCTAAACAGCTGGTCTATAGTTGAAATCTTAGCTCTATAGCCGGCTTGCAGCGGAGTTAATATATCACGGTCTTCCATCCAATCTTGTCATCTTCCCAGTAGCACCCTCCCAAAAAAGTTTTGAGTAACATCGAAAAGGCTAATTGGCCTGTAATTTACTGGTTCACACGGGGACCCTTTTTTATAGATCGGAACGATCTCCGCGCCAGCCCACGTTGGCGGCGCTGGTAGGCCACGCAGGATTGCATTAAAGAGTGATAGTAGGTATGGAGCCCACACTGTCTGTTAGTTTTTAAACAAGTCCCCAGGAATTCTATCCAATCCTGGGGCTTTGTTAGGTTGCAACTTAGCTAAAGCGGATACGACCTTGCCTATATTACATGGGGGAATAGCCAATAAAACTTCAGAACTAAAATGACACACTGTGATCTTACTAACACTTAGATCAATGGAAGTACTTGAGTATAATCCCTTAAAATATAAATACCAAGCTTCCTCATCAATATTTGGGTCAAGAGTGGTCCTTCCGTCCACTCTCCCTGTATGGACCAAATTCCAGAAACTTCTACTGTCTTTTGAGTGCAAAGCCTTCTTGATAGCCTGCCACCGATCTGCTTCCCACTCAGTTTTAGCTCTTGCAATTGTTTTCTTAAAAATCGCCCTATTTTCCTTAATGGAAGCATTGTCGCCCCCCCTTAAGCGAGGTCATCAGGGCTTGTTTTGCTTCCCTACAGTCCCTAGTTTACCCGGATTTTTTATCATTACCAATTTTCTGCTTACTAGGGGTACTATTAAAAAAGAAGTCTGCTAAGACCCCGACCATTTCTTGGTGGATATTTCCTAGGTCGCTATCAGGGCCAAGCCTAGTTATATTTTGCTGTCGCAAGACTTACTTTCTCCAGGAGGGGTGTAATGCTCATATACAATTTTGACATTGTTTCCTGCGATTGGTTGATTTTGGCCCATCGGATTCGTCTCCCTCCTTCGACAACAACCAATTTATTTGGATAGGGCTCCTCAAGGACTCGACCCAGACTCCCCATCTGAAAGTCTAGCACTGTAACTAGCGGATTATGATCACTTTCACTACGTGCTATGACACTAAAATCTTTTACGTTATGCCAGATCTCTACGCTAATCAAAATATAATCAATTACAGTGGCCTGATCAACTCTCTTGAAAGTAGGGCACCCGAGGTTATCACCAGGGCATTGTCCATTACAGGCCCTAGAGAGAAGGACAAGAGTTAGGGAGGTTAACTGGAGAACTAAAGGTGTCCAGCGCCCAATCGGATACATATTGGGTGCCGGGATTGACCAAATTGCATCCTCATCACTAGAAATGGGTTGCGAAATACCACTTAAGGGTTCAAAATGACAGTTAAAATCCCCCCCCTATTAGAAAATATGTATTCCCTGCTAATGAATTAAAAAGATTTAGCAAGGAATCTAACGTCGGGGAGATCCCGCCATTCTGAACTGGCCGGGAATACATATTGCTAATTGCTAATTTCGGTAGCTTATTAAGTGACAAGAGGACACATGAGATATCCGGTGATAATGTTTCTACTCGCTTAACCTTACATCCTAGGTGGGAAGCTACCCAGATAAATACCCCCCCGATGGTCTACCCTTCGGTCCTTTCACTGCCGCCTCGCAATATGCCACATACCCTACCCTATATTGGGGGTCTACAGGTCAGGTTTGCCAGAATAGGCAGATCTCGTGTGAGTCAATATAGTCCCCCCACTCCGACTGCTCTAATTTAGACACGAGGCCTGCAATATTCCAGGATAAAATTCTAGGGCCTCTGGGGATCAATTGTTTACTTGACCTGACATTGCCCTCCCCTTCAGCCCTATCAACCCTTCCAGGGCCCTTACAGGGCTACAAATTCCACTAGGGATTAACACTGATTCCATTGGGCGACAATCAACAGTGCAACTGCCAGAGTTTATTACATTTAAAGCAAGAATGTTCTCCAACTCCTCCACTTCCTTAGCTACACACAGTTTGGGATCAGTTTTGGCCCCCTCATCGTTATTTAACACTGGTTGTGTTGGTTTAGATCCATATTCCCTATTTCCCCTAGGTGTACCTGTTCTTCAAGTTTTGTCTCCATGTGAGAAGCAGCTGGTGCCAGTCAGTCCACCAGATCCAATACACTGAATCTATTACTGAGGGGTACTACTGCCAAATGCTCCCTATTCTCCCCATCTATTCTGCCGGTCCATGTGGTTGACCGGCCTGCCTTACCCCTGTGCAGTTCATTATTGACAAAGTTGGGCACATAATCTTGAGGGATATAAAAATAACTTAAATCCCTGGCATGGATGGAGGATCGCGAATATTTCTGCAAGCCCGAACAAACATGTTCCACCACCTTAGGTGCTTTAAAGTTTATGACAATGCAGTCCCCTACTATATTTTTTGGTCTACGACCCACCCAGCTCACTCTTCTCGCAAATAAAATCTGACATTGGACATCTCGAGGGAGAGGTCTGTTGTTGTTTAGACAATGGATCATCTTATTTTTTAGTTGGCCATAGAGTTCAACTTTACCATTTTCCAATTCTGGGACACCAGTCAAAACAGCAACGTACGGTGTACAGTCGGGGGGTAAGTCTAAATAGGGGTGAGAGTTCTTTGCATCCTTCCCAATACTGCTCCTCCTGGGAACTACATCAACTTTTTAGGACCGGCCCTCAGCTTCCCCGTGATTACTACACCTATCATCCCGTGTCTCTAAACCCGCTGTGTTACTCCCACTTGCTACTTCACCCCTTGGCTCTATAAAATCCGTTGATTGAACCGTATTACCTCATTCTCCAATACCGTTCTAAATCTGAAGGTCTGAGAGCATTCCTAGTTAGTTTTGATCTAATCAGAAGTACAATTTTGAGCAGTGTTTGATGCATTTGAGGTGCCTGTGGGTTGGAGGCCATGTGCAGTGAGCTGTGCAGATCCTACCACACAGCGTTATTGAAGGAGTTTCTCTATTTCTTCACATCTAACAACATTGCATGGCGTCTAGGATTCTGTGGGTAGAACCGAGTCTCTTAGACGATGTGAGGCCCTTGCATACAGTTGCATTTCTGACAATTTTTGTTGTCAGATTGTTTCCACAATGTTCAGATGGAATGTAGTAAGACCTATCATGATTTTGTTTAAACGGACTTTCAGTTTCAAACGTGTTTTTCCCTACTTTCTTTCTACTTGTTACTCTCTTGTTTAATTCTTTAAATTTCTGGTGTAAACTAACTGTCTTATGAGTCTGGAGTTTTCTTGACCGTCTTGTAACAATCTCATGTAGAAGCTGTTTGCATTGTTTTTATAGGCGGGAAATCTGAACACCTGATTGTGAATGGGTCTGCCAGTGCTTTATCTGATAGTTCCTCTCCAGTGTTGTTTTAATACATTAAGAGCAGGGGAACTCCTGTGATCTTCAGGCATAAGTAAGGAATGCTGAAATAGGATAGACGTATACCATAAATGGAGACAATTTTCAATGGAGTGAATTGCTACATTGCTTCTTAAGAGAAGATCCAGAATACTTACTGAGTCATATGTGGCCTTATGTACAGCCTGAACGAATTGTGTGGATTTTAACTTTCTCAGCAGCCTATTGGCTTGTGGACTGAGAGGCCTGCTCAGCGGGGTATTAAAGTCTCTCTAAATTTTGCAGGTTAATTGTTTATTGGTAGTCAGATTGCTAGAATTCGGTATTATACCCTGTCGGCCGACAGACCAGGACACATCTAGTACATTATAATTCAGATGCCTCCAAGTTCAATGCCTCCATTCATGTTAATCTCCACGAAGGCTCACAGACCTGTCCAATTTTCTTGACAGTTTCTCTGGAGAGATAATTGTCACCCCCCTTATAAGTGACCTATCCACTGGGTTTTATCTTTTGTCTAAGGTCACTCATAAGTTAATGATGGAACGGTTTCTATGCACAATCATTTTTCAGTAACAAATATATTGGCGTATCACCGATAAAATCATGAAATAACAACTGTGTGTAGGGTTTTCTTAAGAGGTGCTCAAGGGCCCTAAATTCCCTGATTTTCTTTCTCCATGATTTTGTGTCTTACAGTGGTTGAATAACTGTCATAGTCTTGAGGTTACAAATGTAGACCTACAAAATGTCACTACAGAATACCCACTCCAACTATAACGTCAATGTAATCACATGTAGGTAGGTACAGGTCTAATTTCACATTTATGTGCCTTGAAGTCGTATACTGTCAAGGTATGTAGAAGTGAAGTTAAGAATAGTAGCTATTTACTTATTTATTATAAACTTACTTGATGCCATTGTTGTAGTCAGTAGTCTGGAGTCAATTTTATTGCAGATTGATGTGAAGAACTCAATATTCTAATGAGTTGGAATTTACTCTGGGCATTATAGGGTGATATGAAGTTGGTGCTGCAATTTCTTCCTGGCACAGGATTTCTTCCTTTAACTTTTGATTTGAAGCCATATTAGTTGGGATTTTGTACTCATTTACGACTTATTTATAACTGCACCTTAATTTCCAGACAAATGAATAAGTGCATGGTCAGAGCTTTCCTATTCCCAAGAAGTTTTTTTTAGAACATATCCAATTCAATCAGATAAAGTGACAAAAAATGATCCCTAGTTTCTCATACGTGCACATACCCAAAGCAGGATAAGGAGGTGGAGATCTACTATCTGAAACCACCAAGAAGATATGGCGTAGCAGAAGAAGCAAAGCAAAGTTAAAGGCTTAACCCACTTTTGCCAAATGGATACGATATGTCAATAGCCCATTCACACCCATTCCTTCCGGGTTGCAAGGCAAACGTGTTGCAAGAAGAGCTAGGTTGTAAGGGGCTATAGTTACGAAGGTTACTCAGACAGTGGCTTCTTCTTAAGTGATGTAGGTGATTAAAACAATAGGTTCTGGCATTGCATGTATAATTCATGTGATGCAAAAATTAAATAAAACAACCACTCATTATTTATTTCTAGGCATGTGTGCGTGAGACAGCAGGATTTCTAAATATTCACACAAAAAGAGCATGGGTTAAAATAACCATTGTTCACCCAAGCCCTCTCATTTTTATTAAATTATGTGGTAATTTTCCCTTGTGGCTAGGAGGCATTTCTTCAGTGAGAATGCAGTACAGAACATTTAAGCCCTTCAATTATAAAAAAAGATGCCATTCTGCAAGAGTATGCATGACTCAGTGGCAGTGGCTTATCACAGGCCCCTGCAGTCCCCGCGGTGCGGGGGCGGGGGGGCAACTTAAAGGTGGCCCCACAGCATAGTACTCTGGCCAGAGAGTTTTTGATTGAGTCCAGAGGGGGCCATATCCACGTACCTTGCTGGGGAGCCCCCTCAAGTTTCGTTATGCCAGTGCTCAGTGGCAGAGAAGTCTGTCATGGCCATTAAAAAGGAGTGGTGCTGCTGTGTTGTGCATTTGTGGACTTCACGAATAGGAGATAATACAATCATCTTCATGTAGTGTTTCATATTAGACTTCAATTTCTAAGATATAAAAATAACGTGTTAAAATTATTTCTCACTTTAATAGTAACTAATTTACCTGTTTGCAAGGCAGAGTCAGCCTTACCGTGATTTAACCTTATGATCTGCAAATCATGTCAGTTCCAGGTATTTGACTGACCAAGCATCCTGCTCGCATTTGACACAGTTTATCTTTTGGTACTATGGACTAAAGTCCTTAAAGTGGGTGGGTGCCATAGGAACTGGATGAAGACACTAACTTGCAATAAGATAATAAAAACCAGCTGAGGTGCCTAATGGGGTTGCATATTAGCATAGTTTTTGATTGTGCTATACTTCGGTAATTTTGATATAACTTTAATAAACAATATGCTTAATCCGGCATAGCTTGGAAAACTACAGCCTTGAGTATATTATCTGCCTATGGTCAGAAAAATAATCTGTGTGTCAATCAGACAAAGAGGAAAGTCGTATTTGGTTTGTAACCGTATTTCGAAGACTGCTATACCTGTAACAATTGATGGGAATACATTGATTAATATTGTCATCTGGGAATGGATATCGATAGCAGGGGCATAATGCAGGCCCTGTGACCCCTGCAGTGGAAGGGGGCCCCAGACCTTCAGGGGGGCCCATTCAGCTCAACCCAATGACTATTTGTGAGATAAGGAAGATTTAGGGGTACCTCAACACATTCTACAGTGGGGCCATATCATTTTGCATTACACCACTGATCAACAGCAAACTTACATGGAACCCACTCTCGCTTAATGAAGGACAGCTAATGTCCAAACGAGGGTCTTGCCAAAATGTGATCTTGCTTTTAGTGGTTCTTCTACAACTGGAATGATAAAATTCTTTAAAGCAAAAGAGGTTAACATAATTAGCTGTAGAGTTCTGCATTCCTCCCTTTCATATATTAGCTAAGCTCAGTTCTGTTGAATTTCCCTCGAGGTGGGCTCTGACCCTAAAAAAATGAGAAATCCCCATGGAATTAATGTAATCAGTACAGGATATAAAACCCCCTCGGATGATCTGGTTGATGGCTATGTTATTATGTTAATACTTCTTTTATTGGGTAGATATGAGTGTAATTCTGTATATAATATGGAAAATGTAAGTGATAATAGCAGTCAAGTAACTGATTGCAGCATAGCATGGCTTTACACGTTTATAATGGTGGAAGATGGGAGAAAAATCGCGTCAGAAAGGCAACATTTAAGAAACGTTTAACTAAGGAAGTGTCTACCTTATACATCTAAATCAGCATGGTTGGATAGACTTAGAGCATAATCTTATTTGAATACAATAAGAACTATGATTAAGTGTAGCTCTTTAGTTTGATATAATGTGCAGAGGATAGAAGAATTTATGCACCTGCATTCTTTTTTGGCACCTGTCTAACAATTATCTACTGGCAGCTTGACAGTGAGTACATATGAAGAAAAGAGTGTGTCAGCTATGTGGTGCCCTGTTGAAATACACCTTCACTGTTGAATTTCTTGTCCATGATTAAAGAATCAACACACTATGGGTCAAATGCATGAACGCATTTTCTGGTTGCAAACCCTGCGATTTGGTAAATCGCAGGGCTTGTGACGAAAATCTTTTTCTAGTATACTAAACCCATACAGCTAGTCAGTAACATGTTACTGAACACTCAAAGCGGGATTGGGACACTGTTATTAATCTCTATTTGGAAAGGGGCATGCTCAGCAATTCCTTGTAGCATTTATTAGTTTTTTTGCGACCAAAATCAGTTATGTGTTGTCTGATGCGTTGAAAACATACCACAGCAGAGCCATCACAGAATACACAGCCCACCTTAACCAAAGGGATACAATGGAAAAGTTGGCCTAATTTCTATGATCAGCAATCACCAAACGAGACATTTGCATACATAATGAACACACGCACACAGCTAGATAGATAAGGAACTGGCTATGAGCACGTGCGCTCGGCCCCTTTTTATTACCAGAGTCACATGTCCAGTGATGCTTGTGCTGGATGTGTGTGCAGAGAGTGTAAGCCAGCCCTCAGGGAATGGTTGGTGCTGGCAACAACTACAACAGTGATCATCGGATCACACACAGAGATGAGCGTGCTCATGTGAAGAAATTGTTAATTTCCCTTCTGGTTATTCCTGCTGCCTGAAGTGACATTGTTGCGTCCGGTGTCTACAGCACGAAGGTCAATCATAAAGGGTCCATTATTTGAGGTGCACAGAGTTAGTGGCACCTGAAGAGCTCAGCGCGTGCACAGCCAGCGATGATGGCGTGTCCTTGCAGGTCAGGTTTGGACTGGATATGTGTGAGACCTGCTGACCGCAGTGTAGGCCGGAGACAGCGGTCAGCAAGGGCCCACAACCACATGGTGTTGACTTGATGTGCACTGAGTTAGTGGCAACAGTGGCGCTCAGCGTGTGCTTAGCCAGCGCTACAACAAAAAGGCTCAATAAAGGGCCACGAGTTTGAATCAGAATATGAATATGAAATTCAATAATAATTGTTAACCCCAGCCAAAAAAGGCAGCAAGTTGGTGTGTGTATGTGTAGATGATGTGTTGATTGAGTGGAAGATAAAAAAGGTGAAAAATTAGAAATGCTGCAAATGCGCAAAATACCCACTGCCTTGTAAGGGAAGTGGATCTTTGGATACCTAGCTCATTACACAGACTGTGCGTCTGTTTTTGCAGTTGGAGCCTGAGAAATGGCTATCACATCGAAGCAAGCAATGTAAGTGCACTAAGGGGCCGATTACGATAGCGGATTTCCCGCATCCACCGGGCCGGCGGAAGCCACCGCCGGCCGGGAGGATGGGGGAAATCCGCCGGGAAGCCTTGCAAGACCCACCGCCATATTAGAATGGTTGGTGGGTCTTACTATCTGTCCGCCGCTTTTCCGCCGTGGGCGGATTCCGCCCGCGGCGGAAAAGCATTAACATGGCTGGCGGTGTCTATCAGACACCGCCAGCCATATTAGGATGACTGCGGAAAGATGCCTTTACACAGCGGCATTTCCGCCGTGTACAGGCATACGGATTTGTGTTTGGGGGCCCGTTGCGGGCCCCCAGGGGTGAAGGGGGGGTGGGAGGTGCACATGGGGGGTACCTATGGTACCCCCCTGCATTTGCCTGCACAAAGCGGCAGGCACCGCGAGGTGCCTGCCGCTTTGTACATGCAAATGCACAACTTACTTTTTCATCACTGCGGCGGGTGCTGCTTCAAGCAGCACCCGCCGCAATGATAAAAATACAGGATGTGACCGCCAGGGTGGCGGTCACATCCTAATTTGCACGGAGGGGCCGCCGCTGCCCCTGCGGACGGTCCCTCCTTCTCTATGGTGGCGGACGGACTCAGGTCCGTCCGCCATCATAATCGGCCCCATAGTTCCCACTGTGGGCAGTAGGGCTGAAAAATCACAACACCGGGCCCATTTCAGGGCATGAATATGAAAATAGGTGTCTTGCAAGTACAGCGCTACCATCCAGTCTCCTGGGACCAGGGCAGACAAGACCTTAGCCAATGTGAGCATCTTGAATTTTTCCTTTTTTGAGGAAGTAGTCGGGGGCTCGGAGATCTAGGATTGGATGAAGACCGGTGCCCCTGATCTGTATGGATCACCTCCATCAACTTGGTGAACACCCAAGAGGTGCTGGTAAGGCCAAAAGGAAGCACAGTGAACTGAAAATGCTTGTGGCCTACCGTAAACCACAGGTAACTGAAAGGGCAAGCAGGACATGAATATGAAAATAGGTGTCTTGCAAGTACAGCGCTACCATCCAGTCTCCTGGGTCCAGGGCAGACAAGACCTTAGCCAATGTGAGCATCTTGAATTTTTCCTTTTTTGAGGAAGTAGTCGGGGGCTCGGAGATCTAGGATTGGACGAAGACAATTATCCTTTTTCGGGACCTGAAAGTAGTGGGAATAGCAATCACAGCCTACTTCTGGCACCAGAACCCTCTCTATGGCTTCCTTAGCTAAGAGAGCCAAGGCTTCCACCCTGAGCAGGGACAAATGATCCTCCATCTGCCGGGCATAAGATTGAGGTACGGAGGGAAGGGTTGTCTTGAAGGGGAGAGAGTAGCCCCTTCGGATGATCTTCAGAACCCAACTATCTGATGTTATTGACTGTCAGTGGTGGAGATTATGGCGGATCCTGCCACCAACTGAACGACCATGATCTAAAAGGGCAAGATTAGGAAGGTTGTGACGAGGGGGACCCGGAAGACCCGATACAACGAGACATGAACCACCCAAATGTGTACGAAACCCTGTTGCTTTCACCCTCTGTCACACAGCACCCGGAACACTGGAAGGAAGACGATCACATCCCCCACCAATCCGAGACTGACCTCAGGGAAGAACACTGTTCCTTTAACTGGGCGGAACTGGAACCGGGGCACGCCCACGAGACCGAGGTAAAATCCAGCCTTGATCCCACACAGGTGTGTTCATCACCCGGAGGAGTAGGCGGTATTGGAGACGTGGAGAAGAGCGACGGAGCGGAGAGAAGTACGGGAGCTGAGGAGCTGAGGATACCTAGAGGAGAAACCGGAGCGGAGAGCAGGGACAGCGGAGGAGCCCGGACCATCGAGGAGGAGGAGGAGGCGGCCGGAGGCGAGCCGGGAGCGAGAGACGACAACTACAGCTGCAAGCCAGGAGGCCAACGGGAAGGCTCTTCGCCCAGCCACACTTCAAGGGAAGTGTGGCTTGCATAGGTACGATCTCGCTTTTCGGGTTGGGTTGGACGTAGGTGGAACAAACCACCCTGAAAACGCACACGGCATCCTTTGCACTAAACCCCACCCCTATCTGCACTGTACCGGCACCTAGGATTTTGTGGTGTGTTTCTGCACGTGTGACCCTCACTCGCCTCCCTACTCACTGTAAAATTATACACGAGGACTAAAACTGCCCCATATCTCTGTTTTTCGAGCTGGAAGGCGCCAGAGCAGAGGACCGGACTACCAGTCCCAGAAGCCCTCGGGAAAGAAGAGGAACCGGACCGCAAAGACGCAGGGAGCGGCGTTCCGCCACAGAGGCTGCAGCTGAAATACTCCTTCCCTACTATCGTAAACTGATACATCGCAGACGTATTTTGAAAAGAAAGCCTGCGTTACCCACAGTACCTGTCTCTGTGAGTCTATTCCCATCGCAAAGCTCACAAGTGGTGGAGAATGCTGGCACGTCAGTAACCATCCGGGACACAAGGATGGAAGAGCTGCTACAGGCATTGGTGAAAGGACAGGAACAATTGGGATGGGCAGTGGAGCAGCAGCTTGTGCCACGCAGGCAGACAGGGAGACATATAGGAACACCCAGATCGAGGGACTACAGAAGGTAATCCATGAGCCTACAAGCAATCCCCTAAGAGAAACCAGAAGAGCACACCCCGCCCGGCATCTCCCTACAGAAGTACATATCCGGCGAAGACCCTGACGCCTTTCTGATCAATTTTGAGAGGGTAGCACTGGCATGTGGGTGGCCGCTAGAGAAATGGCCATTCTTTCTTGCACCCCTATTGATTGGCGAGGCCCAGGCGGCTTACCAGGTGGCCAATAGTACGGGCCAAATGCCATATGGGCAGATCAAAACCATCTTTCTAGACCATTTAGGCCTGGACGCCGAGGCCTACCGGGTCCAATTTCTGAAGGAAAGAGGGACCACGGGCGAAAACCCCAAAACGCTGTTCCTTAGGTGAAAAGCGGCAGCAGATAAATGGCTTACTCCCTCAGTAAGCACCAAGGAAGAAATAATGGACAAAGTGTACTTGGAGCAGTACCTCGAGGCTCTGCCTTTCGGGACCCAGAAATGGCTACTGCAGCATTCGAACCTGACCACCATACAAGCAATGGAGATGGCTACTTATTCTCATGCCCAACCTCCGGTACATCCCAGCGAACCAGACAAGTCAACCAAGCCTCCTTTCCGGATGGAAAGGAAACCAAGACCACCCCCTGGCCTTCCCATACCCCGGCCATCCACTATAGAGGTCCCCTCGTTTAAGGGCCCTCAATGATTCCATTGTGGCACCTGGGGCCATATAGCCCGCTTTTGTCACCAGAAACGGATCCAGGAGGAACTGATGGAGGTTGGATATTTGCTCACTGCCATCCTGTACACCGCCGAGCTAGGAGGGGCCTTTCACGTAAGTGTCTGGGTGAACGGGGCTCGGTTTAAGACTCTTCTGGATTCAGGCTGTAAACAGTCGGTCGTGCAAGGGGGTTTTGTGAGGCCTGAACAAGTTACGCCAGACAGGGTGGTTAACATTAAATGTGTCAATGGAGACATAAAGAGCTACCCGGTAGCATATGTGCCCCTAGAACTGGAGGGGGGAGGACCCTAGTAGTCAAGGTCGGGTTGCTCGATACTCTCCCTGAGGAGATAATCATAGGGACAGATAACCCCCATTTCCTCGACTTATTCTCAGCGACCCTACAGAAAGAAAGGGCCCAGCAACCCCTATCCGTCCCTGCCCTAACTTCCTCTGACCCATGGGTGGGTGACCGTAGCTTCAGGTTCGCCCAATCAAACGATTCAAACTTGTTTAATGCCTGGGAACAAGCACACGCCGACAAAGACAACCCCACACCCCGTTATCCCCGCTTTCTGATAAAAGATGACCTTCTATACAGACAGGGACATCCGGAAGAACCTCTACAGCTGCTTGTCCCGGTCTGTTTCAGAGAACAGATCATGTTCTACGCCCATACCCATCTTTTGGCCGGCCATACCGGCAGCGAGAAAACCACCCAGAACGTACTACGGAGCTTCTACTGGCCAGGTGTCTATAAAGACATAAAAACCCATTGCCAGACCTGTGACATTTGTCAGCGGAAAAACACGACGAGACCTCCAGGAGTACCCCTACAACCCCTTCCCATCATAGGGACCCCATTCGAGAGAGTGGCTATGGACCTAATAGGCCCCCTGCCCAAGACCCGACGAGGGAACCAGTATGCGCTAGTCATTGTGGACTACGCCCCAAGATTTCCTGAAGCCTTCCCCCTAAGGGTCCCTACCTCCAAGAATATAGCAGACAAATTCCTGGAGCTGTTTCCAAGGGTGGGGTTCCCCAAAGAGGTCCTCACAGACCAGGGTACCCCGTTCATGTCCAGAGTAATGAAGGAGGTGTGTCTACTCTTGAACCTCCACCAGATCCGGACCTCCATATACCATCCACAGACCGACGGACTGGTGGAGCGGTACAACGGGACCTTGAAGTCGACACTGAAAAAAATGCTCACGGTGAATGGGAGTGACTGGGACTTGCTTCTTCCCTTGGCCCTCTACGTGATCAGGGGCTAAAGACAGAGCAGTCTCGGCTGTTCGTCGTTTGAAATGTTGTACGGACGACAACCTCAGTGCCTCCTGGAGATGACAAAAGAGGTGTGGGAGGCAGAACCACAAGCAGAAACAAAGACCCTGTTGGAATATAGTCAGGACCTGAAAAACAAGTTGGGAAAAATAAGAGACCTGGCGTATTCCCAGCTGGAAAGCAGCCAGAAGAAACAAAGCACCCACTACAAGGGAAAGAAATGGAGACACCTCGTCATAGGCGATTGGGCACTCGTGTTGTTGCCGTCCCTCACTAAGAAATTCCACAACGAATGGCAGGGACCCTTCCAGGTTATGGAAACCATAGGAAAAACCACATACAAGCTCCGCCTGCCAGGAAGAAAAACTCAGGTTTTTCATATAAACCTACTAAAAAAATGGTTGGGTACTCCTCCTATAAGTCACCATCTTGCCATCCCTACAGGACACAAAGACGATACCACCCTAGATGAACTCGTGGTTAACGAAGACCTATACGAGACCGAACGGGAGGGGCTGAAAAGAATTCTACGTCCCTTCTCGCCCATCTTTTCAGATATACCCGGAAAAACAGACCTGACCGAGCACCGAATAGAAACTCCGGTCGGAACCACCATTAAGCAACGACCCTATAGGATACTCGAGGCCATATGCAAAGAAGTCCAGGAGATGCTCAGACTCGGAGTAATCCGGCCCTCACGCAGTGAATGGTCCTCACCCATCGTGATGGCGCCCAAACCTGATGGGAGTAGCAGGTTCTGCATGGACTTTAGGGCCTTAAACGCGGTATCTTCATTCGACGCATACTCCATTCCACGAATCGACGAACTGATTGAAAAATTAGGTGAGGCCCGGTATATCAGCACCCTAGACCTGACCAAAGGATATTGGCAGGTCCCATTGAGAGAGGAAGACAGGAAGAAGACCGCTTTTGCCACCCCAGACGCACTGTATGAATTTAATGTCCGCCACCTTCCAGAGGCTGATGAACGAAGTCCTAAGAGAACATCAAAGCTTCAGCTCGGCTTATCTGGACGACATTATAATATTCAGCCCTTCCTGGGAGAGCCATCTTCTCCACCTGCAAACCATCCTACAACAACTCAAAGGTGCTGGGTTGCACATAAATTCAAAGAAGTCCCGAATAGGGTTCCAAAAAGTGAAGTATCTTGGATACATGCTCGGACACGGGATCATAGAACCCCAAATCGAAAAAGTCAGAGCCATAGCTGACACCCCTTTTCCCAAAGCCCCGAAGGAAATGAGGGCGTTCTTGGGGTTGGTCGGTTATTACCGCCGCTTCATACCCTCATTTTCGGACATAGCCGCTCCTCTCACGGACACCCTGAAAAAGCAGTTCCCTGCCAACGGGTTCCTACAGCCCACACCAGAGATGTGGAAGGCGTTCAAAACACTGAAAAGGGTAATCACGACCAGTCCTGTGTTGTCCTCACCCGACTTCTCCAAGCCTTTTATACTGCACACTGACGCCTCAGACTTCGGAATTGGGGCCGTATTGTCCCAAGAGACAGAGACAGGGATAGAACACCCCATTCTATATATAAGCCGTAAGCTGTTCCCTAGGGAGGTGAGGTACCCAACCATGGAAAAGGAATGTCTCGCCATTAAGTGGGCTGTTGCTAAACTGAGATACTATCTGGAGGGACACCAGTTTACACTCTATACGGACCACGCTCCCCTGCAGTGGATGAGTCGCAACGTATCCAACAATCCGAGGTCATGTGATGGTTCCTATCCCTTCAGCCCTTATCCTTTGGAGTATACCATAGGAAAGGGAAAGACACTGCCAATGCCGATTTCTTGTCCCGTTTTCCACTCCCCGATCGGGAGAATCCTAGGGGGGAGGTGTGTGACGAGGGGGACCCGGAAGACCCGATACAACGAGACATGAACCACCCAAATGTGTACGAAACCCTGTTGCTTTCACCCTCTGTCACACAGCACCCGGAAAACTGGAAGGAAGACGATCACATCCCCCACCAACCCGAGACTGACCTCAGGGAAGAACACTGTTTCTTTAACTGGGCGGAACTGGAACCGGGGCACGCCCACGAGACCGAGGTAAAATCCAGCCTTGATCACACACAGGTGTGCTCATCACCCGGAGGAGTAGGCGGTATTGGAGACGTGGAGAAGAGCGACGGAGCCCGGGCCTCTTCCGGGACCTGTGGCAGCACCTGGGTAACCGTTTCCTGTGGAAGTAACAGCCCAGTAAGCATACAGTGTTCACTGACCGCAGTGCAAGGCCGGCGGAAGAAAATATTTTCTTTCCCAAGCTGTCCAGCCTCTCTGATTCCTTATCCGGGGACTCGCCAGGAAACGTGCCATGGGAAGTAGAGGCTTAGACTACCAAGCTCTCTGAGATAGGATGTTGGTTGAGAACATTTGGGTCCCCTGGAGTGGGGCAGGGGCAGTGGCAGCAGGCAATTGTCCTATTCACAGGAGTCCCTATGCTGGGTTTGAACCTGGTCCCCAGAAGGATGTCGGTAAAGGCTTTGT
Source organism: Lissotriton helveticus (assembly GCF_964261635.1). NCBI lineage: Eukaryota > Metazoa > Chordata > Amphibia > Caudata > Salamandridae > Lissotriton > Lissotriton helveticus. The sequence goes on from NC_136061.1 coordinate 1,484,562,464, forward strand.
TAAACAGGAGTAGGGGTTCAGAGGGGGAGACTTCCGGTTGCAACACCTCAGTCAAGATGTTAGTCTTGACAGCCAACAAGGGAAACTGAAGTTTGAGGACCTAAGTCGCCCACCGCACCACCACTGCATATGTAGCTCGCTCCTCCATAGCCATGGTAGGAGGGAGAGCATGCCAGTATCTGAAGACATGGCCAGTCCGCTGGCACCCACCAGTTCCTTACACAAGTCCATATCCTAGTCATACTGGTATTCTAATGCATTCAGTGGCCCCTCCCATTCCTCCATGAGGCCTAGCCTTTCAGTATTGGGCTCAGGCTCTAACCTAGGACGCGTGGGTTCTGCCAGGAAGAGGTGTGGCGCCGCGGCCAGGGCGACTGACTCCGGAATCTGGGGATCACGGTTCGATCCCCGGCACCGGCGGCAGGTTAGCCCAGCACCATGTGACTCTGGGCAATAGCTTGCTTAATCTTCCCGACGGCCCCCAGCGCCTAGAGACCCTAACGGGTGATTGTGCGCTTTACAAATGTGGATATTATTATTATTAATCAGCGTTGGTATATGCAGGTCTGTGTTATCGGGGATCAGAATGGGTTTGGCGCCTGGAGGATTGACTTCGGGGCCTACTCTAGTGAAAGTCGTAATGGCGAGCGCCGGTCCGGATCCATGACTGGATCCATGGGGGCCTCTTGGGACTGGTGCTGCCGGTGCAGAACCAGATGGGGCCCCCTCTCAGCCCCGGCCTGCCTCGCCGGCACACCAGTGGGGTCGGCCTGCTCAAAAATGAGATACATGACTTTATTAAACTCTTTGATTTGAGCAGGGGTCGCTCCAACTCCCGAAAAACTGGGGAGGCGCAGAGTCGGGACCTTTAAATGTCTTGTGGATTTTGTGCCTTGTACCTGAATGCCCCGATGGTTTGGAGTGGGGCGAGGAAGACTTAGGACTCCTGGAACAGTCCTGAGATCTTCCTCTTGCGAGGGACTGTGACTTCCACGGAGTCACATGCCAGGCCGCTAGCAGCTTCAGGGACTTGTTTATGTACAAAAAGCCAATATATTGTGCTGCTCAATTGCATTGAATTGGAAAGCTTTATTTCTATCTACGATCATAAAAACGCCACAAATTGTACAAAATAAATATCCTATAAATAAAAAACACAAACTTATGTAAAACTTTAAGTATAATTTTCCCCCCAAAACAGGTACTTTCTGGGATCAGTCCCAGCAACAGCTCTTATACTTTTGATCAATGATTTGATACTGAAGGTGTAAATACATATAAAATACTGCTTCCAAATAGAAAGCAGTAAATCAAAAACATATAAAAGCAGATAGTCACTATGCAAAAAAAAATATATATACAGGGTTTTTAGAAAACCATTATTGTAAAATACAAAAAACTGCTAGCCCTAGCTATTTCAATTAGAATATTGCGATCAACCACGGCTTCTAAGAAAAATATTACAGCACCTCTAGACAATATAACTAAAAATACATAAATTATTTGCAGAATAAAAATGCAAAAAAGTCCTGAATATATAATAAAAAGAATCCAACCCCAATAGATTCAGTTTCAGGTTCAAGGATAAGGAGGCAATAAAGTATCACAACCCATGTGTAAAAGGCAGGTACTTAACCATTTGTTCCTATACACTTAGTGTGCCAGATCCAAACGGACCATCCAGATTTTGAGATAGCAAATACTATAATTCATGTTATATCTGTGCTTAATATTCTAAATTATATTGTGCTGTTGCTAGCGGTATAGTGTGGGTAAGTAATAGCAACATTTTGAATAATGAAATGAAAGATGGAAATAATGGAATTAATTGATGTAATAGCAATATTATGTGTTTAGAGGAGCTCTGAAAACTTTTGGGCCCGGTTCCACTGCAAGTGCTGCACCATTCAAATCATGAACGTATTGTCTGTAAGTTAACCACACTTGTGACTGCCTATTTATTAGTAGCATTTTGCAATGTTTAGTGTTTAGAGGGTTTCCTAGAGCATTGGACCACGGTATCACTGCACCTGCTGCACCATTATAATCATGACCCTAGTGCCTGCAAGGCTTCACTTGTGACTGGTTATTTAGTTGTTTAATATAGTAATATTTGGTGTTTTGGAGAAGTTATGACAACTTTTAGCCCAGGTGCCACTGCACCTGCAGCACGTTTCAAAACATTCCCCTGTTGCCTGCTGGATAAATGCTTGTGTCTGTCTTCTTTAGTGGTAACATTTAGCAATAATCTGGGTTTAGTGGGGTCCATAGAGCTTTTGGCCCCAATGCCACTGCACCTACTGCACCATTCAAAGCAAGTTCCTTTTAGCTGCAAGGTAATTGTGACTGCCTGATCTGAAAGAAGCATGTTAGTTATAGATTCCTTACCTTAGAATTACCCCCATGCGTCAGACTGGATCCGGAAAGATTTTTCATCAGCAGTACCTCTTCGTGTCGGAAGGTGGCGTCGGTTGACTCCGTGTTCATCGTCGGCATTGTGGTCGCCGGGATGACGTTGCAGCAGCTACTTAGCCGCCGCCCTCGCGTGCTGACGTCAGTTCTTTCTTTTTCCGCGCCAGCCAGTGCAGATTCGGGAAGAGCGGTACCTCAGTCATTTTTTGACTAACTTTTTTTTAAAATAATTTTTTATTTTTTATTTCCCTAGCATCAGCACAATCGAAATGTCTTTTGCAAATTATTCTTACATCATATAACATTACAGTACATTTAAGCACAGTCAACAGTTCAAGACCATAACCCTGTATTGTTACACCATTGTAATCTGAGCCCCGCTTGCAATTTATTTGGTCTTTCTTGTCATTCCGTTTCTGAATCCTCATCTTCCTGCTCAGGCTGTGGATCACATATGTCCCCCCTATATTTATCCCAAGCCCCCCAAATTTTACTCCACTTTTGGGGGCACCCCCGATTACTGATCACCGTTCTTTCAGCTATCAATGTTCTTTCGGCTATCATGGCCGCATCTATGTCCCTGCTCCATACAACAAGAGATGGTGTCTCCGCCACTCCCCATTTCTGGGCAATGATCCGTTTAGCGACCATGATCCCCAGTGTGGCCCAGCTCTGAGCTGGACGAGTAAGGTCATTAGGTTCCCATATATTTAGTAAACACCTCCTAGGCTCCGGCACTAGTGATATTCCCTCCGCTTGTGACATTGCCCTCATCACGTGTGTCCAGTATTCCATTATTTTAGGACAGTCCCATATGGTGTGGAAAAAGGTACCCTCCTCTCCGCAGCCGCGCAGACAGAAAGGGTGCATTGTTTTACCTATCCTGTGTAGGGTATGTCCGGTGTAATATGATCGATGTAGAATTTTGAGCTGCCCTAATCTAAGTCGTGAGGGTATGCCCACCTCCCGTGGAGAAGCCAGCGCCTCCTGCCTTTCCGAGTCGTCTAAATCGCCTATGTCATGGGACCACTTGTCTCGTAGAGGCCCCGTTGGGTCTGGCAGGTTGTTTACCAATTTGCAGTATGTGAGTGAAGTGGCCTTCTTTTGCATATATTCTGTCAGTAACCTATCTTCCATGGGTGATTCCTCCGGGACTTCAATACCGGGTGGCAATGCTGTCCTTAAGGCGTGTCTAATCTGCGTGCATCTAATAGCTTCGAAGATGCCAGTTCATATTGTTGTTGAAGACGCTCAAATGGAACTATTTCGCCTTTATGCCACATGTCTCCCACCGTGGATATGCCTATGTCATCCCAGTTGTCAAAGCCCTTGCTGTTTCTAAGTCTACCCAGTCGTTTTATGTCCCATAATGGAGTAAGTTGGGTCAGAACTCCGCGCCATCCCAATTTGGCCTGAGCAGCGTGCCAGATGACAACGATGTGTCTCAAAGGTCCAATCATTGCTGGGGTCAGTTTCTTATCGTAGAGGGGGGAGAGCATACCTTTCATACCTAATATTGCTCTGTCTGCCTTAAATGCTGGGTCCGACTGCGGAGCATGCAGCCACTGGTTAATGACCTTCAGTTGCGCCGCCCAGTAATAAAGTTGGATGTTTGGGAGTACTATTCCTCCATCGTACTAGCCGCTTGTTACCCCACATAAGGCTTGAAACCTGTGCCGCAATCGCCCTAAAGTAATTTGGTGACACCGAATTCGGCGTATTTTCCAGCACATATAAGAAGCGGGGCAAGGCCATCATCTTGAAAAGCGCTGCTTTTCCTAGCAAGGTCAGCGGTAGGGTCCTCCAATGGGGCACATCCCTTTTGAGATGGTCTAGCGGTGGTTGTAGATTCCTTTTAAAGAAATCCACAGAGTCAGTCGTGACGTATATGCCCAAGTATTTAAATGCACCTTCTGAAATCCGGAGTGGGCAGTCCGCAGGAAGCTGCGGAGGGGGGCCGTGTAGCACATACATTATCGATTTTGACCAATTTATGGTATATCCAGACGCCCTCCCGAAAATCGTACAAATATTTAAAAGGGTCAGTATGGAGCGCCTAGGAGAGGTCATGTATAACAAGACATCGTCTGCATACAGGGAGATACGATCCTCCCAGCTGTCCGTCCATGTGAGTCCCCGTATCATAGACTCCCACCATATCCACGCCTCCAGTGGCTCCAGAACCAGAGCAAAAAGAAGCGGCAACAGGGGGCAGCCCTGGCGCGTACCCCGCAGCAGGGGGAAGTCATTAGAGATGTGACCATTAGCAGCGACATGAGCCATTGGTTTGGTATATAGAAGTCGAACCCATGCACAGAAGTTAGGCCCAAAGCCCAGGTGATGGAGCACCGCAAACAGGAAGGGCCATTCGACCAGGTGAAATGCCATTTGCGCATCCAATGACAGCACCACCGCCGGTTCCTGTAGATATACCGCTCGGGCAAGCACTCCGTGTAATCGCCTCAGGTTGAGGGCCGTGTTCCTGCCCGGCATGATACCAGATTGGTCTGGGTGTATTATTGCCGGCAAATGTGGTGTCAGCCTAGTCGCCAATAGTTTTACGAGGATTTTAGCCTCTGCGTTAATCAATGATATAGGGCGGTAGGAGGTTCACTTATCAGCAGGTTTCCTTGGTTTCGGTATAGCCACTATGGTGGCCATGCGTTACTTTTTCTCGACTTTTGTCAACGTCTTGTTTCGAGTCTTCGACTCCAAACAAGTGCACGAGGGATGCCCAGTTTCAAGGCCTGCGGTTCCTGTAACCGGCTGATGTCTGTGACGGCTCCGCAACGCGTGTTCCTCTTTTGCCTGGAATGCGACCATGACCCCAAGTCGTGCTCCAACTGTCAGTTGTTGTCGCTGAAGGCTTTGCGGGAGCGGTCCCGAAAGCTGCTTGAATGACGGCAGTGGGCTCCGTACCATTCAAGAGGGAGGTCGAGGGAGCGATTGCGGAGCCACCATCAGTCCGGCTCGAAGTCATCGAAGTCTTCGCACTCAGGGTGGAAGAGATCTTATCTTGATAGTAAATGGGGCTTAAACAGTGTGAACAGCTTTAGTAAATGCGTGCAGCCAGGGGAAGTTAACCAAAAAAACGTTCCAAACAAAAGCGAACAAACATAGTAATTTGGCATTGGGAACTGATAAGAGCCTCCTTTTTAGATACATTAAATACAAGGGATTTCCCGAGCGCAGTACAAAAGCTGTTCAAGCGGAACTTAAAAACAACAAAACGTCACAAAATTCCTGTCAAAAAGTCACAGAGGGGTAGCTCTTCTCTCGGATCAGTGCAGGCTGGCACGGAAAGAAAAGAACTCAAGTCAGCACGCCGTAGTGGCGCCTATGTAGGTGATGTGGATGTCACTTTCGGCGCAAATGCTGCGGCCACACCTAGCCAAATGATGCCATCCATCAACGTGCAGGGGTACTGCTCACAAAAAATATTCCGGATCCAGTCTGATGCCTGGGGAAATTCAAAGGTAAGGAATCTGTGGCTAGAAGTCTCTATCAAATAGGAGAGATTGTATTTTGCTTTGCCAACTGTAATTTTCTATACATTTGCAGTTTTATTACTGTATGCCTGATGGTTCCCTTGTGGAAAATCTTATGCTCATTACAGTAGTCCTAAATTGATTATGGTGACAAGCCAATGATAAAGGCTGTAGGCGTGATTGGTGTGCAGGGAAATGTTATGCCTGATAACATAGGTCTGCCTGTTTGTTCTTAGTATAGCAGTAGGCCTGGTCTATATATAGTTAAATACATGTTGTCATGCTAACAATGGAATGTCATCACGTTATATTACAGAGCATAGAAAAGTATTTGCTTAAAAGTAATCTCACAGATTACCATAGTAAGCAATGGTTTTGGTATTAGTTACTCACTCTGACAAACCCTTGGAGTAGATTTTCAAAGTGATGGTGTGTGTTGGGCCCTATTGAGAGGGTGTATATTATTTTGCCTATTGTAATTTTGGACACATATGTGTCATTTTATAAATCTTTGCTTTATGTTTGATAGTTCATGCACACTTCAGAAGGCCTGTGTTGTATATAGTGTCCAGCCATTGGTAAAGGCTAGAGATCTTATTAGTTCATTGGAAAAGGTTGTGTAAGATTCCTTATGTATGATGTGTTTATAGTGAAAAGTTATGACAAAGCAAGTAGGCCATACTTATTGTGAAAAGCATGTGTTAAAGGCAATAGGATTTAAGGGTGGATTGTTATTACACCATGCCAAACCCTGTACGTAGTTATTTTGTTAGATGGAATCTTGCAGAGTACTGAAGTGTTCAAGGGTTTTGGTGCTGGTGACTCACCCCCACAAACCATTAGGATAGACGATCTGCACTAGGGTAATCCCTGTTAGGTGCTATTAGTGGGGGGTTATATTGTTTTTAAGACTGCTTTTTTTATACATTTTAATTTTTGTTTGGTATACATGAAGGTTGCCTTGTGGGAAGGTTTATGACCAACACACTGGCTCTGTGTTGGATATGGTGACAAGCCAACAATAAAAGTTATAGGCCGAATCGTTTATAGTGAAAAGTTACAAAAAAGGCTGAAGGCCTGACATACTGAGGCCTGACATACTGATTGTGAAAATCATATGTTATAGTCAAAAGGAATTTAAGGCTAGATTGTTACTATGTCACAGATTACCTATGTAAGGAAAGATTTCGGAGTCGGTTACCAATTCTGACAAAGCTTAGTGGGAGAAATTTGCACTGCAATAATTCTTGCTAGAATATCTTTTGTTATGCATACTTGTATAGCGCACAATTCACTCAGGAGCACTATAAGCATGAGCTGTATGGGCCCGGAGCAGGGTAGGTGAAGAGCCAGATCTTCAGTTTCTTGCGGAATTCAAGAACTGAGGAGGAGGAGTGCATGGGCAGGTCATTCTGGGCTTTAGGGGTGAGAAGGCATGGCCACTGGATGAGGTTGTGCATATGCAGCGGAGGGGGCGGGGTGTGGGTAGGAGGCCGGCTGAGCGGGGGTGTCTAATTGGTTTGTATAAGTTTATGCGGTTGTTGAGGTACCTTTGGCCAAAGTTGTCTAAGACTTTGTATGTGTGTGTGATGAGTTTTAAGTGTACACATTTGTGGATTGGGACGCAGTGGAGCTCTTTGAGGTGTGGGATGATGTGAGTATGGGATAGGAGGTTGAGGGTGAGCATGGTCACAGAGTTTTGTGTGATCTGGAATCTTGTGGTTAGTTGAGCATTGATTCCAGCATAGAGCGTGTTGTTGTAGCCTGGCTTGCTGGTCATGAGGGTTGGGGTGACAGGTCTGCGTATGGTGGTGGGGAGCCATTTAAAGATCTTCTCGAGCTTCTTGAGTATGTGGAGGCAGGAAACGGAGACTGTATTCACTTGGCCATTTATGGTGAGTTTGTTGTCGATTACTATTCCTATGTTCTTCGCTTGGGTTGCTGGGAGGGGTGTGGGTCTGAGTTTGGCAGATCACCAAATCGAGTCCCAGAACAAGGTGTATTTGCTGACAATTACTACTTCTGTCTTGTCCATGTTCCATCTGGCGACTTTGTTCATGCAAGAAATTGGTCCAGGGGTTTGGCATCTTGTCAGAGACTGAGAGTATGAGCTGAGTGTCGTCATCATAGGATTTGATGTTGATTCCATCGGAGCGGAGGATGCTGGTGTATGGGGTCCTATAGGCATTCAACAGAGTTGGGCAGAGTGAGGAACCTTGCGGAACTCCGAAGATAAGGTTTTTGTCATCCTAGGTGAAGAAAGCCAGGTTGACTGACTGGGTGCGGACTGTCTGGAAGGAGCAAATCTTTACTACGGGACCATGGATGCTTGCTTCATGCAGTTTCTTCTTTGCTCTTTTAATAAAACCATAATTAAATAATGCATATACAATACAATACAATACATGTATGTAAATATATATCTATATAGATGCAAAGACAGTCTTTCGATCAGCTCTGTTCGGTCATTGTTCTGTCTGAGTATCATTTACACTCTGCTTCCACCCATGATAGCGCACTGTATGGGGTAATCGTTCAGTGTACTTAAGTCATTGGCTTGCTTGCCCTGTGAATGACTGAGTTTTCTGTGTACATCCACCTGGGTTTGTTGTCCAGTTGTTTATTTTTTAGTTTCTAGTTTCTGTGTTTAGAATTCCCTTTTTATTTCTTTGCTTCTCCTCTTTTTTGGGTGCAGCTTACGAGATAGTGCAGCTGTCTGATTTGCTAACGTCATCTTAGGTACCTTTGGAAAAATTCTCTGGAAATGCATTCTGTCCATTGATTATCATTGGCTTTGTGGTTTGTAACAAACATTTGCTTGTTTTCTATTTGGACTTGTTTTCTATTTAGGCTGTCCAGCTTGAGTTCGTCCTTTCAGTTGCCCAAATCCTATTTACTGTATTCTTATATCAGTGCTTAGTTTCTGTAAACAGGTCTTTAAATCTTGTTCTATTCTTGTCACATTTGCTGTGCATTCAAACACAGAGGTCACATATCAGGCTCTGTCTTCCAGGGCGCTTGGTGCTTACTTTTGTTTCCCTGACTTTAAAGTTAGAGGCTTTATATAACGATCATCCTGACTACATTGGGGGGGGGGCACTTGAGGAAGGCTGTACTATGTTTTTTTCTTGTACACAACAACATTTAAATGTCTGTAAATAAACTTCGCAAATATTTCAGAATATATCAGAATTCGAAAAGCACAAATGAGGCACATTTTCGGTAATTCTGAAGTGTGGTGGAAACAATTATTTTACTACAATCAGAACAAATCAATACACTTTGTGATGACTATTGCCATTCATTATCGTTTGTGAGCAGCCTTCTTTTATCAGTATCACTGTATGACTGTGCAAATGTAATGGTCATTTCAATTGCAGATGTGTTGTCTGTAATGGCAGTACGCTACCACACTATGCATACTTCACTTTATCCCATTCCACTCTGCAACAAACCTCACCACTACAGACTACTGTACACCACTCAGCTCCAACCCACTCTACACTGCTTCATTGCACTCTACTGTGCACCACTCCACTCTACGACGCTTCACTTTACTTTCTACTCTACACCACTCTACTAAATGCCAATTAAAGGAGTAGCCAGATAATTAAAGTACCCCCACTTTGAAATGAAAGCTCTGATGGCAGAAAGCCAGTGAAGCGACTTCTCCCTAGAAGAGCTGTCCTGTCTAGTCTATCCAGACATCTATCCATTCATCCTTTCACCCTTCCATTCACCCACTGATATCCACTATTTCACCTTTACATTCTTACATCTATATATTTTTTATGCATTATTCAATCTTTTTCCATTCCATCAATCCATTCACTCTGCCATTCACTGATCCATTTAACCACTCTGCATCTATCCATTCATCCATTCATTCACTCTGCCATCCATCCTTCCATCCCCCTGCCATCCTTTCATCCACTCTGCCTTCAATCCTTTCACTCATTCGTCCACTCTGCCACCCATTTGCTCATCCTTTCTCCCACTCATCCATCCATCCCTTTACCATAGTTTCACCTGTCCATCTAACTATCCATTCATTCACCCATCCATTCGTCTACTGGACCATCCTTTCACCTCTCTATCCACCCATCCATTCTCTCATTCTTTCACCCATTCATCCATCAACACAACATTCATCCATCCACTCATTCATCCACCCACGCACCCCCTCATCCTTCCCTTCACCCTACCTTCTATTCAATATTTCCTTCCCTTTTTTGTTTACCCATCTTTTGTTTTTCCTTTCACCCGCTTGCTATACTGTTGACACTGTATTCCGTCATAGTGTTATTTATTAGATTTTGTAGAAAGAAGAGGGCCATAAAGAGCCCCGCCCCTGCTGTAGCTGCTAAAGTGAGTGGGGAGGGGGGTCACGACTGCCATAATGCTAATGTACTTTATGCTAATCCATTCTGTTCTTTAGCACTCCACTAAACGTCAGTGCACTCTATGCCAATCTACTCTACACTACTCTAATCTTCTATGTACTTTACGCCACTCTACTGTACACCACTGTTTTCTACCATACGCCACTCCACTCTACCAAACATGTATTCTATACCACTGAACTCAGTGCCACTGCACCCAGCACCAAACCACTCAGCAACACTCCACTCCACTCTACTCTACTCTGCACCACTCCACTCTATTTTGTGCCACTGCACTCTACTCTGTATCACTGCACTCCAGTGGCGGCTCACACAAGGAATGCTGTGGGGCGGAGAGGCGGGATGGGGCTGGGGGGGAGTGGAGTTTGACATACGACAGGACAGTGGAGTGCAAATAAATAAATAAACAAAAGCACGTACTTTGCGCTCGCAGCATCGCCGACTCTGCGATGCTGCGAGCGCAAAGTAAGTGCTTTTATTCATTTATTTATATGCACTCCACTGTCCTGTTGTCAGTCAAACTCCACTCCGCCCCGCCTCTTCGCCCCACAGCGTTGCTTGTGCTAGGCGCCACTGCTGTACTCTGTCCCAATATACTCTATACCACTTTACTCAAAGCCAGTGCACTCTAGGCAAAACTACTCTGCACTACTTCACTCTTCGCCACTGTGCTCTACTCTGCAACAGTCTATGCCACAGCGCTATACACCACTGCATTCTACGCCATTGTACTCAACGTCTATGCACTCTATTCTACTCTGCACCACTTTGCTGTGCACCACTGCTCTCTAGACCATACTCTGCGCCACTGCGCTCCACGCCAATGCACTCAATGTCACTCTACTGTACACCACTGCACACTGCCACTGAACTGTATGCCACTCTACTGTACGCCACTTCACTTTATGCAACTGCACCCTGTCACTGCACTCACTCTACTCTGCACTACCGTACATCAATACAATGTACACCACTACACTTTATACGACTATACTCTATGCCACTACGCTGTATCATTCCACTCTACCTTGCACCAATCTCCTCTACGCTGCACCACTCTGCTCTACGCCACCCTTCTCTGCAAAACGGCACTCTAAGCCACTGAACTCTACACCACTCTTTTCTTCACCACTGCATTCTATGATACTGCACTCTACTCCCCACCACTCTACTCTGCGCCTTTCTACTGCACTTTACAACAATGCACATTACGCCACTACACTCTTGGCCACTCTATTCTGCATTGTTCCACTCTACACCACTTCACACTACACTAATCAACTCTAAGTCACTCTAATCTACTCTGCACCACTACACTTTCCGACACTGCACTTTGACACTGCACTCTACACCATTGCGCTCCATGCCACTGCACTCTACACCACTCCATTCTACTCTGCACCACTGTACTCCATCACTGCTCTCTGCACCACTCTACTCTATGCCACTGCACTATACGCCACTGTTCTCTAGGACACTCTACTATGCAAGACTGCACTCTGTTACTGAACTCAATGCCACTCTACTCTACACCACTAAATGCTACGCCACCCTACCCCATTGTGCTCCACATCACTGCTCTCTATATTACTCTGTTCTAGTCTGCACCACTGTGGTCTATGCCACTGGTCTCTGCACTGCTCTACTCTGCACCACTCTACACTGCACTAGATGCAACTGCACTCTACGCAAATAAACTCCACTGTGCACCACTCCACTATACTCTATGCAGATGCACTCTGCATCACTCCACGCCATTCTAATCTATCCTGCACCACTTCACTCTATGCCACTGCACTCTACACCACTCTACTCTGTGCCACTCTATTCAGCACCTCTGCACTCTACTCAGTACCGTTTCACTCTGCCCTGCACCACTCAACTCTACACCACTTCACTCTACTCTGATACAGTTTACTCTACCACACTGTACTCTACGCCACTGCAATCTATTCTGCAGAACTCTACGCCACTCCGCTCAATGTCTCTGCACTCTACGCCAGTGCACTCCACACCACTTTACTCAAAACCAATGCACTCTATGCCCCTGCACTCTATGCCAATCTACTCTGCACCCCAGTACTTTACAGCACTTCAGACGAGGCCACTCTCGGACACTCACCTCTATGATTCTATACTCTGCTATACTACATTTTATGAGGCTCTACTCCGTTAAACTCTACTCCACTCTACTCCTCTGTATGCCACCCCACTCTACAACACTTTACTCCACACTATGCCACTCAACAACACTCCTCCACTCTACGACGCTCTACCCCACTCTCTGTGCACCACTCCATGCCACTTTACTCCACTTTATTCTATGACACACTACTATACTCTACTCCACTCTAAGCCACTACACTCTGTGCCACTCCACTCTTGGATACTCTATGCCACTCCATTCTACTCCGCGCTACTGGACTCTACAATACGCTACTCCACTCTATCATTCCACTCTCTATGACGATCTACTCCGCTCTATGCCACTCTACACAACACCCTCTTTGCCACTCCACTCTGCTGTGCAACACTCCACCACACTCTAAGCCTTTCCATTCTTCAACACTTTACTCCATTCTGACACTCTACTTCACTCAACTCTACTCCCCTCTATGCCCTTCTACTCTGTGACGCTCAACTCCCTCCATGACACTCCACAATGCTCTACAACTGTCCAAGACATCCATGACACTCCACTTCACTTCACTTAATGCCACTCAACTCTACCCTAGTCTACGCCACTCCATGCCACTCTACTACTCTCTATGACACCCCACACCACTGTCCTTTACCCCACTAACTTTTAGCCATGCTGAACAACAGCCATGCTGGTGTACAACGTGGTTAAATTGCCAAAACCAATAGCTCTTGAATAGGCGCAACCTATTGGTTTTGCCAATGCTTGTTTACTTTAATGTTTCTTAGAGAGATACTACAGTTCTTCAGGATCGTTTGCTTGCAGCTCATTTCATCTGCAGTGCAGCACATCCCACATGGCCTCTGCTTCTAAAATAGGAGACCATTATGGAATGCTGTTGTACAAACTGTATTATTGTATTGTATTATTGTTTTCCATTCCAAAATCGCCAACAAAATGTGGCGGCCATGCTGGAATTTTGAAAACAACAATAGTCTATTTACAATATCTATTCGAGACAGACCCTCCACTGCTATGTTTAGTTTCATTATTGCAAGCATATACCCTCCATGTTTAGATAGCAGCATGTTTTCTATTTTATACTTTTATTTTTTTAATTTATCTTGCATATGTTATTGAGTTTGTGTGTGTTTTAATAGGATCGTGTCAGAGGGTGACTAGAAAAATGAGTGAGTGTATGGATGAATGGATGCAGGCATCCAAAGATGAGTGACTGTGTATGTGTGATGAAATATTGACTGCCTGCCAACACCCATCAATGACACAAAAGGCACTTTCATTCATAAACACATATCTGTTGGCGTTCCTAATGCTTATTGTAATCATAACTCTCACATGAAGGATCATCGCCGCATAAATAAGAATAAGGCCAGGTATCTGCGAACGTATGTAGTGCCCTGCTCTGGGTGTATAAAAGAGTATTAACACAGAACTTTGCAGAAGTCTGAAAATGATTCCTTGTAAAGTGTATTTCTAACATGAAAAAACCAGACTTTTTTAAAAAGCAATTAATGTTTGCGCTGAGGGATCCATTACATGTCAGTACATACACATATTATGACTTTCAGAGAAAATATGTACTTTTGTGTTTTCATCCATTATGTCCTCGTCATACTTTTAGCACACCGATGCCTCAGGCATATGATGGATATGGTAACCCTCAAGTTTCAGTGGCTACACTTAGGCGACCAAGCAGCATGTACAAGGGCAAATGAAACTTAGTGATTCACAAAATGTGACCTTGCATTGGTAAACTGTCAATAAATGGTTCAAGTCCAGTGGCTCTTTGACCCTTTACCCTTTGACCCTGCGTCTTAATGGCCCACTGTACCTCGGTTATGGTTATCTTTTCCTACTCACTTAGGGGTGGTGGAAACTTTCTCGTTGCATATGTGTCCTTGGCACCCTTGCTTCACCAGTGCTCCATGTAGTGGTGTTTTTGCTTTGCTTTGTAAGCGGCATCTCGCTCCTAATGTATGTATTTGTCTTCAAATAATTAACCACTGATAATAGTATTTTTTTTATTCCACTCGTTGTGGTAAATCAACAATCTTAGTGTTCCTAATACTTGCCAGGAGTTCAATTGGTTATTCCGTTCACGTACAATCGTAACATTCCTGCAATGTCCTGTTTTGCATAAGGGTCTCATTAATTTTATTTTTCATCTACTTTTCACAACAGGTCCGCTCATTGCCACGACTGTCTGTTCGTTAAGAGATAAAGAAAAAGAAGAGATGTTTGTGCTGGACACGATTAGTCATTCTACAGGTAAGTAAATGCAATACGACCCTCTCCACAGCCGTCGTGTACTCTCACATAGATTACAGACCTGACAAAATATGTGTGGCATAAGCAGCGCCTTTATTGCAGGCAATGAAAATAATTTAGTAATTGCCCAGTAATTTAGAAATGAATAAGAATGTCTAAAATGCCAGGGCAGAAGTAACATCATGTGACCTTTGATTCTCCTGTTCACTGTCAGTGACATCACGGGGATAGGATACCATATGACCTTCGAGCTCCAGTAATGCCACTGGACCTGTCATATAACCTTTGAACTAAAGGGCATCACATTTAGTGATTTTGAAAGGAAGGGTGACGTCCTTTTCAGTATTCTGTTTGAATTATTTTCTGTGGACTTTCGTGAGTTTTTAGGGGCACAACGATGATTTTAGATAGATACCATTTTAAACAAGCATTTACAATGCAACGGTTTCGCCTTTGTAAAAGTTAGCTATTTGCATTGTAAATGACAAATTTTTTATTTATGTGTTGGTTTTGAAAACAGATAAATAAATGGCATTGCCATTTACAATGCCAATAGCTTAATCTCTCGCAAACAGTAAAAACGATTAATAATGACTAACCTCCTTCTTATCAAAGGACCAAAAACCCTGCCTTAAGTTGCAGTTATTGAAGAGCTTGCTGACAATTAGGAGCTCCCTGAGTGATGGTGTGTGTTTTGTAGGTGTGTGTGTGTGTGCACGTGTGTATTGCTGACATGCAATGCTCACATTCAATTAGGAGCTCCCTGATTGATGGTGTGTGTGTTTGTAGGTGTGTGTGCGCGTGTGCACGTGAGTATGCACATGTGCACGGGTGTGTGTGCATGATCATTGTGTGAATGAACGTTCACGAGTGTGTATGAATGTGTGCATGTGAGTGAGTGTGCATATGCATGGATCCACAAGGCATGAAAATGTATGTGCCACTCTAGTTCGTTGGTCTGCAAGGATTTTTTCATCATGCCCTCTGAGGCAATCATGGACCAGACACAATGTTTACTGCATGTGTGACTGAAAGTAAGTGAATCTCAGAATGCATATGTTTGTATCTGTGGCAATGTGTTGAAAGTGGTGCGTGCATGTGTGAGGGTAAGTGTGTGTAAGAGAGAGATAGTGTGCAAAAGGCCTTGAAGGGCTGGTGTCAATATGCAACAAATGTCAGCAACTCATTCTCCTGCTCATCTATGCAATCATAAACCAAAATGTACGTGTGTGTTCGTGCATGTGCACTCCTGTAAGTGTGTGTCTGTGCGCATTTGTGGAAGAATGCACAAGTGTATTAGAGTTTGAATGTGTGAATAATGCGTACACCACTCTAGCTAGGTGGTCTGGCATATTCGGCCTCCCATTAACATACTGAAGCAAACATAAACTAAACCAAATCTTGTGTGTGAGCTGTAGGGTCTGTTTCCCTTGCGAAAATAAGAGGTGTGAAGCAAATTACCACATGGGAGTCAACCCCGAGCTCCCAAAGTGTCATTGCCTGCAGGGGAATGAAATCAAATCGTGATGCCTATAAAATATAACAGCTTAATGTAACACAAGATAAGTAACCTAAAAATCACTTGACAAATATGACATTTGTGTTCAAACAAATTTAAAACAGAATAGCAACACAAAACACAAATATACAATTTAGACTGTAACGTAAGATAAACACACAAACATATAAAGCTATAACGTAACATACTATAACATAACATACTATAACATTATTATTGCAGAGAACGCGGTGCTTGGCAGGACATATGTGAATTACGTCACATAATTCGAAAAAACCCTCTGTCACAAACAGGCTGTGATGGTGAATGACATCATATGTTTTTAATAATTAACCCACGGAAGCTGAATTGCACATGTCACAACTGGCTCTACAGTCGTCTGCACATGTTTTGTATGTTAAAGGTCACTTCTGTGGTACTAGCGGCTGGAGTAGCTGACACTAGCCCCTTCCCATTTAACACTGTCTGGTCTTTGAGAAACGAGAGGGCTTTCACTCACAGCTGGTAGGGGAGGGGCTCTGGGGTCACCGGGGGCTCGGTGTAGGGCAGGGGGAGCCGGACAGTGGGTCCGCGGCACCTGAGAGCGGTGGAGAGAAGGGAGAGAAAGAATAAAGAGCCGGGGTAGGGGGGGCGGGGATGCAAGAGGGGGTTGGGGTAGGGAGTGTCCGCCGCCCACATAGCAGCATAGGAGCCAGTTAGCTCGCTCACTTTGAGAGGCCGCCCCTCCCTGTCCCAGAGTTTGGTGCAGGAAAGTGAGGGCTGAGACTGGACCAGGGGCGAGGAAGGCTCAGACTGACGAGGGGCAGTGAGGGGATGAGCACGGAGAGGGGCAGTGAGAGGGCTGAGATCAGAGCAGGGCAGGAGGGGCTGAGATTTGACCAGGGGGCGAAGAAGGCTCAGACTGACGAGGGGCAGTGAAGAATTGAGTGTGGAGCTGAGCTGTGAGGGGCTGAGTATGGAGCCGGACAGTGGGAGGGCAGCGAGGGCTGTGAGGCTGGACCAGGGGAGCGAGGAAGGCTCGGACTTAAGAGCAGGGCAGTGAGGGAGGCAATATGGCACAGGGCAGTGACTGGGCGGAGTATGGAGCAGGTCAGTGAGAGGCTGACTGAACCTGGATGAGGGGGCCCCTCCATAGGGGCAGTGGGGGTGTGTGTGGAGCCGAGTTTTGAGGGAGCTGAGTCTGCAGCAGGGCAGTGAGTGGCGCAGTCTCGAGCATGGCAGTGAGGGGGCAGAGTATGAAACAAGGCTGTGATGGGTGAGCGTGGAACAGGGGGTAGTAGTTTTGAGGCGGTGTGGAAGTGAGGGGGCAAAGCTATAGTTGGTAACTGAGTGGCACTCGGGTTGTATCCGGACAGTGAGGGTGAACACAGAGCAGGACAGTTAATGGGCGCTTGCATAATCAAGGGGGGCAGAGAGGACGGTGTCTGGGTCCCATGTAAATGTGATAAACCGGTTAAATGATTCGGCTCAGCGTGTACACAGGGGGTTGGGGGCTGAGCCTGAAGCAGGGCAGTGAGGGAGCTGAGTTTTGAACAGGGCAGTGAGGAGGGCTGGGTCAGTGGCGGGACAGTGCGGGGAGTATTGGGACAGTGCGGGTGCTGGGTCGTCCGCCCTCCCTGTCGCTATTCCCAGAGTCAGTGTGTCCCCCGGAGCTGTCTTGTGGAGAATTTGCCTCCCTGGCCAAAGTCACCCGGTTCAGACTCCAGCAAGTGCTTTTCAGGTCTGTCCCGCCCCCTCCCCCCTCCTCCCCGCAGGGCCCGCCTTCTGCTACTCCCACAGGGACCGGTTAACCCTGTGCTGGTCGGCGCCGGGCAAAAGCGTGGACTGTTCGGTCTTCTTGAGGCGCGTCAACTCTTCAACTAGAAGAGGACGCATCTTACTCGTGTGGATGACTGGAAGACAGCCTTAGGTCTCCGCACTCTAGTCGGGTCACAAAACCTGCAGTCTCGCACGCTCTTTCTCCCTCCCTTTGTGGAATCCTGTGCGCTCATTACAAATGTCAAAACAGTAACATCCATGGGCACCAGGCACACGCCCCCATGGAAAAATAGGGCCAGCATCAAATTGAACAGCGGGAGGGGGGCAGGAACGGGCTCACGGACAGCGGGGGGGGGGGCAGGAACGGGCTCACGGACACGGGAGGGGGGGCGGGAACGGACAGAGGGAACATCGCGCAACCTACCCCTACAAAGACACTTCCAAAATGGCAAAAACAATGCTTTTAAAATTTTTTAAAAAAACACCGCCCACCGCCTCATGACGATAGCAAGGGGGCGGGATGAGTAAAAATCGCGGGAACGCCCACGAATCTGCTCGGGGAATGAGTGACGCATCTCTGTTCCAATGGCTAGCCTCCATTTATGGAGCTAGCCAATGGGACAGAGAGGCGGGACGAAGCCCCATACATGTAAACAAAAGTTTTTCGGCGAGGCGAAACCTAAAAACCACTAGTTTTATGGCCAAATGAGTTGACATACTCCTCAGTAGTGCAATTGTTTTAACAACTTTTTTTAAGTTCAGGAACAGTGCCGTGCTACGTATGGAAGCCTCATTAGTTGAATCGCAGAAGCAAAATATAAAAAGGCAAAGCAAAGCTGCTGATTAAGCCATAATCTATTTTTAAAAAGTAAAACACTTCTACAAACATGAAAAAGGTCTTAACTCACCAACTCAGTCAATCAATCAAAATACTTAATTCGGCTTTTGTATAAAAACCATGAAAGTCCAAGTTACATTATAGCGTTGAAGGATCCCATCCATAGATATCATTGATCAATGGTAACAATTAATTATAAAGTACAAGAACAAAAGACGTAAAACATATCCACATTAGTGCTATTTTGCACATTGAAAATGTTTTTAGCCTAATATACCTTTTTTATGTATATAAATGCGACATTTATTATTAGGATAATTTAATTTGTATGATTCATAAATTATCCTGTGTTGTCCTTGGCGTATTTTTGCACATGCAATATTTGCACATGGACAGACTGAGTATTTTGTCTCTTGTCATGCACTAGTAGGTCACATGTCCAATTTTTTGTGTTGATTGCACTTTAAAAAGCCTCCTCCCCATGGCAATGTGTCATGTGACCAAGACCCAGTGGGGGTCGAAACGCGTCATGGCGGACTGGCTGGTCGGAAAAATAACAAAATAAAAATTTGATTGGCACCAGAGTTGTGGGACGACTTTTCGTTTCTTGCCTAGATTCAAGGCGGTGGATAGCAACGAGTGAAATTCATTTAATTTACCAAGGGACTTCAGCGGTAACAAGTCGAACCCCTCCCCTCTTCGGGCACTGCTACTGGAAGTCATTGGTTCTGGTGTTCCGGAACTTGTATCTGATACTCTGATTGGAGGAAATTGCGGAAGCCCCTGGGAGCGAAGTATTCTCCTGCCGACGGAGCGGGAATCGGCAGACCTCGTGTCAGCAGACCGAAGGTATTCGCACGATAATCCGCGAAGGTAGGAGACAATCTAATTCCCAGTGGGGAGTGTGCGCGGCGCCAGGGCGGGATTGTACTAACATTAGCCCGGCGACCGTCTTTGTAAGCGATCAATTAAAAAGATACGACCACAACATCAGCCAAGATGTCCGCAGACGTATTGCGCAGCAGGGAAAGGCGGCAAGGTCTATGTTTCTGGACTCTCCGGCTGGGGAGTCCACGGCAATCACTAATCCTATTAACAACACGGGAAGCTCTAACATTAGGGAACTGTTCAAGAAATTAGAAAAATGCAAAAAATTAGAACAATTGAAATGGTGGGAAAATAAATCATTGTCTCGTTATTTGGAAGTTGGTCGGGTGCCTAGAGGGTTAAGGATTACATTAGCACCGAGCTACGAGAACCCTGACCCGGCCATGCTACTAGAATGGGCTGAGTCCAATTTGGAGTCCTCCTCCAAACTTATGACGATTCTCATCAAATATGCAGAAAGTGATCGTGTGAAGTTACAAAAGCAAATTGAAGAATTGGAATTGGAAATTAGTAAAGTGGATGAAACTGATACATCCAAAAAAATGAGGGATGAAATGTTGTCACGCTTGAGGAAGGAAGAAGACGTCATCAAACGGAGAAAAACTTTCAAATTTGAAAGGGATCGTTTAGATTACTTAAACGGCCAGGTTTTTACATATGCCCGACGCTATGATGTGGTAAAAACTCGCGCAGGCAAATTAGGACAACGAAGAAATAGTAACACAACTGTTGCATCCACATCGGCTTCTGATATAAGTTCAGCCATTGACAGCGATCTGGAAAATGACAATAGTAGAACCCAGCAATTGGGGTTTACAAAGTTTTCCCTGGCCTCGGAGGTGGATTGTCTGTGCAGGGACAGACGGGAAACACTACAACCCATATTACCACGTGGAGCAAAAGCCAAAGGTCCAACTTCAAATGACAACAAAGGAGAAGAAAGTGCTGCAAAAGACGTCACGTAAACAAAAACAGGTCCCAACAGGTATTATTTAAAAGACTGTTTCAAAGGAGTATGCCACAGGCATTACTGAGAACAGAACACAAGGAGTCAAAGGTTTGAAAAAAGGGTGGTATTATTCACCAAGGGCAAGGGGTAATGCATTTACAGTTAAGACAGCACTGTAAAGATTAGATCTTGTGACAACCCAGTGGCACTTGGTGCAAGGTGCTATATACAGTTTTAAGTGAAATGAAAAGTGCAAGTGCTTTT
This sequence comes from Lissotriton helveticus, assembly GCF_964261635.1. Lineage (NCBI taxonomy): Eukaryota > Metazoa > Chordata > Amphibia > Caudata > Salamandridae > Lissotriton > Lissotriton helveticus. The sequence continues at coordinate 1,484,583,412 of NC_136061.1, forward strand.
AAAAACAGCATAAGTGGCGCATACATGAAAATATGTACATCATTTAAAGCTTCAATTACAGAACAAGTTACAATCACTTGGAAAATAGTTATTTTCTGGTAAGAGCTTTAAGTGCGATATGCGTCATATGATTCAGGCTGTGTGGTCGACGGCGTTTCGATCCCCTTGGGTTGGGATCGTCATCAGGACGGGGTTGTCGATGGGTACAGTGCTGTGGACAAAGGAGGGGAGTCATGAGCAGGGGCAATTGGCGGGCGGGGAGAGGTAGGTGAGGGGTGGGGGAACTTGTATTCGGACTGAGTCGTATTAGGTCTACCGTGAGAAAAGGGGACGTGACTGTTGTGGTGGCCAGAAAGGGAAGGAGAGTGCTACTTGGGGGTGACTAGTGAGGAAAGGTTGGCCCGGCGAGGAGGAGACCTTTCAGTGGAATGGTGATCCACATATAAGGAAATAAACTTACAAGGAGCCAGTTAGGATTGCGAGGCTGGCGGCACACGGCTGTTATTAGCGTCAATTGCTGGAGGGAAAAATACTAACGTTAGTATTGAACCGCAGGGGTGTAACAAGATAGTAAGGGAAGGTCTGAGGGTGTAATTACCTGGTCGCGGTACGTCCTAAGACTGCTCACAAAGTTGGGCAGCGTCTGGATCGGGAAAGAGAGAGAGCGCGCATGCGGTCAGTTAGGCTGTTTGAAGCTCCGTGATCGAGCAGGCGCTGACTCCTGCGTGCGATCTGGGTGTGCAGTCTCTCGGAAAGTCTCTTACCTGAAGACAGGAATGGCACAGAAGGCCAGAGCTCATCTGGCGTGGCTGGTCGGCAATGAATGCGGGAGCAGACCGCGCATTCCCTGTGTCCTGGATTATGTCCAGGCTGCCGCGCGAGGGGGGCGGAGTACGGACGCAAGCCAGGGGCGGGGTTTTGGAAGGTAGGGGATGTGTCGCGAGGCGATTGGCGTGAGTGAGAGAAGGGGGCGGGAATGGGAAGGGCCGGGGAGGAGAGGTAGGGCGTGGGCTTTGGTTCCTATGGATACCCAAGTAAACAGGAAAAACAAAGTGTCAGAAAGCCGTAATTACGGGCGGTCGCGCTAGGGGAGGTGCCAGCAGAGTTATGCAAACAGTAGGAGGCAAGTGTAATAGTTGCATACCTCCGATGACGCTCTGGACACGGATCTTAAGCCAAAACGTAAATGTAATTACCACATTACAATAAATTATACTTTGGGCCAAAAGGTGCATGTGAATCATTACAATAAATATCGCATTGCAATAAATTGGATGAGAGCGGATAACCATTGAGCATGTTTTTAACAGGAAAAAAAGGGGGTTTATTGGTGTAAAACCGGGCGGTTAACTTACAGGAATGTATTAAAGGCTTGGGAGGTACATTGAGCCAGTTTGAGGTCCTGGTCTGGACGAAGGATCATAATACAATAGTCATATATTACGTGAATTGCAAACCAGGGAAGGTCAGAGGGAATTAGATGGTGATGGTCGCGCTAGGGGAGTGCCAGGGGGAGTTAGTAGTCGGAAGCATGTGTAAAAGTTACATACCTCCGATGACGCTCTGGACATGGATCTTGAGCCAAGACGTAATTGTAATTACCACATTACAATATACTTAGGGCCAAAAGGTGCATGTGAATCATTACAGTAAATATCGCATTGCAATAGAATTTGGATGAGAGCGGATAACCATTGAGCATGTTTTAACAGGAAAAAGGGGGGTTTTGGTTGGTGTGAAACCGGGCGGTTAATTTACAGGAATGTATTAAAGGCTTGGGAGGTACATTGAGCCAGTTTAAGGTCCTGGTCTGGACGAAGGATCATTCAAACATTAATACAGTAGTCATATATTACGTGAATTGCAATACAGGGAAGGTCAGAGGGAATTAGATGGTGATGGTACTGGTCCATTCATCAAGGGTGTTAAGCCCGCGGTTGACCGAGTCAACCCTGGCGATCCATTTGCATTCGGCTCTGTTGAGCAGAGCAGTCATGTTGCCCCCTCTGAGGGGTAGGGTAGGTTTCTCAATGACCTGCCATCTTAGGTCCGTGTCCGTATGAGAGTGCTCAATGAAGTGTGAGACCAGGGGTGCTGTGAGTACCTTGCAATTGATTCTGCTTTTATGTTGTATGATCCGCTGTTTCACCATTTGCGTTGTCTGGCCGATGTAGATCAAATCACACGGGCATCGGATAGCATAGATCACGTTTTGAGTTTTGCAATTGGTTTGATGAGTGAGCTGGTGTGTTTGTCCCATGAATTTGAATTCTTTGGTGTTTATTGTCAATTCGCATACACTACAGGACTGGCATTTGAAATGTCCAATGACAGGGGGCATGCCCCACGCTGCTGTGATGGTGTTTCTCTCAGTACTGGTGGTCGGCCAGGTGATGGCACGAACGAGGTGGTTAGCGATGTTACTTCCTCTCTGATAAGAGAACAAGGGAGGTGCGTTGAATTGTTCTTCTGATCGTAGCACAGTCCAGTTCTTTTTAATAATTTTGGCAACTCGGTTGCTGTCCGGACTGAAGACTGAGACAAAGGGGATCCTTTTCAAAGTTTGTTTGTTTTGGTTTGGCATTAGTAAGTCCTCCCGGTGGTTATACCATGCCCGTTTTTTGGCTTGTTTCACCAGACGTCGTGGGTAACCTCTGTTGATCAGTTTGGAGACTAGGATATCCGCCTCCCTGAAGTAATCCTTCCGCCACTTGCAATTCCTCCGGATGCGGAGGAATTGGCCAAAAGGGAGACCATCGCGTAGACCTCTGGGGTGGTTGCTCGAATAGTGTAGCAACGTGTTCCGTTCAGTTGGCTTGCGATAGAGTATAGTTCCAATTTTACCTTCCTCCGCATGTATCGTGACATCCAGGAAGTGTAGGTCATTAGGTTTGGTTTCATATGTGAATTTGAGGTGTTCCTGGGAAGAGTTTAACCAGTCAACGCACGGCTGTAAGGAGTTAGCTGTGCCATTCCAAATTAATAGAATGTCATCGATGTACCGACGCCACAGATGGATTTGGGGTCGGTACGGGTTGATTTGGTTAAGGAACAATGACTTTTCAAGGGCATGTACATATAGAATGGCAAAATTCGGAGCAAAGCAAGCCCCCATTGCTACTCCCTTGATTTGCAAGTAGTATGTGTTCTTATACAAAAAATAATTGTTTTGTAGGGCCACTCTTAAGAGATCCATAACGAAATCGGTCGGAATTTTGGATGGTTGTGGTCTGGTGATCAGAAGATTTTTGATTACGTTGAGTCCTTCACAGTGGGGAATGTTAGTGTAGAGGGACTCAATATCCAAACTTGCCATTATTTGATTGTCCATATCGAAAGGTTGATCTTCAATGGTGGTGATTAGGTCCATAGTGTCACGGATGTAGGTGTCCGTTATGGGCACAAACTCTTTTATCACGGAGTCCACAAACTTGCCAAGGGGTTCCAGGATGGAACCGCACCCCGATACTATCGGGCGTCCAGGAGGATTTCTGGCGTCTTTATGTATTTTGGGAAGTACATAAAGGATAGGAGTCCTGGGGTGTGGGTTGTTCAAAAACTCAAATTCTTTTTTATTGATGACGTTGTTATCTCTAGCTGCAGTTGTTATAGAGAGAATCTTTTGTCTTATATCTGCAAGGGGATCTTTTGTTAGAGCACGGTAATGGTCGTGGTTGGTTAGTTGTCGCTCTACCTCCCTGTCGTATTCAGTGTTATTGAGGACAACAATCCCACCTCCCTTGTCCGCGGGTTTGATGACTATTCCCGGGTTGTTTTGCAAGGTGGCAAGTGCTTCTTTCTCTTCCCAGGGCAGGTTGTAGGGGACGTAGCGTGGAGCGGTCTTGAGTTCCATAACTTCTTTCAAGACAAGTTTTTCAAAAGTCAGAATTTCTGGTGGCATTTGATGCGAGGGAGGGTTGAAGGTAGAGGGTGGCCGAAATGGAGAAATCTCTAACCCACTGTTATCTGGTTTGTCGGAGAAAAAGTATTTTAGTCGGATTCTCCTGAAAAATTTCAGAAGGTTGGACTGGAGATCCAGGAAGTTGGTTCTGACCGTTGGCACAAAAGAAAGACCACGAGACAGAAGTTTCGTTTCTGTGGGTGTAAGATTGTGGTCCGACAGGTTGAAGATAGGGATGGACGTTACAGCATTTGTAGTTTCTTTGTCCATTATTGGGGTTGGCCCCACTGGTAGTACCGGTTGCGAGTTTGTCTGTTGCCTGGTACTGGTGGTTGGTATTGCTTCGCCCTTGTCTGACGATTCTGTGGTTGTGGGTGTTGACCGCGGCCTCGACCTCGTCCTAAAAAACCGGGTGGAAGTAGTGGCTGTGGACCAGAGGTGGTGGCGTCGGTATCGTCTCCTGAGCTGTTTGATGAGACAGAGAAGGTGACGCGCTGGTTGTTTCTGTATCGGCCCCAATTTTGTGATCTTGGTTGGTTCTGATGTGTGGTATAGAATTCTTCATTCAAATAAGGATACGTGTTCTCATTCTTATAGTTCTTGATATCTTCCCAAAATACATAAAGACGCCAGAAATCCTCCTGGACGCCCGATAGTATCGGGGTGCGGTTCCATCCTGGAACCCCTTGGCAAGTTTGTGGACTCCGTGATAAAAGAGTTTGTGCCCATAACGGACACCTACATCCGTGACACTATGGACCTAATCACCACCATTGAAGATCAACCTTTCGATATGGACAATCAAATAATGGCAAGTTTGGATATTGAGTCCCTCTACACTAACATTCCCCACTGTGAAGGACTCAACGTAATCAAAAATCTTCTGATCACCAGACCACAACCATCCAAAATTCCGACCGATTTCGTTATGGATCTCTTAAGAGTGGCCCTACAAAACAATTATTTTTTGTATAAGAACACATACTACTTGCAAATCAAGGGAGTAGCAATGGGGGCTTGCTTTGCTCCGAATTTTGCCATTCTATATGTACATGCCCTTGAAAAGTCATTGTTCCTTAACCAAATCAACCCGTACCGACCCCAAATCCATCTGTGGCGTCGGTACATCGATGACATTCTATTAATTTGGAATGGCACAGCTAACTCCTTACAGCCGTGCGTTGACTGGTTAAACTCTTCCCAGGAACACCTCAAATTCACATATGAAACCAAACCTAATGACCTACACTTCCTGGATGTCACGATACATGCGGAGGAAGGTAAAATTGGAACTATACTCTATCGCAAGCCAACTGAACGGAACACGTTGCTACACTATTCGAGCAACCACCCCAGAGGTCTACGCGATGGTCTCCCTTTTGGCCAATTCCTCCGCATCCGGAGGAATTGCAAGTGGCGGAAGGATTACTTCAGGGAGGCGGATATCCTAGTCTCCAAACTGATCAACAGAGGTTACCCACGACGTCTGGTGAAACAAGCCAAAAAACGGGCATGGTATAACCACCGGGAGGACTTACTAATGCCAAACCAAAACAAACAAACTTTGAAAAGGATCCCCTTTGTCTCAGTCTTCAGTCCGGACAGCAACCGAGTTGCCAAAATTATTAAAAAGAACTGGACTGTGCTACGATCGGAAGAACAATTCAACGCACCTCCCTTGTTCTCTTATCAGAGAGGAAGTAACATCGCTAACCACCTCGTTCGTGCCATCACCTGGCCGACCACCAGTACTGAGAGAAACACCATCACAGCAGCGTGGGGCATGCCCCCTGTCATTGGACATTTCAAATGCCAGTCCTGTAGTGTATGCGAATTGACAATAAACACCAAAGAATTCAAATTCATGGGACAAACACACCAGCTCACTCATCAAACCAATTGCAAAACTCAAAACGTGATCTATGCTATCCGATGCCCGTGTGATTTGATCTACATCGGCCAGACAACGCAAATGGTGAAACAGCGGATCATACAACATAAAAGCAGAATCAATTGCAAGGTACTCACAGCACCCCTGGTCTCACACTTCATTGAGCACTCTCATACGGACACGGACCTAAGATGGCAGGTCATTGAGAAACCTACCCTACCCCTCAGAGGGGGCAACATGACTGCTCTGCTCAACAGAGCCGAATGCAAATGGATCGCCAGGGTTGACTCGGTCAACCGCGGGCTTAACACCCTTGATGAATGGACCAGTACCATCACCATCTAATTCCCTCTGACCTTCCCTGTATTGCAATTCACGTAATATATGACTACTGTATTAATGTTTGAATGATCCTTCGTCCAGACCAGGACCTTAAACTGGCTCAATGTACCTCCCAAGCCTTTAATACATTCCTGTAAATTAACCGCCCGGTTTCACACCAACCAAAACCCCCCTTTTTCCTGTTAAAACATGCTCAATGGTTATCCGCTCTCATCCAAATTCTATTGCAATGCGATATTTACTGTAATGATTCACATGCACCTTTTGGCCCTAAGTATATTGTAATGTGGTAATTACAATTACGTCTTGGCTCAAGATCCATGTCCAGAGCGTCATCGGAGGTATGTAACTTTTACACATGCTTCCGACTACTAACTCCCCCTGGCACTCCCCTAGCGCGACCATCACCATCTAATTCCCTCTGACCTTCCCTGGTTTGCAATTCACGTAATATATGACTATTGTATTATGATCCTTCGTCCAGACCAGGACCTCAAACTGGCTCAATGTACCTCCCAAGCCTTTAATACATTCCTGTAAGTTAACCGCCCGGTTTTACACCAATAAACCCCCTTTTTTTCCTGTTAAAAACATGCTCAATGGTTATCCGCTCTCATCCAATTTATTGCAATGCGATATTTATTGTAATGATTCACATGCACCTTTTGGCCCAAAGTATAATTTATTGTAATGTGGTAATTACATTTACGTTTTGGCTTAAGATCCGTGTCCAGAGCGTCATCGGAGGTATGCAACTATTACACTTGCCTCCTACTGTTTGCATAACTCTGCTGGCACCTCCCCTAGCGCGACCGCCCGTAATTACGGCTTTCTGACACTTTGTTTTTCCTGTTTACTTGGGTATCCAAAGGAACCAAAGCCCACGCCCTACCTCTCCTCCCCGGCCCTTCCCATTCCCGCCCCCTTCTCTCACTCACGCCAATCGCCTCGCGACACATCCACTACCTTCCAAAACCCCGCCCCTGGCTTGCGTCCGTACTCCGCCCCCCTCGCGCGGCAGCCTGGACATAATCCAGGACACAGGGAATGCGCGGTCTGCTCCCGCATTCATTGCCGACCAGCCACGCCAGATGAGCTCTGGCCTTCTGTGCCATTCCTGTCTTCAGGTAAGAGACTTTCCGAGAGACTGCACACCCAGATCGCACGCAGGAGTCAGCGCCTGCTCGATCACGGAGCTTCAAACAGCCTAACTGACCGCATGCGCGCTCTCTCTCTTTCCCGATCCAGACGCTGCCCAACTTTGTGAGCAGTCTTAGGACGTACCGCGACCAGGTAATTACACCCTCAGACCTTCCCTTACTATCTTGTTACACCCCTGCGGTTCAATACTAACGTTAGTATTTTTCCCTCCAGCAATTGACGCTAATAACAGCCGTGTGCCGCCAGCCTCGCAATCCTAACTGGCTCCTTGTAAGTTTATTTCCTTATATGTGGATCACCATTCCACTGAAAGGTCTCCTCCTCGCCGGGCCAACCTTTCCTCACTAGTCACCCCCAAGTAGCACTCTCCTTCCCTTTCTGGCCACCACAACAGTCACGTCCCCTTTTCTCACGGTAGACCTAATACGACTCAGTCCGAATACAAGTTCCCCCACCCCTCACCTACCTCTCCCCGCCCGCCAATTGCCCCTGCTCATGACTCCCCTCCTTTGTCCACAGCACTGTACCCATCGACAACCCCGTCCTGATGACGATCCCAACCCAAGGGGATCGAAACGCCGTCGACCACACAGCCTGAATCATATGACGCATATCGCACTTAAAGCTCTTACCAGAAAATAACTATTTTCCAAGTGATTGTAACTTGTTCTGTAATTGAAGCTTTAAATGATGTACATATTTTCATGTATGCGCCACTTATGCTGTTTTTAAAAGCACTTGCACTTTTCATTTCACTTAAAACTGTATATAGCACCTTGCACCAAGTGCCACTGGGTTGTCACAAGATCTAATCTTTACAGTGCTGTCTTAACTGTAAATGCATTACCCCTTGCCCTTGGTGAATAATACCACCCTTTTTTCAAACCTTTGACTCCTTGTGTTCTGTTCTCAGTAATGCCTGTGGCATACTCCTTTGAAACAGTCTTTTAAATAATACCTGTTGGGACCTGTTTTTGTTTACATAATACACCCATCCCAACGTGGTTTATGGGTTACCTCCTGTGCTTCCTACAGCAAAAGACGTCACGGCAGCAAGCAAGAAAGCGGGCAGAGGACGATGGAATCGCTTTCAAAAGAAGACTCAGGCATGAACGTATCACCCAGTTCAGTCATTAACCTGACGAATATCAGGCTTACATCAGCGGAATCCAAGGTCCTGGAACTGGGACTTTCTTACTGCCCTCCACGGAATCTCAATTATGCGGACGTCAGACTCGACACTTACAGATTTGTAAGAAAATTTAAATTGATGAAATTTCACCAGCTACAACCAAAAGACAAAAAGGAGAAAAAGGGAGCCATGGGGGAAACGGTAATGAGCACTGGGAATCCCTCAGTTTTAACGGCTTGTGATTATGAATCATTTGAAGATATCTGGTCACCACGTAAGGAACAAGACGATGGCATGGCATTAGACAACGGGACATCAAGCATTGATAGAAAAGTCTGGGAGACAAAATTCAAGCCCAAATCCATCTTCAATCCGATTATGTTACATGATAGCCTTGATGTCTATCATGAACTGGTCAAACTGGATTTGAAAAAACTATACACAACAGTTAACAAATCGCATGTGGTGACAAACAAACTTAATGCCTGCTATTGGAATTTGATGAAAAAACTAGGAAAGGACAATAAGATAATTGTGAGACAAGCAGACAAAGGGGGTAACGTGGTCCTATGGCCACGTGAACTATATATGTCGGAAGCAGAATCACAACTCTCTGATCAAGCTTGTTATAAGAAGAGCAATATACATATAGTCCGGGAGTCATGGAATGAACACTACTCTAAGTTGCTTGCTTGGAAAAGTGGGGGACTGGTGAGTGATGCGGAATACCAGTTTCTTTAAAAAGATCACCCAGTCATCCCCACATTTTATCTTATTCCAAAAGTCCATAAATCTGTGACCAGGCTGCCGGGAAGACCCATTATTTCCGCTATTGGAAGCATTATGGAAAACACGTCCAAGTACATAGATTATTTTCTGCAAGAATGGGTGCAAAGCCTTTGTTCATATGTCCAAGATACATCGGACTTTCTTCGTAAAATTGAACATATAGACTGGTGTTCTGATATGGTTCTAATGACATTGGATGTAACCTCCTTGTACACTTCAATAAGACACCAAGATGGGTTGAAAGCTATTGAGCACTTTTTAAAATCTGAGATCCATGAACTGCGCATCTCATAACAAAATGTTGCTATCCATGGTTAACGGTTGTCTTGAGCATAATTATTTCTTGTTTAACAACCAAATTTACCAACAAATAAGGGGGGTAGCTATGGGGGCCTGCTTTTCCCCCAGCTACTCATGTCTTCACATGGGTCTGTGGGAAGAGCAGGTCCTTAGAGGTGAACTCGGTCATTTGGTGCAGAATCAGGTTATTTTGCATCTGAGATACATTGATGATTTGTTTTTTTTCTGGAAAGGCTCAGAGCAAAGTGCAATTCAATTTGTGGAAGGTTTGAACACAAATTGCTTTAACCTTAATTTTACATCCACTATCAGTTCCAGTTCTGTTTTCTTTTTGGATGTAAAGGTGTATGTGGAGGGTAATGCTTTGGCAGCCGTTTATATAGGAAGCCCATGGCAGGTAACACCGTGCTGCATGCGTCGAGCCACCATCCGCAACATCTGATCCGTGGCATCCCTTATGGGGAGATGCTGCGGATCAAACGCATCTGTAGCACAGAGCACGAATGCCAGATTGCACAACAGGCTAGTAAAGAACGTTTTTTGGCTAGGGGATATACCCCGGGTGTTATAGATACTGCTATCAATAAAGCTAGACAGTTATCTAGAAGTGAGGCTCTGGTTTCAAAATCACAGAAGGAGGAGGCGACTACATGTCCTCCTTCCACGCATACCAGAATGATACTCACATACAATAAACAACATCTTCAAATACGGAAGATACTTAGCCGTAATTGGAATCTGGTACAAGGGGATCCTGTAATTGGCTGTATGGTATCCAACAAGCCTGAGCTTACTTTCAGAAAATCTCAGACAAAGGGTGACAAGCTTGTTAAATCTAACCCAGAAATGGTTACCGTAGGCACATGGATGTCGTTGATAAAGGGTTTCAGAAAGTGCCCAAGCTGTAAGGTTTGCAATTTCTGTAGCAATAGAACCCAAAACACCAGTCCATTCCATGCAGAGCCCATCTCAATCACCAAGAGACTGACCTGTAGGACAGACTTTGCTGTCTATGTGCTGGAGTGTCCGTTTGGGTTCAGGTATATCGGTAGCACAAAGTTACCGGCCCATAAACGGATACTCCAGCACATTCGAGCCATTTCTAGTAAAGATCAAACGTACCCGGTGGCCAGGCATTTCGAGCAATCGCATAATAGCAACCTCCAATTTGGTACAATATTATGTGATTGATTCAGTAGACCCAATGAAGCGGGAAGGTAATCGTGAGGCCAGACTGCATCTCTTAGAGACCAGGTACATACTAGAATTAGACACTAAGCATCCTACAGGTTTGAATTCCAGTGAGGATTTCTACACTTGCCTTTAGCTGGATTAAGGATTGAAAATACCCATATCTGGATAGGTGAAGTTCCAGCTAAGGGCATCTCATTAGATTCTGGACAGGATGTACACCGTTTAGGTCTCTTGGGGCCATATATAGGTAAATGGCATTTACCGAATCGTAAATACCGAATTTTACCGATTCGGTATTAACAAATCGGTAAATGCCATGTAGGTAATTATTCGGTAACAATTACCGAATCGTTAAGATTCGGTAATTACCGAATCAGTATTTACCGATTTGGTAATTGCCATTGATTCCTATGGGCCTTGAGGCCCATAAGAATCAATGGCAATTACCGAATCGGTAAATACCGATTCGGTAGAATTACCGATTTGTCAAGGGGGACAGGGTGTCACTTTGACACCCTGTTGCACCCCTGATTCTGGCCTGTGTGCCATGTGACACACATACATGCCCAAAGGGCATGTATGTGTGCCACATGGCAAAGGTGTACATGCACAGATGTGCATGTACACAGGAATGCGTTATTTACCATGCAATAGTATTTCATGGTAAATAACGAATTCCTAAGGGCCTGTGGCACTGTTTCCAGAGCCACCTACATCCCATATTACCGATTCTGTACATTTACCGATTCGGTAATTTACAGATTCGGTAAATTTACAGAATCGGTAATTATCTGACCCCCTACATCTGAAACTACAAATACCGGTTGGTAACGGCCGAAATCGGCCGTTACCGACCGGTATTTGGCCACCTACATATGGCCCTTGGTGAGTTGTTTATGATTAGTCATTATTTTCTGATTTCGAGAGCTTCCATGATATAGGTGAATTAGTGGAAATATACAGGAAGGATATTATGAAATAATTTTAAACATAGACTTTGCACATTTATCTAGTAATATTGTTTGGAGGAGGCAAATAGTATCATGTAGTAATAAACTGAGGATTTGGTTTCTACAGATACAGAGGATTAGAATAAGGTATTTTTTGCACAGGTTATATTTTAGGGCAGTTATTAGGCACATTTTGAATTATTCTTCTACAAGAATGGGGACACTATCAAAGACCTACTCAGATCAATGGAGGATATACATGCCCACTTGGGCTTTATATAGATAATAGAGCATTGATAGTGTAGAAATTAGGTGGCTGAATTTATTTTGAACATGAAATGAGTGTCATACAGTGGGTTTTTAATATACCTATGAAATGCATTTATTTATTATTTATATTTATATTATATATATTTATATATTTATGTATTTATTCTTGATGGGATAAAATTGCTTTAGGTATGGGATCGTCTGATGAATGACCACGTCCATTCCCCTAATACTTGCATTATGCAGATATTATCCACTGTTGCTGCTATTGTATTGCTGCTATTTTACAGTTTATAGATCATGCCTTTATTGCACTAGCGTTATTTGCACATGAGGAATATTACTCGCATTACGCGGATAGTTTCGGTTGTGGCTGCTTCTAAAATAATGTTTACTTAATTTTGTATACATTTGCACTAGCGCTATTTTGCACATTGAAAATGTTTTTAGCCTAACATACATTTTTTATGTATATCAATGCGACATTTATTATTAGGATAATTTATTTGTATGATTCATAAATTATCCTGTGTTGTCCTTGGCGTATTTTTGCACATGCAATATTTGCACATGGACAGACTGAGTATTTTGTCTCTTGTCATGCACTAGTAGTTCACATGTCCAATGTTTTGTGTTGATTGCACTTTGAAAAGCCTCCTCCCCCATGGCAATGCGTCATGTGATCAAGACCCAGTGGGGGTCGAAACGCATCATGGCGGACTGGCTGGTCGGAGAAATAACAAAATAAAAATTTGATTGGCATCAGAGTTGTGGGTCGACTTTTCGTTTCTTGATGGATTCAAGGCGGTGGATAGCAACGAGTGAAATTCATATATAGATATATATTCACTGAAAAAACCATAGGTTTTAGGCCTTATATAGTTAGGAATTAGCATTTAAAAAACCTTGAAAATTCACTGAAAAAACCATAGGTTTCAGGCCTTATATAGTTAGGAATTAACATATAAAAACCATTGAAATTGCTCCTATATAGTTAGTTGGACTAACTATATTTGGAGCACCCGCAGTCCACTGCTGATGATGTCACATATTACATCATTCATGACATGGTCAGTGACATCACTGATGACATCACTGATGACATCTTAAATGACATCACTGATGACATCTCATTTGACATCACTGATGACATCACTGATGACATCATCCAGTGACTGTGTTTTTCTGTAAAGTTTAAATATGTTTTACATATTGAAGAATGAGTGGATGTATAAGTGTCTGGATGAAGGATTTAGTAGGTGCGTGACTGACTGTATGAGTGAGTGATTAAATGTGTCTTACTGAATGCATAGGTTAGTGACTAAACTGTGTGAATGTGTGCATCAGTATGTCTGTTGTTGTGTAAGCTGTTGCAAGTGTTGATCAGTAGCTATATGAGTGGCTATATGGGTTATTGATTGGTTGCCCAAGTATTTGTATGGGAGACTGAGTGTGTGTGTGTGGCTGGCTGGGAGGTGTGTAACTCTGTGCAGATCAATGTGTACTTGTATCAGTGATTGTATAAGAGAGTAAGTATGTTTGAATAAGTAAGGTGTTGTGTGTATAACTATATAGATGAGGAAATGGAAGTGTGATTGATTCTTTACATGACTGACTAGGTGTGTGAGTAACTCCATGGATGAGTGGCAGTGTATGAGTGTCTGCATAGGTGTATGAGTGCATATGATAGTGTTGCATTGATGAGTGACTGTATGTATGCGTGATTGTATGGGTGAATGAGTGGATGTGTATGTAGACCTAGGAATCAGTGAGTGCCTATGTAGTAACTGGTATTGGTGTGTCAATGGTTTCAAGAATGGTAGTCTGTATTTAACACTGGGTGTATCAAAGGTTATATTAGAGTGTGAGGAGGTGCATCGTATTATCACATGAATGATGTAATCAGTGATGTCATCAGTGATGTCAAATGAGATGTCATCAGTGATGTCATCAGTGATGTCACTGACCATGTCATGAAAGATGTAATATGTGACATCATCAGCAGTGGATTGCGGGTGCGCCAAATATAGTTAGTCCAACTAACTATATAGGAGCAATTTCAATTGTTTTTTATATGTTAATTCCTAACTATATAAGGCCTGAAACCTATGGTTTTTTCAGTGAATTTTCAAGGTTTTTTAAATCTAATTCCTAGCTATATAAGGCCTAAAACCTATGGTTTTTTCAGTGAATTTCAAAGGTTTTTTAAATGCTAATTCCTAACTATATAAGGCCTGAAACCTATGTTTTTTTCAGTGAATTTGCAAGGTTTTTTAAATGCTAATTCCTAACTAAATAAGGCCTGAAAGCTATGGTTTTTTCAGTGAATTTGCAAGGTTTTTAAAATGCTAATTCTATTAGCGGATAATGTTTAAATATGTTAATATCCTTGTGGGACCACCTGAGCAGCCCTAGGGATCCGATTTTTGGACCGGAGCAAGATGCTCTCTGATTGTGCCGTATTTCTTGCCTTCTGCCCCCCCTGATTGTGCCGTATTTCTTGCTTCTGCCCCCCTGATTGTGCCAGAGGAGCGGAGCGGGCCATCTTCTTTGAGAAATTTGCGAAGATTCATCAACCAGCGCCAAAGTTATTCCCAATAGAATGTTGCGGATTTCCTATGGAAACTAGGTCCTAACTATATATACCGACTGGCGACCGCCAGTAGGTAATATATATATATATATATATATATATCTATGATATCAGAAGCAATACTATTTTATGCTTTACATGCATTTCTTTTCTTTGACTGCTTCTCTGACCCTCCTTTGACTGCTTCTCTGACCCTCCTCTTTTTACACCCACAATTCCTATCCCACTTAGAAATTGTGAGTGTGGATCAGTTACGCAAACAGTGTCCACTTCTATCACAGGTAAAACTCACTGGCACACAGATCTTACACATTACTATGATCGAGAAGTGTCAGTTTCCACGTTTGCATTAAAATGAACTTCTGGGTACCGCAAACGATTCTTAACTCTTCCCATTACATTATGTTTGTCTATGGAAAGACTAGTTTGGCTGAGGTTTTTGAAGAATGTTAAGTCTATAAGTTTGCCCTTACTAAATCAAAAGGTACAAAAAAGAGGAAAAATCTTTGCGTCACAGAATCCACCCTAGATGTGGCCATTGATTTCTGCAATTTCAAAGCTGGTGTCGCCATTTGTTTCTTTTAAAAAGGTGAACTCTCACACACTCGCGCTCTTTGAACTCCCACAGCTGTCGGTGTTTCCTCTCACTTAACCAATGATAAAAGCATTGTATTGTCTTAAACAGTCTGGAAATAAAAGGCATGGCACTGAAACAATTCCATCTAAGTGAATGCCTGTCTTCTGAGTGGTGAAGAAACATAAAAAACGTGTTTATGCCAGGCTCTTCATCATCATTTTTTTGGGGAGGCTGAGCGCTTTGGTCGTATCGGGTGCCGAAATGGACAATTCCTGGAGACTGTTTATTTTCCAGTTGAGCTGTGCTAATGTGCAAGGGCCACCTGAACCTAAACCAGAAGACGCCCTTGGGAGTCTTAAGAGAAAAGCCTTCCTGACGGCTACAATGCCAATTGAAATAAATGAGAGTGGCCTAAATTTTATAGTACGTGTGAGAAAAACAAACTCGGCTAGTCAGAGATAGAAAAAGTGTTGCTAGTTTCTCTGCGAGGTGTGGGAAGAGAGAGGCCTGAAACCTGTATGCGCTTACATCAAATCATACACCCATGAAACGGAGCGAGTCCTTATGTAAAATAATGGAGCAGTCCTGTGCCTAGGGGGGGAGGGGTGGGAGTGGGGGGTTTGCAGGGTGGGGCCGGGGACCCCCTGACCCGGGGTAGCTGCAGGGGCCTGCTGATGCATCGCACAAACCTGCACTGCGTCTTTCTGCCTAGGAATTTGGTTTAGTGAGAAAACTCCTGAAATATGTTTATCTGACTTGCGGTCCAACTCCTGTTCGCTTTAAACCTACGTGGCTCGTTCTCGAACTTGTTCATCAGGCAATAATAACTCCATCGGGGAGAAAATAACAATAGCAGAAAGAATTCACACATAATTCACCTTCATTTCCCGAGACACAATGAGTGAACACATTTTATTGCCCTAAGTGTTAATCACGGATTACATTAATAGTCATTTTCAATGCATTTGAAAATTCGTTTTTAGGTGCATTTGAACAAAGCACGTTCTTAATTGCAGCTTTTATATGTAATAATAAGGCACTTGCACTTCGCCGACCACCTTCCTATTGTCGCAGGTGCCTGCAGAAGTGGCAGCGACCGCTTTTTTATTGCTTACGAGGTTCGTTCGGGAATTCAGGTATTTCCACTAGGCTTGGTGGAAGACTTGGAACCTGTCCACACTCTCACTCGCACTTTTCTTCTTTTCTTTATTCACCTTATCATGTTGGCTTTTTTGCCCCACAATTCAAGGGGCACTGGTCATACCTTCAATAGCAGTACCATCACGTGTACAGCATGCAATATACTTCGTCATTAACAAATCGCACAGGCTAATAGTAGTACCCTAGCTAGAAAATCATTTTGACTTTTTGCGGGAAGGAGACATTACATTAAGATATTGGCCGGTGTAATATTCCACCTACAGTGACAAAAGAACAGCTCCTAGAGAAACAAAAGGTTTAACGCAATAGGTTTCTCTGTATTCCTCCAGTTTCCTTTGAAATGTTCCACTTCTTTAATAAAAAAGGTGATCTGGAATCGATCGGAGTGATTACGTTGAAATGCAATGCTAGGAATCCATAGAGGTCTATAATATTATACAGAAATCTGTGCTGTACCAACCTTTTTGATCTGTGCATTTATGCATTTGAATTCGTCTCGTTTCGTGACTCGAATTATTTGCCCCGTGCTGTGTGTGTTTGGCTGCAGAGGACATGCTGCATGCTTTCGCTTTCTCGGAAGATTTATTTTATAATAGTGAACCCATTCTGATGTCAGCTCAGCATACACAGATTCTTTGTGACGATCCATTGATTTGATATATTTGCCGTATTTCACTGTCATCTATGGACTTCTTTCTTTAGTTAAATCTGGTGTAAAATCAGCAGTCTACAGGAATGCATCACCAGCAGACCAGCTGGACTGATAATTAGCTTCACGCACAGACTTCCTGAGCCGGCAGCATCACCCGGTCTCCCCCTCGGCACGGGAGACCGGACGGGCACATCGAAGGCTTCCCCCAGGCAGGGGGAAGCGGAAACCACGTCCTCCCGGCCCCGCCCACAACCAGGCGGCGGCCATCTTGAGGCGGCTCGGGCCGCGGCAGTGATCTCGGGGGCAAAACGAGGGGTGGGCACCCTCGAGATTAAAATAAAATAGTTTAAAATAAAATAGAGAAGCCCCCCAAGGCCCCCCCCAATTTTTTTCCCAAAAAATCTCAGGGTGCGCGCACGGTGCGCGCTTACAGATATATAATTTTTTTCTCTTTTAATTTTCTCAGGAACTACTGGAGGGATTTACACTATTTAACCAAAAGCGTGATCTGCGTACCAGACTCTACCATTTTGACAAGTTTGGTGTAATTCCGTTCAGCGGTTCAAGCTGTAGCCGTGTCTAAAGGTCCTATGGAAATTAACATGGGGAAAACACGTTTTGGGACCCCCCTTTTTTCTCAGCCCCCATTTGACGAATCCCCCCAAAACTTTCAGGGAAGGAGCAGAGCGGAGCGGGCCATCTTCTTTGAGAAATTTGCGAAGATTCATTAACCGGCGCCAAAGTTATTCCCAATAGAATGTTGCGGATTTCCTATGGAAACTAGGTCCTAACTATATATACCTACTGACGACCGTCAGTAGGTAATATATATATATATATATATATATATATAAAAAGCTTGAATGGTCACACTTTCAGGGCTATTATAAATGAAATTTAGTCACAGCTAGATGTAACCATAACTGCAACCTTTACAAAACTAAGAACATGCCATAAGGTGTACCCTGAAAGCATGGCTAAAAAGGTATGAGCAGGACACACTTGCATAAAATTTGCTTGTTTTAAGACATGGGTTACAAACATTTTCCACGGCACCTCGTGATAACTACAGAACATTAAAAAATTAGTCATATCCTGAGGGGATTTGCCATCACACCCACATGACAACAAGGTCTCACCTTTTCTACTCCCCCGTGAGTTGGCGAGGAGGAGGTGAAATAACTCAAAACGGAATCTTGTTAATAAAAAACAGTCATGCAGTTTGGGAAGCCCGAGGAGATATTGTTCAGTTGTAGGTACAGTCTTAACAATAATATATTTGGGTACACTGGGCTTCATTAGCTCACCCTCTTCCCTATTCGCCAGCTGCTGTCTAAAAAAAGTGTCCTTGGCCCACAGAAGATCTTTTCTTTCTATTGCGTTCAGATGGCTATAGAGATCCGCCCTACCAAGGGTCCTATATTCATCCTGGATGTATTTTAACCAAGGAATGTGGAGAGCATTGTCCAAAGCCATACAATTCCTTAAGATCTCTCTATTTAGATCGGTCCTTTTTTACATCCAGTCTTTAAGCCAATGAGAAAGAGGGCGAAACGACAACTCAATAAAACCTCAAAGAGGAGGAAGAAAGGTAGCAGAAGAACACAATCTTAGAAAAGCAATTGCAATCAAAATAGGAGCCAGCTCAGTACACTGCCATCTGAAAGGCATTTGTCCTTCTGGCCAAGACAAACTTTTGGTCCCCTGTGGGGCACAATCTTTAATTTATTATCCATTTTTCGCTTATTTGAGACCTCAATAAACAATGTTTAATTTTATGTGAAATGTTCAAAAATTAAGGCACTGGGTGTGAGAAAGTGCCATCTTTCTTGCATTGGTATGCCCCCACTTTTTTCTGACTGCTGATGTGCTTGACTGAGTGTGCCCTGGGCTCCTGCCAACCAGGTACCCAGGGCCTGTGTTCCTTCCCTAAACTGTGTTGAAACTGAAACCCAATTGGCATCTCTGGCCACCTGTCAGCTCCTAGTATATGGTACCCTAGGTACCCAGGGCATAGTGACCAGAGGAGACCCCTAAGGACTGCAGCACTTATTGTGCCACCCTTAGGGGCGCTGTACCCTGGCACCCACACACTGCCTTTGCAATCTGAGTGCCTAAGTATAGAACTAAACAAAGAGTCGACATGGCACACATCCATGTGTGCCATGCCCACAAACCCACTGCCCTGGCATACATCAGTCACCCCTCTAGCTGGGTGCCCTATGCCAGTGGTGAGGGCACAGGTGCATGAGCCCTGTGCCCCTACAGTACCCAGGGCCATTCCTGGGCACTGTAAGTGCTGTGATTTTTTGTAAACATATTTTATTGATTTTCTTCACAACAACCGTATTGCCAACAATATATTCACCCTAGCGTTCTTCATCCCCCTTAATCAGATATCGGTTGGCAGACTATTGACCACCACCCTTGTGCTCACTTCAACACCATACATATCCTCTCTGTATCCCCTAATCATAGGCATCATGGGCATATACCATTACAATTCACATTCCATATCTTATTCAAACAGACAAACGATAACTCCCTCCCTTCACCCCTCCTCCCCCTCCCCTCCACCGGTGTGTTCCTTATTGTCATAACATTTCAATAGCTAATGTTCGTGTTGGCATGCAGCCAGAGTGGCCCTACTGGTCATTCCAGTCCTCCCGTGTTCCCCATCACTTTATTCCCTAATCTCTCCAGTCGGTTGGCTTATCAGCGTCTGAACCAACTCCTCCCACGCTCATGCCGTGTCTAGCGCCTTTTTGTTGTTCTGAAGCTGCGCCTGCTGGAAGCAAATAGCACCCTCGCTACTAGCCCATTTAAGCAGCTCAGCCCTCCATCTCTTATTACTGGGACCCTCTTTCGATTTCCAATGCATAATTATTTCCCTCCTCGCAAGCACTAGGCCCATATCTACGAAATTACTGGTTACAACCAGTGTAATATACATGTAGCCATATCGAATTCCAACTGACGCTCTGTAATTAAATTTAATAGGTCCCCCACCTCTCTCCAGTAGCTCCCCAAATTCAGACATCCCCATAACATGTGCTCCAGGTCTGCTCCCACTCTAGTGCATCTAGGGCACATCGCATTGTCGACACTGAAGTACTGCATAATCTTGCCAGGTGTCAAATACGCTCTATGTAATATAAAGAAATGTACGAGTTGAAATCGCGCGTTTCTTGTACCTTTCCATGCCCTACGCATAATGTGCCCCCATGCGGCCTCTGGTATGGGTTTCCCAACGCTCTCCTCCCATTTTAAACGCGGTGTATCTAAAGGGACCAAACTTTCATTCTCGAATATAAGCATGTAACTGCTTTGAACGTGCCAGCTGCCATTACCACGTACTGACACGCCATCGTTACCTTAGGCTCTATCAGGCCCCTTTCCAATACTTCTGAATTGCATGCACCAAGGCCGCATGCATCAGGAAGCCTCCCCATGGCAAATCAAACTGCTCCTGCAATACTCGATACGGTAGCAACTCTCCATCCTCATACACGTCTCCCAATACTTGGATACCTACCTGCTCCCATTCCCACAGGGGCGTCCAATCTCCACCGTGGGGCAACGCTGTCAGCATCTCCAATGGTATTTCAGGCGCATAAGGGTGCTGCACTCCTGCCCTTCTCTGACTCCTATGCCAACACAATCTCAGAGTCCTTTCTTCCGCTGTGAGATCTCTCAGGTCCAATCGCTGTTGCAATACTATAAAAGATAGGACATGTCTCGGTATTCCACCACCTCTTGCGTATTCAGGGCCCCTAAATTCTATGGCTACCGCTCATGTAAGAACCTGTAGTTGGGCCGCTATATAATACAATTCCAGGTCAAGGACCGCTAATCCACCCTCTGCCTTTGGTCTCATCAATGCTTTCAGTGCCACTCTGCGCCTCCCCGCCCCCCCCCAATGAACCCCACTATCATGGACGTCAAGTTTGTAAACATTGAGCACGGTACCCATATCTGTAATGTTCTAAAGAAGTACAACAGCCAAGGGAGCGCCACCATCTTCAGTAAGGCTATCCTCCCCATCACGGATAATGGTAGGGTACTCCAAAAAGCCATGCTCCCCTTCAGTGCCCATATACATCTCCCTATGTTTCCTCCTAATATAACACTGATTCAGTGATATATGTGCACTCTGAGGTACGCTATACAAGACGGCTCTCACCGCACATTCCGTGGCATCTCAGGCACCACTCTCCCTGGCTGCACTGGGAATAAACATGTTTTAGACCTATTAACCCTCAGCCCTGAAACCGTCCCAAAGTCCGATAATAGGTGTGCTGCCCCAGCTATTGCATCATCTGTATTCACCATGAACAACAACAAATCATCTGTGTATAATGAGATGTAGTGTTGTTCCCATCGAAAAGTTAAGCCCTCATACCACTGTCCCAACTGTGCCCGCGCTGCCAAAGGTTCTATTGCCAAAGCAAATAGCAGCGGGGAAAGTTGGCAACCCTGTCGTGTTCCGCGGGCTACTGCGTATCGAGGGGATATCAACTGCCCTACTTTAACCCGCGCTACCGCCGAAGTATATAGCACTGTCGTCCATCCTATGAATACCTCACCCAGCCCAAAGTACCCCATCGCTTCATATAAATACGGCCATTCTAGGCTATCAAAGGCCTTTTCTATGTCCACTGAAAGAATTGCAGCCATGGGCGAGCCGTCGCAGGCCTCTCCCAGTACCCTCATCAGTCTCCGCACATTAGTAGTAGTATTCCTGGTAGGGATAAACCCAGCCTGAACCTCATGTATCAGGCAAGTCATATGCTGCAGTCGGCGCAACGCCAGGATCCGACTAAGAATTGTATAATCTGTGGTCAGCATCAACAATGGGCAGTATGCCGCCGTGTCCGTACCATCCCGACCCGGCTTCAACAATGGGACAATGAAGGCCTCACGCATAGTCATCGGGAGCTGTCCCAGTACCCGTGCCTCACCATGAACCTCTATCAGCCGTAGCGCCAATAAGTCTATATAATGCATATAAAATTCAACAGGCAACCCATCTACTCCCGGGGTCTTATTCCGTGCCATTTGTTTAATGGCGCTCCTAATCTCTTCGAGCGTAATGTCCCGTCCCAGGCATTTTGCTTGCTCCTCCTCCAGTTGTGGAAGTGTTACGCTTTCCAAAAAGGACTCAATATCCGTCCCTCCTGCCATTATCGTGCTCTCGTACAGCTTTTCATAATATTACCGGAACCCCCGTAGGATCCCACTTTAGGTGTAGACCATAGTACCCTCACCCACGTCTAACGCCAATATCGGGGAGCCCCGCGGTGTCGGATTAGCCAGCCAAGCTAATAGTGTTCCTACCTTATCACCTTCCGCATGAGCCTTCTCAACATACGTCCTATAATCAAAACAGCGCAGCCTCTCCCCTTCCGTAGACAGCGCCTCTTTAGCCTCAACTATTTCTTTCTGACGTTCCGGGTGCTCCGGCCTTGCCTGTTCCGCTAGTATCAATCGTTGGTCCGCCCGTTCAACATCCTGCCACACGGTTTTCCTTACTCCATTATACTTGCTTATGCATATCCCTCTTACCACCACCTTAAAAGCGTTCCATTCCACCGCCCCGGTAGTAGCAGTTCCTGCATTCTCAGTGAAATAGTGCGTTATCCCCTCTTCCACCTCCCTATGGAACGCTGGGTCTTCCAATGTCTCAGGGCGCAACCGCCATGTGGGAATTTCAGCCTTTTCTTGCGTCCAACACAAGGTGAGCAGTAACGGGTTGAGGTCGGATATGGTCCTAGTGAGGTACTCAGAGTGGGTTACCGAGGGTAGTGTGGAATCTAGCCTGACATGAAGCTCGTGCAGGGCTGAGAAATAGGAATAGTCCCTCACCTGCGGATACTGTGACCTCCACACATCAACCAATCGCCACCTAGTTTGCCAGTCAGACCTATACCTGGACAGTCGAAGAACTGGAGAATCGGGCAAGGGGGGTGAGATCTGTCCATGACCGTGTCCGCTATCGAATTAAAATCTCCCCCCAATATTATCGGACCCGCCAAGAAATGCGCCAGGGTGCCAGACATTTGATCCAGAAATCTCGCCTTATCAACATTTGGAGCATAGATACTACATATGGTTACCTCCCTGCCATACAAGCGCCCCTCAACCACAACAAACCTGCCCTCACTATCTATCGCTTGCTTAAGCAGCTGGAAGAGGACCCTTGCCCGGATCCAAACCAACGCCCCCCTCGTGAATGCAGAATAAGATGTGCTAAAAACCTGACCTCTCCATCTGCGCTGCAGCACTAGGCCCTCCGACTTCTTGGAGCAAAGCTATATGTACCCCCTCCTGACCAGGTATGCGTGAACCTTGTGGCACCTTGCCATTGTGTGGAGTCCCCATACATTCCAGGTAATACAGTGCAAATCAGGGTCAGTCCCCATCAGCACATGTCCAACACCTCTCCCCTCCATAAGCATTATAGAACACACCGGCGAACCCCAGACCACAACCCAACCCCCAACTCCCCCTCCCCGCCCCCCCCTAAGAACAGGTCCTAAAACAAAACTGTTAGTCCCCATCCAAGCCATCCCAACACACATCACACACCTAAGTCCAGCAGTAGCCACTGCCGGTATGCCTTAAGGGCAATGGGGGGAGCCTAGTGCCAATGGGCGACCGCTCTCACTGACTCACAATTCCCACCAAAATCCCCAGTGAACAGAAAAAAGGGCTAGGACTCCCCAGGGGCTCTGTGACTAACCCCCCCCCCCCCCCCGCCACCCCCCGGAACAGATATAGGGCCTACTTAGCACGCTTCTTACAGCCGACCCACATTTCCCTCCAACATTCACAGTAACGCAGATTATTACTCATCCAAGAGTCCATCCACTGTGGCCGGGGTGACCCGTGGCATTTTACCACTCTCCGCTTCCGAGGTCTCTGCATCCGACTGTGCATTGTCCCTCTCTGAGTCTGTGTTTCTCGGCGACTGCGACATCGCTTCTCCAGACAATGCCTTCACCGCATCTAACACTTCCTGTCTCTCTAGCTCAGTCTGTGACTGCGATGGGTGGCTTTTGTCCAGCCGCTTACGTTGGAGGCGCCGCGATTGGCGTTCTGGAAGACCCCCACGGGCTTCCCGAAGGCGTTGCTCCACCCGGTCTGTTCCAGCTTGTTAGGTTTCCAACCACGCCCAAGCGTCCTCCGGAGTGTTAAAGAAATGCGTGCTCCCATCCACCATTATTTTCAACTTTGCGGGGAATAACAGGGAGTACTGAATGCCCTCCGATCGCAACTCTCTTTTAACTGCCAGGAATGATGTTCGACGACGCTGGATCTTCAATGTATAGTCCGGGAATATTGTTACAGTACTGTTTTCAACCTGATAAGGCCCTTCTGTACGCACCTTCTGAAGCAAAAGATCCCTGTCCTGATAATGCAGGAGTCTGGCTACCACTGGGCGGGGAAGAAGCCCCGGTAGCGGCGGCTTAGCCGGGACCCTGTGTGCCCGTTCCAATGTGTAGAAGGAAGACAAGCCCTCCTATGCCACCACTGTGCTCAGCCAAATGTTCCAAATACTTCACCATGTCCGCCCCTTCCACTTTTTCAGGCAGGCCCACTACGCGAATGTAGTTCTGTCTGTTACGACTTTCCGTATCTTCCGCCCGTTTCTCCAACGCCTGTATGCGGTCTAGTGCATTCGCCATTTTGCTCTCCAACACTGTCTGGGCCGGCATCACCTCCTGCAATGTGACTTCTACCTGTTTTACTCTGTCCACCAACTTAGAGTCATCCGCTCTCAGTAGCCCCAGCCCCGTTGCCACCTTTCGCAATGTCATTTTGCAGAGCCGTGCACGGATCCGCTATTGCCTCCAAAATCCGGTCAAATTGTTGTTTCATACTAGGGACCTGCCTCCTCCGATTCCTCCTGAGACCGCATTTAAGCATCCGGTAGCTGGGGTCCCTCACCCGGTTTCCCCATGTGTGGGGCCTTCGGATTTTGATCAGGCGCACGTGCGCTTGCCACTGTGCCCTGCACCTTGCCGATTCGCCAGTAGCCTGTACCTCCACGAACGGACTCTGAAGTACTGCTCGCCGATACACCCCCTTCGAGTCAACATAGGCGTCCCACTATGTCAACAGGGCACCTCAGTCTATAGGTCCTATCCTGCGATCCTATACAAAACCTGGCACACTGTTCCCCAGTCTTAGACAGCCATGACTCCGCCCTCCACAGTCGGGTTATCACTAGCATAGAGATGTTACTCGTTGTGATCTCACTGATAATGACCACTGTGTTTCTCCGGGTCGTTGTACCACCTTCCCTCCACGTGCCTCAGCTCAAGGTCCCCTCCCTTCTCTCCTAGATGGTATTGTTTTCGGGAATGTCGGGCCCTTCGCCCACTGCTCCCGGGCTCCGGTGAGCCTCACCCGATTGTGCCCGCTCTCACCCGCTCCTCAGTCCGCTAGTGCACAGGCCGGGGTCTGGATCTTCAATGCCTGCCACCTGCTCCCTGTCAACATTCGTCGCTCCCCTCCTCCACAGCGCGTATCACTGCCCGAGCCAGCCGTGAACAGTCCCAAGTCCGCTTTTGCCCACCGGAATCAACAGGTCCCGAGCTGCGGGCCTCCACCTTCTGCCAGCTCCCTACTCCCTCCATACCACCCCCCCCCCCCCACCACCACAGCTTGCAGGCCGCGATCGTTCCACCGGTCCCGCAATCGCCTCCGCGGCCGCCAGGGGACAAGGTTCAGACCGCACCCCACTTACCGCGGTAGGGCCGAGGTCGCTGCCACTCCACCAGAGATCGCTCCGTTGCCGCTCCGCCACACGGCCAGCAGCCTCTGCTGCACCACCGTTCGAGACCAGTGTTCACTTCCCGTCGGCCCGTTCCTCTTCTCAGGTCGCGTCAGCTCCTCTTCCCTGCGATGCCGGTTGCTTCGTTCTCGGCCTCCACGCTCTTTGCGACCCGCAATCCACCTGCCACTCCCATAGGGCACCAGTGTTTCAGTCTCTGCCCTGTGTCGTGTCCGCGACGGACGGAGTTCCGTAGGCTATGGGGCAGTCCCGAGTTCCACTCGTCAGCAAAGCCGCCATCTTAGGCTCCGTCACTGCCGGGGCTCCAACAGTAAAGTTCGCCCAAAGCTTGCTATCCGCGGCACGTTTATCAGCGGAAGGCACCAGGGGGGCTCCGCACTCCTCCCACTATGCTCGATCGCCCCGAGAGGTCCAGAAGGCTGAGGAAATTAAGGATTTTGCGGGGATATAAGCGGAGCTCGGTGTTCATGCAGCCGCCGCCATTGGCCTCCAAGCCACGCCCCCACTGTAAGTGCAGTGATGCCATTAAGAGTATATGGTGCTGGGAGGTCGACATTACGAACTCCACAGCACCATAATGGCTACACTGAAGACTGACAAGTTTGGTATCAAACTTCTCAGTACATTAAATCCATGTTGATGCCAGTGTGGGATTTAATGAGAAATGCACCACAGAGGGCATCTTAGAGATGCCCCCTGAACCCTAACCACAATCCATGTCTGGGCTGAGTGGCTGCAGAGGCTGCCACACAGCAGACATGTTGCTGGACCCCTGGGTGGAGAGCCCCCCGCTCTCCTGGGCCTGCAACAATGCACATCCTGGGCGAGGTGCTAGGTCTCCTCCCCCAGGATGGGCAGGGGGAAGCTTCAAATGCATGCTGCCTCTGTGAGCATCTCCAGACCATTTGCTGTACCCAGCAACTGGCCCCCACCAGTCCTGACCCCCACTCTGGCGGGAAGACTGACGGGAAAAACTACGTCAGGAAGGGGGGGGTGCCAGCCTGTGCCAACCCCACCCGTCGGGTGGGGGAGACGAGGTGAAGCACGACCCCGGGCTATGGCCATCTTGAAGATGGGGATCCCTGCCCAATCACAGCTAGGCTCTTGCCCCCCTCTTACAGGAGAGGAGCAGGCTAGGGGGTGTACCCACCCCAGGATAGGGACCTATTGGTCCCTGCCCTTGCCCTACCTGTAACTCCCCTAAATTCAGTATTTAGGGACTCCCTGAACCTTCCTTCCTTAGATCCAGATAGGAAAAGAAGAAAGAAGATCAAGAAGCAGAAGACCCGCCGTGCAGCTGCTAACAGGACGACAACAACTGACTTGGCCCCAGCCCTACCGGCCTGTCGATCCTGGAACCTGCTCCTGCCTAATCCCGGTGACTCCCGCAGACAGCAACCTTGAGACACCCAGAGGACCTGCCTGCCTTGACCCTCTTAAAGACTGGAACTCCCATCAGCAGAGGCTCTGCTGCAACAACACCCCTGGTTCCAGCCAGGAAGCTACGGACCCGCCCACTCTGCACCCTCCGAACTGGCCCGTGCCCGAGTGATCCAAGACCACGAGGACATCCCCCCGGCGACTGGGACCCGAAGTCCAGTGCCCAAAGACCCTTCTCGGCGACCCCGACGACGCCTGCAGCCTCGAGACAAAGGACCCCTCCGACTGCGACCAGCAGGGGGTTTGATTCCCCAACCTCAAAAGACACCCCTGGACCCGGCGCCCCCCAGCCTCCTGTGCCCAACTCCTGGATGCCTACCTATCCTCCAAGATCCCAACTTACCCCTCGAAGTGTTGGACGCTCCAGAAGATCCTTCGTCCCTGAGCCTGCAGCCTTTGTTCCCTTTTCAAGTTCCTCAATGAATAACATTGAGCGCCCAACGGCTCAAAAGCACCCTGCACCCACCCGCCCAAGTGCCCCTGGCAGTGCAACCTGTACCCTAATCTACTTCCCCATTTGCCCTGAGCAAGTGACCAGGAGCCCAGCTCCCACAGCCGCGTGGCCTGCTAGCCAGCCACCACCAACTGGAGGCCCCCTGCCCCCCATTGGATAACATTGGGCCTAACTACCTCTGCACCCGGCTGCCCATGCGCCGCTGAGGGTGAACCAACTGCACCTACCTGACCGTGGAGGACCCAGGAGTCTATGCCCTGAACCCTAACTTCACCAGTCGAGTACTCACCTGGAAACCGGTAACTCACTTACCTGCCATTGGATAAGATTGACTGGCTTGACTCGAAAAATCTTCTAAGTGTGGAGTTTTGGAAACTTAAAATATTCATATAAAATCAACCGAATTCCGAAGTACTCACCTGTGATAAGAAGAGAAGCCAGTACTGTACATTGTAGCCCAGTACTGAACCACAAAAGTAATCCTTACCGGGTTTACTAGTAACCTGTATTTTCTCCATAGGAATCCATTGTCTGCTTTTCTATGAAATTTCTTCTGTCTACTTTTGAAAAGTCTAAATATTCTTTAAAAATCATACTAAATACTGAAACGTAATTACTTACCTGTTTTAAGTTGAGACCCCAGTGCTGGACCTAGGAGCCCAGTACTGGATTACATAAGTAACAAGATCGTACTTTACCTGCAACCTGAATTTCCTCCCATTGGATAACATTGCCAGATTTCTGTTGAAAAGTTTCTAAGTGTGAACTTTTAAAATGGCTTTATATTCCTGAAAAATCACTGCAGTAACTAAAACGTTTTTACTAAATTGTTTTCAGCTTAGACCCTAGGACTGAATCTAGGATCCAGTCCTGGAACTACCAAAGTAATTTACAAAGTAATCAGCTGAGTTTATATAGGAAAACCCATTGAGCTCAATGCTAAATTGTGTTTAGAAATGTGTTGCCTACTGCAACCCCTATACCTATTGTGTTTACAAAGTGTATTGCCTTTCTGCAAAGTATTCATCTGAGATCACTCATATTGAGAAAAGTATATTTTGATACCTGTTGGTTCTAAAAATAAAACAACTATATATTTTGATATAAAAACAATTGGCCTGGAGTTCAGTCCTTGAGCGTGTGAAATCTGTTGCTGACTGAGTGTGTACAACAAATGCTTTCACTGTTCTCTGGTACTGCCTTACTGCTCGACTTTAGAGAGTAAGGTCACACCTGGCTTTAACTTCTGTTATACCTCTGGGGTTGGTGGACTCTATACACACTGTACCTTATCTTGGTCCAGTATATATAGAGCCACTTTCTCACATTGGTGGATCAACGGTGGGATACAAACTTGCAGTTGTTGGACTACTTGGTTACCATCTGATGTTATGTTATGTTATGTTATTTATATTTTTATAGCGCGCTGATACCCCAGCAAAGGGGCGTCCAGGCGCTCAGACAGGTACTGTAACATAACATGCGGAATAAAAGAAAACTATTCAGAAGCGGAGAACAGGAACGTTTTAATAGTACGCCTAAAAATGGACAAGTCATTCAAGGCTCGGGCATGCACTGGAAGCGAGTTCCATAGTCCCGCAGC
The DNA here is from genome assembly GCF_964261635.1 of Lissotriton helveticus. Taxonomy (NCBI): domain Eukaryota; kingdom Metazoa; phylum Chordata; class Amphibia; order Caudata; family Salamandridae; genus Lissotriton; species Lissotriton helveticus. Next base: position 1,484,612,622 of record NC_136061.1, read on the forward strand.
CAACACCCGAAAAGAGCGACCACCCATTCGGCTAAGTTTGAACCGAGGGTAAATCGCCAGATGCAAGGCCTCAGATCTAAGAGATCTCAGAGGAATGTAAGGAGTCAGTAAATTAATCTGAGCCGGTGGGGAGGAAAGTTTCAAAATTTTAAAAGCCAGACAGAGTGCTTTAAACTTAATCCTCTGTCTAACCGGCAACCAATGGAGAGAAGAGATAGGGCCGGAGACAGAGCAGTATTTGGGAAGACCAACAATGGCCCGCGCCGCAGCATTTTGCACCCTCTGGAGTCTGGCTACCTCGGCCTGGTTAACCCCTAGCATCAGCGCACTTCCATAGTCCAGCCGAGATAGTATAGAGGCTTGGACTACGAGCTGCCGGGTAGGGGGGTCAAAATATTTAAGGACCGGCCTTATGCCTCGCAGTAAACCGTAGCATGTGGCTGCAACCTTCTTCGTATGCCCAATGAAGGTGAGCGCCGGATCCAGCCAGATCCCTAAATTTTTCACCTCTGTAGCCGGTATGGGAGTAACACCCAGTTCTGGTGGCCACCACTGATCTCCCCATAGCTCAGCATGTTTTCCTAGGACCATCACTTCAGTCTTAGTAGCATTCAATTGTAGACAATTGGTACGAAGCCAGTTGGCTACTGCTACAAGTCCAGCTCGGAATCTGGGAGCCTCTACATCAGGGTCTCCACTCAGTGTCACCGCTAGCTGTGTGTCGTCAGCATATGAGGTCATTGTCAGACCCCACTGTTTGACGACCACCGCTAGCGGTTTCACATATAAGTTGAACAGAGTGGGACTCAACGAGGAGCCCTGTGGGACTCCCAGATCCAAGGGATGGATAGTGGACTGGCAAGGTGGTATAGCCACTTTGAAGGTTCGATCTGATAGAAAAGATCGAAACCACTGAAGAGCGCTTCCCGTGACTCCGGCTTCCTCAAGGCGTTGAGTCAATATGCAGTGGGACACAGTATCGAAGGCAGCGCTCAGGTCTAATAAAAGGAGCGCTGCCGTACGCCCGGAGTCAAGCACCAGGCGTAAATGCTCGATAATGTGGAGCAGGGCGGTCTCGGTACTGTGTCCAGGACGGAAGCCATTTTGACTAGAGTCCAGAATCTGATTACGGGCAAGATGGTCAGATAGAATGGAATTAACATGAGCCTCGGTGACTTTAGCAGTCCAGGGCAAAAGAGATATGGGGCGATAGTTCTCAGGCAGGAGCGGATCTAAATTGGCCTTTTTCAGAACTGGGGTGACCACCGCCTGCTTCCAAGAGGAAGGGACTATTCCGGTTGACAGAGACAAGTTAATAAGGGACAATATCGGGCCACGGCACAGTGGAGAGAGCAAACTAATGAGGGCTGGCTTCAGCGGATCCAGGGGAGAACCTGATTTGATCTTAAGGCTTAGTTTGTTAAAAGCCTCCAGAGACAAGTCAGGAAGGAAGGCCAAAGTCTCGTGACCCACGGAAATAGGGTCAGCTAACACTGGGTCCGGCCGACACACGTCAAACCCCCTGTATATGTTCTGCACTTTCTCCAAGAAAAATACTGCCAGATTCTCGCAGTGGGAGTCAGTGCAGATCTCTGCCGAGGTAGCTCTCTTATTCGTAAGGTCTTTTAAAACCTTAAATATAAGTTTGGAGGGATTAGTGCTGGCTTGGAATTCCCGAGCATAATAATCGGCCCGAGTTCTGCATATTGCTCTATGATAAGCTCTAAATTGGGCAAAATATGCAGTTTTCAGAGCCGGATCATAAGATCTCCTCCAGTTCCTCTCTGCCTTCCGGCAAGATTTTTTTTGCTCGGCAAGGGGCTCATTGTACCATGGGCTAGGAGTTTTAAAATGGCCTTTCGACCAGCGCAATGGTATGAGGAAATCAAGAGCAGCAGTAATCCAGGAGGAAAACATTTGGTAGCCATGCTCCACACTCAGAAGAGGGCTCAAGGGATTCTGCTCTAATAGCCTGTAGAAATCCTCCAATTTAAGCTTGTGCCAGTGCCGTTTAAGAACCAGCCTATCCACCGGTTTGAATGGCTTATCGTGGATAAAACAAGACACTTCCACCTGCAAATGATCAGTCCATCCTACCGATATCGGGTCAGACACCTTCATCCTCTCGATCGTGGTGAAAAATGGATCAAGGATATGTCCTCCAATGTGAGTGGCAGAAGACACAAGCTGGATCAGTTGGAGAGCTTCCAGATCCGCGAGTAAGGTGTTGATGGCTACGGATGACCTATTATCAAAGTGAATATTAAGGTCACCTATGATGTTAAAATTGGCACATCCGGGCGCTAAGAGGCTTACGGCATCGGCAAGAGCAGATCTGAAGGCTGTATCGTTGCCTGGTGGGCGATAGATGAGAATGCCACTGAAGGTAAAATGATGGCTAAAAGCTATTTTAAAAACGGCACTCTCACAGGCAGGTAACTTAAATGCTTTCCACTCAGCCGGGAAGCAAGATTTTACCGCCATGGCAATACCGCCACCTCTCGTTGTCCGGTTCAGAGTAAAGATCGTATATTCTGAGGGAAAAGTGAGGTTCAAGATGGCAACATCAGAGTCCTGGAGCCAGGTCTCGGTGAGGAAAAATAGATCGGGGTCTTCTTTTTCGATGAGGTCATGTATATACTGGTGATGTTTGACCAGCGACCTCACGTTCAAACTCCAGATCCGGAGCCCACAGCCCGGAGTAAGCTTGCGTATGAGCGGAGTGATAGCTTCCAGAGAACGAATTTTCGTCGGTCTAACTACTGACCAGCCATTGCATACACAGGTATAAGGGCCAATTAAAGGGTCCACCCGGTCGCAATGGCAGACCTTAGCCCTATTCCCAATGGCTAACAGCTCTGCCCGATTGTACTGGGGCAATAATGGAGTCTGCATGATGGTATAGCAGCTAGTGACCAGAGCCCTACCACGACTCGCCCTTCCTCGTCGCTGACGGGCGCAGACGGGCAGGACTCTGGCACGACTCCGGCTAAGCGAGGGCGACCCACCTGCGCGTCCCGCTGCGCGGTAGAGGAGAGCATTAAATAGGCACTCCAGGCCCAGCGCGAGGGCGCTCCAAGATGGCGCCCGTCGATGTAGTGAGGAGCCCAAACCAAGATGGCTCCTAGGCAGGACAACCCCCGGGACCCGGATTCGCCAAAACGGCGATGTAAGTTCCTTTAAATGCGGTAGGAGGGAGGGAGGGAGGGATGTAAAACCCAGCCTAATCCCGCTTAAAAGCAGGGGAAAACGATAAATAAAAGAATAAAGCAAATACCAAACAGGGCGAGTTAAAATGCAAAAGCGCCAGCAGCAGCGCATGCGCAGTGGAGGCAGTACCTGTCAAGGCAGAGGTGGAAATGAGTCCGCCTTAAATAGGCACTCCAGGCCCAGCGCGAGGGCGCTCCAAGATGGCGCCCGTCGATGTAGTGAGGAGCCCAAACCAAGATGGCTCCTAGGCAGGACAACCCCCGGGACCCGGATTCGCCAAAACGGCGATGTAAGTTCCTTTAAATGCGGTAAGAGGGAGGGAGGGATGTAAAACCCAGCCTAATCCCGCTTAAAAGCAGGGGAAAACGATAAATAAAAGAATAAAGCAAATACCAAACAGGGCGAGTTAAAATGCAAAAGCACCAGCAGCAGCGCATGCGCAGTGGAGGCAGTACCTGTCAAGGCAGAGGTGGAAATGAGTCCGCCTTAAATAGGCACTCCAGGCCCAGCGCGAGCGCGAGGGCGCTCCAAGATGGCGCCCGTCGATGTAGTGAGGAGCCCAAACCAAGATGGCTCCTAGGCAGGACAACCCCCGGGACCCGGATTCGCCAAAACGGCGATGTAAGTTCCTTTAAATGCGGTAAGAGGGAGGGAGGGATGTAAAACCCAGCCTAATCCCGCTTAAAAGCAGGGGAAAACGATAAATAAAAGAATAAAGCAAATACCAAACAGGGCGAGTTAAAATGCAAAAGCGCCAGCAGCAGCGCATGCGCAGTGGAGGCAGTACCTGTCAAGGCAGAGGTGGAAATGAGTCCGCCTTAAATAGGCACTCCAGGCCCAGCGCGAGCGCGAGGGCGCTCCAAGATGGCGCCCGTCGATGTAGTGAGGAGCCCAAACCAAGATGGCTCCTAGGCAGGACAACCCCCGGGACCCGGATTCGCCAAAACGGCGATGTAAGTTCCTTTAAATGCGGTAGGAGGGAGGGAGGGATGTAGAACCCAGCCTAATCCCGCTTAAAAGCAGGGGAAAACGATAAATAAAAGAATAAAGCAAATACCAAACAGGGCGAGTTAAAATGCAAAAGCGCCAGCAGCAGCGCATGCGCAGTGGAGGCAGTACCTGTCAACACGACAGAACTCATAAATTGCCTTTAGAATTCTGAAATTGGTTTTTCAAAATACTAAAAGTCTGGTAGGGCCTTGCTTAACCACTTGGATGCTAATGACAAGGGTAACTCGTCATGGAGTTGCTATTCATTTCAATGGAGAAGAAGTACAAAAATATGGAACTGCCTTAGCATCCAAGTGGTTTAAGTCCCATTAGAATTTTAGAAAAATAAAAGTCACTATAGTTATGGTAGAGGGTTAGAACTGTCAGGTTAGAATGTCTCAACAGAACCCAGCTATTAGTGAAGATAACATGGACCTGGTTGAGGAGCTCGACCTCACACCTTACTTGCACTTGAATTTCAATGAATTTAGGTCCCTATGCAAACTTAAAAATATAGTCATGGACCTGCATCCAACCAAACAAGGGCTCCAGGAGTTCCTGGCTGAGTATGCAAAAGGCCACCCCTCTGAACAGGGTGACACCAGGGAAGAGGAGGAGGAGGAGGAAAATACCAATCCCCCCCCCATCTCTAGGGAAGTAAGGGTCTCTACACTCTTAAATCCAAGAGTCATCTTCTGGGAGCCTGGTTGCCACAAAGGTGGACTGTGTCCCAGAGAACACATTGGGGGGAGCCCCAATGAAGAGGACAACTTCTTAGCAAAGTTGGCCAAGAGATTAGATCTAGAGTCCAGACTCCTGGCTCTAGAAAAAGAAAGGAAAGAGATGGGTTTAGCTCCCATCTCTGGTGGCAGCAATACTAAGGATGAAGAGCAATCTTATGATCCTAAGATCCCCAAAGGGATTGTCCCTAAATTTGAGGAAGGTGATGATCTCACCAAGTGGTTCACAGCCTTTGAGAGGGTTTGTGATATCAGAAGATTAAAGAAACCTCTATGGGGGCACTCCTGTGGGAACTGTTCTCTGGTAACTGCAGAGACAGGCTTCTGACCCTCTCTGGGCCAGATGCAGGGTCCTATGACCTCATGAAGAAAACTCTGACTGAGGGATTTGGGCTCACTACTGAAGAGTATAGAATCAGGTTCAGGGGGGCTCACAAAACCCAGACCCAATCCTGGATAGATTTTGTAGACTACTCAGTAAAGACACTGGATGGTTGGTTAACTGGACACAATGTGCATGATTTTACTGGACTTTATAATTTGTTTATGAAGGAACACATTTTGAGTAATTGCACAAATGAAAAGCTGCATCAGCATTTGGCAGACCTAGGTCTAATTTCTCCCCAAGAATTGGGAAAGAAGGCAGACCATTGTGTTAAGACTAGGATGACAAGGACAGCCACTGGGGGTGACCAAAAGAAGGTAGTTACAAAACCTCCCCAGGGGAAAGGTGGTGAGAATCCCCAAGATAAAAAGTCTCAGTCTTCCAAAGGGCCCCAAAGACCTGAACAGGTCGGTGGGTCCCAAACTACTCCCTATGCGCCTCAGCCCTACAGGGGTACGAATTTTGATCCTAACAAGGCCTATTGTAACAACTGTAAGAATTTGGGACATTTAACTGTAGACAAAAACTGCCCCCACAATAAATCCCCTAAGGCACCCAATACAGCCACTTCAGGAACAGTAAGTCTACAGATGGGAGTGCCCAGAGCAAATCTGGGAATACACTCAAGCTAATCTAGTCTCCTTGGGGGAAATGGAGTTTGTCACTGTAGCTGGTTGGCCTCCCAACTGTAAAAAATATTTGCAATACCCCTCCATTAATGGAACTAGAGTAGAAGCACTGAGGGATACAGGTGCCAGTATTACTATGGTAAAGGAAATGCTGGTTTCCCCAGAGCAATACTTGATTGGGAAAACTTACCCAGTCACCAAATCTTTACGTAGTAAGTATGGCCCTGACAGGAAGGCTACAAAATGCTATAGACAAGGTAGCTCCAACACGCAGGGCCAAAATTAAGGGACAAGGGCAAGGGGGCACCTTGGTTCAACGCCGCCTTAAGATCCCTGAAACAAACCCTCCGCCAAATCGAAAGAGCATGACGTAAGGCTTAGGATGCGGGCGCCCGGCAAGAATACTGTGCTGTGTTCGCAGCTTACAAAAAAACAATTATATTATGTAAAGCAGAATATTATGAGACTATAATCACTACGGTGGGAAAAAAAAAGAGGAGACCTTTCGAATTTTGAAGGAGCTGCGGCAAGTTAATGATCAGAAACCTCAGTTCGGCCCAGAAGATTGCAATAACTTCCAATCCTTCTTTGAAACTAAAGTTAAAGATCTAATTAGATAAATTCACTTGACGCCTACATTTCCATGCATATTGGCACCTATATTATTGCCCCCCACTTTCACCGAGCCCCTCACCACTTTCCCCAATCTTACGCATGTCACTCTGTCCCACATACTAGGGAAGGTGAAATCAGGGTCTCCGGCCGACCCCTGCCCGCCCAGGATTTTCAAGATTGCGCTTCCTGGCATGGAAAGGGAGATACCTTCACTTCCTAATCATTCACGTACCCTCCAACTTTAAGGAAGCACGTGGCATCCCGCTTCTGAAAAAGCATGGAGCTAGCACGAAAAACCTGAAAAAGTTCCAGCCAAGCTAACCGCTCCCGTTCCTTGCAAAGGTACTAGAGCAACACGTACTAAAAACCCTAACCAATCACGTTGAAAGTAACCATCTTCTTCAACCTAACCAGGCAGGGTTCAGGTCGCATCATAGCACGGAATTAGTGATGCTGTCTGTCCTAGACGAACTTAAACTGAGGGCTGAAAAAATAAACCATGTGCCCTGGTCCTACTGGGGTCGCGGATTTCGGAGCTAGGGATCCAGGGCACGGCCCTGACATGGCTGGGCTCCTTTCTTAAAGGGCGCTCGCTGAGAATACAACTGAATGACCATGTGTCCGGTTTAGGACTGCTCTCATGCGGGGTACCACAGGGATCGGCACTTTCACCATTACTCTTTAATGCCTACCTTCAGCTCCTGATAGCGGCATTGAACGGTATGGAGTGTCAAATTTACAACTACGCTAATGACACACAATTGGCCATTCAGATAGACAATTCCACGACAGCTCACATAAGATTCCAAAACATTCTGAAATTCACGGTCAACTGGATGACGGCCAACTCCCTTAAAATCAACCAAGACAAAACGGAAGTACTGGCCGTCACCTCAGATTCCAACCCGTGGAAAGAGGTCTTCTGGCCAAAAAAGCTCGGCGACTACTCAGAGTCGGCGGTGGCTGTAAAAAGTCTGGGCATTAAAATCTGTGCCAAGCTCACCATGATCCAACAAGTATCAACAGTGGTGGGAACATGCACAGGCATGCTGAGACAGCTGCGTAAGCTTGCTCCATTACTCAGTTTTAATACACTTAGAATGGCAGTATCTGCTCTGATACTATCACGACTGGACTACAGGAATGCCCTGTATATCGGCCTCCCGGGCAACCTCCTGAAGAGGTTGCAGGTGATTATGAATGACGCTGGAGGCTTATCTTCAGAGCGCCAAGACGAACAAATGCATCACCCCTTCTCAAACAATTGCATTGGCTCCCCGTGGGACAGAGAGCAAAATTCAAAGGACTCTGTATCGCGTATAAAGCCATCTATGGCCAAGCCCCTAGCTACATCAAGGCCCGTCTGGCAAACTACACTCCTATCAGGGTGCTACGGTCCTCCGAGGCCAACTTTCTGACCTGCCCACGATTTAACAAGTCATCGAAAGGAGGAAGAGCCTTCTCCTCATCTATACCCCACATTTGGAGCAACCTGCCGGAGAACATAAGCAAGGAACACGCCCTCCTACCGTTTAGGAAGAAATTAAAAACAGTACTTTTTGTAGAGGCATGGGGCGCAATCTGAGTCCCCTCTTGTGAAGGCTGGATCTTCATTTCCGACAGCGCTTAGAGACCCGCAGGTGATAATGCGCTTGATAAATAAAAATTAACATAACATAACAATGCTGACAGCATTACCACCCAACGCCCCATGGCTATGGTGACATTAGGTTGGGGGGAGGTTACAGGCCTGAAACTGGTAGTGACTATTACAGCTGAAGGAGCGTGTGTTATTAAAAAAAAATCGCAGGTTCAAAATTGTTGATTCCCAAAGTTCTTTATTGAAGTCAAGTTCATCAAATGATGGCAACAGCGTTTCATCAAAATCAAAGGTTCCAAATTAATCCAAAAGCATAAAGTATACAGATCACAATACAGCCAACGCGTTTCGTCCGGCAACGGACATCATCAGGGCTGCAGAAACAAAAGTTCAAAAACACAGAATCAGTCGAACATAATAACATGTAATTTCAACAGAACATAATCATTGCTAGCTCAGCCAGAATTAACAACATCACATCCATATATACCTGCCTATTTAACATGCTATTCAGACATCAAATCTAAAATCATTAACTTGAAAACACATCTTTACCTCTGATAATAAATGTATTCATATCAGAGCTCATGTTCTCCTAGAAATATCTAAAAAAAGAATCACGGTGGCCTACCTGCAAGAACAATAACTGTATAAGAGTAGAATCAATGCCGATCTGTATCACTGTACTGTACAGCAGCTGCCTCCGGCCTCCCAATTAAAGTGTGAACATCTGAATATAAGCACGGTAAAAAATATGTAGAAAAATATATAAATATGTCTGATATATCAGGTTACTACTCATAATTCAATGAAAAATCTCTCAGTCGTCAACTCTACTGTCATGGGTCTAGCACATGGCGCAACCACTATTAAACACTACTGTTCAAAAAGGCTTCCATTGCTGTAGGGCCTACCTCAAAAAAGAAACACGTGACCCAGTGGAAAGGAGGCCAGTTTTATGTTCAACAGTTCAATAAATTCTGCAAAAAAATATTAACGTAAGGGGTGAATACTGATCTTAATTTAACATCTCAAATATTCCAATACTATTTGACACGAGTTCCCCCTCATATCCGTTCACCAAAAAAGTCCATTGCAACCATTCAATAATTTCCAAATCTGTTAACACTCTGCATTGTGAACTCTAGCAGACCACTGTGATTATTCAAATTGTAAACCAGAAAAAACCTAGGTCTCACCCTCATTTCAATAATGTAAATCCGTATCAGGCCTGGAAACACAAATTAGTTCTATCCTTTCAACGTAGAATCTGTGAGTGAAGAGAACAAACCTAAATACTTCTGCTAAAATTAAAAACAAGTACTGGCCTAGTTAGCTATCTCACAATATATCATAAGACTCAAGCATCTCGCTTACCTCTACTCAGACAAGTATAGAGTAAAATACCCCAGCACTTAATTCAAGTCATGATTATCAAAACATCTCCTGTAATCATAGAAACGATCCGTCAGTCATATGCAGCTTATCCCCAAAGTTCCACAATCACCCACATTGCCATTACCTCAAAAAAGCCAATATTCGTCTGTGCCTGTAAAAATGCAAAAACGACAATCATCAATAGATTAAAATTGTCCACCCAGACTAAGTATAATCCTGTACTAGTCCTCACTTCCCATTACCTCACTCCAAACGGGTATTCTCCCAAGCGTGATCCAGACCGGCGACACTGGGCATTTCCAAATCCAATGTGCACTGGTCTGTGTCACGGGAGCTCCTTTTAAATACAAGGCTGTCCAATCAGTGGTGGCAATCATTCCCGCCTCGCAGAGCAACCGCAGTCTTCTCTTGGGTCCGCCAGTCTTGGTAACCAATAAAGTCCGTCCAGGAAGCCTTTTTACCTGGCGTCCAATAAAAAGTTAAGCAATTGTATTTCCTTTGTAGGCTTAGCCGATCACCACACTCCTATTCCAAGCCAAGCGGTTCCCTCTCTGGTCCTCAACTACTCTCTGCCTACTTGAAGAGCGGAGACAAAATGAAACCAATATATTTCCTGTGTGAACTGAACCAATCACAGTAATCTATCCATTTTCCTTCCAAACGGAGGAAAGGTTGAATCAGTTTGTTTCCTGTGAAGGCTTCAGCCTATCACCACACTATCATCCAAAACCGCAGTCCCCTATCTGGTTAACTGTGTGTTGTCTCATAGCCTCTCCATTAAGGAAGTGCCCCAGTCAAGGCCAATCTCTTAGACTAAATTCTCCCACTGTTACTTCAGCGCTTCCTATCAGTATGAACCAACGATGTACCATGTGTGTAACATTTAAAGCTAAAATCTGTCAAAATGTCCGACCATTATGCTGATAATGGCGAGCCATTTTGAACAATCAATCCAAACTCATTTCTCACTTGCATTCGCCGAATAAAGTTTGTGTACTTGTATATATACAGACACAGGCATAACACATTAATACTATTCACTCCCCAATTATCGCTGCGTGATTATATGCAGTTTCATAGAAAATAGCTGTGCTGACAATCCCTGTACTAGTGCCAGAACTATAACTTTCCACGGGCTCAACCCAGCTCCTCACACTATTGTGTCAACAATCAATACGACCCAAGATTATAGTACTAATAAGAGTAATACTTGTGTCAACCCTCGATTGCTCAACATGAAAAAACCTCCAATTACTTAATATGATCATTTTATTACTAGCTAAAGATCCACAGAAGTATCCAGACACGAAATAGAACATATGCGCAACAACTAATCATTCTGTGAGACCTGTATGAATAAACCTACAGAACGCGACTACACTACACCCCTGTCATTTGTACACAAGTGTGTCACAGAAAATAATGTAACTCATTATCAGTATTTAAACCCAACTGCACCGTTCTGCATCTGCTTATCCATTTGGCTTCCTGCTGTCTGAGAAATAACTCCCAGTCGCCACCTCTTTTCCGTGGCTGAATTTTCTGAATGCCATGAAACTTGATCTTAGTTTGCATGTGATGTTGCTCTTTGATATGTTGATACAGGGGTGATCGCTCATCATGATTGATGATTGATCTGTTGTGTTCTTGAATTCTGAGTTTTAACTTCCTTTTAGTACTACCTATGTAGACTTTGTTGCATTCGCAAATGACCGCATATACTACTCCTTCACTGTTGCAATTGATAAATTCTTTGATGACATATCTCTGACTAGTGTTGAATTTTAAATCTTTAGTTCTATTGACTCCTAACCTGCAAACACTACAGGATCCACAGACAAAGAAACCCATGGGCGGTTTAGGTAACCAATTCGTATCCACAGCATTTGTGGGTTCTAAGTGTTAGGGGTGGTCGGATTCACAGACCCTCAGTTACATGAGTTCAACATTGTGTTCCCTCTTACAGCGATTTATGTGTTTTTAGACAATCCCTAATCGAGTTTCTTGTGTTCCTTGTGCCTTGTCGTGGAATTTGGAGACGCTCCCTAAGGAAGTGAAAAGGACGTCTCTCACGTTACTCCACGCTTGGCTTACTGATTCTGACGTGACCACGCCCCCTTTTCCTAGCGTTTGCTCTTCGTGCTTCTTAGAAGTTATCGGAGCCTTGTTTCCTGATCCCCGTTCTGCTCAAGTTCCTGATATTGAGATTTGTCCATTCGCGTGTGGATAGAGCCTTGTTTCCCTGCTGTCCACCTCCTATTTTTTCCTTGGTTCCCTCTCCTTCCCTCGCGGGGCGGAGCATCTTGCCCTAGCTGTCCTGCATTCCCGGCTTCAGCTTTTTCGGGTTTTTTTTGCCTCCATCTACTCCACCTGACATCGAGTCATTGTATACGTGAGTTTAGTCTGTGCTTGCTTATCTGTCGGGGAAGTGCTTGTTCTGCTCCATCTTCAGTTTTACGAGCCAGACTGCGCTTCCCCTTTGTCTTTTGTGATTCCGTGACATCTCTGGGCATTTGAGAGCTTCGTACCACCCTGTCTTTAGCTTAGGGGCTGGACGGAAAAGCTCATTTGTTCCCGTATTTTGTGTCCGTGTTTTGTGTACACCCTTTCACTCTATCTAAAGTTTTTTGAGTCGGAAGTGGTTGTGTGTCCCGTCCCACTCTGTCCTTAGCTTATGAGTGGGCGGAGTTCTCCATCTGTGTGCCTGGTATTCCGTCCCACTCTGTCTTTAGCTTATGAGTAGGGCGGAGTTCTTCATCTGTGTGCCTGGTATTCCGTTCCACTCTGTCTTTAGCTTATGAGTGGGTCGGAGCAAGTAAGAAGTCCCCTGGTTGTGAGAGTGTTTTTCACTCCTATTGCTCCTTGTCGGTTTTTACTTCTTTCCCTGGCACATTACCTCTTTGGATTACCCTTGGTGTATCTCCATTCAAGACTAGACGCTCACTGTCGTGGGGTAAGTGGAACTTTATGTTGAACACATGTTTATTATGTTTAGAGTGAAGTTTTGGACGCATTGTGTATTTTTTTACAGCTTTCTCCTATCCCCAAGACGACAGCTACCATCATCCAGCTGGCGGAGAGTTGGTACACTCCTTGGATTTATTCCCCCCACACTTTTTGGGAGCAGTTGGTATTGAGTGTGTTTATATCCCACTCTTGTCATTGCCGTTTGGAAGTGTGGGGGACTTTCGTCTTCGCTTCTGTGGAATTTGCCTCCTCCCCTTTGGGGAAGCCTGACACTAAGTAGTTACTAGTGATAATTTGTTTGATGGTGGGGCTTCTCATGAACACCACTTCAGGTCGTTCACCTAACAATGGTATCAGAGATGGAACACTCTTCAGAATGTTCCAATTCCTGCCTAAGGCTTTATAAATACCATCCTTCTGAGCACAAAACTTAGTCACAAAGGCCGGGCGTTCCCTGGATTTATCCCTGTGTTTCTGAGCCAAAGTCGACTGTCTACTGACATTCTCAATCCTAGATCTTGCCTTTGCAAGATCATGTTGCTTATATCCTCTCTGACCCAGTATCTTTTGTAAAGCATCCAGTTCTGAATAAAAGTCAGTATCCTTGCTGCAATTGCACCTGGTCCTGACCATTTCCCCATAGGGAATCCCTCGAATAACTGATGTAGGGTGATGACTATCCGCTCTTAAAATAGAGTTTGTGGCAGTGGGTTTTCTATACAGTTTGCTCAAAATGTTATCCCCTTCCACAAAAAGTTCCACCTCCAAGAATACTATGCTGGTCTGACTATGATTGAGTGTCAGGGCCACATTGTAGTCATTACAATTAGGATACTCAAAGTATTCCCGTAACTCATCAAGTGACCCTCTCCAAATCATTAGAACATCGTCAATAAAACGTGTCCAAAAAAGACTATGGTCTGTCCAATTAATGGCACCCCAGCTCCAGGCATGCTCCCTCTCAAACCAACCCATAAAAAGGTTGGCGTAAGAGGGAGCAAACTTAGAGCCCATTGCAGTACCCCTGATTTGATGAAACCAAGAATCCTCAAATAAGAAAAAAAATGTTTGTCAGAATTAAGCCTGCCATTTCTACCAGCATATCAGAGTGTTCCCTAAGGCTCTCACTCCTGCTGCCTAGAAAATGTTTTAGTGCTTGAATTCCCTTCTCCTGATGTATACATGTATAAAGCCCTACCACATCCATAGTTACCAGGGTGTATCCCTTCTCCCAAGTCACATCTTCCAGTGTGTTGAGGACATCCATAATGTCCCTAATGTAGGATGGTAGATTGATCACTAGGGGTTTAAAAAGGCATCAACAAACTCGGACAAGCGTTTAGTCATGCTTCCAATACCGGAGACAATTGGTCTCCCTGGTGGATTGATCTGAGACTTGTGCACTTTAGGCAAAACATAAATAAAAGGAAAAGTGGGATTGACAATCTTAATATATTTAAATTCTGCCTCATCCAACATCCCCTCCTCCTTCCATGTAAACAATCTGTCATTAATCTGTGCAGAGGCTTCAATTATTGGATTGCCCTGTAAATAAAAAGTTGTATCTTGCAACTGTCGCTTAATTTCACCACTGTAATCAAGCCTGTTCATCACAACAATATGTCCACCTTTGTCAGCTGGCTGAATTACAATACTGGTATCTGATTTCAAATTAAATAATGCTGCACGCTCCCCCCTCGTCAAATTGTCATTCAACCTATGTTTCTTACTGAGACTGAGATCTTGCAATTTATGAAACTCTTCTAAAGTTTATTTAGTGTATAAATCAATTGCTGTAAATTGAACTCCCTGTGGGAATAATTTAGACTTGGGTTGTAGGCCACTAGAGAAACTGTTATCTGTGGCTATATTCAACAATGATGCAACGTCATCTTCCCCCAAGTCCTCACCCTCAGTAATGGAAAATAGTAAATGAGTATTAATGACTTACGCAATACTCATTTACTATTGTCAAGAGCAAAAAGAAGGGTGAACAAGTAGGTTTGGAGCCTGAAAGTATGGCCCAACCAACCAAGAGAAAATGCCAGAAGACTGGGGGACCAGCTTCTACACAGCAAACCTCTCAGGACCCCTCTCCTCAGGGATAGGACTTGGAAACCCTAGAGGGAACTGAGCCCATGGAGCTTGAGCCTTACCAGGTTGGACTCCTGGGCCCAGTGGGACCCACTAGGGAAGAGCTGTGCCAGGGTCAGCGAGACTGCCCCACTCTTGAAAGCCTGAGGCAGCAAGCTGTTTCAGATGCACAGGGAGATGTCAGTGGTACCCAGAGAGCTTATTTGGAAGAGGGATTACTGTATGCTGAGGCAAGAAACCCCAATCCGGGAGCTACCAGGAGGGTGGTAGTGCCACAGAAGTACAGGGAGTTCCTCCTAACGTTAGCTCATGACTTCCCCCTAGCTGGACATCTTGGGCAGACCAAAACTTGGGAAAGGCTAGTTAGCCACCTCTACTGCCCTCAGATGAACCAAAAGGTGAAGGAGTTTGTGAGCTCCTGTGTTACCTGTCAGGCCAGTGGCAAGACAGGTGGCAAACCAAAAGTCCCCCTGATACCACTACCAGTGGTGGGGGTACCCTTTGAAAGGGTAGGTGTGGACATTGTGGGTCCAATTGAACCTACCACAGCCTCAGGGAACAAATTCATTCAAGTAGTAGTGGATCATGCTACTAGGTACCCTGAAGCAATTCCCCTTAGGGTTAGTAAAGCTCCTGCAGTAGCCAAGGTCCTCCTGGGTGTCTTCACCAGGGCAGGGTTCCCTATGGAGGTGGTTTCAGACAGAGGTTCCAACTTCATGTCTGCTTACCTGAAACACATGTGGAAGGAGTGTGGTGTGCAGTACAAGTTTACTACCCCATATCACCCACAAACCAATCACCTTGTTGAGAGATTCAACAAAACATTGAAAGGTATGATCATGGGACTCCCTGAAAAACTCAAAAGGAGATGGGATGTCCTGTTGCCATGCCTGCTCTTCGCTTATAGGGAAGTGCCACAGAAAGGAGTGGGGTTTTCACCCTTTGAACTTCTGTTTGGTCATCCTGTAAGGGAACCACTTTGTCTGGTGAAAGAGGGTTGACAGAGGCCTCTCAAAGAACCCAAGCAAGACATTGTGGACTATGTGCTTGGCCTAAGGTCCAGAATGGCTGAGTACATGGACAAGGCATCCAAGAATCTTGAGGCCAGCCAGGAGCTGCAGAAGCACTGGTATGACCAAAAAGCTGCCATGGTTGAATTTCAACCTGGACAACAGGTGTGGGTTTTGGAGCCAGTGGCACCAAGGGCTCTCCAAGACAGATGGAGTGGCCCTTACCCTATCCTGGAAAAAAAGAGTGAGGTCACTTACTTAGTGGACCTAGGCACCAGCAGGACACCCAAAAGGGTTATCCATGTGAACCGCCTTAAACTCTACAATGACAGGGCTGACCTCACCATGCTGATGGTGACTGATGAGCAACAGGAAGCAGAGAGTGGACCTCTCCCTGATCTCTTCTCTTCCAGCCCAAAAGATGGGTCAGTGGAGGGAGTGGTCTTTTCAGATACCCTCTCTCCCCAACAGCAGACTGACTGCAAGCAACTCAAATCAAATCAAAAATAGCATTTCCTTCACTCCCCCGGCTATATCCCTCATTGAGGCTGCACCTTTTGTCAACCCTCATCTCCTGACTCAGTTCCCCCCCATATCAGAAGAAGTCATCATCACTCTACTTAACAAAGTCTCCTCTGGTTCCCCCACAGACTGCTGCCCCCCGCGATTCTCCGGGCTGCTTTTTCAGCCTGCCCCACCCCTCCACTGGCCCTCCTGAATAACTCCCTTCTGCTCGGTGAGGTTCCCAGTCAGTTTAAGAACGCGGAAGTAGTACCTATCCTGAAGAAACCCAGCGCCGACCCTACGATCATGGCCAACTTTCGTCCCATTTCCCTCCTTCCCTACCTTAGCAAAGTACTTGAGTCATATGTCACCAGCATCCTCAGCTCTTTTATTGAGGACTCCAACTTTTTGGACCCTCAACAGGCTGGGTTTAGACCAGCCCACTCAACCGAGGCGGTCATTCTTTCTGTAATGGAGGAACTCCGCAGAGGCGCTGACTCTAACATCAGCCAAGCCTTAATCCTCTTGGACTTGTCGGCAGCCTTTGACACGGTCGACCACTCCATCTTGGTCGACCGTGTCAAGGAGGCTGGTATTGGAGGGACGGCCCTTGACTGGGTTCGTTCCTTCCTGATGAACCGCCACCAATCTGTTCGAATCTCCCAGTTCTCGGCAGATAGGATAAAACTCACCTGCGGAGTCCCGCAGGGCTCGTCTTTATCTCCTCTCCTTTTTAATTTGTACCTTACCCCCCTGATCCGCTCCCTCCGGGGAAGGAATGTCACTGCATTTAACTATGCAGATGACATTCAGCTCATCTTCAACCTTGACTCGCAGGAAGCGGCTCAGGACTTCCAGTCCACCCTTTGTCATATCAGCGACTGGATGGGAGCTTGCCACCTCAAGCTTAACCCCGACAAGACGGAACTCGTTCTTGTCGGAGGCCCAGCCAATCCCTGGAACTCTACCTTCTGGCCCCTTTCCCTTGGCCCCCCTCCTAGTCCAGCTGATAAAGTAAAAAGCCTGGGGGTCTATATCTCTCAGGATCTTTCCATGAATCATCAGGTCAGTGCCACAGTGTCCTCTTGCTTCCATCAGCTCAGAAAAATCCGAAAAATAGCTCACTTCCTGACCACTGAAGCTCTCACCCTGGCGTTGTTGGCGTTAGTCATCTCCCGGATTGACTACGCCAACGCCCTATACGCAGGCATTCCGCAATACCAAATTAAGAGGCTTCAGTTAATTCAGAATCAGGCCGCCCGCCTAATCTATCGTCAACCAAAACATCACCACGTCCGTCCCCTCCTCAAAGCCCTTCATTGGCTTACTGTGTCGGAACGCTGCAAGTTTAAACTTGGCTGCCTCACCCACAAATCCCTGGCCGGTATCGGCCCCTCTTTCATCTCCTCTCTCCTTCACCCGTACGCCCCCCCCAGACTCCTCTGTTCTTCCCATCACGCTCTCCTCCAGACACCTAGGTTTAGGCGTAAAAAGCACGGAGGCCTTAGATTCTCCTTTCTGGCCCCTTCACTCTGGAACTCTCTACCTCTGGACCTCAGACTCTCCTCTTCATACCCTCACTTTAGGTCTCTCTTAAAAACTCACCTTTTCCGTGGTGCTTATATATAAGGTTCCTCTTTTTCCCCCCTCTGCCTCCCCCTGGGTTAGTGATCAGCGCCAAGAAACCGTCCGGTGAACGCAGCGCTCTACAAATCCTTTTTACATTACATTACATTACATTGCAACAGTTTGCTAGCGTCTTTTCCTTGACCCCTGGTCTGACCAGCTGGTGTACCCATGATGTGGACACTGGTGACAGTAACCCTGTCAAAAACAAAATCTATCGACAATCAGACCAAATCAAGAAATGCATCAAAGCTGAAGTCAGCAAGATGCTGGAGCTAGGGGTGATTGAACCCTCTGAGAGCCTCTGGTCTAGCCCAGTGGTTCTGGTCCCCAAACCTCATCATCAGGGTGGAAAGAGAGAGATGAGGTTCTGTGTGGACTATAGATGACTAAACTCTGTCACCAAGACAGATGCTCACCCCATTACAAGCGCAGATGAGTTGATAGACAAGTTAGGGGCAGCCAAATTTCTCAGTACCTTTGACTTAACTGCAGGGTACTAGCAGATTGGCATGGCCCCAGGAGCCAAATAGAAAACAGCATTCTCCAACCCTGATGGGCACTATCAGTTTACTGTAATGCCTTTTAGGTTAAAGAATGCCCCTGCCACCTTCCAGAGGTTGGTAACCCAAGTCCTGACTGGATTGGAGTCCTTTAGTGCAGCTTATCTTGATGATATTGTGGTCTTTAGCTCCACCTGGCAGGATCACCTGATCCATCTTGGGAAGGTTCTACAAGCCCTGCAATCTGCAGGACTGACTATCAAGGCATCCAAATGCCAGACAGGGCAGGGCACTGTGGTGTACTTGGGCCACCTTGTTGGTGGAGGCCAGGTCCAGCCCTTACAGCCCAAAATCCAGAGTATCCTGGACTGGGCAGCTCCAATCACCCATACCCAAGTCAGGGCATTCCTTGGCTTGACTGGATACTACAGGACGTTTGTGAAGGTCTATGGGTCCATTGTGACTCCCCTCACAGAACTCACATCCAATAAAATGCCCAAGAAAGAAACTGGACTGTTAGCTGCCAAAAGGCTTTGATACCCTGAAAGAAGCAATGTGCTCAGCACCCATTCTAAAAGCACCAGACTACTCCAAGCAGTTCATAGTGCAGACTGATGCCTCAGAGCTGGGAATAGGAGCAGTCCTCTCCCAGATCAATGAGGAAGGCCAAGACCAACCTGTTGCTTTTATAAGCAGGAGGCTAGTCCCCAGAGAGCAGCGTTGGAGTGCCATTGAGAGGGAGGCCTTTGCTGTGGTTTGGTCCCTGAAGAAGTTGAGGCCATACTTGTTTGGAACTCACTTCCTGATTCAAACTGACCACAGACCTCTCAGATTGCTAATGAAAATGAAAGGGAAAAATCCAAAACTATTGAGCACCTTCTGTGTCTTTCACTAGTGTTTCTTGTGTGATGTTTCCCGCACAAGGATTACAAAGCACCAAGAGAACGTGCAGGTGAGAGGTGCGCTTTGTCCCTATGCTGGCGGACGTCATCACACTTAGAGTCGGCTCCAGGTGTTCAGACAGGTCTTATCTTACCTCGAGCCGCCAGGCCGTGAAGGGGCTCTGAGACAAGCCTGGGCGGTTGAGGGCCCCCGATGACTCCCACATCTCTTCATATGCCTTCCTGCCGGCTGAGGGACATCTGACCACGGAGGGTACACACGAACCTCACTGCTAACAGATATGGAGTCTGTGAGCAACAAGCAGGAGTGGGCGCATGAGACAGGCAACGCAGACTTTCATCATTGTGTATCGATGAAATAGGTATCGTTTGATGTGGGTAATTGCATAATTTTTATTAATCAGATCGAGTGTGGTCACAAGTGCCGGTGTCAATCAAGTGTGAACCTTTTGTTTCTTTCACTAGTGTTTCTTGTGTAATGTTTTCCGCATGAGGATTACAAAGCACCAAGAGAGCGTGCAGGTGAGCGGTGCGCTTTGTCACTATGCTGGCGGACGTCATCACACTTAGAGTCGGCTCCAGGTGTTCAGACAGGTCTTATCTTACCTCGAACCGCCAGGCCGTGGAGGGGATCTGAGATAAGCCTGGGCGATTAAGGGTCTCCGATGACTCCCACATCTCTTCATATGCCTTCCTGCCCGCTGAGGGACATCTGACCATGGAGGGTACAACGAACCCCACTGCTAACAGATATGGAGTCTGTGCGCAACAAGCAGGAGTGGGACCATGATACCAGCAACGCAGACTTTCGTCATTCTGTGTCGATGAAATTGGTACCATTTCACGTGGGTAATTGCATAATTTTAATTAATCAGATCGAGTGTGGTCTCTATTTGACCCTCGCCCCCTGCACCCTCGGTCCTTTGTTGCATGTAAAACGTCCAACAATCCCAAAAGTATCACTGGTGATCCCTCATTGTTAAACATAGACCCTCGGTGCCTTGAGGCCATCTAATGGTAAAAACAAGCACTATAGCGCTGACCTGTTAAATAGCACTATATGACAGAGCTGCAGGCAGCCTTCAAGACACCTACCAGGGTAGGCTGGTACCTGGGTGCACAGGGCCGTACCTAGCAAGGAATCAGCAGATGCAGTGACACCAGGGCTCAATTGTTCTAGCGGTGATCTGCCCCGAAATGATGGCTCTAGGGGCCTGCCGAATTGAAATGGTGGTTCTAGGAGCCCACTGCAGCAAAATGATGGTTCTAGGTGCGAGCTGCACTAAAATGATGGCTCTAGGGGCACGCTGCACTCAAATGATGGCTCTAGGGACCCACCGCACTGAAATGGTGGTTCTAGGAACCGGCTGCACTAAAATGATGGCTCTAGGGGCCCGCTGCACTCAAATGATGGTTCTATGGTTCTAGGGTCCCGCTGCACTCAAATGATGGTTCTAGGGGCCCGCTGCACCAAAATGATGGTTATAGATGCGAGCTGCACCAAAATGATGGTTCTGGGAGCCCGCTGCACTGGAACAATGTCTGTTTCTTAACCACTACACCACAGGAGTGGGGGGGCGGATATAGTTAGTGAGCTCAGTAGCCCCTGAGCTCTGAGCCCCCTCCCCCCGCAATCTATACTACGAGCACTACAGACTGGCATTCACCAGCACTTTGGGAAGCCCCTGAGCTCTGAGCCCCCTCCCCCTGCACTCTGCTATGAGCACTACAGACTGACATTCACAAGCTCTGACCCCCTCCCCCTGCACTCTATGCTAGGAGCACTACAGACTGACATTCACCAGCACTCTGGGAAGCTCGCGGACTCTGCCACTCGTGGCCCTTGACCTGCACATGACCAGAGACGTTTTAATGCTCAGGCAAAGTGTACTCTGTCCCAGGGCCCCAACCTTTCAAGGGGCCCCCTGACAGAGTCAGCTACGTTCTCCAGAGTTTTACCATAATGACCTTGAATATTACTTAAACAGATTGTTTTAAATACTATTATCTAATTTCTTGTTATGTACCTGATGTGTGAGAGTCTAGAACAGCCATTTTGCTGAGAAACATTGTTTTTATGTTTCATGCAATATACATAAGGCCTAACATATAAGAAATCGGAGGGCGTCACAGAGATTATTTGCAGTAATATTGGTGAGCTGCTGCTGTGTTGCAATATTGAAAACACACATAACTATCCCTGAATATTAGATGTAAACACATTTAAGGCCTTATTTATGATAAGTGATGCATCGCTGTGTGAAAACAGGGATGCGTCAATTTTTAGTGCGCCCTCCTTACGACATGATGGATGCGTCATATTTACTGTATGGCGCATCATGTCGCAAGGAGTTACAGATACGTCTATGTTTCTGACGTATCTGTAGGCGCAAATGTGATGCATTGCTGGGGTGTGTCTGAAAATAAACGCAACTCCAGCAACGTGTCCTTTCACATGGGGCAAGCCCCGTGGGAAAGGGCCTGCACCAGTCTTACACCTGCTGCGAGGCAGGTGTAAGATATTGACTCAACGGCTTCCTAGAAGTGGCGCACTGAGTTCTCTTAGATTTCAATACGCCACTTCACCAAGGCTTTTTGCAGGGCAACACCCACCCTACATACATTATATCTGGCTCAGGTACAATGTGGTCCAGTTGTTTACAAAGTAACGCATCTGCCTAGATGCGTCACTTTGTAAAAAGGGCGCAATATGGCACAATTTGTACGCTGTCGGTGTGTCACAAAAAGTTATTAAAAAGCCAGGTTTTTAAGTTCTTCCTGAAAGAGAGAGTAGGTCTGTGGTTAGTCTCAGAGATTCAGGGAGACGATTCCACAGTTTTGCGCCTAGAAAGCCGAGGGATCTGCCTCCAGTGCGGGAACATCATATTTTAGACATGATGGCCAGGTTGGCATTGGAAGATCTGAGGAGTCTAGATGTTGTCTAGCGATTAACGCGCTTATTTAGGTGGTCATCGCTTTGAAGTCGATCCGTTCTTTTATGCGGAGCCGATTTAGAGACTTAAGAATAGGGGTCACACCAGATCTCGGTTTAAGTCTCACGATGGCTCTGGCCGCCACATTTTGTACCACTTGTAGGCGCTGGATAAGGGATTTGGGAAGACCGAGATACAAGCTGTTGACATAGTCAAGCTTTGATGTCACCAGAGCCTGCACCACGATCTTTCTGCGCTCAAGTGGTAACAGTGGCAGGAATTTTTTTAGCATCCGAGGTTTGCCAAACCAAGCGCAAGTTAGATTTTGGATTTGAAAGCACATGGAGAGTGTATTGTCTATGATAATTTCTACGTTTTTGACTTTCTCCTTTTCCGTGGGCGGGGGCGGCAGATCTTTTGGCCACCAAGTGCTCCAGTCAGGCGTTCCTGGATTACCAAAAAAACTTGATTTAGTTTTGTCAGGATTGCACTTCAGCTGATTGATCTTAAGCCAGTTAAAAACCTTTGTGTCAAGATGGCAGTAATCCACAGGAGCCGATGCTGGTCCCAACGCCCCTCCACCTCAGTAGCCGCCCAACAATAAATGTTGACGCAACCCCTAAAGCAGAAGGGAAAGGGGAAGTGGAGAAAACAAATAAAGAGAGAGAGAGAGACAGCCTCTTGCGATGGATGTTGCACACTGCTGGTTCTGTCAGGCTCTTGTGTTTGCGCCCTGTAGGGAGAAAAACTCATGTACTACACCAACGACCAATTTAATAAACACTCAACTAATACTTGGAATCAAGTCTTACCCCAGAACCAAAGGCTATTGCTGTTCTCTCTGTATTGAAGTTTTGCATTCAGAATCTGTAGTACTGTAACACATAACACATCATGTATTATCTCATACCCATATCAGTTTTAGTCTGACTCTGACACGAATATTAAGGTTTCTAAATACCTGTCACAGATTCTGTTGATATATATAATTTCTTCAACTGGTGGGACTATTCCAACACTGCCCTAGTAATTAGTTTTATTACACTAAGGAGTATTAGGAAGTCCTAACTATGAGTAACTAAACTGTATTATAGGAGTTGGACTCACTCCATATGAAAAAGAAATAGGTATTAAACTTGCTTAGTTCTCTTTTGCGAGCATAAAGTAAATACGTTCTGTTCGCACTGAAGACTTGACTCTGGAGCGTTATGAAGGGAACTGTTCACACACAATGAATCCACGACGTATTGAAATTTCCGAAGGAGAAATGTTCGTTGTTACAAGCTAGACAAGAGTTCTCTTACTGTAATTCCCACGTTGCGCATGCGATACTTGTGAAGACTAAACCTGCTGGATACTCGAAGAAACGCCGAACTCTGAAAGACACTGCTGCTCGCTGTCAGGATACAGTTGAAGTGCGCAGTTGAGAATCAAAGCGCGCGCCTCATGCAGCTGCAAGCTGCGATACCTTAAACACTAGAGCGGCAACCTTTAAACTTGCCGCGGCGCAGAGCGCACTCCATTTTCCGATCAAGAGCCCCTATACTGAGTAAACACCGTCTGAGAAAAGAAACGGACACTACATGTTGTCTTTTCCAACGTCTATATTTTAAAGGTGTTTTTCTCAGAAGGTTTTTCTTGGATATTTGCTTGTCCATTTTAACTGTAGCCAGAGTGGTCTTGACAGTACCTCCCTCCAAAATGGGTTCCCCCAAATTGGGTTTCTTTGGATATGCCTTGTGATAATTTTTTATCAATCTCGGAGCATGTACATTTGTGGATGGCTCCCAAGATCTTTCCTCTGGCCCAAAGCCTTTCCATTCCACCAAATAGTACAGTCTCTTTTTAACTATTTTTTAATCTAAAATCCTGCTGACTTCAAATTCTTCACCTGACTTCAACCTTATGGGTGAAGGAGTTTCTTTGAGTCTTGCATTTTCTGGGTTCTTTTTTAGAAGTGAAACATGAAAGGTTGAGTGGATCTTTAAAGTTTTAGGGAGCTTAAGTTTCACTGCCACTGAATTTATGATTTTTGACACCTTAAATGGACCTATGAATCTTGGCTGAAACTTTCTATTCCCCTTTAACTTTAAATGTTTAGTGGATAACCATACTTGATCACCCGCTGCAAAACTTGGTCCTACCCTTCTTTTCTTGTCTGCCTGTTTTTATATGACTCTTTGGCCTTACTCAAATTCTTCTGAGCCTTATTGTAGGATGCCCTCAATTCTGTCATGACCTTAGTAATTTCTGGTATGGTTTCATCTGTTCTACCCACAACCAGATTTGGGTGTCTACCTGAATTTAGATAGAATGGTGAATAGCCAGTGGAATCGTGAACTGCATTATTGTAAGCAAATTCCGCTGTCCACAACAAATCCGACCAGTTGCCCTCCTGTTCCAACAGATAGAGTCTAAGATATTGTTCTAATTCCTGGTTTACTCTTTCTGTTTGGCCATCTATTTCAGGATGGAAACTGGTAGAATATCGTGTGTCCACCCCTAGGTTGTGCACAAATTTCTTCCAAAATTTTGATATGAATTGTGACCCTCTATCAGATATAATAACCTTTGGGATCCCATGTACACGTACTATGTGTTGGTTAAAGATTTGCACTAACTGCGGGGCTGTGGGCACAGATTTTAATGGAATAAAATGTCCCATTTTAGAAAACGAGTCAATCAGCACTAAAATGACAGTATTACCCAAACTAGCTGGAAGATCGACTATCAGATCCAATGTCACCGTGTGCCAAGGATGTGGTATTGGGCAACGGTTGCAACAATCCCTGAGGGGCTCTTCGACTAGGTTTACTCTTAATACACAGTTCACAAGTCGATACATACTGTCCTATCTGAGCTGCCATGCCCTGCCACCAGAAATGCCTCTTGACCAACTCCAAGGTTTTCTTAACTCCTCGATGACCTGCTAGCCGCTCATCATGACAACTTCTTATGGCCTTTTCTTGCATTTCCTTAGTAGGCAAGTACAATTTGTTTTCGTAAAATGGTAGACCGCCTTCTACAGTTTTCTTTACATCTGAATCAGCCCAATTCTTTAGTTCATCGGTGTGATTTTTTAGGATATCCTCAGTGAACTCTTGTAGATGGATTGTTCCTATTATTTTGCTCAAAGGAATAATTGAATCTGGAATTGAAGGCCTAGTTTCTACTGAAGCATTCATTCTAGATAGTGCATCGGCTTTGCCATTTTTAGCTCCTGGTTTATATGTAATCACAAAGTCAAACTCAGAAAAATATAGAGACCACCTTAGTTGTCGAGGTGTGAGCGTTTTTGCAGATTTCAAAAATTGTAAATTCCTATGGTCGGTAAACACGGTCACACAATGTTTTGCTCCTAATAAATAGTGACGCCAATCCTGAAAGGCCTCTTTAACTGCCAACAATTCCTTGTCCGCAATTGAGTAATTACATTCGGGTTCCGATAATTTCCTAGACCGATAGGCCACAGGATGAAGTTGTCCGGTAAGTTTGTCTCTTTGTGACAGAATTCCACCTGTAGCAAAGTCAGAAGCATCAGTTTCCACAAAAAATTCTTGATCAGGATCTGGATGCATCAAAACCGGAGCGGTCACAAAAGCCTTTTTTAAGGTTTGGAAAGCCATCTCAGCTTCCTGGGACCATTTGAATTTCTTTCCTTTTTTCAGCAATTGGGTTATTGGCGAAACCTTATCTGAGAAGTTGGGTATAAATCTTCGATAGAAATTAGCGAATCCGATGAAGCTTTGTATCTCTTTCACGCTTTTTGGCGAGGCCCAATCTTGAATGGCCTGAACCTTGGAATTATCCATCTCCACCCCATCTGCCGACAGGACGAAACCAAAAAATTCCACTCATTCCGCATGAAATGAGCATTTTTCCAACTTTACATATAATTGATTCTCTAGCAATCTTTTCAGTACGGCCCGAACATGTACAATATGTTCCTCTATGCAATTGGAGAAGATCAAGATGTCATCTATATACACAACTGCCACCCGATCCAAGAATTCTCGTAAAACATCATTGACTAGATGCTGAAAGGCTGCTGGGGCATTACTCAATCCATAAGGCATCACCTGATATTCGAACAGCCCATACTTAGTTCTAAATGCTGTCTTCCATTCGTCGCCCTCGGCAACTCTTACCAGATGATACGCTCCACGAAGGTCGAGTTTTGTATAGATTTTGGCCCCCTTTACTTGGTCTAAAAGTTGTGAAATTAATGGCAGTGGATATCTGTTCTTCACTGTAACTTGATTCAGGGCCCTGTAATCGATACAAGTTCGAAGAGTTCCATCTTTTTTGGCCGGAAAAACAAAGGCGAGGACACCGGTGATTGGGATGGTCTGATAAATTCAATTTTTTGATATTCCTCCAAATATTCTTTAAGATAAAGATTCTCATTTTCAGTTAATGCATAGATGCGACTGCATGGTAATGTCGCTCCCGGTTCCAACTCTATTTTGCAGTCATATTCCCTATGAGGAGGTAATTTTTCGGCATTCTTTTTATCGAATACATCCACAAGATCATGGTATTCTTTCGGAATTGATTGGGTTTCGACAACACAAATGTTTGCGCTGAGCAGTGCAAGCGTAGAAGCTGGGGATTCCACCATCTTAGGTTTGACTCCAGAGAAACAGTTTAAACGACAATGTTCAGAGTTCATATTCACCGTACGACGCTCCCAATCAATGGTGAGGTTGTGCTCCGACAACCACGGTAATCCCAAAATCAATTGAAATTGGGGGGCATCAATGAGATTAAATCTTATAAATTCCCGATGACCCTGCAATCCCATCAGCTCCAAAGTCTCAGTTTCTTCTACAATGGGACCAGAGGTAAGATTTGTACCATCAACCGCCTTTACAACTTCAGGATTTTTCTTCTTGATGGAGTTAATGGCCATTTCTTTGGCGTAACTCAAGTCGCAGAAATTCCCCGTGGCCCCCGAGTCCATCATTACTGAAACTCCTTTAATCTCATGTGAACCAAATTTCACTGTAAAAGAGACGGTGAGATGGGGAGCCGACGATTGTAAGGTGTTAATCAATTGTTGATGTTCTCGAGTTGACTCTTTGTTACATCCCACCAGGGCAACTCCCTCTACTGGTGGGATCTGTCTTTTAAACCTGAATTGAATTTCGGTTTTTTAGGACATTCTTTCACGAAATGACCTGAAGCGCCACAATAAAGACATAATTGATTATTTCTCCGCTTCTCCTTCTCCTCTTTGGACAGTGGCCCTCTTATCGACCCAATTTGCATTGGTTCATCTACGGTATTCACATCAGTTTTGTTACTTTCAGATTTTATACGATCTAGGCGAGGAATGTATGGTTTAAAATCCTTTCTCTTCTTGGATCGCCTTTCATACAATCGATGATCAATTTGAAGAACCAAATCAATTAACTCTGAAATCTCTTGTGGTCTCTTAGGAATCTGTGCTAAGGCGTCTTTTAAGTCATCTTTTAGGCCTCGATAAAATATAGCAGAACGCTTCTCATTTGGCCAGTCTGTCTCTACAATCAATCTGTTAAATTGAGCTATATAAGCGATGAGGTCGCGATTCCCTTGTTTTATATCCAAGAGTTCATTATCAGTAGCTTGATTTGCAGTTCTTCGGTCAAAGATTCTCAAGAACTCCTTTTTGAATAACTCAAAGTTGTACAATGCGGGGTCATTTCAAGTGATCAAGGGCATGGACCAGGCAGCGGCATCACCACTCATATACGACAGCATGAAAGCGACTCTAACTTGATCTTCTTTAAACACCACTGACCTACACAAGAAATGCAATGAACATTGGGTAAGAAAGATTTGGGCCTTATTAGGATCCCCACTGAACCTTTCCGGATTAGCCAGGGGAACTACCGGAGCCACTGAATGTATGACCTGTGTAGCAGTTTCTGCTGCTGAACTGTTAATAGAACTTAATCTAGGCAGAGGAGTAGCCTCCGCCATGAACCTTTCCATTTGTAATTTTACTTGATGGGTTTCTTCTTGGGAGCGTTTTATTTCGTCTCTAAGGGCTCTGTTCTCCTCAGCTGATTGTGATAACTGATTTTGTAATCCCTCTAAAATCCCTGCTAAAGACTTCAGATCCAACCCCTCAGCCATATCGACTCAGGTGGAATAATTGGCACTTCAATCTGTCAAGATGCCAGTAATCCACAGGAGCCGATGCTGGTCCCAACGCCCCTCCACCTCAGTAGCCGCCCAACAATAAATGTTGAAGCAACCCCTAAAGCAGAAGGGAAAGGGGAAGTGGGGAAAACAAATAAAGAGAGAGAGAGAGAGAGAGAGACAGCCTCTTGCGATGGATGTTGCACACTGCTGGTTCTGTCAGGCTCTTGTGTTTGCGCCCTGTAGGGAGAAAAACTCATGTACTACACCAACGACCAAATTAATAAACACTCAACTAATACTTGGAATCAAGTCTTACCCCAGAACCAAAGGCTATTGCTGTTCTCTCTGTATTGAAGTTTTGCATTCAGAATCTGTAGTACTGTAACACATAACACATCATGTATTAGCACATACCCATATCAGTTTTAGTCTGACTCTGACACGAATATTAAGGTTTCTAAATACCTGTCACAGATTCTGTTGATATATATAATTTCTTCAACTGGTGGGACTATTCCAACACTGCCCTAGTAATTAGTTTTATTACACTAAGGAGTATTAGGAAGTCCTAACTATGAGTAACTAAACTGTATTATAGGAGTTGGACTCACTCCATATGAAAAAGAAATAGGTATTAAACTTGCTTAGTTCTCTTTTGCGAGCATAAAGTAAATACATTCTGTTCGCACTGAAGACTTGACTCTGGAGCGTTATGAAGGGAACTGTTCACACACAATGAATCCACGACGTATTGAAATTTCCGAAGGAGAAATGTTCGTTGTTACAAGCTAGACAAGAGTTCTCTTACTTTAATTCCCACGTTGCGCATGCGATACTTGTGAAGACTAAACCTGCTGGATACTCGAAGAAACGCCGAACTCTGAAAGACACTGCTGCTCGCTGTCAGGATACAGTTGAAGTGCGCAGTTGAGAATCAAAGCGGGCGCCTCATGCAGCTGCAAGCTGCGATGCCTTAAACACTAGAGCGGCAACCTTTAAACTTGCCGCGGCGCAGAGCGCACTCCATTTTCCGATCAAGAGCCCCTATACTGAGCAAACACCGTCTGAGAAAAGAAACGGACACTACATGTTGTCTTTTCCAACGTCTATATTTTAAGAGGTTTTTCCTGGATATTTGCTTGTCCATTTTAACTGTAGCCAGAGCGGTCTTGACACTTTGTGACGTTAGACCTAATCCTTGCCCCTTCAAAGTCGGTTCCTTTTTCACACGTAAAAATGAATGTATGACGTAACAATGCCTACATTTACAACGCATGCCTTTACAACGCAGTTGTTACATCGCAACTTCCTTTACAACACACTCCATTACATCGCATGACACTACATCGCATTTTTAGAAACTACCTTTACAACGCATTCCAATACATCGCATTATACCTTTACAATGCATACCATTACATTGCATTTAAGGTGAGTATTGTATAGTATAGGGGTAAACATTACTATTCTAACTCCAGGGGTTGCAACAGTAGGGTAAGTGTTGGATAGTGTAGGGGTAGAAATTACTATTCTAACTCCAGGGGGTGCAACAGTAGGGTAAGTGTTGGATGGTGTAGGGGTAAAAATTACTATTCTAACTCCAGGGGGTGCAACAGTAGGGTACGTTTTGGATAGTGTAGGGGTACTATGTGTTGTAATGGTATGCATTGTAATGGTATGTGTTGTAATGCCTGCGTTGTAGTGACATGCGATGTAGTGTCATGCGATGTAGTGTCATGCGTTATAATGCCTGTGTTGTAGTGACGTGCGTTGTAAAGGATGTTGCGATGTAATGGTTGCATTGTAAAGGATGTTTCCCCGTAAAAATCAGCTGAGTGTCATCAGTATAGGAAACCATTTTGGCACCCTTTTCCTCTCCCAGAAATGCAAGGTGGGATAGATATATATCAAAAAGGGTAGGACTGCGAATGGAGCCCTGAGGGACACCTACATTCATGGCCGGAACCAGGGATGAGAAAGGGGGAGCCAGATGTCCTGAGATCTATTTGCCAAGAAGGATGACATCCATGTTAAGGCGGTTTCCCCCCAGGCCGATGTTAGCAAGTCTCTCCAGGAGCCTCTCACGTGGGACTTGCTCGAAGGCCGCTGACAGATCATACAGTATCAGAACGGCCTTGCCTCCCTGGTCCAGCTTACCCTTGAGAAATTCAGTCTCTTCCAGCAGCGGACTACGTACTGTAGTTAGCCCTAAAATCGGATTGAAATTACTATTCTAACTCCAGGGGGTGCAACAGTAGGGTAAGTGTTGGATGGTGTAGGGGTAAAAATTACTATTCTAACTCCAGGGGGTGCAACAGTAGGGTACGTTTTGGATAGTGTAGGGGTACTATGCGTTGTATTGGTATGCATTGTAATGGTATGTGTTGTAATGCCTGCGTTGTAGTGACATGCGATGTAGTGTCATGCGATGTAGTGTCATGCGTTATAATGCCTGTGCTGTAGTGACGTGCGTTGTAAAGGATGTTGCGATGTAATGGTTGCATTGTAAAGGATGTTTCCCCGTAAAAATCAGCTGAGTGTCATCAGTATAGGAAACCATTTTGGCACCCTTTTCCTCTCCCAGAAATGTAAGGTGGGATAGATATATATCAAAAAGGGTAGGACTGCGAATGGAGCCTTGAGGGACACCTACATTCATGGCCGGAACCAGGGATGAGAAAGGGGGAGCCAGATGTCCTGAGATCTATTTGCCAATAAGGATGACATCCATGTTAAGGCGGTCCCCCCCCAGGCCGATGTTAGCAAGTCTCTCCAGGAGCCTCTCACGTGGGACTTGCTCGAAGGCCGCTGACAGATCATACAGTATCAGGACGGCCTTGCCTCCCTGGTCCAGCTTACCCTTGAGAAATTCAGTCTCTTCCAGCAGCGGACTACGTACTGTAGTTAGCACTAAAACCGGATTGGAACCCATGTAGGAACTTCCCATCTTCAATGTGTTTTTGGAGGGCCTTGTTTACATGCTTCTCTAATACTTTGGAGAGGGCCGGAAGAAGTGAGATTGCCCTTTAGTTGGCAGGGTCCGTCGGTTTGGTGTTACGCTTTTTTATCAGTAGAAGAATCTTAGCATTCTTCCATAATTTCAGCATGTTGCCTGAGGACTGGGAAGCATTAAAGAGCTGGTTTACCTTGGGGTTTATGGTGGGAGCTAATAGGCTCAGGATATTCGCTGGACATGGGTCGGTAGGAGAGCCACACTTAATGTTTTGGAGAAGGGTCAGTGACTCTTTAAGCTGAAACTCAGGTAAAGCTAGTAAAGATGGAGGATCCAAGAGGTGAAATATGCTATTAGAACCAAGGTAGAAGGTCAGTTCTTCCTCTGAGATATTAGTGAAGGCTTGTTGGATCAGAGAGATCTTTTTGTGGAAGAATTGAGCTATTTGCTTAGACCATTCTTCCGTGCATGGCCCTTCCTTTGTGCCGGCTTTCGGGGCGGTAAAGGTTTTAACTATACTAAAGATTTCCTTACTCTTATTTTGGGCATTCTCTATCTTGGTTTGAAAGAAGTTTTTCTTGGCTGCCTTCATGAGAATGTAATGAGCTTTTAAGTTGTCTTTATACACCTTCCTGTCCTGCGGTAAATAGAATTTACGCCATTTCCATTCCATTTTTCTACAATTTCTTTTGCTAGATCTAAGGGAATCGTTAAACCATGGAGCTGGAAACAAACGGTACCGTTGCATAAATGTTGGTTTGGAGCCACAAACCTATTGAGAGGGCGTCCGAGTCGGGGCAGCCAGACAGCTCCGTGAGAATGACTGAGGGCATCTGCTAACATCGGGATGGATATTTTATGGAACGTCCTGTAATTAGGGACCCTCTGCCCTGCTTTAGCCCGAGGGGCTGTGGCAGAGTTGGGAATTATGAATTTTAATAGGAAGTGGTCAGACCAGATAATGGGAAGAGGTAGGCTTACTGATATGTCAAAGTTGTGAAAGAATTGGTCTTGGGTATGGCCCTTCTCATGGGTGGCCAAAGAAATAGATGGAAACATGCTGCAGGCCTGCAGCATCTCCAACAAGGAAATTGGTTGAGGGTCTTTTCCCTTGTCCATATGTATATTGAAATCTCCCAGAATAAGGCAGTTGTATTTTAAGGCCAAGGAGGTGGTGGCTGTATTAAGCATAGTAATAACATTTCCAATTGCACTGGGAGGTCTGTAAATCAGAAAACCAGCTATGATATGATGGGGGGATAAGTTACAGCGGAAGCCTAAGGACTCTGCGCCCTCAATGTTTTCCATCGGGATGGGAGAGTAGTCTAGTTTTTGATTGTAAATCCTAAGGATTTTATAACCCGTAGGGCCGGCCGAGGTGATAGTATAGTTGAAGGCGTCAGACAGCCAGGTCTCAGTGAGAAATAAAAAATCAGGCTGTTCGTCTAAAAGTAGGCCATAAATGTGTGGTTCATGCTTTTGCATAGAGCGACAATTTAAAAGGGTGGCTTTTAAGTCCTCTGCTTTCTTATTGTTTTTACACTTATTGTTGCGTGGGAGGATCTTAGGTGTGAGATTCCTGGGCTGGAGGGGAGACCAGTTGGAGTTATTGCATCGAAAGTCTACCTCCAAGCTCGGACCAGCCGCTGTACACTGCCATAATGATAGCCGCCTAAGGGTAAGCAGTTTTTCCCTATTGTAATATAGTGCAAGAAACTCACCAGAGGGGAACTGGCAGCATGGCTGGTGGCAGGCGCAGACGGACATGCTTTTGGCGCACCATCGGCGCGCCAGCGGCGTGCCCGCTGCGTGTCTCTGTTTGAATTGGGAATTTATAGGCTAATGCCTATGATGCAAACTGGATCACTAACACAGCTGAGGAAGTGGAAACTGCGTAGGCGGAAGTGAGGAGCCCTCTAGTAGCCCTACACACAATCGGCGTATCAGCCACGGTGGACCAGGACTGGAGGAAAAGTGAGATGCGAATCGAAGCAGCTAAGGGGGTGTAGGCAAGCAGAATCAAGTAAAGTGCAAGTGCGCGTAGGTAAGAGAAATTGTTAAAAAGCACAGAGTCATTCAACCACATATATACAATTTAAAAAGTCTCAAAAACCTAGTAGTAGGGCAGGAAGCACTAAATTCTACCGCTGTAAGCTGCGTTCCTGCATTTACATTGGGAAAATATAGGCTAATGCCTATGGTGCAAACTGGATTGCTAACGCAGCTGAGGAAGCGGAAACTGCGTAGCAAAAAGGGGCGCAAATTGGATGTTCTGAACAGGGGCCCCCAAAATCTGTTTGGCCCAGGGCCCCCAAAATCCTTAAGATGTCACTGCACATGACCTCGCCCTGTTCACAGGAGCAGTCGGTGCTTTCCGTGCACACACTAAACTCGCACAGTTACTCATTTACCAGCCAATTAAAGGCCCGAGATTACCCATTCCTCTCACCAGGAGAGAAACAAGAACCAGCTGAAGCTTGTTTCAGGCGGGGCGCCGCCACGTGTTATCCTCTGCACACGTCAGCCCTTCAGAGAGAATTCCCTGCTGTGAGAGATGCCTCAGTGTGTTTGCAGCTTCCAGGGTGACTCGGGAATCTGGCAGGTTGCTAGGTACCCAGAATAGAAGAATTGTATCTGAAAAGTGATGTATGTTCATACGAGGTTTCCTTCGCCCGTGAAGACCTCAGACAGTGCTTAATTTGTAAAATAAATAAATAAATAAATAAAATGTGCCCTCGTCAGGAGATCATCACAGCTTACTCCACCCATTGCCCCTGCCAGCGTTGCCAATGACAGCACCAACACAACTAGTAACCATCAAAGTCCTGCTAGTGCTACAACTCAGACTGTTCGAAGCCCCCAAAGCTGTAAGAATGGCTTGGGCGGCTGGTATTTGTTGTTTGTAATGTATATTGAATTAATAAACAACTGTTCTGCTAATCTTTTTATTGCATGAATAGCACCACCGTGTGGCAGCTGTCATAAATGTTGACAATAAATCACTGGATCAAACTAAGCACTGACCCCAGGTATTAATTACGTTCCCTCTCCTTGAGTAAAAATCTTCTCAGCATGTAACTTTGCTGCTGGGCCATGTTTTAAGGATCACTTTGGAGTCACATGTGTGCACATTGTTACTAGATGTGCTCAGATATCTCGAGATCCCAATCTGAACTCCTATGCAGAGGTAAGCAAAGGAGTAGCGATAAAATTAGAGCTCCCTTGTCTCTTTCATCCAAACATGCATCCAGTCATCCTTTCACCCTTCCATTCACCCACTGACATCCACTATTTTACCTTTGCATTCTGTCAACCACTAATTCTTCCATCCATAATTCAATCTTTTCACCATCCATCAATCCATTCATCCATGTTATGTTATGTTATGTTGTCTTGTAAAGCGCATGGCTACCCCAGCAATGGGGCGTCCCAGCGCTGTAGACCACTGGGGAACCCGTCCTGGCTTTCCCTGTGAAATGATCCCTGCTGGGTATCTCCAAGGTGAAACCAGGCATCCCCGGTGTATGTGGGGGGCCGTTGTGGAGATGAGGCAAGCTAATGCCCAGAGTTGCCGAGTGTGATCCCCGGTTAGAGTAGGCACCGAAGCGAGAATTATCGAGTCCGCTGACCCTGGTCCACGACCCTGCCGCGTCGGGAATTGAACCCTGGTCCCGGGCCGTCCTCTGCTTCCAGGTCTGCCGCCTCTAACCAGTGAGCCACACCACACCACGCATCCATACACCTCTCATCCATACTTTTGTCCACCCACCTATCATTCATTCATCCACCAACAAATACATCCATTTGTCCATCCACTCTAGCATCCAGTCTCTTGCCTTTTTACCCACTCATCCATTCATCGCTTTACTCTGCCATCCTTTCACCGGTTTATCCGCCCATCCATTTACTCTGCCATTCGTCAGCTATCCATTCACTCATCCTTTCACTGCCTCATCCATCTACCCACTTATCCATCAATCCAATTATCCATACATTGTTTCACCCTTCCTTCCATTTATTATTCCTTCAATGTTTCCTCCTCTATTTACCCATCTTTTGCTCTTCCTTGCTCCAGCAAGTCTTTATCACAGTATCTACCAGTTTTTGTTGGCCAAGCTGTGGACAGAAGACGTACCAGCTGAAGCTGCTAAAGCTGGAGGGGTGGGGGTGGGAGTTGACGACGCCTCTAGAAGGTTCCCTTTTCTAAAGAAAAGTGACAGGTTTTGAAACTCTGGGTGAAATGCACCTCTCAGCACCTTTCAAAGGGAATTAGTTTAAGCACGAGGCAGTTAGATGTGCACACGCACCATCAACACTACACAATATATCTCTGTAATTTAATATCTCCTTACGCCAGTCAGTGGACACCCAAGCAGCCCATTGTAACCAAAGAAACAGGTGAGTCCTTCTGTACAGGCACCTTTACACACAGTACTGTACCACATCACTGACAGGACTCGAAGTCTCGGCTGCAGACGCCTCTAGCTGACTATTGGCAAGACCCACTGTTTCCAGCACATTACATGTACCTAAAGCAGAGGTCTTCAAACTGTTTTGCTCTGAGCCCCCCACCTCCCCTAAGCAAAATGGTTTGAGGTTGGGCCCCCCTCCAAAACTCTATTAACTTTGCGATGTGTTCAAAGAAGCCAAATAAAGATAAAAGCAAGCTGATTGCAGACAAAGCTGTAATGGACAAAAACATGCTGCTTTTGTATCAAAGATTTAGAGCTTACCTCACACGCAATAAACAAAGTAGTAAACAAAGCACTGCACTGCATGTGTCACATATTTGAAAACAATGTCACGGGTGAGAGGAGAAATGCGAGACACGGCCTGGCGGCCGTGAAAGTGAAAACAGTAATGCAGAGCTAAGAAGTGGCTTAACAATCAGAGCAGCCGAGTTTGAAGCTGGGGAACCAGGTTCGAGCCTGTGATTCTCTGCAAATCTGCCCGTGCCTTAAAAAATATATATACTGTGTCCTTCTGTAATGCAACTTGTGCTCATGCAAAGCACTCTGATACCTTGGAGTCGAGTTCGCGCAATACAAATTATGTTAAATTACAAGTCCCGGAACTTTCCAGTCACAAATTAAGCAGGGATAGCGCAAAGGGGGGTGGGGGAGAGGAGGCGGGGGAGAGCAAGGAAAGAA
This sequence comes from Lissotriton helveticus, assembly GCF_964261635.1. Taxonomy (NCBI): domain Eukaryota; kingdom Metazoa; phylum Chordata; class Amphibia; order Caudata; family Salamandridae; genus Lissotriton; species Lissotriton helveticus. The sequence goes on from NC_136061.1 coordinate 1,484,648,963, forward strand.
TGAAAGAGGAAGACATTTGCGCAGAGGGGGGCGGGTGAGAGGAGGCATTCTGAATAAAACAACACACAGCTCACAGTTCGTTTTAACAAGTCCTGCAGTTCTGAAGTCGGCTGCTCCGCACATTAGCCTATCTCTCTCTTTCACTATGCTGCATGTCCTGGTGCTGGCAGTCAGGGTGTAGTGAGCACTGGCTAAGCTTTGCATAGTATAGAAGATGCACAGATAATAGCTAAAAGTATTCAGTAAACTCAAAATCAAACTATGCGATGTGGGGAAGCAAAAGCAACAGAAAGTTTGGGAAAGGCACATCTATAAAAAATTAACTTTGTGATGTGTTCAAAGAATCCAAATAAATATAAAAGCAAGGAGATTGCAGACAAAGCTGTAACGGACAAAAACATGCTGCTTTTGTAGCAAAGATTTAGAGCTTACCTCACACGCAATAAACAAAGTAGTAAATAAAGCGCTGCACGGCATGTGTAACATATTTGAAAACAATGTCACTGGTGAGAGGAGAAATGCGAGACACGGCCTGGCGGCCGTGAAAGTGAAAACAGTAATGCAGAGTGAAAGTGAAAACAGTAATGCAGAAGCTAAGGAGTGGAAGGCGCCCTCAACACAGCACACGTCTAAACAAGAACATCGCCGAAAGAAAAAAAAGCAGCCAGGAAAGGATCCCTTTGAAGTGGTCGTGAAAGTAAAAGCAATTAGGGGGGAGCAGAATTGAGGCCAGTGCGCTCTGCGTACGCTGGGGAAGCCTGTGGGAGGGAGGCTGATGGCTTTGATGTGCGGAAATGCGCGTGCTTGTATTCACGTGAACTGTTTGAAATCCGCCCGATGGTTTGAGAACTTTTTTGCCTACTATAATTCTCGACTATCCATTCCTTGCGGAATGGGACAGGCGAGACCTAAAAACATGTATTGTCCCAAAAATACTGCTCCCCATGATTGTGGGAATCTGAGCCCCTCACATTCTTGGACCCCAATATAACTACACCTTCTGCATTCATTATATAGCAGTCCTGAGTAGCAGACTATCTCCTCTGCATCTTTCACTTCTTTCAGGCCCTGCCTGACCATCACTTCGATTTTGAATCAGGCTCTCTGACCCTTTCAGAAAAAAAAGAGCTCCCACAGGTTGTCTCCCTTTTTTCTGCACGGGAGCCCTTGGTCCTAATGCTAGAAAGGAAAATAAGCTCCCTTGCCCCTTTTTAGGTCGAGCATTCGAGACCTCTTGTATATACTTTAGTATGTACTTATATGTGTATGTACTGTATGTACTTTGTGGACTCTGGAGATCAGCCCTCGAGGAAGTTGAAGGGCCTTCGCAAAAAGGGAAGTTGTAGAACCTTCACAAAAAAATGAAAGGCGAGTAAGTAAGTCACTTTCCCTCCAAAATATGTTCATTCTCTTCCCAGAAACTTTTTTCTTGCACAGGCCACTTTGGATAGACAATGATGCTGTCTGTGTTAGGTCTGAAGTGCAACATGCCACAATACTTGCCATTTATTTCTTCACAGTTGTTTAACCTCTACTTTACTACTTTCATTTATTACTTTTTTAATAAGATCAAATTTGTCCTTGGTATAACACTTTTCCTTCACCATTTGTGGTCTGTTTGTAGTCTGCATTTTTTCTTAAAGAAGAAATTTTCTTAAAGAAGAAAACAAACAATCTCTGGTTCTCGCTTGTTTTCTTGTAGCCGCCCTGAGAGGCGGCTACAAGCTGAGTGTCTGAAGCTGTAGCAGTTCATGAACAGACTCATTCACGCTGACCCCATGGGTAACCTTGGGCTAAGTTACATCCCAGGTTAGCCACCACACATTTTAGGAAGAATATCACTCTGTGTTTTAAGTTAGGAGATTGTAACCAGAGGTGGTTTGATGCCATTAAAAGACTGCTAGCAAAATATTGGTACGTCTGGAGAATACCGGTGCACATCAGTAGGTAATTCCAAAGCTAATGCGTGCACATTCCAAACTTTTGAATTCTTTAAAACAAACAGAAAAGTTGTATGACAGACAAAGCTATCCACAGTATTTTTGTTGGCAATTAAATTAAATCGGAATTATATAGTGCTTACTACCCCAAAAAGGCGCAGATGCACTTAATGTCGTTTTTGCTCCCTAGGAACGGTGAATCCAAGCATTGCCTCACTGCTGCCAATGCCTCCGTTCAGATGGTTGAGAAATTGCTCTTCAATCCCTAGCAGCACAGCACCCAGGTTAAAGTGCTGCATGGCTAAACACTTATAAGCTCCCAAAGGCAAGACCTATTGGCTATGCCAATGCTTTTTGTTCCCAGCTGCTACCATAAGGACTAAACTGCAAACAAAATTAGGTACAGTAATGCTATATTTTGGAACAGTTCTACTGCCCCTAAATTCAAATAAAGAAATAAAGGTCTTGAAAGCAAAGGCGTGTCTTTTATTCTATGCAACATAAATATAAAATGCCACAGATTAAATAATCTTCAGAGTCAGTCCGAAGGCAAAGGGGCATTGCTTCCTTGCAATGTTTTTATGTTATATTTGTGAAAAGTAGGCGAATATAGGATCTCATTGTCTGCAAGGACTAAGTGCTGAGTAGCATTACATGTATGACAGTTTCGTCACCTCCTTGTTTACAGTTACACCCAGCTGAGGCTGTATGTAATGGACCAGTTGTTGATATAGATCAGTGTTGGTAAAGTGCCTGTCCTGTACCTAATATATAATTACCTTTTTATCTCTGGGAATAGCTGGTCTAGGTACCATTCATACATTGCAGAGGGTTTGATTTCCAGACAGTGGGTCCTTAATTTGCCACTGTGCTGAGCGTTCTTGCAGACAGAATATGTTTCCCTTCATTTTAGGCATGCTTGAAGTAGTCAATGATGATGGATTAGTCCAGAACTCTGCAGTCTATAGCAGCTAGAGTGGTTTGCGTGAGTCACTGCTTTGACAAATGTTGCTCGTGATGTTTAAGTAATGGTGAGCCCTGGTTCCATTTTTGCATCCAGTATAGGATCAGTTTGAGTGCTGGATGAGGTTCAACACCATACAAGCCTAATTCTAGTCCTAAAGAGGCAATGGAGGTCCCTGGACCTAGACTTAACAATCGTCATAGGAATTGTTTTTCAGCTTTCATCAGTCTAGTAACCTTCTTCAACCCCATAGCTCTGCCCCATAAGATGCTGCAGCTAGATCTTTTATATGGTATGCACGGAGAGCGGGTTTATCTGATAGTTGGCTGCATTTGTTAAAAAAGCATAAAACGGTGTTCGCATATTGGCTCATGATTGCTTTGCTTTTTACTGGCTGCTTGGCCCAGAGCACCTTTTCCTCAAATCGAATCCCCAGATAATGACGGCAATGCACATGATATAGGGCTTTGCCATGGATTTTAAATGTGTTCTCCTGATTGGGCCTTGGATTTAGTATCTTAAATTCTGGGTTCTGGGTGTTGACTCTGCAACTCCAGATCTAGCATCACCTTCTCAGGTTTGGTGTTAAAATCTGGATGAAGGCTTCCTTTTTTCTGTTAGTCTACGTGAGGCATAAAGGATAATGTTGAACATCATTAGTACTCGTCTCTAGCACATCTAGATGAAATTGGAAATCTTTGTCAGGTGTAAAATAGACGTTAAAAAAGCTAAGGACCCCTGCATTACTAGTGCAAAGTCTGGTTGAGACCCAAATCTTTAGGCATCCTTTGGGCCTGCCCTTGCCTTGTTTTGTTGCTCTTATAGTATAGGTAGTATACAATCAATTTCGGGCCCATGTCTCATGGAAAAAGCAAATAACGTGGAATTTAATAAAAGTGACCCATTCTTTGACCTCAGTTTTTTATTTCAAGACTGTGATATTACAACTTGCTATTCCTCCTTGCTCACTTTTATGTGAATGGGATTTAATTCCTATGGAGTATAATTGTGATGTTTTGAAGAGAGACCTGCAGGCTTGAGGGAAGCCACAGCCAATTATTTATTGAGTATAAGCGTTTGTTCTGTGGGCTTTTGTGTACAGTGTCGTCTGGCAAGCCCTTTCCTCTAGCAGGTTGAATTTGAATTCTTAGGTTTTGCATATTGCATTCAGAGTTGCTGCTTGTTGGGCCGCAGGCTGATTGATCTAAGTATAGTAAAAGGTCGATGGTGCCCCTGTACGTAGGAAAAATGAGTCTCTACCACTGGTACAAGAATGCTTGAAAATGATTCAGGTCTCCCTTTTTAGATCAGTATTCTCCAATTAGCTAGCATACGGCTTTGTAACAAAATGTCTTCAGCAAGGTTTTTCCTTGACCACCTGGTTACAGTGATATCCCTTTTGTTGTTGAGGCTGTAAAAGGGATGTAAAAGCAACACTAAGTAGATCAAAGGAGCACACTTTCCCCAGTCCTGATAGCGATTTTGACAAGCTACCTCTTTTCAGGAAATCACGATAGCCCTTTGGACTGATACGTTGGTTTGAAAATAATTATTTTGTTTTTATTAGAGTCCCTATTATTGCTGTGAGGTTTCAGGGCGTCATTGAAGGTGAGGTTTCAGGGCGTCATTGAAGGTGAACTGTCTAAATGCTTAGATTTGAGTGGCACTGGTGTTCGAGCATGAGGATTTCAAGTGGGATTGAAGCAAGGTTGCAGTTATTTTACTCTGAAGACATTGAGTAAGGTGGTTATATAGGGTGGTGGGCTGAGACAAGCCTTAACTTTGGAAGCAAATGTTCCTAGAGCTAGGATGAAAATCTGAATTTTCTTTGGGTTGAGGTGGTTCTTTTTGATCATGTAACATTTGGTTGGATGTGGCAATGTTTGGGGTTTCCACAGCTTGATTGTTGGGATTCGTACTGGTTATTTTATTGCCAGATCTGTCTCGATCAGGTTTGGATACTTGCCTGAAATTAGCTTCTTCTCGAACATCCGCAGGTGCCCCTTTGCAATCTTGGTATTGCCTAAATACAACAACAAATTTAAAGAAGGAGGGTCCTAGGGAAGTTTAGCGACCTGCAAAGGATTCAATCCCCAATTATTATCAGACAAAAACATGTGCAAAATCCTTGCGTCTATTATGTGCAAAATATTGAAAGTTACGAGATTAAGCCATAGACTACCCCACACAGATCTAAGTGTGGGAAAATCCCTTTTCAGGACGAAATCCCTCACTCACCAGAAGTGACATGCTACATCATATGGGATTCTCCTCTCAAAGGAAAAGCCTAGTTCTTTTGAGGGCTACAACCCCCTCTCTGAGAGGGAGGAGCTCAGGGATGTTTTTGACTGATTTTGGATGTTCTAAATACACATGTGAAGAGCAGGATAGTGGGAGCAAGGGCGCAGCGCAAAGAAAATGCAAAATGTGAAGGGAGTGTAAATAAAACTAGCTAGGGGGTGTCAAATGTATGTTTTATTCGGGACACCCTCTGCCAGGATTAAAAACAGTGCACCAGCGACATGGATTTAAGTCGCAGTGGTATGGTCAAAGATAATGGTCGACATGTTTCAGCCTAGAGTGCCCCTGGGTCGGGCTAGGCTTTCTTCAGGACCTATACAGATGCTGCTGCTACAGTACTCAAGTGAGTAAAGCCAAAAAAGATACAAGAACCAAACGTGTTCAAGATTCCGACTGCTCCAAAAGGTGAAATTACCTATTGCAAACAGAAACATTTGTTCAAATTTATACAACCTGTGTGAACAGGATACAACTATTGGCTTAAATCTACTGTAAGTAAAGAAATGGAAGACAAAATATCCTTACCGGCTATTGCTGGGTATTGCTCCACTTAGTATATATTTTTTGCCCTCGTTGATATGGTTGTGGCCTCATAGGAGCCTGTTAATTTGGGCTAACAGAGGGTTCGGGGCTGCTGTCAAGCCGGTTGGCTTGGAGGACGGTGACTATTGGAAATCTTTGGCTATGGGTGTGCTTGCGTCAAGAGTGGTGGAACCTCAGATCTTGCACGGGATTTACAGTTGCTGTCACATTGTGTTAAGGGATGTACAAGTCTGTACAATTGAAGCTGGTTGGGTTACGTCTTTTTACACAGGCCTCTGCATTTATGGATCATCCACCATGAACTTGCAATTGCTCGCAGCCTTGTCACGTTTCTTGCTCAGTGATTTTGTTTTTTTAATATTTGATATGTGCTTTGCTTAGGCCCTTTTTGGCTACACAAGCAGTAGACAGGTCAAGCATATTTATATTGTTTTCTGAGGTTACATTATTATTACCGGCAATGAACAGTCAAGGGGGAAGGCCCACTTGGTCTGCGACAGAAACTGTGAAACCCATACCGTAGAGAAGTGTGGCTCAATGGTTAGAGCGGCAGACCCTGATGCAGAGGTCTGGCCCGGACCAGGATTCAATTCCTGCCTTGGCGGGTCTTGGGCTCAATTTTCCTGGACCTGATAATTCTCGCCTCGGTGCCTATTCTAAGCATGGGTCCCACTCTGCAACTCTGGGCAATAGCTTGTTTAATCTCCACAACGGCCCCAACAGCGCTAGGATGCCTGGCTTCACCTTGGGGGTGCCCAGGAGTGGGCACTTCACAGGGAAACGCCAGGAAGGGTTCCACAGCGGTATGTGTACAGCGCCTTGAGACCCTTTTGGGGGTGATACGTGTGCTATATAAGCACTACATTTACATTTACATTTACAAACCCATTCTTGGTCCGTCATAAACTTTCTTTGGGACCCTTCCATTTATTCCGTACATCAGGTATACTAGGACTCTCATTTTTAGGTCCAGCCTGAGCCAGCGCGCAAGCTATTCTCTGGCGATGATCTGTTGTAGTTCAGTACTGGAGAAAAGCCCTGCCCACTCCCCGCCCATATCTTTCATTGGCTTGTGCCTTTGTCATTCGTAAATGCTAGCTTCTGATTCTTTAATAGGCTTGTTAGTCCCTCCTTAGTACGGCTATGTCTTAATTTGTAACCTCCCATGGCTACTGGCCCCTTTACCTGGTTGTTACAAGGGTACGTGTTATTTACTCTTGTAAGCATTGTTTTCTCTATTGAGTTTCTCCTACTTCAGACACAACGATATTTGCACTCATGCTCCGTGCTTCACGTCCCGCACTACATCACACAGAATGGCAGCCACGCGCTTTTAATTTTCTGGCACGGCGCCTGCAGTATTTTGCACCAATGACATTTCAGATCCCTCCCAGCAGCCCAGGCTTTTGAATTGTCGCTGCGAAATTCCCCAGCAGGCTGGCGCAAACAAAGCAAGTTCACCCCTCCGATGCTCACAAACCCAGTGAGGTGGCTGCCTCGTGCTCATCACCGCTGGGGGTCTCGAGAGTGCAAGGATACTCGAACTGAACGTGCGGGGTCACCGCCTAGTTTACTTCCACAGCTGCACTGTAGTCTTCCTTGTTTTTGTCAATTTCAATTGTTGCAACTGGCTACCAGGCACTTAGCCCCGAGTACTGAAAAATCGCTCAAAGCAGGACGTCTTCTAAGAAGGCGTTTTGACAATTTGTGTGTTGCCGGTATCAGAGCTTCATTGAGCTATAAGCATCATTTCTGCTGAGGAATAGCTAGATTTGCACTGGTGCACTTTGTAAACTGAGGGCGGTTCCATATACTAGTTTGTACGGCTGCTTTCGGCAATCAACTTGTTTCCGTGTGCAGTGACGAGGGATGGTTCGCAAGCACACCATACCTATGCAGGATCTCACCTGAATAGGAAACTTTTGAAATCTACCCCCGCCCGCCCTCCTGTCCCTCTTTCTGCTATATTGCAGTACCAGTGAGTAGCTGGTCTTGTTCTGGCCTTGGGAGGGAGGGGGGGTGGGGGGGGACGAGACCACACCAGATATTTGTGTGAAAAAGACTGCTTTAATGGAACAGGTGCACATAACATTTTCAACTCCTCGGCAAATGCCTTACAAAACTATACCTCACTAAATAAAACACTTACCCCCCCACCCCCCCCCCCCCCCCGCCCCTAAACATTTTACAGACCCGCCCCCACCCAAACATTACAACATTACAGTAATTACAAACTATAATTCAATGCATAAACATAAGCTTATAAATCTAAAAGCATCATCCCCAACAATTCCACTGCCTGCCCCTTCACCACTAACGCTCACCCAACCCCTGTGAGTACCCTGACAAACAATCTGCCCAAACAATCCCAGTCAATGACCCAACTTTAAACTATGAATAGGGTGATGAAGACTGGTGCACAGCCTAAAGATTATTTCGGAATAGTTGTGTTCTATTTGTCTTGTCAGTTCTGGGTGCCACCTGGGTGACGTCTCTTGTCTTGGACGCCTGTATAATACTCAAGTGTGTGCTTCTAATATGCCATTAGTTGCATCCCCTGGTGCACACCTGTATCTCCTTGATGTCCGTCAATGATTCCTTTAAAAAATATATACCACTACTTCTTGTATGGTTGAATTCGTTTTATTCAATAAATGTTCTCATTTTCTTTATGAAATTACTTTCATTTCATATCTTGTATTTCATATGTTTCTATTGACATCATAGCTTCTTGTTTGTCCAATGCATTTCGGGCATTGTATGCCCTTCATCAGGGAGCATGTGCTGGAAAAATCAATCGAAATTATATTCACAAATGCAGCATAATCCTACATAATAAACATGAGATCTTCGTAACTCACTCCATGCGTACATATAGTGCTCACAGTGCTCATAATGTGTTATGCCCAGTGTTAAGGTAAAAAGTGGTTCACACGGACGAACGTATCTTAAACTTACATGTCAGAAGTGGAATGGACTCCACTGTGTTAAAAAAGGGTCAAACGAGTCACGAAAACTTGTGGGACTGTAGAGTAGAAAATATATAGTCGTGAGCATTATCGTCATGGCATAAGTACAATGTCATTACGCAGACCCCAAAGGTCCGTTTGGAAACTTACTGTCAAGACGCGTGGCGTCCCTTCCTTCTCTTCGGGTTCGCGGGTAATGCTCTCGGAGTGTATCCGCTATGCTTGTCTGTACCTACTTCCTAGTTACGATGTGGAAAACGTCCTGATTGGGTGGCGAGTGCCGATCACGTGGTAGTGACAGTCATGGAAATAAAGAAAAAACTAAGAGGTCTTGTCAGTCTGAAGTGAAAGAAACACTCAGACAAGTGTAGTGTACACAAAAACGATCGAAAAAGGTGGCAAGCGGCGAAAAATGAAATATGTAAAAGTGTAATGTAAAGGTCAGTGTGTGAAAAGAGATTAAAAACGCATGGCGATTGATGCACCAAGCATCGAAAACAGAATCAAGGAGTACAGCAACATTATAAATCAGATGACAGCTTATGTTATAAATAGCACGCAAATTCAATGCGATCATTTAAACCAAAAGGTTTACTTGAGTTCATGGTGTAAATCCAGTTGTTCTGTCTCTGAAGTAGATGCTTGTTATTGTCAGTCCTTCTCTCCTGCAAGTAAAATCAATTATCCCTTGGGATCTGAAAATGAAAATTGTTATCAATATTTATCTCAATCATACATCCATACATTCACTTCTTGTGTGGCTAATGTTATTCTATATTCTGTATATATGAAATGGTGCCCGGTTCCCAAACCTCCTATCTAGGGACTAATGGAAGCGCCTGAACAGTATAATATTCCAATGTATACATTTATTGATATAAAAAAAAAATTCTTTAAAATCATTAAAAAAAATCACAATTACATAAATACATTCACAATGTTCAAACAATATGATTAAAACCCAGCAAGAGACCAAGTTCCGTGATTTTGGTCAATTATCGGTATGTCAACTCAAGGGAATCACATAAAGTCCACAATCCAATTGATCAATTCTGGGACCTGGTTCCTTGAATTTGACGTACGCGTTTCGGTGTGTAGTTTTATAAAAAACACCTTTATCAAGACCACAATTTCGTCTCTTTCGTGCTTGCAATAATGTTCAGTAAAATTGTCTAAACAAAACAATAATAATGAATAAAAAACACTGACATTGTGTTTCAATAAATTTAAGAGAACTGTTCAGGGGCTTGGCATGCACGGGGTACTCTCAAATTCTATCCATGATGATTGCTAACTAAACCTGTTCTACAATCTATTGTCAACAGGGTAGAAACATCATAAAAGCAATCTTGCAACATTGATGTGTACAGATGCATTAAAAAGAACACAATATTGTGGTTTCTAATCGTAACATTACATAACCTTTCTAAAACCGTTATACAAACTAATACTCCCACAATAAGAAAATGTCATGAGAGCAGTCTAATGTCACCATTGTTTGCATCTATATTATAAAAATCTAATGTTATGATTTCTAATCATGACTCTACATAGCACTCTAAACATGCGATGTTATATAATCAATAATGATGCCCCCCAGAGTCCCCCCCCAGTCTTAGTTCCAATATCTTACCCCTATATTTAGTGTCAGCCTCTCTCATACGCATACACACATTCATTGCATTACATACCTAAAGCTACGGGACTTTATATATGTCCGTAGTGGTTGCCAAATCCTATGATGATGCTAGCATTCAACCCCACAGATGAATAGTTTAGGGTAAACGAGCACGAGCCAAGCTTTTTTGAGTGCTACAGCCCCGTGCGCGAAACTAAAGGAAAATGCAAAAACACGAGGCATGCCTTTTAATATACAAATCATGTTCGTGTTAGAAATAGCTGACCAATCGTCAAAGATAACATTAAATTGGTACGTGGTAGGAGACTAAACTTCGTCCAATGCTAAAGATAGCGTCTGGTTCGAAATTTCAATTTTCAGATTTTAGTCTGCAATTTGCATAAAGAACATCAATGAGCTCACCAAACTCTACACTTTTAAAACAAGCCTCAAATATCGTCGCTCATGTTTTGTTTTACATACCTTTAACGTGTCCTAATATTATATAGAGGTACACGTGCACTTGTAGTTGAACGCGGTATTTCGTGAGTATTACTTCAAGCTTCCGGAGCCGTTTTCAAGAAGCAGCATCAGGTCCCCATATACGGTGGATCCTGTGGTAGAGTATTGCAAGTAATTATTTACTACCGGGATTATAAGCGTGACCCCCTCTGGTTATAGCCTCCCGTTAGTTCTAAAACTCAGGGATAAAGGACGGGTTTAGACAAAGATTTTTCACAACCGCACTAAAAAATACCTGGTATCGTATATGGCCGCGTCTGCTCGGGAGTCAGCAAAGAATGTTAGAGCGGTTATCGCTCGCCCGGTATATATATACTCACAATCTGGCGTGTTTTGTTAGATACGATGCCGGTGTGTGGTTCTTGCTGCCCGTGTCTCACGTGATCCACGTGTTTGGCGTCAATACGTAAAATCCTCTCTTTTTTTTGCAAGAACCATTTCAACATCTTTATAGATCGTAACAGATAGTGACAATCCCGCCGTCTGAATATTGCCCGATACTGAATCGCACACGGCAGATTCTAATGTAATACAATGTTATAGGCACTATTTTATAAAAAAAGTTTATCAAACTCCAATAATACAAGATGTTAATTGATGCAACCCAAGAGTAGGTGACGGCTACCTAATGTGAATTATACATGAATATTCATAGAGCAGCGTGCCTGTAGATGTAGAACGCATTATGTTCAACTCTTTCATTTGGACATGGGGCATTGTGCATACAGAATGTGCAATGTCTGTATGAGGCAAGTCTGTGAACTTTACCAAAGTGTTCCACAAATGATAACAAATTTTAACAAATTTTTAGAGTTAATGTACAAACCCTATATTAGTGTACATCTGGAAAGCATGGATGCGAGAGGTCCAGAGGGCTGCCGGCCGGACGGCGTCCCTCAGGGGCGAATCGCATCCCGCTGGGTCACATGTCACTGTGTTTCTGTTTTGTTATCTGGTTTTTTATGGAAAGCATCCAAAAGGATATCGTTATTAGTGTCACGATTATAAGGACAGCATGATCGATCAGAAGTTGTACCATATGTTTTGTCACTAAAAACAAATTATGGTACACTAATAATCCTTTCCCACTCTTCCCTGGAGTTAAGTCCAGTGCGTACCGTGTCCAGAATGGATATGTACCACTGTTCACGTTTTTTACGCTTGGTGGAAATATCGCCACCTCGTTTACTGCGGAGTTCTTAACTTCTCTCCTGCAAACAGTTTCTAAAATGAGAAATTGTAATTGTGACACATTGTGATGTTCTTCCATGAAATGAAGTGCAACTGACGATTTCTGGTTGTGAGTCCTTATATTGGATTTGTGTTCATTAATCCTCGTTTTGATTTTTCTCTCTGTCTTCCCGACGTACACTTTGCCGCATGGGCATTTCAACATATATATTACATTGGGAGTGTCACAGCTTGCAGAGCCAGCTTCCAGGACGGAATGAAAGACATCGCAGACTGGATGAAGCTCAGCCGCCTGAAACTGAACTCAGACAAGATGGAAGTCCTCATCCTCGGCCCATCCATCTCCGCCTGGGACGACTCCTGGTGCCCCCCTGCTCTGGGCCCCCCCCACCCAAGCCCACGGACCACTCGCGCAACCTGGGCTTCATCCTTGACTCCTCCCTCACGATGGCCAGGCAAGTTAATGCTGTTACCTCCTCCTGCTTCAACACACTCCGCATGCTCCGTAAAATCCTCCGCTGGATCCCCACTGGAACCAGGAAAACGGTCACCCAGGTCCTCGTCACCAGCCGTCTAGACTACGGGAACGCCCTCTACGCTCGGACCACCGCCAAACTACAGAAAAGACTCCAGCGCATCCAGAACGCCTCAGCACGACTAGTCTTGGACATCCCCCGACACAGCCACATCTCCGCCCACCTGAGGGACCTGCACTGGCTCCCCATCAGCAAGAGGATCACGTTCAGACTCCTCATCCACGCACACAAGGCTCTCCACGACTTGGGCCCCGAATACCTCAAAAACCGCCTCACATTCTACACGCCAACGCGCCAGCTCTGCTCCGCCAGCCTCGCCCTCGTCACCGTCCCACGGATCCGCAGAACCACCACCGGAGGAAGCTCCCACGAGTTGCTGATACCATTTGTTGTCGTATTAAAAATAGCTCTGGTATAGGGTGAAAACCATAAGTTCCATCAGGAAAGTTTGCATAGGTAAATCAAAATCAGTTGTTATATCGCTTGTTCCATGGCTTCCTATCCTGAGCCATGCGGAACACAGTGGAGTCCATTCCACTTCTAACCAACTTTAAACTAAACACCAACAACTCTGCCAAACCTGGCCAACTTCCACTAATCCCCGCCTGCACCTGCTCCAGCGACAATACAAACCGACTACCCTGCGCACCAGACCAACAAAGGGGCCCAAAGAAAAATTTGTTAAGGAATCAAACCAAAAAAGAGGGGAAAAATTAAAAGGAAAAATTAGCCGTAAGGCCTAGAAACCAATCAACCTAAAAAAGAGAGGGAGGGTGGGAGGGGAAAAAATTCTATACTAACGCTCCAGCCACCAGGTCACCAATGACAAAATGGTGGCTGGAAACAGTAGCCCAACGCCTTTAAGCGGTGGGCTACATTGGGCTGGAAAAACAAAGCCCAAAGGTAAAAACCCGCCTAGGTCTGGGTTAATTAATCTTCGCAGAGTTTAGGGCTGTACAGGTTTAATCATTCCCTTATGATTGTGGTGTCTCAGTGTCTGACAGGCCGTTAGGTTCTGGCGTCTCATCATATGAGCTAACAGCACCGCTACCTGGCAACAAGGATTTCAGTGCCGGAGTTGTGGATGATGACCGCGCTTAAGGGCTGCAAAAAGTACAAGGCATGCTTTTATAGTTATGTGATTATTGGTAGACGAACCTGAATAGCATCTGCTTCTTTTATGAACGTTTTTCTTCTATACAGGGTGCTGAGACTTACTGATTTCATCCACATGTGGTGTACTAAGAGCTGCGCTTGTCACGTGTCGTGGATCATGGTGTAATTAGTTAGACCATTCCTCTATATTTATATATGTATGTGCGTGTGCGTGTGTGTGCGTCCATGAAAACTATAGTTTTTAAGTGTCTCAGTGTGATCAACGGCAGAAATTGTGAAATGGACTCCAGAATAAAAGTAGAAGGCTGTCCATGTGTGGGGCAGTAGTGAACCCTGTAACCAGGAACAAGGAACATGGCTAAAGGTCCAAAAGACGAGACTGAGTGCATTGCAAATGCTTGTTTTGGGCTTTTTTTTGCAATCTGCTAGGATTGAATTAACCACTTCAGGAACTTTGGCTAGTTTTTCAATGATGACTGAGAAATTGCATCGCTCACTGAATGGACCCGGAATTTAAGGAGTACCATACTGCTTCTTCAATCGCTCGCATTTTCATGTCAACTGTTACAGTGTTACTTGATATTTCACGCATAACCATAGTTTGGTCATCTAGTTTCGTTTTCTGAGACGTTAATGCACCAACTACAATATCTAAAGTCCTGCACAAAGTTTTAGTGATGGCAAGAATTGGCTGTGCTGGGGAGGTTTCCCTAGTGGCTTGAAATAGATTACTTATGCCCAGATTGGGGATGGCATGTTTGAACAAGTGGTTCTCTTCACACTACTTTCTAGACTGGTAGTTGAAGCTAAAAAATCACGAGGCGGCAAGTGATGGGTATCCACCAGATGGAGGACTTCTTCGTCTAATTTAAATGAGGCATAGCCGTTCTTTCTTTCTTTCTGCGTTACTTTTAGTAGTTAAAGAATAAGAAGTGGGAATCATGGTAGAATGGCCTTTCCCAGCGAACATGCAGTAGGCACTGTTATTCTTTGGATCAACTGGTAAGAATAATTCCTGAGATCAGGTTACTAATATATTTCTGCAATAATTGTGAAGATATTATTGGTCGGGATGATCAGATTGGAGTATTTGAGAACGCCACCTTGAATACAAGTCTTAATTGCTGATTCACAATAGTCATCTCTTACCTGGCTGCTACACTGATACTTATCTGCAATCTGAGTTTTTAACTTTATTTTCCAAGTTTCACATATAAAAACAATATATACGTAATGGTTAACCGTCGTATTTCGTGTTTATATTGAGAGACATCAGAATTTAACAGTTAAGTACAGGAATGTAAATATGGCTGTGAATATGCAAATATCAACATTTCACAATCTCAAAATTATAATGCCTTCCATGAGCCTCAACATCTTGTCAGTCAGAGCCCGGAAATGTTGCGCTTCTTGGTTCTGCGTGATGATTCATATATACTAGCCAGCTAAGGGTATCTCCATGTCTAGGAGTTGATGACCTGTGTGGAGCAACAGCATATCTGTGGGACATTCCCCGTTAACCTACATCCTCCAGAACAATGTCATTTTGCAATTGTGAATTGGACGTCTGATTCCATGCGGCAACATAAGCCCGATATCGCCCCCATATGTCTTTGGGACGTGGGGGCGATCCTGCGTCCCCACAATAAAACTATTTCCCTTTTGGCCAGTAATAATTCAAGAGATGCAAATCTCCTCACTTTCTTAGGAAGGTTGACCGTGTAGCCCAGTGGAGCCACTGTGGGAACCAGTGTTAGATTAATCATGTTGCCCAGTGTGGTATGTATCTGCTCCCAATATGATTGCAATTTGGGGCCTGTCCATGTGAGGTGCGGAAAGTCATATTCTGACAAGTATGGGGTCTGGAAGGATCTATTCTTTGTGCCATAGCGGGAGTCTAGTAAGTACGGCGTAGGAATTTAAAATGCAGCAGCTTATGCCTACTATTGAGGGAGACTGCCCTCGTCACCGCACAGCATTTTGCCCATTGTTCGTCTGTGATGGTGTGGCCCAGATCCTGCTCCCAAGCGTTGCGAATCTCCCCACCTCCAACCTGTCTGGCATTAGCACATACCTTGTATATCTTGGAGATGAGGTGAGTACCCGTCTCATTTTTAATGATCATTGTGAGTGGGGTAAAGGAGTTGGGCTCGATAGGATAAGTAGTCAGTGTGCCACGTAGAGCAGAGCGGAATCGCCCCAACACAAAGGTGTCCATAAAGGTGTGTGTTTGAAAACGGGCGTCTTCCGCGACCGAGAAAATGTGTTCAGCTGGGTAGAGGTCCTCTATTTTTCCAATGTTGAATTTGTCTAATGTGCGTTGCACCAATTTGTCCCTAGTGATAGGCAACCAAGTAGGGCTGGGGAGGGGTAAGGCTGAAGAGTATAATGTGGAGGCACCTACTACTCTCCGTAATTCATTCCATGCCCAACTGGTGGAGGAGAAGGTCTGTATGTCGCGAGGGTCTCTAGGAACTCCCTCCGGCAGTACGGTGGCCAGCGTGTCGGGCAGGACAAAATCTGCTTCCGACCGCAGGAATGGGATTCTGGCGTCAGGGTGGAACCATGCGTGTGCGTAGCAGCATTGGGCTCCCAAATAGTATCGTTGAAAGTATCGGACACCATAACCTCCTCTCTCATAAGGCAGGGTAAGCACCTGCCAGTGGACACGTGCCCTTTTTCCCCCCATACGAATTGAATGAGGTGCGTGCGGAATGTCGAAAACAACCCATTTGTTAGGGGAACGGGGATATTATTGAAAATATACAAGAATTTGGGAAGCACTACCATTTTAAGTATCACGACCCTGCCCGCTATTGATAGCTGCAGATGTAGCCAGCGTTCTACTTGGGCTTCTAAGGGGCAGATTGCCCGTCCATAGGTCAAACTAAGGATTTGCTCAGTGTTTAGGTGGGTGTGTATGCCCAAATATTTTACAGAATCTGTGCACAATTCCAGGGGGAAGCCGCAATCCCATTGAACCATGCTCAATGTCAACGGGAAAATCACTGACTTGTGCTAGTTAATACCCATGCCAAAAAACCGTCCAAATCTGAGTATTTCGCGGATGAGTGGTTCTAAGTTTACCTGAGGGTCCCGAACGTAGAGAATCGTGTCGTCCGCATATGAGACCAGTGTTAAATTGCAAGCCTCTGTGTAAATGACGTTCTTGAAAATGGCGGATCAGCAGATCCATGGCCAAAATAAACAAAAGAGGGGCCACAAGACAGTGAGAAGGGTTGGGAAAGAGTACCGTTTAATCAGAGTCTAGCCAGTGGTCAGCATGCTCATTCGGCGCTTGATCAAAAGGAAGGAAGGCCATTATAAGGAGTCAAAAGCTTTTTCCGCATCCAATAGGATAGCAGCAGCTGGAACTTTTGGGTCAATCCTATGTATTACAGCAAATAACGTTCTAAGATTTAAGGAAGTGGAGCGATAGGGGACGAAGCCCGATTGGGCTGGGCATATGATGAACTCCATTAATTGGGACAAACAAGTAGCAATAATTTTAGCCAATATTTTATAATCCAAGTTCAGTAGCAAAAGGGGCCTGTATGAGCTACATAGGGGTGTGTCCTTGCCCGGTTTGGGAAGGAGAATAATGACCGCCTCTCTTAGGGCATGGGGCAAAACCTATCTTTCAAGTGCCTCTGCGCAGACCTAAAATAGCTGTGGCACTAGTAAGTCTTTGTAGGTCTTATAGAAGTCTCCAGTAAAGCTGTCTAGTCCGGGGGCCGAAGAGCCTTTGAGAGCCTTAATCGCGTCAAGTACATCCGCCTCAGATATGGGTTCAGCTAAGAAATCCTGAATGTATTTTTCCAAATACACCAGCGCAATTTCTGACAAATAGTCTTCCTGAGCGGTATAATCGCTCGCTAGTTTCGATGAATAGAGGGCTGTGAAATAGTCCAAGAACTCATCACGAATTGTCGGGGTGGAATATAGCATTTGATCTGTGGACGTTCGGATTTCAGTAATGTAAGACCTGCTGTATGGGGGCAGGAGGATCTGTGCCAGAACCCGTCTGGGTCACTCAGCTTCTCCATACCGTCTGGCAGACTGGTATTTCCCCAAGTACAAAAGCTCCTTGTCCGCTGCCTCGCGATATTCAACAAGTAGAGACAACCGTTTGCCCTCCGAGTCCGGGTCCAAGGCCTGGAATGTTGCAGCATCTAAAACCACGAGTTCGCGTTCAATGCGTGCTAGTGTGTTACGCAAGTCTTTAAGTACCTGGGAAGGCTTGGCGATGCAAACGCCTCATATGTATGCCTTGAAGCCCTCCCATAAGACCACCCATGTGTTGACGGAACCGGTGTTAATCGAAAAGTAGCTTTCGATGGCTTCTGCGTTAAAAAGGTCATCATGAAGGGCCGGCTCGCAAATCGCCACTGTCGCTCGAAGCCTTCAGGCCGAGGAACATTCAAGT
The DNA here is from genome assembly GCF_964261635.1 of Lissotriton helveticus. Lineage (NCBI taxonomy): Eukaryota > Metazoa > Chordata > Amphibia > Caudata > Salamandridae > Lissotriton > Lissotriton helveticus. The sequence continues at coordinate 1,484,667,089 of NC_136061.1, forward strand.
GAAGGTGTATTGGGGCATGGTCCGAATACGTCCGCGGCAGTGCTACCTGCGATCGTAACCAACCGACAACCTCTGGAAAAAATAGCCAGAAATCGAGCCTGGTCCAGGTATTATGTTTGCCCGAGTAATGGGGGTATTCTGTGGCTGTAGGGTTGCGTTTGCACCAGAGGTCCAGTAAGGAGACCTGCTCACAGAGATCTAGCAGAGCACGGCGTGCACGTGGCTTAGTGTCTGGGGGAGTGGAAGTGCTATCTAAGTTTGGGTTCAGTAGTAAGTTAAAGTCCCCCTTAACCAGGAGAGAGCTAAGTTCTAACCTAGCTAGCTGTTGCGTGTAGGGAATGAAAAAATTCAGGGGAATCATTGTTCGGGCCATAGATGCATACGAGGGCCGTGTAGTGTCCCATGAGTGTGCCTGTGACAATTATGAATCGACCCTTTGTTTCCCCAACCACTGAGTTGAGGCTGAAGGGAACTCTCTTGTGTATAAGGACGGCCACGCTTCTGGAATAATTGCTGTAATTAGCAAAGTATCTATGTGCTCCCCAACTTACAGCAAAACGGGCCGTGCCCGATTTAGACAAGTGTGTTTCCTGTACATAAGCGATGTGTACATTGTGTCGCATCATATAGTTCATAACCTGTTGTCGTTTACGTTTATCATTCAGCCCCCTTGCATGCCAGGACATTAAGGATAAAATAGAGGGACCTGCGGTGTTATATATCTGTACCATAAGAAACGCTAAGAACCCCTAAAATACGAATGTTATTGCGCCTGCTGCGCGCCTCAAGGTCCTCGTTTTTTATAGCGTCCTCCTTAAGGATGCGTTCGGTAAGCTCCAGGCGTTTTAAAGACTGTGCTATGCCATCCATAATGTCCGAGATGTGGGCTTTGGCAATGTCCAAGCGTCGGTCATGTGCTTGGATTTTGGCCCCCATGTCCGCAAAGCTCTTATCCAACGTATCGAACTGCCCGTCTAAAGCCTTGAAACCCGCCCTCATTTCTTGAAGCATCGACGCCCATAGTGCAGGGAGGTCATCCACACGCTCCGCTCCTTGTGTACTCTCTGCCATAATGGAGTCCTCTTCAGCAGTCTTGTCCGCAAGCTTTTTGAAGGGCAGGGTCTTCTGTTTGGAGTGTTTGCAGCCCGTGCCGCATCGTGGTGAAGTCGCAGTCTGGCCAATGGTACTATGCCGCAGCTGCAAGCTGATGTAGGTTCCTAAAGGTTAGTCAATAGACTGCAGTTTGTCTTAGGAAGTATTGTCAGCAGCGGTGTAAGGCACAGCTGGATCAATGTATCAGCAAGAAAACAATACCCTCAGTGAGGTCAGGCATGGCGTAGTGGAAGACTGAGGCAGATTTCGCGGTCAAGTCTGGGTGACCCCACCATGTTCCGCGCGCAGCTCTTGCACCGCGAGGAGCTCGTCATTGAAAGGCCGCCACAGGACAGACGGCTGCATTGCGTCTGGGCCGGCAATGAGACATCCCCCCCCCTGTCACAACCTCAATGGATCACCCAGACGTCCGCGTAGTATGGGGGGGAGCCGCCACCGCCATCCCGCGCCCAGCGCCAGTGCCACAGCAACTGGCCCCCACTCACCGCCTGCAGTATCGGGCACCATCTCACCCCTTCACTCGTCCACAGCAGTCAGGCCTTGGACGACGTGCTCCACCTCTCTGTGCCTCGAGCCTTCAGTCGCTCTATCTCGATGACGGTGGCTCCCTCAGGGATCTGAGTCCGTCCGTCTGAGTCAGGATCGTTTTGCGCAGGCAGCGCCGGTTAGCGAGGGTCATAATCGAAAGGAATATGGGGGATAATGCAGGATGTAGATGGCTGGCTGATGGAGCTTGAACAGCAAGCGACCAACTTGGGCGCTTGCTTGGCCACGCCCCATCTGCAATCTGAGTTGGCCTGATGATACCTCCAGTGAGTTTCCTGCTGTTGTTCTTCTGTCTGATTTGCTCTGAGAATGATTTTTCCAGGCATGTGGGCCAGAGTACAGACACATAGATTCTTGTGACAGTTGTGAGCACTGTAACTCTACTTTCGGGCTGCAGGGCGGGCCCATTTGATTTTGGTTGGCTGGTCATGGGGGAATCTGCTGTAGTCTCGTTTTCAATGAGCATTAGTCTCTACCATTTCCTGCTCTTTCTCAACTGTTCACTCATCTTGTGTACTGCTGCAGGTATGATATCACATCTTGTAATTATTTGTTGGCTTGATCTTGCCCAGGCTTTAACTTGGATCATGAGGGCATCTGGTTTACCTAGAACCGAAGTTTGCTTGGTCTGGATTCTTGATTGTACATTATGGCTGGTGACTCTCATTAACCTATTGTTCTGTTGGTTGAGCTGGCTGGTCCTTGCTTTCTTGCTTGCGCCTTGCGCCTTGCTAAGTATTGCTAATCGGCGGGGGGTTTGGCCACGGAGGCGACCAAGATGGCCGCATCTGCCTGAAGCTCCGCCGGTCGGGCCTAAATGCTCCTTTATTGCTCGATGTAAGAGCACCTTTCCCATAGCAGACACCTTCCAGCAGTGCCCGGAGTATGGGAGGATCATTTTGATGCCTGGATGAAGCGCTACGAGACCCGGGACTGGAGCGGCGCCGACCGGTGCGGTGAGCTGGCGCGCCTTTGCGGCCTAGTCCGACTGAGAAGATCGTCTTTACAGGGGCGGTGAGTTCTGCCCTGGCAAATGCCCGGCGCTGCCCTACGCTCATCACACGCTCCTTGCTGCGGGCTCTCCTCCCCCTGCCCCCCCCTCCATTCGGGCCCCCCTGCTTGTGGCACGCACTCTGGGCTTTGCAGCCTTGTGGGCGGTCCCAAGCCGGGGCCTGTCGTGCTGGTTTTGGCAGGGGAGGGGGTGGGCTAGCGGGGAGACCCCGTCACTCCACAATGGAGCTGCTGCGGCGCTGGGCCTAGTCGGGCGCGCTGACTCCCCCCAGTACCTCCTGCTCGCGAGTCGGCCAGAGAAGAGCGGCGGCCTGCCCTGGGTGATATATTTACGAACTGGAATACGTCGCCAGTGCCTCTCCTGATGCTGCCAAATTGAGACCACCAGCTGCCCTGGGTCCCAGCTTCTCCCCTGATACTTGGCAAAAATTGAAGACCAGGCCTTCCTTCGGGGGGCTGATGCTACCCACGTCTCATTGGGAGCTGGATGCCCGCTAGTGCACTGGGATCTGGGCCGGCCGCAATTCACCATGCCACCTTATTTTGTGCCGTTCGTTCAGACCAAGCTGCTGTGATGACCTGAGGTCGCCCTGGTACTTTGCCCTGCCCCTTACGCTGGTCAGGTGTGGCTTCCCACTCCTCATATCCTGGAGGCATCTCTTTTCTGCATCTGCTGCCCGGTGTCACCTCGTCTGTTGCATGGTATTGGCTGCCACGTGTTGATCTTGCTACTTGGCGCTTTGGCAGCGAAACTCCCACGTGCTCGGCGGTAACCTCTTCGTCCTTGGGCCTCGTCGTTTTGGCAGACCTGCTCATTCATTGTCCGGCCCCTTTCCTTTCCCTATAGGATGGGGAAATAGGACCCGAAACAAAGAATGCTTCAATTTGATAAATCCGCTGGCCCCGCGTCAGATGTCCCTACCGGTCAGGCTGATGGGGCTACGGTCCCAAGCGCTGCTGAGGCCCCAGCCTCTCTGTCAACGGCCATGTTAGCCAAAATGAGAGCCGGCTTTAAGGTGTTGGATGCTCGCTTTGATGACCTAGACAAGAAACTATTCAAAAAGGGGGTGGTGATGGACAGAGTATCTGAATTAAGCAGAACACTACTACCCAGTCAAAAGATCAGGGCTTGATCCATCACCGTTGTTTAGCTCACTGCACCATCCCAGTTCAGAACCTGGCTACATGCAAATTAGTCTGTCCCTGGCCCAGTGCATCATGGGAACAGGGCAGACCAAACTACCAAGCCAATTCTTTACTGGAAAGGAAAAAAGCTTCCGGGGACCGGTTTCTGGCATTACAGCCGTCTTCGGCCCGGCTTGCTTGAATCCTGATGGTGCAGTGAGCAAGGGACTCACATCTGAGCATACCCTTCCACACTTATGGTGGCCAAAACGATTCAAAAAGGGGGTGGTGATGGACAGAGTATCTGAATTAAGCAGAACACTCCTACCCAGTCAAAAGATCAGGGCTTGATCCATCACCGTTGTTTAGCTCACTGCACCATCCCAGTTCAGAACCTGGCTACATGCAAATTAATTGTAATTATTTTGGCCACCGTGAGTGTGGAAGGGTATGCTCAGACATGAGTCCCTTGCTCATTGCACCATCAGGATTCAAGCAAGCCGGGCCGAAGACGGCTGTAATGCCAGAAACCGGTCCCCGGAAGCTTGTTTCCTTTCCAGTGAAGAATTGGCTTGGTAGTTTGGTCTGCCTTGTTCCCATGATGCACTGGGCCAGGGACAGACTAATTTGCATATAGCCAGGTTCTGAACTGGGATGGTGCAGTGAGCTAAAAATGGTGATGGATCAAGCCCTGATCTGTTGACTGGGTAGGAGTGTTCTGATTAACTCAGATACTCTGTCCATCACCACCCCCTTTTTGTAATTAGACAAGAAACTGGCAGACATAAGAACTAAAATTCAGGCACATGATCGGAGGCTGGATGTCGTGGAGGCGAGAGTGTTGGACATCGAGGGTGGTGCATCATCCTCCTTGAAGCGGGTAGATAGGATGGATAAGATCCTCAAGGACGTAGCTATCAAGACCGAAGATTTAGAGGCTGGCAGCCTCCGAAATTACATCCGAATCATTGGAATTCCGGAGACGACTGTGACTGGATGAATGGACACCTTTGTGGAGCAACTACTGGCAGAACTGTTTGGCAGGGAAACATTCACGCAGGGCTTCGTGGTTGAGCACGCTCATATGTTGCTGGGCCCCCGTCCTCGACCGGGCCTTCCTCCATGACCCATCATTGCCAGGCTCATGAATTTCAGGGACAGAGATGCCGCCCTCCGCTCCGCTCGTGACATGGGAGACGTCCAATGGCAGGGGAGCAAACTGGCTTTTTTCCCTGATTTTACCATCATGGTTCAGGAGGCGAGGCGTAAATACCAAGGGGTCAAGACAGCTTTAAGGAACCTGGGTCTCAAATATGGCATTCTGTATCTGGCAAGATTAAAGGTGGATGTAGATGGTAGATTTTGTGTGTTTGACACTCCGACGGAGGCACATGAGTTTTGCCAGGAATATAAGAAGAACCGTGCCGGGGCAAACGGTGTGCCGCAATCCGCCTCCACGCCACAGGCGAGTTCACAGAATAGCGTTGAACTCTTCTCCCAACCCGGGACTAAATTTTTTACTGTGTTCTGCTATGCTTACTTCATACGTACATTTTTCTTCTATGTGATGTTATATTTTCTATTGCCCGACTGGTGTGGCGTTGCCATGCCCTATGCTGAATACCGCAGTGTCTTTGTTTAGTGTTTTAACTTTGCATTGTGCTTCTTTATCTTCTACAGTTATGTTACTGATTGCATTGCACATGCACGCGGCTAGTAATGTTGGTGTGTGCCTCCTCGGGGTTCTCAGGAGGCTGGGTGGTGGGTGGGGAAGGGGTTATTTGCATAGTTTAAATGGTTTTTGCAGACTTTTTGATCGAGTTGCTAAGTTAAGGCGTAATACAGGCATGCATTGTGGTGCGTTTGCAGTGAAGATGTTTCAATGGCTCCGCTAGGAAATCTGCCCGGTCCTTCCGGGCTTTCTTTGATGTCATGGAATGTACAAGGACTAAATAATACTAGAAAGCGTAGGCAAGTCCTCAACTATATTGTAAGACCTAACATTGATATTGTGTTCATGCAGGAAATGCCGACCATACTCCTGTTGCGGCAAGTTGGGGTACCCATTTATTTTCTTCCAGTTATAGTCGGTGTGCTCGGGAGGTGGCGATCTTCATACATAAACGAGTCCCTTTTGCACTACACAAGACCTTGCTGGATGCTGAGGGCCGTACCCTGATCGTCACTGGTTCATTGATGGGGCACAAGATTTCATTGGTCGGGGTTTATGGCCCTAATATAGACTCCTCAGCCTTTTTCCATGAGCTGCAGGTTCGGCTTCTGACACTTGATCCCGGGCTATTGATCATGGGGGGTGATTTCAATTTGTTGTTAGATCCAGCCAGGGACAGCACTTCCACTTCCTCTGACACGAAACCCCGTGCTCGGCAAGCCCTCAAAGACATATGTACGCATTTTCTTTGATAGACTTTGAACCTAAACTGCATTCACATCTTCCGGAATTCATGCACGTTTCGGGGTTTCATAACACGTGGACCAGGATAGATTATTGGTTGGTTTCCCCGGAGGTGGCTGGTTGGCAGGGTGGTGTACTTACCCTTCCCCGCACACTCTCGGATCCTTCCCCGGTTGTGCTCCAATTGAATATCCCCAGGCCGGGAAACTATGAAAGACAATGGCGGTTTCCCGGAAGCGCGCTGTTGGATCAGGTTTTTAATGAGGAAGTCAGACAGGCGATTGAGGATTACTTTGACATCAACACTACTTTGACATCAACACTGGGTCTGTGGACACATGGGCGGTACTCTGGGAAGGGTTCAATGCATATATTAGAGGAATCTGCATTGCTAAACACGCTGGGGTCCTTCGAGCTCTCCGCTCCACTTTGAATCGCATTGAGAATGATATCGCTGCTTTGGACCGGGAGCTACTTACTGCGGTCTCCAGTGTTGGAGAGGCGAGGCGCCTGGCCTTGCTGCTTGAATTTAGAGAGGCAGCGGAACAGGAGTTACTGTTCCTCAATAAACAGCACGTGGCACGGCGATATGGTGAAGGCGAAAGGCCCGGCAAACTGTTAGCGCACACTCTGCGCCACCCCCGCCCCCCCCCCCCCGGACCTCTCCCCCCCCCCCCCCCCCCCGAGACTACGCTTACGTCACGGAAATTACTGGTCCAAATCTAGAATCACTGGAGATCTGGGAGCCCAAGGGGACTACTTGGCGGAAATCTCACTGGTCCATTTAGAACGTTACATGCAACACTTTTTGTCAGTTCCCATTTCCCCAGATAGCATAGTAGAGGCCATCGATGCATTGCGGGGCTCTTCGGCTCCGGGTCATGGCGTTTTTTCTGGTAGAGGTGGGCATCCTTCCCCCAACATTCAGAGAACCGGTCATTATTCTCCTTCCCAAGCCAGGAAAAGACCCTAAATTGTGTAGCTCCTACAGACCGTTGTCGTTATTGAACCTCGATTATAAAATATTGGCCAAGGTAACAGCGATTCGATTGTCTTTATTAATGGAATCGATCATTTCGCCGGCTCAGTCTGGATTCGTACCACATAGATCCACTGCCCTCAATCTGAGGACCTTATACACTGTATTGCACAGGATTGATCCTGCCACTCCGACTGCTGCCGTCCTCCTGGATGCGGAAAAGGCATTCTTCTCCCTCGAGTGGCCTTTTTTCCTGTCCGTCATGTGTCGTATGGGTAAGCCGGAATGCTTTGTCTCTACAGTGGCTCTTCTGTATACCAGACCAACCGCTAGATTGCGCCTGAACGGCACTCTATCCGACCCTTTCACTTTATCTCGTGCTACGAGGCAGGGGTGTCCCTTCTCCCCTCTGCTTTTTATTCTGGCCATGGACCCTCTAGTGCGCCATTTTCAGGAGAATCACTTACACTGTGACCTCCAATTTCGTTCTGGCCCCCTTTTAATATCGCTATATGCGGATGACACTATCTTATACGTTAGGATGCCCCATATCAATCTGGAACCCCTGATTTTGGAAATTATTCGGTTCAGCAAGTTTTCTGGGCTCAGCATCAACTGGCATAAGTCAGTTCTTTTCCCACTAACAGCTAGCACGACTGCCTGGACTTTTGCGTTTCCGCTTGAGTGGTGCAGTGACTCGGTTAAATATCTTGGTGTTTATGTCCATCTCGATACTACTACTATGATTAGACTTAACTACGGCAGGGCGATAAGCTCCCTTGAATCCCAGATCATGAAATGGCTACGATTGCCGCTGTCAATGGCTGGGAGAGTTGCCATAATTAAAATGGTTGTCTTACTCCGATTTCTCTATCTTTTTAATAATATCCCCATCCCTCTTACGAAGACTTTTTTCTCGCAGCTGCGTACACTACTAATACGCCTCGTGTAGGGAGACAGGACACCTCGGGTCTGCTGGCAGACCCTGACCCTACCATGTGAGAGGGTGGGTTTGGGGTCCCCGATTTTTATTTGTATTACCTAATAGCACAATGTTGCTATGCACATGTCTGGTTTCACCCTGACGTGCGCGTCCCGTACTTGAAGCCGGAGGCGAACCTGGTACTCCCGTGCCAGCTTTCTTCTATCCTACCTACGGGATTCCCTTGGGATCCGCAAGATATTCAAACTGTCTCTACCACATTTTGGGCATGGGACAGACTATGCAGAGTGCTGGGACTCAAGTTGTTGTATTCTCTGGAGTTACCTCTGCCTAACCCTTCACTGCTCCCAATAACGGGAGAAACCCTAATCCAGCACACACTGGAGAAATTCCACATTCTCACAATCGGGGACCTGTTCCCTGAGGGTCATGCCTTTTCGGTGTCGGAGGAGACCCAATTTAGTGAACGCACCTTCATGGACACCTTTGTTATGACACGTTTACGCTCCATGCTTAAGGCCACTTTCCCTTCATTCCCGTTGGCCCCGAGCCGACCCGACTACTAACGCTGCTGATACAGAGTCCTACTGGCGCGCATTTGGTCTTGAAACTATGCAAGCAGTGTGTTGCGTCCAGGCCTGTGTCTGATGCCAAGGTGCGCGCGGCTTGGGAGGTAGATCCGGGTAAGCCCATACCTGACGACCAATGGGAGCAGTGTTGCAGGGCCACCATGAAGGTCTCGTTGAACAGCAGACACAAACTGCTCCACTTTAAATTCCTTCGCAGAATGTACCACACTCCCGCACGCTCCCATAGAATAGACCACACCAGGCCCCACCACTGCCAGAAATGCCTGGCTCCTTTTGCCGATTTTGCCCACCTAGCTTGGACATGCCCTAAGATACACCAGTACTGGTCCTTCGTCCACACAACACTGGGAGACATGCTATCCATGCAGTTACTACCCACCCCTGAGATTGCACTGTTGTGTTATGTGATCAATTTCCCCCGGAAGGTCAGGAAGCTGGCGGCCCTTGGCTTCCTGTTGGCCAAACGAGAGATTGCTCTGTTGTGGGGTAGCAGGAGAGCCCCCCCTACAGGCCTGGCTCCGGAGTTTGGCATTTTGCAATGTGAACTGCGAGGAGTACTCCACTCTGATACCTAGCTCGTCAAGACCAGTGGACATATGGGGCCCATACAGGGATTACATAGCCAGGCACAAGTCGGTACAGTGCTCACAGGTAGCAAGCGGTTTGGTCCCTGAGGGGGTTGGTTAGATGCTCGCAGATGCGTGTTATATGAAAGATCTGACTTAGATTGTTGCCACTATTTACGTGCTATTGTCTGGATGGTTCCGATCATTAGAGAAGTCATTGTCTCTTTCCACTATGAACCACTGTATTGACTGTTTTAATTGTATGTCTTTGATATATGGCCATACTGCCTCGTTCACTTCCATTGACGTATGTAATCATGCTATACTTGATTTGCTTTACATGAGCTTTGTTATTATTGCTGCTATATTCTGCAAAGTACCAATTTTTTTCCAACGCCTTCATGTCAAAACTGGAAAATAAAGTTTAAAAAAAATATATATATTGCTAATCGGCAAAGTAAAGAGCTAACAGTGAGCTATTGTAATGAGCTGGAGATTACTGATAGCAAGTATGATGGGACCCCCTCAAAAAGTTAAATGTGGCCAACGAACAGAGGGGAAGAAAGAGACATCACTACGAAAGAATTGTTCCAACACAGGCCATAATCTTCAAATACTGGTATACATCCTATTCTTAATCTGAACTAGGTGACAGATACATGACAATCATGTTTTATTTTTTCACAAATATAGAATTTTTTATTTTCAGTTTGTCAATCACTTTATATTCTTCATTATTTTTTAATTTATTAGAGACATTTCATCACAAATACTAGTGCGGGTTCTCATACTGGTTTTTGAGACCTACCAATTGGCGTGACGATTCTGCCAATTAAGACTCAGTTTTCCTTTTTCTTCTGATGTTGTGGTTTCGAATGAAGTATGGGTGTGAGTGTGGTAGTATTTTGTGATTGAGTGCATGATACCAGGGACTGTTTCCTTGAAGTATATTGTGTTATTTTTTGTATATATTTATTGTTACATTATAATTTCTTTTCTTTGTCATGAATTATGTAAATATTTATCAATTGTATTTGTGATGAAATGTCTCGTATAAATTAAAAAATAATGAAGAATATAAAATGATTGACAAACTGAAAATAAAAAATTCTATATTTGTGAAAAAATAAAAGATGATTGTCATGTATCTGTCACCTAGTTCAGATTAAGAATAGGATGTATACCAGTATTTGAAGATTATGGCCTGTGTTGGAACAATTCTTTCGTAGTGATGAGCTGGAGATTACTTCAGTTCAAAGCTACTTATTGTTTTGGGTTACAGTTGAAACAGGTTGCCTCAGCTGAATTAGGCAGCCAAAGCAGAAGTCAAAGCAAATCATTAAACTAGGGTGCTTGCCACCTGCTTGCACAAACCACGCAGTAACTGCCACTAATCACAGCCATACACTACCCAGGTCTGGTTTCCTGGCTTCTGCAAACAAGAGGCTTGTGGAGGGAAGTAAACTACATAAGGCACAGCAGGCAAATCTCGCTCCCTGGGGACACAAGCACACCGAGCCACTTCTGCAGCAGCTTGCTACGCCAAGCTGTGCCAAACAGCAATTTCCAGGTTACAAAATTGGTTTGGGCCACCTTGCGTGCTGCTTTTCTTTTTCTTCCTTGCAGTTCCTGTATTGCAGCTAGTTCCTAGAAAGTACCAAGAGGATTCCTCAAAAAAATGACAAGTTGTAGACCGCTTCCTGGTCCCTTTGTGTTGCTTTCAAACACTGAAATACTTCAGCTCGCAGAACTTTCAAGGCCCTTCTCCTCTTCTTGTTGCCTCAGGTGGTTGAGGTGAAAGGCCCTTTCTTTTTCCCCCTTTGCTACCTCCTACATGCTCCTATATACTCCTGCCCTAGCACAATCCAACTCCCTCTTGCGAAGAGGAGCCAAATTTGTTCTATGATCAGCATCTCGACTCACAGTGGTTTTTAACTTTTTCTTGGGGTTCCTGAGACTAGAATTTTATAGCTGGAGGTTTTCATGAACTGTATTAGATCCTGGATTAGAGACTGTTTCTTGCTGATGCTTGTGACTTGCAATAGTTCTTCACTCCGATTCTTGAACTGAAATTGACTACTGGTATCTTCACTAGGATCCTTACTAAGATCTTAACTCTCTGCAGTATCATCAACATCATTATCAATTTTAGGATTCCAGGACTCTCCTGTCTAACTTCTCCCCCCTCTGGGTCCACACTGCAAACTTGAGCTTGACTCTCCAAATGAGTGGTTGATGTTACCACTTCTTCCTCTGCCATCTTCGCTTTTCTCGTGTGAGCTGCATGGATCCACTGTGGGATTCCAGCCCACTTTACAGCAGTTTTAATTACAAGCAGAACTTGATATGGCCCTTTGCATCTGATCTCAATGCAGCTCTTTTGATCAGATTTCGTAATTTTCATCCAATCTCCAGGTTGCAGTGAATGGCACTGAGTTTCTTTTGTCGGTACTGTTGGCAAATGTTCCTGATGAAAGACAGATTTGACCACATCAGCCAGTCCTTTGCAGCAATCTAATACAACATCATCAGTTGTTGGCGCAAGTTTTGCTAAGGAATGTATGTTATTCTCATAGCTCTACTTATCAAAATTGTATGAGGTGAAAGGCAAATCATTTTCTCTGGAGTACTTCTGACATGAATAAGAACAAGAGGAAGTGTATTTGGCCATTTAAGATTTGTGGAGGCACAAACGTTAGCCAGCTTACTTTTGATGGTGCCATTCATCTTCTTAACTATTCCAGATGATTGTGGATGATAACTACAGTTAAACCTCTGCCTAATCCGAAGAGCAGTGCATAATAACTTTAGAATTTCATTTTTTAGGTCTCGCACCTGCGACGCATCGCGAAGCGATGTCGCAGCGAGACCTATAGTCGTGGAGTCTGCTTTCAAGGAGACAGGAGATGGGCACGCGCAGCATGCAGTAATCGGATCAGGTCGCGTGCGCTTTCACCATCTCCTGTCTCCCTTGAAAGCCTCCAACACGCACAGCCACACCCCCCGCTTTCGCTTCGCACATGCACGCACACACAAACACGAGCGCACACACAGAGAGACACACGCACGCACACACAGAGAGAGACACGCACGCACACACACACACGAGCGCACACACAGAGACACACGCACACACACAGAGACACACGCACACACACACATACACGAGCACACACACAGCGAGACACACACACGCACACACACACGAGCGCACACACAGAGAGACGCACGCACACACACACACGCACACACACAAGCGCACACATACAGAGACACACACCACCCCACCCCCCCCGCCGCCACCCCCACCCCAACTAAGCCCCACTCACTGCATCGGTGCCACTCCGTACTTCTACAGCCTTAGCAGGGCTCTCCCTCGGGCATGGGAGCCCTGCGTCACCACAGCTCCTCTGGGCCAGCCACTCCGTGGGCGCGAGCTTCCCGCAGAAAACGGAAGTCCAGCCCCACGACAGGTTTCGGTTTCGGCAGTGCACGCTCACGTCTTGTTTTATTTTTACAAAAAGGGGAGACCTCTTGACTTTCCAAGTGTGTCAGCACCGCTGTGTCACGTTAATGAATGGGCATGCTTAGTGACATATGCACATGCATACGTTATCAGGGTGGGCCGCTGTAGTATCATGACGCATTCATGTTTGTGTCAAGAGGCACATGCGTGTGCAAGTCATAGCTCTTTGTTTTATTTCTTTTTTTTAAAACATTGCTTCTTGTTTAGACTTAACAGTAGGGGCAAAAAAATGTCAGAGCCAAAATACTCGAAAAGTATACATTGGGGGTCAATAGAGACATTTTGTAACACGCCTGTCATTGAATACTCACTCTAATTGCTTGCAGTATTTCTGTAAATGAACATATTCCAGAGCAATAAATGGTACAATGTTGGAAACTTGGAAACTAAATGTGCTACGATGCATTTCTCAAAGTAGGCTGTCATCGCTGTAAATGAAAACGAGTTTAACTGGCATAAGCACATTCTGCCTGGTTAACTGCAGTTTTTGAAATCTTGGCAAGTTTAACTAAAGTTTTCGAAGTCTTGGCGACCCACCTCGCAGCCAGAAATAATGCAACCTATACTAAGAACACACCCTCTCACCCTCACACCCCCTCACCCTCACACCCTCACCCTCACCCTCACACCCTCACCCCCCCTCACCCTCACACCCCCTATTTCCCCCACACACCCTCACCCTCATACTCCCTCACCCTCACACTCTTTCACCCTCACACCCTCACCCTCACACCCCCTCACCCTCACACCCTCACTCACCCTCACCCTCACCCCGTCACCCTCACCCTCACACACCCTCACCCTCACACCCTCACTCTCACACACTCACCCTCACACCCCCCTCACCCCCACACCCCCTCACAAACACCCTCACCCTCACACCCCCTCACCCTCAAACCCCCTCACCCCCTCACCCTCACTCCTTCTCACCCTCACCGCCTCACACCCCCTCACCCCCTCACACCCCCTCACCCCCACTCCTTCTCACCCTCACCCCCTCACACCCCCTCACCCCCTCACACCCCCTCACCCCCCTCACCCTCACACCCCCTCACCCTCACACCCCCTCACACCCCCTCACCCTCACACACCCTCACCCTCACACACCCTCACACCCTCAAACCCCTTCACCCTCACACCCCCTCACCCTCACAGCCCCTCACCCTCACACAGCCTTACCCTCACACCCCCTCACCCTCACACACCCTCACTCACCCTCACACCCTCACCCTCACACCCCCTCACCCTCACAACCCTCTCGCCCTCACTCACCCTCACACCCCCTCACCCTCACACCCCCTCACCCTCACACCCCCTCACCCTCACACCCCCTCACCCTCACACCCTCACACACCCTCACCCTCACACCCCCTCACCCTCACCCTCACACACCCTCACACCCTCACCCTCACACCCCCTCACTCACCCTCACTCACCCTCACACATCCCCACACGACTTCACCAGCATAGCATAACAATACATAGCATAACAAAACACAGCATAGCATAGCATAGCATAGCATAACAAAAAAAGGCATAGGATAGCAAAACATAGCAAAAGCATAACAAAACAAAGCATAGGATAGCAAAGCAAAACATAGCATAACAAAACAAAACATAGCATAGCAAAACACAACAAAGCATACCATAACATTACAAAATACAACAAAACATAACATAGCATAACAAAACATAGCATAACAAAACAAAGCATAACAAAACATAGCATAACAAAACAAAGCATTGTCGTGTATTTCTATAGGTTCTGAATCGATCCCCCTATTCCTGACCCTATTCTGGTTAAACTAACTATCAAGTTAACTAACAGTCAGCCCATGAGGCAAGAAATCCCCCATGATGCAGATACCGTTATCTGACGCAGTCACACTACGGCACAGGAACGTGTTATCTGATTAGGTCATAACGCTTGAGATCTAATTAGACAAGCGACATTCCTCCAGCCCCTGATAAGGCATACGACGTTCTCATAACAAATCAAACCTATGACAACCTGGAAAATCCGTGCGGCCATTGTTTTGATTTCACAGAGAACTTTTGCAAAAGAATGTGCTAACGAGCAAGTCGTATGACATCTTTATTGACGTACCTATGTCCATCCTTACGTCAATCTCGGCACCTTTAAGGTATAAATATTGCCGACCTTGCCCTATGCAAACACACGCGTGGTGACAAGACGGAGCAGCCATACTTGCCGAAGCCGAGAGCAGAAGCAGACCCCGCAGGCAGCAGCCCCGCCTTCCTGACGCGCTGAGAGACGCGCTGCTATCTCAAGCCGAGAGACCCAGCACCGGCGCTTCTGGGCAGCCCTCGCAGGCAGCCTGGAATATCGAGAGCAGAGAAAGAGATACCATTCCTCATTCATCCTAAATTCCAGGTACAGAACTGAATAACCCCTCACAGAGAATTCTTTAGTTATTCACTTGGCAAAAACAAACTTAACTTAAACTGTAACTTTCTATTCCCGCCCACGCATTAGACTTAGGTCAGGTACACGGGGTAGGCGTATTTAGAAACACCAGTTGAGTACGTTTAGTCAAATGTATATGTGTATGTAAATATATTTTAATCATTTTAAACATCATATGGCTCAGAAACCATATCAATGTTTTTACAGTATTATTTTATGCTATTGCTTCTAATGTATGCACTTTACTTAACTATAAGTATTGCAATAATATCGATCCATTTCTCTTGTACGAGAAAAGAGACTGATCAATAAATAACATCTTTTATTGAACACGCCCGTCTCTTCCTTTTCTCTACATTCTGATGAGACTAAGAATGCACGTACTGACTGAGTAAAATAATTGCCTTGTGCTCACACGACTCATGAGATTGACTCTTGATTAGGGGAGAGCAAAGTTGTCATGTTCTATGGTTGTCAGAAACTAAATCCCTTCTTGTCTAATCAGGGGAGTTAATCCTTCCTTGAACATTCGAGAAAGTTTCTAGCGAACTCTGAGCTTAGCTGGCAAACCCAAAAATTAAGTCTAGTTTCGACAGTAGTAGACCTAGTTAACGTCTGGCCTAGGCCTTTACTGCTGTAGGTACTATTCCAATGCGCAGAGCCTATTGGGAAAATAGGAGCTACACTACATGGCGCCCAAC
The DNA here is from genome assembly GCF_964261635.1 of Lissotriton helveticus. Taxonomy (NCBI): domain Eukaryota; kingdom Metazoa; phylum Chordata; class Amphibia; order Caudata; family Salamandridae; genus Lissotriton; species Lissotriton helveticus. The sequence continues at coordinate 1,484,683,033 of NC_136061.1, forward strand.
GCGTTTGGAAAGGGCGATAAAACTAACGTAAGACATTTAGAGTAACTCAGTCGTGCTTTCTCACTCAGACCCCTTTTCCCAAATACTCCAAAGACGTCTGGAGTGGGTGAAAGGTTATTATATCCTCCAAAACCTCGCAGGAGGGAACTCCTATGTATGGTTCTTGGTCTAGTCAACGTTGAAGGATAAAACAGTTCCAGAATATTGTGCATCTAATCTCTGTTTCCATAAGAAACCTGATCTGCAAACAAACATAATACCATCCTGTCTGTAAAATGGCAGAGAGTGATGATGAAAGAGAGGCAATTAGATTAGCTACTGAAATAGCAGATGCTGATGCTACCATGCAAACAGCAGACCCGGATATAATACTCATCCAGGTCGCCAAAAGGAGATCTATAACCTTAAAGCTTATAGAAAATGGACTGACACCTAGAGGTGGCACAGTCATATTCGTAATTGAGGCACACGAATATCGGCAGACAGAGGTATACTATACATGGATACATTTTCCAGCAGCAAATGCTGTAACAAAGTACTTCCACTATTACAAAGTAGAGGAACCTCCTGAAACGTACACTCCTTTCGAGGAGGTGGAAGTACCACTCAAATTCCAAGAGCATTTGCTCTTATTTGATGGCGCCCTAAAACATAACAATCACATTACAAGGCTCGGTCCTTTAGGTAGACCAGGAGCAACGTGGCCGGTCTTAGCCGGATACACACCACATCCAGACATCGAAAGAATGCCTGCAGCAGAGCTGTTAATACAGCTAAAACAACTACTAAAAATTCATAGACAATTAGTTCAGTATGTAATGCGGACTTCAACAATTCAGCCAGCGATTAAACTTCCACAGCTGACCCCTCACCAGGGGAACACAAATAAAATTACACCACAGAACATCCAATCCTGCCTAGGTAAAGTTCCAGCTAAACGGGAACAAATACCATTCTGGTTGGCACAGAAAATCACCCAAATAGAGGCGGTGTTTCCTGACACCACCCCGCTGGAAAAACACAGGATTCTGACTATATGTCTCCCAATGGGAATCGCACCACACATTGAGGACTGTGACACTTGGGGTACAGTCTTTGCTTCCATCTATACAAAAACGCACGGTGTTCCATCCATTTCGGTGATACCAGATGTGCTAAAACAAATTCAAGATGAATACGGTCCAGAACCTGCTTTAACTCTTGGTATGAAATTACTAAAAGACTTCAAGCAGGTCTCGGCTATACTATTAGCCAACATAAAAGGTGAAGCAGCAAACGTGGCGATCCGCCAGAGGTTAAAAGAGACAGATATAGCAGACCAACCAGCTGAAATTGCCAGAATCATAGAAAAATCCTATGAAGAACTAGGCAGAGATAGTCTAGGTGGAATACCAGTAAAACCGCAACTGACTACAAGTCCAGAAAAAATGTTTTTTAATAATAATAATAATTCACCAAAAAAGAACTGGGATGGGAACAAACAATCCAATCCTAAAGAAAAGAAATTCCAGTCCAGAGGAAGGTCTCCTAGGCGAAGAGAGAAATCTCCAAACCCGAGACAAAGGTCACCCCAGAGTGACCCCTCTGGGAATAGATATAACCTTAGAAATAGGGATAATATTAAAAAACCTGATAGATATCAAGACATTGATACACGTCCCTCTCAATCTTTTCAGAATTCCTCGCAGAAATCGGAAAGAAGAGGACGATCAGAAGAGCACGCCAAGTCCAAAGACAAGGAACCTGCTCAACTGAAAAAGAAATTACAATTTCCAAAAAAGAAGGTAGCCAGTATCAAGGTAGTTAAAAATGCCGAGAATACTGAGGACACAACTGAAAAAAGGAGAGTGGGCTCAGACAATGCTAGACAGCGCAGCAGAGGTGAGCATAGCTCGCAAAGTCCTTATGAATCATCTGGAGACAGTGGACACGAATGAATACCTTCAAGTGGAAACTGCAGATACCAGAGTTAGCAAGCCCCACAAAATATACGAGATAACATTACGTATAGAGGGAGATAAGACTAGGAAAATAAGGGGACTATTTTGGGATAACCTCTCCAAGGGTTATGACATCCTTCTAGCTGAAAAAGACTGGCCACCAGAGTTTGTCAGGGAGTGCCCTCATGGCGAAGAAGTAATTATGCCTGCCTTCTCGAATCAAATCCCGATTCATAAAAAATACACACTTGCTAGAAAGTGGGCAGTGGCCTTAGCACCTGCTTTATATAAAAATCATGTAGGATGGTATGAGGATTCTCCTCCTCACAAAATCCAGTTAAAATCACAACCAACTGCACAAAGGCAGTACCCAATTAAGCAAGAAGCTAAAAAACAAGTAAATGAAATACTAGATCAGCTAGAATACCAGGGGGTGATTGAAACTTGCACCTCACAAATGAACAATCCTTTGTTTCCGGTCTCCAAACCAGACAATTCATATCGCCTAGTTTTGGATTACCGACACCTTAACACATGTTGCAAAACTTTTGCAGTGCAAAACTCACACAGTGCTGCACTAATGAATAACATAGTGCGCAAAAAATACAAAACTACCTTGGACATCTCCAACGGATTCTTTTGTCAAAACATAGCACCAGAGAGCAGATATTTAACAGCTTTCTCAGTAAATGGCACTCAAAAACAATTCTGTCGGTTAGCCCAGGGGTACAAGAACAGCCCGGGGGTATTCTCAGCGAGAGTAACAGAATTACTACAACTATATGATGATGAAGCATTATCTTATGTCGATGACATTTACTTAACAGATGATGACTTGGAGACTCACTTGAAAAGAGTGAACACCATAATACTTGGTTTCGCTGCAGAGGGTTACAAATTCAACTTCAAAAAGTCCAGAATTGCCCATCTGACGGTCCTATTCTTAGGATATGAGTTATCAAGTATAGCCTGGTTGACAATTTTTTAAGAACTAGAAGAATTAAAAAATCTAAAATATGAAAAGACGTATACTCTGCCAATCGACATTCTTCCTCTACGACATTACGCCTGTGTAATCTATACAGACGGACATGCACAACCCTCCGTTTGGGGAGAACAAGCATACAACCCCACATGTGAGATTACAAAAGAAGTGTGGCGCGGAGGTAAACTAAGACCTCTATTAACAAAATCACACTCAGTAGAAACTAATTCAGAACTACAAACTGAAATAATAGCTTTGAAAATGGCGCTAGATAATGCGGATCGCGAATTCCCGACACTTGTAGTGTCAGATTCATATTTCTGCGTCAAAGCATATAACAAGGATTTGCAGACATGGATTCAAAACGATTACAAAGATGACACAGATGCACCAATAAAACAGAGACTGCTCTGGGAACAAGTAGCTCTTTTGAAAAAAGAACTACCAAAGACTCACGTGACTCACTCACTGAGTCATCAACGTGATGGCGTTCACGTTGTAGGGAATTCATTGGCTGAAACAGCCGCAGCGGCAGCCACTAAATCGGCTCCCGTAGATCGAAAAAAGCGTACATTAAAATACATTGACGGTGAAACAATGCTGGCGGTGAAAACGTCATCAAAAGGCGACTGCTCAGCGTTACCGATCAACTATCCACTCAATTATACATACATAATCGATGCAAACTCCGTCCCTTTTGCTCGAATCCCTGGAGTGGGGGATAGAGTGATTCCAAACATGGACAGGAGAAACTTGTTAATCGCAGACGCACACATGGGCGAGGGTCACAGACACCTTAAATTAAAAGATTCTCTGGAAGAATTACAATCACGGTACTGGTGGCCAGGCATGAGCCTGCACTACACCATGTTTGTAAAAAACTGCCCAAACTGCAACAGAGATCGCAGAGGGGAGAGAAGCAGTTTAATACCTCGTCGAATCAAGGCAGATAATATTACCAGCAAAAAGAATGGCTTGCGATTAACATATACAGGCTAGTTTCCACTTATAATGTAGATCCACAGCACTCGGCTGACGTCCGTACTGTTATACAAGATTTGCGAGTCTAAATGGCATATACGCTAAGAGCATGCTACGTTCGACCATTTCTTTCACTCAGGCAATCCAGCCTGGGGGGGAAACATGGCCAAATGAGCACAGCCCAGCGGGAATCTTCTCACTTCCTTCCTGAGGGTATGGGATGGTGTAAAGAAAAAACCAAGGCAGAAAGCAATCTATAATGGAAAGGACATTAGGTTCGGGAGCTGGGTGGGTCAAACATCTAATAAGTGTCCAACGTAGTCTAAATAACTTGCCAAGAAATTCTCTGAAGGGATTCAGTCCGTACGAATTATTATTCGGAACTAGGATGTTGATCTCTGACCTTGATAGTCAGACTTCAGTGGTAATAGAAAAAACCTTTGATGTCAAAGACCGTTTGGCTATTTTGCAGGACTTAAACAAAACAAGAAAAGACCTGAGCAACATACAGTTGAAACAACAGCCAACAACCACTGAAGAATCACCACCTGTCCCAGCAAGACCTGTCTGGATTCCAAAAGTCGGGGATCTAGTCAGGGAGAAGATCGCGGTAAAGAAGGAATTTGGGCCTTCTTACAGAAAAGCAGTTCCTGTCTTGTCTGTCAACGGGACAAGATCAGTTGTACTACCGCCACTTGCTGGAAAAAAGGAGAACCGAGTTGTATCCATCGACCTGGTAAAACCACAACATGTGGCCGATAACAAACGGTAGGCCAAGTGGACTCCCAATAAGTAGCAGAACACCAAGGTTTGCTACCAGTACAGAGGTCCTAACAAAGAGGCTCATCACATTCGAAACGCCTAAAGAAGAACAACAAGGACTATGCAACAATGCAATAGAACTCAGACCTCTGAAAACCCAAATAAAGACATTTAGCAGAGACACACCAATCTACAATGAAGTTCCAAGTGAAAATGCAAGAAACAAAAATCCTGAACCAATTGGAACAATTGACAGAACTGCATCTGGTTACTTCATCAACTTCGATGATTCCTCTGAAGGTTTCAGCGAACAAAAGACACAGCCATCATCAAAATCCTTTAAAGACAAAGCTAAGGAACTTTTGAAACAACTGAAAGAAACATATCTGATTTCTCCTTGGATTGAATTTTGGGTGGGTTTTGGCGCATTTATCCTCATACTTTGGCTCATCATGGTATTTACTTTGGGACGCTTCATTGAGGGAAAATATGCTAAAATGGACACAGCAAGTCAGAACATCAACTTGGTCCTCAAACCACACACATCTTCACACGTCGAGAAACGAGAACTTTCTTCAGAACTTTCTTCAGCCAACTTCACAGCAATTCCAATACCTGGTGGGGTAGCCTGGGACAACACTGACTATGAAATTTATGGTCCGGTCGAGATCCTGAAATATCCACACCAAATCAAGATCTCCTTGAGTGACTTTGCAAAACCAAACTCATTTGCTGATGATTGGGACTTTGAAAGTATTAACAATATGATGTCTGACTTAGTAATGTCTGCTAAATTTACAAAACATGATTATTTGCAAGGTTCTACAAATTATGATAGTATGTATTGCTATAACCATTATGGTAACCATTTCTTGCATAAATCTGCACAACCTAGAAATGTTTTAAATTATAATCAATGGGAACATTGTGCTACACCTCCAAAAGGGAGCTCTAGAACCGTTTATGACAAATATTCATATTTTTCAGGTTTTAACATAACTAATGCTGAAACATTTTATTACAAATTGTCAAACAAGACAGGGATGAAAACCATGATAACCAACACGAAATTGATATATTCAGATTCATTCTTTGAAAAAATGAATACTTTTGGATTTGATTATTGGGACAAAAATGTTGATTTGAAAAGTGTTTGGGGTACAAAAGAATGGCAAGTACAGGGTTTAGAAGCTTTGTTTAGAGCCTGCATGATCCCAGAACAAATGATATTTTTAAATGACACTGTTCAACAAACCACCTGTCTTGGCTTAGCCAAAATCAAAGATTTAAATAAACCGTCTATTCCAAAGCCAACAATGTTTAGCAATAGCTCTGATACAGATGAAGAGATAGACGTAAACCATATATTAAACCAAAACAGAACACATCCTGATTGGAAACAATGGTTGATCTGGCCCACAGATACAAATAACTGTCAAGATAGATTCCTGAATAAAACACAGGGTTTCAAAATGACCAGGCCAGACCCTAGATATCCCCAAAGACATCACCCAGGGATAATAACAACATACAGTGTGGGCAAATTATGCCTTCAATGGCTACAAACTTCCACACTGCCTGAAATTAAGCAACACCTAACTTTACTTACTGATGGTGCTGACTTGCGTGATTTCATACTGGGACCACGCAAACAGCGTCAAAAGCGTTTCATAGCAGCCTCTGTATATGCAGCATACAATGAGGCCTGGAAGGTTACTCAAATTGAAACAGCAGAGAGAATACGTGAAATTGACCGTATTAATTTGGAAAAATCACTTTCTGTAGTGGACAATGGGTTAATGACTCTGTCCTCCAGAATTTTTTCATTGGACAGCATTGTGTCTTCAGCAATCGACATATTATCGCAAGACTTACTGTTATTACAACATGGTCAGTCGCAATTGCGTTCTATTGTACAGCTTGGCTGGACGTTACAAAATCTGCGTTCAGGCTACGTGCCTTGGCGTTTAATCAACACAACGTCACTATTCCAAATCTTTAACCTTACTGATAGACAAATCGGTATGGCGCAAAAGGGTGCTGATTATACAATCTTGAGCATTGAAAAACTAGAAAGATTACCAATGACAATGTCAGAACGACCTGTCAGTGAATGGATAATCCACGGAATCATAAATATTCCAATCTCAACCTTCAGGTTTCAATACTGCCAAAAATATATACAGGCTGGCATGTACGAGAAATTGGGAAAAGGGTACCTTAAAACAACTTGGAACCTGCCCTATTCACATGCATGTGTCAGTAATAAAGGACAGAAAGTGTTTCTTAGTGGCAACAATTGTGCTATGTCACTAAGCGGCACGCTTCTGTGTAACGGAATTAGTTTGCATGGAGCCTGTGAAGGGAATTCATACAACCTTTCATGTCACCAGCAAGGCGCACCTGCAACTGAAATAGAACCATTCTTTCAAAGACTCTATAATGGGAGTTACATTCTTATTGTAGACCGCAGATGTTGTAGTCTTATGCCCGGGACTCCTTATCTCGTCACCACGACGGCGAAGGTCAAGTGCTGTGGACGTTCTTTGTTCCCCAGCTCCTTACCAGACAGGGAGGCAAGGGCATGGCCCGGTTTGAAAATTACTTCTATTCGAATAGACACTTTAAGCAGAATGAAAACAGTGCTTCTTCAGACGCCTACAAGGCTCACGTCATCTAAAGAAACGTATGATCTACAAGTCGCAAGGACGACTGCAGAGATACATACATTATTATCAACTAATTCCCCCGTACATTTCGCGGAAATCCTGAGCGAAATCTTAAATATTTCTGATACCACTGGGGTCTCAAAGGTATTTAAGACAGTATTTTCGATGGCATTAACACCATTCAAAGCCATACTGGGTATTTTTCCAGATTTCGTCCATTCGATTTTTGGCGGACTTCCCCTGATCCTGGGACTAATTGCAGGAATCCTATTCCTAGTCCTTATTTTTCGTTATGGCAACCCATGTCACAGATCAAACTCTCGCGACAATGGAAGATACGATCCTAGCCATTGGATACCGGGACCGGATATCAAAAATCCTGGGACTCTCCCGGCTTAGAGACCTAAACATGACTTGGTTTCTATCATTTCGACCAATGTGGCAAAGGTGTGTTTTACCTGTACTAAGGTGTCTGCTATGCGGAGAAGAATGCGTGTTAGACACCTGTCTGACGCTACAATCGGATGCGCCGGTGGATGCAGATACACTGTTGGTTCCTACCAAGGTTCACGCACTGTGCTGCCCTCAAAGGCTGCCAATTCTGATGACAGCATTCCTGGAATCTTCACCACTACGATTGAAGAGTAGTGAAGTTCAAGATGAAAGCAGCATCGAACAGGTACGACCTTCTGTCAGCAATGCAAATCAGAATGTCAATGGAGACGATCATGCGCACGAATGCATGGTTACCCCTATTTCCGACTTAGTGGAACTTTCCCATGAAGCTGTTGACAGTTTTTTCGAAAGCCTGAATGATATGATGTTCTCTCCGGAACAGAAATAGAGACTTTTGAGTAAACTCGCACACGGCGTTCCCTGAATTCGGCCTTCAACTTTAAAAATAAAGTCACATGAACAATTACAATCCAGTTCACGGACAGCCACTTTTTTCAGCAAGCCCTTAAAATATTTTTCTATATATTTTTTCCCCGGGACACTGATCTTCTGCTTAAAGTAAGAAACTATTCCTAGAGAACTAAGATTTCTATTTTTAGATACTTTATATAGACTTTAGCTGCCCGCTGGTAGGTTCACAAATATTTTATTATGTGATGAAATGGTCTCGACCTTCCTTTCTGTATAGCCATATTAAGAGCCATTTCATGTGTATTTCTCATATATCAAAAAGCAATAATGCATAACAATGCGTGTTTACTTTTGCATTTAATTCATAGCTTAAGTGCATACAATATATATGACTGCAATTTTTCAGTATATTTGAAAATTTCGAAATGCATTTATGTATTTTGGGGTGGTAAGGTATACACTATACTCTATAGTATGTTGTACTGTGTTATACTATGCATAGATTAGTAGATATGACCATAGTTAGCGTGGAGTGGGTGTCGTGTATTTCTATAGGTTCTGAATCGATCCCCCTATTCCTGACCCTATTCTGGTTAAACTAACTATCAAGTTAACTAACAGTCAGCCCATGAGGCAAGAAATCCCCCATGATGCAGATACCGTTATCTGACGCAGTCACACTACGGCACAGGAACGTGTTATCTGATTAGGTCATAACGCTTGAGATCTAATTAGACAAGCGACATTCCTCCAGCCCCTGATAAGGCATACGACGTTCTCATAACAAATCAAACCTATGACAACCTGGAAAATCCGTGCGGCCATTGTTTTGATTTCACAGAGAACTTTTGCAAAAGAATGTGCTAACGAGCAAGTCGTATGACATCTTTATTGACGTACCTATGTCCATCCTTACGTCAATCTCGGCACCTTTAAGGTATAAATATTGCCGACCTTGCCCTATGCAAACACACGCGTGGTGACAAGACGGAGCAGCCATACTTGCCGAAGCCGAGAGCAGAAGCAGACCCCGCAGGCAGCAGCCCCGCCTTCCTGACGCGCTGAGAGACGCGCTGCTATCTCAAGCCGAGAGACCCAGCACCGGCGCTTCTGGGCAGCCCTCGCAGGCAGCCTGGAATATCGAGAGCAGAGAAAGAGATACCATTCCTCATTCATCCTAAATTCCAGGTACAGAACTGAATAACCCCTCACAGAGAATTCTTTAGTTATTCACTTGGCAAAAACAAACTTAACTTAAACTGTAACTTTCTATTCCCGCCCACGCATTAGACTTAGGTCAGGTACACGGGGTAGGCGTATTTAGAAACACCAGTTGAGTACGTTTAGTCAAATGTATATGTGTATGTAAATATATTTTAATCATTTTAAACATCATATGGCTCAGAAACCATATCAATGTTTTTACAGTATTATTTTATGCTATTGCTTCTAATGTATGCACTTTACTTAACTATAAGTATTGCAATAATATCGATCCATTTCTCTTGTACGAGAAAAGAGACTGATCAATAAATAACATCTTTTATTGAACACGCCCGTCTCTTCCTTTTCTCTACATTCTGATGAGACTAAGAATGCACGTACTGACTGAGTAAAATAATTGCCTTGTGCTCACACGACTCATGAGATTGACTCTTGATTAGGGGAGAGCAAAGTTGTCATGTTCTATGGTTGTCAGAAACTAAATCCCTTCTTGTCTAATCAGGGGAGTTAATCCTTCCTTGAACATTCGAGAAAGTTTCTAGCGAACTCTGAGCTTAGCTGGCAAACCCAAAAATTAAGTCTAGTTTCGACAGTAGTAGACCTAGTTAACGTCTGGCCTAGGCCTTTACTGCTGTAGGTACTATTCCAATGCGCAGAGCCTATTGGGAAAATAGGAGCTACACTACAGCATATCATAACATAACAATGCATAGCAAAACAAAACAAAGCATAGTATAACAGAACATAGCATAGCATAACAAAACACAACAAAACATAGAAGAACAAAACATAGCATAAGATAACAAAACATAGCATAACATAACAAAACAAAGTATAGCATAACAAAACATAGCAAAACACTACAAAACATAGCATAGCATAACAAAACACAACAAAACGTAACATACATAACAAAACATAGCATAGCAAAGCATAGCAAAACATAGCATAGCATAACAAAACACACCAAAGCATAGCATAACAAAACACAACATAGCAGAGCATAGCATAACAAAACAAAGCTTAGCATAGCATGACAAAACATAGCATAACAAAACATAGCATAACAAAACATAGCATAACAAAACAAAGCATAGCATAATAAAACACAACAAAACATAGAATAGCATAACAAAACATAGGATAGCATAACAGAGCATAGCAAAACACAACAAAACAGAGCATAGCAAAACACAACAAAACATAGCATAGCATAACAAAACAAAGCATAGGACAGCAAAACTAAACATAGCATAACAAAACAAAGCATAGGATAGCAAAACAAAACATAGCATAACAAAACAGCATCACATAACAAAACATAGCATTACAAAACACAACACATAGCATAACAAAACATAGAAAAACACAACAAAACATAGCATAGCTTTACAAAACACAACAAAACAGCATAGCAAAACAAAACATATAATAGCATAGCAAAACATAGCATAGCATACCAAACACAACAAAACATAGCATATCATAACAAAACATAGTATAGCATAACAAAGCATAGCATAGCAAAGCATAGCATAGTATAGCAAAACATAGCATAGTATAACAAAACACAGCATAGCATAGCATAACAAATCAAAGCATAGGATAGCAAAACATAGCATAGCAAAATAAAACATAGGATAGCAAAACAAAACATAGCATAGCATACAGCATCACTCACCACCACCACAGCATCACTCAGGGGCACCACAACATCACTATGCGCTACCACAGCATCACTGAACGCCACCGCATCACTCGTTCGCCATCACAACATCACTCAGCGCCACCGCAGCATCAATTTGTGCAACCATTAAACAACAACTGGTTCAAATATGTTCTCTCAATGTTTCTGTTCTTGGATTTTCGTCACAATAAAATACACTGAACATAATCTTCACAAAAGTTATATACAAAAGTTTAAACTATTGCCATTATAAATTACAATAACTTTTATTTAAGTATTAATTATAATCAAAAATTAGAAGCCATTGTTATTTGTAATACCAATACATATACGTCACGTAAATACAACACATATTGCAACACAAATGGTATAGGTGTCACATTTGCGAAAGTTATAACTATTGGCATTGTAAATGACAAAGCTATTAATTTTGCTATTTTCAAAAACAAAACATAAATACAAAATTTGTCATTTACAATACCAATAGCTCAAACTTTCCTAATGCGAGACCTATTGCATTGCAAATGCTTGTATTATGAGGCCCATGGTCTGCCTCCATAGAGGGTGGCAGATCAAATTTTGGTATTAACACTTTCTTTAAGAGTTTGCCCATTCACCTCACCACCTACATATAGGCCACTCTGGTATTCCTCTAGGAGTTCACCAAGCATTCAATTCTCCTTCATCCTCAGGCACTGTCATTGTGAATTTTTCTGTGGTGAAAACTGAGGATAATCATTGCTGTGAATCAATGGTTTCTTTTCGTACCCCAGATTGTATGGCTATTCGTTTTTCATGGAACTGCCCCTTATTTTGCATATTCTGCATAGGACTGTGTTGGCCTGGGGTAGCAAACTGCATCTTCGTATGATTTGGATTCTGTCTACCCTCGCACTTCCAGTTTTCAATTTTAATACAGATGTGCAAAGCAGTGCTTTTCTTCAGCAAATTATTATTTGCATTCACTCCAGAATTATTCACATTTGCTCTGCCACGACCTTGAATCTGCAGCATCTAATTTTTCAGCCCAACTCCTTGCACCACTTGTGTCCCATTCATTCCGGAATTCCCAGACTGTACAAAATCAGAATCAGAACCCATTGTCTGATTTATGTTGTTTCTCTCAATCTGTTGTATTTGCACATTCATCACCTTCTCCTTAATCTTTCAATCAATCAATCAACCAATCAATCAATCATTGTACTTGTAGAGCGCACCTCCTACCCGTGAGGGTCTCAAGGAACTGAGGGAGGGGGTGCCGCTAGTGCGCGAAGAGCCAGGTCTTGAGGAGTCTTCTAAAGGTGAGCATGTCTTGGGTCTGTCGAAGGTGGGTAGGGAGGGTGTTCCAGGTTTTGGCAGCGAGGAAGGAGAAGGATCTGCTGCCGGAGGTCGTTCGTTGGGTGCTGGGGACAGCGGCGAGGGCGAGGCTGGTGGAGTGGAGCTGGCGGGTGGGGGTGTAGAAACTGAGTCTGCTGTTGAGGTAGGCTGGTCCGGTGTTGCGGAGTGCTTTATGTGCGTGGGTGAGGAGCTTGAAGGTGATTCTCTTGTTAACGGGGAGCCAGTGTAGGTATCTCAGGTGGGGGGTGATGCATGAAAAAATTGAGTGACAGCATGTCCAGCAACCTACTACTATTTTCTCTACTGATGACGGAGGAATCCAGAAACACGTGTCTAGGGATACGCTTTAAAAATTTGGCATTAGCTAAGAAAACTTTCGAACTTTGTACTGAGCGTAAAACATCGTACTGCATCGACCAAGATGCAAAGAGATAATGACGCTGAGACGTGTCAGCAATGTGCTCCTATACCCTTTCACTATACTTCAGAATCTCATCAATGCTCTTACTCTGCCAACACATCACACTCTGCTTAATATGAGAACTAAGATCTGGATGCAAACCCGAAAACAAAGCCATTATGAATCTACAAACGCTTTCTTTTTTGGGGTCTTCAACTCCGCTATATTTGCATAAGCTTTTCATAATAAGCATGCATCGATTCTTTCAGTTCTTGTATAGCTCTCATTTTCATTGTTCAATTCACGTCCTTATATGCCACCTTCTTTTTCAAATGCTCTGTTACTGCTCTGTATTTTTCAATAACCACCTCAACTTGTGCATTTTTATGGTTTAAATCTTTTATTGAATTTTCAAAACAGGAAAAACATACAGACCACATTTCCCCATCAGATGGAACAATGTCGAGCTCTTCCTATGCGACCCAATCACAGGTGTGCGGCAGAGACAATAATGGAAACGCCAGACATGGAGGGTCTCTGCAAAGGGGAAATATCGTCCGAGCCACCCCCCACCCCCCTCTTTGTCCACAAAGCAAAAGAAAAAGAAAATAAGAATCACCACGCCACTAAGTGAGGGCAGTAAGTCGATCATCAGCCCTGCGTCTTGCGCCTGCGCGTCGGGGCCTTCCGCTCCTCGATCGGAGTGTCTGCTAGGCGCAGTAATCGCAGGTAGCGAGGGCAGCTCAATTCCCTAAACTCCCCCGTGAGCAGAGTTAAGAATGGTCACCAAAGTTCCGCAAACTCCTCTCCCCTTCCCGCCTTCGCCAAGGACAGCTTCTCCATCCCCAGAACCATCCAAAGCCTGTGTAGCCAACCAGTATGCGGGGGAGGTTGTGTGGTCCTCCAGTGTGCCAGGATGTTCTGCACAGCTGCCCCTAGTGCGATCGCAATAAGCCTCCCCCTCCTAGAATTCAAGGGGTACATCAGAGCATTGGGGAGTCTAGGGAGCTGAGTATCCAGATGTGAGTCTGTCATCTAAAATCAAACTCCAGTAGGGTTGCAGACGGTCACAGTTCCAAAGTAAGTGCTCCAAGGTGCTAAGCCCCCCGCACCCCCTCTAGCAGCGGTCACTAATGCGGGGATCCCATTGATGTAGGCGTTCACCTGTATGGTACCAATAGGTGGCCACTTCGGTCAGGGTTTCGGTGAGGCCCGTGTGGTAAGCCGAGTGTCTGGCCCTATGATATATGCCGCCCCATTCTTTGTGCGTGAGTGATCTCCCCAGGTCCTGCTCCCACCTGTTCCTTCCTGCGTTATGTGTGTAGATGTTTGTGAGGAGGAGCTGCTGGTACAAGTCGGAGATCAGCTTCTTATCAGAGGTGCGGGTAACCAGCCACTTTTCATACTGGGTGAGGGAACGCTGCGCGCCCGGTCTGACTTCCGGCTGCAAAGCCCAATGTCGGACCTGCAGATAGGGTAGGCGATCAGACTCCGGTATACCATAGTCCTCCTTCACCTGCTGAAAGGAGAGGATGCCGTGTAAGTTGAACATATGTCCCAGGGCTCTGCAGGGCGAACGTCTCCAAGCTACAAATGCCCTGAGGTCCAGTCCCGGGGAAAAATCGGGATTATCGAAAAGCGGGGTCATCGGGAAGGGAAACGAGATGAGTTTGTGCCGGACCGCCACCAGATCCCATACATCCAGGACAGTGCTTGTAATCTGTGATGCGTATAGATTTGGGGGGCGGTGGCATCTGGGGAGGAATGGAACCCCCTGTAAGGGCCTGCCCGCCACAGCTTGGTCTTGAAAGAGCCAATTCTTGCCCGATTCCAGCTGGAACCACTCCACCAAGGTACGGAGTTGTGTCGCTTGATAATATAGAGAGAGGTCAGGCAAACCGACCCCACCGCGGGCAGGCGGAAGAATCGCAATTGCATGCTTGAAGCGGGGACGGCGACCATTTCAGATAAAGCGCGCCAGGGCAGACTGTGTCCGTTGGAGCCAACCCGCTGGGGGGCGCAGAGGAAGAGTCTGGAACACGTAAAGGATTTGTGGTAGCAGGGTCATCTTAGTGGCTGCTATCCGCCCCAGCTAGGAGAGCGAGTGATGTTTCCACCTCCGGAGTTCGTCGCTGAGGCGCGAGCGGAGCCTGGTGTAATTCGCCTCAGCGGTGGCTTGGACGGTTGGGGCCAGCAGAACTCCTAGATAGGGGATGGTAGTATTTCACCATTGCATATTGAACCCGCCTTGAACCTCGATGAGAGTCTCCGGCGACAGGGAGATATTGAGGGCTTCCGATTTCTCCACATTGATCTTAAACCCCGAAGCCAGTGCAAAGGTATGGAGTTCGATAAAAAGTGCCCGGAGCGACTTCATCGGCTCCGTAAGGGAAAGAAGGATATCATACGCGTATAAACTGATCTTATGCACGTCACCGCCAAAGGGGATGCCCTTGATGAGGGAATGTTGCCTGACCCGCTGCGCTAATGGCTCCATGTACAGGGCAAAAAGGATAGGGGAGAGAGGGCACCCCTGCCTGGTGCCCCTGCCGATTGGGAAGCGCGGGGAGGTGTGTCCATTGACACGAACCGTGGCGTTGGGCCGGCGATAGCAGTTCAGTATGCGATTGCGGAGAGCCTCTCCCACCCCGAAGTGTTGTAGCACCAGTTCCAGATAGGGCCAGTGCACCCTATCGAAGGCCTTTTCGGCATCGATGGTAAGTAGCATACAGTCTGGCCTCGTTCGCGACCCTGCCTCGATGAGGTGGAGGACCCGTTTGGTATTATCGCTGGTCTGCCGTTGGGGAATGAAGCCAGCCTGGTCTGGTTCCACCAGCTGCTGCATATATGGTGCCAACCTACTCGCGAGGATGCCCGTGTAGAGCTTGAGGTCCAGGTTTAAAAGGGATATCGGCCTATAGGAACTACAGCGCGTGGGGTCACTGCCAGGTTTGGGTATGACCGTTATCGCTGCCTCCAGAAGGTCCTCCGGAATGGCACCGGGTTGGCTGAAGGTGTTAAAAAGATCCCACAGTAGTGAGGCAACCTGTTGGCAGAACGTTTTATAAAAGGCTGCCGAGTAGCCGTCTGGGCCAGGTGATTTCCCCAATTTGAGGCGGGATATCGCCGAAATCACTTCCTCCAGGCCAATGGGCCGATCTAGGAACTCCGCTTGCGCCTCGTTCAGGGACGGGAGGGGTGTGCCTCCCAGGTATGCACGACCAGCCTGAAGGTCAAGCGAGTCAGCTGCGTATAGAGTTTCATAAAAGTCCCCAAAAGCCGTGGCTATGTCAACACCGTCGACGGCAAGGTCTCCCCGACTGGTCTGTATGGCTCTTACGCCCTGTCTTTGGCGTTGCTCTCTCAATTTGCTCGCCAAGAGCTTCCCGCAGCGGTCACCCCCATTATAGTATGCATGTCGGAGGCGGAGAGCTGCATATTCTGCCACATCTTGGTCTAATGCCGCCAGCATCTTCCTCTCCATACAGAGTTGGCGCCATGCACATGCTGCCCCCGTTCGTTGGTGCATTTGATCCAACTCCACTACCCGTTGGGTTATTTCGGCTCTTTTCTGGGCACGGTCTCTGTTGTTGGCTGTGGCGATAGAGATGAACTCTCCCCGCAATACTGCTTTGAGCGCAGCCCATTGTGTGGCCTTAGTGGTGTCAGTGTTGGCATTGTGAGTTAAAAACTGGGTGGTGGCGGCTTTAATCCTCTCCACCACGGTAGGGCTTTGGAGCAAGGCATCCCGCAGGCGCCAATATCGGGGCGGGGCAGGCACATCCGGGAAGAGGAAAGTGGTCATCACCGGGGAGTGATCCGACAGGGAGGTCGGGAGTATATCAACATCTTGCACTCGGGGCATCAGCTGAGAGGAGCAGAGGAAATAGTCAAGCCTAGCGTAGGATTTATGGGCCGCCGAGTAATAGGTGTATGCCGTGGAGTGTGGGTGGAAGTGTCTCCATAGGTCGACCAGTCCAAGGTCTGAGAGATGTGCGTGGCCCGCTGTGGAGAGTGATCCCAGCTGCCCCGAGCGTTGGCATGAACGAACCACCGTGTTATGGAATACTAAATTGAGGTGGCCCCCCGGTAGCAGGTGTGGTTGAGTGTTCGCTGTGGCTATCTCTAAGGCTGTGTGTAGGAATTTTTCCTGACCCTCATTGGGCGCGTATATGGTGCCCACTAAAAGTGTCTGCCCAGCTATCAGAAAGCGGTGTATCAGCAACTTGCCCTTGATCTCTGCCTCCCTCTACAGAACTTGACCCCTAAAGGATTTGGACACTAGAATCGCCACCCCTGCCACCTTCTTAGATGCGGACGAGAAAAACTGCAGGGGGAAGGCCCGGGATTTAAGTCGGTGGTGGTCCTTCGGCAGCAATTGCGTCTCCTGTAGGAGGCAAATGTCCGCTATGGAGTGCTCTAGGAGGAAAAGTATCGCCCGGCGTTTCATAGGGTTATTCAGTCCCCTCACATTAAGAGAGAGGATGTTCAATCGAAGAGGCGCCATAGGTGAGTAGTAGGGTCTGTGTGGCTCTGAACAAGGCGCGGGGAAGCAAAAGGGAACTCAAAAATTGGTGGACAAGGAGGATCCCCCCCATTCCCCCCTCCCCCCTCCCCTGACCCCCGCCTCATCCCAGTCCCAACAGACCTTCCTCTCCCTCCCCACTCTCCCCCAGCCCCCCCGAACCCCCATCCCACCAATCCCCAACTGAAACCACCCCGTGCAACCACAACCCCAACTGGGAAGTCCCAATCATTCAATATAGTCCCGGACCAGTCACAACCTAGTTCAGGCCCATGGAGTAAGTCAATAGAGGGAAACGTGGCTCTGACAACCCAGATGGCTCCCCCCCAAACCCGCAAGGTAGTAAGGCTGAAGAGAGGAGAATCCCCCCCCCCCACATTTGTGTAAGGAAGTGCATTATTCAGCTGTAGCCGTATCTTTGGACACCTCCTGGATGGCCGCCGCCTGTTCCTTCGCCATCGTGGTCGGGTCCGGTTTGAGTGGCACCCTGGAAGACCGTCTACGTCGCACTCGTTGCCAGCCAGTCTCGGTGGCACGTGGGGACTTCCCCTGTGAGGGCCCTCCGTTGTCGTCGCTCTCGGTTGCGTCCTCGGTCCTGTCAATCCCTAGCAAGGCACATGTGTCTCTCAAGGACCGAAGCTGCTGTAAGACCCCGTTCGACTTAAAAACCAGTCTAAAGGGGTGACCCCATGAGTATGGGATACCTTTGTCGCGGAGAAACGCGGTTGCAACCCCGAAGGCCTTCCTCTTCTGAAGGGTGATGGCGGAAAGGTCCTGATAGAGCGCCACAGAGTGTCCCTGGTATCGGAGGGGTTGTTTCTGACGGGCCTCTCTCATTATGCGCTCCTTCAATGGAAAGTCAGGTAGGAACGCCAGGATGTCCGGTGGGGGAGCGGGCGCCCTGCGCGCCAATCCTACTCTGTGCACCCTGTCAATGCGAATTATGAAATCCTCGCCCTCCCCCAGAATGTCTCTGAACAGGCCCTGGAGGTAGGAGGTGATGTCGTTCCCTTCCTCTTTAGATGGTACACCACGGACTCTTATGTTGTTTCTCCGGGAACGATTTTCAAGGACCTCCACGTGGGCCTGTAGATCCACCTGTTGCTCCTGTAAGCGTAGGACTTCCTGCTACAGGTGTACCACCTCTTCGCTCCGTGCCAGGCCGGCTTCTTCAACTGCGGCCACCCGCTCTCCCAGTCCGTCCACCTCCCGGCGGAGCTCACGGTGCTCGCTTGCCATGTCCTGTTTCAGGGCTTGGAAGTCCTCACTTAGGGACTCAAATAAGGACTCCAGAAATGCTTTAGTTATGGGGGCCTTCTCATCATCCGGCCTCATGGCGTCTGTGGCAGCTGCATTGCTTGACGGGCTTTTCTCCCCTTTAGAGGCCCCTTTGGTCAGCATGTCTGTGATTGTGCGGCCACCCTTGCCCGGCATCGTCGACATAGCGATTCAGGGTCCTCGCCTCAAAGTGTTCTGCTATAGGACGGCTTCCGAGGGGACACCACACTCCGTTGACCTTTATGCGCGCCAGGCACCACCGCGACGTGAGCCAACCATCTCCTCGGGAGTCCTCGGGTGCTCTCCAATTCTCAGCTTCCGGGCGGGTGTCCTCTGGCCACCATGCATCCACTGCTGTCGTGTGTCCGCGCCGGTGTCAGCGGTCGCCGCGAATGTGGGGAGGCACCCCCGTTAAGCTAAGGTGGGCAGCGGGGCAGCGTCCGATCGCCGACTGCAGAGGCAAGCCTTGCCGGTGAGGGCCGCGGTGCCCGCCGAGATCCACCACGAGGCGAGCACCCACCGGTAGTCTTTCGGAAGTAGGCCCGTGAGCCTGGGCCTCGAGTTCCACCGGGATCCCTGGTCTCAGCCAGCTGCTACCGTCGGATGCCGTCCTCGGCCCACTTTCCCTTGGGCTCTGGTAGCAAAGGGGCGGCTATTGTTTACTGAGCCCCAAATGTAGATCTGGAAAGTCTGGCGGGAGACCCTGACCGCACCTCTCCCGGGCACACTGGGCGCCGGCCGCAAGGACCGCTGTTGCTGCCTCCAGGGGTAGGCCCCAAAGCCTGGGCCTCAATTTTGCACGCCGGCGGTCCGCACCGGTCCCGACCGGGAGCGCTCACCCCTCCGCTCACCTCTGGTCCCGGGGCCGCCACTCCGGCAGCACCGCCGATTTAGGTACCTTGGGCTCACGCTGTCCCTGCCGAGTCCAGTCTCGGCCCGCGGCCAGGAATGGTTTCGCACCCTCCGTGTCTGTCTACCCCAGAGGCGCGGGGTGCGTCTGGCGCCCGCTCCGTTGGGCAGCTGCTGCGGACCAGACGGTCCGGGTGGTCAAGGCATAGCGGCCACTGATTCGGGATCCCAGGTGGGTTGTGCAGGGGGGTCTCCTAGGGCAATTTATGGGTCAAAAGTGGGGCCGGGATCGGGAGCTTCACGAACAAGCGTCCGTCGCAGTCGCCATCTTAGTCACGCCCCCAACTTGTGCATTTTTAGATGGAATTCTAGCCGGTTCTTCAGTCTGTCAAGCAACAGCCGCCTTGCCCCTGCAGGCTCCTGGGGGGTGTAGTTCCAAACCAGTATGAATAACAACCTCAAATATTGTATCAAAATCAATCTTAAGCATCTTCAAAACTGTCACTAATGTGTAAACCACTGTGTACCTTATGTGAGGTTTCTCCCTCAGGTTTGGAAAATGTGTTACCAGGCATTGAGATTGTAGGAGAGTACGGTCTGCTTCATATGGACCACTTTTTGCTGTGATTGACTGGTTTTTCGACTTTAGTATGTCTGTGGCCCTGCTAATCAGGCCCACAGACTAGCTGTTCTCTCTCTAAAATTGATACCATGATGCAGCGTTACCGGCGGCTGCACAGGGGAGGACAGCGGAACTATACCCCCCAGGAGCCTGCAGGGGCAAGCGGCAGGCAAGCAGCCTCTCCCCCTTGACACCGGGGCATTGAAGAGGACCTTGCGCCACCTGCTTCGCGGGAGACGCAGCGTTACCGGCGGCTGCACAGGGGAGGCGAACAGCGGAACTGCAGCCCCCAGGAGCCTGCAGGGGCCAGCGGCAGGCAAGTGGCCCCTCCCCCTTGACACTGGGGGCATTGAAGAGGACCTTGCGCCTCCCGCTTCACGGGATATACAGCGTTACCGGCGGCTGCACAGGGGAGGCGAACAGCGGAATTACACCCCCCAGGAGCCTACAGGGGCAAGCGGCAGGCAAGCGGCCCCTCCCCCTTGACACCGGGGACTTTGAAGAGGACCTCGCGCCTCCCACTTCGCGGGAGATGCAGCATTACCGGCGGCTGCACAGGGGAGGCGATCAGCGGAACTTCACCCCCCAGAAGCCTGCAGGGGCAAGCGGCAGGCAAGCGGCCCCTCCCCTTTGACACCTAGGGCATTGAAGAGGACCTCGCGCCTCCCGCTTCGCAGCATTACTGGCGGCTGCATAGGGGAGGCGAACAGTGGAACTACACCCCCCAGGAGCCTGCAGGGGCAAGCGGCAGGCAAGCGGCCCCTCCCCCTTGACACCTTGGGCATTGAAGAGGACCTCGCGCCTCCCGCTTCGCAGCGTTACCGGCGGCTGCACAGAGGAGGCGAACAGCGGAACTACACCCCCCAGGAGCCTGCAGGGGCAAGCGGCAGGCAAGCCGCCCCTCCCCCTTGACACCGGGGGCATTGAAGAGGACCTCGCGCCTCCCGCTTCGCGGGAGACGCAGCGTTACTGGCGGCTGCACAGGGGAAGCGAACAGCGGAACTACACCCCCCAGGAGCCTGC
This sequence comes from Lissotriton helveticus, assembly GCF_964261635.1. Classification (NCBI taxonomy): domain Eukaryota; kingdom Metazoa; phylum Chordata; class Amphibia; order Caudata; family Salamandridae; genus Lissotriton; species Lissotriton helveticus. The sequence continues at coordinate 1,484,704,183 of NC_136061.1, forward strand.
AGAAGCAAACGGCAGGCAAGCCGCCCCTCCTCCTTGACACCGGGGGCATTGAAGAGGACATCGCGCCTCCCGCTTTGCGGGAGACGTAGCGTTACCGGCGGCTGCACAGGGGAGGCGAACAGCGGAACTACACCTCCCAGGAGCCTGCAGGGGCAAGCGGACCCTCCCCTTGACACCAGGGGCATTGAAGAGGACCTCACGCCCCCCGCTTAGCTGGAGACGCAGCATTACCGGCGGCTGCACAGGGGAGGCGAACAGCGGAACTACACCCCCCAGGAGCCTGCAGGGGCAAGCGGCAGGCAAGCGCCCCCCCCCCCCCCCTGACACCGGGGGCATTGAAGAGGACCTCACGCCTCCCGCTTCGCGGGAGACGCAGCGTTACTGGCGGCTGCACAGGGGAGGCGAACAGCGGAACTACACCCCCCATGAGTCTGCAGGGGCAAGCGGCAGGCAAGCGGCCCCTCCCCTTGACACCGGGGGCATTGAAGAGGACCTCGCGCCCCCCGCTTTGCGGGAGACGCAGCATTACCGGCGGCTTCACAGGGGAGGGGAACAGCGGAACTACACCCCCCAGGAGCCTGCAGGGGCAAGCGGACCCTCCCCTTGACACCGGGGGCATTGAAGAGGACCTCGCGCCCCCCACTTCGCGGGAGACGCAGCATTACCGGCAGCTGCACAGGGGAGGCGAACAGCGGAACTACACCCCCAGGAGCCTGCAGGGGCAAGCGGCAGGCAAGCCGCCCCTCCCCCTTGACACCGGGGGCATTGAAGAGGACGTCGCGCCTCCCGCTTCGCGGGAGACGTAGCGTTACCGGCGGCTGCACAGGGGAGGCGAACAGCGGAACTACACCCCCCAGGAGCCTGCAGGGGCAAGCGGACCCTCCCCTTGACACCGGGGGCATTGAAGAGAACCTCGCGCCCCCCGCTTCGCGGGAGACGCAGCATTAGCGGCGGCTGCACAGGGGAGGCGAACAGCGGAACTGCACCCCCCAGGAGCCTGCAGGGGCAAGCGGCAGGCAAGCGGCCCCTCCCCTTTGACACCTTGGGCATTGAAGAAGACCTCGCGCCTCCCGCTTCGCAGCATTACTGGCGGCTGCATAGGGGAGGCGAACAGTGGAACTACACCCCCCAGGAGCCTGCAGGGGCAAGTGGCAGGCAAGCGGCCCCTCCCCCTTGACACCTTGGGCATTGAAGAGGACCTCGCGCCTCCCGCTTCGCAGCGTTACCGGCGGCTGCACAGAGGAGGCGAACAGCGGAACTACACCCCCCAGGAGCCTGCAGGGGTAAGCGGCAGGCAAGCCGCCCCTCCCCCTTGACACCGGGGGCATTGAAGAGGACCTCGCGCCTCCCGCTTCGCGGGAGACGCAGCGTTACCGGCGGCTGCACAGGGGAAGCGAACAGCGGAACTACACCCCCCAGGAGCCTGCAGAAGCAAACGGCAGGCAAGCCGCCCCTCCCCCTTGACACCGGGGGCATTGAAGAGGACGTCGCGCCTCCCGCTTCGCGGGAGACGTAGCGTTACCGGCGGCTGCACAGGGGAGGCGAACAGCGGAACTACACCCCCCAGGAGCCTGCAAGGGCAAGCGGACCCTCCCCTTGACACCGGGAGCATTGAAGAGGACCTCGCGCCCCCCGCTTAGCGGGAGACGCAGCATTACCGGCGGCTGCACAGGGGAGGCGAACAGCGGAACTGCACCCCCCAGGAGCCTGCAGGGGCAAGCGGCAGGCAAGCGCCCCCCCCCTGACACCGGGGGCATTGAAGAGGACCTCACGCCTCCCGCTTCACGGGAGACGCAGCGTTACCGGCGGCTGCACAGGGGAGGCGAACAGCGGAACTACACCCCCCAGGAGTCTGCAGGGGCAAGCGGCAGGCAAGCGGCCCCTCCCCTTGACACCGGGGGCATTGAAGAGGACCTCGCGCCCCCCGCTTTGCGGGAGACGCAGCATTACCGGCGGCTGCACAGGGGAGGCGAACAGCGGAACTACACCCCCCAGGAGCCTGCAGGGGCAAGCGGACCCTCCCCTTGACACCGGGGGCATTGAAGAGGACCTCGCGCCCCCCGCTTCGCGGGAGACGCAGCATTACCGGCGGCTGCACAGGGGAGGCGAACAGCGGAACTACACCCCCCAGGAGCCTGCAGGGGCAAGCGGCAGGCAAGCGCCCCTCCCCCTTGACACCGGGGGCATTGAAGAGGACCTCACGCCTCCCGCTTCGCGGCCCCTCCCCCTTGACACCGGGGGTGATATAGTCAACCACTACTTCCGGACCCGCGGGACGCGCGTGGGCGTGCGCCGGCCTAAGCCCGGGCAAAGGGCGGGCCGTCTGTGGCCGTCAGGGGCCAGAAGAGGCCGGGACAGGCCACCCCACTAAATCCCACAAATGGGTAAGCGAAAACAACTATGTAATGGGGGTCAGGGGGGCCAAAAAGCGAAAGTCCCGCGGAAATCTGACTCTATTATTTCATATCTAACCTCAGCTGTGGGTGTTATTAGCAAAGAAATTGCAAACGCTGAGAAGGAACTGGGACTGAGTCCTTCGGTAATTCCTGCAGATGGGCCGAATTGTAACGAATTGATCATGCCTGGGGCCAACTCAGAAATTCTGCCAGTACAAAAAGACTCTATATCAGTGAGCGAGGCAGAAGATACTTTAGTAGAAGAAACAAGTGAGGTCATTTTGGCCTCTCAGTCACTCCCAGATGAGTTACCCGGAATAAGTGTTCAACAGATCAAGGGTAAACGAAGCACAAAGAAATGTGCCAGAATGACAAAACATGTTACTAATCCGCACAGCATCAATGAACAAGCTATTCCAAACAAATTGAGCGGCAAGATAGAGGAAATGTTTAACACCCGCTTAGAGCCGGTTTTGGTGGGTATTGCAAAATACATTGTGGATACACTTAACACTTGCGTCTCAGATCTTTTCAAGGGATATGACGTAATTGACTCTTTTGTTAAGGAATATCGAGGTCAACACGAATTAGCGATGGATGTCTAGACAGTATACACTTCTGGCATATGGCGGAAGGAAGGCTATCCCATTAATGCTAGGCCATGTATTTCCCAGTCTAAAGTCACCCTGACTTCAGCTAATAAAAAACAGAGTATAACTACCACGCAATTGGGAAACCCTCCGCTACCATCGGCACATGCAGTTGATAATGGCATAGGGCAAAAGCCTCTAGAAAGCGTTCAAAACTCTAACAAGAAATCTTTAATACCCTGTGAGACCAAGTTACACCTTTCCCCTGAAGCAGTCCCCTTGGTGGCTGTATTAACAGGAGTACCCCCGCTAGAAATAAATTGCAGAGAAACCACCCAGGAGCTCCTAAGAAAATCTAGGAACTGGTGTAGGCAGTACTCTAGTGGGACATTGCTTCAAGTATTAGCATGGTCAGAAGGGTAGGATGGGTTGGTCATTGCCCTAGGAGCTTGGCAGGTGACTATATTGTTGTAAACTTTAGCAAATTAAATGTAGCTGATGGCTTATTTTGGGATGGATCCAACCTGTCAAATACCGGCATTAGGCCTCTATCCTTAGGTTATTTTTATCCACCAACTACTACCCAGAGAAACGTCAGATCTATAACCTCACTGTCCCATCACAGATAAGGCACCCTTCCCTACGGTTTGGCGAAATTCCTGCTTCTCCTCAAATTAACACCCACCCACCCCAGATCCCTCAAGTGACTCCAAATATCCACACTGGGCGTGAAAGTTCTCAGGGTATAGGTTTAACCCTGACTAATCGTTTTTCCCCTCTGTCCCAACTGGAGGAGAACGATTGACTAGGTAATAGATCAGGAGTGGATACAACTGTCCAGACCCAAGTGCCCACCTGCAGAATCCTGAGTTGGAACACTGCTGGAATAAGGTCAAAAAGCAGGGATGAGAACTGGGTAGGATTCTTAAAGTCGTATGATATAATAGCATTACAAGAAACTTGGGACACATCGAATAGTTTCTTTCTAGAAGGATATAGCCATTTTTATATCCCTGCAAAACCAGGCCTGGCGGGCAGAGCCAAGGGTGGCTTATTACTTTTCTTCACCCTTAAATTGAATGGTACCCTAAAACAGCTTGAGTCAGGTTGCCATAACTGTTTGATAGTAGAGCTGTCAGTTTCACAAACATCTAAATTGCTATTGATCAACTTTTATAATTCATGTGAGTGATTTTTTAAACCAATACATTTTTTTTTCGTGGACTTTTTTTCACATATAGTTCTAAACAAAACACTTTTGAGGTCCACCTTATGGGTGATTTTAACATTCACCCGTGTGGCCTACAGTGTGATATTGATGAACATGAAGGGCCCCCTTATGCGGTGCTCACACATTTTGAACACACAAAGCAAGGGGAGGCCCTCGAGAAGCTTCTGGCCACCATGAATCTTTACGAATCAAGGTGTGACGAGGGTGGACCAAGGGCACCCACGCTTAAAGGAAAAGACTCAGGCACAATCATAGATTATATTTTTCTGTCACTCTTAGTTTTATCTAAGGTTTTACTATATAAGGTTGGGGCCTCTGTTTTCAGTGATCATAATCCCGTGATTTTAGAGGTGGTCCCTGGGGACCTTGTGGGATTTAAAGAAAGACAGGATACGGGAGTTAGCGATTTGACACCAAAAGACCAGGGCAGGCGACTTAAATGGTCTAAGGTGGTACCGGAAACCTTCCTGTTGGAAGTTTTGACCAAGGTCGAAACTGAGGTAGCTACTTGTTTGGACAATTCAGCACCGAGTACAAAGATAGTCGGTGCTTTTGACGATATCTGCAAACAAATAAACATCAACCTGATGGCCAAAAGTACACCCGGTAGGCATAAAGATAAAAGATGGTTCGACAGTAGCTGCTCCAAGGCACACTCTGCCCTGCTTAAAGCTTTGAAAGTAAGCCCTAGAAATAGGGAACAGATAGCAAGTTTAAGGAAAAAATACAAACAGGCTATCCAAGTTCGGAAACAGCAGAATAAAGAGGATGCCTGGAGTAAACTTTTATCAGTTGAGATCTTGCGGGATAGTGGGAAATTTTGGTCGACCATTAATCAGCCTTTCTTCTCGGGTGAGGAGAACCCCCCTCTTCTGGAGTGTAACATACCAGATGACCGGTGGTTAGCTCATTTTGGGAATATCTACGGGCTCCAGAGGTGTGAGACTCCCTCGACGGCTATCCCTTTCCCACAACTAGTTGCCCCCGTAGTTTTTCATGCAACTGACGTGGAAAGAGCTATTGAGGAGACGCTGAAGAACAAGGCGCCGGGTCCAGATGGTGTACCTGCTGCCCTGTATAAGAGTGCCCCCAAATTCTGGGCTAAGATTCTGACAAACGTTTTTAACGCTTTAGGATCAAACGGCTTTCCTGCTTCTTGGGCTAAATCTATTATTATCCCGGTTTTTAAAAAGGGGCAAAGGGAAGATCCCTCCTGTTACAGGCCTATCTCCTTGATAGACTCTGCAGTTAAAATCTTAGGAAGAGTCATCTTGTTCAAATTGACGGATTGGCTGGAGGGCAGAGGTGTCCTGTCTAATGTCCAATATGGTTTTAGATCAAAAAGAAGTACCCTCAATCAGTGCCACAATCTACAGCTTTTAATAAGTAAATACACTAAAGCCAAAGAGGGGTCCCTTTATATGGGGTTTATGGACCTCTCTACAGCATTTGACCTTGTGAACAGGTCAAAGCTGTGGCAAATGTTATTGGATCTGGGCATTGATCCTTACTTAGTTACATTTTTAGCCGACCTTCATTGTGGTCTTTTAGCCTCAGTTAGGGTTACCCAGGAGGGAAGACGCACGAGTCACTTTAGGTCAGAGAAGGGGGTCAGGCTGGGGTGTATATTGACCCCTCTTCTCTTTACGTTATATATTAACGCATTAGAGCCTGCCCTAAGAGAGGCTTCTTTGGATGTGCCGCGCATGGGAGATACTGTCATCCCGGTTCTCCTTTACGCGGACGATGCTGTTCTTTTAGCTCGCTCTGGGGTGGGATCGAAAAAATTGCTGGATACTTTCGGCAATTTTGTGGAGACTCTGGACCTGAAAATAAACAAAAAAAAATCACAGGTTATGATCGTAGGGGAATATAGCAGAAAGAAAAATGTTAAAACTTTTTTCTGTTGTGGTGAAGAGGTGAAAAGGGTGCCCACTTTTACATACTTAGGGCTCCTCTTTGACGAAAGAGGGACCTGGGGCCCCCAAAAGAAACATAAAAGTAACGCTCTTGCTAGATCCACTTCAGCCCTCATGGGATTTACAAAATGGCTAGGGGCTAGACCAATGGAGGCAATTTTAAAGGTGTATAAATCTAAATGTTTAGCAATTGCTACTTATGGTTCAGCAATCTGGGGTTACTATCCACAAGATCAAATCCAAGTGGTTGAAAACAAATTCCTAAGGTATTTATTATCAGTACCACAGTCTACCCCACTTTTTCCATCCACACAAAGTTAGGGTTGGGGTATGTTACAGACTTGCTGAAAATCGCCCCCTTGATCTGTTGGCTTAAGACCTGGCTTAACCAGGAAATTTCACTGAACCATCTGATCCTAAAAGATTGCCTCGCCCTGGATAGAGCCAGTAGGATCCCATTGTTGGCCTATATTAAATTAACATTCTTACAATTAGGGCGTCCTGAGCTCTATTCTTCTCCTGAGTGTTTAAAGAGAGAGGACGTAAACCATATTAAAACTGCTTTGCTAAACCTTTTTACATCAGAGAGGGAGGAGCTGGAAATGAGAAAACCCCACTGTAAGAGTGAATTACGTACTAGTAAGCTCCCCCGGACTTGAGCCCTACTTGAACTTAGTAACTCGACCCTTCCATCGGTACCTGCTAACAAGATTTCGTTTTAACTTAATTCATCTTACATTGGGCTTTTTCCCAACATGTGGCACTCCGGATAACTCTAACCCTTGTACGTGTGACAATTTTTCCGCACAAGACACTTTACATTTTATCATGTTCTGCGAGTACTATTCAGATATTAGGAAAAAGTATTTGTTGCCTATTTTGAGGGAGGCGGGTTTATACAGGTCAGGCCTGCCCTTCTTTACTTGCAATTGTTAAGTACTCCCTGTGTTACATTTCATGTCGCTAGCTTTTTAGTAGCTGTAGCGCGGATCAATAAGAAGAGTATATGTGCCCCGAATATCCCAATTTGTTTTTGAATGTACTAGAGGGATATTTCTAGATCCATTTTATGAATTAATTGATAAATTGCCATCATGTTTTAACCGCACCCTGATGAATTTTAAAATCTTTTTAAACGTAAAATGCTTGTTGTTTATTATATATGAATGGATTGTACCTGTGTCTTTTTATGATTTTAAATTATCGAATAAAAGTGTTTTGACTGACTGACTGACTGACTGACTGATACCATGTACTTTAGGTACATACCAGATTGGTTACTGGGTCACCCTTGTGAGCCCCTGTATATGGTACCCTAGGTACCCAGGGCACAGGTGCACCCTAGGCCTACCAGGGGCTGCAGCATGTATTGTGCCACCCCTGGTTAGCCTTCCAAACTGATACCACAGGTCTGTACTCACAGCCTGGGTAAGGTGGTGTAATCACCCCTTACTTAGATATATATATATATATATATATATATATATATATTCACTGAAAAAACCATAGGTTATAGACCATATATAGTTAGGAATTAGCATTTACAAAACCCTATTTTACTCACACAAAACCATTGAAATTCCATATATAGTTAGTTGCACTAACTATATATCGCGCACCCGCAATCCACTGCTGATGATGTCACATATTACATCATTCATGACATGGTCAGTGACATCACTGATGACATCACTGATGACATCACTGATGACATCACTGATGACATCTCATTTGACATCATTCTTGTGCTAATACGATAAACCTCTTCAGACTCTAATATAACCTTAGATACACACACGGTCACTCATCCATGGAGTTACTCACACACCTAGTCAGTCATGCAAAGAAACAATCTCACCTCCATTTCCTCAACTATACAGTTATACACACCTTACTTATTCAAACATATACTAACACATATTTACTCTCTTATACAATCCCTGATACAAGTTCACAATGATCCATACAGCCACTCACACATTCACTAGCTCTCATGCACAGTTATTTATATATGCCAACTCTCACATGTACTTTGTTTTACATATGTACTTACTTTGACATGTAGCACTGAGATATCCATTCAGTCACCATTACACTCATGCACACAGTCAACCGCCCATACAGGTGTTTCCACATGCACTCTTGAACTCATACACCTAGTGAATCAACTGCTCACACATCTATGCACAGAGTCACACACCTCCCAGCCACCCCCACACAAACTCAATCTCCCATACAAATACTTGGGCAACCAATCAATAACACATATAGCCTCTCGTATAGCTAATGATCAACACATGCAGCAGTTTACATCACAACAGACATACTGATGCACACATTCAGACAGTTTAGTCACTAACCCATGCATTTAGTACGACACATTTATTCACTCACTCATACAGTCAGTCACGCACCTACTAAATCCTTCATCCAGACACTTATAAATCCACTCATTCTTCAATATATCAAACATATTTAAACTTTACAGAAACACACAGTCACTGGATGATGTTATCAGTGATGTCATTTGAGATGTCAAATGAGATGTCATCAGTGATGTCATCAGTGATGTCATTTGAGATGTCATCTGATGTCATCAGTGATGTCACTGACCATGTCATGAATGATGTAATATGTGACATCATCAGCAGTGGATTGCGGGTGCGCGATATATAGTTAGTGCAACTAACTATATATGGAATTTCAATGGTTTTGTGTGAGTAAAATAAGGTTTTGTAAATGCTAATTCCTAACTATATATGGTCTATAACCTATGGTTTTTTCAGTGAATTTTCAAGGTTTTGTAAATGCTAATTCCTAACTATATATGGTCTATAACCTATGGTTTTTTCAGTGAATTTCATTGGTTTTTTAACAGCTAATATCTGTAGCTGTAAAATGTATTCTTCTTTAAATCCAAAAATATATTTTATATGTTTATTAATAACTTTTTTTTTTAATATTTTTTTTTCTTCGTTCCCGCTTCGCGAATCGGGAAGCTTCCCGTTAGCTGACCTTGATGCCGCGAAATAGACCGCGAGCCGGTAAACGTTTCTTTACCGCAACTGCCGCGTTAGAAAACAACATCATGACGCCTCCCGTCCGCATGACGTTTCGCGTTGTCGCGTGATACGTCATATGACGTGCTACGTTAGCGAACTCGTACGCTTACCGAGTCGCAAAGCACAGGTTTCTGGAAGCAAACCGGGAGGCCCTGCAAAGCGCGTAACGTAAACACAGCAGGTCATGTGACTTGGTAATAACACTTTTCATTGGTTCATTTCACTTTCGGTTTCCTAATGATGTAAGACTAGGTCATATGATCTAAAATGAACACTTTTCATTGGTTGAGAACTATTTTTTTTCCCAAATGGTGAAAATCCCTCCTTCTTTCCTCACTCTGACTTTCATCATTGTGAGAGAAAGACCCTTTGTTACCAGTGAGCAATGGCTTCTTTACTAGCTTCAGCTGGTGCTTCCCCACCACCTCCACTACATCCAAGGAAGAGTGGACCACCTGCTAAAGTTATAATTCAGCAAGAAGAGGAAGAAGAGGAACAGGACGACCTAGATAATCTCCCTATTATGGCCAGAAGATCTGTTGTACCGGAAGTAACGGGACCAGAGGGCAGGGAGATGGTGCCAAATATACAAACGAGATTTTGTGAAGTAAAACAAGTCTGCGTACATTGCAGTGGATTCATTTGCTACGGAGAAAGTAGCATCACTCTGATCAACAGAGCTATTGACAATCATGCTCATGTTTGTCCGATACTCCCCAAACAATAAATTCTTTTTTTTTGTTTTCTTGCTCCTGTTGAGCCCTTTACAATGAATCGTTTTCGTTGCCCCCTCCGAAAAAAAAACAAAAAAAATATAAAACTGTTCAGAAAAATTCAAAAAAAGTAAAAAAATGTTCAGAAAAATAATAAAAAAAATATAAAACAACAAAAACAATTTAAAAAAAAGTTCTTTTCAGAACTACCTCCCCGTTATTAAAAAATTGGTACAATATTTGCAACTGTGCCAACCTCTATTTCTCTTAGTTCGCTTCCCAGTTCGCTCCCCGGTACGCGAACCGGAAGCGAACCAAAAATTTTTTTTTTTAAAAAAGAACAGTAAGTATAAGGGAAGGAAACAGACAGTTATGTTAAAAGAAAGACAGCTATAGGGGAGTAAACTAGAGATACTATTACCCGTAATCCACTGCTGATGATGTCACATATTACATCATTCATGACATGCTCAGTGACATCATCAGCAGAGGATTGCGGGTAACAGTATCCCTAGTTTATTCCCTATAGCTGTGTTTCTTTTAACATAACTGTCTGTTTCCTTCCCTTATACTTACTGTTCTTTTTAAAAAAAAAATTTTAGATCAGTCAGAAACAGTGAAAGTAATGAAATATAAAAGACTACGTAGAATATGAGCACTGTATGCAACAACTTTGACACTTACAGAAGCCTCACCTTCTCCATGCCTCCTACACAGTTCTACATGTACATCATAAATGCAAACAGAACAGAATTAATTATACATGTTAAATGGTTTATTTTTGCTGTTCTCAGAATGTATCAAATTTCACTAAAACAGTGACTTGAAGGTATTCATCATATAACAGCGGGGAAAAAAAAACACAATCAAAATGATTGTGTTTAAAAAACCCATACAACATTACAAATCAGAATTCAGAACTCCTTAAAGTTAACTTACTTTCCATGACGGCCAAGGATGTCCTATGAACAGCTTACACTCTGTTGTGCTGTTATTACTTTCAACCCGCCACTTTCTGAAAGAAAACCTCCATCGTTTTCAAAAACATGTTACATACAATAAATGACTTCTTGCTCTCTACCACAAGTTTCCCCAAGGCCAAATCTTGTCAGAGCCATGTATAACTCTTGGATTTCTTGTTAGCCAATCCCGTCTTTTCGCATTTCCGCAACTTTCAGAATTAAAATGTTGAAGATCATTTACACAATCCTGGACTAGTAATATCTTCCCCTTCTTGCTCAATCATGTTCTACATTTCCTATCACACTGATACTGCTTACTATGAAGCAGACTTACACTACCTTTATGACTAGTACAATTATTTAATTCTCTACATCACTTTTAATCACAAAGCAATGTAAAACAGTAGACAGCATTGCAGACTTACATTCCCTCTACTCCATGTTTTGATTGGCTGCTTCAATTAGCTTATAAAAAGAAATAGTTTTTCTGAACTCATTCAAAGTGCACGTATTTCTCAATAACGTCCAGTGTTATGGTAAAAAGTTATGTCTCTGTACTACACTTATCCTCAAGGCCAAATAGTGTAGGAGCCATGAAAACTTCTTGAAATTCCTCAGAGCACATCCCGAGATTCTTTCCCTAAAATTTTGGTTTTAAAAACACCAGGTAAGAGTTTTTAAGGTCATATGGCAATTTTTTTTTGAAAATTAAAACAGAATCATTGCAGAATGACCAGCCATTTCTACACTTTAAATAAGCTGTATAATGTCCTGATGTTATTGAAGGACCATCATGATATATAATTGCTACAGTTACAAAAGTCCTTCCTGATATTGACAACTGTGAAGCCACAAAATTTTTAATTAAAGTTGTCAATTTTATTCCATCAGGCCTACATCGTTGGAACATTAAAATGACATACTGGCCATATGTTCGTATAAATAATGTGGACATCATTTCAGATTTACATTGCCTACACTCCATATTGTGATCAGCTGCTTTTACTAGCTTATTAAAAGAGACTGATTTACTGTCTGGCAAAGTTAAATATATAAATCTTTCTGAGTCTACACTAGTACTACTTGATACCCTACAGTTCTCGCAGTCATGCTGCCATTGATAAGAAAGCCCAAACAGGTGATCTACATCTACACCTTCAGCATGCAATACATCAAGCAGATACATTAAAAACTCCTGACAATCTTGCTGACTATTTTGAGAGAATTGTGTTTGGCCTGAACATCTGTCTAACAGATTTCGAATTTCAGACACACTTTCTATGTTTGTTCTATCAGTGCTACATTTCTCTAACACAGAATTTAACAAACTGCAAAATCTTTGATCAGAATTGACCACAATCTCTTCTTTTACATTTTGTAGAGAAAACAAAACATTAACCACTACATTAGCATAGCAGTTGACACCAGAACTGTTTTCAAATTGAAAACCAACAACATCTTCAACAGAATCCTTTTTGTTTCTGCTTATAATTTCAGGTTCATCGACTTTTCGTCTTTTTGCTACAACCTCCCCAGTATTGGTCACATTTCTTCGTTTCCGGCCTACCACACGTTTCTCAAACAAAGGATACTGAGGCAAATGTGGCGCATACTCTCTTCTCAACCTATTGTATTCCTTAACACAATCTAGATCCGCACAAATGTTTGTGACATCACACTCAATCAAGTACAATCCCGATAAAGTCCTAACTCGTGACAATGCCACATATGCCATACCCTCCTTGAACACAGAACTGCCAATATTCACCAATGCACAGTCTACACTTAAACCTTGCGATTTATGGATTGTCACCGCATATGCCAAGCAAACAGGAAACTGCTTACGACGAACATATAAGTCTTTTACAAGCAAAAATCTAGCAGAACAACGAGCAATTAGCTGTACTTCCTCAATGCCATCAAATTTAATTTTTAAAAATTCAATTCCATCTCTATTTCTGTATTTCACAAAATCAACAACATTACCCATTGATCCATTTACCAGACCTCTTTCAACATGTAAATTCCTTCTTAAAATTATACGGCAGTTCAAGCACACATTCAGAGTCTTTTCAAAACCCGCAGTTTTAGATATACTCTTCTCTAATGAATCCAATTTTGTTTTCAGATTCTCAGACAAAATAATTGTTGATCCCATATGCTCTACTCTGTCAATAGCTTCCAATTTCACAATCTCTTGCTTTTCTAAATGCAACATTTTGTTGTTGAATTTGGCACATTCTGCAAGAGTTGGCATCAAACATATTCCAGATTTTTTCTCAGTAACTTTCTGAAAAATATTCTCAGGCACAACATCTTCGTCTGGATATAAATTTGTCAGTAATCGTGCATGTAAAGCTTCTTTCCCATGCTCGGTCACTTTTCCAATTCTAACATCTTGTAGAATAGTCTTGTAAACTTCATCCTTTGCCTGACGCATATTTTCATGCAGTTCAGCATAATTGAAGTTTAACCATATATTGACGTTGCCAATACTCCCTAAGCACTTCCTGGTATCTTCATGCGTGAGCATTTTGAACACAGGTTGCCCTTTCACTGGTGTCAGCTGCAGAAGATCTCCGAAAACAATGATGTGTTTGCCACCAAATAACACATCATACTCTGTTTTGAGAACTTCTTGCATTCTCAAATGCACAAAGGCAAGCATGACATTGGAAACCATGCTTACTTCGTCAATGATAAGAAGTTTCATTTTCCTCAAGACTCTTGAAACTTCAAAACAAGCATCTCCAGATAGCTTGTGATATTCTAATTTGTTGTCATGCTCCACTGGCAGCATCAGTAAACGATGTAAAGTAATCCCTTTAATGTTATGTGCTGCCAGTCCAGTTGGAGCGGTGACAACACAAGACAGCGATGACTCTGTCCTTTCCTGCAAATAACACGAAATTGCTTTAATAAGGAAACTTTTTCCAGTTCCCGCTTCTCCACTCACGTACAGTCGGACAGGCTTCAACGACGTACATGAGCACTCTTTCTTGTCATGACATAATCCATGATCAATTTGCATGGTAAGTTCGTCATATATTTTCCTCTGCTCAACGTTGAGTTGTCTTTCCAACTCTTCTAAGTTAACCGCATCCTCCTGAGCATGTGCCATGGCTCTTTCCACTTCATTCATAGCAGTGGCAGCTTCATTTTCGATAAGAGGTCCTCCTAGTGGATCCTGACTCAATGAAGCAGAACTCTGACTGTCCTGAGAACTGTCTCTGGCAATCTCGGCTGCAATCGTTGCTTCCTGCTCAATTTCCACATTCAACATTTCTACATATTTGGGAAAAGCAGGACATTCTATGGTCTCCTTGGCAGCATTGAATGAGTCTTCGTAACAAAGGAAATCTCCAAGCAGTTCCTCTTCTGCACGCCAAGGCTTAAAAAGTTGCAAAAGTGCTAAATAGAAAAACTCCTTTTTTTCACGAGATTCGCCACTCAATTTTCGATGGTTTATCAAGTGGCATTTTCTTTGCTTGACCAGACATCCCTCACTTCCTATTACAGCATACACTCCTTTCTCAGTATCTTCTTTGATGTTCCTCTTGAATATGTAATTTTGCAGAACCTCATACAGACAAACATTCTCGAGGTGACTGCTTCGATTTGGATAATATGTATCCAACATGTTGCTCTTCAAAATGTCGGTACTGTTTGGCTCCTTTTCCGCCAAATACTCAATTTCCCGCACAGGTTTCAGAACTCGATTACGCATTGCAGCAAGACCAACACTCGCCCAAACGATACTCCTGGACTTGGCATAGAGACTTGCTGAAGACAACCGGTCAGAACATTCGTAAGCTCCGATTTCTCGATGCGACAACATCTTCAGACTGAAACTGTACAACTTCTTGCTGAGGCTCTTTTCATGGGAAATGTCCTCCCACATATCCTTCAATTCTGTCTTCTCTTTTTTGGTGATGTAAGATGTCACATACCGAGCCACAGCCATACAGTTATCAGCCACAAACTGTATATCCATGTTAGCATTCCACATGGACAAAATCACCGGGTTGTAGTCGTTGATGTACTTAGACTCTTCGTTCCTCTTCAAATTGTATGTGTTTTTAGGTGATTTCTTCATCACATTATGTCGCAGCGAAGACATCAAACTGTTCACTCTTCCTTTAGAAATCACCGATCGTGGAAAGCCGAAACGACATTTGGTGTAGAACTTGTCTTTGTTCCGGAATTTACGACGACAGTACTTTCCACATCGATGGCTTTGGAAACGTAGAACTTTTTCTCTTAGGCTTTTTTTCTCCTTTGCGTTTGGAACAGCACACGTAGAATACTGTTCTATGAAACTCATCACTGAGTCGTCTGCATCCGTTCCAAATTTAGGTGCATCCTTGATCCACAGCAACATATGTATATGAGGAGCACCTCTTGCTTGGTACTCCTTCCTCCAGAAGAAATCCAACACCTCTCCAAGAGGTGGATTCTTCTTATTCATGATGAAAGACATCATACCTTCAAATCTATGATTGAAGTACCTACATACATTGACTGGATCCAAAGAGCACAGTTCTCCGGGTGTCTTGAATTCGATGTTTTCTACGTTAGCATTTGCCTCTCGTAGAAATTCAAGTAAGTCTTCCCAGCCATACTCAGCACAGCTCAAAGTGAGGAACCATGTGGGAGTTCCTAAGTTCCTCAGCATACATTTTAAATCACCATGACGACGGTACCAGTACTCATTAGTACCACGCTGACACGCCATGAGATTAATCAGGTGAGAATCCAAAATACTGTCTTGGACATTGACTTTATCCATAAAGTCACTTGCCGAGATGTTTTGCATGTGTATACCACTTTTCAAGATGTGGTTCACTGCATATGACAGTCCAGACAGATCGCTTTCAAACAGGAGATGAAACAAATAAGGAATGCATTGTCGAAACCTAGGATCTCCTGCATACAATCGCAAAGTCCGGTATTCAGAAGCAGGAATTTGATGAGGTCGCTCATCATATCTTCCTCCCTGACCTGTTGGAAAAAGCTGTGGGAAACACCGAGCTTCCAAACTTTCCTCCCAAACACTAATGGGACTCCCTTTCGCTTGTTTCATTTGAAACAACTCAATAGCATTCCCCATGACTTCCTTGGAATGCAAAGGATGAACACTATAATGTTCATATATTTCTTCACTAGTACAGGGTTCTACTTTCTCAATTTGACCAGCACACAAATCGCTATCCTCTTCCTCACTTACTTCCTCTTCTGCAACATATACATTTTTATAGTATTTATTATATTTTTTCAAATACAATGTTGCCCTTTTCACTTTCCTAACATCTACTAAATCTTGCCATATTTTCTTATTCTTTGTCGGAACCCCATTAACTAAGATAACAAGAGGTTCCTCTTCCACTTTTTCTACTCCAATTGTGTTAATGTTTTTCTTCAAATCTAGAGGCAAATAAACAACTCTTCCCTTTAATCCTCTCTGTAAATCTGATGGAGGCAATTTCCCTGTCTTTGGCTCCATTCTTACAATAGCCTGAAAGGGATGGATACTTTGAATCAAAATAGATTCATAAGTATTTAAATCCTTCAATTCAGAAGGAATCTCAACCAATTCCAGATTATTATGAACTGCTCTAGCAGGCATCTGGTTTTGATTTAATTTGTTACAACAATAAGTACACACACGTTGATCCAATCCCAAATCAAAACAATTTTCTACCATCAAGTATGTTGTAAAATCCTTCCATTCACTATTATTTTCCCTTTCACTTTTTCCATATAAATCCACTAACTTAGTCTGATTCTTATAATAAGTGCGTCGACAACACACACAAGTGAAATTTGGCCTCTCACTTGATTTCACCTCAAACGTCGCAATTTCCCTCTGGAAATTATCTGTACTGGAAACCTGTACACTATCTTCCACATTACTCTCTTCTTCTTGGTCAATTTCAACATTCTCCTCTTTACTTCCAAAGTAACAAAACTCAATTTCTTCACATATTTTCTTCACATCTATTTCAGAACCATGCAAAAGAGCAGCGCATAATTGTTTAAGCATAATTGCTGGACTCTTAGCATAATACAACATTCTAACTAATTTCCTCACTTTATTATGATGCACTGCTAGCATCCTGAAATGATGAAAAACACTCTGGCATACTCTCCTGGAAAGACAAGCCAGTGAATGACCATGCAAACCTATCACTTCTCTCACTCTGCAAGGATCTAATTCTTGCAACAACTTCATTTTCTGCTTCAAACTTTTCTTACTAAATGACCGTATAAAATCACAAAGCAAATTGATGGAATCCTGTCGTACACTGCAAATACTACTACACTTCCAGGTGTACACAGGACCCTTAGGACGTCTCCCTAAAACCTCATTACCTAACACCTCTTCTATCTCTGTTCTCACAAGTTTTTCTTTTTCAACTGGACAACCATCTTTCACTTCATAAGCTCGACCACTGGTGTCAACTGCATGCACCAAATCATTATCCTGGAAATAACTCTCCTCATTAAAAAATGCCTCAGAGCTTGAACTATGCATCCATTCTCCAGAAAAAACTTCACAAAAATTACTACGATTAACTATTCTCTTCCATCTACTATTTCTTTTGAAATCATAAATTACCTTGTTTAGCTTCCTAATTCTATTGATTGTCAAAATAAATAACTTACGTTTAATTTCAAATGCCTGATCAATAACTTTCTCAACTATTTTTTTTCTCTTATAAAAAAACACTTTCTGCTGACCTTTCTTAATATTTTTTAACAAATTCCCAATTATCCTGTTGCGGAACATTCGTTTACGAATATCCCTAAACTGTTGTTTCCTTCTACTTTCATGCATAGAGTTATCTCTTACTCTAGCAGTAACATTTCTCATTGGCCTTTCCTTACCATTTGAATTCTTTCTCCTTTTCTGGACTGAAACATTTTCTGTAGTAATATTTTTTTTACTACACATATTTCTTATGACTGTTTTTCGACTCTTACCCGGTGCTTTCTTGGTGACTTGACAAATCTTTTTGTTAGAGGACTGCTGCATTATTCCATGGTCCTGCTGTCTTTGACGTTTTGCAGCCTTTCTTACTCTTTCTTTGCTAGGCATCCTAAAATCTTGAAATAATCTGCAGTTGAATCTGTGGTAAAATATAATAAAAAATGTTATTAACCACTATTACCCAACAGTAAATTAATAACAGTCATCAAAAACTTAACACACTACTTAAGTATATAATATACTGAAGCCTATCTCCAATTTTTCACTGAACAGGACTCATCTCTTCTTAACCTTGGATAAACCTCACCTACTCTGTGTCCCCTGCACATAATTAAATGTAAAGGGACAGATTTATATTAACTAGCACATCCCCAGGGATGCACCAGTTAACGTGCACCGCTGCTCTGCCACCCACGGTGTGCCGCATTTACAATCAGATAGGACAAAGCTACATCAAAACCCTGCGCCTGCTTGAAGCAGGCATAGATCTTGACGCAGGTAGGCTGAAAGCTAAAGCAACAACTAAGTGTCGTGTGCAGAAGTTACAAAAAAGGAAAAATGGCGTTTAAACCAGTAATGAGACCATGCTAACGTAATACAGAGTAAAAATATCCAGGATCTACATCAGTTTGGGGTTCACGAACCTGGCAGGTACAAGGCACTGAGGCTTTCCACCGTGCATGTCTCATCCCAAAACATATGTTGTTTGTGAATGAAACAATTTCCCAGACCAAATGCTTTGGATTGGCTACTTCTAAAAAATTAAACACCCCTACTATCCCGGAGTTAGAGGAATATGATGGTTGGAGTAATTTTACTCGTTGTCTATTAAAGATTTACAGGCCCTACTCCGTAATTCTTCCTTTAACATTTCCAGTATAAATCCAAAAGGTTGACTGCTTTGGCAACGTGCCTTATCCACGGTTTAATAACGCTGCCTTTTGCTTTATATAAGTTTTCAAATTGTATGAAATATATACCAATAGGTCGTTATTAACCTTTAGGTAGTGGTTTTCTTCATGAAGTCTGGTCGCTTCCATACACATACAGATTTTCAAAGATGATCAAGAACTTTATCTGAATGGAGAGGAATGCACTGAGACGCCAGATCATTCACTAATGTGTAGGCACATACAGTTACACGGTTCATGCAACAAACACCGACCAAATATGGCTTGCGTGTTGCAAGGCACACCAGTTCCTGCTATCATCCCCACGTTCAAGTTCTTGGAAAATGGTAGTTATTTGATGCTCAATAATGAAGATTGTTCTGGGTTAATTAAAAGTATTCATTTTATCGTAACAGTAAATGAACGGGTTATTTGCTGCAGAAATGTTCTATTTCCTCCCACACATGAACATAGGGAGTTTTCAATCTGGCCACAAATACCAACCTTGGGAGCACATTTCAACGGCATGGCAAGAATAAGAGCTATTTTGTCTCAGAGAGAGGAGGCCTTGAGTTCGGCCCGTGAAACTTTCGTGCTTCACACAGCGAACACCCGTACAGAGGTGCAGACCCTTTTAAATACAGATTCGCCTTTCCATTTCAGCAAGATGGTTCGGACTATCTCTAACGCGTCCTCCACAAAGGGCCTGGCGCACTTTTTTAAAGTTGTTACCAGTGGTCTCGTGACTTCATTTGAGAAAATCTTTGGAGTCATCCCTGCTTTCTTACATTCTATTTTTTCCACTCTGCTTCGTGGATTCCCATTTTTACTTGCATTACCAGCGGACGCTCTTGTGCTTTTTTACATTTTTAAATATGGATGTCCCTCCTGTGCAAGCTCCCGCCCTGCAGCTGCTGACACTGTTCCGCAATCGCATGCTAGAATATTATGGCACAATGCCGTTGGCGATATTAAGCACGGCATATGGATTATCTTTTCTATGCTGATGTGATTCCTTCAAATCTAAGACACTAAAGTATCGGCACGCCCTAAACCAACACAAAGAGACCTTCTTAGCAAATAATATATTATGTGTATTAGGGAGGGTGAGATATAAGCGGCCGTGGAGGGAGTTACGGTGAGGCAGGGAGGCGGGGAGGGGGAGGGGCAGGGTGGAGCCCTCTCCACCCTGCCCCTCCCCCTCCCCGCCTCCCTGCCCCACCGTAACTCCCTCCACGGCCCGCGGCTGCTTATAAGTGTTGCTAACTCTTATTCATTTACAGCATGTTAACATACTGTCACCATTCGCTTTTTATGTACTATTGACTATGCTGGTAATTTTGCTACTGATAATATGTGTACTTGTATAATCTAAGATACTACGCCTGAGAAGACGGCATTAGTAAATAAACATTTCAAATACACATGTGTTCTTCTTAACTCCATGTTCTCGTTTCTAAGAAATATATAACGACCGACTGTTCATGAGTTCCACGTATCCTGAGGTACTATAAGTTCATATTCTGGATTGTCTAAACATTGAGAGTTTGTTATATCGAATGTGACACTGTACCTAGCTTGCTAAGGGGTTTTGATTACTAAGGTGAGTTTTGGGACACCCTAATTCGCCGAGGTTCCAATCCTCTGTCCACAGTTCTGTGTCAGAACAGAAACCCTGCGACAGGGGCACCCCTCAACCTTACTGGAGCTTCATCACACTTGCGATACAACTCCAGCAATGCGCCAACTTTACGGCACAAATACGTCACGCATCTGTGCTGTTTTTGCCCCATGATGCGCCGCATTGTAAATGCAGCACACCATAGGTGACGGAACAGCGGCACAGAATGACTAACACATCCCTGGTGATGCGCCAGTCATCATAAATCTATCCCTATGCTTCTTATCTTGTTAGAGATAAACCGCCATATGTATCATCAAAGTTTTTTGCATTTCCTAAATAGCGAACTTTAAGGAATAAATAGCGATTCTTTACCATTCCTAGTTTGCGATGACCTATTTGCTAATTACAAATTACCCATTCATTTCCATGCAGCAGGAGGCCCATAGGAATGAAGGTGCAATTTGCGATTAGCAATTACCTCATCGCAAATTACGAATTTTTCCGACGGTGCAGGGGTGTCTCAAGAACACCCTGCTGCACCCCTGAAAAAGAAATTTGGGGTCATATGGCGCACATAAATTTTGAAAACATTCCTTTACCTCAAAAACGATTTTCAACTCATAATTTGAAAACACTGCACATGGGGAAATGACTTAAAATGTCCTTAAGACACATAAAAGCATTTTTTGATTGCCTTTGCAGCATGTTTCAGTCACCTTTAACATGCCTATGTAACGGAAACATTCAAAATCTAAATTTGCCATGCACAGGTGGGAGCATATTTACAAGCAATTTGCTCCACAGACAAACTTCTTACATTGAAATGGGAAAAATAACATCAGAGACTCTCAATTACCTTATAAAGAAGCAGACACCATTATGTCCTTCTCATCAATATTAAAACCATTGCTTTTTCTCAAAAACGATTTACAAGTCATAATTTGAAAACACTCCACAGCTCCTATGCACATAAAAGCCCTGTCAGTACTAATACTTCACATTTTCTCCAATTACAATTTCTCAAAGAAACAAAATCTATTTGTGAAACACTTGAGACAAAGCAACATTTGAAAAACACAACTTTCTTCATAATTTTCTCCTTAAAGCACACTATTTTCTATCTAAATTAAATAAATCTTTTCTCACCTTAGCAAATACTTTGAGTTTCAAAACAGTCTCAGAAACACACCAATTTGTCTTCAGCAGAGCAAAAGGTATGCACTCCAGAGTCTGCAGCTATCAAAAGCACAGAAATGCTGTAATTCCTCACACATATCTCTCATGTCACCCAATCAAAACTCTTCCCTCACTTTTTTTCAAAGCAAAACCCTTCCCCCCTCTGCCCCCTCTCTGCTTTTTCTGCATAGCAACCACCTCTTGCAAGACCTCTCACACAACAATGTTGCAATTGAACTCTGAACTCTCAGTGCACCTGCATATCCAGAGCATTCTTTCATTTAATGATTCTTTCTTCGCCACTCAAAATACATCTTTCAACGAACTCATCCATGCACACTAACTTTCTGTTTTCAGCAATCAAAATCCACCAATCACTCTTACTGCTTCATTAACACAGAAACTCCTCAGTTTTTTTCATTTTACACTCTCATTTTTTCAACTGCCATTTCATTGCCACACTTCATCTGACTGCAGCAGAACCTTCTCTCACCATGTTTTCTGTCTGGATTGTTGGACATAGTTACATATATTGGGCTCAGAGGTACGCTGAAAACAGGAATTTACCTAACCTCAATTTACAAGATGTGGAAATTAAGTGGTTTGGCCACAGAGGATTAAAATGTCACCAATTGATACCATTGGTGAAAACCTTTATGCATTTGCCAAAACCTGACCTGTTAATTGTGCACTGTGGAGGTAATGATTTGGGCACTTTGACTGGGGTAGGTCTGGAAATGCTTTTAAAGGACACCTTTGAGCAATTGATGGCACTTTTTCCTCAGACTGCCTTGGTATATTCAAATATATGCCAAAGACAGAAATGGAGGTGGTCGAACCAATTTTGTCCACAAATTGAGAAATCGAGGAAGCATGTAAACAAATCTGTTTCAGCTTACATGAGAGACCATGGAATGGGCTCCCTGTACAACAATAACTTGCGTTACTACATGCAAGATATCTACAGAGGAGATGGAGTTCACTTCTCAGATGAGGGCAACAGAGTTTTCACTCTGAATTTAAGACTGTGCATTGGTACCTACTTATAAGTACCTAAATGTACCATAAACCCAAAAGCTCTTCTCAGAGCTACCCTACATCTGATCACTCACAATTATTATTTTACTCTAACTTTTTTCACTAATTTTCAAGAAAGTACGCTCCCCAGAACGCTTCCCGGTTCGCGAACCGGGCGCACTCCACGCAAAAAAACTAAAAAAACTGTATATTTTTTTTTGCCCTGCGAGACCCTTTCAAAGCCTCCACATCAAACCTAGGGGGTCAGGGACGATCTACTATGCCCCCTTATGGTCATTTGCCTCTTCGCTTTGGCCTCCTCTTGTCTCTCGATCCTACCGAGAGACAAGATGGCGGCCGCTACGGACTGTTTGGAATGTTTACAGACGCCGAAAAACCAATCAGCTTCGCAAACCTCCGTAACGCGAAAAGTACGCGAAGCGGAGCGCTGTTACAGATATATATCTTTTTTTGAACGTTAATTTCTCAAAATCCACTGGAGCACATATATTGAGACCTAGCAAAGGCACATCGGGCTACCAGTCCCTACAATTTTGCCAAGTTTCGTGCAAATCCATTCAGCCGTTCGATTATTATTATTTTTTTTTTTTTTGCCCCGCGGGGCCCTTTTAAAACCTCCACATCAAACGTAGGGGGTCAGCGAGGATTTACTATTCCCCCTTATGGTCATTTGCCCCTTCGCTTTGGCCTCCTCTTGTCTCTCGATCCTACCGAGAGACAAGATGGTGGCCGCTACGGACTGTTTGGAATGTTGACAGACGCCGGAGAACCAATCAGCTTCGCTTCACAAAGCTCCGTTGCGCGAAAAGTACGCGTCCTGGGACGCTGCCAGGTCCGCTGTTACAGATATATATCTTTTTTTAAACGTTAATTTCTCAAAATCCACTGGAGCACATATATTGAGACCTACAAAAGGCACATCGGGCTACCAGTCCCTACAATTTTGCCAAGTTTCGTGCAAATCCATTCAGCCGTTCGGGCTAAAAGTGAGGCCAACCGCCCTATGGAAATTAACATGGGAAAAACGCGTTTTGGGACCCCCCTTTTTTCTCGGCCCCCCCCTTGACGAACCCCCCCAATATTTTCAGGGGCTGCTCAGAAACAAAATGTGCCATTTTCCTGAAAATTTCAGCCAATTCCGTCCACAAACGCCAAAGTTATTAGACATAGAATTTTCAAAAATCCCATAGAGAAAAAATCCTAACTATATATACCTACTGGCGACCGCCAGTAGGTAATATATATATATATATATATATCGGGAAAATAAAATCATCTTGAGCACTTACTGTCTGTGTCCAGTGTTGCGGCGAGTGGCGCTCGATACAGCCCGAGCCAGCGATTTGGATTTGTTGTATATATATATATATATATATATATATATATATATATATATATATATATATAGATATAGATATATTCACTGAAAAAACCATAGGTTATACACCATATATAGTTAGGAATTAGCATTTAAAAAACCTTATTTTACTCACACAAAACCATTGAAATTCCATATATAGTTAGTTGTACTAACTATATATCGCGCACCCGCAATCCACTGCTGATGATGTCACATATTACATCATTCATGACATGGTCAGTGACATCACTGATGACATCACTGATGACATCTCAAATGACATCACTGATGACATCACTGATGACATCATCCAGTGATTATGTGTTTCTGTAAAGTTTAAATATGTTTTACTTATTGAAGAATGAGTGGATGTATAAGTGTCTGAATGAAGGTTTTAGTAGGTGCGTGATTGACTGTATGAGTGAGTGATTAAATGCGTCTTACTGAATGCACGGGTTAGTGACTAAACTGTCTGAAAGTGTGCATCAGTATGTCTGTTGTTGTGCAAGCTGCTGCATGTGTTGATCAGTAGCTATATGATTAACTATATGGGTCATTAATTGGTTGCCCAAGTAACTGTATGGGAGACTGAGAGTGTTTATGGGTGGCTGGGAGGTGTATGACTCTCTGCATAGATGTGTGAGCAGTTGATTCACTAGGTGTATGGGTTCAAAAGTGCATGTGGAAACATCTGTATGGGCGGTTGACTGTGTGCATGAGTGCATTGGTGAGTGAATGGATATCTCAGTGCTACATGTCAAAGTAAGTACATATGTAAAACACAGTACATGTGAGAGTTGACATATATAAATAACTGTGCATAAGAGCCCGTGAATGTGTGAGTGGCTGTATGGATCATTGTGAACTTGTATCCAGGATTGTATAAGTGAGTAAATATGTGTTAGTATATGTTTCAATAAGTAAGGTGTGTATAACTGTATAGTTGAGGAAATGGAGGTGTGATTGATTCTTTGCATGACTGACTAGGTGTGTGAGTAACTCCATGGATGAGTGACAGTCTGTGAGTGTCTGTTTTCACTGAGTGTATATAAGGTTATATTAGAGTCTGAAGAGGTTCATCGTATTATCACATGAATGATGTCATCAGTGATGTGATCAGTAATGTCAAATGAGATGTCATCAGTGATGTCATCAGTGATGTCATTTGAGATGTCATCAGTGATGTTATTTGAGATGTCATCAGTGATGTCATCAGTGATGTCATTTGAGATGTCATCAGTGATGTCATCAGTGATGTCATTTGAGATGTCATCAGTGATGTCATCAGTGATGTCACTGACCATGTCATGAATGATGTAATATGTGACATCATCAGCAGTGGATTGCGGGTGCGCGATATATAGTTAGTACAACTAACTATATATGGAATTTCAATGGTTTTGTGTGAGTAAAATAAGGTTTTTTAAATGCTAATTCCTAACTATATATGGTGTATAACCTATGGTTTTTTCAGTGAATTTTCAAGGTTTTGTAAATGCTAATTCCTAACTATATATGGTCTATAACCTATGGTTTTTTCAGTGAATTTCATTGGTTTTTTAAAAGCTAATATCTACAGCTGTAAAATGTATTCTTCTTTAAATCCAAAAATATATTTTATATGTTTATTAATAATTTTTTTTTAAATATTTTTTTTGTTTCGCTCCCGGTCCGCTAACCGGGAAGCTTCCCGTTAGCTCAATTCGATTCCGCGATCCGGTCCGCGAACCAGTAACAAATCAACATAGTGACGGTATCGCGTTGCCGCGTAATGCGTCTTATGACGTACTGCGTTAGCGCACCCGGAAGTGCCCCGGGGCGCGGACCGAGGCGCGAAACGCAACTCCCCGGCGCGAAAGCGCGACGTATCGCGTTGCCGCGAAATACGTCTTGTGACGTATCGCGTTAGCGCACCCGGAAGTGTCCCGGGGCGCGGACCGGGGCGCGAAGGGGAGCGACCCGGAAGCTAACCGGGGAGCGTTCCGCAGCGCGTAACATGAGCGTGAGAGGTCATGTGACTTGTTAATAAAACTTTTCATTGGTTCATTTCACTTTTAGTTTCATAATTATGGAAGGCTAGGTCATGTGACCTAAAAATAACACTTTTCATTGGTTAAGAAGTATTGTTTTTTCCAAATGATGAAAACCACTCCTTCTTTCCTCACTCTGACTTTCATTATTGTGAGAGGAAGACCTATTTTGCTTCTTGGAAGACCTATTTTGATTGTATGAAAATGGCTTCACTGATTGCTTCAGCTGGTGCACCCCCACCACCACCTCCACCTCCTCATGGGAAGAGAGGACCACCTCCCCAGGTGGTTACCAACACTGAGGAGGAAGATGAAGAGATGGATGAGGAGGGAGAACAACCACAATTCCTGGAAGAGTTGCCCCGGGTTTCAAGAAAGAAACCCAGTTTCATCTGGCAGTTTTTTTCCATCCCTCGTGGCCAAAAAAAGGTCAATGCCAGGTACGCAACTTGCCTCATATGCAAGGAACAATTGTCCAGAGGGACGGACAAAAAATACAGCTATGGTAATCATACCATGCATAGGCACATGACGAGGAAACATCCCCTAAATTACAGCCGGGCGGAATTAAGGGATATGATGGACAATCCTCGACCAACTCCTGTGGCGAGACCAACAACATCGGTTTCTTTATCACCAGAGGAGGCACGGGAAACTGTGCCAAATATCCAACCAAATTTTGGGAATATGATACATTTATGTATGCGCTGTCGTGCATTATTAGCTTGTGGCAACATGAGCATCAATGCACTGAACCTGGCGTATGAACACCATGATTGCCCTAACCGCCCCCAGTAATTTTTTTTTGCTCCTGTTGAGCCCTTTTCAACGCCTGTTTTTTGTTGTTTCCCCCCCCACAAAAAAAACAAAAAAATTATAAAATCGTTCAAAAAATACCAAAAAAACAAAAAATGTTCAAAAAAAAAAAAAATATATAAAACATCAAAAATATTTAAAAAAAAGTTCTTTTCAGAACTACCTTCCCTTTCCCAAAAAATTGCTACAATGTTTAGCACTCTGGCAAGCTCTATTTCTTTTGGTTCGCTCCCGGGTTAGCTTCCCGGTACGCGGACCGGGAGCTAACCAAAAAAAAATTTTTTTTTTTAAAAAAAGTGTAAGTATAAGGAAAGTAAACAGAGAGTGATGTTTCAAGAAAGACAGCTATAGGGAGTAAAGAAGAGATACTGTTTAATAGATCTATTTACCAAAGAACAGACAGAAGAGGGTATAATTGTGAAAAACAAAATAGATAACGAAGTGAAAGAAAAACAAGCATTGGCATAGCCAATGGGTATCGACTTTGGGACCTTCTAAGTATTTAGTTATGCAGCATAATATCCTTGGTGCAGCAACATCAACTGTTGCATGGCTAAACACGTATAAGGTCCCAAAGGCGAGACCTATTGTCTATGCCAATGCTTGTTTCTTAAGTAGAATTGCAATACGTCTGGCTCTTCCATGTGAAAAGATCTTATCTTGTGCTCTAAAGATTGCTAAAGTCTCGACAGAGAACAGGCTAGGCTGTAAGTAGGGTAAATTGCGCTTGGTGATCTGTTTGAGGGAGCGTCTGCTTTGCCTGGTGTCTTTGGAGAGCAATTTTGATTGTTATACTGGACAATATAGCCCTAATGTAAATAACATAGGGGCATATTATCAACATAGGCAATAAAAGTTTTGCAGCTTTTATCGGCAGAAATGTGTCGCTAAAGCTGCTTTTGCGGCAGAAAACTGCCGCTAAAGCCGCTTTTGCACCAGTTTTCTGCCAATAAAAAGAGCAATAATTTTATTGGCTGCATTCATAATATGCCCCTTAGTGTGCTTCAACTACACAGAGAAAGCATTATGAACAAATAGTGATACAGTGATCAGTCAAAGACACTAAGAGTAATAGAGACGGAGTGAGTGAACAAGAGTGAGGAACTATGAGAAGAAAGGGACTGAGAAAAAGAGTGGAAGGAGTTGAGTAAGTAGGTAATAGAGAAAGGAATGAGGGAAGTAGCAAAGGCAGGAAACTGAGGATTAAAGAAATGAAGCAGTGGAACTAATAGTAGTTCAATGTGATAGAAATGTAACGAAAAGAGTACAAAATATTTACCTTATAATTGTCGTTAAATTACTCATTTTTTATTTTTATACTTTCAATCTGTGAAAGAGAGAACAAACATTTGAAAAATATAAAAACATGTATTAAAAAATTACAAAAGACAAGGGCAAAGATTGAAGGACAAACAGTTTTTCAATAACTTTGACACTTACAGAAGCTACACAGTCCTAAAGATATACATTTTAAACTAACACTATCTTGATGCAGATGAAGTGAGGCCTATCTTAAAACATGGTGCATCTTTTGCATTGCTGTTGTCTCAGAAAAGTGTCGCAAGACACTAAAATTTAAAATAATTGCTTCAGGATGTCAATAAGATGTCTACTATCCAGAGTTTTGTTTCAGGTGAGGCCTACTCAGGGTTGCAAATGAAATTTCGAGTTGTTGAAGAGAATAGAGGACATAATACATGTGAAGGTCTACCAATGAAGTGAGTCATGTCCACTGCAATCTTCAACAAAGTCCAAACCTCCTATGTTTCCCTGGACAGACCTAAACTTCATCTGCACAATGTGATTCGTAATGATAGGAAACACAGGTGATGTAATTGAAATACATGCAATTTATTTTGCTCATTTCACAATCACATCACTTGTGTTTCCTTTGCTTAGGTATCTCATTGTGCAGATGTAGTCTAGCATATGAAAGAATACGCAGAAGTGCAGCACTGCATGCAACAACTTTGACACTTACAGAAGCCTCACCTTCTCCATGCCTCCTACACAGTTCTACATATACATCATAAATGCAAACAGTACAGAATTAATTATACATGTTAAATGGTTTATTTTTGCTGTTCTCAGAATGTATCAAAATTCACTAAAAACAGTGACTTGAAGGTATTCATCATGTAACAGCGGGGAAAAAAAAACACAATCAAAATGATTGTGTTTAAAAAACCCATACAACATCAGAAATCAAAAATCAGAACTCCTTAAAGTTAACTTACTTTCCATGACGTCCAAGGATGTCCTCTGAATAGCTTACACTCTTTTGTGCTGTTATTACTTTCAGCCCGCCACTTTCTGAAAGAAAATCTCCATCGTTTTTAAAAACATGTTACATACAATAAATGACTTCTTGCTCTCTACCACAAGATTCCACAAGGCCAAATCTTGTCAGAGCCATGTATAACTCTTGGATTTCTTGTTAGCCAATCCCATCATTTGGCATTTCCGCAACTTTCAGAATTAAAATGTTGAAGATCATTTTCACAATCCTGGAATAGTAATATCTTCCCCTTCTTGCTCAGTCATGTTCTACATTTCCTATGACACTGATACTGCTTAATATGAAGCAGACTTACACTACCTCTATGACTACAACAATTATTTAATTCTCTACATCACTTTTAATCACAAAGCAATGTAAAACAGTAGACAGCATTGCAGACTTACATTCCCTCTACTCCATGTTTTGATTGGCTGCTTCAATTAGCTTATAAAAAGAAACAGTTTTTCTGAACTCATTCAAAGTGCATATATATCTCCATGATGTCCAGTCCTATGATTAGAAGTTATGTCTCTGAACTACACTTATCCTCAAGGCCAAATTATGTAGGAGCCATTAGAACTTCTTGAAATTCCACAGAGCACATCCCGAGATTATTTCCCTAAAATTTTGGTTTTAAAAACACCAGGTAAGAGTTTTTAAGGTCATACGGCAATTTTTTTTTGAAAATTAAAACAGAATCATTGCAGAATGACCAGCCATTTCTAGACTTTAAATAAGCTGTGTAATGTCCTGATGATATTGAAGGGCCGTCATGATATATAATTGCTGTAGTTACAAAAGTCCTTCCTGATATTGACAACTGCGAAGCTACAAAATTTTTTATTAAAGTTGTCAATTTTGTTCCATCAGGCCTACATCGTTGGAACATTAAAATGACGTACTGGCCATATGTTCGTATAAATAATGTGGACATCATTTCAGATTTACATTGGCTACACTCCATGTTGTGATTAGCAGCTTTTACTAGCTTATTAAAGGAGACTGATTTACTGTCTGGCAAAGTTAAATATATAAATCTTTCTGAGTCTACACTAGTAGTACTTGATATCATACAGTTCTCGCAGTCATGCTGCCATTGATAAGAAAGCCCAAACAGCTGATCTACATCTACACCTTCAGCATGTAATACATCAAGCATATACATTAAAAACTCCTGACAATCTTGCTGAATATTTTGAGAGAATTGTGTTTGGCCTGAACATCTGTCTAACAGATTTCGAATTTCAGACACACTTTCTATGTTTCTTCTATCAGTGGTACATTTCTCTAACACAGAATTTAACAAACCGCAAAATCTTTGATCAGAATTGACCACAATCTCTTCTTTTACATTTTTTAGAGAAAACAAAACATTAATTACTACATTAGCATAGCAGTTGACACCAGAACTGTTTTCAAACTGAAAACCAACAACATCTTCAACAGAATCCTTTTTGTTTCTGCTTGTAATTTTAGGTTTATTCACTTTTTGTCTTTTTGCTATAACCTCCCCAGTATTGTTCTCATTTCTTCGTTTCCGGCCTACCAGACGTTTCTCAAACAAAGGAAACTGAGGCAAATGTGGCGCATACTCTCTTCTTAACCTATTGTATTCCTTAACACAATCTAGATCTGCACAAATGTTTGTGACATCACACTCAATCAAGTACAATCCCGATAAAGTTCTAACTCGTGACAATGCCACATATGCCATACCCTCCTTGAACACAGAACTGCCAATATTCACCAATGCACTGTCTACACTTAAACCTTGCGATTTATGGATTGTCACCGCATATGCCAAGCAAACAGGAAACTGCTTACGGCGAACATATCAGTCTTTTACAAGCAAAAATCTAGCAGAACAACGAGCAATTAGCTGTACTTCCTCAATGCCATCAAATTTAATTTTTAAAAATTCAATTCCATCTCTATTTCTGTATTTCACAAAATCAACAACATTACCCATTGATCCATTTACCAGACCTCTTTCAACATGTAAATTCCTTCTTAAAATTATACGGCAGTTCAAGCACACATTCAGAGTCTTTTCAAAACCTGCAGTTTTAGATATACTCTTCTCTAATGAATCCAATTTTGTTTTCAGATTCTCAGACAAAATAATTGTTGATCCCATATGCTCTACTCTATCAATAGCTTCCAGTTTCACAATCTCTTGCTTTTCTAAATGCAACATTTTGTTGTTAAATTTGGCACATTCTGCAAGAGTTGGCATCAAACATATTCCAGATTTCTTTTCAGTAATTTTCTGAAAAATATTCTCAGGCACAACATCTTGTTCTGGATATAAATTTGACAGTAATCGTGCATGTAAAGCTTCTTTCCCATGCTCGGTCACTTTTCCAATTCTAACATCTTGTAGAATAGTCTTGTAAACTTCATCCTTCGCCTGACGCATATTTTCATGCAGTTCAGCATAATTGAAGTTTAACCATATATTGACGTTGCCAATGCTGCCTAGGCACTTCCTGGTATCTTCATGCGTGAGCATTTTGAACACAGGTTGCCCTTTCACTGGTGTCAGCTGCAAAAGATCTCCGAAAACAATGATGTGTTTGCCACCAAATAACACATCATACTCTGTTTTGAGAACTTCTTGCATCCTCAAATGCACAAAGGCAAGCATGACATTGGAAACCATGCTTACTTCGTCAATGATAAGAAGTTTCATTTTCCTCAAGATTCTTGAAACTTCAAAACAAGCATCTCCAGATAGCTTGTGATATTCTAATTTGTTGTCATGCTCCACTGGCAGCATCAGTAAACGATGTAAAGTAATCCCTTTAATATTATGTGCTGCCAGTCCAGTTGGAGCAGTGACAACACAAGACAGCGATGACTCTGTCCTTTCCTGCAAATAGCATGAAATTGCTTTAATGAGGAAACTTTTTCCAGTTCCCGCTTCTCCACTCACGTACAGTCGGACAGGCTTCAACGACGTACATGAGCACTCTTTCTTATCATGACTTAATCCATGATCAATTTGCATGGTAACTTCGTCATATATTTTCCTCTGCTCAACGTTGAGTTGCCTTTCCAACTCTTCTAAGTTAACCGCATCCTCTTGAGCATGTGCCATGGCTCTTTCCACTTCATTCATAGCAGTGGCAGCTTCATTTTCGATAAGAGGTCCTCCTAGTGGATCCTGACTCAATGAAGCAGAACTCTGACTGTCCTGAGAACTGTCTCTGGCAATCTCGGCTGCAATCGTTGCTTCCTGCTCAATTTCCGCATTCAACATTTCTACATATTTGGGAAAAGCAGGACATTCTATGGTCTCCTTGGCGGCATTGAAAGAGTCTTCGTAACAGAGGAAATCTCCAAGCAGTTCCTCTTCTGCACGCCAAGGCTTGAAAAGTTGCAAAAGTGCTAAATAGAAAAACTCCTTTTTTTCAGGAGATTCGCCACTCAATTTTCGATGGTTTATCAAGTGGCATTTTCTTTGCTTGACCAGACATCCCTCACTTCCTATTACAGCATACACTCCTTTCTCAGTATCTTCTTTGATGTTCCTCTTGAATATGTAATTTTGCAGAACCTCATACAGACAAACATTCTCGAGGTGACTGCTTCGATTTGGATAATATGTATCTAACATGTTTGTCTTCAAAATGTCGGTACTGTTTGGCTCCTTTTCCGCCAAATACTCAATTTCCCGCACAGGTTTGAGAACTCGATTACGCGTTGCAGCAAGACCAAGACTCGCCCAAACGATACTCCTGGACTTGGCATAGAGACTTGCTGAAGACAACCGGTCAGAACATTTGTACGCTCCGATTTCTCGATGCGACAACATCTTCAGACTGAAACTGTACAACTTCTTGCTGAGGCTCTTTTCATGGGAAATGTCCTCCCACATATCCTTCAATTCTGTCTTCTCTTTTTTGGTGATGTAAGACGTCACATACCGAGCCACAGCCATACAGTTATCAGCCACAAACTGTATATCCATGTTAGCATTCCACATGGACAAAATCACCGGGTTGTAGTCGTTGATGTACTTGGACTCTTCGTTCCTCTTCAAATTGTATGTGTTTTTAGGTGATTTCTTCATCACATTATGTCGCAGCGAAGACATCAAACTGTTTACTCTTCCTTTAGAAATCACCGGTCGTGGAAAGCCGAAACGACATTTGGTGTAGAACTTGTCTTTGTTTCGGAATTTACGACGGCAGTACTTTCCACATCGATGGCTTTGGAAACGCAGAACTTTTTCTCTTAGGCTTTTCTTCTCCTTTGCGTTTGGAACAGCACACGTAGAATACTGTTGGATGAAACTCATCACTGAGTCTTCTGGATCCGTTCCAAATTTAGGTGCATCCTTGATCCACAGCAACATATGTATATGAGGAGCACCTCTTGCTTGGTACTCCTTTCTCCAGAAGAAATCCAACACCTCTCCAAGAGGTGGATTCTTCTTATTCATGATGAAAGACATCATAGCTTCAAATCTATGATTGAAGTACCTACATACATTGACTGGATCCAAAGAGCACAGTTCTCCGGGTGTCTTGAATTCGATGTTATCTACGTTAGCATTTGCCTCTCGTAGAAATTGAAGTAAGTCTTCCCAGCCATACTCGGCACAACTCAGAGTGAGGAACCATGTGGGAGTACCTAAGTTCCTCAGCATACATTTTAAATCACCATGACGACGGTACCAGTACTCATTAGTACCACGCTGACACGCCATGAGATTAATCAGGTGAGAATCCAAAATACTATCTTGGACATTCACTTTATCCATAAAATCACTTGCCGAGATGTTTTGCATGTGTATACCACTTTTCAAGATGTGGTTCACTGCATATGACAGTCCAGACAGATCGCTTTCAAACAGGAGATGAAACAAATAAGGAATGCATTGTCGAAACCTAGCATCTCCTGCATACAATCGCAAAGTCCGGTATTCAGACGCAGGAATTTGATGAGGTCGCTCATCATATCTTCCTCCCTGACCTGTTGGAAAAAGCTGTGGGAAACACCGAGCTTCCAAACTTTCCTCCCAAACACTAATGGGACTCCCTTTGGCTTGTTTCATTTGAAACAACTCAATAGCATTCCCCATGACTTCCTTGGAATGCAAAGAATGAACACTATAATGTTCATATATTTCTTCACTAGTAGAGGGTTCTACTTTCTCAATTTGACCAGCACACAAATCGCTATCCTCTTCCTCACTTACTTCCTCTTCTGCAACATATACATTCTTATAGTATTTATTATTTTTTTTCAAATACAATGTTGCCTTTTTAACTTTCCTAACATCTACTAAATCTTGCCATATTTTCTTATTCTTTGTCGGAACCCCATTAACTAAGATAACCAGAGGTTCCTCTTCCACTTTTTCTACTCCAATTGTGTTAATGTTTTTCTTGAAATCTAGAGGCAAATAAACAACTCTTCCCTTTAATCCTCTCTGTAAATCTGATGGAGGCAATTTCCCTGTCTTTGGCTCCATTCTTACAATAGCCTGAAAGGGATGTATACTTTGAATCAAAATAGATTCATAAGTATTTAAGTCCTTCAATTCAGAAGGAATCTCAACCAATTCCAGATTATTATGAACTGCTCTAGCAGGCATCTGGTTTTGTTTTAATTTGTTACAACAATAAGTACACACACGTTGATCCAATCCCAAATCAAAACAATTTTCTACCATCAAGTATGTTGCAAAATCCTTCCATTCACTATTATTTTCCCTTTCACTTTTTGCATATAAATCCACTAACTTAGTCTGATTCTTATAATAAGTGCGTCTACAACACACACAAGTGAAATTAGGCCTCTCACTTGATTTCACGTCAAACGTCGCAATTTCCCTCTGGAAATTATCTGTACTGGAAACCTGTACACTATCTTCCACATGACCCTCTACTTCTTGCTCAATTTCAACATTCTCCTCTTTACTTCCAAAGTAACAAAACTCAATTTCTTCACATATATTCTTCACATCTATTTCAGAACCATGCAAAAGAGCAGCGCATAATTGTTTCAGCATAATTGCTGGACTCTTAGCATAATACAACATTCTAACTAATTTCCTCACTTTGTTATGATGCACTGCTAGCATCCTGAAATGATGAAAAACACTCTGGCATACTCTCCTGGAAAGACAAGCCAGTGAATGACCATGCAAACCTGTCACTTCTCTTACTCTGCAAGGATCTAATTCTTGCAACAACATCATTTTCTGCTTCAAACTTTTTTTGTTAAATGACCGTACAAAATCACAAAGCAAATTGATGGAATCCTGTCGCACACTGCAAATACTACTACACTTCCAGGTGTACACAGGACCCTTAGCACGTCTTCCTAAAACCTCATTACCTAACAACTCTTCTGCCTCTGTTGTCACAAGTTTTTCTTTTTCAACTGGACAACCATCTTTCACTTCATAAGCACGACCACTGGTGTCAACTGCATGCACCAAATCATTATCCTGGAAATAACTCTCCTCATTAAAAAATGCCTCACAGCTTGAACTATGCATCCATTCTCCAGAAAAAACTTCACAAAAATTACTACGATTAACTATTCTCTTCCATTTACTATTTCTTTTGAAATCAAAAATTGCCTTGTTTAGCTTCCTAATTCTATTGATTATCAAAATAAATAACTTACGTTTAATTTCAAATGCCTGATCAATAACTTTCTCAACTTTTTTTTTTCTCTTATAAAAAACTAGTTTCTGTTGACCTTTCTTAATATTTTTTAACAAATTGCCAATTATCCTGTTGCGGAACATTCGTTTACGAATCTCCCTAAACTGTTGTTTCCTTCTACTATCATGCACAGATTTATCTCTTGCTCTAGCAGTAACATTTTTCATTGTCCTTTTCTTTCCATTTGATTTCCTTCTCGTGTTATGGACTGAAACATTTTCTGTAGTAATATTTTTTTTATTACAAATATTTCTTATGAAATATTTAGAGCTCTTACCCGGTGCTTTCTTCGTGGCTTGAGAAATCTTTTTGTTAGAGGACTGCTGCGTTTTTTTTTTCACCTGCTGTCTTTGACGTTTTGCAGCCTTTATCTGTCTTTGTATTGTAGGCATGGTGAAATCTTGAAATGATCTGCAGTTGAATCTGAGGAAAAATATAATAAAAAATGTTAATAAACATTATTATCAAACAGTAAATCAGTAACAGTGATCAAAAACATAACACACTACTTGACATTTTAATTTGAAGATTTTTTAGTCATTGGCAATTTTACAATACAGAAATACCAGAAAAGAAATGACATTTATATTTATGTTACCTATGCTATTTTATATGTGAATCTGATTTAATTTTATGAGCATATTTTAATATTTTATTGAAGACACTACACATAACCTGTTTTTGAAGGTGTCTTTATTTTTAAATTAAACGGTTTACCTTTTTACTTTTTATTGATTATAAATTTTAAAAATAAATGTTTATAATTCCAAAGGCTCAAG
Organism: Lissotriton helveticus; assembly: GCF_964261635.1. Classification (NCBI taxonomy): domain Eukaryota; kingdom Metazoa; phylum Chordata; class Amphibia; order Caudata; family Salamandridae; genus Lissotriton; species Lissotriton helveticus. The sequence goes on from NC_136061.1 coordinate 1,484,740,727, forward strand.
CAGGTCAGCTTCCCATCCTATATCATATAATTCGGACAAATCTGCATCCTCATCACGCTCTTCTTCATCCTCAGGATTTAAATCATCCAAAGGATCAACATCCACTGATGTTTCAATTACAAGTTCAATGATGAGGTCAAAATCAACTGATTGCAGATTGTCGCTCATGTTGAGGTTGTCTTTATCTTTAAAGAAAGATAACAACAATGAGATGTTGCAGAGTAAGAAACAAATCTCAGAGATTATAATAGTAAAATTGTTTAACAAGATTAACATTTTGCAGCTATTATTTAGCCATGTCCAGCAATGCTGAGCAGGTGAAGCCTATGTCTAATTTTTCACTGAACAGGACTCATCTCTTCTTAACCTTGGATAAGCCTCACCGACTCTGTGTCCCCTGCACATACTTAAATGTTAAAGGGCAGATTTATATTAAATGGCACATCCCCAGGCATGCACCAGTTAATGTGCACCACTGCTTTACCACCCATGGTGTGCCGCATTTACAATCAGATAGGAGAAAGCTGCGTCAAAACCCTGCGCCTGCTTGAAGGTGGCATAGGTCTTGACGCAGCATTGTGGAGATGGGGCACCCCTGAGCCTTGGTGGAGCTGCATCGCACTTGCGATACAACTCCAGCAATGCGCCACCTTTACGGCACAGATGCGTCACGCATCTGTGCCGTTTTTGCCCCATGCTGCGCCGCATTGTAAATGCAGCACAACATGGGTGGCGGAACAGTGGCGCAGGATGACTGTCACATCCCTGGTGATGCGCCAGTCATCATAAATCTATCCCTAAGCTTCTTATCTTGTTACAGATGAACTGCCATATGTATCATCAAAATATTTTACATTTTCTAAATAGCGAATTTTAAGGAATAAATAGCGATTCTTTACCATTCCTAATTTGCGATGAGCAAATTGCTAATTGCAAGTTACCCATTCATTTCCATGGCCTAGGAGGCTCATATGAATGAAGGTTTAATTTGCGATTAGCAATTTGCTCATCACAAATTAGGAATTTTTCCAAGGGTGCAGGGGTGTCTCAAGAACACCCTGCTGCACCCCTGAAAAACAAATTTGGGGGCATATGGCACACATACATGCCCTAAGGGCATGTGTTGGCGTCATATGGCACCTTTTGTTTTTTTGAAAAAAAGCTTTTTGAAAAGAATTCACAAATTACCACCAATTTACCACAATAGTTTCCAAATCCTTAATGTCATTTTTTACATAGTTTTTGTTTGATACATTGCATTTAAGTAGTCACAAAATTTGCAAATGCTTCAGTGCAATCGCAAAATAAGGAATAGCAAATTTTGCTACTCCTTATTTTGCATCAAAGTTGTTTGATACATACCATTTGTCTAATTAACATTCGCAAAGGCCGAAATTCATAGAATTTTGATCTTTGCAAATGCTAATTAGCTTGATACATATGGCCCCAAGTGAGGCCTGTCTTGCGACATGGTGCATCTTTTGCATCACTGCTGCTTGGGTTTTATGTGGTAGGTTTTTTTTACACCATGACATATCTGCCTAAATGCATCAATTTGTAATGTTGTCGCCTCATAGCAAATCTTTTGCACCACCGCTGCATCATAAAAGTGACGCACAGTGGCACAAAAAAGGCATACACCTATCATAAATCTGTCCCTAGCATTTTAAATTATTAATCCAGGATGACAATAAAGTGTGTCCTATCCAGAGGTTTGTTTAAGGTGAGGCCTACTCAGGATTGCAGATTAAAGTTACGCTTGATGAAGAATACAGAGGAGATAATACATATAAAGGACTACCAATGAAGTAAGTAATGTGCACTTTATTGCGCCAGTCATCATAAATGTATCCCTAAGCTTCTTATCTTGTTACAGATGAACCACCATATGTACCATCAAACTATTTTGCATTTCCTAAATAGCAAATTTTAAGGAATAAATAGCAATTCTTTACTATTCCTAATTTGCAATGAGCAAATTGCTAATTGCAAATTACCCATTCATTTCCATGGGCTAGGAGGCTCATAGGAATGAAGGTTGCAATTTGTGATTAGCAATTAGCTCATCACAAAATAGGATTTTTTTCAAGCGTGCAGGGGTATCTCAAGAACACCCTGCTGCACCCCTGAAAAAGAAATTTGGGAGCATATGGCACACCTACATGCCCTAAGGGCATGTATGGGCGTCATATGGGACCTTTTTTTTTTGGAAAAAAATGCTTTTTGAAAAGAATTCGCAAATTACCACAAACTAGAAGTTGGTGGTAGTTTCCAAATCCTTAATATCATTTTTTACATATTTTTTTTTTGATACATTGCATTTAAGGAATCGCAAATTTTGAATTATTGACATTTTAAGTCATTTCCACATGTGCAGTGTTTTCAAAATATAATTTGAAAATCGTTTTTGGGGAAAAGTAATGGTTTGCAAATTTATGACAAGGACATAATGGTGTATGCTTCTCTATAAGGCATTTCAGTGTCTCTGATGTCATTTTTCCCATATTACATTATAAGACCTTTCCCCATGAAGCACATTCCTTGTAAATATGCTCCCACCTGTGCATTGCGAATTTAGATTTTGACTGTTTCAGTCACATAGCCATGTTGAAAGTGACCCAAAAAAATTGCAAACGTTTTAAAATAACACATTCATATGTCTTAAGGACATTTTAAGTCATTTCCCCATGGACAATGTTTTCTAAGTGGCGCAAAAGAGGTACACACCTATCATAAATCTGTCCCTAGCATTTTAAATGATTAATACAGGATAACAATAAGATGTAGCCTATCCAGAGGTTTGTTTAAAGTGAGGCCTACTCAGGATTGCAGATTAAATTTACGCTTGATGAAGAATACAGAGGAGATAATATATGTAAAGCTCTACCAATGAAGTAAGTGATGTCTACTTCATTGTGCCAGTCACCATAAATGAATCCATAAGCTTCTTATCTTGTTAGAGATCAACCGCCATATGTATCATCAAACTATTTTGCATTTCCTAAATAGCGAATTTTAAGGAATAAATAGCAATTCTTTACCATTCCTAATTTGCAATGAGCAAATTGCTAATTGCTATTTTACCCATTCATTTCCATGGGCTAGGAGGCTCATATAAATGAAGGTGCAATTTGCGATTAACAATTTGCTCATCACAAATTAGGAATTTATTCCAAAGGTGCAGGGGTGTCTCAAGAACACCCTGCTGCAACCCTAAAAAAGAAATTTGGGGGCATATGGCGCACATAAATTTTAACAACATTCCTTTACCTCAACAACGATTTTCAAATCATAACTTCAAAACACTACACATGGGAAAATTACTTAAATTGTCCTTAAGACACATAAAAGCGTTTTTTGATTGGCTTTCCTGCATGGTAGGGTCACTTTTAACATGGCTATGTAACACAAAATTCAAAATCAAAATTTTCCATGCACAGGTGGGAGCATATTTACAAGCAATTTGCGCCACAGAGAAAGGTCTTACATTAAAATGGGAAAAATAACATCAGGGACAGTCAATTGCCTTATAAAGAACCATACACCATTATGTCCTTGTCATGAATTTAAAAACAATTCCTTTTCCCCAAAAACGATTTTCAAATCATAATTTCAAAACACTGCACATGAGAAAATGACTTAAAATGTCATTAAAACACATGAAAGCGTTTTTTGATTGCCTTTCCAGCATGGTTGGGTCACTTTTAACATGGCTATGTAACACAAACATTCAAAATCTAAATATTCCATGCACATGTGAGAGCATATTTACAAGCAATTTGCGCCACAGAGAAAGGTCTTACACTAAAATGAGAAAAATAACATCAGGGACAGTCAATTGCCTTATAAAGAAGCATACACCATTATGTCCTTGTCATGAATTTAAAAACAATTCCTTTTCCCCAAAAACGATTTTCAAATCATAATTTCTAAACACTGCACATGGGAAAATGACTTAAAATGTCATTAAAACACATGAAAGCATTTTTTGATTGGCTTTCCAGCATGGTTGGGTCACTTTTAACATGGCTATGTAACACAAACATTCAAAATCAAAATTTTCCATACACATGTGAGAGCATATTTACAAGCAATTTGCGCCACATAAATCATAATTTTCTCCTTAAAGCACACTATTCTCTATCTAAATTAAAGAAATATTTTCTCACCTTAGCAAATACTTTGAGTTTGAAAACAGTCTAAGAAACACACCAATTTGTCTTCAGCAGAGCAAAAGGTATGCACTCCAGAGTCTGCAGCTATCAAAAGCACAGAAATGCTGTAATTCTTCACACATATCTCTCATGTCACCCAATCAAAACTCTTCCCTCACTTTTTTTCAAATGAAAACCCTTCCCCCTCTGCCCTTTCTGCCTATTTTCCATAGCAACCACCTCTTGGAAAAACTCTGGTGTTTGCAAGTTCACACAACAATGTTGCAATTGAACTCTGAACTCTCAGTGCACCTGCATATCCAGTGCATTCTTTCATTTAATGATTTTTTATTGACCACTCAAAATACATCTTTCAAAGAACACATCTGTGCACCCTAACTTTCTGTTTTCATCAATCAAAATCCACCAATCACTGTTACTGCTTCATGAACACAGAAACTCCACAGTTTTTTTTTCATTTTACACTCTCATTTTTTCAACTGCCATTTCATTGCCACACTTCATCTGACTGCAGGAGAACCTTCTCTCACCATGTTTTCTGTCTGGATTGTTGGTCATAGTTATATTCACTGGGCTCAAAGGTACGTTGAAAGCAGGAATTTACCTAACCTCAATTTACAAGATGTGGAAATTAAGTGGTTTGGCCACAGAGGATTAAAATGTCACCAATTGATACCATTGGTAAAAACCTTTATGCATTTGCCAAAACCTGACCTGTTAATTGTGCACTGTGGAGGTAATGACTTGGGCACTTTGACTGGTGTAGGTCTGGAAATGCTTTTAAAGGACACCTTTGAGCAATTAATGGCACTTTTTCCTCAGACTGCCTTGGTATATTCAAATATATGCCAAAGACAGAAATGGAGGTGGTCAAACCAATTTTGTCCACAAATTGAGAAGTCGAGGAAGCATGTAAACAAATCTGTTTCAGCTTACATGAGAGACCATGGAATGGGCTCCCTGTACAACAATAACTTGCGTTACTACATGCAAGATATCTACAGAGGAGATGGAGTTCACTTCTCAGATGAGGGCAACAGAGTTTTCACTCTGAATTTAAGAATGTGCATTGGTACCTACTTATAAGTACCTAAATGTACCATAAACCCAAAAGCTCTTCTCAGAGCTACCCTACATCTAATCACTCACAATTATTATTTTACTCTAACTTTTTTCACTAATTTTCAACAAAGTACGCTCCCTGGGGCGCTACCCGGTACGCGTACCGGGAGCTAACCTCGCGAAATTTTTTTAAAAAAATGTTTTTTTTTCGCACATATAAACCTCCTCAGCCACCCTCAGAAAACCTAGGGGGTCAAGATAACTCTACCGTGCCCCCTTCTACCCATTCCGAACATTATTTGCCCTCCATCTTGTATCTTAATTCGACCGAAACACAAAATGGTGGACTCCCGGAACGCTTAAGGTCCGCGAACCGAGGCGCTCAACGGTTCGCGTACCGGGTCGCTCCCTGGGAAGATAAAGGAAATAAAAAATAATCAAAAAATCCAACAATCAATTAACATACAGCATTTGAAAAGACTATCATTCATTTTTCATTGTAGTACGCTCCCCAGAACGCTTCCCGGTTCGCGGACCGGGCGCTAACCACGAAAAAAAACAAAAAAAAAAATTATTTTTTTTTGCCCCGCGGGGCCCCTTTAAAACCTCCACATTAAACCTAGGGGGTCAGCGAGGATCTACTATGCCCCCTTATAGTTATTTCCCCCTTTGTTTTGGCCTCCTCTTGTCTCTCGATCCTACCGAGAGACAAGATGGCGGCCGCTCCGGACTGTTTAGAATGTTGACAGACACCGGAGAGCCAATCAGCTTCGCTACGCGAAGTTCCGGTACGCTTAAGGTCCGCGAACCGGGGCGCTGCCCGGTCCGCGCTTACAGATATATATCTTTTTTTGACTGTTAATTTCTCAAAATCCACTGCAGCACATATATTGAGACCTACAAAAGGCACATCGGGCTACCAGTCCCTACAATTTAGCCAAGTTTCGTGCAAATCCATTCAGCCGTTCGGGCTAAAAGTGAGGCTAACCGCCCTATGGAAAACTCAATGTTAAAAACACGTTTTGGGACCCCCCTTCTTTCTCGGCTCCCCCTGGACGAACCCCCCCCAAATTTTCAGGGGCTCCTCAGAAACAAAATGTTCCATTTTCCAGAAAATTTCAGCCAATTCCATCCACAAACGCCAAAGTTATTAGACATAGAATTTTCAAAAATCCCATAGGGAAAAAATCCTAACTATATATTACCTACTGGCGATAGCCAGTAGGTATATATAGTTAGGATTTTTTTCCTATGGGATTTTTGAAAATTCTATGTCTAATAACTTTGGCGTTTGAGGACAGAATTGGCTGAAATTTTCAGGAAAATGGAACATTTTGTTTCTGAGCAGCCCCTGAAAATTTGGGGGGGGTTTTGTCAAGGGGGGGGCGAGAAAAAAGGGGGGTCCCAAAACGTGTTTTTCCCATGCAATTTTCCATAGGGCGGTTGGCCTCACTTTTAGCCTGAACGGCTGAATGGATTTACACCAAACTTGGCAAAATTGTAGGGACTGGTAGCCCGATGTGCCTTTGCTATGTCTCAAGATATAGGCTCCAGTGGTTTTTACGAAAATTAACTTTGAAAAATATATATTGGGCTACATTGGGCTATATATATGTTGGAGCCCAAATGTAGCCCAATGTAGCCCAATGTAGCCCAATGTAGCCCAAAGATGGCCACCAGAGACAAAAAAAACAAATGTAGCCCAAATATCAGCCAGATGTAGCCCAACTATAGCCCAATGACAGAATGTCCCAGAGTGTTCTAAAGAACAACTAGAGTGCTAACAGTCCTACTTATTACAAAGGTATGGCACACCTGAAGCCATCTTGATTGGAATAAAGTGGTAACTCTTAAAACATTTAATTTAAAAAGGAACAAAATGAGGGGGTTCATTTTGCCATAGAAAGTATGATTAGCGAATATATGACGAAATCCCGAATACCATCAGTCCGCAAAAAAAATCCCGCATGTACTATTAGGCCGCAAATTAAAATAACGAAAACTTTTAGAACGAATATGCCTTTAGCATACACTAAACAACTAAACTACCCTAAACCCTAAAACACTACCCCCAGCATGACCCTACACTACACAAACAGTACAACACTACCCTAAACCCTAAAACACTACCCCCAGCATGACCCTACACTACACAAACACTACAACACTACCCTAAACCCTAAAACACTACCCCCAGCATGACCCTACACTACGCAAACACTACAACACTACCCAAAACCCTAAAACACTACACCCCAGCATGACCCTACACTACGCAAACACTACAACACTACCCTAAACCCTAAAACACTACCCCCAGCATGACCCTACACTATACAAACACTACAACACAACCCTAAACCCTAAAACACTACCCCCAGCATGACCCTACACTACGCAAACACTACAACACAACCCTAAACCCTAAAACACTACCCCCAGCATGACCCTACACTACGCCAACACTACAACACTACCCTAAACCCTAAAACACTACCCCCAGCATGACCCTACACTACGCAAACACTACAACACTACCCAAAACCCTAAAACACTACACCCCAGCATGACCTTACACTACGCAAACACTACAACACTACCCTAAACCCTAAAACACTACCCCCAGCATGACCCTACACTACGCAAACACTACAACTCTACCCAAAACCCTAAAACACTACACCCCAGCATGACCCTACACTACGCAAACACTACAACACTACCCTAAACCCTAAAACACTACCCCCAGCATGACCCTACACTACGCAAACACTACAACACTACCCTAAACCCTAAAACACTACCCCCAGCATGACCCTACACTACGCAAACACTACAACACTACCCTAAACCCTAAAACACTACCCCCAGCATGACCCTACACTACGCAAACACTAAAACACTACCCTAAACCCTAAAACACTACCCCCAGCATGACCCTACACTACGCAAACACTACAACACTACCCTAAACCCTAAAACACTACCCCAGCATGACCCTACACTACGCAAACACTACAACACTACCCAAAACCCTAAAACACTACCCCCAGCATGACCCTACACTACGCAAACACTACAACACTACCCAAAACCCTAAAACACTACCCCCAGCATGACCCTACACTACGCAAACACTACAACACTACCCAAAACCCTAAAACACTACCCCCAGCATGACCCTACACTACGCAAACACTACAACACTACCCAAAACCCTAAAACACTACACCCCAGCATGACCCTACACTACGCAAACACTACAACACTACCCAAAACCCTAAAACACTACACCCCAGCATGACCCTACACTACGCAAACACTACAACACTACCCAAAACCCTAAAACACTACCCCCAGCATGACCCTACACTACGCAAACACTGCAACACTACCCAAAACCCTAAAACACTACCCCCAGCATGACCCTACACTACGCAAACACTACAACACTACCCTAAACCCTAAAATACTACACCCCAGCATGACCCTACACTACGCAAACACTACAACACTACCCAAAACCCTAAAACACTAGCCCCAGCATGACCCTACACTACGCAAACACTACAACACTATCCTAAACCCTAAAACACTACGCCCAGCATGACCCTACACTACGCAAACACTACAACACTACCCTAAACCCTAAAACACTAGCCCCAGCATGACCCTACACTACGCAAACACTACAACACAACCCTAAACCCTAAAACACTACCCCCAGCATGACCCTACACTACGCAAACACTACAACACTACCCTAAACCCTAAAATACTACACCCCAGCATGACCCTACACTACGCAAACACTACAACACTACCCAAAACCCTAAAACACTACCCCCAGCATGACCCTACACTACGCAAACACTACAACACTACCCAAAACCCTAAAACACTACCCCCAGCATGACCCTACACTACGCAAACACTACAACACTACCCAAAACCCTAAAACACTACCCCCAGCATGACCCTACACTACGCAAACACTACAACACTATCCTAAACCCTAAAACACTACGCCCAGCATGACCCTACACTACGCAAACACTACAACACTACCCTAAACCCTAAAACACTAGCCCCAGCATGACCCTACACTACGCAAACACTACAACACAACCCTAAACCCTAAAACACTACCCCCAGCATGACCCTACACTACGCAAACACTACAACACTACCCTAAACCCTAAAACACTACCCCCAGCATGACCCTACACTACGCAAACACTACAACACAACCCTAAACCCTAAAACACTACCCCCAGCATGACCCTACACTAAACAACCACCACAACTCTACACTACACTAACACAACACTACACTACACAACACTACACTACACTACACAATCACTAACCCACGAAAAAATTAACACAAACCCACTTACCTCTCTCGTCATCGTGGTTTTCACAACGCAAATGCATTTACCATACATGCCTTTAAAACGTAATTCTTTGTAAAGGCATGCGCGATAAATGCACATGCGTTTTGAAAAAATGTGGGATAATGGTATGTGAGGTCAATGACCTTGCGGGATAATGGTATGCGGACTGAAAGTCTGCGGGATAAAAAATGCGGGAAAATGGCTGCAAACCATGATTAGCAGCAGACTTCCCTGGTGAGCACTAGCTTTACTACAGTGATCTAATGAGCAACTATAGTGCTAACATTCAGAATTTATGGCAAATGTGTGACACATCTGAATGCCTTCTTGATAGAACCAAAGTAAACAAGCATTGAAAATGCAATAGATCTTGCCCTCGTTTAAGTTAAAGCCATTCTGTTTGTAATGAGGTGGCTTTTTAGCTTTGCTTTTATTAGTGTTTTTAAAACTTTCATGTAAATAACATGCATATGTATGCATATATGTATATGTATGCATGCATTTATATTTATATAGATATGCAGATTATATACGTTTATATATGTATATTACCTACTGGCGATAGCCAGTGGGTATATATAGTTAGGATTTTTTCTCTATGGGGTTTCTGAAAATTCTATGTCTAATAACTTTGGCGTTTGTGGACGGAATTGGCTGAAATTTTCAGGAAAATGGCACATTGTGTTTCTGAGCAGCCCCTGAAAATTTGGGGGGGTTTCGCCAAGGGGGGGCCGAGAAAAAAGGGGGGTCCCAAAACGCGTTTTTCCCATTCATTTTTCCATAGGGCGGTTGGACTCACTTTTAGCTCGAACGGCTGAATAGATTTACATGAAACTTGGCAAAATTGTAGATATGGTTTGCCCGACGTGCCTTTGCTATGTCTCAATATATGTGCTCCAGTGGATTTTGAGAAATTAACGTTTAAAAAAATATATATATCTGTGACAGCGCTCCGGTTAGTGCCCCGGTTCGCGTACCTGACGCGTAACGGAACTTCGCGAAGCGAAGCTGATTGGCTCTCCGGTGTCTGTCAACATTCTAAACAGTCCGGAGCGGCCGCCATCTTGTCTCTCGGTACGATCGAGAGACAAGATGTGGTGAAAAACGAAGGGGGAAATGAAGGAAAGGGGGCAAGGTAGACCACTCCTGACCCCCTAGGATTGATGAGGGGGATATTAAAGTGCCCCGCGGGGCAAAAAATTATTATTTTTTTTTTTTTGCGATTTTACGCCGTAGAGGCGCGTCCCGGTACGTGAACCGGGCAGCTCACCGGGCAGCTAACCGGGCAGCTAACCGGCAGCGTAGCTGTCAACATTGTAAACAGTCCGGAGTGGCCGCCATCTTGTCTCTCGGTAGGTTCGAGAGACAAGATGTGGTGAAAAAAGAAGGGGGAAATGAAGGAAAGGGGGCAAGGTAAACCCCTCCTGACCCCCTAGGATTGATGAGGGGGATATTAAAGTCCCCCGCGATTTTTCGCGGTAGAGGTACGCGAACCGGGCAGCTAACCGGCAGCGTAACGGGAGTCCGCCATCTTGTGATTTTGGAGCGTCCGGTTCGCGTACCGGGTAGCGTCCCGGTAAGCGTAACAAGGGGAAAACCAAGAGAAACAGTAAAAAAAAAAGTAAGGGAATAGATTTCCAGCAAACTTGGCAAAATTGTAGGGACTGTTTGTTTGATGTGCCTTTGCAAGGCCTCAAGATATGTGCACGTGTGGATTTTGTCTAATTAAGGTTAAAAAAAATATATATATCTGTAAGCGTGCTCCGGCACGCTTACGTTACGGGTTTTGTTTGCGCTGCAGAGCCGATACGTCACGGTTATGCGACGCGTCATGAGGCGTCTCACGTGGCTACGTGATACGTCACGTAATAAAGAATATATTTTACAGCTATAGATATTAGCTTTTAAAAAAACAATGAAATTCACTGAAAAAACCATAGGTTATAGACCATATATAGTTAGGAATTTGCATTTACAAAACCTTGAAAATTCACTGAAAAAACCATAGGTTAGAGACCATATATAGTTAGCTGGACATTTTATTGACATAAAACCAATGAAATTCCATATATAGTTAGTTGCACTAACTATATATCGCGCACCCGCAATCCACTGCTGATGATGTCACATATTACATCATTCATGACATGGTCAGTGACATCACTGATGACATCACTGATGACATCTCAAATGACATCACTGATGACATCACTGATGACATCTCAAATGACATCACTGATGACATCATGACACACCAATACCAGTTACTACATATGCACTCACTGATTCCTACGTCTACACACACATTCACTCATTCACCCATACAATCACTCATACATACAGTCACTCATTATTACAACACTATCATATGCACTCATACACCTATGCAGACACTCACACACTGCCACTCATCCATGGAGTTACTCACACACCTAGTCAGTCCTGTAAAGAATCAATCACACTTCCATTTCCTCATCTATACAGTTAAACACAGAACACCATACTTCAGTGACATCACTGATGACATCACTGATGACATCTCAAATGACATCACTGATGACATCTCAAATGACATCACTGATGACATCATGACACACCAATACCAGTTACTACATACGCACTCACTGATTCCTACGTCTACACACACATTCACTCATTCACCCATACAATCACTCATACATACAGTTACTCATTATTACAACACTATCATATGCACTCATACACCTAGTCAGTCCTGTGAAGAATCAATCACACTTCGATTTCCTCATCTATACAGTTAAACACAGAACACCATACTTTTCACACATATACTAACACATACTTACTCTCTTATACAATCACTGATACAAGTACACATTGATATGCACAGTCACACACCTCCCAGCCAGCCACACACACACTCAGTCTTCCATACATCCACTCATTCTTCAATATGTAAAACATATTTAAACTTTACAAAAACACACAGACACTAGATGATGTCATCAGTGATGTCATTTGAGATGTCATCAGTGATGTCATCAGTGATGTCATTTGAGATGTCATCAGTGATGTCATCAGTGATGTCACTGACCATGTCATGAATGATGTAATATGTGACATCATCAGCAGTGGATTGCGGGTGCGCGATATATAGTTAGTGCAACTAATTATATATGGAATTTCATTGGTTTTATGTCAATAAAATGTCCAGCTAACTATATATGGTCTCTAACCTATGGTTTTTTCAGTGAATATATATATATATATAGATATATATATATACACATATTCACCTATAAGACACTCCTATGGCAGGCCTTGACAATCCTGGAAGCAGAGTGCTTGGTTTTGTGTGAGAGGGTGCCCTAGCATGAGCTGAGCCTCTCTGCTGCTTTCGGAACCATCTCCTTATAGCTGTTCTATGATATAGCCATACCATATACTCTTAAGTGCATTATAATCTTCGCGGTTAGATGCTAACTTTGGTTTGGCTTTATCAAAACATGTCGTGTAAGGTGTCAAACACTTTGGAATACAATCCCCCCCCCCCCCGCCAGTCCTGGCGGCGGGGGTAGCATTCCACCCTTCTAGAGGGAGACGACATGTAGTTACTGGTAAACCCGGTTAAAGTTAAACAGAGCCCCAGCATCACAAAATGGATGCTACTGCCACAGACACGAGTCTGCCCTCCTGCTGCTGGACGAAACTCCGGCAGGGGAGGCTTGGACAATAGGTTTCCTGCCCAAGGAGGTGTTGGCACCTCCCCAGACAGGCTTTAGTGTATTGGGGCAGGGAGGGTTGCATTCAGTGAATGCTTTTCAGACACTGCCTGGGGCACACAAGGTGCTCCATGCATTTCCCAGTTCAAACCGGTTGCTGGGGCACTCAACCCCAGCTCTGGCATGAAACTGGACAAAGGGGAAAGGGTGTAACCATCCCCTCCCCAAGTCCACCCATAGGAGGGACCCTTAGAGTTAGTCCAACCCCTAAACTTACTATAAGTATAGAACCCCAGTCCCTAGGACTTTAGATTATCCTGGATGGGGACCATATTGATTTACAGACTTCACCTGCAAGGAACGCCAGCCAGGGGAGAACTTCCGTGACGCCAGCCACGGGAGAACTTCCGGACCTGCACCTCGCCGCACCCGCTCCGCGGGTGCCGCAGCGCCTCGGTGCAACAGGGGCTGCTTAGCGGAAGGGAGAAGAGGGAAGGCGGATCCGGGCAAGAGGCATCTAGCGGGGCTGCGAGCGTAGCAGGGACTCCATCAACCAGGAGTCCCTGCGTGACCGACGGCCAGCTTCCGGTCCGCTCTCCCTGCTGGCCCGCCCTCCGCCCATTACGCCCCCTATATCTTAGTACTAATCTCCCGCAGCGCGGGACGCAGCACGGGCGAAGACCGGGCAAAGAGCGGGCCGTTTGAGGCCGTTCGAGAACGTTAGAGACTGGACTGGGCCACCCTATTTACATAAGGAATCTTTTCATTTCCCCTTATTGCTATCACCAGATCATCTGTCTCTCTCGGTGTCCTCTACCCATATCACTCATTATGAGTAAAATGGAGACGAGGAGCAAAGCCAATTTGGCAGTTAATGGACCTACGACAACTGCCCCTACCCAAGGTAAAATTGATAATTATTTTTTAAAGGCAGGATCCCTTTTGATAGATGATATCACCCTTTTAGAAAGACGAATCTCACAAGAAATAGAGTGGGTCAGGAGGTCATCGTTGGGCGTAATAGCGATGGCAAAAACTCCTGAGGACAGGCGGTACATAGAAAGCTCACAGCTTGGTGCTTGCGGCGGGGCCCAGCAAACCACTAGTATAGACCTCTCTGAGGAAACCCTAAGTGACCTAGAGGATATGAGCCTTCTCTCACTGCCACTGACACAAATTACTCAACCTCTAAATATAACAAACACGGGAGAGATCACTGACCTTATTACCCAAAGCCCTATTCCATCGAGGGAAGACCCTCCCTCAACAACAGATACCCCAAACTTAGCAGGGCCACCAAATCCAGATCGGGGTCTAAGGGAGGGTGCCATACAAAAAAGGAAAAGGGGGAAACAGAGTAATAATAAGAGTAATAATGAAAGGAAGACAAACAAAGAGAGACAAAAGGTAGGAGAAATACACAATACACCTAGTATAGACAATACTATCCAGGATAGAACTTCCGCCGTGATATCGACTGACCTTTCCCAGGATCCACCTAGTGATACTCTCACTGATCTCTCACCTCCCACCATCGAACATAATTTTGAGTCAGCCGAAGAGGACATAACATTAGCAGATATGGGAAATCTTTTTAAGTCAATCTTAAGCCCTCTAGAAGCCCGCCTGATTAAAATGGAGGCGAGACTAATTAAAATTGAGAAAACAGCATTACAGTTCCTGGACTGCCGGAAATCCGGGGCTTCCGGTCCCTTCGTTTCTAATATTGATCCAAAAAATAAAAACAATCCCGATCCTCCAAAACTTGCAAAAAATACTGAGGCCGTAACAACTTCATCGGGTGCTAAAAACGCCAACCGATATATCAATCAACCACCTAATTTAAAACCTAAATCATCTATGCCAGCGACTTTTGCAGGTGCCCTTAAAAATCAACCTTCTGCTGTGCAAAAACAATCATCTTTGGTTAACAATAATATGCAGCCCAATTCACTACACAAAAGTCCTCCTAAACCGCCCTTGACCATCAATCAAAATGCCCAAGTCCTCAATAAAAATCTAGTGGCAAAACCACAAAGAACAGTTACTGTTAATCTCCCGCCTGAGGTAGCTCCATATACGGTCATCTTAGTTGGGGCTCCCGAGCTAAAATCGGATATAAATGAGACAGGGGAGTCATTGAAAAAGAAAGTAATTAACTGGCTTTCAACACATAGACCTCTCCCTAGAGGTATGACCAGCGATATTCGCATGGTAAGAAGAGTTTCATGGGTAGGTAAGAGACCTAAAACAATCAGTGGTGACTGTATACTGGTGAGTTTCAAAGAACCAGGAACAGTCTCATTTATTTGTAGTTCCTTTCTGGAGGACGAGGGGAGTACCATTCACCCAGTTCCCCTCTCGTTCTTTTACCCACCAAATGAACATATAACCAACGACCAGACACGAGGATACCATCAGAACTCACAGGGAAATTGGGAGGGCAACCAGGGAAGGGGGAGACCACCCTTTAACCAAATGCGAATACCTCCTGACCACCCGACGATTTATAGTAATTTTGAGGGTTGGGAGAGTGTAAAGAGAAGAGGAAGAGAAATGGGAATGGGCGGGTTTGACAGAGAGGTGCCATGGCCTCGAAGATTCTATCAGCCACCATTTCTACCGCTGTCTAATCGATACGACTGCCTTGAAATGGTGGACTGACATCTGGCCGTTGAAGAAGGGCTATATGGGCGAATATTAGGTTTTGATGAAAGCAACCCTATCAAAGATAATCTTGACACCCGCAACCCTGGGGAGGAGATACCCATTACTGGGAATCTAGATCCATCCCAAGAGATAAAAGAAAGGGAAACTATTATGGAGGGTCCACCTATGGCGGAAGGGCATATAGCTAGGGCATTACGATCAGCCCGCACAAGTCAAATGGTCAACCACTCTGGTGCGCAGACTGTCCCACAAACTTTAAAATTGCTTTCTTGGAATGTGGCAGGCCTGGCCAATAAAATAGACTCTGACTTATGGGCCGAGCTAATACATCCAAAAAGCGTTTGTCTCCTTCAAGAGACTTGGTCAAGGGCTGAGATCCCCTTTAGGGGTTTCCAGATATTCTCAATTCCAGCAACTTGGGGTGGGAGAGGCCGACCATCTGGAGGCTTGGCAACCTGGGTGGCTACCGACTTGGGCTGTCTTGCTTCACGATTTATAGTAGACTCTGAAGATATATTGGCCGTCCTACTCGAATGGCCGGGTCCCTTTAAATTATTAGTTATAAATATCTACTCCAGGCCAGTCCCAATAGCGACTACCTCTAAAACCATAGAGGCACTGTCCAGCCTCCTAGAAACCATTCCAGGGGATATGTCTTACCTAATAGGGGGGGACTTCAATTCACATTTTGAACCTTTACCTGGACTACTTGATGGACCCTCTCTAGAAGAGGATTCAAGTTGGCAGGTTCCCTTGACAGAAGCACCCCCTCCTAGAGCATGGACACCGCTGGCTGTTCAAATAAATACATTAAATCTCACCTTTGGTTTGAGAGCTTGTAACGGCCGCACCAGGTCAGACATCCCGAGCAAATGTACATTTAACAAAGTTGGGAGGTAATCCAGATTAGATTACTTCCTAGTACAGATGCAGGTATGGAAAAGGGTAGTGGATTTTAAAACAATACCTAGGCAGGACAGTGACCATAATGCCTTGGAATTAGAGTACGCCATCCCCTTCTTTGAGGTCAATGGGTTAAGTGAACAAGAATTGAGAGAGGGACACCTCCTGGATAATAACAGGAGGAGGATAAGATGGGAAAAGCTTGTCTCCAGTGAAGAGAAGATAGCCTCCCTCTATGCTGGAATTATCCCCATCCTTGAGGAGGCCTTTGCCCTATGGAATTTGGAATCCCCTAAAGATATTATCAAAGATTTAGCACAGGTACATGAACACCTAATCAGGAACCTTGAAGTTGATCTCTTTAGCACCAGACGACCCAGGACTCAAGGACCACCTAAAAATACTTGGTTCAATAGTACTTGCCGACTGGCAAAACGAGACCTCCTATCCACTATGAAGGAAGGGGGCTACAGAGAAGAGATCCGCCTCAAAAGGAGGGCTTACAAAAAACTAGTGGCTAATGCTAAAATAGAGTGGGATGTACAGTACTGGGAGAATCTATCGGAGTCCCTAGGTAATGGGGACTCCCGTAGATTCTGGAGACTGATTAACCATGGAAGCGGGGACCTTCCCACGGCAATTGAACCCAACATTGCCGCAGATGTTTGGCAAAAACATTTCCAGCAGCTATATTCCCCCGAGAATGAGGAGTCAGAATTAATATTACCTATCATCCATACACACACCTCTGACCCCTTTACTATAAAAGATATCAGGGTGGCGATAGCGGGGCTTTCTTCTGGAAAGGCGCCGGGCTTGGATGGGATCCCGGGCGACCTCTTCAGGCAGGAACCTGGGATTTGGGCACCTTACTTTATGGTCTTATTCAATGCAGTGCTGGGGGGAATGAAAATACCGGATACTTGGCTGGGAGCGGAGGTGGTCCCGATTTTTAAAAAGGGGTCGCCTCTGCTCCCCGCCAACTATCGCCCAATCAGCCTCATTGATGTATCCCAAAAACTGTTTGGCAGATTAATTCTTGACAGGCTACAAAGCTGGATGGAGGAGACTGACATTTTAAGCCCTCTCCAGGCGGGATTTAGAAAAGGAGTCTCAACAGTTGACCAAATACTCAGATTGAACATTTTGTACTGGAAGACGGTGCATCTAGAAGGTGGGGCACTTTATGCGGTATTTGTGGACCTCCGCACCGCCTTCGACTTGGTCCCTAGGGCCAAGTTGTGGGCGGTGCTGGCTGACCTGGGTGTCCCTGGAGACATTCTCCAGATTCTAATCAGGCTGCACACAGACAATTACGCCCGAGTAAGATTCGGAAAGGGCGGCAGGCTGACAGATAGGTTCCCTGTCCGAAGAGGGGTAAGGCAGGGCTGTGTGTTGGCGCCGACCTTGTTCTGCCTATTCACGAATGGGGTGATAGAGCATTTGAGCAGGATCCCTAATATTGATGCGCCACAATTGAACACCAGCAGGGTGCCAGCGATTATGTTCGCGGACGACACCCTGCTGTTGTCAAAAACACCAATGGGGCTACAGAGAGTCTTGAATGGGTTCTTGGGGTTTTGTAACGAAAGGGGACTAGAAATAAACCCCTCCAAGACCAAATTCATTATTCTTAATCACAAACACAAAAGTTGCCCAAATCCCCGCCTGGGATCCACTTCTCTAGAAAGAGTCTATGTAATTGAGTACCTTGGCATAACCCTCAATCAGAATTTGACCTGGTTGCCCCACAAAACAAAAGCAACCACAAAATTAATTCAGAGGGCTGGTGCTATAACAAGAATCGCCAACAAATCTCCTTCGCCCACTGGCTCCTGCCATACACATTTATAAAGCACAAGCTCGGGGAGGTATTACCTACGGGGCTGAGTTATGGGGTCACACACCGCTACAAACCATACAGGTTGCAGAAAACAACTTTATCAGACAATTGGCGGCTCTCCCACCGAGTACTCCTCTTCTCCCTTTAAGAATGGATTTGGCATTACGACCAATCATGGAGGAACTGGGCCTTAAACCGTTGACATATTGGAGGCGTTTGTGGAGCAGTCAGGACTTGGTACACTATAGAAGTGAACTGCAGGAGCTTCTCAGAACAATCCACGTGTCTAAAATTCCATGGCTAAAGTACATCAGGGACATGTGTACGGCCCTCGGAGTCCCAGAGCTATGGTTCAATCCGGAAATAATGTCTGCAAGGCTCCCGAGGAAAGAACTTTCCAAAGTGTTTTACAGCTTTATGCTCCAGAAATCTCTGAGTTGCATCCGGGAAGGATCCTTAACAGATACATTTATTAAGACAAAAGACTGCTATAGTCCTGAGTACGTCTTAGACGGTATGACGCCAGTATGTGTAAGGAAGATCTTTATGCAATGGAGGTACGGTTCTCTCCCCCTGAAGTCTCTTACTAAATCTTGGAACGGTAACTCGGATTCGGGGAATTGTCCAGCATGTAACTATAAATTGGAAACTGATCTCCATGTGGTCTTGTTTTGTAGAGCTTATAGCAGAATTAAGAACTATTGGCTGGTCCCCTACTTAAGGAACTTGGGCTTTCGAACCTATGCCCCAGCCTACAGAGTACTCAAAACAGACTTAACAGCTCCAACCGTGTTCGTGATGGCGAAATTTTTGACGGCACTGTGCAGATTGCGTGGAAGTATTATAAGGGACTTTAATGCTGCGCAAACTCCGAGTTCTTAAGCTAAAAAAAAAAAAAAATCTTTCTATTTTTTAATCAGATTGCAATCATGAACCGTGTATTTTAAAATATTGAGTTTATTTCTTAATGATTTTAATGATGGCATTTATCTGTAATTCTTTTATGATCTCTTATGATCGAAATAAAGAATATTTGAAATGAAACTCTGCAACATATATCTTGGACCTTCGACATTCCATATCGACTGGAAGATGGAAGAAATCTCCCTTGTGGTCAAGGAGTGACCACCCTGTTCAAACAGGCACCAACTGTATCTTTGCCAGTCTGCATTTTCGAGGCTCCCGCCGGATCCCGAAGAATCTGCAACTCAGGACACAGACTTCCAGACATCTCTGATGCTGACCTGCGCTCCCAGCAAAGCTGAGACCTGTGGCGGACACGAGGACCGTGGGACCGGAACTCCTGGACATCCTGCATCTTGCAAGCTGCACCTACTTCCCGAGGTATCCCAAAGTTGTGCATTGGGTTGCTTGAAGCCCCAGCCCGAGCACCTTTTGCACCGAAGTTCAGAGGCCCACAATTCACGAGTGTCCCGTGAGCCCGCTTTGTGCATTTCAGCTCGACGCGTCTTCGCGGTTCCTAGTCCATTGGCTAGTGAGCCCCCAAGAAGACAAATCTTGTATTCCTTTGCTTTCCTGGTTGCTCCAGACTTGCTCCAACTTTTCCTCAAAAGAGAAGTTCCTCAGATCTTGCTGTTCTACACTGAAGCCATCCATCTTGCGTGGATTGTGTTTGCCAAGGCTTGTTGGGTTGAATTCGGATACCGACACCACCGTCAACTAGATCCTTCTTGGGACAGCTCGAATCCAGCTCCTGGTCGTCGTTGACGCCTCCTGGTCCTCTTGGCTGAAGAGACAAACTTCACCTTTTCACCTGAAATCACCCGACATTGGCTGGCATCTTCCTTTCGCCATCCTGGTCACTGGCTAGTGACCCAGACTCTGTCCCTTCTGCTTTCAGGTTCTTCACATCTCCGATCCACCCTTGGATCCACCCGGACACTTTTCCTCTGGTCGCCTGCAGCACTTCTTCGCAGCTCTCCATTGGAATCGACGACGAAACCCGACACGAAAAGACACCTATGCACCCGGCTTCCCTGGGTGAGGTAACACGAGTACTCCGGTGCTCCCGTGGGTATTAACTCTCCAAGTGTCCTAGTCTAAAAGGGCTCCATCGCAGTTCACCTCCTTGTACCCTTAATCTTTAAAATTGTAACTTGTTTGTTCTCCATAGAAAGTCAATGGTAACCCGAGGCTGTGTTTAGACACTGCACGCGTCTCCCGTGGGCCTCCTTCATCCTAACCTTTGGTGGTTTTAGGCAGCCCCAGCGATTCCACAGGCCCTAGGCCTGCTTTCTATCTCTCACGTGGTTAAGTTCCTTGTATTGTACTTTTACCTCTGACCTCATAAAGAGTCCAGAGGGGTTGTGTTTAGAATAAATACATATATATTTGATATATACCTTGTGTGGTGTGCTTTCATTTGATCATTCCAGAGATTATAATTGGTAAAACAACTAGCTTAACTCGCCTCTAAGTCTTAGTCTGAAGGCTGCTTTCCACAGCTACCACTAGGATAGCTTTCTATAAGGTTGACTTTACAACCACCATCAATAAGGGTCGTTTGGACTGGTGCAAGGTGCCCACTAGAATAGTGGACATCATATACCAGGCCAACTTCTCACAGAGATCACTACTAGTCCAAGGCAAATGCACATAATTCCATCCATGTACTTCCCTTAAAGGAAATTATGTCACTGCTTCTGATCCTGAATCAGTCATGAATACCTTTGCTGCTTTCCTGTGTCACTGTTTTTAGTAACAGGTTTCTTTTTTAACTTCTCTATGTATTTCCTTAAATCGATTAAATCCTTAGTATGCTCAACTAATTTTTTATATAAATTCACAAAGTCACGAGACCTGTCTCCATTATTTCTGCCTCAATCTAATCCATTCTGTCATTTCTCTATGTGGCACTTGCAAGGATATGCAAGACGAGGTATGGGTGGTTCAGACAAACATTTATTTCCTTTTACACTTTTAATCAGTCCGCCTCTTTCTCCTGGCGATTTCCTCTCTGGTGTGGAGACGCTTGTTCCTTCCTATGGAAGTTCTGTGGTCCTCGTCCCTCGAAGGAAAGAGGGAGGCTTTTTTGAGTATATGGTTCAGTACTCTGTAATTTTGGTGGTTTTAAGGAGTGGGGGGGTTGCCAAACACCCGGTTTACCATCACCAGGGTCACTGTAAGCAAGAGGCGTCGCGCTAATCAGTTACTTCACAGACATAGGCGCACTGCGAGCCTTTCCATACTCTAGCCTCAAACCCCTCCCTTCTCGACCTCTGAACTCCTAGCGTCGGAGTAACCCTGTTTAAATAATTCCATGAGATGACCATGTACCTCCGTGAGCCACGCTTCTCTAGGAATGCGGCTGACGAGCTTGTGTTGCCGGATCGCGTCCCGCTCCCTTCTTGTCTCTTATCGGTGATGCCCCGGTGAAACCTCTCAGAATGGAGTTCCCATGGCTTGGGGCGGGACGTCATCTTCCAACGTGTTGCAGGGCTCAGGATTGGCCCCTCTGTGGGTCTTTGCAATTCCCTCGTTCTCCTCGTTGTAGTACTCCTTGTACTCAGGAACACCCTGTCTAGTGTTGGAAAGCTGTAAATGAAGCTCTTCTAGGCTCCTCTGGGGTGTCTGTTTGGCTCATGTGACCCCGTCATGAGGGGCGGGCTGGCATCCAGGAAGGGCAGATCTTTAAACGCATCCTCTAACTCAGAAACAGGCCCATCCCAGGAAGACTGGAAATAGAGGAGAGGCGTAAGGGGAAATGAGCAACCTCTTGCTCTGCTTCTGGGAATTTGGGGTGTGAGTGCAAGTGAGGCTGAGCGTAGGTGTCTGGCCGGCTGGTAAAAGTGTATTCAGCTATTCAGGTATGCTGGTCCGTGTTTTGTAAGGCTTTGTATGTGTGCGTTAAGAGTTTGTATTTGCTGCACTCTTGAATGGGGAGCTAATAGAGCTCCCTGAGATGCGGTTTGATGTGGCGTGGGCGGTCGTGTGTGAGTCTTGCAGCGTCATTCTGGATGTCTGTGTAGGATCTACTTGGAGATTAATGCACAGAGTGCAATGTTGTAGTCGAGCCTGGTTGTGATGAGTGCTTGCATGACGGTGCATTTAGTGTTCTGCAGCAACCACTTGAAGATCTTTCCAAGAATGCCTAGGATGTGGAACAGGAAGCGCTCACTGTGTTGACGTGTGCCTTCATCTTGAGCTTGTTGTCTAAAATTAGCCCCAGATTTCTGCCGTGGTTGGTGGGTGTTGGTGTTTGCCCTAACTTTGATGACCACCAGATGCGGCATGCTTGTGTCCGAAGACCATCACTTCCGTCTTGTCGGAGCTGAGATTCAAGCAGTTGGTTCTCATTCTATCTGCTGCCATGGTCATGCAGTTGGTGAAGTTGGTTCTGGTGGAAGTGGTTTTGTCCATCAGGAAAAGGATGAGATGGGTGTCGTTGACATAGGAGATGATGGTGATGCCATGAGAAAAGATGATGTTGGTGAATGGTGTCATGCAGATATTGAAGAAGGTTGGGTTCAGATAGTACGCTTGGGCACTCTGTAGATCAGGATCTTGTTATCTGATGTGAAGAGTGGCAATCTGACCCTTTAGGTTCTTTCTATGAGGAAGGAGCAGATTCAGCTGAGGGTCTTTTGAAGAAGGTTTTGTGGGAGACCATGTCGAAGGCTGCGGACAGGTCAAGCAGAATGAGGGCCGCTGTTTCTAATCGGTCCAAGATGGTCTGGATGTCACCCGTGGCTGTGATGAGTGCTTTTCTAGAATCAATCGTTTTTATTATGTGGTAAAGCATCGTAATACACAGCTCAGCTGCCCTCATCAACTTGCCGGCAGAGCGTAATCTCTGGACAGCTACACAGTGTACAGGTCTACAACCCGGAGGCCGACCCAGCGAAAGAGATTTTGAGCCTTAACAACTGCCAAGACAATTGCATAGAGACCACTTTTAACAGAAGGAAACAAACAAAAGATACAAACACCCAACCCTCCCCCCAAACTCCCCCACTCCCACCCAGCTCCGCATCAACCTCGAACTGCACCAACCATCCTCCAAGACCCTCAGACTCATCTCACCACTCTCCAGGCAACATCAGCGCCCCCCTAGGCTCTAAAGGAATGAGCTGCAGTATTTGTGGGTACTTCGGGCACGTGACCTCCCTCAGATCCTTAGAAAGGAGTTGTAGGAATGGACCCCATAACTTCACAGATTCAGCACCCTTTCCGTCAATGCCCAGCGAGAGGCGTTCCATAGCCAAGACATGCCAAAGCTTTTGGATCCAATCCCGCGGGTCAGGTGTAGCCGAGGAGCCCCATTGCGCCAAAAGGACCTGCTGCGCCGCAACCAGAGCTAGTGCAATCTGTCTACCCCTCAGCGAGCGCAGCGGAAAAGACTTAGGATGGGGGAGTCCCAACAGCGTGTCCTCAGGTGCCTGAGGGAATGTCATCTGGAAGGCATCGTCAAGGTCATCGAGAACCGCTTTCCAATACCGCACCAACTTTGGGCAATGCCACAACAGATGCACCAAAGTACCTGGAAGGCCACACCCCCGCCAGCAGAGGCCTGACTTCGCTACATCCCATGCCTTGATGCGCGCCGGGGTATAGTACCAATAAGTGGCCAACTTATAGGCAGACTCGGTACCCGCAGTGTTAGAGGCCGTGTGGTGTACACGGTAAAAGATGTGCTCCCATTCTTTACGTGTCAAAGGGCGCCCCAACTCCGTCTCCTACACAGTTGGGGGGAAGGGATCAGGCCTTCAAGGTCAAAGAGGGAACCCACCCTCTTACAGCCTTCCTCCCGCCAGCGGTGGAAGACTGGAGACGCACACTCCGGTGGAAAATCAGGGTTATCAACAATGGGAGTCATCGGGGAGGGAAATGTAGTTCAGCTCTTGCACTGCGCTAACTGATCCCAGGCTTTCAAAGTCGGGGAGGTCACCGAGCTTGTTGCTCCATAAGAATTTATTAAGGAGCCCCTGCAGTTTCCGAAGAGTGCCCGGTGGGGGACTCAGAGGTAGCATTTGGAAAAGGTAGAGGACACGTGGGAGGACTGTCATTTTCACTGCAGCCAACCTCCCATACCAGGCCAGATTGAGGCGGGACCAGTCCAGGAGTGCTTTGGCTGTTTGATCTACCAGTAGCCTATAGTTAAGGGAGACCGTTTTAGTCCTAGAGGAGGTCAGCCGGATACCCAAATATTGAATATCAGAGTGTACCCACTGAAAAGCGAAGTCCCGCTGTAAATCTTGCACATCTGTATCGGGTATAGAGATGTTAAGGATTTGCGATTTTAAGAAATGAACTTTGAAGCCCACAACCTTTCCAAATTCGAGGAGTTCACCAATAGGTACTGCAGGGAGGAGTGAGGCTGGGTAAGCGACAGAATAACATCATCAGCATATAAACTAATTTTGTGTGTATCAGCACCAAACTTAACCCCTGCAATACCCACATTTGACCGTATGCGTTGGGCAAAAGGCTCCATATAGATCGCAAAAAGAAATGGGGATAAGGGACACACCTGTCGTGTCCCTCTAGTGAGGGGGAAAAGGGCTGATTTGCACCCATTCACTCGCACCACCACCTTGGGGGCCGCATAGAGGCACCGAACCCAACGCACATAGTTGTCACCCATCCCGAAGGCCTTTAGAACTGTGAAGAGGTATTCCCAGTCCACCCAATCGAAGGCCTTCTCTGAGGTGAAGAAGCCATTTGGTGTTATACCCCCTTGCCGTGACGGGATAAAGCCTGCCTGGTCCGGATCTGTGATTCCGTCCATCAGGGGGCTGAGTTTCGCCGCTAGAATACTCGCAAAGTTTTTTGCATGGATGTTTAGAAGAGAGATCGGCCTATAAGAGCCGCAGTCTTTAGGGTCCTTTCATGGCTTAAGAATGACTGTAATCCCTGCCCCTGACATGGAGGGGTTCACCTCTCCCGTATCAAGACAGGAGTTGAAGAGACGGGTTAAAAGAGGACCCAGCTCCACACAGTAGGTTTTATAAAATATGGCAGAGAAGCCATCCGGCCCCGGGGATTTAGCTACCTTCAGCCGAGCAATCGTAGATATGACCTCCTCTATGCGGATCGCGGAATCTAAAGCGTCCACCTATGTCTGGACAAGAGGCATAATGTCGCAAGACGCCAAATAGTCCGCCATTCCCCCAGTGCCCGCCGCCTCCCCCCTGTACAGTCCCTGATAGAACTGTCTAAAGGATTCTACAATAAGGGCATCAGTGGTATGTTCAACTGCCTGAGGATCTCTAATGGATTGTATGGCCGTCAACTGAGCTCGTGCCCGCAATCTATGCGCCAACATCCTCCCCCGTTTGTCCCCGCTGAGGTAAAATTTTCAACATGCGTAGTTTCATCTCTAACTCCCTCCAAACTCTCGGGGGCCCCCGTCCTCTTATGCATCGCTTCCAAGGCACCCACTTCCCTCTAACTCAGCGCGCTTCTCTTTGGGTAATTGTGCATATGTTGCCGTTAGCACGATAAACTCCCCCCGCACCACTAGCTTCAGTGCCTCCCATACCAACACTAGGGATGTACCTTCCAGATCATTATCTGCAAGATAATTGGTAATAGTATCCCGTATTCGTGTGACCACTGATTCCAAATGGAGCAGGGAGTCACGGAGGCACCAGCCGGACGGCGGCGGACGCTGACCATGGGAAGTGAGAAGAACTGAAATGAGGGCATGATCTGAAAGCAAGCGTGGAGTAATATCCGCTGCTGATAAATGAGGAAGGAGAGAGGATGTGGCCAAGAAGTGATCTAAGCGTGCATACGTCTTGTGAGCTGCAGAATAGTAGGTGTAATCGCGCACTAGAGGGTCTGGACGTGCCAAACATCATGCAACACTCCCTCAAGAAGCCACTGTCTCCCCCCCTGTGACATTGCTCCCGACTGATAGGACCTCTGCTCAGACCTGTCCATCACAATATTCAAATCCCCACCCACGAGGATCGATGCATCTGGAGATGCTAAAACCTCAGCAAGGGCCATCCTCAAAAAGGGCTCTTGTCGTTCATTCGGGGCATACAGTGACCCTATTGTTAGCTGTGTCTTCCCCCATTGGGCGCGGACCGCTAAAAACCTACCCTTAATATCAGCGACCTGAGAAATGACTTTGCAGTGTGCGCGCACGCTAAAAAGGATCGCCAACCCATGTTTCTTGGCCGGGCCTGAGGACCATAGTTGTAGGGGTAAGCGCTTATCTTTCATCCGCTTAGTATCCTTAGAGAGAAGATGCGTCTCCTGGAGCAGGCAGGCATCGCCCTCCGCAGTCTCCAATAGGGGAAGGATGGCCGATCACTTAACAGGGCTATTTAAGCCCCTAATATTCAGGCTCACAATCTAAGTCCCTACCCATAACACCCAAAGGAGTGGGAAGAGCTAATGTGGTATTCCATGCCAACAATTCTAAGTGGGCAAGGAGGCACTAACTGCGGTCCGGGTCCTCGCCTGGCCTTTCGTATTGCTGATGCGGAGCCCCAAAAGCAACCCTAAAACCCTAACAAAACCCCATACCCCAAGCCCCAATACAAGAAAACACAGAAGGGAAGGAGACTCAGAAGTCGCCCAGAGTGACAACAGTCCGTCATACAGGTCCAACTAGCAGGAGAACAAGGCGCCATCGTGTAACACTTCTCGGTCCTGATACAGGACACCTTCACTCACAAGGACTGAGATAGTCAACAAAACCTCATCAGAGACCAGCCTGCCTCCGGCGCCAGATAAAGACCCAACTAATGCCAACCTTGTGGACCTCAAGAGGCCCCAGAGTTGTTGGTCACCAGCGCCACAGATGTAACAGCACCTCCCTCTCCAGCGGACTTGCAGACACATCAGGTTTCGCAGGCGGAGGGGACTTTCCAACGCGCTGCCATTCGGTGGAGCGTCTGTGCCGCCTAGCAGGAAACCCCACACCCCCAGGTGGAGGGGCGGACCGCTCCAGCTCCAAGATCTCAAAGGCACTATCCAGTGAGCGAACCTGTATAAGCTTGCCATTATGCTTGAAAATAAGCAGAAACGGTTGGCCCCACGAGTAGGGGATGCCTTGCTCACGAAGGTGATTAGTGATGGGTTTAAAGTCCCTACGCTTGACAAGGGCGGAGGCCGCCAAGTCCTGTAAAAGCGCCGGCGGATGGCCTCGGATTTGTACGGGGTTAAGTTTGCGGGCCTTCCAGGGATTCTACTCTTTGTTCTAGAAGTCGTGGACAAACACCAATATGTCCGGGTGGGGGGGGCTTTGGGGGGGGCTAGCACCACGCAGCAAGCCAAAACGGTGGACACGGTCCATCTGGATTTCTTGATCCTCCTTGTCACCGAGGATCTGTTGGAAAGCGCACCAACATACTCACGCAGGCTATCCCCCTCCCCCTTTCACGGAACTGCCCGGATTCTAATATTGTTCCACCGGGACCTGTTCTCCAAATCCTCAGCGAGGCCTGAAGATCTAGGTTTTGCTCCGTGAGGCGTAGGACATCTTGCTGGAGTTGGTGGATTTCATCCGCAGCTCCCAGGTCATGCTCCTCTAGTGTCGCCACCCGCTCCCCAATGGCATCTACATCGCGCCGCATCTCGTGCAGGTATGAGGAGAGCTGTGAGTGAAGTTCCGAAATGTCTTCTTTTATGGCAGGAAACAGCTCTATCATGAAAGCTTTGTTGCCGGGAGCTTGTTGTCCTCGGGTCGCAGGGATTTGTCATCTGGCTGAGAGGCAGCTTGACCTGTCGTCTTCTGAAGCAGGTCTTTTAGGGATTTATCCCTCCGGTTCCTGGCGGACGACATCGTACCTCAAGCCAGGACCCGTGCACAGTAGCGCGCAGACAGGGCAAAGGTGCAATCAGTCCCTTGGGGTCACAACTCAAACCCCCTCACGGCAGGGCACGAACGCCAGCCCAGGCAGTAGCTCCTCGCTTCACAAAACTATACGGACCTCGTGGCCATTTTGAAGAAAGAGAGCCACAGCGTGGCTGGGCCCCCAACCTGTCCAGATAGTCCAGTACAGTAGTGGTGGCTCAGCAAGTAAGGGAGGGCGCAATTGGGAATCCTGACAGCAGGCACAGCAGAAGGCGAGAAGGGGAAGGGAGGGGGCACTCCACACCACCAGCAGCAGAGCCTCTCACAAAACCCCTGACTCCTGCTGCAGGGCTGCACTACGCCGCCATCCGCCTATGCACGGACCGAGTAGGCGGCCGAGGCCCTCCACAAGCAGCCCCCCCTCAGGCCCCAACAAAGGCAGAACTCTAGGCCCTTCTCAAGGCCGCTGTCCCTCGCCGCACTCTGCCTGCAGTTCTCCTCAGAAGCGGGGCTCAAACACTGATTTGGAGGCACCGCCCACCGACCCACAGGCCGATGGTAGGCCTCCCACTCCCCACAGGCTGTCAGGCCCCAGCAATGCCCCAAGACTCACGGACTGTGCACCCTGTAAAAGGGGCGCCCGCCCCGCCGCAGGCCTCGCAGCTACAGTCACACAGGGCGAAGGCACCATGTAGCTTCCACACACAGAGAGCAGGGCCCCTCTCTCAAGCAGTCGAGGAGGGCCCAAAGGGTGTCCCAGTAACCAGCGCAGTGCTAGAGTTGCATTTAAATGGAGTGAATCGCTGCTCACCCACTGTCCGCCGGCCTCCCACCGTCCGCCGACCCGCGGACCGAGATCACGGCGCCACACCAGCCGTCCCTACTCTCCTCACCTCGTGGATCACTGGTCCCCGCTCCTTGGCTCGCTCTGCAGCGTTCCAGGAGCACTTGGTCAGTCACCGGGGGGTCCAACAGCCACCGTTGCACTAGCAGAATCACTGAGCCGCACTGCACCAGATCGCGGCTGCTCGGGATCGCGGCTGCTCCCGGGCCCCGCTCACCTCTTCACGCAGCCCAGGGCCTCGGAGCGGCAAAATGGCGGCCGCTGCCCGGGCCTGTCGACACACTCACAGTGCCACAGATCCACTCCCGGGCCCGCCACTCAATCCGGCACCCCGCAGCTCCTGTCCTGGTGGCAGATGCCCCACCAGGCAACCGAGGCACCTCAGGGGGACCACCGGGCAGTAGACAGTCCCCGCAGCCCCGGTCGGCCAAGTCCGCTGGGCCTCCGCTGAATCGGGGCCGGGCCACCTAGAAAGGGTGGAGAGCCGCCCCGGAACACCAAAATAAGGACCCTTCCAGGTTCCAAAGTGTGAGGGGAGACAACAGACCCCCGTGGCCCGCGCAGATGGGCATCAGAAGGGGCGATAGACAAAACTTTTTGCTGGCGGTGCCAGAGGGACAGGGAAGCATGTCCTACTCTGCCACCATCTTGGCCACGCCCCCGATGAGTCCTTTTTTTGGTGCTGTGGTTCTCCTGAGTGAGTGAGCCCCAGTAGATCATGTAGGTCGTGGTGGGTAGTGAGTTGTTTGTTCATGACCTTCTCAATCACTTACGCTGGTTAGAGTAGCAGGGAGATGGGCCGAAAGTTGCTCAATTGGTTTGGGCCGACGGTTTCTTGATGAGGGGGTTTACCTCTGCATGCTTCCAGTCTTCAGATAAAATGGAGGATATGATGGAGGTACTGATGATGTGGGTGAGGACAGTGCTGATAGAAGATGCTCCCAGGTTGCATGGATCTGCAGAGGCTCCTGAGTGGGTGGTCTGCATGATCTTAGCTGTGTCGTCTCTGTTTTGGGTTTTCCAGTTGGTCAGTTTATTGTCTTGTTTGGTGATGGGCAGGTTGGCAGCGAGATTGCTTGTGTCAGTTTGGTGTGTGAAGTTGCTGAAGAAGTTTGCAATTTTTGCTGTGGAAGAAGATTGATAGGTTGACGCAGAGTTCTTTGGAGGGGGTAATGTTGTTGATGGAGACTGCCGGTGTTGTGAAGTCCTTTGCAATGAGAAGATTTCCTTGCTGCTGTTGGAGCTTGCTTCGATGTGTCCTTCTACAGTTTTTTTTCTTGGGCTCTCTCAGTTGTTGGTGGTAACGCCTTAGTGCAGCCTTGTGGATGGTTCTGTCTGGGGTTTCATGGCTGGCTCTCTATGCGACATTGCCATCATTGACCATAGCTGAACAGGCCTAGAGAGGGCCCTTAATACTCTCCACTGTTATAAACTAGAGAATAAACTCCTGGTGAATCAGGCAAAATACCCTTGTAAGGAACTTGCACAGTGGCAATTAGGAGTCCAGAAAATATCCACCTGTACAAATTACAACCTGGGAGTCTGGTTCACTGAAAGGGCCAAACCAGGGACACATCTCAAACATCCCAGAGCCAAGGTAGCAGGAGTCATCCACAGCCTGAAAAGCTTTAAACACCAGCTACACAGCCCAATATTAAGCGTCCTCCGAGCTAAGCTTGTAGCCGCCCTGAACTATGGCCACTCAGCCTTCCCTGGAAAGCTCAACTCCTGCTTCATGAATCTCAAAACAATGACCTACAAAGAAAATGTCACCTACCCCCGGCATGTAAGGAAGGCCAGGATGAGGCTGGAGTTGCGTCTGGTAAGTCCGGACCTTAATTTCCTAGGCGATGCAATGAAATACTACATCAGGACCCTGCGCACTCCAGCCCCATCTCTTAGGGCCCAACTCAAAACAATTTTTGAAGAAGAATGATCTACATGGCACACAGTTATTTCTAGCCATCATCGCCCTGAAGATTGAGGTAACAAATCTGACCAATTTGAATATTTCTTTGCCAGCATGGAAAAACGTAGTGAACATGCAAGATACATTAGCCTCATTCGTAAGGGACATTGAAAGAAACCAGGTTAGTCCCGCTGAAAAGTTACTTTCTAAGTCCAGCACAAAGTTATGTTGTCGTTGGAGAAGGCCACGAGTACGAGGCTGAGCATCACTGATGAACGTTGCTTTTGCACAAATAACAGGTCGGGCTTTGCGGACTGATGCCAGCCAAGAATCCAGGTCCTTGGGAGGCATCTCTTGGGGACCAGGGACTAACTCCAGAGGAGGCCATCAGGGCTCAGGCAGGTCCAGTTGCAGCTGGTCATTTGGGCAGTTGCAGGGAGGCCTCTGAAGCTTGGGGTGTCCCTGTAGCTCACACATGAGATCAGCAAAACCGACCCTTGGAGTCACTCTGGGTAGTCTGAAATGAAGGCAAGCAGGTCCAGCCTTCTTTCTCAGACAGCAAAGCAGACCTTCAAGCAGAAGGGCCTTCCTCTGATAGCAGGGCAGTCCTTCTTCTGTATGTTTCATAGGTGTAGGAGTGTTGTCTGGTGGTTTAATATGTATGCCTGGTGCCACCCTTTGTCTGTGGGGCTCCTTGTCCTAAACCCACATCAGATTTTGGAAAGTTCTTCCCCTCCCCTGTCAAGGCTCCAAACTGTCTGGTGTGGACATAAGGAAGGGCAGTCCTGGTGTCAGGGTCCTTTGTAAGTACAGGAGGCAGAGCCCTTTGTTGAATAAGTGGAGCTGGGTACAGCCCCTCCCCAGGATGCCCCACCCTCTACACACTCCTTTGTGTTACTGTCTGGAGGTAGTATACAAACCCCAACAGCAGAGCTATTCACCATGTGACCCAGGACATTGACCAAAGGCACCAAGGGCTAGGACAAGAAAATGCCAGCTTTCTAAAACTGTAATTTTCAGAATTGGAACTTAAAATTCAATTCACCATTAAAGAGGGTTTTGAGCCACAAATCATGTAAGTTTAAACAGCATCTCTTGTATCTGTTCCCAATCTGGAATTCGCACTGGTTCAATGTAATAAGTTAACCCAATGTTAGTCAAAGGGAGGGATAGGCCTTGCACCAGTGAAAAACGACTTGAAGTTGTTCACTTCCAGGACATGTAAAACTTGAATACACATGTCTTACTTTTAAATACAGTGAACCCTGCCCTATCAGCCTTTAGAACCTACCTTAGTGGTGACTTCTAAGTAAAAGAAATGAAGGTTTAGGCCTGTTTAAAGGTTAATTTTGCCAGGTTGAAATGGCAGTTTACAACTGCACTACAGGCTGTAGTGACGGGTCTGAGACATGTTTTAATGTTCTAAATTTTTAGGCGGCACAATGAGTGCTGCAGGCCCACTAGTATCATTTATTGTACAGCCAAAGTAGACCTGTGATATCATCTACTAGAGACCTAAAAGTAAATGTGCTAATTAGTTGTAGATCAATTCTACCATGTGTGAAGGAGAATGCACAAGCACTTTAGCACTTGTTAGTAGGGGTAAAGAGCACAGAGAGGCCCTTGCCGGTGATAATGCGCTGATCAATATACACAACATAACATAACAGTATCTTAAAGCCAACAAAACATATTAAGCAAAACAGATAGGGTGAGGGCAAAATGGTTTGGGGAAAAACCACCACAAGCATGTGAGATCTAACATGCACCCATTACTCTCACTTAAAATAATTTTTCAAAAATTTACAAAATAAGTAATTGAACAACAACCAATCCCAGTGCAGCTATGCCAAAGGTCAATCACAGCGCGACTAAGGCAGCAACCAATGACCACTTCTGTGGTGACGTCTTACCGATCCTAGCGTGGCTTTCCGCATCAGCTAGCCAATTGCAGCACAGCTTTTCCGTGAATCGGAAAAGAATACCTAGCTCTTTTCTGTCACTGAATGCTCCCAAATAAACAAAATGAGCCTTGTCTGCTCCACCTTATCAAGAGAAAATCAGCAAGTTAATTGAAGAGAATATTGCAAACAATAGGACCAACACTAGTACCTTTGCAGCACTTGTTTAACATAATTCCATCCATATCAGAAAACCACCCAACAGCAATCCACCTTTAGTTAGTGTACATACTCCTGTGCACCAACAAGCAAACAACTCCAACGCAAATTACACACACAAAACCTGTGAAGAAACTTGTTAACAAAGAAATGTCTAACTTTGTAAATGCAATGACTCGCTAATCAGACTACCAATTTGCAGACAAGTTCAATAACTTTGTCACCAATATTGCAAGATTTTAGTTTAACCACTAATCGAATTACGTAATCATCAAGAAATAAAACCAAAATCTTTTTGACGCAAATCACAATCAAGACAAATACATCAAAATCACCAATTAAACTAATTAGAATCAATAGCACACGACCAGAAAGCTCCCATGCAGCAGAATGGGCCATCACTCAACACAAACAGCACTCTTAACTTCATGCCCCACAATGCATCACTAACACACTGAACAGTCTCAATATTAAGAATCATTCCACCCTACTAATACTCCCAATCCTTTTCTCAGCAGCAGCAGCATCAGGAACTCTGCAAATAATCCAAAGTGGACTTAAACATGAGACAAAAAAAGGAATCTTTGATGGCACCCCTTTCTCGTAACCATCATCTGCTACCAAAGTTTGAGGGCGCAGGATGCCAAGAAATTCTTACACTCCAAGAAAAACTTTACCAGCATGCCCATGTGTGATTTGGTCGGGACAGTGTTAAACCTCAGTTTCATGAGGCAATGCTTTGCAAGATAAGGTACAAAATCAGCATATGAAAATACGGTCAAAGACCGGCTCAATAAGTGATTGTTAAGAAAGAGAAATTGGATAAAGATTTATCACAAAATTTAAAGGGTACCGTACAGAAATTGTAATGTGCCGGTGCAAGTCATTGGCATAAAGGCTGTTAGTTATTGGGCAATATAGAATAAGCAAAATAAAAGATAATCTAATTCCCAAATAAAAAGCAGTTTCCTAAGTAGCATAGGAGAGTAGTGTGGCTCACCCCCAATTTTAGGGTTCATATAGGAAATCTTTTCATGGGCCACCAGGGAAAGTGCACATTTATCATGATGTGAGTAGAAGAAATACATTTTGAATAAACCAGAACATTGAATTTAAAAAATGTCATACAGCCTTACAATAAAGCACTATCCCACTACTTGAATATTGATTCAGCCCCCTCTGCGCTAATGTCATCTAGATGTGTCAGAACAAACTAGTTACATAAAATCAGTGATCCATTGTGAATGACTGTAATACGGAAGGCAGAAGAAGCTTGAAGAAATGTAACAATACTGTACCCATGCTAAGGAGACTTCTTTGAGAACAGTGTCAATCTGAAATACACAAACATGACTTTCTTGATTAAGTGCAACAGGGCACAGAACATGAACTTAATAATGACACCTCTATTTGGAACAAGATGATGTTGAGGCCTAGTTCGCATAAGTCAGGAAAATGCACTTTAACAGGTCATATCGAAAACAAAAGCATCATATCGGTATAAACGTGTAAATTAAAACATAATTACTATTCTGCACATTATTATAAAGCACAGATTTGATTAGTGCACAAAACGCTTCTTTAAGTTATAGTAAGAACTAAGATTCAACAGGAAAAAGCATTTTTTGGTTTGATTATAACTTTAGCACTGGTTGACAAATCTTCACAAAACTATGCAAAGAAAGTCTCGTCCATCTCTGCTCTTTCCTAGAAAGTTTGGGGTGATCCGTCAAACATGGGCTGAACATGAGGGTCCCAAAACATGTTTTTTAAATTAATTTTTCCATAGAAAAATTAGACACAGCTACAGTCAAAACACCTGAACCCAATTTCACCACATTTGGTAGAAAGTTAGATCTTGGTCCAAAATTGTACTTTTTTGTGTTTTGTTTAAGGTTGAAAGTTTATAGACATTTCATGCTGCCGTAGGTGTAAAAATAAGATAACATTTGGCAGCTTCCGATTTGGGACTCAAGACTCAGTCCCATGTTGCATTAAAATGGTAGCAAAAACATGTAGGGGGGCAGGGTAGGGATACCCTGAACCCCTAGGCTTGCTTGGAGGGTCAGGGACCGGTAGCAGCACCACATATTTTTAATGAAGAGGGAACGTGGCTTTTCTAGGCCTCAGGGACCTCATCTCTCAGGTCGGTTATCATAAAAAAGGAACGAGGGCTTTCTGCCCCTTCCCTAAGCCTTAATATTTCCCAGTAGGCCCTATCACCATGAACCATGTTACATTTGTCGGGGACGGGATGTGCAGCGTGCACCCACCCCCCGCCCAGAATGGCCCGAGACTTTATCCCCTGAGAACGTATGACATTTTTGAGGAGGTGGACATGCAGCTCTCTTTTCTGAGCCGATTTTCGCCCCTGGATCCAATGCCCCATGGCTCAATGTATATGGTCCTACCTCCTGCCTGAGCAAGCTTTAAGAATCCCTGAGAGCATTCATGTAACCAGCTCCCTAGAGCACCTACAAAGGGCGGGAGCCTGGTAGCAGCATGGGCTGCTGGGGCTCTGGGGCTCCCGGCAGCCTCCAATGAATTAAAAACCAGGTGGATGCCCCAGATGGGCACCTGGTCGCCCACTACAAATTCAAAAGGTACGGCTCCCACCAGGGGAACCAGTAGAGGTTGTGGAGAACCTGCGGTTTCCCCTGAGGCCCTGAACAAATTAAAATGATGTGCTTGCCCTGAGTGGGCACCAAGGCACCCACTATAGAATAGAAAGTAGTTGAATACCACCAAGGGAGCTGGCAGGTATTCAGGGCGCTGGGGCTCCCTCCACAGCTACCAGCCCCCAACAAAATCTGCAGAAGTATAAGTTATAGGTGTCCCGGGTGGGCACCAGGCACTGGAAAAAATATATAGAAAGATTAATAAATGTGCATCAGGAGCCTCTCATTTATTATTCACTGCTCCCTGAAAGGAACTCCAAAAAATCCTTTCATGGGCTTTTTAATAATATTTTAAGATCTTAGTGGTGCCCCTAGAAGGGGCAGGAGTGCCTTTAATGTTTTTTTCCAGTGTCCCAGACCGAGCAGCAGCCCCACAGTATCATTAGAAAAACACAGTAAGTCTCCTGGGTCATTGGATCCATTACCCCAGGCGAGCTTACCATATTTTTTTAAAATAATCATTACAGGGCCATAGGATTTTGTTTATGGTTACACTGTGATATAAGCCTTACAAAATGACTTTGATGATATCTACTTTTCATCTTGAGTATAGGAGCCTCTATTGATTGGGCCTATAGCTGAACTTTGTGGCCTGAAAAAAACTCAGAGAAATTTTAATGTTTTTATTTTTAAAAATCGTTGTTGAAAATATTTTATGATAATCACTATTATAAACCATTGCAAAGTAGGTATGTTTTAACTGACATTTTTGCCTAACTATAACATAACTACAATGTCCCTTTAACCTGTTTTTCATTGAATTTTCAAGGTCTTTTAATGAAAACTTACCTATTATTGCATTTCCTAAATATAATCTAACTTTAACCTATATTTTTCACTATGTATGTATATGTGCATATATATATATGTATATATATATATATATATATATTCACTGAAAAAACCATAGGTTATAGACCATATATAGTTAGGAATTAGCATTTAAAAATCCTTATTTTACTCACACAAAACCATTGAAATTCCATATATAGTTAGTTGTACTAACTATATATCGCGCACCCGCAATCCACTGCTGATCATGTCACATATTACATCATTCATGACATGGTCAGTGACATCACTGATGACATCTCAAATGACATCACTGATGACATCACTGATGACATCTCAAATGACATCACTGATGACATCACTGATGACAACATCCAGTGACTGTATGTTTCTGTAAAGTTAAAATATGTCTTACATATTGAAGAATGAGTGGATGTATAAGTGTCTGGATGAAGGATTTAGTAGGGGCGTGACTGACTGTATGAGTGACTGATTAAATGTGTCTCACTGAGTGCATGGGTTAGTGACTAAACTGTCTTAATTTGTGCATCATTATGTCTGTTGTTCTGTAAACTGCTGCATGTGTTGATCAGTAGCTATATGATTAACTATATGGGTTATTGATTGGTTGCCCAAGCATTTGTATGGGAGACTGAGTGTGTGTGTGGGTGGCTGGGAGGTGTATGACTCTGTGCATAGATGTGTGAGCAGTTGATTCACTAGATGTATGGGTTCAAAAGTGCATGTGGAAACAGCTGTATGGGCGGTTGACTGTGTGCATGAGTGTATTAGTGAGTGAATGGATATCTCAGTGCTACATGTCAAAGTAAGTACATATGTAAAATACAGTACATGTGAGAGTTGACATATATAAATAACTGTGCATAAGAGCCAGTGAATGTGTGAGTGGCTGTATGGATCATTGTGAACTTGTATCCAGGATTGTATAAGTGAGTAAATATGTTTTAGAAATGGAGGTGTGATTGATTCTTTGCATGACTGACTAGGTGTGTGAGTAACTCCATGGATGAGTGACAGTCTGTGAGTGTATGTATATACTGAGTGTATCTAAGGTTATATAAGAGTCTGAAGAGGTTCATCATAATATCACATGAATGATGTCATCAGTGATGTGATCAGTAATGTCAAATGAGATGTCATCAGTGATGTCATTTGAGATGTCATTTGAGATGTCATCAGTGATGTCATCAGTGATGTCATTAGTGATGTTATTTGAGATGACATCAGTGATGTCATCAGTGATGTCATTTGAGATGTCATCAGTGATGTCATCAGTGATGTCATTTGAGATGTCATCAGTGATGTCATCAGTGATGTCATTTGAGATGTCATCAGTGATGTCATCAGTGATGTCACTGACCATGTCATGAATGATGTAATATGTGACATGATCAGCAGTGGATTGCGGGTGCGCGATATATAGTTAGTACAACTAACTATATATGGAATTTCAATGGTTTTGTGTGAGTAAAATAAGGTTTTTTAAATGCTAATTCCTAACTATATATGGTCTATAACCTATGGTTTTTTCAGTGAATTTTCAAGGTTTTGTAAATGCTAATTCCTAACTATATATGGTCTATAACCTATGGTTTTTTCAGTGAATTTCATTGGTTTTTTAAAAGCTAATATCTGTAGCTGTAAAATGTATTCTTCTTTAATTCCAAAAATATATTTTATATGTTCATTAATAATTTTTTTTTTTAATATTTTTTTTTCTTCGCTCCCGGTTCGCGAACCGGGAAGCTTCCCGTTAGCTCAATTTGATGCCGCGACCCGGTCCGCGAACCGGTAAACGTTCCGTTTGCGCAACTGCCGCGTTAGAAATCAACATCGTGACGCGTCGCGGAAGCGCGACGTATCACGTTGTCGCGTAATGCGTCTTATGACGCGCCGCGTTAGCGCACCCGGAAGTGCTCCGGTACGCGAACCGAGGCGCGAAGCGCAGCGACCCGGAAGCGATCCGGGGCGCGTCGCGAAAGCGCGACGTATCGCGTTGCCGCGTAATGCGTCTTATGACGCGCCGCGTTAGCGCTCCCGGAAGTGCTCCGGAGCGCGAACCGAGGCGCGAAGCGCAGCGACCCGGAAGCGATCCGGGACGCGTTCGGCAGCGCGTAACATAAGCGTAACAGGTCATGTGACTTGTTAATAAAACTTTTCATTGGTTCATTTCACTTTTGGTTTCATAATGATGTAAGGCTAGGTCAGGTGACCTAAAAATAACACTTTTCATTGGTTTAGAACTATTGTTTTTCCCAAATGATGAAAACCCCTCCTTCTTTCCTCACTCTGACTTTCATCTTTGTGAGAGGAAGACCTTTTTTGATATTTGAGCAATGGCTTCATTGGTAGCTTCAGCTAGTGGACCCCCACCACCACCACCACCTCCTCATGGGAAGAGAGGACCACCTCCCCAGTTCATCAGCAACACAGAGGAGGAAGAGGATGAACAAGAGGAAGAGGAGACAGAAGGACCACAGTTTTTACAAGAGCAGCCCCGGGTTTCTCATCGGAAAACCAGTTTTATTTGGCAGTTTTTTTCAATCCCTGAAGGGCAGAAGAAAGTTAATGCTAGATATGTCACCTGCCTCATATGTAAAGAGACGTTATCTAGAGGCACCTTAAAAAAGTATAGCTTCGGTAACTACACCATGCATCGTCACATGAGCAGGTGGCATCCATTAAACTACAGCCGGGCAGAGATGCGTGACCTGCAGGACAACCCACCAACTCCTGTGGCCAGGTCATCATCACAGATATCTTTGACAGGAGCAGAGGCACGGGGAACCGTGCCAAACATTCAAGACAACTTTGTCCATATGAAGTTTACCTGTTTGTATTGCGGTGCATTACTGTCATGTGGCAATATGAGCATTACCTTAATCAACCGAGCTTATGAAAATCACAATTGCCCTAAACGCCCCAGACAGTAATTTTTTTTTTTGCTCCTGTTGAGCCCTTTCCAATGCCTGTTTTTTGTTGTTTTCCCTCCATCAAAAACAAAAAAAAACATAAAACTGTTCAAAAAATACAAAAAAAACAAAAAATGTTCAGAAAAAATATATATATATATAAAACAACAAAAACATTT
Source organism: Lissotriton helveticus (assembly GCF_964261635.1). Classification (NCBI taxonomy): domain Eukaryota; kingdom Metazoa; phylum Chordata; class Amphibia; order Caudata; family Salamandridae; genus Lissotriton; species Lissotriton helveticus. Next base: position 1,484,780,705 of record NC_136061.1, read on the forward strand.
AAAAAAAAGTTCTTTTCAGAACTACCTCCCCTTTCAAAAAAAATTGCTAGAATGTTTAGCACTCTGGCAAGCTCTATTTCTTTTGGTTCGCTTCCCCGTTCGCTTCCCGGTTCGCGAACCGGGAGCGAACCAAAAAACTTTTTTTTTAAAAAAAGAAGAGTAAGTATAAGGGAAGTAAACAGAGAGTAATGTTAAAAGAAAGACAGCTATAGGGAGTAAACCAGAGATACTGTTTAATAGATCTATTTACCGAAGAAAATATGGAAGAGGGTATAATTGTGAAAAACAAAATAGATAAGGAAGTGAAAGAAAAAAAAGAGAGTAGAACAATAACAAAGAAGAGTTTCTTGGAGAATGTGAGTGAATGTTCAAAATAAGATTAAAACATGTGGAATAACAGAGAGAAAAAACTGAAAACAGAAAAGAAAAAATAACAGAAAAAGATTAATTGAAACAGCAAAGAAATGTAAATAACATAGAGCCATATCATCAACATAGCCAATAAAAGTTTTGCAGCTTTTATCGGCAGAAATGTGTCGCTAAAGCCGCTTTTGCAGCAGAAAACTGCCGCTAAAACCACTTTTGCAGCAGTTTTCTGCCAATAAAAACAGCAATAATTTTATTGGCTGTGTTCATAATATGCCCCTTAGTGTGCTTCAACTACACAGAGAAAGCATTATGAACAAGTAGTGAAAGAGTGATCAGTCAAAGACACTAAGAGTAATAGAGACGGAGTGAGTGAACAAGAGTGAGGAACTATGACAAGAGAGGGACTGAGAAAAAGAGTGGAAGGAGTTGAGTAAGTAGGTAATAGAGAAAGGAATGAGGAAAGTAGCAAAGGCAGGAAACTGAGGGTTAAAGAAATGAAGCTGTGGAACTAATAGTAGGTGAATGTGATAGAAATATAACGAAAAGAGTACAAAACATTTACCTTATAATTGTCGTTAACTTACTCACTTTTTATTTTTATACTTTCAATCTGTGAAAGAGAGAACAAACATTTGAAAAATATTAAAACATGTATTTAAAAATTAGAAAAGACAAGGGAAAAGATTGAAGGACAAACAGTTTTTCAACAACTTTGACACTTACAGAAGCTTCTGCTTCTCCAGGCCCCCTACACAGTCCTAAAGATATACATTGTAAACTAACAGTATCTTGATGCAGATGAAGTGAGGCCTATCTTAAAACATGGTGCATCTTTTGCACTGCTGTTGTCTCACAAAAGTGTCGCAAGACACTAACATTTTAAATGATTGTTTCAGGATGCCAATAAGATGTGTCCTATCCACAGGTTTGTTTGAGGTGAGGCCTACTCAGGGTTCCAAATGAAATTTCGAGTTGTTGAAGAGAACAGAGGACATAATACATGTGAAGGCCTACCAATGAAGTAAGTCATGTCCACTTCACTCTTGAACAAAGGCCAGACCTCTTCTGTATCCGTGGACAGACCTAAACTTCATCTGCACAATGTCATTCATAAACTTAGGAAACACAGGTGATGTAATTGAAAAATGTGGAGTTTCTTTTCCTCATTTCACAATCACATCACCTGTGTTGCCTCTGGTTAGGTATCACAGGATTTAGGTGATACGAGCACTGCAAGGGTACTTCGTAGGTTTAAAACGATCTCTGTGCTTTAATGTGGAGTAACATTTGGATGTCGCTTTAATCTATGGATTACAAATAAAGAAAATATTTTGCAACTATAAAAGAGATCAAGTGTTCTATGAAAAATTCTGGCTGGTTGCAGCAAATACTTGTGCCCGGGCATACGAGTTGATTATGAACTTGTTATTATTCATTTAGTCCTTTGGTTAGGTATCTCATAGTGCAGATGGAGTCTAGCATATCAAAGAGTACATAGAAGTTGAGCAGTATATACAACAATTTTGACATTTACAGAAGACTTAGCTTCTTATCTTGTTGGAGATGAAGTCAGGCCTGTCTTGCAACATGGTGCATCTTTTGCATCACTGCTGCATCGGTTTCATGTGGCACGGGTTTTTTACAGCATGACACATCTGCCTAGATGCATCAATTTGTAATTTTGTCGCCTCATAGCAAATCTTTTGCACCGCCGCTGCATCACAAAAGTGACGCACAGTGGCGCAAAAGAGGCATACACCTATCATAAATCTGTCCCTAACATTTGAAATGATTGATTCAGGATGACGATAAGGTGTGGCCTCTCCAGATGTTTGTTAAAGGTGAGGCCTACTCAGGATTGCATATCAAATTTATGCTTGTTGAAGAATACAGAGGAGATAATACATGTGAAGGCCTACCAATGAAGTAAGTCATGTCCACTTCACTCTTGAACAAAGGCCAGACCTCTTCTGTGTCCGTGGACAGACCTAAACTTCATCTGCACAATGTCATTCGTAAACTTAGGAAACACAGGTGATGTAATTGAAAAATGTGGAGTTTCTTTTCCTCATTTCACAATCACATCACCTGTGTTGCCTTTGCTTAGGTATCTCATAGTGCAGATGTAGTCCAGCATATGAAACAGTACCCAGAAGTGCAGCACTGCATGCAACAACTTTGACACTTACAAAAGCTTCAGCTTCTGCATGCCCCCTACACAGTGCTAATTATATACATTTTAAACTGATGGTATCTTGCTGGAGATGAACTGAAACCTATCTTGCAACATGGTGCATCTTTTACACAAAAGTGACCCACAGCGGAGCAAAAGAGGCGCACGGCCATCATAAATCTGACCCTAACATTTTAAATGATTGTTTCAAGATGCCGATAAGGTGTAACCTATCCACAGATTTGTTTCAGGTAAGTCCTACTCAGAGTTGCAGATGAAATTTAGGTTTGTTGAAGAATACAGAGGAGATAATACATGTGCAGGCCTACCAACGAAGTGAGTCATGTCCACTGCACTCTTGAACAAATGTCAGACCTCCTCTGTCTCCAGGAACAGGCCTAAACCTCATCTACACAATGTGATGTGTAATGTTAGGAAACACAGGTAATATAATTGAAAAACGTGCAATTTTTTTGCTCATTGCACAATCATATCACCTGTCTTTCCTTTGCTTAGGTATCTCATTGTGGAAATGTAGTCTATCATATGAAAGACTACGTAGAATATGAGCACTGTATGCAACAACTTTGACACTTACAGAAGCCTCACCTTCTCCATGCCTCCTACACAGTTCTACATGTACATCATAAATGCAAACAGTACAGAATTAATTATACATGTTAAATGGTTTATTTTTGCTGTTCTCAGAATGTATCAAATTTCACTAAAAACAGTGACTTGAAGGTATTCATCATATAACAGCGGGGAAAAAAAAACACAATCAAAATGATTGTGTTTAAAAAACCCATACAACATAACAAATCAGAATTCAGAACTCCTTAAAGTTAACTTACTTTCCATGACGTCGAAGGATGTCCTATGAACAGCTTACACTCTGTTGTGCTGTTATTACTTTCAGCCCGCCACTTTCTGAAAGAAAACCTCCATCGTTTTGAAAAATATGTTACATACAATAAATGACTTCTCGCTCTCTACCACACGTTTCCACAAGGCCAAATCATGTCAGAGCCATTTATAACTCTTGGAATTCTTGTAAGCCAATCCCGTCATGTTGTATTTCCGCAACTTTCAGAATTAAAATGTTGAAGATCATTTTCACAATCCTGGACTACTAATATCTTACCCTTCTTGCTCACTCATGTTCTACATTTCCTATGACACTGATACTGCTTACTATGAAGCAGACTTACACTACCTCTATGACTACTACAATTATTTAATTCTCTACATCACTTTTAATCACAAAGCAATATAAAACAGTAGACAGCATTGCAGACTTACATTCCCTCTACTCCATGTTTTGATTGGCTGCTTGAATTAGCTTATAAAAAGAAATAGTTTTTCTGAACTCATTCAAAGTGCAGTTATTTTTCCATGACGTCCAGTGTTATGGTAAGAAGTTATGTCTCTGTACTACACTTATCCTCAAGGCCAAATCGTGTAGGAGCCATTAGAACTTCTTGAAATTCCTCAGAGCACATCCCGAGATTCTTTCCCTAAAATTTTGGTTTTAAAAACACCAGGTAAGAATTTTTAAGGTCATACGGCAATTTTTTTTTTTTAAATTAAAACAGAATCGTTGCAGAATGACCAGCCATTTCTAGACTTTAAATAAGCTGTGTAATGTCCTGATGTTATTGAAGGACCGTCATGATATATAATTGCTACAGTTACAAAAGTCCTTCCTGATATTGACAACTGTGAAGCCACAAAATTTTTTATTAAAGTTGTCAATTTTGTTCCATCAGGCCTACATCGTTGGAACATTAAAATGACATACTGGCCATATGTTCGTATAAATAATGTTGACATCATTTCAGATTTACATTGGCTACATTCCATGTTGTGATCAGCTGCTTTTACTAGCTTATTAAAAGAGACTGATTTACTGTCTGGCAAAGTTAAATATATAAATCTTTCTGATTCTACACTAGTAGTACTTGATACCCTACAGTTCTCGCAGTCATGCTGCCATTGATAAGAAAGCCCAAACAGGTGATCTACATCTACACCTTCAGCATGCAATACATCAAGCATATACATTAAAAACTCCTGACAATCTTGCTGAATATTTTGAGAGAATTGTGTTTGACCTGAACATCTGTCTAACATATGTCGAATTTCAGACACACTTTCTATTTTTGTTCTATCAGTGCTACATTTCTCTAACACAGAATTTAACAAACTGCAAAATCTTTGATCAGAATTGACCACAATCTCTTCTTTTACATTTTCTAGAGAAAACAAAACATTAACCACTACATTAGCATAGCAGTTGACACCAGAACTGTTTTCAAATTGAAAACCAACAACATCTTCAACAGAATCCTTTTTGTTTCTGCTTATAATTTCAGGTTCATCGACTTTTCGTCTTTTTGCTACAACCTCCCTAGTATTGGTCACATTTGTTCGTTTCCGGCCTACCACATGTTTCTCAAACAAAGGATATTGAGGCAAATGTGGCGCATACTCTCTTCTTAACCTATTGTATTCCTTAACACAATCTAGATCCGCACAAATGTTTGTGACATCACACTCAATCAAGTACAATCCCGATAAAGTTCTAACTCGTGACAATGCCACATATGCCATACCCTCCTTGAACACAGAACTGCCAATATTCACCAATGCACTGTCTACACTTAAACCTTGCGATTTATGGATTGTCACCGCATATGCCAAGCAAACAGGAAACTGCTTACGGCGAACATATAAGTCTTTTACAAGCAAAAATCTAGCAGAACAACGACCAATTAGCTGTACTTCCTCAATGCCATCAAATTTAATTTTTAAAAATTCAATTCCATCTCTATTTCTGTATTTCACAAAATCAACAACATTACCCATTGATCCATTTACCAGACCTCTTTCAACATGTAAATTCCTTCTTAAAATTATACGGCAGTTCAAGCACACATTCAGAGTCTTTTCAAAACCTGCAGTTTTAGATATAGTCTTCTCTAATGAATCCAATTTTGTTTTCAAATTCTCAGACAAAATAATTGTTGATCCCATATGCTCTACTCTGTCAATAGCTTCCAGTTTCACAATCTCTTGCTTTTCTAAATGCAACATTTTGTTGTTGAAGATGGCACATTCTGCAAGAGTTGGCATCAAACATATTCCAGATTTCTTCTCAGTAATTTTCTGAAAAATATTCTCAGGCACAACATCTTGTTCTGGATATAAATTTGACAGTAATCGTGCATGTAAAGCTTCTTTCCCATGCTCGGTCACTTTTCCAATTCTAACATCTTGTAGAATATTCTTGTAAACTTCATCCTTCGCCTGACGCATATTTTCATGCAGTTCAGCATAATTGAAGTTTAACCATATATTGACGTTGCCAATGCTCCCTAGGCACTTCCTGGTATCTTCATGCGTGAGCATTTTGAACACAGGTTGCCCTTTCACTGGTGTCAGCTGCAGAAGATCTCCGAAAACAATGATGTGTTTGCCACCAAATAACACATCATACTCTGTTTTGAGAACTTCTTGCATTCTCAAATGCACAAAGGCAAGCATGACATTGGAAACCATGCTTACTTCGTCAATGATAAGAAGTTTCATTTTCCTCAAGATTCTTGAAACTTCACAACAAGCATCTCCAGATAGCTTGTGATATTGTAATTTGTTGTCATGCTCCACTGGCAGCATCAGTAAACGATGTAAAGTAATCCCTTTAATGTTATGTGCTGCCAGTCCAGTTGGAGCGGTGACAACACAAGACAGCGATGACTCAGTCCTTTCCTGCAAATAACATGAAATTGCTTTAATGAGGAAACTTTTTCCAGTTCCCGCTTCTCCACTCACGTACAGTCGGACAGGCTTCAACGACGTACATGAGCACTCTTTCTTCTCATGACTTAATCCAAGATCAATTTGCTTGGTAACTTCGTCATATATTTTCCTCTGCTCAACGTTGAGTTGTCTTTCCAAGTCTTCTAAGTTAACCGCATCCTCCTGAGCATGTGCCATGGCTCTTTCCACTTCATTCATGGCAGTGGCAGCTTAATTTTCGATAACAGGTCCTCCTAGTGGATCCTGACTCAATGAAGCAGAACTCTGACTGTCCTGAGAACTGTCTCTGGCAATCTCGGCTGCAATCGTTGCTTCCTGCTCGATTTCCGCATTCAACATTTCTACATATTTGGGAAAAGCAGGACATTCTATGGTCTCCTTGGCGGCAGTGAAAGAGTCTTCGTAACAGAGGAAATCTCCAAGCAGTTCCTCTTCTGCACGCCAAGGCTTGAAAAGTTGCAAAAGTGCTAAATAGAAAAACTCCTTTTTTTTCAGGAGATTCGCCACTCAATTTTCGATGGTTTACCAAGTGGCATTTTCTTTGCTTGACCAGACATCCCTCACTTCCAATTACAGCATACACTCCTTTCTCAGTATCTTCTTTGATGTTCCTCTTGAATATGTAATTTTGTAGAACCTCATACAGACAAACATTCTCGAGGTGACTGCTTCGATTTGGATAATATGTATCCAACATGTTGGTCTTCAAAATGTCGGTACTGTTTGGCTCCTTTTCCGCCAAATACTCAATTTCCCGCACAGGTTTCAGAACTCGATTACGTGTTGCAGCAAGACCAAGACTCGCCCAAACGATACTCCTAGATTTGGCATAGAGACTTGCTGAAGACAACCGGTCAGAACATTCGTAAGCTCCGATTTCTCGATGCGACAACATCTTCAGACTGAAACTGTACAACTTCTTACTGAGGCTCTTTTCATGGGAAATGTCCTCCCACATATCCTTCAATTCTGTCTTCTCTTTTTTGGTGATGTAAGATGTCACATACCGAGCCACAGCCATACAGTTATCAGCCACAAACTGTATATCCATGTTAGCATTCCACATGGACAAAATCACCGGGTTGTAGTCGTTGATGTACTTGGACTCTTCGTTCCTCTTCAAATTGTATGTGTTTTTAGGTGATTTCTTCATCACATTATGTCGCAGCGAAGACATCAAACTGTTTACTCTTCCTTTAGAAATCACCGGTCGTGGAAAGCCGAAACGACATTTGGTGTAGAACTTGTCCTTGTTTCGGAATTTACGACGACAGTACTTTCCACAACGATGACTTTGGAAACGTAGAACTTTTTCTCTTAGGCTTTTCTTCTCCTTTGCGTTGTGAACAGCACACGTAGAATACTGTTGTATGAAACTCATCACTGAGTCTTCTGGATCTGTTCCAAATTTAGGTGCATCCTTGATCCACAACAGCATATGTATGTGAGGAGCACTTCTTGCTTGGTACTCCTTTCTCCAGAAGAAATCCAACACCTCTCCAAGAGGTGGATTCTTCTTATTCATGATGAAAGACATCATAGCTTCAAATCTATGATTGAAGTACCGGCATACATTGACTGGATCCAAAGAGCACAGTTCTCCGGGTGTCTTGAATTCGATGTTTTCGATGTTTCCATTTGCCTCTCGTAGAAATTCAAGTAAGTCTTCCCAGCCATACTCGGCACAGCTCAGAGTGAGGAACCATGTGGGAGTTCCTAAGTTCCTCAGCATACATTTTAAATCACCATGACGACGGTACCAGTACTCATTAGTACCACGCTGACACGCCATGAGATTAATCAGGTGAGAATCCAAAATACTGTCTTGGACATTGACTTTATCCATAAAGTCACTTGCCGAGATGTTTTGCATGTGTATACCACTTTTCAAGATGTGGTTCACTGCATATGACAGTCCAGACAAATCGCTTTCAAACAGGAGATGAAACAAATAGGGAATACATTGTCGAAACCTAGCATCTCCTGCATACAATCGCAAAGTCCGGTATTCAGAAGCAGGAATTTGATGAGGTCGCTCATCATATCTTCCTCTCTGACCTGTTGGAAAAAGCTGTGGGAAACACCGAGCTTCCAAACTTTCCTCCCAAACACTAATGGGACTCCCTTTGGCTTGTTTCATTTGAAACAACTCAATAGCATTCCCCATGACTTCCTTGGAATGCAAAGGATGAACACTATAATGTTCATATATTTCTTCACTAGTAGAGGGTTCTACTTTCTCAATTTGACCAGCACACAAATCGCTATTTTCTTCCTCACTTACTTCCTCTTCTGCAACATATATATTCTTATAGTACTTATTATTTTTTTTCAAGTACAATGTTGCCTTTTTGACTTTCCTAACATCCACTAAATCTTGCCATATTTTCTTATTCTTTGTCGGAACCCCATTAACTAAGATAACCAGAGGGTCCTCTTCCACTTTTTCTACTCCAATTGTGTTAATGTTTTTCTTCAAATCTAGAGGCAAATAAACAACTCTTCCCTTTAATCCTCTCTGTAAATCTGATGGAGGCAATTTCCCTGTCTTTGGCTCCATTCTTACAATAGCCTGAAAGGGATGGATACTTTGAATCAAAATAGATTCATAAGTATTTAAATCCTTCAATTCAGAAGGAATCTCAACCAATTCCAGATTATTATGAACTGCTCTAGCAGGCATCTGGTTTTGATTTAATTTGCTACAACAATAAGTACACACACGTTGATCCGATCCCAAATCAAAACAATTTTCTACCATCAAATATGTTGTGAAATCCTTACATTCACTATTATTTTCCCTTTCACTTTTTGCATATAAATCCACTAACTTAGTCTGATTCTTATAATAAGTGCGTCGACAACACACACAAGTGAAATTAGCCCTCTCACTTGATTTCACCTGAAACGTCGCAATTTCCCTCTGAAAATTATCTGTACTGGAAACCTGTACACTATCTTCCACATTACCCTCTTCTTCTTGGTCAATTTCAACATTCTCCTCTTTACTTCCAAAGTAACAAAACTCAATTTCTTCACAAATATTCTTCACATCTATTTCAGAACCATGCAAAAGAGCAGCGCATAATTGTTTAAGCATAATTGCTGGACTCTTAGCATAATACAACATTCTAACTAATTTCCTCACTTTATTATGATGCACTGCTAGCATCCTGAAATGATGAAAAACACTCTGGCATACTCTCCTGGAAAGACAAGCCAGTGAATGACCATGCAAACCTGTCACTTCTCTCACTCTGCAAGGATCTAATTCTTGCAACAACTTCATTTTCTGCTTCAAACTTTTCTTATTAAATGTCCGTACAAAATCACAAAGCAAATTGATGGAATCCTGTCGCACACTGCAAATACTACTACACTTCCAGGTGTACACAGGACCCTTAGGACGTCTTCCTAAAACCTCATTACCTAACACCTCTTCTGTCTCTGTTGTCACAAGTTTTTCTTTTTCAACTGGACAACCATCTTTCACTTCATAAGCTCGACCACTGGTGTCAACTGCATGCACCAAATCATTATCCTGGAAATAACTCTCCTCATTAAAAAATGCCTCACAACTTGAACTATGCATCCATTCTCCGGAAAAAACTTCACAAAAATTACTACGATTAACTATTCTCTTCCATCTACTATTTCTTTTGAAATCGTAAATTGCCTTGTTTAGCTTCCTAATTCTATTGATTATCAAAATAAATAACTTACGTTTAATTTCAAATGCCTGATCAATAACTTTCTCAACTTTTTTTTTTCTCTTATAAAAAACCACTTTCTGTTGACCTTTCTTAATATTTTTTAACAAATTGCCAATTATCCTGTTGCGCAACATTCGTTTACGAATGTCCCTAAACTGTTGTTTCCTTCTACTATCATGCACAGAGTTATCTCTTGCTCTAGCAGTAACATTTTTGATTGGCCTTTCCTTTCCGTTTAAAATGCTTCTCTTTTTCTGGACTGAAACATTTTCTGTAGTAATATTTTTTTTACTACAAATATTTCTTATGAATGTTTTTGTGCTCTTACCCGGTTCTTTCTTGGTGACTTGACAAATTTTTTTGTTAGAGGACTGCTGCATTATTTCATGGACCTGCTGTCTTTGACGTTTTGCAGCCTTTCTAAGTCTATCCTTGGTTGGCATGGTGAAATCTTGAAATGATATGCAGTTGAATCTGTGGTAAGATATAATAAAAAAATTTATTAACCACTATTACCAAACAGTAAATCAATAACAGTCATCAAAAACTTAACACACTACTTCACATTTTTACATAGAATATTTTTTAGTGCTTGGCAAATTTAGAATACAGAAATAGCAGAAAAGAAATGGAATTCATATTCATTTTACCTGTGCTATTTTATATGTGAATCTGATCTAATTTTATGAGCATATTTTAATATTTTATTGAAGACACTACACATAACCTGTTTTTGAAGGTGTCTTTATTTTTAAATGAAACGGTTTACATTTTTACTTTTCATTTATTATAAATGTTTATATGTTTATAGTTCCATAGGCTCAAGCACGTCAGCTTCCCAGCCTATATCATACAATTCTGACAAATTGGCATCCTCATCATTTTCTTCATCATCCTCAGAATTTAAATCATCCAAGGGATCTACTTCCACTGATGTTTCAATTACAAGTTCAATGATAATGTCATAATCAACTGATTGCTGATTGTCACTCATGGTTGATGTTGTCGTTATCTTTAAAGAAAGAGAACAACAATGAGATGTTGCAGAGTAAGAGACAAATCTCAGAGATTATAATAGTAAAATTGTTTAACAAGAGTAACATTTTGCAGCTATTATTTAGCCATGTCCAGCGATGCTGAGGAAGTGAAGCCTATGTCCAAGTTTTCAGTGAACATGACTCATCTCTTCTTAACCTTGGATAAGCCTCACCGACTCTGTGTCCCCTGCTCATACTTAAATGTACAGGGGCAGATTTATGCTAAATGGCGCATCCCCACGGATGCACTAGTTAATGTGCACCGCTGCTCTGCCAGCCATAGTGTGCCGAATTTACAATGTGGAGCACCATTGAGCAAAAACAGCACAGATGCGTCACACATCTGTGCCACAAAAGCAGCACATTGCAGGAATCACATCATAAGCGCGACATGTCTACTGCAATGCACAGGAGGAACCCTCACATTGCATGGTGCATCACTTCTTATGCCTGTTTCAAACAGGCATAAGGATTTCATTCAACAATGCTATAAAGCTGACTCAGTGAAATCTTCTAAATTTCACTGTGTTAGTTTTACAGGGCTTTCTTGCAAATTAATGCATACCTTGCAACAAAACACCTATATGAAAACTGACGCAGGTTTCATGTGGCACAGGACTTTACAGCGTGACACATCTGCCTAGATGCATCAATTTTTAAATATGTCGCCACATAGCAAATCTTTTGCACCACCGCTGCGTCACAAAAGTGACGTACAGCAGCGCAAAAGAGGCACACACCTATCATAAATCTGTCCCTAACATGTTAAATGATTGATTCAGGATGACGATAAGGTGTGGCCTATCCAGAGGTTTGTTTAAGGTGAGGTCTACTCAGGGTTGCAGATCAAATTTACGCTTGTTGAAGAATACAGAGGAGATAATACATGTGAAGGCCTACTAATGAAGTAAGTCATGTGCACTTCACTCTTGAACAAAGGCCAGACCTCTTTTGTGTCCGTGGACAGACCTTAACTTCATCTGCACAATGTCATTCGTAAACTTACGAAACACAGGTGATGTAATTGAAAAATGTGGAGTTTCTTTTCCTCATTTTACAATTACATCACCTGTGTTTCCTTTGCTTAGCTACCTCATAGTGCAGATGGAGTCTAGCATATCAAAGAGTACACAGAAGTTGAGCAGTGTATACAACAATTTTCACATTTACAGAAGACTCAGCTTCTTATCTTGTTGGAGATGAAGTGAGGCCTGTCTTGCAACATGGTGCATCTTTTGCATCACTGCTGCATCGGTTTCATGTGGCACAGGTTTTTTACAGCATGACACATCTGCCTAGATGCATCAATTTGTAATTTTGTCGCCACATAGCAAATCTTTTGCACCGCCACTGCGTCACAAAAGTGACGCACAGTGGCGCAAAAAAGGCATACACCTATCATAAATCTGTCCCTAGCATTTTAAATGATTAATTCAGGATGACGATAAGGTGTAGCCTATCCAGTGGTTTGTTTAAGGTGCATGAAGCTCTAGCAGTACATATCCAGAAATGTAATTGATTTCAAAAAACGTTTTTAAACACAACATATAAATCAATTGTATACCTACATTCATGGGGAAATGACTTAAAATAAAATTAAAAACGTTTGTGAGGAAAAGGAATGCTTTTAAAATTTATGACAAGGAAATAATGGTGTCTGCTTCTTCATTTCATTTCTCTTCAGCATTTTTGGGTCACTTTTAACATGGCTATGTAACTCAAAGACTCAAAATCTAAATTTGCCAAGCACAGGTGCGAGCATATTTACAAGGAATTTGCACCACGGGGAAAGGTCTTAAATTAAAATGGGAAAAATAACATCAGAGACACTCAAATGCCTTATAAAGAAGCAGACACCAATATTTTCTTGTCATAAATTTTAAAAGCATTCCTTTTCCTCAAAAACGATTTTCAAGTCATAATTTGAAAACACTGCACATGGGGAAATGACTGAAAATGTCCTTAAGACACATGAACGCGTTTTTTGATTGCCTTTGCAGCATTTTTGGGTCACTTTTAACATGGCTATGTAACTCAAAGACTCAAAATCTAAATTTGCCAAGCTCAGGTGCGAGCATATTTACAAGGAATTTGCCCCACGGGGAAAGGTCTTTTAATTTAAAATGGGAAAAATAACATCAGAGACACTCAAATGCCTTATAAAGAAGCAGACACCATTATGTCCTTGTCATAAATTTTAAAAGCATTCCTTTACCTCAAAAACGATTTTCAAGTCATAATTTGAAAACACTGCACATGGGGAAATGACTTAAAATGTCCTTAAGACACATGAAAGCGTTTTATGATTGCCTTTGCAGCATTTTTGGGTCACTTTTAACATGGCTATGTAACTCAAACAATCAAAATCTAAATTTGCCAAGCACAGGTGGGAGCATATTTACAAGGAATTTGCACCACGGGGAAAGGTCTTACATTAAAATGAGAAAAATAACATCAGAGACACTCAAATGCCTTATAAAGAAGCATACACCATTATGTCCTTGTCATAAATTTAAAATGCATTCCTTTTCCTCAAAAACGATTTTCAAGTCATAATTTCAAAACACTGCACATGGGGAAATGACTTAAAATGTCCTTAAGACACATGGAAGCGTTTTTTGATTGCCTTTGCAGCATTTTTGGGTCACTTTTAACATGGCTATGTAACTCAAACAATCAAAATCTAAATTTGCCGAGCACAGGTGGGAGCATATTTACAAGGAATTTGCACCACGGGGAAAGGTCTTACATTAAAATGAGAAAAATAACATCAGAGACACTCAAATGCCTTATAAAGAAGCATACACCATTATGTCCTTGTCATAAATTTAAAATGCATTCCTTTTCCTCAAAAACGATTTTCAAGTCATAATTTCAAAACACTGCACATGGGGAAATGACTTAAAATGTCCTTAAGACACATGGAAGCGTTTTTTGATTGCCTTTGCAGCATTTTTGGGTCACTTTTAACATGGCTATGTAACTCAAACAATCAAAATCTAAATTTGCCGAGCACAGGTGGGAGCATATTTACAAGGAATTTGCACCACGGGGAAAGGTCTTATATTAAAATGGGAAAAATAACATCAGAGACACTCAAATGCCTTATAAAGAAGCAGACACCATTATGTCCTTGTCATAAATTTTAAAAGCATTCCTTTTCCTCAAAAACGATTTTCAAGTCATAATTTGAAAACACTGCACAGCTCCTATGCACAAAAACACCCTGTCAGTACTAATACTTCACATTTTCTCCAATTACAATTTCTCAAAGAAACATAATCTATTTGTAAAACACTTGAGACAAAGCAACATTTTAAAAACACAACTTTCTTCATAATTTTCTCCTTAAAGCACACTATTCTCTATCTAAATTAAATAAATCTTTTCTCACCTTAGCAAATACTTTGAGTTTCAAAACAGTCTCAGAAATACACCAATTTGTCTTCAGCAGAACAAAGGGTATGCACTCCAGAGGCTGCAGCTATAGAAAGCACAGAAATGCTGTGATTCTTCACACATATCTCTCATGTCACCCAATCAAAACTCTTCCCTCACTTTTTTCAAATCAAAACCCTTCCCCCCTCTGCCCTCTCTGCCTTTTTTGCATAGCAACCACCTCCTGGAAGACCTCTGGTGTTTGCAAGTTCACACAACAATGTTTCAATTGAACTCTGAACTCTCAGTGCACCTGCATATCCAGTGCAATCTTTCATTTAATGATTTTTTATTGACCATTCAAAATACATCTTTCAAAGAACTCATCCATGCACCCTAACTTTCTGTTTTCAGCAATCAAAATCCACCAATCACTGTTACTGCTTCATTAACACAGAAACTCCACAGTTTTTTTCATTTTAAACTCTTATTTTTTCAACTGCCATTTCATTGCCACACTTCATCTGACTGCAGCAGAACCTTCTCTCACCATGTTTTCTGTCTGGATTGTTGGACATAGTTACATCTATTGGGCTCAGAGGTATGCTGAGAACAGAAATTTACCTAACCTCAATTTACAAGATGTGGAAATTAAGTGGTTTGGCCACAGAGGATTAAAATGTCACCAATTGATACCATTGGTGAAAACCTTTATGCATTTGCCAAAACCTGACCTGTTAATTGTGCACTGTGGAGGTAATGATTTGGGCACTTTGACTGGGGTAGGTCTGGAAATGCTTTTAAAGGACACCTTTGAGCAATTAATGGCACTTTTTCCTCAAACTGCCTTGGTATATTCAAATATATGCCAAAGACAGAAATGGAGGTGGTCGAACCAATTTTGTCCACAAATTGAGAAATCGAGGAAGCATGTAAACAAATCTGTTTCAGCTTACATGAGAGACCATGGAATGGGCTCCGTGTACAACAATAACTTGCGTTACTACATGCAAGATATCTACAGAGGAGATGGAGTTCACTTCTCAGATGAGGGCAACAGAATTTTCATTCTGAATTTAAGACTGTGCATTGGTACCTACTTATAAGTACCTAAATGTACCATAAACCCAAAAGCTCTTCTCAGAGCTACCCTACATCTGATCACTCACAATTATTATTTTACTCTAACTTTTTTTCACTAATTTTCAACAAAGTACGCTCCCCGGGGCGCTACCCGGTACGCGAACCGGAAGCTAACCTCGCGAAATTTTTTTAAAAAATGGTTTTTTTTCGCACATATGGGCCTCCTCAGCCACCCTCAGAAAACCTAGGGGGTCAAGATAAGTCTACCGTGCCCCCTTCTACCCATTCTGAACATTATTTGCCCTCCATCTTGTATCTTAATTCGACCGAAACACAAAATGGTGGACTCCCGTAACGCTTCAGGTTCGCGTACCGGGGCGCTCGCCAGTTCGCGTACGGGGGCGCTCCCCGGGAAGCGCTCCATCAAAAAAGGTGGGAAAGTAATTTACAGAAAAACGACTGGAGACACTTTCACCAAATATAGATTAGCTCATACTACATACCAATCCCTACCATTTTCACAAATTTGATTGAAATTCCATTTAGCCATTTAGCCTGTAGACCTTTCTAAATACCGTGAGGTAAATTACTTCACAGAACACATCTGAAGTGTTGGAATTGACAACCAATGAAAATGTTACTTTCATTTTCTACTTTTTTTACCTGACATTTGATTCGTTATATACCTGAATATATTTAAAGGAAGAGAAGGGAACACAGCCATTTTGACTACTACTTCCTGGTGTACATTTCAATTGGATTTTCACTAATCACTTCAACTTCTTTGTAAAGGTAAGTTGTTATTTTAAAAACTGAAGTATATTGTGCACTATCAGTTAATATGGTAAACTTTTTCTGATAGTTATATATTATCCCTCTGTAGTAGTTATAGATTTAGATAGACTTCTCTGTTATAGTTATGGATGGAGTTAGGTTTCTCTTGTATAATTATGAATTTACTTATGTTAAATCACATACACTTTTTTATATTCCTACTTCCACTCTGATACTATACACTGCCCAAAGATAAATTCACTGATAAAAACTGCCTATCTAAAATTAATCCCAACAGTGCCCTATCTCTACTAATATATATTTTTTTTATCCAAATTTCAGGCAACATGGAAGGCGAACAGAAAGTTTCATTTCAAATTGTCCTGCAAGAGAGCAGCCAAGAATTAATTGATCCAAATTATATAGAATTTATGGATGAAACTTGGGACCAAGAACTACTGCAATGTGTGCAAGCATTAGATGACCTCCTTCAAAATGAGGACATTTTACACACTCAGAGATTACAAGCTATGTTCAATGAAAATAACGACATTTCAGACAGTGAAATGTTAGAAATGTTATTAAATTTTGAAACACAATCACAATAATAAATAATTGCTTAAAAAATAAAGAAATTAAAAAATAATCAACAAAACCAACAATCAATTAACATACAGTATTTGAAAAGTCTATCATTCTTTTTTCCTTATAGTACGCTCCCCAGAACGCTTCCCGGTTCGCGGACCGGGCGCTCCCCACGCAAAAAAACAAAAAAAAGTTTGCGGGGCCCTTTTAAAGCCTCCACATCAAACCTAGGGGGTCAGGGAGGATCTACTATGCCCCCTTATGGTCATTTCCCCCTTTGTTTTGGCCTCCTCTTGTCTCTCGATCCTACCGAGAGACAAGATGGCAGCCGCTCCGGACTGTTTAGAATGTTGACAGACACCGGAGAGCCAATCAGCTTCGCTACGCGAAGTTCCGTTACGCGTCAAGTACGCGAACCGGAGCGCTGCCTGGAGCGCGCTTACAGATATATATCTTTTTTTTAACGTTAATTTCTCAAAATCCACTGGAGCACATATATTGAGACCTAGCAAAGGCACATCGGGCTAACAGTCCCTACAATTTTGCCAAGTTTCGTGCAAATCCATTCAGCCGTTCGGCCTAAAAGTGAGGCCAACCGCCCTATGGAAATTAACATGGGAAAAACACGTTTTGGGACCCCCCTTTTTTCTCGGCCCCCCCTTGACGAACCCCCCCCAAATTGCCAGGGGCTGCTCAGAAACAAAATGTTCCATTTTCCTGAAAATTTCAGCCAATTCCGTCCACAAACGCCAAAGTTATTAGACATAGAATTTTCAAAAATCCCATAGGGAAAAAATCCTAACTATATATATATATATATATATATATATATATATATATATATATATATATATATATATATATATATATATTCACTGAAAAAAACATAGGTTTCACACATGTTATAGTTAGCTGGACATTTCACTCATACAAAACCTTTGAAATGCCCCCGTTATAGTTAGTTCAGCTAACTATAACTCGCGCGCCCGCAATGCACTGCTGATGATGTCACATATTACATCACTCATGACATGGTCAGTGACATCACTCATGTCATCACTGGTGACATCTCAAATGATATCACTGATGACATCTCAAATGATATCACTGATGACATCACTGATGACATCATCCAGTGAATATGTGTTTTTCTGAAAATTAAATATGTTTTATATATGTATAGTCAAGTCAAGTCAAAAAGGCTTTATTTCGATAAAAGTTATCATAAAAGCTTCGCAATAAAAATACATAAATTCATTTGATTAAAAAAAAGGGGAAGGAAAATACAACAATTTGATTACAGTCAATTTTAAAAGGTTTCGATTTTCATATAAAAGAAGCATTTCATAGATGATTGGTTAAAAAGGAATTAAACAATTGCTTTAAGCCTTTTACTTCTAATAGACCAGGCCCATGATAAAAATTTAGAGAGAGTACAAACATACAAGGTGCGACAGTCTGACATTAATATGCATAGTGCCTCCTCGTGGCGCCTGGTCCCCAACAGGCGGCACAGATGCTTAAGCCATTTTTTCCTTGGTAGGGCATACTCCCGACATTCGAACAAAAAGTGCGCCACTGACTCTAGTCTAGATATGCACACTGGGCAGAACTCTGTAGTTTGAGCTGCCGGTTTCCACCGGGATGTGAAAGCATGCAATGGAAGAGTTCCTGTTCTAAATTTGAAGTAAAGGGCACTATCAAATGGTTTCTCAATGATATCTAAATAGAGTTCCCAAATTGGTAGGTCCTTAAATTTCAGAAAATCCTCCCGTGAGTCTACCCAATGAGCAGTGGTACTCCGTTGGGTCAGAATCCAGTTCCAATAGAGGTTCTTGAGCGTTGCCTTTGGGGGAGAAGATCTATTTACCCAGGCTTCGCTTAGACCCAAGTTGAACAAGAGGGATTTCATATCTCTTAACCATTTGATTCTGTGCCACCCTGGTGATTCCGTAATTTCTAGAAGCCCTTGCGCATATTTAGCGAGCTCCGGAACTCGCCACAGACGGGCCCATAACAGGAGGGGCCGAAACTTAGCTAAATCTTCAATGGGTCGGCATCCTAGATCAAGCATTAGTGGAGCCATGGGAGTGCCTTGGGGAAGTGACATAATGGCCCTGCAGAACTTCCTTTCGGATCTTGGCAGTTCGTTGGTAATACATGAGCCCCATAGTTCTGCCCCATAAAGAGCAGAGCTAACCCCCTTTGCTGTGTAGATTTCAGTGACAGGGGCTATAGGTCTAACTGCACAGGAGCGCTGTTCTTTCAGGAGAACTCCTGTTACCCTCTTGTGGGCTAGCAGCATTTTGTCTAGATGGGGGGCCCACGGCATGTTATGCGACAAACGGATGCCTAGGTAGTCAAATACTTCTACCCTCCCCAAAGGTACAGCATTCAATTTCGGGGGACAGACAGATTTTTTTGGGGATTCATATATATGTATATCTCAAGGTCGATGGAAGAATAAGTGGGTATGTGAGGTTGGGATTTTTAAAAATATTTTAAATAATAATTATACATAAAATTGATATACTTTATTTAAACATTGCATTTGTAGAGTTAATGTACTTTTGTGCATTGTATTTATTTTGTTCTAGGTTAATCATAACTGTTTTACGTTATTTTTACTTTTATTTAACATGAAAATATGTATTATCTTTTTTTATAGTTATTACACTTCAATATATGTTCCCACATTTTACCACATGAAGATCCTTTGACACCTCTGCCTACATGGAAAAGGTTGCTAGCAGTAAATTTGCACTCATAGCTTCTGTTCTAGCAGGCTTCACATCCAGCTTGAATCTGGTGAAATGTGTGCTGAAATGTATTTGGGTTTACCGAGTGTGTTCCCATACCAATAAAAGTCATGTGGGATCCATGATAGAAAACTTAAAAGTAGGACCTTTGTGTTTTTACCCCATGAAATGCAATTTCTTACTGAAAATAAGTGTGAAAATGTTGAGAAGATAATTTTAGGAGGGCACAACTATGCCACCTCATGCGAGTATGAAACAGCGGTGGTGTCTGTGACCTAAAATTGGGCTTGCATGGTGGGGCTAAAGGGGCGGACTATGACATGAAGCAAGCTTGATCTCCCCTGTTCTGTCAGGGCAACAACTGTGTCTCACCTATACATTTTGCAGGTTGTTTGTCTGAGTCGGATTGAATCCATGTATGCTCAAGGCACCATTTGTATTACTGGAGTTTACTCTGATTACAGTGGTTTGGTATAAATACAGGCTCTCATGCCTCTTTGCCTTTGTTTGCACTAGTAGGATGGCTATACCCATGAAAGAACTCCAAAAGCGTGCCACCAAGCACTAACGCATGCTATGATATATGTGGCCACAGCCACACTAATGTTCCACACAGCTCATTGTGCAGGTCACCTTATAAACATTCCAAAATTTCCCACCACAGCAAGCCACACACTAACATCCAAAAGAGTGCATTGGGCTGACGAAACGTCCACCATGCCCCTAATTGGCCAGACCGTGAGCTATAATGATTCATATCCTTGCCATCTGGGAGACAATTGGATTGCCTAAGCAATTGGCAAAGCCCTCTAACCTAAACAATACATAGTGTATAGTTGTCCTCATAATAGAAATATGTCCTAAACACAATATAAAACATCATCACTTACTGAGACCCAGACTTCATTCTACAGTGGTGACCCCGGAACTATAGGGAAAGTCTCTGAACTAAAACAAAGTTGTACAAGGCCATGCCAATGGCAAAGTCTGTTCTATATAAACAGAAGTAACATAACTACACACATGCGAATCAGGACACTAGTTGAAAAACACATTGACCATTTGTATATTGAGAAACAGTAAAACAAACAATGCTATAACAGTGCAATGGCAAAATCCAAATGCATTTTAATAACGATAAAGAGATAGTATTAACTAATCTTACAATTATGTTCAATATACCTTTAATGCTCTGCATTAACAATTTCATTTGCATATGAGTCTCGTAATATCAATAAAAGTGTTTGAGCTTAAACATTAAAACATGAATAAATAAAAATATTGTTTCTGGTAGCAAGAGAACATAACATTGTTTCATTTCGCCTAGAAAACAAGACTGATTACTGTCACATGGACCACCAAGAGAGTAAGAAAATGAAAACCAATGGCAGCCCGATGGGTGAGTAGAGCGATCTTAGTGAATCAGAAAAATAGATCTTTAATAGAGCAAAAGCTTCACATCTGTGGAACTGCAGCCTTCCTGTTCGTTTCGTGCAGAACACTCCATCTACTTTGAAGGGGTTTTGAGATTATATGTTCAAGTGTCTTGTAAATGTCATTAGATTTTTAATAAACAAGAGAAAAAAGAATTTCTATACTGCATATCACATTTAAGGAGCTACAGCACATCACAGGTGGGATCACAGCTATCTACTCATTTGGGAAAGTGCAAAATCTATAAGATCATGTTTTCATATCCTCCACACACCATACTGACATCTAAACAATTCACAAAGTTCCATTACCCATCTTCGTTACATAGTGTTCTAGAGTACTTTCCATGTTAAACCATACATCAAATTCAAAGCTGATACTTACTTTAGGGAAAAGAGAATCTAGGGGCCCCTTAGGATGGCTGGTGAACGCCAGTGGTGCGGCCGTCCTGCACTGGCAATTAGGATGCCACCGCAGCGGTGGCATCCCGCATACATTACATTGTAGCAGGCAGTGCTTTAAGCAGCACCCGCCACAATGCAATATATGCATGTTGTGCATTGGCATGCACAACTTGTCAGGCACCGCGTGGTGCCTGCCACCTTGTGCATGCCAATGTTGGGGGTACCCCCAAAGTGCAGCCAAAACCCCCCCACTCCGCCATGGAAAGCCTTTGAAAATGCCACATCATAATATGGATGGCGGTGCCTGCAAGGCACCGCCACCATATTATGGGCCTTTTCCGTTCGATAGGCAAACGGGAGGATTGCCTGCTGGCGAAAAAAGCGGCGAACAGTCTTTACGTCCGCCGCGGTACCCCCTGTCATGCTAATGTGGCGGGTGTAACAGGCCGTCCAGCGGGTTGTTCTGGCGGGCGTATCGCCAAAGCCAGTCAGGTGGTGGCGATCCTCCCGCCATGCTAATGACCCCCTAAGTTTCAACACAGTTCCAAATTAAAGGCACTAGGGTAGTTACACATTCTCTGTAGAGCTTGTTAATAAATTGTAAGAATTGATTTGGAGACTGTTTACACTTAACTCAAATCAGTACTGTGTGGTAGGGTTGCAGGTATTGACTGGATTAACTATTTTGTTTAGTAAAAGGGAATCCATGGTTACTTAAAGGCCTCATTCAGGTTGTTTGGAATAAAGGGTGCAATATTTTGTCATGCCCAAAACATTGTCATTCTCGTGAGGTGTTCTGTAGTTAAACTTCTTGTGCATGTAATATCTTGATCATGAGTATGGGTAATTTAAGGGACAACTTTATTCCATGTTTTTAAACATATGGTAATGCTGAACCTTTTAATGATAGATTATTTGTGAAGTGCATTACCTAACTGTTAAGTGTCCAACTCACTCCTTGATTAAGCTAAACCAATCCATTACAGTTAAGTCTATTTACTTGGGAAAATGCATTCATCTCCAAGTAAATGTATGACATTGAAAAGAAAAATGTAGTTGAGGTGCTTGTGTTGCAGACATTCTGAATCATTAAAAAACCTCTCTCACTAATAGAATTTAGTTTAGGATTTAACTGTGGTGGGGATTTTTAACTAGTTTTTTTTCTGGTTACGAAAAGAAGAACACCATCTTTTTTGAAGCACCACACATAATTGCTACTACTGAGCCTGAACAGGGAAAGTTTCATTGGAGAAAGAGCTGTAAAGGTTCCAGGAATGTCAACATACTTGTAAATCTAGCAATCAGAAATATGAAAGAAATAAACTAGCTTTCTGGGATCCAATAAGCATAATCTAGAATTTAGGTGTGATCTGTAGGGACATTGTAGAAAGTCTCCATCAAAGGTACCTATAACAATTTGTGGGTATATGTGAACTAATACATAACTATACTCTGTTCATTCTGGCGGATCTTTGGTACACACTATAATCCATTTTAACCCTTTGCTAGGTAGGTTGTGATCTTGAAATTGTGTCTTCATTTTACCAAGTTTATCCAAAGTCTTCTAGGCAATGTTAAATGAACCCGACTCATAGAGATTCTTGCACGTGAAACTAGTCTGCCTCCTATTCTGCAATATCACCCTAATAGTCTGAAACTATCCTATTGGCTTTTGGAATGCATACACTGAATTAGTATGCATACCTCACAATATGATTTTTCTTTTTGTTTTAAACTTCATCATTTTCAGACAAATGTCAAAAAGGTCACAGTATCAACATAGAGCATTCTTTACATGGTATTCAAATTCATCAGATAAAAATTGCATACATTGGTGTCCTCAAGTGCGGACTAGCTTAATTAGCATTTAACTGCACAGTTCTACGATATAACCCACCCTCCCCTCCCAGCATTCAGCCCGGCCGGGGAATACCCATAGGTCACTGTAAAGGCCAAAAAGAGGAAAAGATATCAATCAAACACATGGTCTAATTAGAGATCAACCATGTATAATGTTAGAAACAATCTGCTGTGTTTTACTTCGGATGGCTCCTCCTGAATGACCATCGATGAAGCATCTTGAGCTTCTTCACTGTGTTCCTGGAGGTATGATATGAGTGGCTCCCAAATATCTCTGGGGCGGGATGTAAAAGGCAGTAGCTCTGCATAGCTTGTTAGTTGGTCTTTACTATAGATTAAGTCATGTAACCAGTCTTTGAATTTGAGAGCTCTCCCTCTGTCCCATCTGCAAGCCACTCTCCGCTTGGCCAGAAGCAGGGCCAACGCAGTGAACTTTCTGCGTGCCTTAGGGATGTTCGCTGTGTATACCAGTAGCGCAAGTAGGGTGATAGTGGTAAGGGTAGTGTAATGATGACAGCTAGCGCCTCCAACACCTCCCACCAGTAAAATTGGACTAGGGCACAGGACCGCGCCAAATGCAGGAAGTCAGCCCTCTCCTGATGGCAGTGCATACATCGATCGTCTTCCGCAGCAGGGTGGGTGTGTAGTAAGTTCTATGCAAAAATGTAAAGTGAATTATGCGCAGTCTGCTGCTAGCTGTGATTTCTGCAGTCTGTGCTCAGCAGTAACTCCAATGTACATCTGTTAAGGGGGATTCCACGTCTCGATTCCATGCACATCTGGCACCTGGCGGCACCGGGTCCTTTCCAGCAGTGTCGCCCGATAGATGTGCGACACCGCGTGTGAGGGGCCCGACATCTTTAATGTGGTGTGCAGGACCTCCAGCGGGGTAGGCTCATGCGGGAAACTCACTGTATTAGCCCGTATTTCATGTTTGAGTCTCATGTATAGTAATACTTCCAAGGGGGTAACTCTGTACCCTGTCAGTAGCTCTCGTTGGTCTTTAAACCTTCCCTCGTGATACAGGTCGCCCCATGTATGCAACCCCCTCGGGATACCGTTTCCTGTGTGACTGGAGCGTATGGAAGGTATGGCATCGGCACTAGTGGGGAATAGGACAGGGCCTTATCCGTTACCTTTGTCAAGTTTTGCCAGGAGCTATTGGTGCAGGAGACTGTGTGGTGTGATACCTTCTTGCCTGGGACTTGTGACCCCAGCAGGGACGCAACTGGTGTAGGTGATATATAGCCTTCACAATATCAATTTTAAGCTTGGAGTGTCTTTGTTAGTGAAATCTTTTTATTACAATGAGCTCTTGCTAGGCAAAGCTTCATGCCCCTGCTGAAAGTCATAGGAGCAAAACGTATCCCCTCCATTCCCTATGGAAGTGAAGCTCTTCGCGGCAGAGACATAGCTTAAATCTAATTTTAGCCGAAACCTTTAGATTACTTTTCTATCTCCCCCCAAAAGATTAGAGCTTAGCTTATCAAATCAGTTAATAGCAAGAAAGGGGGACTATGTAAAAACATGGAATACAATTGAGACTGCTGTTGGAAGTCAACTGTGCCAAGCATTTTGGCATGAAATTCAAACAATGAAACTGCACCAGCCCACCTTTTCCTAGATACAACCATTACTGACTTAGGCATCCAAGCAATATAGGAAAAGTTTCCATCTCAATTGGCTTTAAAATGTGATTAATGGCATTGTGAAGAAAACTTTCATGGTAACAGCCAAAAAAATTACATCTTCGAGATCACATGCATGGACAGTTCTAAATGGTTATAAGACTCAACCTCAATCCTACTGTGGACTAGGGGTAGGTGCGGACCGGAATAACAGGCGTGGAGGCTGTATGTATTTCGCTATTGTAGCTGTTTTATTATTGTTTGTTATCAGGGTAGCGATGAGGGGGTGAGCCTGGATGCTGTACAGTCTTTCCCGAGCGTCGGCTGGACAGAGTTTCTCACGACTGGGCTGGCCTTCCGAGGGAAGAGGTCTTCGGGGTGTCTTCTGGTCGTCAGACGGGATCCGGTTTCTCCTCGGAGGGAATAGAGAGAGACAGGGCGGTTAGTCCTTTTTGGGTTGGACCGTCGGAGTACTATCGCCAACACCCGGGTTGTGAGTGGACCAAAGAGAACGTGAGGACGGGGACGGTAAGGGAGGACTCAGAGGAGGGGAAGGAAGAGAAAGGGGAATGGGGAGAGCGTGCCGAGGTGAGGGAGAAGTGCAAGGACTATGGTACAAAGTGTTAGGTGAAGTGACACAACTAAGTATTATATACAGTGCTTTGGTGATCTATCAGTGGTAAATACGTATGTACAGCTATATTTACATCTATCTACAGGGAGGCACGGAGAAAAGGTAACAGTGTACTCACGTGCCCCGCCGCAACTCTCCAGCGAGTCGCGGCCGCTCTCCAGCAACCTCCTGAGGACTCCACCAGTCTTCGGTCCAGACGTCCTCCTCTTCCTCGTCGTCGCTCCTCACACTCCTTCCGCTCTCCTTCTCCGGTTCTCTGCACGCTGTCTCCTGCCACGAGTCCGCCGCATGGAACGCTCTCCTCTCTTCGTCGGCGGCTTTTCTGTGTATCGGGCTGTTGATGGGGGCGGGACTTCCGGGGCCTCCGGAGTCACAGGAGTTCGCTTCCGATTCGGTGCGCGACCCCGCTGGTTGTTCCGTTTCCTGCAGGGAAAGAGAGAGAGGAGGAGTCCTGGTCGTAAGGGACGCGGGAGGGTCAGCGGTCATGGAATCCCTGCTCGGGTGCCGCCCTGTCGAGGTGAGAGGCGCTCCCCTTCCACACCTACCTAATTAAAAATTGATTTTATGTGTTACCGTATTGCTCTTTTCCCTGGGGATATGAATGGAAAGTCATAGAAAAGGCCATTTCCAAAGGCCTGTTGCAGACTCAGTGATTCTGGAGAAGGAAACATTATACAAATCACATGCCTTTGCCCAGGCTTACCGCAAGAAAGGCGACTATTACTGAAAACCCTATTTAATCAGTGCAGGATACGGACATGCAGGAAGGCGATAATTGCAAGTCTTAGTGTTACAGACCCTATTCTGAATTGCTGCTACAAAAACTTTTTAAGGCGTGCTGGGTAAAAGCTGACTGCTTCCAATGCCCAGTAGTTATACACACAATTTTTTTCTTTCTCCAGTGTTTTAGTATGCTCTTGTAACCTGAACTTTGCACTTAGCCATGCACCTCTGTTGATGTGCACCCGTGGCCTATAGGATGACCGCGGATGTTAGTTTTTCTTTTAAGGCTTGTTAGGAAAAAGGCTGGTTGCTGCTAATGACCATTGACAAACATAAATATCTTTCCCTTTTTTCAATATTCACTATGCCTGTGTAAACTGCATTTTGTTATAGTATGCACTTTTTTGATGCCCTCCCGTGGTTGCTTGAGACTATGATGTAAGAGGGCAGGTAATGTGATCATATTTCTCTATAGAATTTATTTACAACATTATTTTAACCTTAGCCTTATGATCTTAAA
This sequence comes from Lissotriton helveticus, assembly GCF_964261635.1. Lineage (NCBI taxonomy): Eukaryota > Metazoa > Chordata > Amphibia > Caudata > Salamandridae > Lissotriton > Lissotriton helveticus. Next base: position 1,484,807,601 of record NC_136061.1, read on the forward strand.
ATGAATTGTATTATTGTTTATTTTATAGGGTTTTATTGTTAAGGTTTTCCTTAACTGTACAGTAAAAATTCAATAGACCTGACATGACTTGAGGACAGAGTGCTACCACTGGTTTCTGAGTTGGTCTGTGCGTATTTAGCAATAGTTGGGAGCTAATACTGTTCTTATTAAAATAGATTTTTCGAATTTGGAAAAAAACCAATTTGACCGATCACATAGTTCATGAGAAGCTTTTACCTTAGGGGGGGGGGGGGCGCTAGGTGGCGCACGGCCAACATGGCCGCGCACCTGTGAGGCTCCAGCCCAGCCGGGCAGAACTTCATTCATTAATGCCATCCTGACATGTGTAGGGCTCCATTCGCCATCACCACTGGCTGCCTCAATCCTTGCTGACTCTATAGAGACCATCCTCAAGTATGGGGACAGCCGGACTGCTGAGTGAACACCAAATTTGTGGTGAGCGGCGAGAGGCGAGCTCCTGCGGAGACGTATCCGCGGCGTCGGCGCCTAGGATAGTCCGAGGCCAGACTGGAGGTTGTGCACGGAACTCGGAGCAGCGGGCGGGGTGGAACGTGACTTGCTGCCCCTGCGACCCTTGAGCGGCGGTGTCCGTGACGGACCTCGGTGTTGGTGGCTGTTTTGCCCAGGAGATTGCGGGTGAGCGCCGGTGGTGATCCGAGGCTCGGAGGGCGCCTCAATGGCAGACCGGGTGCGGGCGCGATCCTGAGTGTCACGGCCGCCCGCATAGCGGAGACGGAAGGTAGGCGCAGGGAGCGAGGAGTCGGGGGCGCTCAGGAGTGTAGGACTGGACTGTGGGCCCCGCGGGTGCAGGCCGGGAGTATCGTCCCTCTCCTTCCCCCCTGCCAGATGATTGTGACGGGCCCTGGGAGCGGCCCTAGAGAGTAGCGGCCGTCATTTTGCAGCGAGGCGCAGGGCAATCCCATACCGAGTCCCTGCCGTATTAATAGCCCTGCACTCTCGTGGACTACAATCCTGTGCCCCCCAGCCTACTATATATTTGTGGCTCCTGATTTATTAGGTGAATCTGATTCACCGGAAGATATCTCACACTACGCCACAGGGGACAAGTGAAGAAACCGAATAGGGTCAGTGAGAGACCCTGGCCCTGAACCACGTGGCTGGTTAGTCCCAGCAAAGGCATAGGTGAACCGGCCATTTCACTACAGCTCTATAATCTCAGGAAAAACTGGCGCTGACTCACTTGGGGCGGATGGCCCCTGGCGGCTGACACCTGCTTCTGGCCCTGCTGACAGCACCCCAGAGCTAGCCCTGGGCGCTACATGAGACCCCCTGAGATTGATTGACACTATTATCGTGACCACCTTGACACCCGCAAGCTGCTTTCTCACTAATCCTTACGGACAAGACTGGACCTCTCCAGGTTTGTGGATTACCTCACTCCGTCTTGCTGGACTGGATACCACCCTGTGACGCGGTCAAGACTCCTTTGCGATGGGGCCCACGGACACAAAACAATCGAAAATCCCTTTTGAAGCGCGCAAGACGCCCAGACCACAATCAGCGGAAAATGCGGATTCAGGAACCACGGGAGAAGTGGAAGAGGACTGGAAGTCACTCCTGTTGAGCATGAATCAAAGCCTCACTTCTATAGACACCAAAATGGACACAATGAACTCGAGAATGGAAGCAACTGTAAACAAACTGGATCAACATGTTCACCGCATCAAGGAGGTTGAAGCCAGGGTGTCCGACCTGGAAGATGGCGCAACCACCAGTACAAATCAACTCACACACATGGACAAACTACTGCGCGTCATAGCCGAGAAGAAAGAGGATTTGGAGGCACTCTCCAGACGGAATAACGAACGAATCCTAGGCCTGGCAGAATCCACCAATGTGGGCCGGATGGAAGACTTTGTGGAGAAACTGGAACTGACCTGTTTGGCAGGGAATCCTTCTCGGCTCACCTGGTGGTGGAACGGGCGCACAGGTCTCTGGCGGCACGGCCTCCCTCGGGGGCAGCACCCCTACCGATAATTGCTCGCTTCCTGAACTACCACGACAGGGACACGGTTCTACACCTGGTTCGTGAACGCAAGCAAGTACACTTTGAAAACACAACCCTGGCGTTTTTTCCTGACTAACTCAATCGGTGCAGGAAGCACGCTGCAAGTTTACTGCAGTCAAGAAGAAACTTCAAACGCAGGAGATCCCTTACGCAATGCTGTACCCAGCCAAACTGAAGATCACACATCTTGGGAAACAACACTTTTTTCAGAAGCCGCAACAGGCCGAAGATTACCTTAAACGTCACCGGAAGGTTACATCGGCGAGATCTATTACACGGGATCGGTCCAGGTCCCATTCTCCTTTATCGGACCAAGATTGAAGACTCCACTCCCTGTATGACACTCATGGGATTTCGGATTGCTCCGTTGCTGCTGTCTTGAGCTGCAGGGGTGGTGTATGAAACTGGTTTCTACATATGTTTCTCATAACCTCAGCCCGGCAATCTGCCTCCGTCCCGCCAGGACTGACTGTTGGAAGATAGTCTAGAAGGCGGGTGATAGTATGGAAGGCAGAGGGCGGGTTGTGTGCCCCTGGTGTTCCCTATGAGAGTATTCCCCATATTGTCATGTTAAAATAGGAACGTAAGAATTTAGTTGGGGCAATTCTTCGGGTGGGAGCAATTGGTTAAACCTGGCAAGTTGGGGATGCCAGAGTGGGCGGGGGGGACTGTTTCTCAGATGTCATATGTTTACCTATTCATGCATTATTAGCTACACCAGCACGATAGAGTATACGCTGTTTCCACCGGGGTGATGGTAGATAGTACACAAGACAAACATACGGCTACAATACTGTCATGGAACGTGCGAGGGCTTAACAACCCGAGGAAGAAGAGAGTGCTAGGATACCTTGATCGCCACCATATCTCAATTGCTATGTTACAGGAAATGCACCTGTGTCCTGAAACTACACCCCTGTTTGCGTCGCGATGGGCAGCCTACCACTCCTATGCATCCTACTCAACCTATGCCCGAGGGGTCACGATTTTAGATAAAAAAGGGAGTGTCATTTGTACTGGGTGGGACTGAAACTGATAAGGGTGGCCGCTACTGCCTCCTCATGGAAAGACTGAACTCGTATGATGTGACCTTTGCCAACTATTATGGCCCCAATTTGGACAAACCCCACACACTCCTCCAGCTATGGAACAAGATCCAAGAGATAGGCACTACATATGTTCTGTGGGGTGGGGACTTTAACACGACGATGCAACCTCAACTAGACAGGTCTAATGCCTTCCCCGCATATTACACTAACACAAGCAGAGTGCTGCAGGACCTCATAATAGATAACTATCTAATAGATTCCTGGAGACACGTCCATCCCGCAGGGAGAGAGGGCACCCATTACTCGGCGGTCCATTCCTCTTGGGCCAGGCTCGATTACATATTCGTATCGGCAGGAATGGCACACTGGGTGGGGCGCGTAACACATTTAGCTTGCTCATACTCTGACCACTCACCGGTCATAGTGGACCTACAGACTCCAGTGCAGCACTCCCCATACAGAAACTGACACCTAAATCCCTTACACTTGCAAGATGCAGTCTTTAAGGCAGACCTGGAACAGGAAATCCAAGATTTTTTTGATCGTAACATCGACTCAGTCTCTAGTATCACCACATTGTGGGAGGCCTTTTAGGTCATAACTCGGGGGTGATGCATTTCCAAAGGGGGAGGGGGTCCTAAAGACACTGCGCAATGACCTCAACAAACTGGAAAAGACGCTTAAGCAGCTTGAAACTGGCATTACCATGAACCCCGATAAACATACCCTTAGGGCAAAACTGCGTGACACGCTGACAGAATACAAAGAACTTTCTGACAGAGAGAGCAGGTTCCGGGGGAAACCATACATGGCGAGAGGTTATGGTGAGGGTGACCGACCGGGCAAGGCTCTGGCGGCGGCAATTAAGACCTTTAGGTTCTCCAATTATGTTGTGGCCATACAAGACACGCAGGGTAAACTCCATAGAAATCTCCCTGACTTGCTTAGCACCTTCAAAGACTTTTATAGTTCACTATATTCTTCCCAGAGAAGGGCCCCATTGGACTTAGCAGCCTACCTAGATGACACGGCCTTGGCGTGGCTAGGGGATACTCAACGTAAGTTCCTAGACCTTGATCTGGAACTAGACGAAATAACGGAGGCAGAATGCAAATGAAGTCAGGGCGTGCCCCAGGATCGGACGGGATACCGATTGAATTCTATAAAGCGTACGCCCCAATACTGGCCCCTATTCTCAGGGATGTCTTTTATGCAGCATGGGAGGAAGGGTGCCTGCCAGAGTCTATGCGTGAAGCCTTACTCAAACCAGGGAAACCCCCCCTTATCTGCGACTCATACCGACCCCTGTCACTATTAAATTGTGACATGAAAATACTCGCAAAAGTTATAGCGACTAGACTTAATTTGCTAATGCAAAGGCTTGTGTTGCCTGACCAGGCAGGGTTCATTCCGAATCGAGCCACAGCACACAACCTTAGAACCTTGGCCTCAGTGCTACAGGATATAGACCCGAAATGCGCTGCAGTAGCAGTCTTCCTCGACGCTACTAAAGCGTTCAATTCCCTAGAATGGGACTATTTGATGGGCATATTGAGCCTCATGGGTATGCCCATCTCTTTCCTCCAGTGGATTCAATTATTATATTGCCGCCCGGTGGCATCATTACTTTTGAATGGTGCCAGATCCTCTACCTTTCCCATTTCCAGGGGAACACTCCAGGGATGCCCCTTTCCTCCATCTTATTTGCTCTGGCCATTGAACCTCTTGCTACAAAGCTGCGTCAGCATAACAATGACAAGGCATTGATCTACCCGGCCAGGCAGTTGCTTATCTCCCTATATGCAGATGATATGACTCTATACATCCGCAAACCCCAGGAAAATCTGAATCCTATCCTTAGGGAAATCACTAAGTTCGGAGCCATATCCGGTATTCAGATTAATTGGTCCAAATCTGCAATCTTCCCCTTAACAGAGGCCAACCAAAAACATCTGCTAGACTACCCACTGGTCTGGGAATCGGACGAACTCAAATACCTTGGAGTATATATTACCAGGGACAGGGAAGCCTTGATGAGGGCTAATTATGGTACAACTATGGATAAAATCACTGACTCCATCACTAAATGGTTGCGCCTGCCCCTCTCTATGGCAGGGAGAATTTCTTCGATCAAAATGGTATTGCTGCCTAAGCTGCTGTACCTATTTATTAATATACCATATCATCCAGGGTCCATCTTTTTTGCAGCGCTCCGAACATAGCTCACAAGGCTCATATGGGGCGGGAAACAGTTGCGTCTAAGTCTGAACACTATGATGCTGCCTTACCACCAGGGAGGATATGATGTGCCCAACTTCGAATATTACTACTATTGTGCACAGGCGCACTTTGCTACGTACTGGTTTCATACGCCACCTTTTATGCCTCACCTCGCGGTGGAAGATGGTTATATGGCACCGACGCCCTCATCGGCCTACCTCTTTACATCAGTGAGTAGTCACGGACGAGACCCCTCCCCGGTGGACTGTACTGTAGTGGTGTGGCACTGAATAGCACATAGATTGGAATCCCCGATGATATACTCCCCCAACATGACCCTGATCCGTAACCCCCTGCTTACAATCACAGGCGAGGGGGATTTGCCGTAGAATGCTTGAGAGCCTTAAGTACTACACTTGGGGGGGATCTCTATTTCGGATGGAAATTTCGCACCAAGGAACAATTCTTTGGTCCCCACACACCTTCGGTAATGGACACGTTCCTCTACACTCGGCTTCGTCAGAGTGTAAGGGCGGTAACCCCTGCATTTCCTGAGGAACCAACTACATTTGATCCGCTGCATGTGTTTTTACAGAAAGACCCTCCTAGGCACGCAGTGTCTCTCCTTTACAAGCACACACAGACAGCAAGGCCACTTCATGAAATTAGGGCCAGACGTGAATGGGACGATGACCTAGAGATCTCACTAACTGATGAGCAATGGGAGCACAGCTGTACGCACACAGAAGCCGTCACCAGGAATAGCAGACTGCGCCTCATACACTTCAAGTTTCTACATAGACTATATCATACCCCTACCAGACTACACAAATTCCATCTCAGGGAAAGCGACCGGTGTGCTAGGTGCGGCAGAGAAGGAGCGGACTTCCTACACCTGGCGTGGAGTTGCCCCCAGGTTGCACTTTTTTGGACGCAAACATTCGAGGGTCTGTCCACTATGCTAGACTTGGCCTTTGCCCACTAGTGGGCTTTCTAGGGTTGTCTCAAGATATCAAGACACCACACAAAGAATTTCTCGCTATGAGTCTACTCCTGGCGAAGTGGCAGGTTGCTTGCCGCTGGGGGAGAGGGCGTGCGCCCAGATTTAAATGCTGGATCAAGGACATGACTATATGGCAAGAAAACCTGGGTTATTATGCAGAAATGCTGCCCATAAAGTCCCGCCCGAAGAATATCTGGAGCCCGCTGACTGCTTACCTGTTAGCACAAGATAATACTGCCCAAGAGGGGATGGGAGAAATCATCAGAGGTAGAGAATGTCACTGAGCCGGGGAGAGGCCCCCCATAAAAAACGTATGGCAGGGTGGGAGTACTGTGACTTGAGATATGCTGTTGCTGAGCATGGTAGGGGGGCGGTGTGGAGTGCCTTGGGGAACCCCCATGTGAACGATCCGAAATGATGCCACAGGAGCGAGGCCCGCTGGACGGAGGAATGGGCTCTTAAGGGACATGGCGTCTACTGCAAACTAGTATGGAGTACTATCACTGTTTACACTATAAGTTGTTTTCTTCTTCTGAGTATGTAACAGTTTGTGCTGCAAGGGAAAATGTTGACATCAGGGGTAGGGATGGGGTGTTACTCCTAAAATGATTTTTGATACAGGAAGGTGGCATATGCTGATGTACAATGAGTATTTTTAAATTGCTGGAAGTGTATTGCACTGATGTACCGTATAAATATTCAATAAAGGTTTTTTGCAATCCCCCCCCCCAAAAAAACTTTTACCTTAGGGGTAATCGTTTTTAATTTTTTGGGGGACTTCTTTGTATTGAAGAATTGCTCAGCTTGCAGAAACTGTTTCACATTGGAGATTTTCGACAGTAAATAGAAAGTATTACAATATTCTTCATATTCAATGTTCATTGGTTTCAGGTAAGTGATCAATGCCACTTTCCACGATATTTTAGTCTTTTTACATTGTTCACTAATCCAAAGAAGGCTCCACACGAACATCTGTGTAGTCCCTCCCAGAGTATATATTCAGTACACCTATATGCCTCCCACAGCTCCCAAACCTTTTCCCATTTCCGTGGACATATCTGACTCTGATACACCACTTTGTCAGCTGCACAACACCAATCAAGATCAGTTTTTCAATCTGTCACACTCTGGGACGGTTCCCACCCCAGGCCCTGGCTATAATTCTTTTCTCTACAATGGCCACCAACATCCCCCATATTTTGTGATACTTCGGCCAGGCCTCCCCTGTCACGCATAGTATATGCCACTGTGCCTTCATTGGCTTCTGCGGCATAGATATTTAGTCTGGTGCAGCCATAGATGTTCGGTATGGCGGAATTTATGTTTGGCCTCTTGCAAGTATTTATTAATTAAACCATGCGACTGATTTGGCTCCCTTAGTTATGTGTTGCCTTGGCAGTGGGGAGAATCTAGCTGCTGCTGTTGTAAGCCAGTTTGTGTTATCAGTTCCAGCCTCCGAGATTGAGTCACCTCATATAGGGGTAGTCTGGCCCAGAAAAATGTCCATCTCTTTGATGTCCGGCTGCTTCATTTCCTTATGTTAATAAATTCCGTAACTTGATTGTTTGAGTATTCTACAGAAGGGATAACAAATTCAATGATGTAACGATCCGACCAGATACATGGTTGTATATTTAAATCCATAACTTCTAAATTTGATGTCCAGACTTGTGTAGTGAATGACCTTTGATGTGAGTAGGAGAATGTATGTGTTGCTGGTGACATAAGTAAGTAATTTTTCTATCAAATCCTTTCCTTAGGTGTAAAGGTTCTGAGTATCAAGCCAAAAGTAAAATCTCTGATAGCCATTACTTTTGAGAATTGGGTACATAAGGGACAATTTACTTCAAATATATGCTTGGATAAATCTGCCGTATATGGCAGAGGCCTGTATGCAAGTAGACAGGCTGAGGTGCTGTTTTTCAATCAATTTTAAATGGTAAAAGATCCACATTATCAATTGAGTTAGACTGCAATTGGAAACTTTGCAATTGTTTGTGTACAGTGGCAGCTACATCTCCTTTTTTCGTGTTGGACCTATTCTTGAGCAGAAACCGATAGCCAGCTGGAATTGCTTCTAGTACTACGAGTACAGACTCCTCCATTAACCAAAACTCGCTCACCATCATTAAATCTGACTTAGTATCCTGTATATAATCATTGATTTCTATCCTGTTTGACTATGGATCGCATGTTAAGGTATGCCATGCTTAGTGGCTCATGGGAGAGGGTTTTGAAAACTGTTATTGTCCTGGGTTAAGTGAGTTATGTAAACACTCGTTCCTTGTGCTGTCTATACTCACCTATAATCCCTAGTACACTGTTGTATATTTATACTTTCTTCAATATGGCTACTTGGTGTCTGCAGTCCTTTCTTAGTGTTTCTATCTTCTAACCTAAGAGTATTCTATCTAGTATGTGAGGATTCCAGCCTTGGCAGTTGATGGTCTGGTCAGCTGTGAGGTTTACTGCTCTGCTGTGTTATATTGTGTAACTTAATAAATCTATCTTACTATCCTGAAGACGTGTCCTGCTGCCTACTTAATCTACTTACAACATACACTTAATAAAGTAGCGAGTTCCCAAGAAATGTTATATCCTTCCTTGTTGAATTGTAGTAGCTCCCTTCTGGAGCACGTAATGAATTGGCCATTACAACTGGACCCTGGTCCCGACCAGGCACAGATGGGCTTGCTTTTAGTACGCCTGCTGCACATGCCCGTTGCACATACACTGTCCTTAAAAAGCCATCCTGACTGATCCTCATTAGATCCTGAGGACTAGAATGCTGACTGTGCAGCTGCCAAGCCAAAAATGGCGGCCCCTGGAAGTGGGTGTAAGCGCAGGACGCAAAAGATTAAGTACAAAATCAATGCAGGGTAAGGTAATTCAGGCACACACTCCCTACCCCCAACAAAGTTCAGTTCCCCTCTTATTTCAGCGTCCCAGAAAACACATTCATAATTATCAACAATTTAAAAAGTTGTTAAAAAAACCTCTAATCCTTGCTCCCAGATTAAACGCTCTTTGTATTAAATGTATGTTCCTGATGAGTTCTTCTTCATGTGGTTGGTCCACGTGACCACGAAAACAAGAGCCTTGATATTTAATATTAAGGAAATCTTAACTATATGATTACAATTAAACAGCAAAACACTTTCACTAGGGGAAGCAGCAAAACACTTTCCACTAGGGGAAACGGAGAAGTTAGATGATATCAGTCTAAGATTGGCATGCTTAGAGACAGTGGATAAACTGGTAAGCTATTAACTTATTGAATAAAGAAGATTCATGCAGACAGACATATTGTGCATTTGATAGTGAGGATGTTTAAGTAGTCACAATAAATTGCAACATAAAAATGAAACGTAATTTTAAGAGGTTGTGTACCGAGCAGAACTGAACTTAAAGGCTGGCAAAAAAGGGCTAGATACTACAATTTTTGGAAAACTTTACATGGCTCAAATGGAGCTACATGGAAATAAAATATCAAAATTATAGAGGTGACTGGCATAATGAAAAAGAGGAGTAGTCGAGGAACCAGTGACTTTCCAATAGATTTTACAGGATATTGATGATGGTGTTGGCTCATAGCTTGCTTGGAGAGTGAATGGACGTATTTACTTCTTGAATCTATGAGCATGACTATAAACAATGCCATTTTAAAGAAAAAGGAAGATCATAACACTGTTCCTTGATTATGTTGATGCTGACCTGGTTGTAAATGATATCCAAACTGTTTTACAGAGTAATTGAGCATCAATTTGATATCATGACTGTGTAGAACCACAAAAAGCTGTGCAGGTCTTCATAACTGATTGTTATCAAATGGCTGCAGAACTTATGATGTGTGCCCTCGAGCAGTTTTGTGTTTGTTAAACACTGAATTTCTTTGACTGACAAATTTAACTTACAAAAGGGATGGAAAGACAAATGAAGCACAATAAAAAATTCTATACGCCCATAAGAGGCATGAGTTACAGGGGCTCCCTTCTGTCTCTTGTTTGACATTGTGCTGGAACCTCTAGCAATGACAGTAGGCAATTCCCTCAGTTTAGACAATACAGTTAAAAGATGAGTAATTACTAATCTGAAGATATATTCTCTGTTAGTAATTTGTCTTTCTAAAAAGGACACCTCCCTCTCAGTTCTTGAATTAACTGTTGTATCTCCTTCCAAGCTCTTGGTACATCAGATAAGGTAGAACAATTCGGATGTGATGAAAATATTATACTGTTAGCTGGCAGCCTCCAACCAATACATTGACTGACTTTCCCATCTAGAAAGAGTTCTAATAGTTCAAATACATTGCTTCAGTCCTTCAGTAATTTGTTCTCATGGGGTAATCACAACATGGTTTTGTTCCTGCTGTGCCCTGCCAGAAAGAACAGGAGAACTCAGCCTAAGGTTGATTCCAATTTACAAGGCAAAATGAATGGACTTCCTTTGCTCAATAATCGGGCTCAGAAAGGAAACGTTTAATTGAGAATCAATGTCTATGCATATGTTATTAACATCACACTCTCCATGTTGCTCTTCACAAGTTCACTCTAAAAACACTACTTCATTTCACAAGTGAACAAGCTAATATTTCCCGGTTTAAAGTTACTGCTGAAAAAATACTTCATGCATCTAAGAACATTTAAACAGAATGGCATAAACACATATCCGTAACATACTGCTTAAAAACCATCAGCTAGCGATCCCTAAATCAATTTAGAAAAAAACAAGTTATGGTTTTCATATCCCAAAAATAAGGCAGGAATTGGTACCCAAAGGGTACTAATTTTATAAAGGTGAACCACTAAAATTATCCTGAAGTAGTTTGTAGTGGCATAACAGCCAAAAGTGGTTTCCTGAAGGCTTTCAGCAATACTTTCTCAAATTAAACAAGAGGTTTAGAGAATAATTTTTTCATCACTGCGAACAGCATGTAAGGCCAGATCATTTCTCATTTTGACTTGCATGATGGGGGCGCAAATTATAGTTAGTTCACTGAACCATCAATATGTATTTTAGTGTTTTTTTTTATGTTTTTCAACATTAACTTTTGTCTCATTCCAACACATAACTATAATGTCACTTTCAACTGTTGTGTTTTTTGAGTGAATATAAATATATATTTGTATACCTAAAGGGACTCAGTTCCGAGTCATTAAAAATAATTGAAGAAAGACATAAAGGGACAGGATATAAATATCCTGCCCCCCCTAGGCTTGGCGGTGGGACCCAGGGGGACTCCACCAGAGGCCAAAAACATGTTGTTTTTTAATTGCCACAAATTTGTGGAGCATCCAGGGCAAAACAATAAAAACAAAAGAAGCACTGGCTCCTTTACTTCTTTTTCACACCCCCCGGGTTGGGCCAGGACCTGGGTGGGACAACATATGTTTATTTCTTCGGGGGAGGAGGTGCACGTGGGCCCCCTACCCAAGCTGATTTTGGCCCCAGGGACCCCATCCCTCGGGCCAAAGGTATTATTAAGGGGAGCTGGGCACACGCTCGTACTCCCTGAGCCACTTTCAGGCCTGGGGGCCCAATCCCCAGGGGCCCAATTTAATAAATATGGTGAAGGGGGCCAGGCCCAAGTCTTTTAAAGGCCCTGGGGACCCCATCCCCCAGGTCTGGTACACAATTAAAGGGAGGGGATTCACATATCCCCCCTCCCTGAAAAACAAATTGGCCCAGGAGGACCCCTTCCCCTGGGCTGGCTCACATACTGTGTTCCAGGAGACCACTGTTAGTGAAATACTTTGAACCCTCCTAGGAGTAAATAAAAGAAACTCACCAAACGCAGCAGTTTGCTCAAAAACAGAGTGAAATGTATTTATTGGTACCCATGCATGATTGCTGATCAGCAGGGAAGAAGTCAGGTCACCAACTGGTGCTCTCAGCCTGCTTCCATCCCTGAGTGACTGGTTTCTGGGACCTATATACATTTAGTAGTGCCATGTCAGCAGAACTAGAATACGGCAGTGTGCCAAATATGGCTAACAGGGATATGCAAGGTCTGCACCATGCTAATTATAAACAGCTAGATAGTGGCATGCGATGGAAGGCGGCTTGGCACTGTGCCACGTATATTACATACCTACTGTGTAAGCAGACTGCACAACCAGATAAGCAAACTATCATGGAGTCAGGACAAGCAAAGTGACCTCTAAGGTGGGTCAGAATAGCTGTTGAAGCCTGTCCGTGCAAGGTAAGATTTGAAAGCCCTTTAGAGCTCCAGGTGTCTTGTTAGTGTGATATATCTAAGTATGGTATGTTTGTGGTGCATACATATGAATATATAAGACACAGCAGTTTCCCTGCACACTGGCATGGGCAAGGAAATTTGTGTTTGCTCCCGCTTTGTGGAGCATTTTGAAAACTTCTGCCAAATAGTAGCAAACACAAAGTCTGTTCCCGGATGCAGGAGCTTTAAAAATGCTCCCCCCAGCTGGGAGCAGATTGAGATCTGTTCCCCTGCCCGCAGTGATGCAGGCAGGGAAACAGGTCAAGATATTGCTCCTGGCCAGAGGGAGCAGCATATATACCTGCTCCCTCTGCGCAGGAGAAATGCCGGTCCCGCAGCATGCTGGGAGCCGGCAGGGGCCACAGGGGCTCTGGGGCTCCACCGGTGGCCCCTAACGAGTGTATGGTGGGTCCCTTGGTGAACACCAGGGCATCCATCTGTTATCAGGAGAGGCCCGGAGGATGGCGTCCTCCCCCATTAATTAACGCATTGGGCCACTGAGCATGATTATGAAAAATTTTAAATATTGTATCCTTGAGCTGACCTTATGGCTATTTCCAAGGATTAAGTTGTGTTTAAACTATGCTTTAGAAATCATATCACTTGATGATTTATCAAATTAACTGAATGCTTTTACCTTAATAATTGTTGGTTGTGTAAGTGTTTAACTAGGAACCATTGCTCTTTTCACTCTTTATTGCCCCTGGATCCAGGTGGTTGCAAAGGGCAGCCCCTGTGCCTTGCCAGGCTCTGTAGCTTGCGTCTTGTGGAGTCCTAATCTCCATGGACCTTAAACTCCAACATGTCCTCATTCTTCTAAGGGGTTACCCATTAGTGATCCTATTAGTTGCCCTGTAGCATTTTTTGTTAGTATCACGCATGCGCTGCTGTGTTTTTGGCAACCTGGCGTGACCTGTGCTCGGTATGGTTTTCACTATTGTGCATCATGGGTTTAGTTAAGAAGGGGACAAGAAATGAATTCCTTGTACATGAGAGCACCGTGGTTTGGCACCTTAATTCAGAAAGTACTGAGCAGGAGGCTTGCACACCTTCTGAAGGGTGTGCTAAGGCCCTGCTGTAGCTGGAAGTGGTGCTGTAGGATCTCTGAGGAGCCAGTGTGTATGGTCATGATATGCCTGTGGTGACTTCTTACCAAGAGAACAGAGTATCAGATACAGAGCAAAGCCGTTGATAGCAAACAAATCATAATTTGCTGTGGTTGAGTGGGGTTCCTATCTTCACTGCCACCCACCTGCCGCCGCCTACAACGTCCAACAGACACAGCACTACAAGGTGCTGCTGGTCATCTGTAGGAAGGTGGATATCTGACTATATGGTTACCCCAACTTTTTGCCCAGTGTTTTGCTGGTTCTCGACTTAGTTGGCCTGGGATCCTGCTATTCAGGGCCCCAGGGTATCTGCTCTCCCTATAAAATGTACTCCAGGTACCGAGGGCATAGGTGCATCCAAGGCCTACCAGGGGCTGCAGCATGTATTATGCCACCCCTGGCTGGCCATCCAAACTGACACCACAGGCTGATCCCTCAGCTTGGTTGAGGTGGTGTAATCACCCCTTACTTAGATATTGTATACCTATATCTACCTTATATATATACACATAGTAACCTATAAGTCACTCCTATGGCAGGCCTCAACAATCCTGGAGGCAGAGTGTTTGGTTTTTATGTGAGAGGGTGCCCTAGAATGAGCTGAGCCCCTCTGCAGCTTTCGGAACCATCTCCTTACAGCTGTTCTATGATATAGCCATACCATATACTCTTAAGTGCATTATAATTCTCGCGGTTAATGCTAACTTTGGTTTGGCTTTATCAAAACATGTTGTGTAAGGTGTCAAACACTTTGGAATACTACCACCCCGCGCCAGTTCTGGCGGCGGGGGTAGCATTCCACCCTTCTAGAGGGAAAAGACATGTATGTTCCTACTTTACCCGGTTAAAGTTAAACAGAGCCTCAGCATCACAAAATGGATGCTGCTGCCACAGACACAAGTCTGACCTCCTGCAGCTGGACGAAACTCCAGCAAGGGAGGCCTGGACAATAGGTTTCCTGTCGAGGGAGGTGCAGCCTATAGTGTATTGGGGCAGGGTGGGTTGAATGGAAAGATGCTTTTCCAGACACTGCCTGGGGCACACAAGGTGCTCCATGCATAGCCCGGTTCAAACCAGTCGCTGGGGCACTCCAGCCCCGCTCTGGTGCGAAACTGGACAAAGAGAAAGGGGTGTAACCACCCCCTTCCTAGGTCCACCCATAGGAGGGACCTAGCAGGTTATCCAGCCCCTAAAATCAGTATAAAGATAGGAGCTGTGTCCCCAGGACTTTACATTATCCTGGAACGAAACTCTGATGCGAAACTCTTGGACTTTCGACATTCATTTTCGACTAGAAGACTGAAGACATCTCCCTTGTGGTCAAGGAGTGACCACCCTGTGCTAACAGGCACCTCCAGTAACTTGCCGGTTTGCTTTGTCGACGCTCCTGCCGGAACCCTAAGACTCAGCGACACAGGAACTGGACTTCCAGACTTCTCCGACTCCGATCCACCTCCACAGCAAAGCTGAGACCCATGGCGGACACGAGAGACGTGGGACCGGACACCCTGGACTTCCTGCATTTTGCTAACTGCATCGACTCCTGAGGTAACTCGCATTTGTGCATTGGGGTATGAGAAGCCCCAGACCCGAGCCCCATTTGCACCCAAGCTCAGCCCTCCACATTCCACGAGTGCCGCGTGGGGCCTGCTCCTGCATTTCAGCTCGACGCGTCTTCCCAGTTGCTAGCCCGCTGGCTAGTTAGCCCTCTGAAGACTTCTTTTTGAATTTACACCGCTGGCCTGGTTGCTCCAGGCTTGCTCCAGCTTCCCTGCAACTGAGAAGCTCCCCAGACCTTGCTGGTCTGACTCGAAGCCAATCTTCACTTCTGCGTGGGTAGCGGTTGCCAAGGCTTGTTGGATCCAATCCGGATACCGACGCCGCGGTCAACTCGATCCTTCGTGGGACAGCTCGAATCCAGCTCCTGGTTGTCGTCGACACCTCCTGGTCCTCGTGGCTGCAGAGACAAGCTTCACATCTTCACCTGAAATCACCTCAACATCGCCTGGTTGCTTCCTGGTCACTGGCTAGTGACCCAGACTCTGTCCCCTCTGCTTTCAGGTTCTTCACTTCTTCGATCCACCCTTGGATCCACCCGGACACTTTTCATCTGGTCGCCTGCAGCACTTCTTTGCAGATCGCCATTGAAACAATCGACAAAACCCGACATCAAAAGGCACCTATGCACCGGCTTCCCTGGGTCAGGTAACACGAGTACTCCGGTGCTCCTGTGGGCCTTGACTCTCGAAGTGTCCTAGTTTAAAGTGGTTTTGTTGTAGTCCATCCGGAAGTGCCCGAAATCTTTAACTTTGTAACTTCCCATTATAAGTCAATGGCAACTCGCGGCTGTGTTTAGACACTGCACGCGTCTCCCGTGGGTCTCCTACTTCCTAACCTTTGGTCGTCTAGTGTAGCCCCAGCGATTCTCTAGGCCCTAGGCCTATTCACTATTTCTGAAGTGGTCCTTATACCACTTACTGAGTATATGGTTTGTGAGGCCCCTAGGGCATAACTGTATTTGTGCAACTTATGGTATGCTAATTGAGTAACTTGTGATGTACTTCGATCTCTGACCTCATAAAGAGTGTAGAGGGGTTGTGTTAGAAATAAATACATATATATTTGATATATACCTTTTGTGGTGTCCTTTCATTTGGTATTCAAGGGATTATAATTGGTAAAAACAAACAGCTTCACGTGCTCTTTGGAGTTTAGCCTAAGACTGCCGGTCCATGCTACCACTAGGATAGCTTGCCTATAAGGTTGACTTTACAACCACTATCAACAAGGTGCCCACTAGAATAGTGGACATCATATGCCAGGCTAACTTCTCACATTGGTGCGCAGCGGATGGGATAAGAGCTTGAATTTGTTTTACCATGTAATCTTGTAATATCATTTGAAAGATCACATTAAGGTACCAAGAGGTACATATACATGAAGTCTTATAATACTTTAAGTTCTACTGAACTTAGTTGTTGTAGAGCAAAGGGCTTAGCACACCCTGACTACAACTCTAGAGAGGTTCTAGTAGATACCATTTAGTGTAGGTAGGTGCACACACCACACCTCACTAGAAAATGTCCTTAGATGCAGGGCTCAGTGAGACTCTGCCAGAAGTTGACCCTCCCAGGGCACCTTCTAAATATGACACATTAACTTTTCATGAGTTGAGAAGTTTGTGTTCAGTCAGAAGACTGAGACAAGGACAAAGTCCCACCTCTAAGCACCTGATAGATATATTAGTGGAGTATGATGTAGACAAAGCATCCAACCCAGGTCCATCAGGTAGTACGAAGGAGGACCATCCCCCAACAGATGATCCCACTAGTGAAAACCAAGGGGATGCTGATGCTGGGGTGGATACTAGCCAGGTGAAAGTCAGGGAACTGAACCAGGTTAACCTAGGACTACTTGGGACTGAGAATAGAAGATTCCAAACCAGACCCCCAGGTAGGCCTAACTATGGGCACAGAAGGGGAAGATCACTTTCCAGTGATTCTAACCACTCTGCTGACTCAATAGGGTCCCATGCCTCAGCTCTAGGGAGAATGACTTCCCCTGAGAGAAGAGAGCATAACGCTAGGATGAGGGAATCCAAGCTTAGAATCATGAGGCAAGAAATTGCCCTTGCAAAAGAGACCCTGGCTCTTGAGAGA
Source organism: Lissotriton helveticus (assembly GCF_964261635.1). Lineage (NCBI taxonomy): Eukaryota > Metazoa > Chordata > Amphibia > Caudata > Salamandridae > Lissotriton > Lissotriton helveticus. The sequence goes on from NC_136061.1 coordinate 1,484,824,929, forward strand.
GAGAGAGAAAATTGTATGGACTAGAGTCCACTGGTGGCAGCATAATTCCTAAAGATAAGGAAAGGTCTCATGACCATAGAAACCTGAATAAAATTGTGCCCCCTTATCAGGTAGGGGATGACATCCACAAGTGGATCACTACTTTGGAGAGGGCCTGCAAAGTACAGCAAGTACCCCAGAGTCAGTGGGCAGCAATTGTATGGCTCTCCTTTGCAGACAAAGGTAGAGATAAGCTCCTAACAGTTAATGAACAGGATGCTGACAACTAAACTGTCCTGAAGAGTGCTCTGATAGATGGGTTTGGCTTAAACACTGAGCAGTACAGGTTGCTGTTCAGAGACACCCAGAAGACACAGACTCAGGACTGTACTGATTTTGTAGATTGTGCTACTAAGGCTCTGGAGGGCTGGTTATTGGGCAGCAAAGTACAAGACTATACAGGCTTGTATAATTTGATTTTGAGAGAGCAGATCCTTAATAATTGTCAAAGCCAGCTTCTACATCAGCACCTGGTGGACTCTGATCTGACCTCTCCCCAAGAATTGGGAAAGAAGGCAGACAAATGGGTCAGGACCAGGGTAACGCCTAAAAATCAGGGTGGTGACCAGAAGAAAGATTCTACCAAACCTCAAGGGAAAGGTGGGGATAAATCTAAGGACAAATCCACTACAGGGCCCCTAAAATCCTCTGAGGGGGGTGGGTCCCAAACTCCTTCCTCTAATGTTAAGAACCCTTATTGCCATGTATGTAGACAACCTGGCCACTGGAAAACTGACAGCAGTTGCCCAAAAGCCAGCAATAAGGAAAATATGCCTCCAAGTAATACTCCAACACCTCCTGTTACTACTAGTAGTAATCCCCCAGATGGTGGGAGTGCCCCAAACAATTTGGCTGGGTATACTTGGGGAACTCAGGTGGCCTCTGGCCTAACCAGGTCCCCTGCTACAGCAACTCTAGTCTGTGAGAATGGCATGGGGTTTGCCAACTTCACTGCTTGTCCCAATACCTTGGGCAAGTACAGACAGGAGCCCCGCATCAATGGCCAGAAAGCTGAGGCCTATAGGGACACAGGGGCTAGCATCACTATGGTGACTGAGAGACTGGTCCCCTCAGAACAGCTTTTACCTGGGTTCACATACCAGGTGACCAATATTGATGGGGTGCAGAAAGATCATGCCATGGCAGTAGTACATTTCAGCTGGGGAGGTGTCACTGGCCCAAAGAGAGTGGCAGTGTCTACAAACTTGCCTGTGGATTGTTTACTGGGCAATGATCTAGAGATCTCAGCCTGGGCTGAGATAGAAAAAAAAATCCATCCCAAAATGGTAGGCCTTCCTGAAAAGGTTGGTAGGGCTGTGATGGTCACAGCCCAAACTCAAACAGATTTTTGTGTTGTGAAACCTGAAACCATGGATCACTCCACTCAGACAGAGAGCATTGGGGAGGAAGAAAAGTCTCCCTCCCACCAGACATTAGGTGAGGGTCAGCCTCCTCAGGGAACTGACCCTACCCCTTGTGAGGTAGTCAGGCCTGGCCTGGCAGAGCCCCTGATGTCAGTGGACCCTTCCAAGGTGGTACCCAGTCTGGAGCAGGTAACCTGCCCCTCTCTACCCTGCCTCAGTCAGCCCAGGGCTGTAGAGGTCAGGGAGGCCAGTGGACCCCAAAGGGCCCCCTGTCCAAAGGAACCCCCCCCCCATCAGCAGATTAGGGGCACCCAGTCTAGCCGCCCTAGCCTGGTGAAAATTCATCAAACCTCTGAGGGATCTCCCTTACCCTTAGGTAGGAACCTCCCCCAGATGGACTCTGTTGAGCACAGGCAAACCTGGGACCTAGTGGCCCCAAACCTGACCTGCCCCTCCAGTGGTCCAACAAAAGGGACCCAGCCTCCAGCTGTAGGCAGCCAGAGGTTGACCCTGAGAGCACAGTGCAACTCAGGCATTGAAAGAAAGGCATACATGGTGGATAGTGATTGGAGGAAGCTGAGCCCTACATTAGTGGAGCCTCACTTCAGTACTCCATCCCAGCACCAGCCTTTTACTTTGCCAAAACACACCACAGGTAGAGATTCCCTGTGGTGGAGACCCTCTAATACCCTTAGGGTGAGGGATTGCTTAGTGGACCATGAGACAGGGGGTAACCATGCAGGTACTTCCTTATATGGCCTCTTAGGCATTATAGGCTTACCTGGACAAGGATAGCCTTATCTCCTTTCGTTTGGGGGGGGGGGGGCTGTGTGGGAAGGTGGATATCTGACTATATGGTTACCCCAACTTTTTGCCTAGTGTTTTGCGGGTTTTCGACTTAGTTGGCCTGGGATCCTGCTATTCAGGGCCCCAGGCTATCTGCTCTCCCTATAAAATGGACTCCATGTACTTTAGGTACATACTTGATTGGGTATTGGGTCACCTCTGTGAGCCCCTGTATATTTTACCATCGGTACCCAAGGGCATAGGTGCATCCAAGGCCTACCAGGGGCTGCAGCATGTATTATGCCACCTCTGGCTGGCTATCCAAACTGACACCACAGGCTGATCACTCAGCTTGGGTAAGGTGGTGTAATCCCCCTTACTTAGATATAGTATACCTATATCTTCCTTGTATATAGACATATAAGTCACTCCTATGGCAGGCCTTAACAATCCTGGAGTCAGAGTGCTTGGTTTTATGTGAGAGGGCACCCTAGCATGAGCTGAGCCCCTCTGCAGCTTTCGGAACCATCTCCTTATAGCTGTTCTATGATATAGCCATACCATATACTCTTAAGTGCATTATAATCCCCGCGGTTAATGCTAACTTTGGTTTGGCTTCATCAAAACATGTCGTGTAAGGTGTCAAACACTTTGGAATACTACCCCCCCCACCCCCCGCCAGTTCTGGCAGCGGGGGTAGCATTCCACCCTTCTAGAGGGAAAAGACATGTATGTTCCTACTTTACCCGGTTAAAGTTAAACAGAGCCTCAGCATCACAAAATGGATGCTGCTTCCACAGACACAAGTCTGACCTCCTGCAGCTGGACGAAACTCCAGCAAGGGAGGCCTGGACAATAGGTTTCCTGTCGAGGGAGGTGCAGCCTATAGTGTATTGGGGCAGGGTGGGTTGAATGGAAAGATGCTTTTCCAGACACTGCCTGGGGCACACAAGGTGCTCCATGCATAGCCCGGTTCAAACCAGTCGCTGGGGCACTCCAGCCCCGCTCTGGTGCAAAACTGGACAAAGGGAAAGGGGTGTAACCACCCCCTTTCCAGGTCCACCCATAGGAGGGACCTATCAGGTTATCCAGCCCCTAAAATCAATATAAAGATAGGAGCTGTGTCCCCAGGACTTTAGATTATCCTGGAACGAAACTCTGATGCGAAAATCTTGGACCTTCGACGTTCTATTTCGACTAGAAGACTGAAGACATCTCCCTTGTGGTCAAGGAGTGACCACCCTGTTCAAACAGACACCACCAGTAACTTGCCAGTTTGCTTTGTCGACGCTCCTGCCGGAACCCTAAGACCCAGCCACACAGGAACTGGACGTCCAGCTTTCTCTGACTCCGATCCACCTCCACAGCAAAGCTGAGACCCGTGGCGGACACGAGAGACGTGAGACCGGACACCCTGGACTTCCTGCATTTTGCTAACTGCATCGACTCCTGAGGTAACTTGCAGTTGTGCATTTATGGTACGAGAAGCCCCACACCCGAGCGCCATTTGCACCCAAGCTCAGCCCTCCACACTCCATGAGTGCCGCGTGGGGCCTGCTCCTGCATTTCAGCTCGACGCGTCTTCCCGGTTGCTAGCCCCCTGGCTAGTTAGCTCTCTGAAGACTTCTTTTTGAATTTACACCACTGGCCTGGTTGCTCCAGGCTTGCTCCAGCTTCCCTGCAACGGAGAAGGTCCCCAGAACTTACTGGTCTGACTCGAAGCCAATCTTCACTTCCTGCGTGGGTTGCAGTTGCCAAGGCTTGTTGGGTCCAATCGGGACACCGACGCCGCTGTCAACTAGATCCTTCGTGGGACAGCTCGAATCAAGCTCCTGGTCATCGTCGACGCCTCCTGGTCCTCGTGGCTGCAGAGACAAGCTTCACCTCTTCACCTTAAATCACCTCGACATCGCCTCATTCCTTCCTGGTTCCTTCCTGGTCACTGGCTAGTGAACCAGACTCTGTCCCCTCTGCTTTCAGGTTTTTCACTACTTCGATCCACCCTTGGATCCACCCTGACACTTCTTATCTGTTCGCCTGCAGCACTTCTTTGCAGATCTCCAAAAACAATCGACGAAACCTATGCACCCGGCTTCCCTGGGTGAGGTAACACGAGTACTCCGGTGCTCCCGTGGGTCATGACTCTCGAAATGTCCTAGTCTAAAGTGGTTTTGTTGTAGTCCATCCGGGAGTGCCGAAATCTTTAACTTTGTAACTTTTACGTTCCCATCATAAGTCAATTGCAACTCGCGACTGTGTTTAGTCACTGCACGCTTCTCCCGTAGGTCTCCTACTTCCTAACCTTTGGTCGTCTAGTGTAGCCCCAGCGATTCTCTAGGCCCTAGACCTATTCACTATTTCTGAAGTGGTCCTTATACCACTTACTGAGTATATGGTTTGTGAGGCCCCTAGGGCATAACTGTATCAAAGGGCGCCAGACCTATAACTGAGGCAGCCCCAGGACAGGAAGGCAGTTGTATCCTGGAGTCGAGAGACACCGCGACGAACTCATCCTTGACGGACTGTTGGCGCTGCCACAGCCCTGCCTTGTGAACTATTGTCCTGCCTGCTGGCGCTGCCGCGGCCCTCTGCAACCTTCATCCTCGTGGGACCTGCTGGCGCTGCCGCGGCCCTCTGCAACCTGCATTCTCGTGGGACCTGCTGGCGCTGCCGCGGCCCGTTGTAACCTTCATCCTCGTGGGACCTGCTGGCGCTGCCGCGGCCCGTTGCAACCTGCATTCTCGTGGGACCTGCTGGCGCTGCCGCGGCCCGTTGTAACCTTCATCCTCCCGTGCCACCTACGACCTCTTCGGGACCTGCCGGCGCTGCCGCGGTCTGACCCATCCGAACACCGAGCTCGAGGATTGTGAGCTATCACCGTTACACACCCGTACCCGTGGGTACCAAGACTGTCCCGCTACCCCCTTCCCTTACTAGAGACTAGAATTGAGAGGATCATCGTGTCCTGATCGTCCTGTATCGTACCACTCTACTATCCAAAGTGCCTATAAAAGGTGTTACCATAAGCTTTGTGTGGTGTCCATCTGTGGGGGGGAAGTTACCTGTCTGTGCGATCACTGTGCTCGGCCGACCCTCCAGGTCCCCGTCTAACAACGACCATAACTTATGTTGCAATATAAAGACGATTAACTATCTTTTTCCAAATTAATGTGGTTTCTCCTTCTTTCCTTGTGAGTAATGCTGTATGCATGCATAATTAATTGCCTACACATCCTTACCGATCAGGACATTGTCTCTTAATGCACCACATTAGACTTGCACACACTCCAAAGCTGGACTTCACCCAGCGCATCACCACTCATAAAGGGTATCCCCCGAGGACATCCCTAGATGTTCCCCGAACCCCGGATGCCCCCTCTACACCCACCCCCTCCATGCTCCTAGCCAGCTCTGGGAACAGTGCGCTGCCTGGCATCAGCTGCCCTTCTCCCCGCTCTCAATCAATGGCACAACAATTATCAAGCCGTCCGATGCCGCCAAGGATAAAAGAATGAAGCAGGCAGACCGTTTCTTTTCATTTTTAGCTCAGACAGAACATCTTCGCTACCCAGTTTCGTACAGACGATACCATAAAGTATCTGCATGGGGGCTGTGGGGGTGGGAGAGGATGGAACGGCACAGGAAACAGGGCAAGGGGTACAAATGCACTTAGAGTGTGGGTGTGCACGTGTGCCTATGCAGGGAAATATGTGACAAAAACAGGGCATGGCTGATTAGTGCGACTTAAAAGGAGGGGTCTCCCTGCACAATGTAGTGAGCGGCCTCTGTGCAGGGGCGTAAAACAGGCCTCTGCAACTCCAGCGTTGTGGTTAGCCCCCTGCGCCCCAGGGGCCCCGCCCCAATACACCTCGCTCACATAACACACACAGAAACAACAGGACACACAAGCACGCAAATTAGCCACGCACAGACAACGCACGCCTACTCTTGTTGATATTACTTTATTCAAGTTTTGAGTAGCGCAGTCAGCATGAGAGTGGGGAAAAAACAATACCTGATATTAACCCCGCCCTCCGCAACCATGTGAATCCTGTGTCTTGTGTCGGAAATATCTTATAGTCCGAAATAGTCTTGTTGTTTATCCTGGCTGAGGTGCAAGGGCTCACCTGGCCCAACTAAATGAGTGGTAGCCATGGGCGTAGGAACTGTGGGGGACGCGGGGGACAAAACCCCCCCCAGATTTTGGAGTGGGGGGGACACGGGGGACAAGGGGGGGGGGGAGGGGTCAAACAAATTTCCCATCTACCTCCTGAGAGGGAGATTGGCAGGCCATTAGCGCGCGAAAAAAAGTGCGAGAGGTGCTGCGTGACCTAATGGCCCTGCACTTGACCTGGCGCCTCTCCAGGTACCTGTCTGTGAGCCGCCATAAGGTGACGTCAGAGGCCACTCGCCCCCCTGCCTCTGCCCTTTTGAACTCTTTGTGAGGCTCCGGGCATTATTTCGTTCTCACCTCTGCTTTCTGCAGCCAGTGCTCTGGTTAATATGCTGGCCTCGGACTCCTCGCACCGTGTCTGTTGCCTGCAGGCAGCAGCACGCTCCTTGAAGCGTGGGGTCCCTCCTGCGCGAGCACCTATCCCATTGAAGGGACTGACGTTCGGTTAAGGGGCGTAACAAAGGCCCACTCAGCCCCCACGGTGCGGGGGGGGGGGGGGGGCAGTCCCAGGGGCCCCTCAAGTGCACAGTACACCTACTCACAGACGGGGTCCGTCTGTTGATGCCACCCTATAAAATATCTCACCGGTTACTTTGCTACCATGAGTGTTCAGCAGACTCTTTCCCATAAAAATCTGCCTCCTCTCCGTACTGCCACCCATGGGTTGTTGGAGTGTCACAGCTAAGCGTCCCATCACTCTCAAATATACCAGAGTCTCGCTTTTTCCCTCAGCCAAGGCACCACAGAACAGAAGAGTCTTCCGGTTACTGTAAGAAAGTGCACCGAAGCAACAAAGACTTGAGGTATAACTATAACTGTAGTGCTTAAAAAAACCTCACAATAAATAAACGTATATGTAGGACATGCACCGCGTTCATTCTTATATGAACTCTGATTCTAATGTAATGTAAACAGTTCCCAGCTCGGTGTTGGAGACCAGCATTCACGCACTGAACGATCTAATCTGATTTTCGCTTTGGGTTGACACGAAAACTTGACAAATGGGATTTTTATGATTTCAGTAATCTGCAGCAAACAGACAACATAACACTAACACAAGGCAGGTTCTATGCCAATCCCGGTAGCCTGGAGTTATAAAAGTGTAAGCCCCGGTTTATTTTCTCCCTGCTCAATTTCGCGGGAAAAAAATCAAGTCTAAATTGTAATAACTTGCTTTTGAGCACCAATTGCTACCGCGATCTCGAGATACCATAACAATGGAAAGTAATTGCGGTACTATTTCCCAACCAATTACATTCATTTTATAGAACCTAGGAGGATGAAAGGCTGAGTGAGCCCTGCTGGGATTCTAAAGGGTGGTTCAAAGACTTTAGTGGCATTTCTACAGGCTTGTACACTTGCCCAGCACTGATGATAGCATATGCCCTTGGCACTAGGTGACAACTCTCTGTACTGCTAGCCAGGGTGGAATATTCCAGAGTTCAGAAACTTTATCCAGCCTCCCAAAACGTTTACACTGCTCCACTACTAGAAACAATAAATGCGCATATATATATATATATATATATATATATATATATATATATATATATATAATATAATATATGTCTCGCGCACCAGCTATCTACCAAGCGCCTTCTGTTTCATGGCCTCTCCCCTCCTGCCAGATCTCTTGTGTGCTCTCTACCACACCACCTTCAGTCCCTCCCTGCCCTTTCAGGTCATGCTCCCTCACCCTTCTACGGTCTGTGACACCCTCCTCCGTACCGTATGACATGCTCTCTACCCCCTACCATGCTTCTTCCGTGTTATGCTTCATCTTTTCTGCCAGGCGCTCCTTCATTAATAGCCTCTTACCTCCCTCCCTAACATGTTTTTTCCCACCTCAGACCTCAGTGCGTGCTTCACCCCACTCCAGCTTCCTACCAAGCTTCTGCTACCCCCCACCCCATACCCCACCAGGATCATGATTCCCCCGCTGTACTTCATCCATTCCTGATCCTGACAATGTTCCACCCTCCTTCCCTCCTTCACGCCCTCCCTGTTCCTTCCCCTCATTCTCTTTTGCCGTGTCTCCACTCACTCCTCTCTCCACCATACTTTCTCCTTCATTCTTTTCCATGCTGTCACCATTTCTCCCCCTATCACCCCATCACCGCTTTCAGCCTTTCTTCCCCACACGCCCCCGTCGTGCCACTTCTCTGCCAATGCCTGTCACCTCTCCGTCCCTGAGTGCTTAATTTGTGCCAGTGCTTAGCACCGGCACTTATTTTTCAGGGCCGGGTCTACACTCTACACGAAATATTGATAATTGGTTGCACTGCACGTTGCTTACTAAGTACTGACATGGTTCCCAGTGTACCCGGAGAAGAGCTCTCATCTCATGTGACTGCATGTGTTTAAAATATTTCAAATTGGATGCCGCTGCTTGTCGCAGCCCAGCTGGCCTCCTTATTGTGAGCCACACAGTACTGCCAGAAACTGCCTGTGGCCCCTGCCTCGGGGTAAGTTAGGTCACACCCCATTTTGAAATCGTTCAATCAATGGTGAAGGGTTGTAAATTCGACCCTGCTTGGCGAATCTTCAAGTGTGTACCCGGAGTGGCCCAATGAGCAGTGTTTTTGCCCACGGCCGGCCCATACTGCGCAGCCGCAGACCTATTCAGCCGACGACAGAAGTAATCATTGTGTCGAGCAGCAAGCCTCCTTCGAAGATTACTTAAACCAAACAAGCATTTACAATGCAATGGTTTCGCCTTTGGAAAAGTTTGAGCTATTAGAATGTAAATGACAACATTTTTATTTATGTGTTGGTTTTGAAAATAGATAAATAAATGGCATTGTCATTTACAATGCCAATAGCTTAATCTCTTGCAAATGCGAGACCTATTGCATTTGTACCCACACAGAGCAACATATAGAGCCACATGCACCCACACAGACAGAACCACACACACACAGACGGACGCAGACAGAAAAGCAAACACAGAAAGGGCACACCACACAGACTCTCACTAGCAGGCAGGCACGGGCAACAGAAAAGTACAGGGAAAGAGACAGATGGATACACGAACAACCAGCGCCAGAACACACCGTGCCGGAAATGGAAGGTCCACTTTCCCCCCTGACCAGCATCCGGCCCCTCCGATACTGTCTATGTCCCCCCCGCCCCTGTGGCAGCAGCGGCGCCATCCTAAATCACATATGTGACCATTTCTGGGAGGTTTGGATTTCAACGAATAGGAAGCCTATTTGTGAAGATGAGGGTTAACAGGTACATTATGGTCAACTGTTGCCTACTCTGAATTCTGCAGAGACGCTCTTGTGCCCGCCTTCTTAGGACTTCTAATAATAACCTTGTTGCCCGTGCCAACAAAGGCCTAACTTCAGAATGAGACGTCTGACCTTCCCGGCCTCTATCATATTTTAGATCCGGAGACCAGGACGCCTTAAATAGTTTGCTCAACCAACACGTTGACATGCTTTCTGCAGTCTGACGTCACCTTCTCTCGTCATCACAATGCCAGCCATTGGACCCTGTCGAGTCTGCATGCGTGACACCTCAACCCCCCCCTCCACTTTGTAGACAGAAACCACACATATGCACAGAGACACACTCAGAAACAACCTCAAGCACACACAGAATCACATACACTGAAACATACTGCCACGCATGCACACAGAGTCAAACACACAGACAAAAACAACGCACACGGAGGGATACCGACACACACATATAGAAACAAAAATGCATGCGCACGGACGCAGACAGAAAAGCAAACACAGAAAGGGCACACCACACAGACTCTCACTAGCAGGCAGGCACGGGCAACAGAAAAGTACAGGGAAAGAGACAGACGGATACACGAACAACCAGCGCCGGAACACACTGTGCCGGACCTTCCCGGCCTCTTTATCATATTTTAGATCGGGAGACCAGGACGCCTTGAATAGTTTTCTCAACCAACACGTTGACATGCTTTCTGCAAGTTTCGACATGTCATCTATGACATCTTGGGGCAACCCAGACTTCATCAGCACTCTGTCTTCTCAGACTTGTACATTTCCCCATTATAAGTGTGCTCCCAAGTTTTGCATTTAAAGTTCTGGTCACTAAAACGCAAGAACGGACTGTGTGGGTCACACTTCACTGGAGACCTCTTTGCCAATATGTGACTGGGTTCGCCCCACCTCTACTAACCATTCAGAGGCATGTGGCGTACGGTGGGTGGGGATGGAGGGGGGGGGGGAGTCAGGGAAGGGTGGCAGTCATGCTTAAAATAATGATTAGCAACACAAGTCAAGTAAGTAAATGTATAGATTACTAAAACTATACACGTACACAACTTCTAACACTGCCTTTCAAGCTGGATCATTAATCAAGTGATTTAATTCCTTCTCAGCACTTCAAAAATAGATGCATAAAGACGAGGTCCGAGGCAGATCACTGACAATTGGCTCTCAAGGATTCCCAGGAATTTCTGCAAGATCACAGACATAATGCGAAAATATTTTGCTAGCCACTTAAGTCAAGTAAAGCGATCAAACCGGCTTAAGCTTCAGTAACTCTTCCTTACATTGCGTAGACTTGAGGAGATATTCTGTTGCCTGAGAAACTAAGACCATGGAGTGGCTACGTACAATGCAGAGTGCTCTTTTGAACAACACTGGGTTTAAAAAAAAATGTGTTTGCTGAGACATCGACTTCATTTATTTATAACCCTGTCTACAGTTTCCATTTTCCAAAATGTAATCCTTTCATTTGTTTATCAAAAAGTAATGTTTGTGCTTTACAAATAAGAACAAGCATACCGTGCAAAGCGAAACATTTACATCACGGTGCAGCAACGAGACACACAAAAAACGTAAAACAATCAGGGAGACAACATGAGAGGGGGTGCATACCGTGCAAAGCGAAACATTCAGAACACTGGGCAGCAACGAGACAGACAAAGACGTAAAACAAACAGGGAGACAACATAAGACGGGGTACACGAACAAACACGGGGCATGTCGGAACAGTGTCACACTTACCTTTATCTTGAGTAAAAAGATACCTGAAGCCACAAGCCGTAGACGATCCAAAGAAAATCGGAAATGACCCAAAAAAAACATAAGTAACAAGCATACCGTGCAAAGCAAAACATTCACAGAACGGGGCAGCAACGAGACACACAAAGTGAAGAAACAAACAGAAACAAACAATTAAAAAAATGTAAACAAAATGCATCTTACCTGAACGCAAATAAAAACAACACCAATCCGGCTGAAGGGACTCCTGAAAAGACGAAAACAACACGGAAAGAAAAAAAAAATAAACCCCGCCCACCGCCGCACTGACATGTCCAAAGGGGCCGGATGAGAAAAATTCTCAGAAACGCCCACGAGTCGCCTCGCAGGATGACGGACGCCTCTGTTTCCCAATGGCTAGCGTCCATTTATGGAGCTAGCCAATGGGAAACAGAGGCGGGACGAACATCCATTCTGGTAAACAAAAGTTTTCGCCTGCGCGAACCGCTGCTTGTGCAGCTTTTCGCCAGGCGAAACCTAAAAAGGCTGTCCCTGTAAGTAATTAATTTAACTCTGTAACATGATGGTAGTGGTAGTGTGAACGGAACAGAGCAGTCAGAGTGTCTGTTTTTAGACAAACCGTGGCATTTGCAGTTTATTTTTCTCATAGTCATTCTCTATAGCTAGGTTTTATCCTGTTATTTGCTTGCACTGTATAAATGAAAATAAATATGACACTTCTGAGCTGCACTGTTTGCTATCGAGATAGCACATGTGCTGGGGTGAGCATTTGTGCATCTGTGCAGAGCCATGATTTTGAGAAATACATTTGCAAACTAGGATATTTACCCATTCATGTTTGAATTGCTCTTGTAGAAAAGGGCAAGAGAAGTTCTGATGACAGAGTCACCATGGCTCGGAGACAGATAACTTGTGATACTACTTTTGAGCGTATGTGGGACATTCTGTGATTGGGAATGTATCCTACTTTGTGAATGCATTTTAATGTCAATAACTCATATTAAGCCTTCAATAAACATGTGCATCCATTGGTTGGATTAAATAATGTAATAAGCTGTAACTGGTCAGTGAAATGCTGAACAAATATTAGAAATCACTACAAGCCTTACACCCATCATAAAATAAGCCTTTCTTTTGCGACATTTTGAAGATGTCAGCTTTCAGCCCTGCAAGGGTATTTGATTTATTGATGTTTCTTTATTGGAGGGTCTGGTGCCTCAGGATGCGGTGTGACACATGAAAAACTTGACAAATGGCTTTTGCAACAGATATTCTCCATGTACATTTTTAACTTTGTTGAGAATACCGAATCGTGTTTCGCACCCACACATTCAGTGTAAAGTGAGCATGCCCCTATTTATTTTTCGGCAACATTTGTATGTATATTAGGCAATACTTCAGTGATTATTTTTCTTCAGCAGTGATGTAGCATAAGCCCCCACAATGCGGGAGTGCAGAGCTCCAGGGGGCCCCCTAAGCAAAAGTGGTAGGTGTTGGGGAGGGGGCCCCCTCCGTGTACTTTGCAGGGGGGCCCCCTCTCGTTTCGTTACGCCACTGGTTCGGTTAACTTGTAGAGCTGTTACACTGCATTGCCAGGGGTGCCTGGTGACATTTGACAGTGGTGGGGGTGTGGGGTGTACAGGTTGTGGCGAGCGAGCACAGCAAGCGAACCTGACTTGCCCTGCTAATGGCTGAAGGGAATAACAAAATGTGCATATGACATTACCATGCAAAAATAACTGCTCATTTTCCCCACGGGCTGCTTAATGCTGGATAGAGTCAAAACACAATTATCTTCATGTAATCACCGGAGTGCAATAATTTGGTAGCATGCTTTTCAGTACGCATTCACTAGGCTTGCCTTTACATATTGAGCAGGCGAAACAGAGATTTGGCAGGGAAAGCACACTATTGATTTATGTCACTCTCTTCAAGTACCACAAGCCTGATCCGTCACCAGCACGCTAGTCCTTTTTTTCACCTCCTCAGAGCCCAGCTGTGTTTTCTTCACACCTCCTTGTGATTTCTCTTTCTGAACGCACCTACCCCATACTCCTTTCCATCCTCTTGAATTCTGTCTCCAAACTCTGCTTGCCCTTTGATCTACAAAGATCCTTCTCTTGGTCCTCTACATCTCTCTATTCAGCTCTGCCTCGCTTCTCTCGGTGATGCGGATCCCTCGGCCCCTTCTTTAGCTCAAAAGTACCTCTCCGTCTGCACACATCTGTGCACAACCGACGGGTCAAAAGCTGTGACCTTGGATTTCACAGAGGGTCAATGATTGTAAATATCCTTACAATCATTTTCCTAACAGCAGAAAAGGGGCAAGTGCTCTGTTTGCATCAGATACCCCCATTCCAAATAGGCCTCACGAAAACCTTTGCCATCTGCCAAATTTCAGGGCAGCCCTGACAGCCCTTTCGAAAAATATAAATGCACACACAGATACATGCATATACACGCAGAAACGAACGTCAATAGCATGTGTTTGCATATGTATTATTCATTCTAGGCCCGATTGCATTTTATTAATCAGTGGTCCGACAAGTGTAAATTATTAGTTAACACAAAGTTGTGATAATCGTAAAATGTCCCGTAATCATCCCTGGCCAATAATTTATTCCACACATTACAAGCACCTCTCCAACACACGTTTAGCAAGGGATGGGGGTGGGTGGGACGAGGGGTAGCAGGTAACAGTAGGGATTGGGGAATTACCAGTTATCACTAGTAATAATGACAACCATAATAAAGGAAGGTAATTCCAGACATTGCAGTACCGTCCGCGTGCCACCTCTCATTGGGGCACTGAGGCTGGCGCAGGCTTTGTGGTCACGTGCCTGGGTTGGCGCGCAGCGGCCGCTTCAACTCTCTCCTCCGGTTTAGCAGCACAATAATCACTCTGAGCCCGTTTAAGGATTCCTGCTTTCAAAATATTCAGTGCAGACAATACCTTCAGAGTTCAGGACATGTTTAGCCTTGTGTACATATCACTGCTGACTCAGCATTTCATCCTTCTGAGGTCGCTATACTGAACACCAGGCGCTGGATGTTGTGCAATAAAATTAGATTAATAGTTTCTGGTGCCATTTACATATAATTTGGTCTATTGCTTTAAGAGATTAATAGACTCTATCCACACACTGACATGCACAAGCATAACCTCTCCCCCCCTCCCTCCAATCCCATAGGTTACAACATTACAGTTGCGTCGAGGCCAGGTGGAGGGGTGTAAATATCACCGGAACCCCAAGGCCGCTTCATTGGAGAATAACACAAGTTATCCAATAGGCGGCTTTCTATTATTTGTTTGAAGCAAGTTGCACTCAAAAAATGTTTCCCCAGAAGAAAAGCGTTTTTCTTAAAACAATGCGACATACATAAAGAGATGATGGACTCAGTTGACCTGCATAGAATAGCGAAATAATTTGTCCTCTGCAATGAACGGCACAAGAAATTATTTGGCTTTTCAAAATAAAGTTCATAATTTTAAAACAGATTCCTGCAGCAAGAAAAACAATTTCTAATTTGTCTGATTGCATTTTGAGATGTAGGAATGACGCTAAGAGCGTTTAGTTTATTATTCCTTTTTTTGTCCGGCCTTTTTTTTCTTGGTGCATGAAGATGCAAGATTCATATACATATTTTTTCCCATTTGGTCTTTATTGTGAATGTAAATAAAAATAAAGCATACTTGCAGACTGTGACTACTTGCCAGCGTTTCTCAATATTTCTCTTCATAACTATGCAATTGTATACGTTTAACGCGCGTACGGTCTCGCACAATGGGCGATTTGTATAGGGTCACCGGAAAGTCCACAAGGTTGTCCCTGTCCCCCCCAGAAATTTAGTGTCTCCTACGCCCATGGTGGTAGCTGCTTTCCGTTCTGGCCTGCACCTGGGCCTACTTGTGTCCTCTGAGTCAAGTCCGAGCTGGAGTGCCTCACAGCCTGTGCATAGGGAAGATGACTCTCATGCACCTGGACTCCCTCCCCCGACAACTTAATGACAGTCTGTTTTGAAGCTGCTGGCCGCCCTTTCAATTATGTAAATGCGCACCCTAAGGAGCCGAGAGGCCCCATGTACGTACTGCTCACAGATTTCCTTATTGATAAAAGTTTAACTTCGCCTGCCCCCTTACTACATCGTGAGCAGCAGGAAAGCCCCTGCTCTAAAAATATTCTTGTTCCAAAGAACAGCACTGTGCATTTCTTTAGAGGTATATTTTTTGCCCTTTGACCAAACATTTACATCTAACGACATTTTTTTAATGGAGTTATATTCTTGGTCCTAATGAGTCGCACTGGTTTAAATTGGTGACTACTTCTGTAGCCACATGTGGTCATATTTCTTCCTAATTCCTACAGAGGCGCGCTGCAGCATTTAGAATGTTCTTAAGGGGGGCAAGCAGGATTGAAAATTAACAATGTTTACCAGATACTCCGTGCAAGATAAGGTGTGTGGCACAGACGTTTCCCAAGCAAGAAAGATATCAAAGCAAAACAGTTGAAAACAGCTTCACTTCAATTAAAGGCTTCACTCAAGACACTGTACAAATAAGTAATGGGGATCTAGTGCTATACATCCAAGTTCTGATACATTTACCCTTTTTTGAAAGATTAATAAAGCATAGGTCTGACCTAGAAAAAGTTTAGGGAGAGGCTTTGCCCCGGGATCTAAAACATCGGCTAAGTTTATGGAGGAGAGAGGTAGCAGTATGATGCAGCAGGTTTTTTACTTTTATTTTTTCCGTTTCTGACTGTGCTTGTGGTAGGTTAAATATTCTTTACGTTCTATGTTTGAAACTGTTGCGAGGTTGTGCCCTAAACTGGACATGCACACTTTAGTGGTAGGGGGTCTAGTGTTTCACGAGTACACGCACCCCTCACATCCGCAGGCCAGGTGGACTGAATAAATAGATGACGGCCGCACGAGGACGTCACTTCCGATACCCCCTAACTGGTGTCCATGTGGTCCCTGCTGCGCATGAATGCCCGCGCGATAGGCCTCACTGCCCCGGGTATTATCACCCTTTACACTGGCGACGGGCCGAGGGGGCCCAACCCTCGCTCTCACCATCGCGCTGCCTGCTGAGGTCTCGCTTCTGCGCGTCTGCCTGGAGTCGCCGCTGACCCGCGGCCCCGCCTGTCACGCCGCCCGGCCTTGCAAGTGGCCGCGTGCGCAGCCCACCAGCTCCGACGCGTCTGCGCTCCTGCCTGGAGCGCCTCGCTCTCCCGAGCGTGGCCGATCTCCCCACCTGCGGCGCCACTGTCTGTGGAGCGTCGAGGCTGGTGCCTCCGCCCCTGCCCTGCTGCCGGATCCACCGCCGAGTCAGTTTGTGAGAACCCTGCTCCGAGGAAGGAGGTTCACCAGTGTTACCAGGGCATATTCAATAAGTCTTGGCAAATACAAGTTTCAGTGCCAACATTCATAACCCAGTACCAAAGAAAGGAGGGTCAGTTCCAAGTGAGCAGCGACACAAATGACCACCACTGGTCCAGACACTGCCATGACAAGGGGAAGACAGTTAATGAAGGTGGCACCAACAAGCATTGGCAACTGCAACTGGCACAACTCCTGAAATACCCCGGATCTCCTGGTAAGGAGACAGTGAGCCCTGGGCTGGTGTGTTTATACCAGGGGAGAGGACGAGGGACCTTACTGAGGCGCGACAGTTCTTCCACTACGCCTTCCCACGGAGAAGCTGACTGAGGTACCCTGAGCCACACGGCGCCAAGCACCATGGTGGATAATGCCAACGCAGCTGCGCCAGCACGCAGCGCCAGGAGTCCTGCCTCCATTTAGCGAACTAGAAGGCCCCGCAACTGCCTCCCCCCAATGGAAGACATGATTGAGCGCCTGGATAATTATTTCATCGCGACCCGGGTGACTGATAAGGCAGTGAAGAGATCCTTACTGCTCCACTACGCGGGGGACGAAATATTCAAGCTTTCCAAACATCTGCCCATTTTGACCCGCAACTGAACCCAGACTTTGAAGTCAAGCCCGCCAAAGGGAGGGAGAATCGATGGATGTATTCTACGCACGCCTCCGGGAACTAGCCAGCACCTGCACCGATGAGGATCAACCGAAGGAAATCAGGTGACAACTGATCCAAGGATGCCGCGACAAAACATTACGCGGCCTCATACTGCGAAAGCCTAGGATCACGCTAGAGGATATTTTGATACTAGCCAGGTCTCATGACCTATCTGCAGCTAGAGCCACACTGATGGACCAAGCCCTAACCAAGTCCCAAGGGAAGCCAGAACCCATCAAGGTAGAACGAGCTGACGCGGTGAAGATCAGGACAAGAAGAGACTCATCCAGAGGGCCACGGGGAGACGGGTCAAGGTCCAAATGTGGATACTATGGACATGAACCGCATGCCGCGAAAGACTGTCCGGACCAAGGGAAGACCTGTACTAACTAAGGGATAGCAAACCACTTCGCGTCCGTCTGCAGACGACGCAACAAAACCCGAGACTTCCAAGGACCAAAACCTCCAACGCGAGCCGTTCGTTAACTATCTGTGGCAGACGCTGCACCATCCGACCATGCCCAGAGAACACCCACGAGACACCTTCCAACCGTAGAAGAGTCGTCTGATGAAGACGATGAAGAAGTATACATCGTCTTCTTTGCGAAAGAGCTCTAACAACGTTGCCGGCCCCAGCCCACCTGCATCGTCCAAGTCGCAGGAACTGCAGTAAAAGCAGTTATAGACACAGGAGCGACTGTAAATGTCATGGGCCTGCAACAGTACCGGAGCCTATGCCCCCGGTGACTCCCTCCAAAACTCGGATATACGCATATGGTGCAGATACGCCCCTTCCACTAAAAGAGAAGATCTCCGTACCCATCAAGGCGGACCCATCAAGGCGGACGACCTCGAGATCATGGCCATGATCCACGTCATTGATGGGGAAGCAGACACTATTCTGAGCAGCCACACCGCCGAGGACCTGAAACTGATTGCCTTTGCCAGGCGGATCCGGGCCTATCAAGTGGAAGAACTCCTAGGGCAATTTCCTGAACTGTCCGAAGGCTTACGCTGCATCAAGTGCGAACCCATCAAATTGCACATTGATAAGGCTGTCGCCCCAATAGCCCTGCGGCACAGAAGAGTGTCATTCCACCTGCGACCAGGGCCGGACCGAGAACCAAAACCGGCCCTGGCAAAGCGCTCGGCAGGCCCCCTGGGGGTGCGACCTCGCTCTTTGTCGGGACGGTTTTCGGCTGATTTTGGTACAGGGCCGCTTTTGCAGAAAAAACGGCCCTGTAACAAAAACGGCCCCCACCCTTGCGGCGCACCGGAGGATTGCCCGGTGCCCGCAACGGCCAGTCCGGGCCTGCCTGCGACCACTTGTGGAAAAAGAGTTGGAGAGCCTGGAGAGGCAAGGCGGGACCGACACCGTGGGTATCCCCGATGGGAATCGCCGAAAAGCCCAAGCAACCAGGAGCCATCCGCCTGTGCATCGACATGCAGTTGCCCAACAAAGCAATCAAACGGGAACGCCATATCACGCCAACAATGGATGATATAATCGCAGACGTAAATGGATCCAAATGGTTTTCGAAGATCGATCTCAATGCGGGATACCACCAACTGCCCCTGTCTGAGGAGAGCCGATACATCACCACATTCAGCACCCACCTAGGGCTCCGGAGGTACAAACGGCTACACTTTGGAATATCCTCAGCAGCCGAGGTATTCCAGAATACCGTAAGGGAGATTCTATCCAGTTTACCAGGAGTGTTGAATGTGAGCGACAACATCCTCATCCACTCCACAACAGCGGCTGAACACCACAAACACCTCAGAGACACCCTGAAGCGCCTCAGCGCCCATGGAACCACCCTCCACAAGGAGAAGTGCCAGTTTTTTCAACCCTCCCTTGAGTTCTTTGGTTATGTGTTCAATCAGGAGGGCATACAAGTTGACCCAGGGAAGTCACAAACCATCAAGGACACCCCGGCTCCGACAACGCCAACGGAATTTAGAAGCTTCCTAGGAATGGCCACATACTGTGGGAGATTTATACCTGGCCTAGCCACCCGAAGCGAACCACTACGAGCACTCACAAAAGCGGATTCCTCCTGGCAATGGGGTCCGAAAGAAGAAGAGGCCTTCCAAGGGATAAAAGACGCCCTCCTGGGGGAAGCCACGTTGGCATATTTCGACCCTACAAAGCGCACTGAAGTACTGGTAGACGCAAGCCCGGTAGGGCTAGGAGCAGTCCTAGCCCAGGAGCATGAACCGGGCCAGTGGGCCGCTCTAGCGTTCGCCAGCAAATCCCTTAACCCAACTGAAACAAGGTACGCCCAGATTGAGCGTGAGGCACTCGCAATCAAGTGGGCCTGCAATCATTTTCACTTATACCTCTGAGGACACCCCTTCACGATGGTCACCAACCACCAACCCATAGTCCTGTTGTTCAAGGGGAGAGCGCCACATCCACCACCGCGCATTGAACGCTGGGCCGTCCAGCTGCAGCCGTACGAGATAGAAGTAATCTATCGTCCAGGGGCCAAAAACCCCACCGACTTCCTGTCAAGACACCCCACTCCGGCGGAAGGGCTCGAGGAAGATGAACAAAGGGAAGAGTTTGCCCACTGGGTAGCTCTCACGTCGTGCCCCCAGAGTATGTCCCTCGACGAGGTGATGAAACAGTGCCTCAGACGAGGTATACACCAAAAAGCTAGAAGCCATCCAAGAAGGTTTGTGGGCGAACTACCTCCGCCAAGCAAATTCCTGGAGCCCAGAAGCTCAAGGACTCCTCACCAAGATGTGGCGAGTCCGTCACGAACTAAGTGCCACCAGCGATGGCATCCTGCTACGAGTACCTCGTCTGATCATCCCTCAAAGCCTCAGGCAGCGGGCTGTCCAACTAGCGCACGGAGGACATCAAGGAACCATGAAAATGAAGTTGAGGATGAGAGAAAAGGTCTGGTTCCCGGAACTCGAGGAAATGGTAGAAGAGTATGTCCGAAGATGCTCATTGTGCCAGCTAACAGGTGGTCCAGAGAAGCCCATCCCGATCATCACTGAAGAAGCCTGCACCACACCCTGGTCCAAGATGAGTATAGATTTTGGGAGCTTCCCAGGAGGAGGCCACACATTGGTAGTAATAGACGCCTACTCGAAGTATCCAGTAGTCAAGCACATCACATCGACAGCATTTAACCACGTCGGACCCGCACTAGAGAAGATGTTTGCCATATTCAGGTTCCCTCAAGAGGTGCGCAGTGACAACGGTCCTCCATTTCAAGGGGCAGAGTTTGCCACTTTCCTCCATCAACGAGGCATATCACACCGTCGCATCACACCACAATGGCCTCAAGCCAACGGGTACGTAGAACGGTTTATGCGCACGCATAGCCGTCGTGGAGCAAAAGGATCCGGAGCACAAGTTACACAAATTCCTAAGAGAATATCGCAGCACCCCTCACTGTACGACCCAGAGGAGCCTGTGGCCTCTAATGTTCCATGGCCCTCGCAGAGATTTGCTCCTCACCAGCCCGGAGTGGTCACCACCTCCTCCAGACATAGGAACAGTGCAAGAGCGGAGAAGGCAACAGAACCAAGAAGCCAGCGTTCAACGCCGAGCCACCAACAGAAGGCCCAGCCAAGGAGCTACTGTCCCCCTACATCATTGGCGGCAAGGAGGAAAATTCCAAACGCACTACGAGCCAGGCACCTGGATCGTCACTGCGAGCCAAGGCACGATGGTGACTGCCTGGAGATGCGGCGTGCTACGACTCACGGCTACGTAGGAGCACTAATCTGTGAACTATGTGTTCGGTGTGTGTGAGTAATTAATGTGAGTGGTGAGGTGAAAGTGAAGAATTAAAAAATACCTGGCACGTGAGTACTGAAAAAAATTTTTTATTTAGTCTCCGGCTGGTATCATTAAAAGAGTGCTAGAGTGGTTGAGGTCTACTGATTATGGTAAACCAACCATGTTAGTGCGTCGACATGTTTCGGAGTTAGAGAACTCCTTCTTCAGGACGAGGATGTGCACTACTTATCCCCACCTTACTCACATGTATGTAGATATAAAAGTGTGCTCTACAAAATTAAGATTAGGGGAAAATGTACCTATCTGTGTTTAATATAAGGTCCGTTGCGCCCAATTGGCGATTAAAGACACTTATGGAAAGAGGTCAAATGGCCTCGGAGCCGCGTGGAGGGGTAGGAAGCCAGACAGCCCTATAAGTAAACGTTGCCATAACAGGCAGAACGGACCCCCTCATCACGTTATGGCTCATGAGGCCATTTGACCTCTTTCCATAAGTGTCTTTAATCGCCAATTGGGCGCAACGGACCTTATATTAAACACAGATAGGTACATTTTCACCTAATCTTAATTTTGTAGAGCACACTTACATGTGAGTAAGGTGGGGATAAGTAGTGCACATCCTCGTCCTGAAGAAGGAGTTCTCTAACTCCGAAACATGTCGACGCACTAACATGGTTGGTTTACCATAATCAGTAGACCTCAACCACTCTAGCACTCTTTTAATGATACCAGCCGGAGACTAAATAAAAAAAAATTTCAGTACTCACGTGCCAGGTATTTTTTAATTCTTCACTTTCACCTCACCACTCACATTAATTACTCACACACACCGAACACATAGTTCACAGATTAGTGCTCCTACGTAGCCGTGAGTCGTAGCACGCCGCATCCCGTAGAGGTTTGCGAAGACCCCGATGATGAAGCATGACACCAAGGGGCCTGTTGGTGTGTATGGGGTATTTTAACAACACTGGTGGCTCCCCATCATTGTGGTAACAACCTCACTCCACCCAGTGGATTCCAATTTGTTTATAATAATTGCCAGGGGAGACAGAATCCACTATTTCCTCTCCCTCCCCCATTCTGTTAACGATTATTGACTGCCTGGAGAGGCACGGAAGAAGTGTCAAGGAACATATCGTGGTTCAAAGAGGTCCCGCCAGAACAACGCCTGGATACCTCGGACCCAGCTGTAGACCTGGAACCCCCATCGGTAGCCGAAGGAGTGGAATAAGAGTCCGCCAGCAGCCAGGCCAGGGGGAATCTCGAGTCATCCGGCTCCCCCACTCCCGAAGCCAGCTCACAGGGCCGATGCCAGAACAGTCCGGGAGGACATACCAGCACCCAGCGGTACAGCTTGCGGCCAAACCCCCACTCAAGCCAAAGACTTAAGGACTGTGCCTGCTGAGCAAGCCGAGGACCAGTCTGGCCTGCATGACACGCAAGTACTGTGTGCTGATGAATGACACTTGAAGACATTCTGTTGAAATGTTCATATATGCCTGGTAAATTGTTTGCGTTCAAAGACCCGAGTTGGATAGGGATGTAGTGGTAGGGGGTCTAGTGTTTCATGAGTACACGCACCCCTCATATCCGCAGGCCAGGCGTGACCTGCGGGGGCTGAATAAATAGATGACGGCCGCACAAGGACGTCACTTTCGATACCCCCTAACTGGTGTCCATGTGGTCCCTGCTGCGCGTGAATGCCCGCGCGATAGGCCTCACTGCCCCGGGGATTATCACCCTTTACACACACCTACTGCCCAGCTCCGCTTTGTATTGTGGGAAGCAGACTAGCGCCCCACCGTGCCCAACACTCAGTGTCCACTATCTCCAGTGTTCAAGATCTCCATATGTCAGTCCTCCCATCCCTCCATTAATCCAGTAATTAGTGATTGCTTTTACAGACGCTGTATTAAATTTGAACTCTTCACAGGCGGCCTCGCCAGATCACTAGACTAGAGTTATTTAGTATCAGGATGAAACATTATTTACCAATAAAGAATACACATTAATCTCAACTACAACGTTCAGGAAAACAGGTTTAGGCAAAAGAACGATGTAATAAAAACCAGCTCCTTACATGCATGTCTGATCCTCTGTATGCACGTGAATGTTGTCAGTTAATGTGCATGTTTGATTGTGCGTATGTGTGTGTATGTGCATATATATATGCGAATGCGTGTCTGTCTGTATGTCTGAACGTGTGTGAGCACACGTGTGTGATTGTGCTTGGGTGTGTGTATGTGTCTGAGTGTGCATGTGATTACTATGTAGAACTGCGTGGGTGCATGTGTATGTGTGTCCATGCTTGAGCAAGATTGCAAAGAAAGGGCCATCCTATTTTGAAGGAAAAATCCCAACGTGTCATTTCTGTTTAGTTTTCAATTACAAACTCCCTCTGTGGGAGTTTATTTTTTAAAAAGAAAACTTTGCTGAGGGGGCACATCAACCACCAGATCTGCAAATTTCAGTGTTTTCGGGAGAGCCGCCCAAGCAGTGGCTGTGTGGATGGTACATAAATCTCTTCCTTAATGGCAGAAATCTTCACATATGGCAGGTGGTCTACCAGCTGATCATCAGAGGATATCTGTATGTTGACCAGGCAGACTTGTGAAATGTCCGCAATACTCTAAATGCTGCCCTTAGGCATAGTTTGTAAGGGCTATTATCATATTGACTCACTCTCACCCAGAGCTAAGGTAACTTACTGCTTCTGACGCCCTTTTTGACTGTAACATCTACTTAAGACTATTTCATCATTTCATCAAATATAAAAGGTGGTCCCAGAAGAGAGGAAAGCTTCTTGAATCAACCAATCTTCAATTTAACCAATTTAATTAACCGAAGCAATAGCTCAGAGGAATACCAACTTGACTGCCAATTATGAGATTAAATACCCAAAAGGTTGTCAAAGAAACCTTGTGCACCACATGTAAAACTTGCAGAAAATCCTAAGAAATTGCTAGATGAGTAATGCCAGAGAGTCTGTCACATGTCTTCTGAAAATTCTCGATTGCTGCCTCGAAGTGAGTATGCTTCCAATTCTAAAAAGCATATCCTTTAAACATTCATGAATCATGAAAGGCATATAGCCTCTTGGATGACTTTCTTTACATACATACTATTTGACAGTTTGACAGTTTATTTTATTATGATTTAGAATTCCGAGGAATTCCACATAAGATACAATATAAAACATAATTTCATACATGTAAATATGCAAAACACAAAATTACAATTTCAATTTTGTACTAAAATACATCCGATTAAAAGTAAGCAATGTCTTTACTTCATTAGTCTAGGCACTATAATGGTCTACATAATTCAGGTGGGGTGCGCTTGCGGCGAGAAACAATCTTCTTTCAATTAAAACACATTATTGGATATTACACTATGGACTATCACATTAAACTACTTATAGAAGGCACACAGAAGAAATGCTGTACGGTTGACATCCAATATACAAATATCAATCAACTCAAACAGTTAAAAAGCTTCTTTTAGGCAATTGGTCATGGTATAGTACTAGCAGCAAATATTTTTATAAAATACTCAAGTAAGTGCTAATGCGTTAAATATCCTCTTCCAGGACATTTTTTACCTATAACTAAGTAGCAGCAGTATATCTAAGGAAATGCACGTGGCAAATTATGGGTAATAAAAGGGTGCTGGTGCTCAATACGATTTTATAGGAGAGTATATTACCAACAGCAGAATATTTTTATAAAGTGCTTAAAGGTGTACTAAAACATTAGATATTCTCTCCAGGACCATTTTTATCGAAAAATAAAATGACTAGCAAAAATGCATCTCTAAAGATGCACGGAAAATTCATTTATTATAAAGATGAAGAAAGTGCCAATGCTCTGTGCAATTTTTTGGAAGACGTATTCCAACCTCCCATAGCAGCAGTATGGTTGATCTAACAGGGAAATGTTATCTACTTAAAACAATTAACAAGTCATACGCAAGTGAAAAGATGCTCTTTGCAATTATTTAGCCGCAGTATAAATGGGTTCACATAATACTATTAAGAACGTACGGATCACCTTAACCAATTATTTTTTTTAAAACATTTAAAAATTCTTTGAAGAAACGAAATTTTTTAAAACACATCAGTGCGGATGGGGGGAACAAAAGGAAATTGCGGGCCTGTTCTGCTGTTGAGATGTTATACTTTAAAAAACCATTCCTTAAGTATCTGCGACGTATTGAGTGAAGTGCTGAACACACAATCAGAACATGATTCAAATCTTGTATACCGCAATTACATAAGTGACAATATCTTTAATTTTTGGGGATACCCTCCCAGGATCCTGTTACAATTCTCAAAGGAAGCAAGTTCATTCTTAATAACAAAATCACTCTACGAACTCCATGATTCAGGTTCCATAAAACGTACGGCTGAGGATTTTTAACATTAGAACTCCCCACAATGCAGTCCATCCTTCCATTCAAGTGGCATAATTTCATATCTCTTTCACGTGAAATCACATATATAGTTATTTTAATTATATGCTTTAATACTATTTTATCTAAAACTGCTGCCCCTTCAGAATCTAAACCAAAAATACTTAAAGACTTTAAATAATTTCTAAAAATTGCACTTTTCCCCAACATATTTACAAAAATTTTCCTGTGCAATGCTAACCTTAGTAAGTTGTCATGTCCGTTTATCAGAGCATTACACCACCTTAAGCAGGCTGCCATTGATAACACATATGTTGAGAGAAGGCCGAATTCGAGCCTAAGTGCCGCGATTGGCGCTGCATGACTCAGATTGCATATTTGGCGCCAGATCTTTCCTTCCACTTTCTCAAACTTTGCCCATTCACACTCATCTATTGTTTCACTAGCATAATTCAGAGTCGGAGGGATCTTTATTTTATAAGCTGCAATAATATGCGAAAAATGTCTTTTCCTGCATTGCAAATACAACCGATTAATTGCTGAGGCTTGTGAGATAGCTTTACTTTTGCAGTGGTCCATATGTGTATTAGGAGAGCACCTGTTTGTAAAAAAAAATTCCTAAGTAAGGGTAAAATTTTACTACTTCCATTTTTTCATTTCCCAGAAACCATTTCAATTTTTTCCAACCTTGCAACCGTTATAGCTAAAAATCATCACTTTGCTCTTTAAAATATATATTTTTTAAAAATATTCCTCCGTGTATCTGACCAATTCCGTCAATCGTCTCTGTAACCCAATTGGGGTTAAGTCCATTATTATTGCATCATCTGCATACAACAAACAACTTATTTTAAAATTACGCACTTGAGGTGGGTCCCCTTTACTCTCCCCCATCCG
This sequence comes from Lissotriton helveticus, assembly GCF_964261635.1. Lineage (NCBI taxonomy): Eukaryota > Metazoa > Chordata > Amphibia > Caudata > Salamandridae > Lissotriton > Lissotriton helveticus. The sequence goes on from NC_136061.1 coordinate 1,484,851,396, forward strand.
ACTCGGTAGGTCATTTATGTAGATTGAGAAGAGTAAAGGGGCCAGAAGACACCCCTGCTTCAACCCGTTGTGAGTAGATATTTTCTTTGAGAGACCTTGAGTTCCCCCTAGCAAAACTTTTGTCCATGTCGAAGAGTGAAGAGCAATTATTAATCTTAATATAGCCCCTTGGATGACTTTCTTTACATACATACTATTTGAAACAGGCATTTGCAATGCAATAGGTCTCGTAGTTACGAGAGTTTGAGCTATTGGCATTGTAAATGGCTATGCCTTTTATTTTAGTTTTGTTTTTTAAAACATAAATAAAAGACATTGTCATTTACAATGGCAATAGCTTAAACTCGCCAAAATGCGAGACCTATTGCATTGCAAATGCTTGTTTCTAAATTCCACAGAGTTTAAAACGTGGTCCGGTCCCTACTAGCTCTGTGGAGCTCCCTGTTTGTGATAATTCTTCTTTGTCGAATTACATAAATCATCCTGATTATCCCTCTTATAACAGGTTTACCCACTTATCAGTCTTAGATTTCTGTGATTGACTTGTACCTCTAAATCAGTCACCACACATGCCACCTGAGTAAGGGGACAATGGGGGCGCTGTAAATGTTGATTGTTTGTCATTTGAGGGGGTACTCGAGCCACACTTTATTCAGAGCTATGATCCCACAGTTTTACCACACGATATTCATTATGATAAAACTTCTTATCATACACAATCCTATCCTGGAATATAGCAGGCTACAATAGCAAGCGAGAAAACGCAGAATGGCTTTCTACCATTACTAACTTTCACATTATCTGCGTACAAGAAACCTGGGAGACTGAATCAATCTCCATTAATGGATATTGCAAGTTCCAAACACCAGTAATACCCACCACAGGGGAAGACACAGGAGGGTTTGCTCACACTGATTTCTAATTTGGTCGCATTCAATATTTTAAATGGTATAAATATATCACCCTATTTTCATTATTAATAATGAAAGGTTATGACTCCTGGGATCTTTTGATGGTGAATTATTATAATAATAATTTTCTAAACTCAGATTTGGTCTCTAAACATCTAGACAAGCTACTAGAAGATCTAGTGGAGTCCCATCCTAACCCTTTAAAACTCATCTGGTTCGGAGACTTAAATAATTTAAAGCTGTGTCCTAAAAACACTAGGGAAGCATGTGTGAAAGTGGATTTTTAGAGAAGATTCCCTTATACACTTTCAGCATGATATACAGGATGATGTCGTAAATAACATATTGATGAAGTGGCAACTGGAGGTCTGTAATGAGTAAGATTCATTTACGGGGCAGCTGTTCCCCACATTCTATAGAGCAGGGTATTCCTTCACAATCGACTATATTATTTCCACAGACACCCTTGAAATACGCATTATAGAATTAGAGCCACAATTCACTGCCATTCGTGATCAAGCCATGCTTTCCTGTGCCCTATGTTGGCATGTAATGGCACTAGAGTCCCGAACCCATCTTAGCCAGGAAAATTCAAATGATATAAATTAGATTTGATAAAAGAGAGAACCATTTCACATTAAAAAGGGATAAACATTTAATTTGTCTGATCATGTTGACCCTCTTTTTTTCCTTTCTCTGACTGCCGCTACTAAGAAGCTAGCAACATTAAAGGTTTCCCAGGGATTATTCAGCATCTGCAAATAAATTAGGGCTTGCCTAGCCTGCTCAAAACCTTTGTCCTTTAAAATTGGAAAGATAAAACTTTTATGAATGTGCAAATAATGCTCACAAAACAGTGTCTTGGCTCGAAAAACTCAAGAGGCTATTAATCTCTGCTTGGACCCCTTGGCAGGTCAAACCCGGGTAGTTGAGGAGTTTAGTAATCTTTTAATTAATATGAAGTCACAACTGACACAGTATGCAAACGAAATTAAACTTGCGCACAGCTTGTTGTTTGTTTTTATGATAAAGGTATAAAGATTTAGAAAGTTCTTGCGTTTTTTAGGGTGCTCCGTGGGGTGACGTTTACGTCCTGTAACTCCTAAAGTTAAATCTACATTAGTGCTTCCATTGATCCTGGTTGCATCCCCCTTTTGGGCACTCTCATCTAGTCCATATAGGTTTTAATGATTTCACAACTACTGTTTGGTTGAATCTTTCATGAATTTATTCATTCATATTTATGAATTATTTTTCTCCTTAATTTTCAATCACAAATTCATAATGGAATGCATTTATGATCCTCTCCAATGCATTTCGAGCAATACAGTGCTCTTCATCAGGGAGTATTGTCTGCAATTCAAAATATGATACATATTGATACAAGACAGTGTGTTTATAGAAATATAGAATGTGTTTCTAGTGTTTTATGTGATCATATACATGGCCCAAAATCGTTCGTGAAACATGACATATTCATTGTGCACACGGCCGGGTGAAACTAATGTGATATACAGCCCGGTGTTCGTTTTAGTGTGCATAAAGTAAATCGTAGCTTGCTAATCATGCAGATAAATACTCACGGATAACTACTATTCAGGTGTTTTTCTGAATAATATCTACGGGAAAAGATTTTGAATTAGATTACATGCGTCCTGTGTTGGGCGCGATAAACAAAAACAAAATCAAAACTGTCACCAGTGTTGTATTTACGACTCGAAAAGGTCATAGAAACGTAAGCCCTATTCTACCTTCGCGCCAAACCATATGCGCTTCCAAAGCGTCATACTCACTTTTTAGTCGAGTTTAGTTCGCCGGTGTGTAAGCGCCCGGTTCGTAGTGAACGCAGGTGTTCAAAAGGTTTGTTTATACTTCGGGTGCCGTCAGTAAAACGTATTACGCGAACGTAGTGACGTGTTATGGGCGAGTGGAAAGCAACGGATGGGCTAGTGTAGAGCTATTAGTACGGCAGACATCTTTAAATGACAAGTATGATAACGCCTTATAAAGTGTAAAAAATGAATAAAGATGAAAAACAAACTCATGGAGGTGCCTGTTATCGTTATCAATTAGTCAGTAGTTTCTCTATTGTTAGATCCAGAGGACATTCTACATTTCATATACAGCAAACAAAAACAGTTCCTTCGTGCAAAACAGTTCCTGAACCTATAGGTAACAGGCATATTCAATCCTTTCATTAAGGCCAAAAGGTTTTAGGGACTGTAATTTCATCATCCAGTAATTCTCTCGTCCTAGCAGGTGTTTATTATTGTCTCTTCCTTCCATTCTGTCAATTTTTTCCAGAATCAGAAATCTCAATTGAGATATGTTGTGCTTTTGTTCCATAAAATGCGCGGCCACTGTGGATTTCATATATTTTTTTTATATTTCTTTTTTTATTAACACAAGGCATAAAAACATGAAAAACAACAACAGTACATGGGGAGACATTCTCCCATATTTCTCACCATCCGACAAAGGGAAAAAAGGGGGGGAGGCAAAAAAACACAATACATAATCATAAACAATCACGGAGATGCAGGAATATCAAAGGGTGCATCTACCGGTGGCACACAAATGTCCCCCCTATAACTATTCCATAGCCCCCACACAAGTGTCCACTTACGGAGGCGGCCCCTAGCCACATAAACAGTTTTTTCTCAGAACATACACCAATCCATGTTCTCCTTCCATTCTTCAATGGTCGGCACCCTCTCAGACCCCCACCTTTGTGCTATATTCCGCTTCGCAATCATATTACCTAAAGTTACTCACTTGGTCTGTGCCACATTTAGATCCGTAGGTTCCCAAATATTCAGGAGGCATCTCCGTGCTTCTGGTAACACAGCCACTCCCAGAACTTCTCGCATGACATCATGCACCCCACTCCAATACTCGACCACAATACGACACTCCCAAATAATGTGAAGAAAAGTACCCACAGAGCCACAACCCCTTCTACACAAACCCGTCTCCGACAGTCCCATCCGAACCAGGCGAGGCCCTGTGACATAAACCCTATGCAGTATTTTCAGCTGAACAAGGCAGAGGCGCGCCAGGATTGCGACCACCTTCGGTGAAGAAATCGCAGCCTGCCAGTCCTCATCATCAAGTTCAATACCATCCTGAGACCATTTGTCCCTTAGCTCGACCAGGAGATCTGCCCTATGATTAATCAGTGTTTTATATATCAGGGAAATAGTCTTTCGGGCAGGTGGCCATCCAAAATTCTATCTTCAAGAGGAGACGCCTCGGAGAGGTCCTCCTCCACCGGCAGCACCGCCATCAACGCATGTTTGACCTGCACATAGCGAAAGTACTCAGTTTTCCGCAATCTATATTCAGTTTGCAGTTCCTCAAACGTGTTAATCCTCCCCTTAACCAAAACCGCACCGATAGTAGAGATCCCTATCAGATCCCACTTGTCAAAACCCTTTGTATTCAAAGCTTGCCCAACCTTTCGGAGTAAATAAGCGGGGTAGCCTGCGTCAAGCAATCCCTCCATCCCAAAGAGCTGGTGGCATCATGCCAAATCCGCACCGCCTGCCTCGTTGGTCCTGTCAAACCACTTCCCACCGATCTGGCATAGAGTGCTCGACTATAGGAGTTGCCAGGGAGAAGCCATCTATCCATTGCATATCCAGGGTCAGTAGGGGATCCATAAGTACAAAGGTTAATGGCTGCCAGTTGTGAGGCCCAATAGTATCGCCTTATATCAGGGAATGCGATCCCGCCGTCATACCATGGAAGCGTCAGTTTAGCCAATGCGATCCGGGGTCTACCTTCCCATAACAGACTACACTGTAATGCCTCGACCTCTCGAGAATAGCTAGCTGGCACAACATCTAACATATTTTGCAGGGCATAAAGAAAGCGGGGCAAAGACATCATTTTAAAGAGAGTCACTCGTCCAAGCAGGGAGAGAGGAAGTCTCTTCCAGCATGCTACATCACTGCGCAATCGGACCAAGGGGGGGGGGGAGGAGATTCCTAGCATAACGGACCGCGGGGTCCAAGGAGATCAATATTCCCAAATACTTAAACCCATCCGCAGCTATTTGGATCGGACAGTTTCGCGGGGGAATCGGGGTGTCTTCACTTAGAACGAATAGCAACAATTTACTTCAATTTATAGAAAGCCCCGAGTTCCTTCCGAAGGAAGACAACACGTCGCCAACCGCATCCAAGGAACTCTTAGGTGAGGCCAAATAAAGTAAAATATCGTCCGCATACAGCGAGATCCTATCCCCCCACTGTGGCGACCACCGGATACCTCGGACCGAGGGCTCCCAGCGGATCCAGGCGGCCAACGGTTCCATAGCCAGTGAGAACAGGAGGGGAGAAAGGGGGCAACCTTGCCGGGTGCCCCGTCCGAGATGAAATGGCGACGAGACCGGGTTATTCACAATTACTTGGGCAAGAGGTTCAGCATATAACAAGCAAACCCAGCGAATGAAATCAGAGCCAAAGCCAAATTTAGTGAGGACAGCCCACAGATAGGGCCATTCTATTGTATCAAAGGCCATTGTTGCATCTAGCGATGCTATTACAGTGGGTTCCATCAGAGTTTGAGCCCTGGCGAGCACCCCTTGCAGCCAACACAGATTGAGGGCCGTATTCCTATGGGGAATAAAACCCGATTGGTCGGGATGTACCCAACCACTAATAACCTTGATCAATCTGTTAGACAGGATCTTAGCAAGGATCTTTGGTTCCGCATTTATTAACGAAATAGGCCTATAGGAAGCACAACAGGATTCCGGTTTGCCCTCCTTAAGAATAACCACTATAGAGGCCACCCTATGATCATAAGGCAGGATCCCCTTTTCCCGGGCTTCATTGAACATGCACCGCATGTAGGGGGCAATTCTATCGGGTCGAGGTTTGTAAAGCTCAATTGGGATCCCATTAGGCCCCAACGGCTTACCGGAGTTTAAGGAGCGCACTGCCTGAGCCACCTCATCCGTAGTGAGGTCACTATCCATAACTTCCCGATCTTCCCTAGACAAACACGGGAGCTGCAAGTTGCGCAGCATCAATTGGGAGTCCTCCTCCGGAAGGTCCGATACCGATGTGTACACATTGTCAAAATACTGAGAGAATCTATCTACTATAGCCTGGGGATCAGTGAGATGGAGCCCGTCTTCTGTCACAAGCTCCGGGACAACCCGATCTGCCCTATCCTTCTTGTCCAGCCAAGCAATAAGCTTCCCAGCTTTATCCCCGACGTCATATAGCCGACACTGCTGCTCTCTACTCAGGGCCTTCGCACTGTTCGTAACCAGCGTTCTATACTCATGCTCTTTGAGACTAAGGACATGCTGCTTTGCACGAGTCACCTCCCGCTCCAGCTCCCCCTCTAGGCCCATGATCTCAGCCTCAACCTCCACAATGTCTTTATCCCGGTCCTTCCCAGCGCCTGCTATCAGCGAAAGAGCCTGACCCCGAAGTACAGTCTTGAAAGCCTCCCAAAGCGTAATAGGCAAGGGCACTGATCCCTCGTTTTCAAGGAAGTAGTGATCTAATGCCTTAATCAGATCTGTTCTAATCTTGGGATTACGGAAGTACCAGGGATTAATGGGGGTCACTCTACCCTCAGAACTGAAGGCCACACCAAAACGAAACCAAAGCGGGAGTGATCGGAAATTCCCCTAGCGAGGTGCTTTGCCTCCAACACACAAGCTGCATAAACAGCAGGAACAAGACAATAATCCAGTCTAGACATGCTACCATGAGCCCCAGAATGAAAGGTATACTGTTTCTGATCCGGATGGAGCAATCTCCAGCCATCAACTAAACCCATGGTCTCAAGGAAGTCCGATAGCCAGCCATGCACGCGTCCCACATCTCTCGGGGCATGCCTGTCAAGAGGTCCAGAGACGACCGTGTTAAAGTCACCCCCCAGTATCATCAGACCGCTTGGAAGGTCCAGCAGTGCCTTACCCAAATCAACAAAAGTAAGGGTTTGCAGGCCAGGAGGTACATACACCGACAATAACGAAAGAACATGCCCCTCCCAGCGACCCGTCACACCAACATATCTGCCCCTATCATCCTCTAAGACAGAGTCAATCACCAATTGGAGCGTTTTACGAGTGAGGATACCCACTCCCCTAGAACCAGTGGTAAAGCCTGCATGCGCCACTAATCTGTAACCCATTCTGTGCAACGCTTTACATGTATTTCCAACCAAGTGGGTTTCTTGTAGCAAAACCACATCAGGAGCATACCGTTTAAAATACTGAAGAACCACACTACGCTTGATTTTATCCCCCAGCCCATTGACATTCCAACTCAATACCTTTAGTTCCCTACCCCCCATCATCGAACACACCGATGGAGAGATCACCCCCCAACCACTGAGCGCCCTTCAAGTCAATGCCTTGAAAGCCACAACACACAATACAACAAAAAAAAAAATCCCCTCCCCACACAAACCCCACTCACCCCCCCCTGCATCCCTGCTCACGGTGTACCTCCGTCCCCAACTCACAGTGTGCCTGTCGCCCCATACTCTAACTACTAAACTATCGGATCTATCGAAAAGGAAATCTGAGGAGGAGTACGACTCACCGATTCCCGCCCTGACCCCCAAAATACCATTGGACCTGCTTATGCCCGCATCACACCCAACTTATGTACAGATAATGATCAGCAAGGATACATTCCCCACCGCCGACCAACCCAACCTGGAACAATATCAGTCATTATTCTTGCTCCTAAACGCCGTCAGCCTCATCTCCGCTTCGACGCCGCCGATCATCTCGGGAGGAAAGTGTCTCCAACCAGTCCGCGGCAATTTAAGGATTGTCAAAGAAGAATGCCCGGCCTTCTTGCTCGACTCTCAATTTGGCAGGATACATCATGGCATACTTCAGGCCCTTATCACGAAGTTTCCTTTTGACACCCATGAAGGTTTGTCGTTGCTTCTGTACCGCTTGCGTGAAGTCTGGAAAGAAACTAAGGGTAGAGTTTTCATACTTGAGAGGACCCCCATTCCTGGAGGCCTGCAGGATAGCGTCTCTTCCCTAAAGTTAAGCACCCATGCAATCATCGGCCAGGGTGGCGCTCCAGGCCGCACTCTCCCTCCAGGTACCCTGTGCGCTCTTTCCACCGTAAAAAAATTACCGAGGCCTTTAGGTTTCAGATGGTTAAGTTTGATGTCCTCGCAAAGAGGTCCGCAGCCTGGCCCTCTGCCTTTTCAGGCACACCAATAATGCGCACGTTGTTCCTACGGTCTCTCCCTTCATATTCATCCAACTTGCGATTTGCGACTACACTCGAGGTTTTAAGATCACTCACTTCCTGTTGCAACAAAGCCACATCATCCGTTAGACTGGAGGTCTTAATGTCCAGTGACTTTACCTTCTCCCCGGTTTTGGTGAGGTCCGCTCGGAGTGGGTTAACCTCCATCGTGACCGCGTCGAGCTTATGATCCAACGACTCCATCTTCTGCCCAAGGGAGGTTTGCACCCCGTCAATCGCGGCCATCACATCTTGTAGCATTGGCTCTGTCGCAGAAGCCGATGCCTCCGCACCTCCCTCTTGCGATTTTCGAAACCCAGGGGGCGACCCCCTGGGTTGCGTGTAGCGATCTAGCTTATTGGCTTGGACGTACTTCGCCCCTCTAGTAATCTTGGCTTGTGTCTTCTCCGGTACAGGTCGTGTCGCCATTTTAACGCCAAGCGGAGATCGGGCCCAGCCGCTGCAGAAATCCCACCTCGGAGACACCAGTTCACCAGCAACATCAAGCAGGCGGTACCTCAGACCCTCAGTAGACCAGCGTGGCCCACCACCAACTGCACAGATGAAAGTTACAGGGGGACGGTGGTCCCTCAGGTCCCCCCCACCTCCACGGATCAGCGCCGGACCCCAGGAGTAGCTCGATGGCCAGACCAAAGGATACCTGTACGGCGCAGAAATCAGCCAGCCAACGTCCATGGGTCCCAGTGCAGGAGAGTCTCCCTGCCCCTGTCCAAACACAGCCACGTTGAGCCCCCGCTATCCTGCGCCACCTCCACAGCCTCCGCCTCAGGCACAGTGTCCGGGGGGACCCTTAATCTTCACGGGTTCCACAAAGTCTTACAAGGGGCCCCCAGCGAAGAATTCAGCCCCCTACTCAGTCGGGCACCACCGATAGGCCACAATTCAGCCTCCATCACACTGGGGCCTCAGAGTCCAACACCCGCAAAGTTCGGGCCACCAAGGGGAAGCGCGTCACCTCCGCGTGCCCAGATACCCCCTGACATGGGGGGCGGAGGGGGAGGGAGGGTGGGGCGCCCAGTAGTCTCGGAGAAAGCGGCAGGATGTCCACGGGGCCGAGCCGGGGAATTTCGGGCACGGCTCCGATGTTGTTACACTGCAGCCGGGGTCCAGCACCAACTCGAGACCCCGGCTTTTCGCCCAACTAGGCCGCAATCTTCCGGGCCCGTTTCATACAGTTCCAGGCAGCAGATCGGGACGCAAGTTACAGCGCCAGCGACCGCTTCTCATCAGCGGCCAAATTCTTCTGTCCAACTTCAGAATTTTGAGCAGGATTTACCCGGGGTCAGCGGGGGTCTCGGGAGCCTCTAGCCTACGCGGCCATTTTGGACGCGCTCAGGCTCCTCTGCTTCATATTTTTTGTTCTTATGTTGGACTTGTGTTCATTAATCCTCAAACGTATTTTCCTCTCAGTTTTTCCGACGTAAACTTTTCCACAATGGCACTTTAGTAAATAGACAACATTAGATGTTTCACATGTGGCTGTGACATTTAGCCTGATTCTATTGCCTTTCATTGGGTGATGAATGGTAGTGCCTTGTATAATGTTATTACAATTCTGACAGTTCAAACATGGTTTCGTTCCATTATATGGTTGGCTTTGTGGTTGTTTTTGTTTAGGTATTTCACCAAAGTTTTTATTGCGGGTAAAAGCGAAAATTGGAGGTTGTAAAAATGATTGTTTGAAATCCGGTTCCATTGTCAGTATCGGCTAGTGTTTATGGATGATTTTTTTTTAATGTTTTACTGACAGTAGAAATTTTAAATACCACCTGTCATGCACGCACCTTATGTCTCAGAAGAGTCCTGGATCCACGACGCTAAACACCCTGCTTCCCCTGATCACCCTCCGGGCGTCAGGACAAAACACTAACGCCCAAAGCGTAACCCAGGGAACACAGGGGAACAAAACAAGGGTAGGAGGGGGGAAGATAAGACAGACACACCACAGTCTTCGTTAGCGCTGGATCAGTAGACTTCACTGCTATGGCACTGCAGAAATATAAAATAAACAATAATGAAAACCAACCCCTCCCCGTGTCTGTTCTATGTGTTAGATACTGATTCTCTGTAATACCTTATGGCAGGAAAACACGAACAGTGTATCATAGGAAAAAGAAATGACAGGAACTCTGTACTGCGCTGACTGTAGGTTTAGTGTCTGAACCCTTGAATACAAACACAACTCTCATTAGATGCTATTACTACAATGTAATGTTCTTACTTATGCCTCGAAATGCTCACTCACCCTGAGCACCGAATAGGTGCACCATAATAAATCCAAACTCAAGACCGGAATCAATGAAGGAACAGAAAGAACCCGGTCGACATATAACCGAAAGGAAAACTCAATAACCAACCAAGAAGACAACCGCAAACCGCGGGTAAATGAAATTCCAAACGGATAATAAAACAACAGAACGAAGGATATTGAAGCTAGTTGCTTCGTCACTGCAAGCAAGACGCTGCACGGTACCTGAACGCCAAACTCCTAACTCCTCTCTCCTCGGACGCCAAAGAACCCGGAACGACAAACTCAGGCTAGCTAAACGCGAAGCAATTTCCTGTGCGCTTAGGGCGGGTTTTTGTCTTCAACGCTACTCTCCCGCGCATGCGCATTCTGCTCTTCACGGCTTTTGCCAACCACCGCCAACCACCGCTCACTTCCCTCAATTCGGACGGAATCTTGGCGACCTGCAATGTGTACATGACAGGCATGACACCACCACTGTTCTGGTGGTTTCTTGTTTCTCTGTTTGCGTTAACGAGCACTCTCGTCTGATTGTGAGGCATCTGTTTGTGGCTCTATTTATTATTGGTGGAGGGTACCCTCTATTTGTGAATCTTTCAGCCATCTCACTTATCCTTTGTTGGGCCATTTAAGTGTCAGATACAATGCGTCTAATTCTCATCATTTGTGATGCTGGTAGGTGCGTTTTAAGTGATGGTTGAAGCTGTAGAACGTGCACTTCTCAATTGAGACCTGGAAACAACCATGCAAATATTCATCATGGAGTTGGTTCATTTTTCGCTCTATCAGAGCTACTTCAGATGGAAGGAGGACTGGTTCCTCCAACTTAGCGGTACCTCCATGGGAAATTGCATGGCGCCCTCGTATGCAAACCTGGAAATCGAGAGATTCGAAGAGGAGTACATTTTGTTGAATAAACTATGGAAAAATCAAATCAAAATACATCATCGATACATGGACAATATTTTCATGTTATGGAGCGGTACTAAAGATGAGGCTAACAGAGTCATGGCATCATGGAATACCTTTAATGAACACCTACAGTTTACTAATGGAACCTCAGAGAGACAAGTCACGTTCTTAGACATATTGATTTAAAAAAAAAAAAAGAGAATGGCTTGGAAACTGACATTTATCGGAAAAAAACAGATAGGAACAACCTATTGCACTTTTCAAGTCACCATCAACCATCAGTTAAAACGCACCTACCAGCATAAATGTACTCCTCTTCGAATCTCTCCATTACTAGTAGTGCTTAAGTTTCTACGACCTTTTCGAGTAAATACAACACTGGTGACAGTTTTGATTTTGTTTTTGTTTATCGCGCCCAACACAGGACGCATGTAATCTAATTCAAAATCTTTTTCCATAGATATTATTCAGAAAAACACTTGAATAGTAGTTATCTGTGAGTATTTATCTGCATGATTATCAAGCTACGATTGACTTTATGCACACTGAAACGAGCACCGAGTCATATATCACATTAGTTTCACCCCGCCATGTGCACAATGAATGTCATGTTTCACAAACGATTTTGTACCATATATATGATCACATAAAACACTAGTAACACATTCTGTATTTCTATAAACACACTGTCTTGTATCAATATGTATCATATTTTGAATTGCAGACAATACTCCCTGATGAAGAGCACTGTATTGCTCGAAATGCATTGGAGAGGATGATAAATGCATTCCATTATGAATTTGTTAAGGAGAAAAATAATTCATAAATATGAATGAATACATTCATGAAAGATTCAACCAAACAGTAGTTGTGAAATCATTAAAACCTTTATGGACTAGATGAGAGTGCCCAAAAGGGGGATGCAACCAGGATCAATGGAAGCACTAATGTAGAGTCACAACTGACACACCCACTGTCGGCAAGAGCCATCCCACAGCATTGTTGGATAAGTCCTGTGGCACAGCCTCAAACAAACTAGAGTTAGTCCTTAAAACTATACCAAGGGATAGAGGTTTTATCTGTACATTGAGGGATGCTCATAAATCTGCAAGAATTTCTAGGTTAAAGATGGCTACCTGATTTCCTGGAGGCTTTGGGCCTCGCTGACGCATGGAGAACATACCACCCGGACTCTGTCAACACACGTATTTTTCTGGGACACACAATAGCCTTTCTCGTATAGACTACCTGATCATCCCAGCCTCCCAGGTCACACACAACAATGAGGTTGGGCACATGGCAAGAGGCATCTCAGATCATTCCCCACTATGAGCTCATCTGATGCTGGGGCGGGGTGGAGCAGGCTGAGTGGCTCCCATTAATCCATGGCATCTTCACAACTCCAAAGTACGTAAGGCCCTGCTTTAGGAAATAGATATTTATTTTCAGGACAATGAGGGCACAGTGGGCTCCCCAAACATTTTGGGAAGCCTTTAAAGTTGTCATACGGGGGCAATCCCTCTCACTGATAGCTGGCGCTCGAAAGGAGAAAATGAAAGACCTAGTTGAAATAGAAGAGGCAGTCCTTAAACTGGAAGAGGAGCTGGGAGAGGAAGTTACACAAGAAAAGCTCCATACTCTGCAGCTCAAAAGGGATGAATATAAGGCCATAGCAACTGACAGAGCCAAATCCATGGGGAGAGAACAGGCGGTAGGGTGTACGATCTTGGAGATAAGGGGGGGAAACTTATAGTGTGGCTGGGCAAGAAGGAACTAGCGTCCCGCCTGGTGCCGGAGTTGAGGGATGGAGAAGGACGATCCATAACGGACCCACAAGCTATTGTCGACACATTTGCGAACCACTTTAGTGACATTTACAGCACGCACACTTCCTACACTGAAGCCGACTCACAATCTCTCCTTAGAGACATTGCCCTTCCGGTCCTGTCAGATCAGGACAGAGACTTCCGGGAGAGTGACTTTACAAATGACGAAATCGCATTGGCAGTCAGATGCCTCAGATCGGGTAAAGCGCTCGGCCCCAATGACCTACCAATCGAGCTTTATAAACTAGCCCCAGACAAGCTAGCCCCATATCTGCGAACTATGTTCACAGACAGTAAAGACCAGAGAATAGCCACACTCATCACCATTCACAAGGAGGGTAAACCCAAGACAAATAACGCTTCATATAGGCCTAGCTCTCTCCTTAATGCAGAATCCAAAATCCTTGCTAAACTCCTGGCTAACTGTCTGATCAAAGTTATTAGTGGCATCGTGCACCCAGACCAGTCGGGCTTCATGCCCCAGCGTAATACAGCATTGAATCTCCGGAAGGTACATGGGGTAGTGGGGAGACTAGCAACGATACAAGAGCCGGCGGCCATAGTTTCCCTAGATGCCTCAATGACATTTGATACTATTGAATGGCCCTACCTTTTCGCAGTATTGGTGAAGCTGGGTTTTGGACCTGAATTCATCGGCTGGATTAGACTTTTATTCTCCTAGCCCCTGGCACAAGTTGTAGTGAACAACAAGAAATTGGATTTGTTTAAACTAGGTCGGGGGACCCGTCAGGGTTGCCCACTTTCCCCCCTCATATTCGCTCTTGCATTGGAGCCAATTGCTTCTTGGATTCGGAGCGATCAAGTCATACGTGGCTTACGATGGGCAGAATCATGGGAGGACCGAATTTCGCTATACGTGAATGATATCCTTCTATTCCTCGCCTCTACATGAGCATCACTGATAGCGGTGTTTGACATATTTGCAGGTTTTGGCAGACTCTCTGGAAATTCCATAAAGTGGAATAAGTCCATTCTCTATCTTCTTCACAGTGACCCCCGAGGGTACCCAAGTACTGCCCTATACAACCAACCACAACAGGGTTTAAATACCTGGGGTTGTGAAATCGAACCCACACCTCCGCTACACTAATGACCTGCGACCGCCTCTGCAAAAACTGAAACAGGACATTTCAGCCTGGAAGGCACTTCCCCTCTCCCTGCTGGGTAGGGCAGTGCTATTTTAAATGATGTCCTTGCGTCACTCCCTTTTACGCAGTACCGAACTACCCCGATCCAGTGCCATCCAGCTACTTTAGAGAAATAGAGGGACTATAGAGAGAATTGCTGTGAGAAGGAAAACCCAGAATCACGTTGGCCAAACTCACCATTACCTGGTTTGTTGGTGGCATTAGTCTCCCGGACCTAAAAAAATATTACTGGGCTTCACACCTGGCAGCCATCAACCATGGCATCTACTGCCCCATGGACAATCCAGGTTATGTCATGGACCGCTGGCTCCTCCCAGGGGGAAACTATAACAGAGCCCTCTACTCTAGTCCGTGACTTTTCCCACTTACTGGACCTAACTAAACAGTCAGTGCAGGTCTGACACGCAGCAACAAAAAGTTTGGGATGGGAGCGAAAACTGACGCTGGCGACACTGCTCTGGGACTCGAAGACACTTGGGATCTTTGGAAATCGAAGGGATTCGACAAGTGGGATCTTATCGGGATCTCTATTATTGGAGATCTATGGACAAAGGGAGAAGTAATGTCATTTGACACCATGCAACAGAAATACGAAATTGCGCAGAGTATTTTTGGGGGGCGTGGCCAAGAGCCGATCATGGCGGACGTGTAGCGACAGAGCTCCGTCCATAACCCCTTAAAAACTAGCTGATTATCCTGTCTGCCTGCAGTGCAACCCACCTCAACCTCACACCGGGAGCTTTAACAACCGAGCGGCGAGCGACGGCGGCGAGCAGCACTGCCCGGACCCCTCCTAACATCCTGGTGTGCTGCGGGGCTCGGTGGGGCCCGCTGCGCCGGAGAGAGCCGCGGCCTTGATTAGCCTGGAGGCCCACTTGCTGTTGAATCCCGGCGGGCTGCCGAAGGGGCGCCGGAGACTTGAGAGGGCGCGAGACCGGACGCGCGCCCATGATTAGAGGCTGGCGCTTGATCCTACCGACGCCGCACTGCCACCCCCATCGTCGCTGATGAGTCCGGGGGGCCCGTCTTGAACTATCTGCCCGACCGCGACCGGTGGGGCGGTCGGACTGCTCCTGAGCCCGCTGGTCTGGCGCGGGGGCGACGGCGGCCGCCTGTACACCGGTGAGGACAAAAGCACCGGGAGCACTGAGGAGAGTGCCCTAGCGGCCGGAGGACTGCTGCGACCCTGTGCGACGCCCAGCGGCCTCGCGACCGGCCTTGGCGCTGCGGAGGGGTGGTGGGCGCCATCTTGCCTCCACACTGCCCTATTGAGGCACACAGGGACTGTTATCCCCTGCGGCGCTTGGTGGTGGCAGGGGAGCCGAGGCCCGGGGGAACTGCTGCAACACGGCTCCTGCTCGTTACAGGTCCTGGCCAGCAACATGGGATCTGCCTGAAAAGAGGCTTCTAACTGCAGGTCCGTTTTCGCCGGAGTGGGACTACGGCGCTCCCCTGCCCCTGACGATACCTCCCTCCTGCTGACACCTGCACGAACACACAGCCTCACCGAGACCGGGAAGTCGCCTGTGCGGTGGGTCCTCTGAGGGGCGCAGCTATATCTGCCGGGGCCGCCTCCACGGCCCCAACGTCGTTGATCCTGCCTAGCGCCGAGAGTCCGCCTATCCAATTGCCCTCCTCTCTGTGGCACAGGTGACAGCGTGGACGCACAGAACCCACATCGCGGCGCAGCATAAGCCTCACGGCCGGAGACCGGGCGGCGGGTTCCCCCAACGCCACCCTGCATACTAGATCGATGGAGAGACACAGGGGCAAGGCCCAGGAACACGGTACATCGACGGACATGCAGTCTACCGGCTCGGAGGACCCTTTAGCCTCCTCCAATGTGGAAGTCATCCCTCCAACTGGGAAAGGGTCACAGGACGCCAAACTGGACCTGATCCTAAACGAGATACGGGCCACACGGGAAGCTCTAGAATCACGCATGGATAGCATGGCGACGGGACTCTCCTTGCTTCGAGCGGACCACAATAAACTTGCGGAGAGAGTCTCAGAACAGAAAATTGCGCTGAATGATCTCATACCCCAACAAACGGAACACTCGAAGAAGCTGGAAGGTATGGAGAAACAACTCAAGCAGCTGTGGGACAAGGTTGACGACGCGGAAGGGCGGGCCCGCCGCAACAACGTCCGCATCTTAGGCATTCCGGAACGCAGCGAGGGGAGGAATCCTACGCAATTCGTGGAGGACTGGCTCAGGAAAGTGGTGGGTCCGGAGATCTTACTGCCCTGTACAGTGTGGAGAGGGCGCATAGAATCCCGTCCAAACCGCCGCAGCCGGGCGCGCCCCCACATCCTTTGATCGCACGCCTCCTTCACTACAAGGACCGCGACACAGTGCTGCGCGTGGCCCGAGAGAGAGCGCCGATTCGCTACGAGGACAAGAATATCTCCGTGTATCCTGACTTCACACCCACGGTCCAGCGTGCCCGGTCCTCCTTCCTTGGAGTGAAGCGCAAGCTACGGGAGAGAGACTTGAAATATGCCCTTCTGTTCCCCGCCCGCCTTAAGATTCTGCACGGTAATAAATCGCACTTCTTTGACTCGCCAGAGGAAGCAGCAGAGTGGATGGAAGTAACGCTGACGCCGCCGGCCTCGCAGGACCCATTCACGGCCACCAGAAGGGATGGACGGAAGGGCCACTCGGATCGGAGAAGCACCACTTCTAACACTAGACAAGCCTCATCGCCGGGACCTGCATCGACTGACGGGACCGCTGCAGACCGGCTGGCAGCACGCTCCCCGGTGGCGCAATTGACGGAGGAGGCACTCGCCGCCCATGACGCGGGCACAGCCAGGGGCCTGGTTGGCAACTCTGGCACCCACACCGAGGTGTCGGGGTCGGCGGACAGCCTACAGCTCTTCCCCAAGATCACGGCGCAGATGGCGGAGGACTTTTAACGACGGCGCCATACATGCTCTCCGGGTGGTAATGTATTGAATGTATCACTCTCTGCACGTGGGTGGGTTGCACGAAGGCTTAGTTTACTAGGGGCTACCATGCCACCGCAGACCAGCGCGAGTCAGGCACAGACGGTCTGCGCCCCCCACCGTATGCACATGGTACTGTTTGAATTATGCCCATGTTGGGCATCATGGTTTGGACCTCGAGCCCGTTGGCCTGAGGACCTTAATGTTTGGGGACCAACTGATTGTTTGACACTCTTCTCCTGCAGTAACATGTGCCAGACACGTACACTCACGAGCTCAGCACTGGCGCGTTCCTCGACCAGACATGGGGCCACTTAATGTTTATAATTTGTGCACCTGGAATGTACGGGGCATGGGCTCCATCCACAAGAGGCACAGGATCCTCGCCCAGCTTAACCGCAGGGGAACTATGATAGCCTACCTCCAGGAAACACATTTGAACTGTGCTGAAACTTTAAAGCTACATAAGAAATGGAAGGGTCAACTTTTCGCTACATCCTACTCTGCATTTTCCAGGGGGGCCGCTATCTGGCTCCGTAACTCTGTCCCCTTCAAGCCATTAGAACAAAGAATTGACAAGGAGGGCAGATATGTGTTTGTGCGGGGTTTACTGGATGGGTCTAGTGTTGTACTTGGATGTGTGTATTCGCCAAATTCGAGCCAGTCAGACTTTTTGGCAACTGTTAATGGGGTCCTTGCGGACTGGGCGGATCATCAATGGGTGGTCGGGGGGGATTTCAATGCTGTATTGGATGTCGCGTTGGACAGATCGCACCCCCCACTACACGCCACAGAAAGTAGGAGGCAGGCTGTTGCGCTGGCGCAATGGGCGGAGGGATGGGACCTGGCTGATGCTTGGCGCAGTACACACCTGCAGGACAGAGAATATACCTTCTTCTCCCCACCACACCAACTCCACACCAGGATAGACCGTATATTTTTCTCCCGCTCCGTGCTAGGTTCGGTTGTCCAAGCCCAACACATGGGGAAGACCCTCTCCGATCACAACCCTGTCGAGCTGACTTGGCAATGGGGCCGACAGATGACCCCGATCCCGACTTGGAGATTCCCCACAGACTTGCTAGAGGACACGGTTTTCAGGTCGACTATGGCGGACGCTATCGAGCGTTACTTTGACACAAACAATAATACCGCCAGCTCCCGTCAAATAGAATGCGACACATTCAAAGTCTGTCTCAGAGGGGAGGCAATGGCCACCCGAGTGGGCATGAGGAGGGCAGTGATAGCCGACCTAAAAGACGTGGAGGGCAGACTGGTGTCACTGGAGAGTGAAGCTGCGGGCACGAACACACACTTCACACCACTGCAAGACGCGCATGTGAAACACGCTACACTGCTAGAGGACTTACGATTATTAGACTACAGGGAATACACTACCAGACAGCACACACAGGCGGACAGGTCGGGCCCCCTGCTTGCCCGTATCATACGTGACTCCCCAGTACACCACCCGATCTTGGCAATATTGGACCAAGGCGGCATGCTGACTTCGACCCAAGTAGGAATCAACACTGCATTTAAGGACTATTATACCACACTTTATGGCCCGCACCGCTGCCTCTCGCAGACTGCATTTGAGGGATTTATGAGGGACCTAGAGCTCCCCCGACTCACTGACAGGCAAAGCGACGACTTGAAACGTAGCATTTCTATTGCGGAAATCAGACAGGCAATACGCACACTCCCGAGAAATAAAACCCCAGGAACAGACGGCCTGCCGGCTGAGTTTTATGCCACATTTATAGATCAGCTGGCCCCGCGCTTGCACGCCCTTTATCTGGAGGCACTGCGGACTGACTGTTTGCCACAGTCATCCCTACAAGCTTTGATAACTTCCCTATTAAAGCCGGGTAAAGATGGGATGCACCTGGCTGGCTACAGACCCCTATCTCTCCTTAACACCGATTACAAGATACTGAGTAAGGTACTGGCGACGAGATTGGCACAATACATCCCGCAACTGATCCACCCGGACCAGTGTGGCTTTGTGCCGGGCAGAAGCACGGCTATGAATCTCAGACGACTAGCCCAACTGATACTACGAGACCAGGCAGATGCTGGCTCTGAGGGTTTCATCTCCTTGGATTTGAAGCAGGCCTTCGATTCCCTCAGATGGGACTTCATGTTTGCCTCGTTCACGAAATTCGGGATTCCTCCCGAATTTATAGCGCGGGTCAAACTACTATACACCCACCCCACGGCTCGGGTACGCACATCCAGATGCATCTCAGATCCCCTCGCCATCGCAAGGGGTACCAGGCAGGGATGCCCGCTCTCCCCGCTCCTTATCCTGGCGCTTGAGCCACTGCTATGTAAACTCCGGACGGTGGCCCCCCGCTGCGGAATTCGGAGAGGTGAGACGACGCATATAGTGTCCGCCTATGCTGACGATATTATCCTCTACTTGCATAATGTACAGGGGGACCTGGATCCCATACCTCGCATATTCGAGGAGTTTCGGTCATTATCAGGCCTTACCATAAGCGAACCCAAGTCCTATGGGTTTAACTTTGCTGCTGCAGGCTCGTCTACGCCACTGCTCTTCGCGCCACACACATTTCAAATGGCGGATGCCACCTTCCGATATCTCGGAATACAAGTTTACAGGGACGCCGAAGTCATGATTGACGGCAACCTTGGGAAAGCTATGAGAGCACTTAAATCGCAGATACAATTTTGGTTGACACTACCCCTGTCGGTGGCCGGCAGGATCGCCATTTCCAAGATGGTGATGCTTCCCCGGCTCATCTACTATTTCACTAACCTACCGTTCCTGATCCCTGCCACGACGTTCAAGGCACTCGATACCCTCCTCACGGAATTAATATGGGGACAAGGGCGGAGGCGCATCGGCCTAGCTAAGCTACAGCTTACCTCTGGCGCCGGAGGTATGGGGGTACCGGACTTCAGGGCTTACAACTTTGCTTGCCAACTGCAATGGCTGGCTTATTGGCTTGCGGGTCGGAACTTACATGAGATCGACATGACAGAGGGAGATCGTTCCAAAGGGAAGATCCATGTCTTACTGTTACCTTACTCGGAACTGCCGAGGGACACCCCGCCGCTCCTCCGACTTGCGGTCCACTACTGGCGGAAAGCAGTGAAATACACGGCTCCGCTGACTTCCTATGCCCCCACAATACCACTGCTGGGTATTCCTCTGAGGTCGGGCCCGCTCACAAACCTCAAACTCGTGCCATGGCACGACGCGGGCGTGTACCACATAGGTGACCTTTTTGCTGAGGGACAGCTGTTGTCCTTTGAAGACCTCAGGACCACACACGGTATCCCCCCGGGATCATTCCTCCTACATGCTTGACTCCGCCGTTATGTAACGGACAGGTGGGCGCCTGAAGGAATAGAACCAGCCTTGAACCCCTTACTGACGATGCAGTATCTCATGGGGACGGGGAGCCATCTAACTAAATGGCTCACTGCTGGCATTAGAGCGGGGAGGGCGACTTCACTATTGCCTCTCAAGACCAAGTGGGAGGGCGATATAGGGAGGCCCCTGCGAGACAAGGAATGGGAGCGGATCCTTCTTTTCCCTAAAAAAGTGGCTAGGAACCCCAAATTCAAGTTCATACAACTGATGGTCCTGCATAGAGCGTATTTAACACCTCACCGTCTCCACATTATGTTCCCTAACGCGGTTGACACGTGCCCTAGATGCGCTTTGGCTGATGCGTCGCTGACACACATGTTATGGCACTGCCCCAAACTGGGCTACTATTGGACAACTGTTAACGAATCACTCACGGAAGCAGGTGCCTTAACACATTCGCTCACCATGGAGTATGCACTCCTAGGGCTGGGCCCAGCAGCGCGTAAGAGGAGCGTAACGGCACATTTTGCAGACATAGCCATGGTATTAGCGAAACGTGCCATCACAATGAGATGGAAGTCACCCAAACCGCCTGACCCTGACTTATGGAAAACGGAGGTGATACGTTGGGGCAAAGCGGAGGGTGAAGTGCTACAGCGTGAAGAACGCAGGGGCCTCAGAAAAACACCGATTTCTCTGGACTGGTTTACTATTTTGGGGAGGTTTGAGATGGGGAGTGATGAAGAGTCTGATGTTTCGATACCCGTAAACTGAATTGTGTTCTCTTGCCACTGGGCTTGCATGTACCGTGAACGGACAGGGTGCACTTGACTATGATACGGGGTATCCCGTGTAACAATTGACTGAGCCACTATCTGGATGTTAGGGACAACGTGATTGATTAGATCTGCTCTGTGAGTGTGGACTGGTGCTAATTGCAATCTATATATGTAAATTAAGAGTGTCTTGGGTGGGGTTCTTTCTACGGGTGGCGGGTGGGAATGTTTTCTTCTGGGGGTTTGTTCAATTGCTTGGATTCTCTGCAAACTCTGAAAAATACAATGTACCTGCTCTTGTTGAGCCTGGAAGAGCTCCCTTACTCTTGTTTTCCACAGACTGAGAAATATTATGTGTTGCTGCTCTTACCACTATGCTAATAAAAAGATTTTCCCCCAAAAAAATTGCGCAGAGTATTTTTGATATTTTCAGGTCCGTCGTGCCTTACAATCCTGTATTCCTAAAGGGTCACTCCTCCACAATACACACCCCTCGAGGTTAGATTACTCGACTGCTATCTACCAGAGAAAACGGTCTCACTCACATACAAGACACTGATAAACAACACTGGGACTTCCCTCCAAGCAGCAAGAGAGAGGTGGAAGGGGGATGGCCTCGAACTGGATGATGAGCAATGGCAGGAGGCACTTGCCTCTCCACGAGATGTAGCAATCTCGGCTAGATTGAGGCTTGTTCAGTTGAAAATATTACATAGGATATATGTCACTGGGCCCTGTTTAGTTCGCATGGGGAGGACACAGGGAGGAGAATGTAGACAACAGTGCGGTGGCGAGGGCACTTTCATGCATATCATATGGGAGTGTGAGCACATTCAATCATACTGGAGAAGGATACACACTGTTCTCAGTGAAGTGCTCGAATTGGAAATCCGACTAGAGGCGAAGAGGTGCCTCCTAAATGTATAGGAGCCCACACATCCGAGTAGAATGGGTATGGTTTGTGTCACTATCGTTCTCATGGTGGCAAAATGGAAAATAGCCCAAATGTGGGGAGCCACAACCACGCCAACAGTAACGGACTTGAAAAAGCACATGGACTGGTGCTTGTTTCATGAAAAGACAGTATACCTCGCTATGGGCTGCCCGAAGAAATGGTTACTGATATGGGGGGTCTTGCAATTCCTACTGGGGGGAGATTTGTACTCCATCGCGGGAGTCTCCTATTAATGACATACCACCGCCTTAATCGAAATGTTCATAGTGTTGTTGCGACTCAGATCAACCCATACCATGATCAATATTGTGTGACTGATTGTCGTTTCCTCTCATGTGTATAATGTCAACCTATCATATGCTATTTTGCTGATCTATGTTACTCAATAAAAAGAATTATAAAAAAAATTGAAAAAGAATTATAAATGTTTTTTAAAAAGAATGTGCCATCCTTGCTTCCTAGCAAGGAGGAAGACCTGAATCATTTAAAGAACAAAACGGTTCATTGACTGGAGAAAGTGGCGGACTGGGCCAAAAGTGAGGATTTAATGTTGAACGGGTGTCATGGGTGTTAATGCTACCCCAAAATATTTGTGAGCCAATTGCCCACTTTACTGAGTAAGTGCCATGTAGCCATAATAGTACATCTGTTTATGGTAGCCTCTTTTGGAATATCGCCGGTTTGTACTATATTATCTATGCGATTTCTATATAAATAAAAACGCTATTGCAACAAACTTCGCTGTGGTATAGTCTGCTGTCTGTCTGATATCTCTCAACCCTTTTTTTTCATAGCCATTGTGCATTAAGTCTACTATAATTCATCCCTCATCAGCCCACAGGAGCCGTTGTTTTCTCTAATAGTCCTTACACCCAGGCTCCCAGTGAGTAGGGTTCCCTTGTCTCCCTGTTTAGTCCAAAGAGCAATGCATAGCAGGAAACGCTGCAGCACTCCAGAAATGACCTCCCATGACAACTGACCATGGATCTGGCTGGGGGGGGAAACAAGGTGCTGAACATAGAAGGAAGGGGAGGGAGGGAGGGATGTAAAAAGTTGCGGTGACAGCTGAAGTTAGGATTGGCACTTTTTTTTCTGTTAAAAATAACAGATATTTGTTCAGTTGTTCAGTTCTGAAATCGGGGCTTAAAAATTGCATTTTAACACAAATTAGTGCAGACTTCAAGATCTGCTGTATTTCTTGTCAACTGTCATTATCGTTTATAAATATATATGTATGTATACGGAAATACTTTTGTACTTTTGAAGTGATTGAATAATGTATGCTTTTATTTACTGTTAGATATCATATTATGTATCATCATGCCTTGCCCTTAGCCCCGCCCCTAGCCCCGGCCACTTGACACACCTCTAGCTCCTTTTAATGAGTACCTGCACTTTTTTCCCATTTAAAACACTGAGCGTACCAGATAATGCCTCCACGTAACTTATTAGTGTCAGCTGTCAGGGTGTTCCCGCATTCGCCTGACCAGCCTCAACGCAGCAATACAATGGCAACGTGATTCAAACCGAGCGTGTAAAGGATATACTTTCTGGTACATTTTGAAAGATGCTGAGTTTACAAACTCAACCCCAGCAGTGCCTTTTCCTCCTGGCAGCTCTGAAGTAATGTCTGCTGCCCCAGAGGACGCTGGTAAATCAGTACTCTGCGTTTTCTTTGGTATACGATGGATTTTGCATTCCAGAAAGTATGTGTTACCTTCGATTTAATACACAGTAGGCTTTGTCATTGCCAAAGTTCTTTCTTGGCGTTGATTGAGAAGAGCATTTCCTGGTAAACCAAAATGCGCCAAGGATCACAAGAACACATTGAGATTGGCATTACTATCAAGTTTCAAGGTAGCTCGAAGGTTCAATTTAGCATTATGTACTTTTCCTGGATTTCAAAATCGACTCATGAAAGGGCAATCGTCAGAACGGCTTCTGATGGGACTCTTGCCATCTTACGTAGTGAAAAATTGTGGACCAGTACAGTTGTATGCCCGAGCTCACCTACAAGCCTACGCTGAGAGTGGTGACCCTGTGGAATCGCTTTATGGTTACCATAGACAACAGAATACCAGAATATTATAACGGAAGCGCAGCAACACAGAAAATGTTTTTAAACTTCTGAATTCACCCCTGATGGTTGTAATGATATGAAAAAAATCTTTTTTTTTTGGACATCGAACATCTGGTATTTCAGTTCAGTGACAATATAGCTTTGGGGAATGGGAGGGGCAGCCCAGACCACCATCACCGCGTTTGTGTCAAAAGGCTGCTTTATTGAAACAGGTGCATATCACATATAATTGACCCTGAGCCTTGCACCTTCCTAAACTAAACCTCAATATACAAAAGAGTTACCTATTTTAAACTGCACCCCCACCCCTAAATGCCCCCCTTCACAAACTTAAACCAGAAAGGTTCTACCTCTTCCTGGGCTAAACATACTCACTTGATACCTTTAACCTACCATACAGTTTTAATGCAACTATTAACCTCTAACTAAGTTAACTTGTTAATGAACCTTAAACGTTCTGCCTCGTCCAGGTGTGCGCTTGCCTACCCGTTCCCTTTCAGCCTGGATTGCTGCTGTCAACAACAATAAACTTGGCTAACCCATGCCAACTTCTCGGCCAACCACCCATGCACCTGCTTCAGGCGACAACTTACATATTCCATAACCTCGTTGCACACCTGTTCCACCAAAGCTGATCCAAATAAGCCAAAACAAACTGAGCAAACCCTAACCTCCTGAACATAGGGATGGGAGGGTGGGGTAAAGCTTCTTTGTCTAAATGCCAGCCACTGCATTACGACTTACAAAATGGTGTCTGGCAATCTAAAATGGCTGTATATATTCTAACAGCCCAACAAAGTGTAATGTAGCCCAAAACTCGCCGTATTGGCCGGGCTGCACCAGTCCCCAAATGTACTCGGGGGCAGACCTCCTGGTGGTCGACTGCCACCTCAAGACTCCATTCCGTAAAGGCAATTCATGTTATCTGTTTGCCTCCTTGTTAAATGGCTATTATCGAATTGCATTCTGTCCCAGTTGCTGCATTAATATATCTTTAGAGTAGAGTGACGGTTGAATAACAGCAGTTTGAACATAGGCACGGGACAGACGCTCGAGCTTTTACCTACACACGCCCATCAACGTCAATGTCTCCGTCCTCTTTGCTAGATGTTAGCCACCCGGCCTGCGTGCTTGCAGCAATCTATGCAATGACACGCACATCAATGCAGTGGGACCCAGGGCCGGACTGGCCATAGCGGGCACCGGGCAATCCCCCGGGGGCCGGTTTTGGGTCCCAGGGGGCCGTTTTTGTTACAGGGCCGTTTTTGCAGCAAGCACTTTGCCAGGGCCGGTTTTGGTTCCCAGTCTGGCCCTGGTGGGATCTACTGGATCTCAAGTGTCTGCGCTCATGCTTTCAGGTATTTCCTTTTTAAAAACGCCTGTCTACTTCGGGCACCTGCACAGTCTGTATCAGCACCAACTAATGGTTTTTCAACTTAATAAATCAGTCTATATATTCTAAATCTGATTATAGTAAACCAAGGTTTGAAGTGGAAACTATATTTTTCTATGCTAGGTACACCTTGATGTGAGAGCATTATACGACATGTTTTTTTCATTCTTAAGTAGTGGTTCAAATAGCTGATATTTTTGTTAAAGCAGTCATTTCAGCTCTCAATTTGGCGAATTGCAAGATCCGCATTCAGTAGTTTACGTCAGAATGTAAATTTTGTCTCCAAATTGATGCTTATATTTTAATGTGGATTAATGTTTGTGGATGGGTATACCTGCTGTTTTGCAGCTTGTGTACTATGTATTCTGTACGTCAAGTGTTACACATGTGACAAAGCGCCAGGATTAATTTAACATTTTACACATCTGATTGCACATGTATTCATGATACGGTTTAAGATTTGTTTTCTTTATGGGTGTGCCGATTGTTTTGCGTGAGTGAAGCATGTGAATACAAAGATGTGTGTTCAGTGTGCAAACTCAAATGAGTGCCACATTTCTACACCCTTAACTGCTCCTGATTCTATTGTGGCAACTTATTTTCCCATGTTGCTAAGGATTTAGTTCCGTGTCTGTTAAGGCACATTTTGCCTCCTCCCTCACTGAAGATTTTCAGGGATTTTGCACCCTAGATTTGGTTGCATCCTATGGGTCACAGTGATGTCCCTCATTGGTCAATCGCTCCTAGGGCTGCCTGTGTGCCTGCTTACATTAAGGTGCGCTGTGTTACATATGTTGCAGTGATCTTCTATTTGCAGGTTGAGATGCACATGCAATATGCTTCAGCATTTAGAAAGGTTAGAGTTTTGTTGCACTCTGTTTTACGATGCTCACCTTCGGTGGTTGAGCTTTGCATGGGATGCATCGTCCTCCCTCACTGGTAAGGAGCTATAGTTAGGGTCATGTTGCATTGCACCCTGAACTTGCAAAAGTCCATCCTCGATAGTTAAGGAAACGTACCGATATACTCAGCGGCGTCACGCGGGGGGGTGCCGGGGTGCGGATGACACCAATCTAGTTAGTTAGCTGCCTGGCCACTAGTGCTGCTTTAGTGCAAGCGCACGCCACCGCGCCACGCACGCACGCACCGCACCAGATGTATGTGATGATCGTCACTGGTGCGATGCGGATGGGCGCTGCGCTGCGTACCCAGCAGTTTGTGGGTCCCAGGGCCATCAATCTTTAGCGCTACCAATGACGGCCCTGGGACAGCCCCCATGCGCTGTGCGCACCTGCTCTGATGTGTCATGGCGGTCACGCACCCTCCAGGGAGGAGACGAGAGTGCGTGCGCGGTGCATTGTGAGAATAAAGAATTAATACCGACGACATCAGACTGCACCACCATCTTCTCTGTTCTTTGATATCGCGATTTGCGAGTGTCGTGGTGGTCTCCCCTTCAAATTTGGGACGGTGAGAGGGAGGAAAATAATATCATTTATTTATTAATATGAATACTGCATGAACGTTAAAAATGTGGCAGTGCAGTGGCACACAAATGAACTGATCAGATTCAGTACATGCTTTTTTTTACTGGCACAAACGAAAACACGGCCCTCTTCGGGCGGGTCTACTAGTGCACCAGGCTAAAGCTTTCTTCCTTCCTTGGGCAGTCATGATAGGCCTGGGGACTGCGCGGTAATGGCATCTTGTTTGCTTTGATACTTGCACAAGTGCCACCATTGCCTACGAACGTAACGTTTGTTCTTGTGCTTGAGTGTCTACCATATATTGCAGTATTATACCTCTTCTAATTGTACTTTGTTTTCTCTCGAGCAGACTTCACTTTAAAATAGTTTATTGGGATTAGACTGTATACACCTGGTGCAGAGATCTTTGTTTGCCCAACAAATTCCAAAGCATTGTAGCTGTAAGATAACTTTGGTGGTGAATACACTTGCTGGCGAGATCGGTGTGCAGTCTAGTTACAGGCCTGACACATACAATGTATAAAGAGTTAATGTCCCAGCTGCAAAGTGAAGCATGCACCATGCAGGTCACAGATTTTTTTTTTTTTTTAAAAGACCTTTATTTACATTTGCACATTGACACAGCGCTTAGCCTACAACCCTGGGGGCCGGCCACGATAAGTATAGCAACAAGCAACGGTACAGGAGATACATAGCCAATCAGCCGACACCCCTGAAGTCTGGCGGTGAAATATCGATGCATGCGTATAGTTGCCAAGGTCGAAATCAGGATAGTCAATAGGTCTATGGAATTTTGTGTTTATTATACTATGGTGCAGTGTTTGTAGAAACTATTCGAAGAAAAACAAATGAAACAATAACATTCACACAAGGCATAAGAGAGTTGAGGGTACAGTCATGGGACCATATTTCGGCGCTCAGTAACCATATTATATACTTTGCAATTACAATTCTTCATGGGAAGGGGGCAGTGAGGAAACCTAAAACAATACTGTATCATTTAATAGGTGGAATGTCAATCAAGGGGACAAGGTTACGTCAGGGAACAACTCTTGCGGGGGGGTACAGATATTGCCACGATAAGTGTTCCATTGAGACCAGATCCTACCCCATTTCTTGGGCCTACCATGACCAAAACTCGACCATATCCGGACACTCCCATAGGATGTGAAGGAAGGTACCAGTCACACCACATCCACGCTTACACAGAGCATCCAAAGTGTAACCCATGCGGACCAGACTCGGACCAGTGACATACACGCGGTGGAGGATCTTGAGTTCAACAAATCTGAGGCGAGAGGATATAGCAACCTCCTTCGGCGAGGACAGAGCGGACTGCCAGTCCTCATCATCTATTTCTAGACCATCTGAAATCCATAAGGCCCTCAGGCGCACAAGCAGGTCAGCCCTATTGTTGATCATCTTCTTGTAAATCAGTGAAACCGTGCTATCGGGCACATATCCATCCAGGATGCGATCCTCCAGGGGTGAGGATTCGGGGATGTCTGTGCCGACAGTAAAGACTGACAACAGGGCGTGCCGGACCTGAGCGTACCTGAAGTATTCTCTGTCCCCGAGTTCATACTCCATTTTGAGCGCCTCAAAGGTCTTAACGTCACCTTTAGACCAAAGATCCCCCACCCTAGAGATCCCTATCAAATCCCATTAAATCCTTTTGTTCGCCACAGGTTACCCAGAATTTCAGAGTCATACAACGGGGTCGCACGAGTTAGTCTGTCATTCCATCCCAGAGCCGCAGTCGCATTATGCCACACACGCACAGCAGTTTTAGTGGGTCCTGCAAGTGTTCTGATGAGCCTCTTGGAGTACAGTGCCCTATTGAAAGTCCCCCCGGTAGAAGATGCCTATCCATGGCAAAGGCCGGGGCAGGTCCGGGGGCATATGTTGCGTGGTTAACCGCACTCAACTGGGAGGCCCAGTAGTAGCGTCTGATGTCGGGAAGGGCAATGCCCCCGTCATACCACGGAAGCGTGAGTTTAGACAGGGCTATGCGAGCACGGCCGTCCCAGACGAGTTGCCCCTGTAAACTCTCCACCTCTCGGAAATAACCCGAAGGGACAAGGTCAAAGGAGTTCTGGAGAGCATACAAAAATCTGGGCAGCGACATCATTTTGAATAGAGCCGCACGACCGAGCGGTGACAGTGGCAGACGACGCCAGCGTGTAACATCCAGCTTCAGTCGTTGAAGAGGAGGCAGTAGATTACGCTCATGGCGAACGGCAGGGTCCAAGGAGATATGTATCCCCAGGTATTTGAAGCCGGTCTCCGATACTTGAATTGGAAATCTACGTGGCAACGGGGGAAAACCACCAGCCAAAACGTAGACACAGGATTTGGTCCAATTGATAATGAGACCCGAGTTCTTCCAGAAGGATGCAAGAACATCGAAGAGCGCATTCAGGGACTTCTTAGGGGAGATAAGATATAAAAGGATGTCATCTGCGTATAGCGAGATACGATCCTCGAAGTCAGGAGTCCACCGAATGCCCTTTATAGAAGGTTCCCATCGGAGCCATTCCGCCAACGGCTCTAGCGCGAGGGCGAAGAGCAATGGGGACAACGGACAACCCTGCCGAGTGCCGCGTCCGAGCGTGAAAACACCGGACACCTTCCCGTTAACCACCACCTGAGCGAGGGGCATCTCATAAAGAAGTTTCACCCACGCGATGAACACGGGACCGAACCCACATTTTGTGAGGGCCGCCCAAAGATAGGGCCATTTAATGGTATCAAAAGCCATGGTTGCGTCCAAAGAAGCCAAAATGGCCGGCTCATTACGAGTTCCGGCCCTCGCGAGAACTCCGTGGAGTCTCCGAAGATTAAGGGCGGTGTTTCGATGAGGAATGAAACCCGACTGATCCGGATGGATCAGGTCCCCGATCACCTTAATCAAACGATTAGCTAACAGTTTAGCTAGAATTTTGGGTTCGGCGTTAAGAAGGGATATGGGTCTATACGAGGCACACCGATCTTGAGGCTTACCCTCCTTATAAATTACCACGATGGTGGCAAGGCGCTGATCAGCGGGAAGAGAACCCGAATCCAAGGCCTCAAGGAACATGCCCTTCAGGTAGGGCGCCATTTTGTCGGGTCGTAGTTTGTAAAGTTCGATGGGTAATCCATTGGTGCCCATGGCTTTACCGGAGCGTAGGGAGCGTATGGCCCCCGCCAATTCGTCCGGCGTAAGGGGCGGATCCATAAGGTCCCTGTCCACCTCAGAAGGACAGGGCAATGCAATATCACGGAGTAACAGCCGGGAGTCCTCCTCATCCCTATCGCAGACCGAAGCATACACTGTTTTAAAGTGGTCGGCAAAGCACTCAACAATCCCAGCCGGGTCAGTGACACACACTCTCCATCAAGCCTCTCAATCACAGGGACAACACGATTCACTCTTTCTTTCTTGTCCAACCACGCAATCAATTTACCAGTCTTGTCACCAACATCATACAGCCTGCCCTGCTGCTCTCTGCTCATCACCTTCGCAGCATCAGTAACAACAGCTCGATAGTCGGCCTGTTTCAGGCTGAGTGAATTAAGTTTTGGGCGTGTCACCCCTGTATCAAGCAAAAAACACAGTTGATGGACAGAATGTAGAACAATGTCATACATTCACCCCAGTACAAGGATCTGGGCCTAAATCCATCGTTTTTTTGCACTCCACACACCCTGGGTTAGACACTGGCTATATGCAAATCAGCTCTGACCCTGTGCCTCATGGGAACAGTCCAGTCCGAACTACCAAGCCATGTCTTTCCCAGACCGGAATCAAGCATCCAAGGACCGGTTTCTGGCTATCAGCCTTCATCAGCCTGGATAGCTTGACTCCAGTGGTGTGGAGAGCCTGGGACTCACGTCTGAGCATACCCAGCCCACTCGGGGTGAAAATTGCAAAAAACACAGTTGATGGACAGAATGTAGAACAATGTCATACATTCACCCCAGTACAAGGATCTGGGCCTAAATCCATCGTTTTTTTGCACTCCACACCACCCTGGGTTAGACACTGGCTATATGCAAATCAGCTCTGACCCTCTGCCTCATGGGAACAGTCCAGTCCGAACTACCAAGCCATGTCTTTCCCGGACCGGAATCAAGCATCCAAGGACCGGTTTCTGGCTATCAGCCTTCATCAGCCTGGATAGCTTGACTCCAGTGGTGTGGAGAGCCTGGGACTCACGTCTGAGCATACCCAGCCCACTCGGGGTGAAAATTGCAAAAAACACAGTTGATGGACAGAATGTAGAACAATGTCATACATTCACCCCAGTACAAGGATCTGGGCCTAAATCCATCATTTTTTTGCACTCCACACCACCCTGGGTTAGACACTGGCTATATGCAAATCAGCTCTGACCCTGTGCCTCATGGGAACAGTCCAGTCCGAACTACCAAGCCATGTCTTTCCCAGACCGGAATCAAGCATCCAAGGACCGGTTTCTGGCTATCAGCCTTCATCAGCCTGGATAGCTTGACTCCAGTGGTGTGGAGAGCCTGGGACTCCGAAACCGGTCCCAGGATGCTTGTTTCCGGTCCAGGGAAGACATGGCTTGGCAGTTCGGGCTGCACTGTTCCCATGAGGCACAGGGTCAGACTGATTTGCATATAGCCATGTCTGAACTGGGGTGGCTGAGTGAACTAAAGAATGGTGATGGATTAAACCCAGATCAGTTGACTGGGGGTGAGTGTTTGATTTGTTCAAACGCTCCGTCCATCATCCCCTTTTGTATCGCTTTGTTCGCCCTAAGTTTGGCAGGGTATGCTCAGACGTGAGTCCCTTGTTCACTTGGCCACTGGATTCAAGATAGCCTGGCTGATGAGGATTATGAATCCGAAACCGGTCCCAGGATGCTTGTTTCCGGTCCAGGGAAGACATGGCTTGGCAGTTCGGGCTGCACTGTTCCCATGAGGCACAGGGTCAGACTGATTTGCATATAGCCATGTCTGAACTGGGGTGGCTAAGTGAACTAAAGAATGGTGATGGATTAAACCCAGATCAGTTGACTGGGGGTGAGTGTTTGATTTGTTCAAACGCTCCGTCCATCATCCCCTTTAGTATCGCTTTGTTCGCCCTAAGTGTGGCAGGGTATGCTCAGACGTGAGTCCCTTGTTCACTTGGCCACTGGATTCAAGATAGCCTGGCTGATGAGGATTATGAATCCGAAACCGGTCCCAGGATGCTTGTTTCCGGTCCAGGGAAGACATGGCTTGGCAGTTCGGGCTGCACTGTTCCCATGAGGCACAGGGTCAGACTGATTTGCATATAGCCATGTCTGAACTGGGGTGGCTGAGTGAACTAAAGAATGGTGATGGATTAAACCCAGATCAGTTGACTGGGGGTGAGTGTTTGATTTGTTCAAACGCTCCGTCCATCATCCCCTTTTGTATCGCTTTGTTCGCCCTAAGTGTGGCAGGGTATGCTCAGACGTGAGTCCCTTGTTCACTTGGCCACTGGATTCAAGATAGCCTGGCTGATGAGGATTATGAATCCGAAACCGGTCCCAGGATGCTTGTTTCCGGTCCAGGGAAGACATGGCTTGGCAGTTCGGGCTGCACTGTTCCCATGAGGCACAGGGTCAGACTGATTTGCATATAGCCATGTCTGAACTGGGGTGGCTGAGTGAACTAAAGAATGGTGATGGATTAAACCCAGATCAGTTGACTGGGGGTGAGTGTTTGATTTGTTCAAACGCTCCGTCCATCATCCCCTTTTGTATCGCTTTGTTCGTCCTAAGTGTGGCAGGGTATGCTCAGACGTGAGTCCCTTGTTCACTTGGCCACTCGATTCAAGATAGCCTGGCTGATGAGGATTATGAATCCGAAACCGGTCCCAGGATGCTTGTTTCCGGTCCAGGGAAGACATGGCTTGGCAGTTCGGGCTGCACTGTTCCCATGAGGCACAGGGTCAGACTGATTTGCATATAGCCATGTCTGAACTGGGGTGGCTGAGTGAACTAAAGAATGGTGATGGATTAAACCCAGATCAGTTGACTGGGGGTGAGTGTTTGATTTGTTCAAACGCTCCGTCCATCATCTCCTTTTGTATCGCTTTGTTCGCCCTAAGTGTGGCAGGGTATGCTCAGACGTGGGTCCCTTGTTCACTTGGCCACTGGATTCAAGATAGCCTGGCTGATGAGGATTATGAATCCGAAACCGGTCCCAGGATGCTTGTTTCCGGTCCAGGGAAGACATGGCTTGGCAGTTCGGGCTGCACTGTTCCCATGAGGCACAGGGTCAGACTGATTTGCATATAGCCATGTCTGAACTGGGGTGGCTGAGTGAACTAAAGAATGGTGATGGATTAAACCCAGATCAGTTGACTGGGGGTGAGTGTTTGATTTGTTCAAACGCTCCGTCCATCATCCCCTTTTGTATCGCTTTGTTCGCCCTAAGTGTGGCAGGGTATGCTCAGACGTGAGTCCCTTGTTCACTTGGCCACTGGATTCAAGATAGCCTGGCTGATGAGGATTATGAATCCGAAACCGGTCCCAGGATGCTTGTTTCCGGTCCAGGGAAGACATGGCTTGGCAGTTCGGGCTGCACTGTTCCCATGAGGCACAGGGTCAGACTGATTTGCATATAGCCATGTCTGAACTGGGGTGGCTGAGTGAACTAAAGAATGGTGATGGATTAAACCCAGATCAGTTGACTGGGGGTGAGTGTTTGATTTGTTCAAACGCTCCGTCCATCATCCCCTTTTGTATCGCTTTGTTCGCCCTAAGTGTGGCAGGGTATGCTCAGACGTGGGTCCCTTGTTCACTTGGCCACTGGATTCAAGATAGCCTGGCTGATGAGGATTATGAATCCGAAACCGGTCCCAGGATGCTTGTTTCCGGTCCAGGGAAGACATGGCTTGGCAGTTCGGGCTGCACTGTTCCCATGAGGCACAGGGTCAGACTGATTTGCATATAGCCATGTCTGAACTGGGGTGGCTGAGTGAACTAAAGAATGGTGATGGATTAAACCCAGATCAGTTGACTGGGGGTGAGTGTTTGATTTGTTCAAACGCTCCGTCCATCATCCCCTTTAGTATCGCTTTGTTCGCCCTAAGTGTGGCAGGGTATGCTCAGACGTGAGTCCCTTGTTCACTTGGCCACTGGATTCAAGATAGCCTGGCTGATGAGGATTATGAATCCGAAACCGGTCCCAGGATGCTTGTTTCCGGTCCAGGAAGACATGGCTTGGCAGTTCGGGCTGCACTGTTCCCATGAGGCACAGGGTCAGACTGATTTGCATATAGCCATGTCTGAACTGGGGTGGCTGAGTGAACTAAAGAATGGTGATGGATTAAACCCAGATCAGTTGACTGGGGGTGAGTGTTTGATTTGTTCAAACGCTCCGTCCATCATCCCCTTTTGTATCGCTTTGTTCGCCCTAAGTGTGGCAGGGTATGCTCAGACGTGAGTCCCTTGTTCACTTGGCCACTGGATTCAAGATAGCCTGGCTGATGAGGATTATGAATCCGAAACCGGTCCCAGGATGCTTGTTTCCGGTCCAGGGAAGACATGGCTTGGCAGTTCGGACTGCACTGTTCCCATGAGGCACAGGGTCAGACTGATTTGCATATAGCCATGTCTGAACTGGGGTGGCTGAGTGAACTAAAGAATGGTGATGGATTAAACCCAGATCAGTTGACTGGGGGTGAGTGTTTGATTTGTTCAAACGCTCCGTCCATCATCTCCTTTTGTATCACCCCTGTATCAAGGTCACCCTCCAGTGCAGTTATCTCAGATTTGAGGCGCACGAGCTCCTCATTCTTTGCTTTTTTGGCAGCAGCAATAAGCGAAAGAGAGCAGCCACGGATAACAGTTTTGAAGGCCTCCCACAGTGAAACAGAAGAAGAAACAGAACCCACATTTTCATTGAAGTAATGGTCCATAGCTTTAACAAGTTCGGAACGGGTTTGGGGGATTCAAAAGTACCAAGGGTTGATAGGAGCAATTCTGCCTACACTACCCACCCCTACCACAAACCGAAGCCACAATGGGGAATGGTCAGAAATACCCCTGGGAAGACGGCGGACCTCGCTGATCGACGTGGCCTGGTCAGACGGCATGAGAAAATAATTCAGTCTGGAGAGGCTACCATGTACCCCAGAGTGGAAGGTGTATTGAAGCCGTGATGGGTGCATCAATCTCCAACTATCAATAAGCCCAAAGGTATCTAGAAAGTCACTCGGCCACATATGAGACTAATGCAGGTCCCTGGGAGGAAAGCGATCAGCTGTACCGGAAACAACAGAGTTAAAGTCCCCACCGAGGATAAGAAGACCCTCAGGCAGTCCCAAGATGACCCTGCACAAATCAGCATATGTGGAGGCCTGTAGGCCCGGGGGACGTATATCGTAAGAATAGACAGTGTCTTCCCTTCCCATCTACCCGTGAGTGCGGCATAACGCCCCCTATTATCAAGTATGACTGTATCTATTTCCAGGGGAGAGAAGACCGGATAAGAATGCCAACTCCCCTGGAGCCAGAGGTGAAGCCAGAATGAACGGCTAGGTGGTAACCACGCCTGTTCATGGCTCGACACGTATTCCCTATAAGATGCGTTTCCTGTAGAAGAACAACATCAGGGGAGTGGCGTCTAAGGAACTGCAACACTACCCCTCGTTTTATCCTGTCTCTTAATCCATTAACATTCCATGATAAGAGTCTCAACTCCCCACCCCCCATCCCCTAGAAGAGATCAAACACCATGCACACTGAACCCCAAGACCGAAGCAGTTAGAAAAAACAATTTGATGCCCTGTGTAAAGAAACAACAAAACAAAACCCCCCCCACCACCCCCAAGGCGAACCCGTTACAACACCCCCCACCCTGCACCCCTGCATAAGACTCAAGAGCCACCCCAACTCGCAGTGTGCCTGTCGCCCCCTCAAACCCCATTCTACACGAAGAACCTCGGAGGAGGAAGAGTCCCCTTTCACCCCCGCCACCCTCAGGCCAACCAATATGGAAAACAAAAGAATCATTGTTCAAACTCAGCTGATAAGATTAGAAAGCTCAGACGTCAGGTCCCACAAGTCACTCTTGGTCCGGCGAACCACCATCGGCGCCGCCGGGGTGCTCAGCACGATCATCCCTTTTTGCCAAAGAGTCAAGCCAGTCACTGACACTGTCCGGTCGGTCGAAGAAAAACGTTTGTTCCCTGTACTCAATACGAAGTCTGGAGGGAAACAACATGGCGTACTTGAGGCCCAAGTCCCGCAACCGTCTCTTAACTCCCTGGAATCCCATTCTCTGCTTCTGAACAAACGGGGTAAATTCTGGGTAGAAGTCCACAGTGGCATTCTCGAACTGCACAGGGCCCTTCTTCCGAGAAGCTTGCAGGATGGCGTCTCGGTCCCTGAAATGGAACAGCCTGGCAACGATAGGTCTCGGGGGGGCCCCCGGCTTAGCCTTCCCGCCTGGAACTCGATGAGCGCACTCAACCGCAAAGAATTTAGTGAGTCCAGCGGGAGCTAGATAATTGGAGACTAGATCTTCCACCAGGAGGTCGGTTGCTGCAGATTTGGGATTTTCCGGGACCCCAATTATACGCACATTATTGCGGCGGGCCCTATTTTCGTAGTCCTCCAGACGACGAGTCACCATCTCATGGGAAGAACGCAAGTTCCCGATCTCGGTCTGGATGTCGGTAACATCAGTCGTCAGACTGGAAGTCTTGAGGTGCAGCGCCTTGACCCTCTTGTTGGTCTTCGCCAGGTCCGCTCGAATCAACGTTACATCCACTGCCACTGTGTCGATTTTGGAGGCAAGAGCCTCATATTGTTGTCCCATGGAGGCCTTCATACTGTCAATGGCTTCCATGACATCTTGCAGCGACACTTCCGACGTAGCAGCGGAGGCAGCCTTAGGATCATCAGGCGTACGGCCAGCACCCCTGGGAGAACCCTTCACTTGGGAGTAGTGGTCCATAATGTTGGTCTGGGTCTGGCCCCCACGATGTAGCGGCTTAGTCTTGCGTTTCTCCGCTTCGGTTTTGGTGGCCATAGTGGAGAACGGACCCCGAAGGGGCCCGCGCGACCTGGTGAAAATGGCCGGCAGCGATATGGCAAAAGACGGCGAAACTAGCCAAAAACCAGCGTATATGCCAATATTGAGGGATAGTCAGGCAAAAGATGAGAAGGCACCTCACTGGCACAGAAGAACCCAACAGGGTCAAGTGGAGACCCGAGCAGTTAGTCGATCAGTCCGAGCCGAGAGCAGGAAAAACGAAACCGAAAGTTGGGCAGCGACCCTCCAGAGGGAGAGATCCCTCCAGTCGTTGTTGTTCAACTGCTCTCTGGCCTGTAGCGTAGCCAAGTCCCCGGTCTCGTCCCGGGGTGGGCCGCAAAGTCCAGGACGACGTATAAGTGGATCCCGGCATCCGAATCAGAAGTTTAGAAGGATATTAGGATCAGCCAGAGCTAGTTGTCAAAAACCCATATTCAAATTCAGGATAAAGTCAGGATTACTGCAAAGGGCGGCGAAGGGTCTCGGGAGCTCTGTGCTCACGCGTCCATCTTGAATGCTCGCGAAGCTCCTCCCCCAGGTCACAGATTTGTATTTTACGTAGGAAGCTCAACGAGTTACTGCTTTCATTGCTGACATTCTTGAGTGATATAGGTCTCAGGTTACCATCCTTGTAATATACCTGCTTAATGAATTATGAACCATCTTTAAGGAATTGCATGCTTACTGCAAGGTATAAGTTAGAAACAGTGCTTTTTGTCAAGTATTTCATTATTCAAATTTTTCACAAAAGTGTTCTTGTAGTAATAAAGACGCGTTTGGAAATTGCTTTTATACACTGTTATTAGTTTAATTACTCGTGTAGATAATGCATCTGGCATTCAGACAGTCGATGTGAAGCTCTTACATTCAGGGATTGGAAAATTCAAAACCTGCCTTCAGTCATAGTTTATCTTTTAAGCACTTGTAACCTGCACACATGTCACTTTTTCCTCCTGTAATGCACCGTTTGCAACCTCATGTATTTTGTTTGCTCACAATTGTCACTTTTGCCTCTTGTAACTTAACGTTTGCTTTTGTAATTTGTTCACTTGTAATTTTCTCCTCATGTTTCATTACTGTTCCTATCGTGAAGCGCTCTGACGCCTTTGGGTAAAGTCTGCGCTATATAAAAACGCATAAATAAATAGAAGACCCTGTCCGGCCCCGCCCTTCCATCCTCCTAGGCTAGTCCTGACCCGGGCGGTGCATTGTGCTTGCAGTTGCACATGGCCGGCTGCATGATTCATTGCTCCCCATGCAGGGAGCAGGCTAGGCCTTTCTTTGAACTCGTCACTTCACTTGCAGGTGGTTCACTTCACAGTTAGTTTACTTCATATGTATACTATGAAGTGAACTGCTTTGGCTGAAATATGCCTGCTTTGCTGGCCGGTCTTCATCCTGCTGCCTTATTGTCAATCCTGGCAGTGGCAGCTTTTATGTCCCTGTGCTTTTGGCTGTGGATTTGTGTTTCTGCTGACTTGTGATTTGTTATTTTGGTCATTCCCTCGGTTGGGGCCCTGCTTCTCTGGGTACACACTGGCTGTGCCATTTCTCTTTTGGGTTTCTAGTCTGTTGGAGGTGAAATCGGCGTTATGGGGTTACCAGTTAGAAAATAGAGCATTCATGCTGCGCCTTTCAAGTGCCCACAAAGAGAAGAGAGGAACCAGATTTTAAAGTGAAAGAGACCGTCAATCACGAGATGAAAATATGGTTCTGTGATTTCATCACATGCCGCCGTAAAGAGAAACTGTATGAACATATATATATTTGCCATCTGTGTCCACTGGCGGACTCGGAGCGGAGGAGATCCATGCGGTAAGTCATGAGGGGGTGACACCATGAGTTACCTGCACCGGGTGACACCAACCCTAGTGACGCCACTTGATATACTCTGTTTTACGATAACCCCCCGTTCCTCCAACCCCCCCTTGCTGGATAAGACGCATCTGGCCTATATATCGTCCTCCCTCAGGGGTTGAGGAATTGTTTGTTTGTCTCATGTTTTGTTGCACCCTGAACTTGCAAAATGTCCTTCTTTAGTGGTTAAGGATATTCAAGCTTTCCATGTAGCATTATGTTGTGGCTGTTATTTACTGTGTGTGCATGCATGCGTGTGTGTGTGTGGGTGTGTGTGCGTGTGTGTGTGTGTATTTAGGCATTTTCTTTGGTTGTGATACTCTTAACCTTGGTTCTCCATTAGGTGAATCTGGCCAACTCATTTGGTGTGTGTTAAGTGATTTTATGTTTCAGCTGGTTTCTTTGCGAAACCGGTTGAGTTAAGGGTTTGTCTTTAGTCAGAGCCTCAGTGTCTTTGTCTTCATAACTCTGTATGGTTGTGAGATTTCCTGTGGAAGTTCTTCTTTGGGTGGTTCCCGTGGGAGTTCTTCTTTGGGTGTGTAACCCATCAGTTGTTTGTTTTTCTGTTTTGTGAAGAAGGGAGATATGTGGCATCCCTCCTTATATATTTCCTAGCGCACAACCTTACCTTCTTTGTTCCCCCATGACATCGATGAATGTGATGTGCTGGAGGGCTGAACTTATTATTATTACTACACCTGCTCCTGGTGGGATCTCTGTCTTCTTTACATGTATTACTACTTGTACCAGCTTGACACATAAAGCCTCCTCGTAACCTACAAGCTTCTGTGCGTTCCTGCATTTTCTTGACCAGCCTCCACGCATCACTACACATATCTGTTATTTACGCTGCTTAAAATGCATTCGTACTGTATAGAACTCTATATATAGAAGCTATTGTCTTAATTATTATGATGATGTATTACTCTGAAAGTTACATACTTTACAATAATGTCAGGTGTTGAAAATAAAAAGATCAACACAAAATTCGAATGTCTAGTGTCAAGAAGTCATACATACCTTACTGTGAGAAATATAAATCAGTTTTGGTTTATTCCTCAGAATTTCAGTATTCCAATACAAACATGTGTTTGAGGAAAGAAGATCGGAGTGTGACGGGTTATGATAACACAGGAGGGGTAGGAGAAATCAGTACCTGCTCAGGTAAATGATGAAGCCTGCTGATGCTTTTAAATGCTGAGATTAACCAATATGCATGTTAAATAATAACAATAAATCATTAAAAGTTGCTAATTTGAATTAGGAGCTTTCACTTTCGAGTCTCAATATGCAGCAAATGTTTCTGAATTTGGGTGCTTGTCTTTGTTTTGACCAATCATCTCAATCTAATATAGTAATATGATCTGTATTAATCTGATGTGATCCATCTTATATAGTACTGTATAGTACAGAGAAATATAGATTGATCATTATCACATCTTGCTTCCAACTTTGCCCTCTTGTTTGCCCCTGAAATAGAATTCATAATGTAAACAAACCTCCCTTTAGGCGTGCCCACTTTCTGGGTGCTTTTTTCATAAACATGTTCAAAGTGAGCCGGAACACCACAAAGCCCATCTTAAGCCTCTTAGCTCGTAAGCACTCCAGTACAGAGCCTCTATAGACATGTAATGCATATGTACACCGTATTTTGTATTACCTTTATATTGACTAAATGCTACATATTTTTAAAGTATGCTTAAACTTGTGATCTGATAACAGG
Source organism: Lissotriton helveticus (assembly GCF_964261635.1). Classification (NCBI taxonomy): domain Eukaryota; kingdom Metazoa; phylum Chordata; class Amphibia; order Caudata; family Salamandridae; genus Lissotriton; species Lissotriton helveticus. Next base: position 1,484,892,313 of record NC_136061.1, read on the forward strand.
TAATGTGGTTAACACATCAGAGGTTTCATTCTGCATAAAATCAGAAGGAGAATCCAATGCTGTGGGTCGTTTGGATTGTGAAAGAAGAGAAGCAGTCATCAGTCCAAAAGGTAAGCAGATTGTGCACACCTACCTAGAAAAAATAAGAAGCTATCCAGCTAGCCCTCCACTCATACGTGGTCATTCAATCAATCAATCATCTATCAATCAATCATTTTTATTGTTTCAGTTAATTTAACTCAATAAACGTCAGTGTATCCTTTGGTGAACCATATAATGCCCACTACTCTTCACAATCACCCAAACCACACACGTCGCTCCATACAAAAATAACACCAAAGGAGGGATGCCAACTTCTGCTAGATACAGTGTGTAACTACGCAGATGTAACAATAGGATTATATAAATAGGTTTATTAAAACAATTTTTAAACTTTTTGTTGATTCATTAAAAATAAAAACAATTTGAAGCGGATATTGATTTGATTTGTATTATCTTTACAACATACAGTTCACTGTATGATTGATTGTATAACTTTTCCTATATGGACCATATGTATAGGACATACAGATTTGTTTTTTGTATGCAGCATTTTGAAAACATCTATCATTGTCATTAATGGTGTTTATGCTATGATGTTCTTGTACCATATATGTTTTACTAAATAGTAATACAGAACTAACTATGGTCTTTTTAAATAATTTTGTATGAATTTAAATCTTTTTTATTATTGATAACTGTTGTACATTGAGTCGTTACACATCATGTGGGAATTATAGTCTTGTATGATTAATAGACCAATAGTTGCCTAGGGATTTTTTCTTCAAGAATTGAATTTTCCCTGTCCTTGGAACTAATATAAGTAGCAGGGGCTCCTTGTATCTTCTTTGGATCAAACCCCTCACCTGACAGCACTATTAAATTGTGGTGGTGAAATAGATTTGGAATATGTCAGATGGGAGTCATTGTCAAAAATGTCATCAGTTTTCTGTTTAGCTGCTGGTCCCCTGGGTTAAAACTATCCAATTATTGCTTCTCTGCATGTTCAAATACCTCTGTCATTAAAACGCTTTTTTAATAACAATAATTGAAGATTGTTCAGTTTAGAACAAATGCAACCCACATGGATAAATTCCACCTTTTTTGCTTAAAAAAGTCTACATTCTAAGGGTGCCAGGTTGGTCAACTATCCAATGTTGTTAATTTGCCAAAAAGCAAGATCATTAATCTGGCTTTATATGTGCTGGGAAAAGGGCTGTCTAGGTATGGTGCCGGTATCAAGGCTTGTCATTTTTAATTACCATCCAGGCATGTGATCGGGAACTAGATTTGTTTTTGTCTTCCGGGCATGATTGAAACTTTACAGCTCTGTTTGTCGCCCTTTTGACGAATTCGTATGGCACACTCATGCCCCATAGTTAAGTCAAATGTGCCTGTTTGATGGAATCATTCAAATATTTCTAGTAAACCGATAGCTGGTCACTTGAAGAGCCAATCATAGTGTACTACTTAGTGGGGTATCTTGTGTTCGCCATATCTTATACTAGCATTTTATTGTAGTGGACCTTCTGCACAGTTCTTGCTTTGTAAGACCAAACTCAAGATGAATTTGTGCAGTAGATGGTTTTTGAGGCAGGGAAAATGTTTGCCTGACCCTCTTTAACACGTACATGACCCCACTAGCTGCCACCCTATGATCATGTGAACTCAACATTATTAGCACAATAAAGGGTACAGAGTTCCCCGGGAAGAGTGGAAAAGAGGGGGTGCGTGTACTGGAAGAAGGGGGGAATCCCCTTGTTGGAACTAAAACCCTCACACACCCAGAAAACTAGGTGTCATGCTTCATCATATGGGTTCTGCTCATCGCCAGACTGGCGCTGCAATGTCTGACGGGCCCCTGAAACCGGGGCTCTTTATCGGAGATCTTTTGTTCCGGCCATATGGTGCATGTGTGTGAGAGGGCGGGGAAGTGTAGTCGTGGCGTGAAAAGGTGAATGGTAAAAAAGGTGGGTCAGTCCACAATGTAATTTATTCGCGTGGTTGACTCCCTTGATTAAAAAGTGGGAGGGGAGATAAATGCCCTGGATTTATCCATGCATGTTAACTACTACCCCCTGGTCAGGTCGACATGTTTCTTGCCCAAGTGGCAATTCCTCAGGACCTCAGTAAATAGTACTACACAAAAGAAAATTATGGTGTGGTATACAACCTTCTTTAGTAGGTTATATCGGAATGCAGGCCGGTTGGTCCTGCTGAAGTATTGCGACCCCAGAGAATTCCCTAAGGTGCCACACAGACTGCTCCCGTGGGACCGGCTGTCAAGGTATGGTACCTCCGGCGGCGCGCGGTCCTGGCCGTTGGAACCTACCCCCACTTACAGCGTCCGAAACAAAAAAACAACTCAACATTATCTCCTACGCCAACGACACAGAGCTCATCCTCTCTCTGTCCGAAGATCCCTCCAACAGAAAAACCAACTTCCACAGATGCATGATGAACGTTGCGGACAGGATGAAAGATAACCGTCTCAAACTCAACTCGGACAAGACGGAAGTCCTCATCTTTGGGAAAAACATCTCACCTTGGAATGACTCATGGGGTCCTGTGGAGGTCCTGTGGAGCTCGGCACAGCACCAAACCCAACTGACCATGCCAGCATCCTCGGTATCATCCTGGACAACAAGCGATCCATGAAGAAACAAGTAAACGCAGATTAATCTGCCTGCAGGTGGCTCCCTATAAACACCAGATGGACCGTCACACAGGCCCTCCCTTCCCAGAAGGACTCGCATCACACCCCTTCTCAAGAAACTGCACTGGCTCCTGATTCACGCACCACGGGGCCCGACGGACGGAGCTCAAACCCCGGGCCCAGTCCCAGCTTCCGAACCCTAGCCAGGCCGGGCAGAGCCACCCCGGGACCCGGTGGCCTCCCGTCCCCAGCGTCCGGACCCTCTGATGGCTTGTAGGACGGGGGGCTTACGCACCCTGGGGCCTGCCAGACAGAGCTCAAGCCCCAGGCCGGTCCCAGCTTCCGAACCCTAGCCATGACGGGGAGAGCCACCCTGGGACCCGGTGGACCCCCGTCCCCAGTGCCCGGACCCTCTGATGGGTTGCAGGACGGGGGGCTCACGCACCACGGGGTCCGACGGACGGAGCTCAAACCCCGGGCCCAGTCCCAGCTTCTGAACCCTAGCCAGGCCGGGGAGAGCCACCCCGGGACCTGGTAGACCCCCGTACCCAGCGCCCGTACTCCCTGATGGCTTGCAGGACGGGGGGCTCACGCACCCCGGGGCCTGCCGGACAGAGCTCAAGCCCCGGGCCCGGTCCCCACTTCCGAGACCTAGCCAGGCCGGGGAGAGCCTCCCTGGGCCCTGGTGGACCTCTGTCCCCAGCGCCGGACCTTCTGATGGTTTGCAGGACGGGGGGCTCACGCACCCCTGGGCCCGCCGGACGGAGCTCAAGCCCCGGGCCCGGTCCCAGCTTCTGAACCCTAGCCAGGCCATGGAGAGCCTCCCCGGGCCCCGGTGGACTCCCGTCCCCAGCGCCTGGACCCTCTGATGGCTTGCAGGACGGCGGCTCACGCACCCCGTGGCCTGCCGGACGGAGCTCAAGCCCCTGGCCCGGTCCCAGCCTCCGAGTCCTAGCCAGGCCGGGGAGAGCCTCCATGGGCCCCGGTGGACCCCTGTCCCCAGCACCCAGACCCTCGGCCGGAATCAAGGAGGGTTAAGCCCAGGCCATGTCCTCTCCCTGACGGCCTGCCCGGGGAGCCCATTTTCCTCGACTATTAAGGCCGGGGGCTTATAGAATTTCGAGGAAGGACAAAAATTGGAGTTAGCCCGGCCACCAGCCCACTGGGCCATCTGGTCACCCAGCCCGCAGGGCCATCTGGTCACCCAGCCCGCAGAGCCATCTGGTCACCCTGCCCGCAGGGCCATCTGGTCGCGCAGCCAGGCGCCCAGATGGCCCGGGACGACCCAACGCCCAGATGGCCTGGGAGGGTGCCGTACCCAGTCGCCCTTGCAGTCTGGCGAGGGTGGCCGGGCGCACCGAGGCAGCCGCTCTGGAGTTTCCTTCCCCCGGGTGGCTGCTGCTCACCTCCCTGCCCGACTTGCCCAGGGAGCAGTGGGAATGGGAGGCCATCTGGTCACCCTGCCGACCCGTGAGGGATGGTGGCCCCCGTCCCCACACCCCGGTGGGGCAGGCACAGGAGGGGGAAGCCCCCGTGCCGAAGGGCACGTGGTGGAGGCGGTCTCCCGCAGACCCGCATTACCCCCTCTGCATCCCTCGCACCGGCCTGGCAGCAGAGGGACCCACCCCTGGGTGTGGTGGAGGGAGGTGTCCGTGGGCACCCACGCACGGAGAGACAAAAGCTTGGCTCAGAGGATGACTTTCAATAGATCGCAGCGAGGTAGCTGCTCTGCTACTTACGAAACCCTGACCCAGAATCAGGTCGTCTACGAATGATTTAGCACCGGGTGCCCCACGAACATGCGGTGCGCTAAGGGCGATGGAGGCGGCCCCCTTCCGTCCACGCTCCTGTCCCCAAGCGAGCGGCTCTATGCACTGCCCCCCCACCCCCCCGAGGAGAGAGGCCGGCTATCCCAGGCCAACCGAGGCTCCATGGCACTGCGGTCTCGTTACAGTTTAGGGGGGATTCTGACTTAGAGGCGTTCAGTCACAATCCCACAGATGGTAGCTTCGCCCCATTGGCTCCTCAGCCAAGCACATACACCAAATGTCTGAACCTGCGGTTCCTCTCGTACTGAGCAGGATTACTATTGCAACAACACATCATCAGTAGGGTAAAACTAACCTGTCTCACGACGGTATAAACCCAGCTCACATTCCCTATTAGTCGGTGAACAATCCAACGCTTGGTGAATTCTGCTTCACAATGATAGGAAGAGCCAGCATCGAAGGATCAAAAAGCGACGTCGCTATGAACGCTTGACCGCCACAAGCCAGTTATCCCTGTGGTCACTTTTCTGACACCTCCTGCTTGAAACCCAAAAAGTCAGAAAGATCGTGAGGCCCCGCTTTCACGGTCTGTATTCATACTGAAAATTGAGATCAAGCGAGCTTTTGCCCTTCTGCTCCACGGGAGGTTTCTGTCCTCCCTGAGCTCGCCTTAGGACACCTACGTTATCGTTTGAAAGGTGTACCGCCGCAGTCAAACTCCCCACCTGCCACTGTCCCTGGAGCAGGTTGCGCCCTGCGGGCTCCAGGCGCTTGGAGCCAGAAGCGAGAGCCCCACGGGGCTCGCCCCCCCGCCTCACCAGGTAAGTGAAAAAACGATGAGTAGTGGTATTTCACCGGCGGCCCTACACCTCTCAACGAATTGAAACATCAATCACTACAGCTGTACCATTTTTGGTAAACACTACATCAGGTTTTCGTAGTTCTCCTTGATTATTCTTAACATGAGGTTCTCTGTATGCCATCCAACCACACCCTTTTGCTCTATCAATGAGCAATTCCAGAATTTTGTTATGTCTTTTTATCCTAATGTCCTTAGTTTTAGGAAATGCGCCTGAAATAGGAGAAATTGTTTCACAAACATCATTACAATACCTACATGTAGCAAATGCACGATTTCTTCCCCTAGTGATGGTTTCTCTGGTATATAAAACATTTGCTCTTAGCATCAGCGCAGCTATGTACTGGTTTTCTTTCATTTTGTTATGCCGGCTGATCCAGAAGTTTGAGGTTGGATTACTTGCTAAGTATTTTATACCATCACCTTGGACAGGGAGATTTGCCCATTTCTCAAACTCTACTTTTCTCCAATCATATGTTGCTAACAAATTCAAATCATAGCTCAGAAAGTTACTGTCTAAAATGTTAAGTTTCTGTGTTTTGATGATGTTATCAATTTTTTCATTCCTATCTTCTCCTGCATACATGAATGAATGTGCTATGTACAGGTCTGGAGTTGCCCTGAGATACAACTCTATTGAGACCAATTTGTGTACATAGTTTTGGAATACTGAGGCCCCCAAATGATCTTTTCGAATATAGGAGACCATCACATGTGTATGCAGGAAGGTGTAGAAAGTGTTTGACATACTTTTTTATTGTTTGATCCAGAACATTTAAAGTTTTTGCTTCTGTTCCTGTCATTTCCAATTTGAATGATCGTTTAGGTACCAAGTACTGGCACAACATTTCTATTTTCTGTGTGGGCTTAAGTGGTAGATTATCAAGTTTTTGAGCCCAATTGACAAGAACCTTATTAATTTTGTTGTTGCTTGAATGACCATTGTGTGGATCAAAGTTCAATCCGAGGTATCTCTCACTTTCTCCTGGATGAATATTTTCAATGTTTTCTTTTTCAAATTGCCATGGTTTACAGTTGTTAACCAGGATTTTATCTTTATGGTGACTGATATAAAATCCATGTGTCTTTTTCACATTAAGTTTTAATCCTGTGGGGGGGGAGGGGCGTGGCCGACCAGCCACGATGGCGGACGGCTTTTGCTAGAGCTCCGTGCCCGGCCGGGCCATATCCTGGAAAGTGCGGACTAGCGGAGCCCTTCGGACTGCTGGGAGAGGCGATCTAGGGCAGAGCGCTGTGCGGACCACGAGACTCGAAGAATATCTGCAGTCACAGCACCTGGCGGGACGAGCGAGGCCCCGCGGCGAGAGGCCCGCGAAGCCGGGGACTCGAGTGAGGCCGGGATCCGGCGATGGCCCCACCCGGCGTATAACAGGCAAGCGGGATTGCGCGGAAAACTGCGGGTGACAGCCGGGAGGCAGCAATCCTGTGAGACGGAGGGCAGGATTATACGCTGCAGCCACGACGAGCAGAGTCCCGCGGCGTGAGGCCTTTGGAGCCGGGGACTCGAGCACGGAGACGACCCGACGGCGGCCCTCCTGTTCCCGCCGAGACCTGACAGACGCTGACGGAGAGGGCTGGAGGCCCCGGGAACAACGCCGGCCGGCGAAGGCACAGAGGGGCTACAGCGACGGTAGGAGGAGAGGCTGGGCGCCTAAAACCTGAGGCGTGGAGAAGGCCTGCACGGAGAGGAGCCGCCATCTTGAGATTTACTCGGCGGGGAGCAAAGACACGGCCTGCGCGGTGTGGGGGCCCCGAACCCCCCCGCTCCTATATCCCTGTCGTACCGGCCCTGCTGGGAGGCCAGGAGCACGAGGTTCGGCGGGCTGAAGGAGGCGGCCCGGAGCCCGCGACTTCATAAGCGGGAAGGCACCAAAGTCGGGGGGCTGAGCCCGGAGTGGACACCGGGTTAGGGCGCTGCTGACCAGCGTTGACCCTGCAAGGGGTGGGACCCCTACAGCGAAACACTGGTGGCGGACCGACATGACCGGCTAACTGGACTCTCACACACGAAGAGCAGAAAAGACACATTGGTGGCGGACGCACGGAGGGCCACGGACACATTGGCAACAGTGAGTGGCCGCTGTAGCCCCGGAGGAGGGGACACGGCCCTACAAGGAGGGCAAATTATGGGTCGGAAGGGCCTGCGACACGTGGACGGCCCAGGAGACACGATGGGGTTGGGCCCGAGAACGGGTGCGGGGGAGAGTGGCGGCGAATTGGGCCTGGGCGACCGGACGGGGCAGGGTGCCCAACAAACTGATAAGCTGGACCTCATCCTCCAGGAGATTCGGGATTCCCGACAAGCACTGGAACACCAGCTGGGGACCCTCACTAATAACCTCTCTCTCCTAAAAGCGGACCACGGTAAGCTGGCGGACAAGGTCAGGAGCCACGACCTTGCGCTTGCGGACCTCACACCCAAGGTGGCGGACCACGACACATCCATCCGAGACATTCAGGGCCAAATGACCGCGCTGCTGGAGCGGGTCGAAGACGCGGAAGGCCGTAATCGGAGGAATAATATACGGGTCATCGGTCTGCCGGAAAAATGCGAGGTACCACGGGCTGTGGGGTACATGGAACAATGGTTCAGAGAGCACGTGGCGATGGACGGACTTTCCCCGTACTTCTGTGTTGAAAGAGCGCACAGAATCCCGACGGGGCAGCCTCAGCCGGGGCGCCCTCCTCGCCCTCTCATTGTCCGGATCCTCAACTACCGGGATAGGGACACCCTACTGCGGAAAGCTCGCGAGAAATCCAACATCCAGTTCGAAAACCAGAGGGTGTCACTCTACCCGGACTACACGAACATGGTGCAAAAACAGAGGGCCTCCTACATGGAGGTGAAGAAGAAACTGAGAAGCGCGCACCTGGAGTATGCCCTGCTTTTCCCAGCCCGCCTGAAAGTCATCCGGGGGAAGAAGTCGCACTTCTTTGAGAGCCCAGCGGACGCGGCGGAATGGCTACAGGCGATGGGAATGGGCGGCAGCCAGGAGGCCTCCCAAGGAGAGTTGGCCAGGGCGCTGAACAGACACCCGGAAGGTAGCTGCCACTCCCCGTCTGGATCCGGCAGAGGACAATCAGAACTCGGACCATCGAAGACACTTCAGCAGGATGAACGTCGGAAGGCCATCTCCCTCGTGGGCTCCTTCAGAGAGGACCCGGCGACAATAAACACTGAATCAGAGGACAACACTGGCCACTCGGACTCCGACAGCAGCGTGCTGCTCTTCCCAACGATAACCCCTAGAGCTGTGGACGATCTCATCGACAGCTAGTCCGAGGGGAGATCTCCTGCACCGACTTCACTGTAGCAGCTCACGAATGGTATCCTTTTGATATAATGTTTTCGAGACTCTGGATGGTGGTATCCATTGGTGACCACAGGAGGGTAGGGGAGGTGGAGCGGGGCGCAGAACAGGTACTGGCCCACCCCTGGGTACACCACATGTCCAATGGAACTGATACTGTACCGGATACCACGGGGGCGAATGAAAGCTGACTAATGCAGGGTATCCTGATGCTGCATATTATCGCACTGTACTTTACTATGGTAGTGAGCGCCCGGCCGGGCTACTGCTGAGCCGGCGGAGTCCGGAACTGGTAACACAATGACTCTATGTGTGCTGGGTCAACCCCCCCATAGCGTAGGCACAAATGTTTGGTTATATGTGTTCGTAATTTTAATGTTGGGCTCGGCCATGTTTTATGGCTGCGCCGGGTTTGTTTTAGAAATGTTCAAGATTTCTTTTCCCTTAGGTGCACTCTCCTTGGTTCGGCTCCCCGATGCTCTAGTCACCCGACCACCCCTGAGAAAGACCCCCATGCCCACCGACCATGGATGACCAAAAGGGAAAATACAGGGTAATCACCTGGAATGTGCGGGGGCTGGGGGCGGTACAGAAGAGGCATAGGGTCCACTCCTACCTACTTAGACAGCAGACACAAATCGCCTTTTTACAGGAGACGCACCTCACGGCCTCTGAAGCGCAAAAGCTGCGGAAGAAATGGAGAGGGACAGTGTATTCCACGACATACTCTGCATTCTCCAGGGGAGCCACTATCTGGGTGCGACACGGGACACCATTCACTCCAATAGAGCAGAAGGTAGATGAGCAGGGAAGGTATGTCCTAGTCAAGGGGACCCTAGACGGACAACTGATTGTCCTGGGCTGTATCTACGCCCCGAACTACGACCAAGAATCATTCCTGCGGGCGGTAGGGAGGGCCCTCTCCACGTGGTCGGACATACCCTGGGTGCTTGGGGGGGACTGGAACGCGGTGTTGGACCTGACCCTGGACAGGTCACACCGCCCTTGCAGGCGGCCGGAGTAGCCAAGCTCACTGAAACATTCGGGGCGTGGGTAAACGGCTGGAGACTCACTGACATTTGGAGGGAAGTACATCCTACGCACAAAGAGTACTCCTTCTACTCACCGGTACACGGTTTGCACACACGAATAGACCAATTCCTTTGCACCCGCTCGCTTGCCCCAATGCTGAGTGCCCCGGAATACCTGGCAAAGACATTCTCGGACCACAGACCCCTCCAATGTACGGTTGTCTGGGGGAGGGTCCCGACCCCGGTCCCGACTTGGCGGATAGATCCCCAGCACTTAGAGGGCGGCCCCTTTAGGGCGGCTATCTCGGAGGCCCTAACACGATACTGGGAGGAGAACTGGGACACTGCGTCTTCCAACTTGGTGGTCTGGGATGCGATGAAAGTGGTGGTATGGGGAGAGGCGATTGGAAGGCTGGTGGGCGCCAGGCAGGAAATTCATCAGAAACTGTGTGACGTGGAGGGAGGCGGCGTTAGACCCAAACAAACACCAGGCTCTACAGGAACTGAACATCACACACGCCGAGACACTAGAAACACTACGCACCATAGATTACAAGACCTACTTACAGAGACAACATACAGAGGCGGACCGATCTGGGGCGCTGTTAGCCCGATTGATCCGAGACAGGCCGGACACCCGGTCATTACTCAAATCCGGAACCACAGGGGGGACCTAGTGCACACACAATCTGACATTAACCTGGCATTCCACGACCACCTACAGGCTCTGTACGCCCAAACAGGATTAGGCGACCCTACATATGCAACTGACTTCATGGACGGCCTCCACTTTCCCCAGCTGACCGCGGCAGTACGGGAATCTATAGAAGGTCCCATCACCCAACATGAGATACGAGTCGCGATCGCACACCTAAACAAAAATAAGAACCCTGGCATGGATGGACTCCCGGTGGAGTTCTACTCAACTTATGCCGATATACTAGTACCGATACTGGAACGGATCTACAGGGAGGCTTACGAAAAGGGTCATCTTCCACACACGACGATGCAAGCCATAGTGATCTCCATCCCCAAACCAGACAGGGATAACCTGGAGCTCGGGAATTATAGACCCTTATCTATGCTGGCTACGGAATATAAAGTCCTAAGTAAGGTCATTGCCCTACGTATTCAACCGCACTTGACCACGCTTATCCATTGCGATCAGTGTGGATGCCTCCCGGGGCGCAGTACCTCCCTCAACACGAGGCGCCTACACGCTATCATGACAGCGGCACCAGCCGAGCTGACGCGGGCAGGATGCTTCGCGCTAGCCCTCCGGCAGGCGTTTGACTCGCTTTCTTGGCCCTTCTTGTTCGAAGCCCTGGCCCGGTTTGGTCTTCCAGCCCAGCTCATACGATGGATTCGGCTGTTGTACACGGCTCCTACAGCCAGGGCTAGGACCGGTCGTTATGTGTCGGCCGAGTACCTGATCCACCGGGGCACCAGACAAGGGTGCCCCTTGTCCCCGCTGCTGTTCGTGCTGGCTTTGGAACCACTGGCCATAGCACTTCGCCAACACGCCGAGGCCCTGGGGATACCAGTTGCAGGGACACCCCATATACTGTCTGTGTACGCAGACGACATGCTGCTGTACCTCCGAGATTTAGAAGCCGACCACACACGATTAAGTGGCACCTTTTGCCGCTTTAAGACGGCTTCTGGACTGGCCATTAACCCAGACAAATCGGTCGGATTTTACTTCCACGAGAGGCCAGGCCCGCCCTCTCTGCAGTTCGGCACTTACACGATCCCGGTTGCCCAGACCAGTTTTAAATACCTAGGAATCCGCATATACCGGAGACCAGAGGATCAGCTGGACGGTAACGTTTCCAGGGCTATTGCCGGCCTCCGAGGTAGCGTTGGCTTCTGGACATCGCTCCCACTGTCGGTCATGGGACGCATCGCCATCGCGAAGATGGTGATGCTACCGCGCCTGCTATACTACTTCGTAAATCTGCCTGTATGCATCCCACGACGCACCTTTGATTCCCTTAACTCCCTGCTGATCACGCTTATTTGGGGGACGGGCAGAAGGCGGATTAGCTTGAGGAAACTACAGCTCAGCGCCTCTGGGGGAGGACTGGGGGCACCGGACTTCCAGGGCTACTTCTACGGCAGCCAACTCCAGTGGCTGTCTTATTGGCTGGCCGGACGGAACCTCCATGAAATTGGATGGACGGAGGGCCGACTTGCACAGGGCGACCTTCACGCCCTATTGCTGCCCAAAAGCAAGATCCCGCAGGAGTGCCACCCATTACTCCGTACTGCTCTCCTGTGCTGGAGGAAGGCGCTGGCCTATACGTCCATGGTTAAGCCTTATGCAGATAACATCCCGCTGTTGGGCATACCCACACCACAGGGACGACTGACCGACCGCGCCCTCAGAGACTGGACGGCGAGCGGAATAGAAAGTGTGGGCAGTTTTTTCGGAGACGGCCTACTGTTAGACTACCCCACCTTTGTACACGTGAGAGGGACCTCGGATAGACATTACATGCTGCATGCCACTATCTCTCACTACATTAAAACAACCTGGTCGCCGCAGCGCACTCATCCACAACAACACGAACTGGTGCACTTGCTACACTACATGGGGGCTGGAGGACACTTGGTTAGGTGGCTGTACACGGGGATTAGAACTCACACCGCATTCTCCCTAGACGCACTGAGGGAGTCCTGGGCACAGGATACGGGAGAAGAGCTCACGGATGCAACCTGGCGGATGGCCCTGGAACACCCTAAGAGAGTTTCTCGAAATGCGAGATTTAAGTACATAAAGGCCATGTTACTCCACAGGGCATACCTCACCCCGGTCAGACTTCATAAGATGTTCCCTACTACCTCCCATCAGTGCCCACGATGTAGGGCGGACGAAGCTGGTTTTCTCCACATGCTTTGGTCGTGCCCGCGGCTGCACGGGTACTGGAATGAGGTGTGTCAGACGCTACGAGAGGTGACCCAGATACAAGTGCGGGTGGGAGCGTTGTATTGTCTGACGGGCGCTCGGCCTCGCCCTAAGCCTTTAAAACCTAAACTGAGATTTGTGGACTTAGGCCTCCTCTTAGCAATTAGGAACATTACTATGCAGTGGAAGTCCACGAGGGCACCTAGGATAGAAACATGGCGAACGGATGTTATGAAATGGGGCGGAATAGAAGGGGCAGCTCTCAGGAAGGAGGAAGAAGGTGGGAGGAGGAAAGCTCCATTAGCGATGGACTGGGAGGTCATGCTACTGGAACTGGCGGACAAGGACCAGCCGCCGTCCCAGGATGTCTGAAGGCACTGGGGCTATGTGGGAAGTGGGTGGATTAAAACTGACCCACGGATTGCACCAGGGGGGCCGGTTGAATTCCGGACCAATATTTCTGGAGGGGAGTGGACAGAGCGGGAAAGTGAAAACTGGACCGTCTTGGAGCAATGGAGCACCATAGTTGGCAGGGAGGGGGAGGGAAAGTTGGGGAGAGTGAGGGTGGGCATACATACACCCTGCAGCAAACAGAGTCACTCCCTACTGTATGTACAACTGGGAAGTTATGTGCTAGACGGGGAGGCTGAGATAAGTATGGGACGTTGGGGAGAAAACAGAAAAACGTGATGTGCTGTAATTATGGCATGCTGTGTACACTTACCTGCAAAAAATGTACATTCACGAATAAAGTTTGTTAAAAAAAAAAAAAGTTTTAATCCTGTGGTTTTACTGAACTTTTCAATGATTTTCAGATTTGTACTCATTCCTACCCTTGTACTGCTGAGTACTGCGATGTCATTGGCAAAGGCGAGAGCAGTGATTTGCTCAATAAGACCATCTGATCCAAATGTGAAGCCCTTGCCATTTTTCTGAAGATCACAGATCAGAGGATCCATGACAATGTTAAATAGTAGTGGGGATAAAGAGTCACCTTGTTTGACCCCATATTTCATTGTTATTTCAGGAGTTGATTTGTTGTTCTTTCCCTTGAAAGATGTTGTTGAGTCAGTGTATAAGTCTTTTATTATGTCTCTGATGTATGATGGAACTCTTTGCCTTGCGAGACTCTGTATAATGTGACCATGGTTGACAGAGTCGAAGGCTTTGGATATATCAATGAACACAACTCCTAATGAGTGACTGTTTTTCCGTGCCCCTTTTATGATATTTTGCAGGAGTCAGATTCTTGAGACAACCTCTCACCTTCATGAAGCCTTTTTGTCTCGTATTCAATTCAACAAAAAATGAGTCTTTTAGTTAATATTTTTGTGAATAACTTCATGAATGCAGTACCGATGGTAATTGGACGCCAGTTACTGATTTTTTAAAGTTCACTAATCGGTACTTTCTTGGGTATCAAAATTGATCGGTTCTTTTTGATAATTTCTGGTACTCTTCTCATCATCAACCAAGGCGATAGAAATCTGGGCAGCAGTCTTGGTTGTTTGCTGTGTACTTTATACAAGACATTCAGACCAATCTTATCAGGCCCCACTGCTTTCTTTAAATTGGAGTTCTCAAAGGCATGAGTTATTTCGAGCAGTGTTATTTCTTTACATAGATTTCTAATTTCATAATCCTCTGGTATCCGATCAATCAGCATTAAATTAGGATTTTTCTTGTTTTCTTTCTCAATTATGTTTTTGTAGTATTGAAAGATTTCATCAGCACTGATTTGGCAAGTGGCATCTTCTGCCCCATCAGTGATAATCCTGGCAATTTTCTTTTTGCCTTTTTGAAACATTGCCTGGTATTCTTTATAGCTGCCCTTTGCTTTGGCATAATTTTTCTTGTGCGTCCGATTAAGCCTTCCATTTTTCTTGTATTTTTTGTTATCTTGTTCTCTACTGAGGCATTCTGGTGCTCATCTTGAGCAGAGTTCATAGGATCATTATTGAGTTCTCTTGCTGGTTCATTTGTTGGTACACTTGCTGGTGTAGGACTTATATCAGTGGTGTTTTCTGCGATATAAGTCACTACCTCATCCATCAGATCCATAGCAGCATCGTGTTGCTCTACGTTTTGGGTGTACTTCTTGATTTCTGTGATTCTGTCTTCCAGTTCATCAAAGTTCTTGATTTTTTGCGCACATTTGCGGTTGATAAAGTCTTTGCGCTTTTCTGTTGTTACTTCCATTGTAACCTCTGGTTCATCGCAAGAGTCGTTTTCCGAAACATTTGATGCTTGTAGTACATCTTTTGCGGATTTTTTGTTTTTATCTCTTCTATCTCATCTTTTTTCTACAATTTGTTTTTTGTTTTTATTGTCAAAATTTGGAACCATCAGCGCATTAATATTCCTCTTATTTTCATATACTTTTTCCAATTCTGCTAGTAGCAGTATTCCTTCCTGTGACCATAATTTTGACGGCTTGCTGCTTGCTAGAGCTGCTAGTCTAGCCTCATTTTGCGGTCTTGGATGCTCATGCCGAGCATTTTGAGATACACCAATTTTTGTTCCAAATCTGAGGTCACAGAAGCTGCACAGGAATGGCAGCTCTCCTTTTTGAGGTCTTCCTTTACTTTTGGCATAATGGCATGCAATATTGTGGTATTCGGCTTCTTTATCACATTTTGAACAGTACGTTTTAAGATAGAAGCCTTTGTGTTTGTTGGAGCCAAGTTTTCTCAGTTTTTAAAAGTTTCCATTATGTCTCCACATAAGTCACATTTATATTTTTCGTTTGGGTACTTCCAATAAGTGACTTTTTTTGTGTAGTCACTTTTCTTTGTTATTACATTTTCGCTGACCTCGTACACATCGGGTAGATTTTTAAAATTTGCTGTACCAATGTCATTCTTGGCTGAGGAGGCCACAAACTCGATGGATTTGCTCAGGTCTATTGTTGTGTCTTCTTCTGCTATGGAGGGTGAACTAGGGCGTATATCGCTATCTGAATCGTTGTTGACTGTTGCATTGTTGGAAGCGGGTGCTGGTTTGTCAAATTCGGTGAGGAGGTTAATGATTTCTGAGAAAGACAGCACCTCCTTACGCCATCTTAACAGGGTTTTTATTCTCCAGGAACTACCCCATCTGGAATTGGGTTTGTTTGCTTCACCATTTCTCACTATCACGCTCACTGCCATGATAGAACCTTGTTTGGCCTTTCTCTATATGCTTCTCTACGCAGAGTCTAGCACTACAGAGGCAGTTACCGGTGGGACCACTGGGAGGTAAAGGCCACCACAACCGAGAATAGGTTAAGAGAGTCATAGTTACTCCCGCCGTTTACCCGCACTTCATTGAATTTCTTCACTTTGACATTCAGAGCACTGGGCAGAGATCACATCATGTCAACACCCGCCTGGGATCTTCGCGATGCTTTGTTTTAATTAAACAGTCGGATTCCCCTGGTCCGCACCAGTTCTAAGTCAGCTGCTAGGCTCCGGCCGAGGCAGAACGCCGGCCCCGCGCCCCCGGGTAGGGGGCACGGGGAGAGGCGACCACCGCAGCTGGGGCGATCCACAGGAAGGGCCCGGCTCGCGTCCAGAGTCGCCGCCATCCCGGAGGGAGGTGCCTCGTCCAGCCGCGGCGCACGCCCAGCCCCGTGCCCCAGTTAACCGACCCAGCCCTTGGAGCCAATCCTTATCCCAAAGTTACGGATCTGACTTGCCGACTTCCGTTACCTACATTGTTCCAACATGCCAGAGGCTGTTCACCTTGGAGACCTGCTGCGGATATAGGTACGGCCCAGCACAAGATTTACACCATCTCCCCTGAATTTTCAAGGACACATCCGCCCCAGACGTTGCCTTCCTGAACGAGACCTGGTGGAACAACTCCTCGGCGCCCGACATCGCCATAGCCATCCCGGACAGCTACAAGATCACCCGCAGGGATTGCGCCAACAGAATTGGAGGAGGAAGCCATCGCCCACAATTCCACCCTCAAGGTCTCCACCCACGTGGACGACACCCTCAACACTGCCGAACACCTGCACCTCCGGATCCACACCAACCCCAACACCACCCTCTGAGGAACACTCATCTACAGACCCCCCCGGAACCCGGGCACAGTTCAGCGACTCCATCGCCGACCTCCCCAGCACCCACGCACTGGCCTCCATGGATTACATCCTCCTTGGGGACCTGAACTTCCACCTCGAGAACAGCAATGACCCAAACTCCGCCACCCTGATCGACAACCTCGCCAACCTCGGCCTCAGACAACTCGTCACCGCACCCACCCACGCCGCTGGACACACACTGGACCCCATCTTCTCCACTGGCACCCACGTCGCCTACCACCACACCACCGAGCTCCACTGGACCGACCACCACTGCATCCATTTCACCTCAAGAAACCAACCACGCACCACCGCACCCAACTGATGCCCCGCCGCTGCTGGAGCAAAGTGATCAAAGATCAGCTGACTACCACCCACGCCCAGAACCCACCCACCGACCCGGACGCCGCTGCACACAACCTCAGACAGTAGATCAACGACTGCGCCAACAACCTCGCCCAGCTCAAGAAACCCTCCAACAACCACACCAGCAAGAGAGCTACCTGGTTCACCGACGAGCTCCAGACCTCCAAACGCGCATGCCGGAAACTGGAGAAGAAATGGCTCCACGAACGCACACCGGACAGCCACTCTGCCCACAAGGACGCCACCCGCAGATATCACCACCTCATCAGATTAGCCAAGAGATCCTCCTTCAAAGACCGCCTGGATAACAACGCACACGACAGCAAAGAGCTCTTCAGCATCTTGAAGGAACTATCCAACCCCAGCGCTAACACCAATGACGTCCCGCCCTCACAAGAACTGTGCGACTCACTGGCCACCTTCTTCCACCGCAAGATCGCTGACATCCACAACAGCTTCCACACCATGACCACCACAACTACGCCGGACTCCACCCACCCTGCGAGCACCACCCACACCACCCGCCTGACCTCCTGGCCAATGTCAACGACGACGAGACACGCAAGGTCATGAACTCCATCCACTCGGGATCTCAGTCAGACCCGTGCCCACACCACGTATTCTAGACCTATTGATCAAAATAATTGACCCAATCAATCTTCGTTAAATCATTTTGAACATTCAGGAGCACTTCAGCCGAATCTACGCCAATGTAAATTAATAATCTTAGATGCAAAAACACAAAACAAGCCACTACACCCTACAACAGAGAAAACAATGTATTTAATTCATTGTCTCATGTTTTGAAATCATTTTTAGAAATCATTTTTTACAATAATGAGCTATTTCAATAAGTAAAAACCAACAAATAGGTTGCCCAATGGGAGCGTGCAAAAAAAGGAAGTGATCAGAGTGTATTAAGTGAGTAAAGAAGGGAACGGAAATTCACAGCAATAAGTATCACAAATTCACATTATTTATCAAACAAACACGGTATTCTAAATTTACCATATTGGATACCTGGCCAAACAGAGATTCCTATAAAACCATTATATTCACGATTTTTAAGACATTTATGCCGTCAGTAAGCACTATATCAAAAACAAAATTATGGTCCAAGGTAAAAAGGAAAGGAGCGTCGGCGTTTCGACTCGACTTAGGGCCGACCGGTCATTTGAACCTGGGGCATGCGAGTCTTCATCAGGACAAGAGGAAGATGGACAACCAAGGGGTATCGATGACCCTACAAGAATGTAATAACAAAGGGAAGTATTACCCAATGGCGATACAGATTTAATCAAAAACTGCAAGAAGGGGAGCCTTGCGCTTACCCTAATTTGGAGAACCAACGAGGTATGTATCCTCTTTACAATAGTGCGTGCTCCTGTAAAATAAAATTGTACAGTGCGTATAGACAAAATCCAATAGTTTTTTTTGAGGCATACAACCAACCCATATATGAGTCACAATAGATGAGAATTTACCTTAATTTTAGACGGATCGATCATCCAATTAAGGGATGGGCACAGAGTTCCAAAGTTGGGATGATAATTACCTGAAAAATTACAGGCAACATCAATCTCCTGGGCTTACTCATTATGAAACCAGATTGTTATTTAAAAATTGCCAAACAGGGTTTACCTTAGCGTCTTTTAATGATCCCAACCTCCCGTCAACACCATTCAGCAAGGAGTTCCATGTATGTGCCAAAGTTATGATGATAAACACCTTATCGTCTTTTGATGATAAATCCCTCGCTCCTGTCACAGTTCAGGAAGCTATTATAATGAATAGAATAGGAGGAAGAACCATAAGTGTTTCACTCCATTACAATTTGCATTAAAAATCGGCCGAAGCTCGATATCTTTCGGGTGCAGTGGGGTGTTATACTCATAAGGAGTTCCCGCAGTACAACAATTAGTTGCCAAGCTTACCGTTTAAGTAGCGTTGTATCGCGTAGAGGAGCAGAGTCTGAGTTCTACCGGCAAGCAGCAACACTGAGCTTGCTTCCGCAAGTTTAAAAAAAAAAAAAAGGGGGGGAGAGAGAGAGAACGAGAACACCCACCGCTAATGATGCTCATAGAAAGCGGACTGTCTTACTCGGTTTCGAGACAGTATCAGTGGTCAACTGGCCCAGAGCTTATTTCTTATACACAGAAGGGGCAAAAAATGATAACAAAACCCCAAACGAAATGTCAATTCATATTAGGTTGTTCTATTTCTTCCGACACTCGGCGGGACAATACGCCGCCATTTTGCTTTGGGAACAACATTACCAAAGTCAGTGAATATTGTACTATAAATACCGATATTTCCAAAACCATATTGGATATAACTTCAACAGTGTTCTATAATATCGACCTAATTACATTAGGTTGCAAACCATTCAGGTAGATTTTCAACATTCACTGAGTGTACCGTGTTCTCACATTTTGATGAAAAAGAAAGCAAACATTCTAACAAGATCAATACAGTGTGTGACTCAGATGGAAACCCCAGTTTTCACGGCCCAGGGATTATTAGAACGGAACCGAGCGGGGAGGGGAGGGGGGGGGAGGTTGAGACCAATGGCACTAATTGGGAATTAAAAATAATAATGTCAATTTCTGGTGTTTCCTCATAGCCCAGGTGACTGATTGTCAGACCTCAGGTACCGTCAAGATACTTTTTTATACATCGAGAATACCATTGAAACAAAACATTGTTTGAAGGTGGTATACATTATTAACATATGCATAATTCCATTCTGATGTACCACCCCATTCCCTATGAGCAGCCCAATTAGTAGCCATTTCACCACATTACATTGTATCATAAATTGTCGTATTTTAGTGAAGAATTTTGTTTTTTATATAGTAGGTATACTTCATGTTCTTATTCAATCCAACACTGAGACTGAAAGGACAGTTTTTTGGTTATACAATAAGCATAATCACACACAATCCTACAATGATACCCACAAACGGCCAAAGGAGGGAGTACCTGACTTTACAAGAGTGTTTCATTTCGAGAGGAGTACATAGTATATCTTGGCATGTAAACGAGGACAGGTACCACAGTCACTGATTTTTCATATCCTCAATAATGACACTTGTTTGTTTATTTCCTCCAGTTCGTTCAGGCCCTTATTCACTGTGTCTAGAGTGTATATCCATTTACACTCCCTTCTGTTTAAAGTATTCTGCAAGTCCCCATCACGTGGGTTTGCTGTTACTTTTTCGATGCCCCACCACTTTAAATTATTCTCTGAGTGTCCAAATCTCGTAAAGTGGTCTACTAAAGGAGCTCCTGGGACTCGGCAGCGTATCCGGCTCATATGCTGTAGAATCCGACACTTTACTCTTTGTGTGGTCTGCCCCACGTACATGAAACCACATGGGCACATAATGGCATAGATTAACCATGAGGTATTGCAGTTGGTATGATCATTCAGCTTATATGTCTGGTTGTTATGACTGAACGTGTTGCCCTCCACAGTAAGTGGGTAGGTTTTACAAGAACCACATTTCTTGTGTCCCGTAACTGCTGGGAGACCCCACAACGTTGTCTGACTTGGAGGGTGTTGTGATGGTAGCAATGATTTTACCAAATGGTCACGTATATTTCTGCCCTTCCGGAACGCATGTAGAGGTGGTGGAATACCCCCTAATTCATTGCTGATCAAATGCCAATGTCGGTTGATGCATTTCTTAATGGCATTACTTTTTGTATTGAAAGTTGTAACACATACCAATCTTTCTTGCTTGCTTTTGGTGTTCACATGCAATAAATGCTCACGGTGATTGTGCCACGCTCGTTTGCGTGCTTTTTTAAGTAATCGCATGGGGTAACCACGCTCACTTCATCAAAGTAATCCTCTTTCTTAGAACAATTCCTCCGCAACCTCAGGAACTGACCAAATGGTAAGTTGTCCCTGAGGTTACAGGGATGATGGCTTGTATATCTAAGAAAAGTGTTTCTTTCACTGCTCTTTCTGTATAAGGTTGTATAAAGACTCCCTTCATCAGTTTTGATCTGTACATCTAGAAAGTTAATAGACCTCGCATCTGATTCTAATGTGAATTGGATGTCTTCTGAGCAGTTGTTCACCCATCCATGGAAGTCCGTTAGTTCTGACTGTTTACCCTCCCAAATCAGGAGGACGTCGTCTATATACCTTATCCATAGACGAATGTGCTTACGGTAAGGGTTATGCTGATTCAAAATATGTGTGTTCTCAGACTCACTCATATAAATGATGGCTAGATTGGGGGCAAAACTTGCCCCCATCGCCACCCCTTTTTTCTGAATGTAATATTTGTCTTGAAAAGCAAAAAAGTTTTTTGTCATAGCAATTGTTAACAATTGAATAATAAAGTCAGTAGGGACTCTATGTGGTGCAGTTCTCATATTTAGTACCTTTTCCATACAGATTAGTGCTGCTTGTTGGGGAATGTTAGTGTATAAAGAAGCGATATCCATCGCAGCTAATATACAATTATTGCAGTCATATTGAAGTCCTTCTACCAATTGGATGGTGTGCATGGTGTCCCTCACATATGTAGAAGTGGCGGTTGCAATTGGTTTTAAAAACTCGTCCACATATTTACATAGGGGCTCCAACAGTGAACCACAACCCGAAATTATTGGTCTTCCCGGGGGGTCTTCTAACCTTTTGTGCACCTTGGGGAGGGTATATATCGTGGGCATTCTTGGGTTCTTGTTATTTAGGAATTCATGCTCTTGTTTGGTAATCACCCCCTGTTCCAAGGCACCTTAGGTCACTTTTTGGATACACTCACTGATAACGTTTGTGGGATCTTTTTTCAATAATGTGTAGTTGCCCTGTATTGCCAATTGTGAGAGGATCTCAAGTTTGTATTTCTCCAGACTTTTGACCACAATGGCCCGCCTTTATCGGCGGGCTTTATAACAATGTTGCTGTTGTTCTTTAAAGAATGGAGTGCAGTCTTTTCTTGGCGTGTTATATTGTATGGAACATATTGTCGTACAGCTAATGTCTCATCTACATTTCTTAATACCACTTGTTCATAGGCCATTATTTTATGGTCTAGCGAGTGTATTGGGGGATTGAACTTAGACGAAGGTCTTAGTCCACTTCCAGAGAAAACCGGATTATGTAATGTTTCAGACGGATTTTTCTGAAAAATTGTTGCAACTCAACTTTCAGATTAAAATCATTTGGCATTGACGTAGGCACAAAGGACAACCCCTTTGACAGAACATCCTGTTCTATGGGGGTCAATTGATAATCAGATATATTGATTATAGGATTTTCTGGCTTATGGATCACCATTTGTAATGTTGGCGTCTTGTTTTGATTTCTCCATGGGAGTCCTGTTGCAAGTGTGTTTGTTTCCTCCCTCGCCCTGGGCCCCTGTTCCAAGTAGGAGTTCTCGAACCCCTGGGTCTCCCCCAGGGGCGGCCTCTCATAGGTGGACCCCACCATTGGTCCTCGTCTAAAAAAGGTTGTTGCTCTGGGTAGTTCTGTGCAGAGTTGTTGTTAGATGTCGCCGTTCTAGTACTAGGGCGTTCTGAATCGCTGTTGGAACTACTTCCAAACGAGGATCCGGAGAAAGTGCTTACATTCACACAAAAGGGGTGGCGATGGGGGCAAGTTTTGCCCCCAATCTAGCCATCATTTATATGAGTGAGTATGAGCACACATATATTTTGAATCAGCATAACCCTTACCGTAAGCACATTCGTCTATGGATAAGGTATATAGACGACGTCCTCCTGATTTGGGAGGGTAAACAGTCAGAACTAACGGACTTCCATGGATGGGTGAACAACTGCTCAGAAGACATCCAATTCACATTAGAATCAGATGCGAGGTCTATTAACTTTCTAGACGTACAGATCAAAACTGATGAAGGGAGTCTTTATACAACCTTATACAGAAAGAGCAGTGAAAGAAACACTCTTCTTAGATATACAAGCCATCATCCCCGTAACCTCAGGGACAACTTACCATTTGGTCAGTTCCTGAGGTTGCGGAGGAATTGTTCTAAGAAAGAGGATTACTTTGATGAATCCGCACTTCTAATGGCAAGATTGAGTGAGCGTGGTTACCCCATGCGATTACTTAAAAAAGCACGCAAACGAGCGTGGCACAATCACCGTGAGCATTTATTGCATGTGAACACCAAAAGCAAGCAAGAAAGATTGGTATGTGTTACAACTTTCAATACAAAAAGTAATGCCATTAAGAAATGCATCAACCGACATTGGCATTTGATCAGCAATGAATTAGGGGGTATTCCACCACCTCTACATGCGTTCCGGAAGGGCAGAAATATACGTGACCATTTGGTAAAATCATTGCTACCATCACAACACCCTCCAAGTCAGACAACGTTGTGGGGTCTCCCAGCAGTTACGGGACACAAGAAATGTGGTTCTTGTAAAACCTACCCACTTACTGTGGAGGGCAACACGTTCAGTCATAACAACCAGACATATAAGCTGAATGATCATACCAACTGCAATACCTCATGGTTAATCTATGCCATTATGTGCCCATGTGGTTTCATGTACGTGGGGCAGACCACACAAAGAGTGAAGTGTCGGATTCTACAGCATATGAGCCGGATACGCTGCCGAGTCCCAGGAGCTCCTTTAGTAGACCACTTTACGAGATTTGGACACTCAGAGAATAATTTAAAGTGGTGGGGCATCGAAAAAGTAACAGCAAACCCACGTGGTTGGGACTTGCAGAATACTTTAAACAGAAGGGAGTGTAAATGGATATACACTCTAGACACAGTGAATAAGGGCCTGAACGAATTGGAGGAAATAAACAAACAAGTGTCATTATTGAGGATATGAAAAATCAGTGACTGTGGTACCTGTCCTCGTTTACATGCCAAGATATACTATGTACTCCTCTCGAAATGAAACACTCTTGTAAAGTCAGGTACTCCCTCCTTTGACCGTTTGTGGGTATCATTGTAGGATTGTGTGTGATTATGCTTATTGTATAACCAAAAAACTGTTATTTCAGTCTCAGTGTTGGATTGAATAAGAACATGAAGTATACCTACTATATAAAAATGTTTTTTCTTCACTAAAATACGACAATTTATGATACAATGTAATGTGGTGAAATGGCTACTAATTTGGCTGCTCATAGGGAATGGGGTGGTACATCGGAATGGAATTATGCATATGTTAATAATGTATACCACCTTCAAACAATGTTTTGTTTCAATGGTATTCTCGATGTATAAAAAAGTATCTTGACGGTACCTGAGGTCTGACAATCAGTCACCTGGGCTATGAGCAAACACCAGAAATTGACATTATTATTTTTAATTCCCAATTAGTGCCATTGCCCCCCCCCCCCCCGCTCGGTTTCGTTCTAATAATCCCTGGGCCGTGAAAACTGGGGTTTCCATCTGAGTCACACACTGTATTGATCTTGTTAGAATGTTTTCTTTCTCTTTCATCAAAATGTGAGAACCCGGTAGACTCAGTGAATGTTGAAAATCTACCTGAATGGTTTGCAACCTAATGTAATTAGGTCGATATTATAGAACACTGTTGAAGTTATATCCAATATGGTTTTGGAAATATCGGTATTTATAGTCCGATATTCACTGACTTTGGTAATGTTGTTCCCAAAGCAAAATGGCGGCATATTGTCCTGCCGAGGGTCGGAAGAAACAGAACAACCTAATATGAATTGACATTTCGTTTGGGTTTTGTTATCATTTTTTGCCCCTTCTGTGTATAAGAAATAAGCTCTGGGCCAGTTGACCACTGATACTGTCTCGAAACCGAGTAAGACAGTCCGCTTTCTATGAGCATCATTAGCGGTGGGTGTTCTCGTTCTCTCTCCCCCCTGTTTTTTTTTTTTTTTAAACTTGGACGCGGAAGCAAGCTCAGTGTTGCTGCTTGCCGGTAGAACTCAGACTCTGCTCCTCTACGTGATACAACGCTACTTAAACGGTAAGCTTAGCAACTAATTGTTGAACTGCGGGAACTCCTTATGAGTATAACACCCCACTGCACCCGAAGGATATCGAGCTTCGGCCGATTTTTAATGCAAATTTTAATGTAGTGAAACACTTATGGTTCTTCCTCCTATTCTTTTCATTATAATAGCTTCCTGAACTGTGACAGGAGCGAGGGATTTATCATCAAAAGACGATAAGTTGTTTATCATCATAACTTTGGCACATACATGGAACTCCTTGCTGAATGGTGTTGACGGGAGGTTGGGATCATTAAAAGACACTAAGGTAAACCCTGTTTGGCAATTTTTAAATAACAATCTGGTTTCATAATGAGTAAGCCCAGGAGATTGATGTTGCCTGTAATTGTTCAGGTAATTATCATCCCAACTTTGGAACTCTGTGCCCATCCCTTAATTGGATGATCGATCCGTCTACAATTAAGGTAAATTCTCATCCATTGTGACTCATATATGGGTTGTATGTATGCCTCAAAAAAACCTATTGGATTTTGTCTAAACGCACTGTACAATTTTATTTTACAGGAGCACGCACTATTGTAAAGAGGATACATACCTCGTTGGTTCTCCAAATTAGGGTAAGCGCAAGGCTCCCCTTCTTGCAGTTTTTGATTAAATCTGTATCGTCACTACCATTGGGTAATACTTCCCTTTGTTATTACATTCTTGTAGGGTCATCGATACCCCTTGGTTGTCCATCTTCCTCTTGTCCTGATGAAGACTCGCATGCCCCAGGTTCAAATGACCAGTTGGCCCTAAGTCGAGTCGAAACGTCGACGCTCCTTTCCTTTTTACCTTGGATCATAATTTTGTTTTTGATATAGTGCTTACTGACGGCATAAATGTCTTAAAAATCATGAATATAATGGTTTTATAGGAATCTCTGTTTGGCCAGGTATCCAATACGGTAAATTTAGAATACCGTGTTTGTTTGATAAATAATGTGAATTTGTGATACTTGTTGCTGTGAATTTCCTTTCCCTTCTTTACTCACTTAATACACTCTGATCACTTCCTTTTTTTGCACGCTCCCATTGGGCAACCTATTTGTTGGTTTTTACTTATTGAAATAGCTCATTATTGTAAAAAATGATTTCTAAAAATGATTTCAAAACATGAGACAATGAATTAAATACATTGTTTTCTCTGTTGTAGGGTGTAGTGGCTTGTTTTGTGTTTTTGCATCTAAGATTATTAATTTACATTGGAGTAGATTCGGCTGAAGTGCCCCTGAATGTTCAAAATGATTTAACGAAGATTGATTGGGTCATCCTCCTAGATCTGTCAGCCGCCTTCGACACGGTCTGTCACCGCACTCTAAAGACACGTCTCCAAGAAGCAGGAATCCAAGAGAAGGCCCTCGACTGGACCACGTCCTTCCTCTCTGGCAGAAACCAGAGCGTCCGCCTCCCACCCTTCCGATCCGAAGCCACCGACATCATCTACGGCATCCCCCAGGGCTCATCCCTCAGCCCGATGCTGTTTATCATCTACATGGACCCCTCGCACGAGTGGCCCGACAGCACGACCTCAACATCATCTCTTACGCCGACGACACCCAGCAAGGACCCGCACACCGCCAAAGTCAACCTCCACAAGGGAATGAAGGCCGTCGCTGATTGGATGAGGAGCAGCCGTCTGAAGCTGAACTCGGACAAGACGGAGGTCCTCATCCTCGGACCGACCCCCTGGAATGACTCCTGGTGGCCAACCACACTGGGAACAGCACCAACACCCACCGACCACGCACGCAACCTAGGAATCATCCTCGACTCCTCCCTCTCCATGTCGAAGCAGGTCAGTGCCGTCTCCTCTTCCTGCTACAACACCCTCCGCATGCTCTGCAGGATCTACAAGTGGATCCTGACCGAAACCAGAAGAACTGTGACACAGGCCCTCGTCAGCAGCAGACTGGACTACGGCAACGCACTCTACGCAGGTATCCCAGCCAAACACCTGCATCGACTACAACGCATCCAAAACGC
The DNA here is from genome assembly GCF_964261635.1 of Lissotriton helveticus. NCBI lineage: Eukaryota > Metazoa > Chordata > Amphibia > Caudata > Salamandridae > Lissotriton > Lissotriton helveticus. The sequence goes on from NC_136061.1 coordinate 1,484,919,305, forward strand.
CTCCGCCCGATTGATCCTCAACGTCCCCAGCCGCAGCCACATCACCCCGCACCTGAGAGACCTACACTGGCTCCCCGTCAACAAGAGGATCACTTTCAAGCTCCTCACCCACGCACACAAAGCACTCCACAACAACGGACCGGCCTACCTGAACAGCAGACTCAGCTTCTACACCCCCACCCGCCAGCTCCGCTCTGCCAGCCTCGCCCTCGCCGCTGTCACCCGCATCCAACGAAAGACGTCCGGTGGCAGATCTTTCTTCCACCTCACCGTCAAGACCTGGAACACCCTCTCGACCCACCTACGGCAGACCCAAGACCTACTCACCTTCAGAAGACTCCTCAAGACCTGGCTCTTCGAGCATTAGAGGGCACACCAGGGCACCTGTGCCTACGGTGTGTGCTTTCAGGAGGCGGCTGAGGCTTCAGGCTGGCACCGTCAGTCACTCGGGCCGCTCCGCCGTTAATGATCCTTCCGCATGTTCACCTACAGAAACCTTGTTACGACATGTACTTCCTCTAAATAGTCAAGTTTTATCGTCTTCCCGGCGTTCCGCCAGGGCCGTTGCCGACCCCGGCGGGGCCGATCTGAAGACCTCACTAAACCATCCAATTAGTAGTAGCGATGGGCAGTGTGTATAAAGGGCAGGGACTTAATCAACGCAAGCTTATGACCCGCACTTACTGGGAATTCCTCGTCCATGGGATATAATTGCAATCCCCAATCCCTATCACGAACGGGGTTCAGCGGGTTACCCGCACCTGTCGGCTAATGGTAGACACACGCTGATCCGTTCAGTGTAGCGCACGTGCAGCCCCGGACATCTAAGGGCATCACAGACCTGTTATTGCTCGATCTCGTGTGGCTGAACGCCACTTGTCCCTCTAAGAAGTTGGTCGCCGACCGCAGAGGGTCGCATAACTAGTTAGCATGGAGGAGTCTCGTTTGTTATCGGAATTAACCAGACAAATCGCTCCACCAACTAAGAACGGCCATGCACCACCACCCACAGAATCGAGAAAGAGCTATCAATCTGTCAATCCTTTCCGTGTCGGGGCCGGGGGAGGTTTCTCGTGTTCAGTCAAATTAAGCCGCAGGCCCCACTCCTGGTGGTTCCCTTCCGTCAATTCCTTTAAGTTTCAGCTTTGCAACCATTCTCCCCCCCGGAACCCAAAGACTTTGGTTTCCCGGAAGGTGCTCGGTGGGTCATGGGAATAACGCCGCCGGATCGCTAGTCAGCATCGTTTATGGTCGGAACTACGACAGTATCTGATCGTCTTCAAACCTCCGACTTTCGTTCTTGATTAATGAAAACATTCTTGGCAAATGATTTCGCTTTGGTTTGTCTTGCGCCGGTCCAAGAATTTCACCTCAAGCGGCACGATACGAATGCCCCCGGCCGTCCCTCTTAATCATGGCCCCAGTTCTGTAAACCAACAAAATAGAACCGGAGTCCTATTCCATCATTCCTAGCTGAAGTATTCAGGCGACCGGCCTGCTTGGAACACTCTAATTTTTTTCAAAGTAAACGCTTCGGACCCCCAGGACACTCAGTCAAGAGCATCAAGGGGGCGCCGAGAGGCAGGGGCTGGGACAGGCGGTAGCTAGCCTCGCGGCGGACCGCCAGCTCGATCCCAAGATCCAACTACGAACTTTTTAACTGCAGCAACTTTAATATACGCTATTGGAGCTGGAATTACTGCCGCTGCTGGCACCAGACTTGCCCTCTAATGGATCCTCGTTAAAGGATTTAAAGTGTACTCATTCCAATTACAGGGACTCGGAAGAGTCCTGTATTGTTATTTTTCGTCACTACCTCCCCGAGTCGGGAGTGGGTAATTTGCGCGCCTGCTGCCTTCCTTGGATGTGGTAGCCGTTTCTCAGGCTCCCTCTCCGGGTTCAAACCCTGATTCCCCGTTACCCGTGATCACCATGGTAGGCACAGAAAGTACCTTCAAAAGTTGAAAGGCCAGACATCCGAATGTATCGTCGCCGTCACGGGGACGTGTGATCGGCCCGAGGTTGTCTAGAGTCACCAAAGTGGCTGGGCGAGCCCGGATTGGTCTTAGTCTGATAAATGCATGCATCCCGGGAGGTCAGCCCTCGTCGGCATGTATGAGCTCTAGAATTACCACAGTTATCCAAGTAACAGATGGAGCGATCAAAGGAACCATAACGGATTTAATGAGCCATTCGCAGTTTCACTGTACCGGCCGTGTGTACTTATACGTGCATGGCTTAATCTTTGAGACATTTTTATAAGTAAACAATGGTCCTTAACATATTAAATAGTCAGAAAGTAATAATGTATAGTAAACAATGTGTACTATAAGGAAAAAAGTGTCCAGCCGGACACTGTATTTAATCAATGTAAGGTATAAGGAGATAATGCGAACAAAAATATACAGTGGGATACAATCCTGCATCCAATACATAAAAGACAACAAACAGAAATAAAATAAGGGGTTATTTTCAGGCAAAGTGAGTGAACGAAGAACGCCAGTAATCTGATAATTCTCAACAAGACTGTCCTTGAGGTTCGCAGACCGATGTGTTCGTGCATGAGAGGAAGTGAAGATGAACAATTACCAATGCGATCGCATTAGTAATTGTTCATCTTCACTTCCTCTCAAGCACGAACACATCGGTCTGCGAACCTCAACTGATGCATCATGTTCATAAAAGATGAGGCATGTTTCCCCCTTGCAGATTACACTCAGCCGCCTATTGGCACATGGGTACCGCCTTGGGTTCTATCAAGATCGCAACTGTATCCGTTCTTCCACCATCACTTGTCTCTTTGTGCACGTAGAACTCACTTCACTGCGCATGATTAGCTGTTCAATTATGTGAAATGAAAAAGTTAAGCGGTTTGTCTCTCGACTTTCCAATGCACAAAGAACTCACTCTAATTGTGCATAAATAGTTGCCCAACTCTGTAACTATGCAGTTGTATGTCCTTGAATTTCTTTCTTTTGTCCTAAATAGGTTTTTCTATTGCCTTCTCCCCTTTAATCCCTTACAGGCTTGCTTACAATATTCAGGCAATTATTCCACAGTCCTGATGATGGTCCTTGTATCACTGTGTTTAGGACCGAAACGCCGTTGACAGTTAAAATAGTATCACACTAGCTCTCCATTGTGTTTTCATTCCTGTACCTACTATTTAAGGACTGCCTTGTTGAGAATTATCAGATTACTGGCGTTCTTCTTTCACTCACTTTGCCTGAAATTAACCCCTTCTTTTATTTCTGTTTGTTGTCGTTTATGTATTGGATGCAGGATTGTATCCCACTGTATATTTTTGTTCGCATTATCTCCTTATACCTTACATTGATTAAATGCAGTGTCCGGCTGGACACTTTTTTCCTTATAGTACACATTGTTGACTATAAATTATTACTTTCTGACTATTTAATATGTTAAGGACCATTGTGTACTTATAAAATTGCTACCCCAGGTCCTTGACCACCTAGAGGGTTCCCTTGTTGTTTTATAACCATTAATCTTTGAGACAAGCATATGCTACTGGCAGGATCAACCAGGTAGCCAAACCTGATGACGGGGTGGGGGGCCCCGTGCCCATCACCCCGACCGGCAACCTTCATGCACGCCCTCCATCTCTCGGGAGCTTGCCAGGGGAAGGAGCCTGCCCGCCTGGGCGGGAGGGCTCGCTGAAGGGGTGTGGAGCGGTGCAGTTGCATGGGCTCCGGCAGGCCCAGCCGTCTCCCCCGGGAGGGAGAGGCAGGCCAAGGCGCAGCCTGAGCGAGACACAGGGGTGACGGTGCCCCTCGAAATGGTTGTGGAAATGTGCTGGGCAGAGAAGGGAGACAGTGTGGCGCACGGGGCCTACGGACCAGCTGGGCAAAAGCATTCGAGGGCCTGGCGCCACCCGTCCCCCCCTGCTCGGATCAGACCACTGGGGGGCACGAGTTGCCGGGGCCACTAGGTCCTTCGCTCTGCTGGGTTTAAAGAGCCTCCCACCAGGTGGCAGGCCCTCGAGTCGGACGTTCCATGCGGGGTGGAAGCTCTTTGCTTGAAACAACAGGCGAGGCTGGCCAAGCAGTCTATCCCTAAACGGACCGAGAGTGCCCAATCGATCAGAATACAGCTGGGGCATCCCCTTGCAGGTTGCCCTGCACAGGGGGTATGCTGGCTTAGCATCCCCTGCCTGCCTGCTCCCCGGGCAAGCAGACTCGGAGAAAAAGGCCCATCGGGTAGGGACCAGAGAGGCAGGTGTGTACCCAGGCCCCTGGGGTCCCCGGCGGGGTCGGCCCAGGTGCTGACTTCCTCCGTCTCGGCATCGCCGGACCTCACGGAGGTCTGCCTGAGCAAACTCGGAGGAAAAAGGACCATCGGGAAGGGGCTGAGAGGCAGGTGCATACCCAGGGCCCTGGGGGCCCTGGCGGGTGGGCCCTGGTCCTGCTTTCCCCTGATTCTGAATCGTCGGACCTATCGGATGTCGAACTGAGGAAAAAACCTCGGAGAAAAAGGACCATCGGGAAGGGGCTGAGAGGCAGGTGCGTTCCCGGGCCCCTTGGGGCCCCTGTTATTGTTATTGTTATTGTTAACTTGGTCTTTTATAGCGCCAACTCACCACAGGTCTCTAGGCGCTTAGAAACAAACTGTCAACAACGATTCATAAGGAATGAGGTAGTCAGGGGCCGGTAATAAGATCTATTTAGCTGGGTCGAGAGCCTCCCTAAACAAAAAAGTTTTTAACAGCTTCCTAAAGCGCAGGAGATTCGCTTCTTTCTGAAGTGATTCTGGTAGGAGAACTAGAACCGAGAAAGACCTGCCTCCTTTGGTTTTTAGCTTATAACGAGGACAGACTAGGAGCTGAGATTCAGCGGACCGCAAAACTCATCTGGGGATATATACCTCCAGGCGCTCTTTGATATACGCAGGGGCTTGGCCATAAATGGCCTTGTGGGCTGTACACAAGCTCTTAAACTCTACCCTCTGTTCAATGGGAAGCCAATGTAACTTACGAAGTAGAGCCGTGGCATGTGATCTTCTGGGTGACTTGAAAATCAGACGCGCCGCATCATTTAGGACCACCTGCAACCTATTAATCAAAGTTTTGGGTAGGCCTAGATAAAGGGCATTCCCGTAATCTAGCCTCGAGACTATAGTGGCAGAAACTACCATGCGGAGTGCGGAACTCGAAAGAAGAGGGGCCAGCTTTCGTAGCTGTCGAATCAGGCCAGTACACATCCCTACTACTGAGGAGATCTGACTGGCCATGGACAACTCGTTGTCGATCTTGATTCCAAGGCTTTTCACCTTATCACTAGGTATCGGTGAGGGCCCTAGTTCTTGGGGCCAGTAAAGGTCACTCCAGGGTGATACTAGGGTAGAGACCACCAGTACCTCCGTTTTTTCCTGGTTTATTTTCAGCAGGTTGGCCGTCATCCAGCCAACCGTATGTCTGAGGATGTTCTGAGCACTGGTTTGTGCAGAGATCGTATTATCGATACTCAGCAATAACTGGGTGTCGTCCGCGTAGTTAAATACACGACAACCCATGTCGGCTAGAGAATCAATCAACGGCTGGAGGTACAGGTTGAAAAGCAGTGGAGACAGTGCGGAACCCTGAGGGACCCCGCACTCCATCACACCCGCCTTAGAAATAGCATCCCCCAGTTGAATCCTCTGGGTCCTACCGGTCAAAAAGGAGTGGAGCCACTGATGGACCTGACCCCTTATCCCAAATGCAGCCAATCTATCCAGTAGCAGGGAATGGCTGACAGTATCAAACGCCGCTGATAGATCTAAAAGTATCAGGGCGCTTGGTTTCTTACTGTCAGCATACCTCTCAGCTCATCCAGCACCGCGAGCATCACCAACTCGGTGCTGTGATGTGCCCGAAATCCCGCCTGACACTCCTGGAGAAGATGGTGTGATTCCAGGAATGAGGAAAGGGACTTCAGCACATGTTGCTCTAGAATCTTGGACAGAAAGGGCAATTGGGATATTGGCCTATAGTTTTTTTTAAATGGCTGGGTCGGCTCCAGGCTTTTTTAGCAGAGGCCTCACACGTGCCTCCTTGAGACTTGATGGTAAATGGCCGGTCTCCATTGAGTTATTAAGAATGGAGATAATGTGATTTTCCAGAATAGGGCGCGCAAGACGAAAGACCCTGGGGGGACACGGGTCAGCTGGGGAGCCTGACTTAATGTTGTTCATAATCTGCTCCAGGCTTCGCGAATCCCATTCAGGAAGCTTAGCAAGATATACTTCAGGGGAAGACTGAACTTCCTGCAACGGGCAAGGGTCCTTCAGGGCCTTAACCTTGATCTCAGAAAGGATAGTTTCCACCTTCTCGAGAAAGAAGCTTTGGAAGCTATCAGCCGTTCTAGTTATTTCCGCTGTATCTGTTTTTTTGCTTAGTTCAGCTAGGATTTTAAATGTTTCCTTCTGAATATTGTCCGCTTGGCTTATACGGGTTTCATAAAAATCTGCTTTTGTTGTCAAAATCAGTTTCTTGTATGTCTTAAGTGAATTTCTATATTGTTCCCTATCTGTTCCCTCTTTAGTTCTCCTCCAGGTCCTTACTAGGCACCGAAGTTTCCTTTTGTGGTCCCTCAGAAGCGGGGTGAACCATGGGGCGCCTTTTATTATTCCTTTTACTTTTTTGTATTTTCTCCGGGGCTATCTGGTCTATTGCCTGACTCAGATTCTGCATTAGATCTTTATAGTCCTGCTCCAAATCCCCCTTTGAAACTAGTGTTTGAACGCAGTTAGGAAGGCTACAAGTCAAGGTTTGGGAATCTACTTTAGTCCACTGCCGGACTTTTTTTAATTTAGGGGTTTTTTGGGACACATGGCTTTCGATCGGGATCTCACAATTCACCAAATAGTGGTCCGACCAAATACAAGGCAAAATGTCCCCTAGTTTTACCCATGGATCCGATGTCCAGATGAGGTCTAGGATGTGCCCCTTAACATGCGTGGGGGCATCCACAAGTTGACTAATCCCTTGGGAGGACATAGTATTCTCTAGATGTCGAGATGGCAGATCTTTATCAACTTTATCCCAGTGCAGGTTACATTCTCCTGTCACTATGATTTTTTGATACCTAGTACATAAGTCAGACATAATCGGAGCAAATAAATCATTAAAGTCTGACGTGGAGTTTGGGGGACGGTACACAGAGAGGATCATTAAGCATGAATTATTCAGCATGATCTTCACTCCAAGTATATCCGCAACTTCTATAGTTTCAGCAATGATTTTGACAGCTTTTAGGTTTTTTTTAAACAGAATTGCGACCCCCCCGGGCGTTTTCCGCGCGGTTGTGCCATACCGCGTCATATTTGCTAGGAAGGGCAGCTATGATATCTGGCAGGGAGTTTTCACCAAGCCACGTCTCCGTGAGTGTTAAGATATCGATGGCATCATCCTGGAGAAATGAGGAAAATTGAATTTTGCCTTGTTATATGTGCCTACGTGTTCCCCATCCTATGTTATATGTGCATGATCGATATGCATATATCCCCCTATGATCGATTAAAGACGCAATTATAGTTGTGTCCAACTCTAGTATGCCAGTATCCAGTTCCCGTGAAAGCAACGAGTATTAGGCCTATGTTGCCACGTTTTACAGTGTGCACGTTAATTCACCGCATTTTCCCCGTTTCTAGGCCTCAAAAGGGCCCGGACACCAGATTCAAGCTCCAGTCTCCTGAACCCACTCCAAGGAGCGATGCAGCCCCTCCTGCATCCCTGACCCTTCACTTACTTCCTGCCGCGCAGCGCGGTGCCCGGCCTGGCTCTGCCTGCCTGTCTGCCAAGAATATGTTATGCTTCTAGTTATCAGTCCAGCTTTTCGTCTTCACATTCCTAAACTACTGAACCGCATCAGCAGTTCAGTCATGGTCTAGTCTTTCTGTCTCCATGTCAGAGAATTACTGTATTAATATTCATAAAAGATTCATAGCACACGCAATACATGTAGAATATATGCATGCACCAGCCTTAGTGTCAAGTAGCCTTTGCCCTGATAACTTTTAGATTCTATCAACATGTACTCCAAACACAAGATACCAGATATGCTATAGGTACATGTCGTCCTGACACCGCAGACTTTAGTCTCCTCTTCTAGCGCAGAAGTCATAGCCCCCAGTTCTCCCCGGTAACACGTCATTGCCCGTTTTGCGCGCACCACTAGGTTAAAGGTCCCAGCTGCTCAGGTAGCCCCCTCCATGTTTCCGCCCATTCATGACACTTCTGTGACGTTCTCATCACATGTCGACGTGCACGCCCTGTGCACGCCTTCTTTTCACGCCCATGTCTTCTTATCTTACGCTTGTCACTAGTTACGCCTACTGTATGTAATGTAATTGAAATGTCTTACTATATATATGTTGAATTGTGATGAAACGGGTGCAGCTGCCTTCCTTCCTATTTTATTTCAGGCTGTCCCGTTCCAGTCCCTTCCCTTTTGCCTGAATAAAGCCTGTTCAACTCGGACACATCGGATCCTGCCTCTTATTTATTGAGCTATCTGTTATTGTTAATATATTCAAAAATAGTACCGGTATTTAATTATTTATTTACCACATAATGGCGCCCGAATAGGGACGAGCCCCTTCCTCACGCGCTGGCGATGTACGCAGGTCCCCTGACCCTCTGCAGCCGTGACGGAACTCTACTGCGCACCGGCAGATATTTCTGCTTCAAGTCTCCCTCAGACCCACGGAGGAGACGGAGACTGCGGTCCGGCATCCAGACGAAGCGGTGTGGAATGCGGTTCGTCCCGACCAGAGCCCAAGCCGAGAGAGCAAGGTCCAAAGTATCCGGAGGCCCACCTGTTTCCGAAGTTCGTAGTCCGACGTCGTAGCAGTCCAGTCCAGTCCGAGGCCTTCCAGTTTCTGCTTCCCGGTGAGTACCGTCGCGGGGGAAGTATCTAGACAGGATCATTAGGTTGTTCCTGGTCCGTTGGGTTTGGGTACACAGATCCAGTCCGAAGTATTCACCTAGGTGGGTACGGTATGACGTGTCTCTTTATGGGACCGGTATGTTCTGTACTGTTTTAGCAGTGCATCCAGTAATTCTAGTGAGTTCGTTTCTCGAGAAATTCATGTGTTCTGTTTTCAGTGTATCAGGTAGTATTCTGTTCGAACTGTTATCAATGTATTTTTATGTCGTGGTATGAATGTTTTGTTTGCCATTTAATTACTGTGATTATTGTGTACAGTGTTCCAAGTGTATTACCGAAATGCCTCTATTCTCGAAATTACGTCAGTTAAAGACCAGAAAAGGGTTACTCGAAGAAGCAGTTCCTGTCCCTCCTAGGGACAGTCCAGGACATTTTATGTATCACAAGCATGGCTTAGATGCCATATTATATCTAGACTTATGGGCGGACTATACTAAGGACCTAGAAGAGAAATATAGATGGCCCGTATCAGGTACATGGGATGCCGAGTGCATCATGCGAGTAGAAGAAGCATTATGGAAAAAGAAAGCCAGACAGTCTCAGAAAGATGCCATCGAGTTATGGCGCAAAGAATCTCATAAAAGAACCGAAAAAGAATTCAGAAAAACAGAATTAAGTAGGGAATCCGCAGAAAAAGCCCAAGAAAGGGAATTAATCGAAGAAGGTGAACGAGTTAGAGCAGAACAGTCAGACAGACAGAGAAATGCCCTTATTAAAGGTATGTATCCTCTTCTTGCCGAGGGCTTGCCGAAGGCAACCCCGGAAGCACCCTGTAATTTACCGCCGCCATTGGTCCCGATTAAGCTACGTCATAAACCGACCGCAGCTGAAATTTTTCTTTCGTCCTACTTGGACGACACAGTCCCAGAATATGCAAATCCTATTCCACCTGCTCACCCACAGCCTCCCGTTAATAATGTAATTCCTGTTCCTCCAGCCACTGGTCCCGTGGGCCCAGTTAATGTTACAGCACCCCCGGACCAGCCCACAGTAAATGTACCCGCTTTGCCAGTTACCTTACCAGCACGTACAGTATTCACCGACGATTCTAGTTTAGGAGCAGCGGGGGGAAGTGCTCCTAGCACCCCGCCCCAAGCAAGACGACTGACGCTGCATGAAGTAGCGTTACAGAGTACGCCAAAAGTGGCGACATACACAGATCTCAAGCGACTTCTTACTGACTGTATATATGATCCAGTTCCAGGTGAAGATCACATGATCCTATATTCAGTACGTTTAAGACGGGTGGCCAGCCTTTTGATCACCCTGCCCGATATGAAGGAACATCTAAACAGAATATATCGTTTTATCCGTACAGGAGAGAATCCAGGAAGTATTCACGATGCTATGTCACAAAGGAAAGCCGAGGTTCAACTTATGATTTTAAAGTTCTTGATTAACTGTTTAATAAGAGAGCAAGATTATCCAGATAAAGACCAAGACGAGATGAAAGCCCTGACCAGGTGGAGTGACAATATAGCCGAGGGAAAACACAAGACACAAGGTAGTGTAGAGAGTATGTACAAGAAAATACGTAAGGAAATAATACGTATACACCAGAAGGAGGAAGCAAAAAGAGCAACCGAGAAAGAGAATGACTCCTCAAGTGAGGAGGTAGACAGCGAGAATCCCTCCAGAATAGCGTATGTAGGTAGAACTAGACTTTCCAACCGACATTTACGCCTAGATTACAAGAAAACTTTTCCTCCTCAAGTATTCCAGGCCACCGACCAAATTCTGAAATCACGAATAGGTTATAGCAAGCTTAGTACCATGCATGAACAAGAACTAGCCCGATCAGCAGTCCGATGGACTAGTGATTCTACCACGTTTCCAGATGAAATAGTGGCACAAACGTTTCTGAAACTGCCCCCAGCCGAGCAACGTCTGGTGGGTACGTATATGATTCAGCACCTCATTACACTGTATGAGGAACAGCATTCTGATCCAGGTCCTCTACATGATATATTGAACGAGTTACTCCTATACAGATGGAAAGGTCTAGGTACCGATTTAATTAGTGTTATATTAGAACAGCGCCACAAATACCGAACTTTTCTGAATCCACATTTTGTTCCTGTTCCACCCCCAGAAAGAAAATCGTTCTATATAGACAGACAGAATCCGTTACGGGAAGTACATCCAGTTAAGGGAGAAGATGGTAGTCTAGAAAGAGTATTTGTTTACACCCCTATCACGAAAATAGAACTCTTGGAAATGAAAAAGTTAATTCCCTGTCATGATAAAGATCCAGCAAGGTTTCACCGTGAATTAAAGGACATGCTCCGTATGGGAGAATACACGTATCCTGATATCATTAAAATGTTAAAAGTCCTGTTGCCTGCGGGCATATATGAAAAATTAAAAGAAAAAGAATGGGAGGTGGGAGAGAAAAAGATAGATTGGACAGCATTAGAAACTGAAGATAACACACGAGTACCAGGTACCGGTCTTGGGGATAAAGCTAAAGCATTGCCCGAGTTACTGATACAAGTTTTGCCAAGATTTCTAGCCACGAAAAAGGAAGATTGGGATGCCATCTCAGCCTGTAAACAGAAACAAGACGAAGATACTAGTGATTTTTATTCTAGATTTGAGAAATGTTTCATTATTAATAGTGGTCTGAAAACAAGTAGTGAATCGTATCCCCATCTTTTTGTTACCAAACTAGTCGAGAATTCAAGTCCACAAGTTAAAAATCGAGTACTGAAAGTCGAAAGTACCTGGCAAGCTAATACTCCGTCACAGATGCTCCAGATGCTCCAGTATCACCAGAACAGAATCAGGGAAGAGCAGGAACATGAAAGGAGACGTATGAAAGACACGAAAATGAAAGTACTAGTTGCGCAGTCTGTTCCGCAAGACAGTCAGAAGAGGGGTCCGAACCAAGCTAGTCATCCTGCAGCTCCCGTTAAAGGGACATGCAATTACTGTAAACAGCCAGGTCATTATATAAACGAATGCGCAGTTCTGAAACACAACATAGCTACTGGTAAAACGAAAGAAAGACCACGTCCACCTAGACAAGAACAAGTTTCACAGACTTCCCCGTCACCGCAGAATGCACAACAGACAGTTACAGTACCGCAGCCTATCGCTGCCACACAACACGTTACACAGCAGATGTACCAGTATGCGCAGTCAGAGTATTCAGATTATCAGCCATATTCATGAAACAGCCTAGAGAGGGAGGTAGGCTTGCCTCTCATCGAGATTCCTGTAGATCAAGAGGGTCCCTATGTACACAGTCAAGTATTAGGGAAAGACAGAAAGTTTCTGATTGATACAGGGGCAAGTAGGACTACCATCAGTCATGACGAGGTTCCAGGGGCTCCGCTCTCAGGCTCTAGAAATATTTCCCTTGGATTTTCAGGAAAGCCTATTGTTAATGAAATATCGAAACCAGTTACTCTAGGAGTTGGTCCATTGTCCCGAACTACTGACTTGCTACTCACGAAATCCTGCCCAGAGAATCTGTTAGGCATTAAAACTCTGAAAGAATTAGGGGCAGTAATATGCTGCTCCCCAGAGGGGGTACGACTGTTTCTCCGTGATTTTAAAGGTCATTATGTATTACGAGATTTTGATCCAAGATTATTGAATGTACCGCAGCATTTATGGGCGCAAGGTCCAACTGATGTAGGTTGTATGCATATCACACCCCATCGTGTCACTCTGAAGAAAGGTGTTGTATTACCACGAATCCGACAGTACAAATTGCCACCTGAGGCTGTAGCAGCCTTATCCAAAATTATTGACGAGCTTATTGCTCAAGGAGTAGTTGTAGAAACTGACTCCAATGTATGTAATTCTGCTATCATTCCGATTCTGAAACGTACTGATCCAAATGCACCTCCAGTTTATCGATTAGTGATTGACCTTCGAGAACTTAATAAATGTATTATACCCCAGTACCCAGTGGTTCCAGATATTTCTTCCCTATTGACAGCAATTGATTCTGAAGCTACGTTCTTTACTGTTATCGATCTCAAGAACGCATTCTTTAGTGTCCCCATTCATCCAGACAGCCAGTTCCTTTTCGGATTCTGTTTAAATGGAAGAAGCTATAAATTCACACGAGCTCCTCAAGGTTTCACAGAAAGCCCTAGTATTTACAGTCAAGCACTTAAAAGACAACTAGACAATATTCACATGCCAACTGACACTGCCCTGCTCCAGTATGTCGATGATCTATTGATCACAGCCCGTTCTGAACGTGACTGCGAACGTGCGTCACTTACAGTCTTGTATTTCCTGGCCGAGATGGGGCACAAGGTGTCCCCTTCCAAATTGGAATTCTGTGTCCAGCAAGTGGTCTACTTGGGACACTTACTGTCCAAGAGGGGTAGGCAGTTGACACCAGACCGTATCCAGTTAATAGCACATCTTCCACAGCCCAAGACACAGAAGGAGGTACGAGCTTTTATCGGCCTCACTTCTTACTGCAGACAATGGATTCCTCAGTACGCATTTCTAGCCAAGCCACTGATACAGTTAACGACACAGGAGGCAGCCGTATCGACTGTCCTCCCTTGGACCCAGGAACATACACTTGTTTTCAATGAATTAAAGAAAGCTTTATGCCAAGCACCTGTTCTAGCAACACCGAACTACAGTAAGCCTTTCACACTTTTTGTTACTGAACGTGATGGTACTGCATTATCTGTTCTTACACAAGATCAAGCAGGACAACACAAGCCCTGTGCTTATTTTTCTAGCACATTAGATCCAGTGGCCCAGGCTCTGCCTGCGTGCCTCAAGTCAGTTGCAGCCACAGCTCTAGCTATCAGACAAAGTGATTCCATAGTGTTAGGACACTCCCTGACAGTACAAGTTCCACACTCCGTGGAAGTTCTTTTAAACCGAACTCAGACTCAGCACTTGACAGTTGCACGTTTAACAGGTTATGAACTAACACTGTTTCAGCCACACATAGAAATCAGACGCTGCAACGTTTTAAATCCAGCTACACTGTTACCCTCAGTTACCTCAAATCCTGCCACACATGACTGTGTGGAAGTTGTTAACACAATGACAAAGCCAAGACAAGATTTGACAGACATTGCATTACCTGATCCCGACCTGACACTTTATGTGGATGGTTCATGTATGAGAACAAGTACAGGAGAACTAGTAGCCGCGTATGCCGTGACTACTGAAACTGAAGTTGTAGAAACACATCGTATTGACACCCTGTCTGCTCAAGCAGCAGAGCTTGTCGCTCTGACCCAAGCCTGCATACGTGCCAAGAACCTGAAAGTTAACATATACACAGATTCACGTTATGCATTCGGAGTCGTACACGACTTTGGAGTGCTCTGGCAAGAAAGAGGTTTTATGACTTCTCATGGAACCAAGATTCAGCATGGCCCCCTCATCCAAGCTCTGTTAGATGCAATACATTTACCGACAGCTATCGCCATCATGAAGTGCAAGGCACATACGAAAGTCACTGACAACATTTCCCAGGGTAACGATCTAGCAGATCGAACAGCCAAGCTTACAGCTCAGACTCCAGACATTCCAGTTAACACGACACCGATACACACTCCAGATCAGACTACTTGTATGACAGTTAAGGACCCTACACAAGATGTAATAGATATACAGTCACATGCTACTCCTGATGAAATCAAGAAATGGTCCGAACAAGGAGGGGTCCAGACAGATCAAGGATGGTTGACGAAGGGAAAAGCCACATGGTTTCTCCCCGACTCTATGGTTCAAGTCATTATTAACACCGCACATAGTCCAGCACATTTAGGAGAGAAAGCCATGCTAGACAGTATTCAGAACCTTTGGTTTAACAAGCATTTACGAGCAGCAGCCAAACAGAAAGTGCGTACCTGCATGATCTGTTGTCAGTTCAATCCAGGTAAAGGTGTCCCGGCGGAACAAGGTGGATTCCATCCTCCTGACCACCCTTTTGAAGTCCTCCAGATGGATTATATTCAGATGGAGCGATGTCGAGGTTTCAAGTATGTCCTCGTAGTTGTATGCGCTTTGTCCAGGTGGACAGAAGCATATCCAGTCCCAGATTACACAGCCGCGACCACTGCCAGGCAGTTGTTTCGTGAGTATTTCCCCCGCTATGGATTACCTAGGGTCGTGTATTCAGATAACGGCCAGCCATTCTCATCCGAGCTCATGAAACAAGTATCTCTTCTGTTAGGGTACCAGTGGAAGTTCCATTGTGTACGACATCCTGAAGCAGCCGGTCTCGTAGAGAGACATAACCAGACTCTGAAAATCCGAATTTCTAAAGTATGTGCAGAGAAAGGCGTAGATTGGATGGTAGCACTGCCAGTCGCCCTTTTTTATATGAGAATGGTCGCTCACTCCCGTTCAGGTCTATCTCCATATGAGATAGTGTTCGGTCGTCCCCCAAATATGTGGGGTACACCTAGACCACGTACAATTACAGATGTTGACAGTAATATGCTGACAGATTATTTGGCCGCCTTGATGTCTGCACTACAATCTTGTCGTTCACAGGTTGCCGCTGCTTTTCCAGACAACACCGAAGTGAAACCGCATGAAGTCGTTCCAGGTGACTTCGTCCTCGTGAGAAATTTTGATCGTTCAAGTCCGCTGGAGCCCCGTTGGAAGGAGCCCCGCCTTGTTCTTCTCACCACCCGGACTGCAGTGAAAGTAGAAAACAGAAAAGGCTGGCTGCACTCCAGCCATGTCAAGAAGTTTCATGGACTCAAAGCAAAGACTTTTCTCAAGGACTGCCCAGACACTGAATCTAAACTTCCCCTGTTAGAGAAAACTCCGCAGCAGGAGTATAAACAGAAATTGAGGTCTAGTAAGTCAGCCAGTTTAATTGTCTAAGTCCCTCTCGGGTGAAACGGTTAGACAGGTTCCTGACATGTATGAGATAGACCCACACAGTGAGAGAGTTAGTCAAAACTCTAAGAGATGTATCATTACTCTGTTTTTTCTATTATTCCTGAGTCTTATGGTTACATGCATTAGTTATGCCTTACATTTATGTTTTCCTACTTCACAAGTACATATGTTTTCGAATGTTACGGTAGAGCACACATTTAGTGACCTGCCTCCTCACGAGTTATCCTATCGTCTTGCTATGCGTAATAATACTTTTATCCGAATGCTACACCAGACCAGCAATGCCACCAATTGTTGGGTGTGTGGTCGACTTCCCCCTTTCCAGACACCGAAGGGAGTTCTGCCACTCTTTCCTTATCCATTTTCACATAATGGTTCGTGTGGGGCATGGTCCACGTTAACGTCATCCTCAAATGATATGTTTCTTCTGAATAGAACATGTTTCCCAGACAAGGAAGGACTTTCCCATAGAACAGGATTAGATCTAGAAAATGAAGTATATGATCTAGGTAATTATTCCTCGAATTTCATGGTTTTGAATGTTCAGTCCGATACTACTCCAGATTTACCTGCTATTTCAGTTCTACCAGTCAAAGGCGAATTATGTGTCAGAAAGAATGGTTCCGCACATGTAGGACATAGTGATTGTACTACTATGGTCGAGTATAGTGACAGTGGGAAATCTATTTTCAAAGCCTCACGTCATTCTTATTTTGTTTGTGGTCAGACCGCATATGTTCGTCTGCCCCTCGATTGGGATGGAACATGTTACATTGCTTTCCTACTGCCACCAGTTTTCCTAGCCCCGTCCGATTATCACAGAAACACACATCTAGTACACGTTAGACATAGAAGGGAGACCGAGTCCCCAATTGTCGATCAAACTGAAACTGCCCTAGAACAATATCAAGACTTCAATAAAGGTTTCTTTTTCTTCATAGGTCCTGTCCAGAATAGTAAGTTAATACGTAGGCTAACTAGAACCCTTGAAGCAGTAGTGAATGAGACTACTTCCGCTCTAGGTAACTTAACTGAAGAACAATCTGCTATGCGTTTTGTTGTGCTCCAAAATCGTCTCGTTCTTGACGTCATACTGGCCGATAGAGGAGGAGCTTGTAGAGTGATCGGATCTAGTTGCTGCATTTTCATTCCTAATAACGCACCGTCTGTTTATTCAGCTATAACCAGACTTCATATTATTGCCCATCAGTTACACCAGAATCCAGGCACCTGGACATGGTCCGGTTGGCTCTGGAGTATCATATCTGCCTGGGGATGGAAAGTATTGTCATTCCTAGGTATAGCAGTAATGATCATATTCAGTTGCTGCCTCTGTTTACAATGTGGCCCTGCGATTTGCGGCTTGTGTGCTACCTCTTGTATTCCTAGTCCTAAGTCCCGTTCTCAGACAATTCGAGACGAGCAAATGATGCTCTATGAACAGATAGATGGTATCATGAATATTGATGTTTCCTGATGGAAACGTAGGGCACAAGGAGGGAATGAGGAAAATTGAATTTTGCCTTGTTATATGTGCCTACGTGTTCCCCATCCTATGTTATATGTGCATGATCGATATGCATATATCCCCCTATGATCGATTAAAGACACAATTATAGTTGTGTCCAACTCTAGTATGCCAGTATCCAGTTCCCGTGAAAGCAACGAGTATTAGGCCTATGTTGCCACGTTTTACAGTGTGCACGTTAATTCACCGCATTTTCCCCGTTTCTAGGCCTCAAAAGGGCCCGGACACCAGATTCAAGCTCCAGTCTCCTGAACCCACTCCGAGGAGCGATGCAGCCCCTCCTGCATCCCTGACCCTTCACTTACTTCCTGCCGCGCAGCGCGGTGCCCGGCTTGGCTCTGCCTGCCTGTCTGCCAAGAATATGTTATGCTTCTAGTTATCAGTCCAGCTTTTCGTCTTCACATTCCTAAACTACTGAACCGCATCAGCAGTTCAGTCATGGTCTAGTCTTTCTGTCTCCATGTCAGAGAATTACTGTATTAATATTCATAAAAGATTCATAGCACACGCAATACATGTAGAATATATGCATGCACCAGCCTTAGTGTCAAGTAGCCTTTGCCCTGATAACTTTTAGATTCTATCAACATGTACTCCAAACACAAGATACCAGATATGCTATAGGTACATGTCGTCCTGACACCGCAGACTTTAGTCTCCTCTTCTAGCGCAGAAGTCATAGCCCCCAGTTCTCCCCGGTAACACGTCATTGCCCGTTTTGCGCGCACCACTAGGTTAAAGGTCCCAGCTGCTCAGGTAGCCCCCTCCATGTTTCCGCCCATTCATGACACTTCTGTGACGTTCTCATCACATGTCGACGTGCACGCCCTGTGCACGCCCTGTGCACGCCTTCTTTTCACGCCCATGTCTTCTTATCTTACGCTTGTCACTAGTTACGCCTACTGTATGTAATGTAATTGAAATGTCTTACTATATATATGTTGAATTGTGATGAAACGGGTGCAGCTGCCTTCCTTCCTATTTTATTTCAGGCTGTCCCGTTCCAGTCCCTTCCCTTTTGCCTGAATAAAGCCTGTTCAACTCGGACACATCGGATCCTGCCTCTTATTTATTGAGCTATCTGTTATTGTTAATATATTCAAAAATAGTACCGGTATTTAATTATTTATTTACCACAGAAGGGTGAACACCTCAAGATGGTGCTTTTGGAGGGACCTTGTATTTAGACAGGTTAATTTCAGAAAGAGGGGAGCTGTTCCGGGAGGATCCTCACGAGGGTGGAAAATATTCAAATCAGTTAATCTGGTCACAGTAACAGGATCCAGACAACGACTACCCCTATCCATGTCTCTCAAGTCTCTAGAGGAAAATGTCCGTCGTTGATCAAGAGTCCTGACCCCTAAGCCCGACCGAGCGCGGACGGGCGCAGACGGGCAGGACTCTGGCACGACTCCGGCACAGGTCCGGCGCGTCCGCAGTACGCGTCCGCTGCGCGGAGCCATAGTCGTCTTATTTAAGCGCTGCTAGAGCGCGTCACCCACCCGCTCCTCACCCAATATGGCCGCCAAATACCCGGGAACCAGCCCTCTGCGTCAACACTCGGCCGAGAGCGGTCCCGAGGCAGAGGGAGGGGGGAGAGGGACAAAGAGCGCGAGGAAGCGCTAAGGAAGTCTCAAAGTGCTTCTTAAATCAAGCTATTAAAATACACGATTTTAAAAAATGCTATTACACGCTATTGATTGCAAGTATGGCCAAGAAAAGAGGAGAGACCTCCCGGCTTCCGCCTCAGGAGGGAAAAGTTGTTGCAGTTCGTACCCTGTGGGTGATCCCGGGTGCTGTCTGCCCCCGTCTCAGCATCGCCGCACCTCACAGAGGTCTGCCTGAGCAAACTCGGAGAAAAAGGACCATCGGCAAGGGGCTGAGCGGCAGGTGCGTACTCGGGCCCCTGTGGGCCCCGGCGGGCGCGTCCGGGTCCTACGATTCAGAATCGCCAGACCTCACGGAGGTCTGACTGACCCTCTCCCTAGTAATTCGGAGGAAAATTACCCCCCCTTGTAATCCGTGCACACGAGGTGACAGAGGGGACCCAAGGCGCGAAAGTACCCGACCTCCTGGAGCCCTTGCTGGGATCCGGGAGACAAATGGCACCTCATCAGGACATTCAGGGAAGTTGGGCCATCTGGTCGCCCCATTGGAAAGCATTGCGGGCGACCAGATGGCCGAGGGGATCTGGGCGACCAGATGGCCAGACACGAAAGGGAAGCCATCTGGTCACCCTGTGCCCCAACGAAGGAGTGAGTGGGCGCCCGGGGCATGGCGGACTGGAGGCCCAGGACCCCAGCTGGGCCCAAGCCATGGAGACTGCCAGGGGGACCCGACAGGCCCTCCAACCTGGGGCCCACGGACACCTTGACAAGCAGGGGAGGCCTGCACGGGACCGCCGGACCCCTGTCCTGGGCCCTTGGTGGAGCAGCACCCCGGGGGACTGGGCCCAGGGCCGGAGCACCCAACCCGAGGCCCGGCCGGGTCCCTGTACCCAGCCGGGTCTCCCAGCCCAGAGGTGCCGGGGAAGCCTCCCCGGGCCTGCCAGACCCCTTCCCGGGCACCCTGCCACATGGCAGGATCCAGGACGGAGCCCGGGTTGGGGAGGCCACCCTCCCCGGGGCCCTCAGTGGCGCCGGATGGGGCTCCTGAACCCAGCCAAGCAAGGGGAGGCTCCTCTGGCAGCATGGAACCCCATCCCAGGCCTTTGGCAGTGCGGCAGGACAGGGCCCAGGGCCCGAGCGCCCGACCCGGGGCCTGGCCAGGCCCCTGGGCCCGGCCGGGGCTCCAAGGCATGGAGGCGCAGGGGACGCCTCCCCGGGCCCTCCAGATCCCGTCCCGGGCACCCTGCCACGCGGCAGGACCCAGGACGGAGCCCGGGGTGGGGATGCCGGCTTCCCCGGGGCCCCTGACCCTCAGGGGCCCCGGACAGAGTTCCCGAACCCAGCCAAGCAAGGGGAGGCTGCCCGGGCACAACGGAACCCCGACCCAGGCCTTTGGCAGTGCAGTAGGCCGGGGGGCGGGGCCCAAGGCCGGAGCACCCGACCCGGAGCCCCGGCCGGGCCCCTGGACCCAGCCGGGGCTCTCAGGCCCGGAGGTGCAGGGGAGGCCTGCCGGACACCGTCCCGGGAACCCTGCCACACGGCAGGACCCAGAGCAGAGCCTGGGGTGGGGAGGCCGCTCTCCCCGTGGCCCTCAGGTGCCCCAGCCGGAGCTCCTGAACCCAGCCAAGCAAGGGGAGGCTACCTAGGCACCACGCAACCCCGTCCCGGGGGCTTTGGCAGTGCCGCAGGCCGGGGGACAGGGGACAGGGGACAGAGCCCAGGGCCGGAGCACCCGACCCGGGGCCCACGGGGCCCCTGGACCCAGCCGGGGCTCCCAGAACCTGAGGCGCAGGGGACGTCTCCCCGGGCCCTCCCGACCCCGTCCCGGGCTCCCTGCCCGCTGCAGGACCCAGGACGGAGCACCGAGGGGGGAGGCCGCCCTGCTTCTGAACCCAGCCAAGCAAGGGGAAGCTCCCCGGGCACCACGGAACCCCGACCCGGGGCTTTGGCAGTGCTGCAGGCCGTGGGACAGGGCCCAGGGCCGGAGCACCCGACCCGGGGCCTGGCTGGGCCCCTGGACCCAGCCGGGGCTCCCAGGCCTGGAGGCACAGGGTACACCTCCCTGGGCCCTACGGACCCCGTCCCGGGCACCCTGCCATGTGGCAGGACCCAGGACGGAGCCCGGGGTGGGGAGGCCGCCCTGCCTGGGACCCCTGGACCCAGCCCATCGGGGGGATTCTCCCCAGGCCCGCCGGGCCCCATCCAGGGCATCCTGCCACGCGGCAGGCCCAGGGACGGACCCAGGGCTGGGCGGCATCCTGGCCTGTCCAGCTACCGGCTGAGGACCGCGTGGCCGAGAGGGGTCCCAGAGTACCTTGTTCCTAGTAATCCGGAGGAAGGCTACCCCTCTTTCTGGGAACCTGTGCGCACCGCGAGGCTGAGGGGACCCTAGGCGTGAGTGCACCCGACCTCTTGGAGCCCTGGCTGGGATCCGGGAGGCGAATGGCACCTCATCGGGACTTCCAGGGAAGCCCGGCCATCTGGTCACCCCATAGGAAAGCATTGGGTGCGACCAGATGGCCGAGGGGAAAGGTGCGACCAGATGGCCGGGACCGAAGGGACTCCCACACCGAGCCTTCCAGGTAGGGCTCCCGCCTGCCCACGCAGGCCAAGGCTCAGGGGCTCTTGGGCCCGGACGCCCGGGGGCGGACTGCCCGGGACTCCTGGGGCCGGTCCCAGGCACTCGGCCGTGCCATTGGCCCTGGAGGAGGGAGCCCCGGATGCCCGGGGGAGGACTGCCCGGGACTCATGGAGCCCGTCCCGGGCACTTTGCCATGCCGTTGGCCCTGGAGAAGGGAGCCCCGGACGCACGGGGGAGGACTGCCCGGGACCCATGGAGCCCGTCCCGGGCACTAGGCCGTGCCGTTGGCCCTGGAGGAGGGAGCCCCTGACGCCCGAGGGAGGACTGCCCGGGACCCATGGAGCCCGTCCCGGGCACTCGGCCATGCCGTTGGCCCTGGAGGAGGGAGCCCCGGACGCCCAGGAAGGTGTTGCCCAGGCATAGCCCATCTGTTCCCCGCAGAGAACCGCCAGCCCGGGAGGAGTGCCCAGGCATACCCTACCCCTAGTATTCCGGAGGAAGGCTACCCCTCTTTCTTGGAACCCATGCGCACCAAGTGACGGAGGGGACCCAGGGGGTGGATGCGCCTGACCTCCTGGAGCCCTCGCTGGAATCGGGGAGGCAAATGGCACCTCATCGGGACTTCCAGGGAAGCCCGGCCATCTGGTCGCCTCATTGGAAAGCATTGGGTGCGACCAGATGGCCGAGGGGAAAAGTACGACCAGAGGGCCGGGACCGAAGGGAGTCCCAGCTTTCCCCACCGAGCCTTCGCGGTAGGGCTCCCGCCTGCCCACGCAGGGCAGGGCTCAGGGGCTCTCAGGCCCGAACGCCCAGGGGAGGTCTGACCGGAATTCATGGAGCCCATCCAGGGCACACGGCCATGCCGTTGGCCCTGGAGGAGGGAGCCCCGGACGCACCGAGTGATGGAGGGGACCCAGGGCGCGGAGGCGCCCGACCTCCTGGAGCCCTCGCTGGGATCAAGGAGTCAAATGGCACCTCATCGGGACTTCCAGGGAAGACCGGCAGTCTGGTTTCCCCATTGGAAAGCATTGCGTGCAACCAGATGGCCGAGGGGAAAGGTGCGACCAGATGGCCGGGAAAGAAAGAACTGCCAGATGCCCACCCGAGCCTTCACGGGAGGGCTCCCACCCCGCCTGCCCGTGTAGGGCTCTGGGGCTGCAGGGCTCGGAGGCTGCAGGGCTCGGGGCTGCAGGGCTCCGGGGCTGCAGGGTTTGGGGGCTGCAGGGCTCGGGGCTGCAGGGTTTGGGGGCTGCAGGGCTCCTGGGCTCGGGGCTGCAGGGTTCAGGGACTGCAGGGCTCGGGGGCTCTGAAACCCCACGCTGGGCCTCAGGCATGGGGAGGCCCGCATGCGCTCCTGGGGCCCAGCCGCCCGGGGGAAGACTGCCCGGGAGCCTTGCAGGTCTCTGGGGCTCTGCATCAGGGACCCTTGTCCCGGCAGATGGACTCTTGGCAGGCCGTAGGACGGGGGCTCCCAAACCCAGGCCCTGGGGCTGGTCCCTGCTTTCCAACCCAACCAGGCCGGGGAGATCAGGGAGTCTGCCCAGGCACGAGGGACCCCTGTAACGGGCACACAGACCTTCAGGACGTGCCCTCGTTTTCCACACATTTTTTCCAAAATTCTGCGTGGTGGCGCTACGCAAACTACGCCCAGCCCTAGTTCTGGCCCTAATCAGCAAGGCTGGGCCAAATGTAATACTTGAAAAACAACACAATTGCCATTGCTGATGGTTACTAAATCATTGTTTGGTCACAATCACACGTGACACTCATAGTGACTTAAAAAAATGTATTTAAATGTTCTCATTATTTTTGAAATTCACGTTTTTTTTAGTTCATTTGTTAATTTTCTTCTCTTAGTACGTTTTTTGGTTCATGAGAACCACAGGCTAATAACATTACACATTCATATTAATAATGAACTGTTCACATAAATGACATTACAAAACAACAAATTACTTGTGAGACATAAAAGGATCAAAGAGTGAACTAGCTCTAGTTCCAAAGAATTATTTGTGTTTGGTGAAAAGAGAAGAAAAAAGGTGAGAGAAGAAGAGAAAGCCCAGGCTGGGGAAACACTCCATTTGTTTCTTTGTCTTAGTTTTTTATGTTTACTCGACCCCGGGCTCAGGAAAAAAAACAACGCCACCATGCCGACCCACCCTCCACGGTAGGACCTTTCACCTGTACCCACTGTGCCACTTCACCTGCCACTGTACACACCAATCCGCTGACCAGCACCACCCTGAACACACCACAGACACCATCTGTAGGAGAGTAGGGTCTGCAATCCTATGATCACCCAGATTTTTGCTTTTTGCTGCACTGGTTTACGACTTTCCCTGGCTGTGGGCCTGCTAATCAGACCCACAGCCTAGCTGGTCTCTCTATCCAAATTGTACTCAGGTACTGAATTGGCACTGGGCCCTCTCCAAGTCCCTGTACCCAGGGCTGAGGTGTACCCAGAAGTCTCCCAGGGGCTGAAGCATGTATTATGCCACCCCTGGGCTGACTAACTAAACTGACACAACTGGCTGCACGACAGCTGGGGCAAGGTGGTGTAATCACCCTTTGCTTTAGATATAGTATACCTATATCTAACCCTAAAATGGACACACAGATCTCCTATCAGTCACTCCTATGGCAGGCCTTAACAATCCTGAAGGCAGAGTGCTTGGAATCGTGTGAGATGGTGCTCTGGCATGAGCTGAGCCTGTCTGCGGCTTTCGAGATCCATCCCTTAGCCGTTTCCATGATATCGCATACCATATACTCTTAAGTGCATTATAATCCTCGCGGTTATATGCCAACTCTGGTATCGCTTTATCAAAACATGTCGAGTAAGGTGTCATACGAATTGGAATACTAACCCCTCGCCAATTCTGGCGACGGGGTTAGCATTCCACCCTTCTAGAGGGACACGACATGTATGTAACCCCTAACCCCGGTTAAGGTCAGACAGAGCCTTAGCATCCACAAAATGGATGCTGCCACCGAGACACAAGTCTGCCCTCCTGCTGCTGGGAGTCCTCCCAGAGCAGGAGATAAGGACAAAGGGTTTCCTGCCAGGGGCGGTGCCAGCACCGTCCCAGACAGGATCTTGTGTATTGTAGGTAGGCAGGGCTTCAGAGGAAGGTGACTGCACGTGGCACCCCGGTGCTCACTGTGCATAGGCTGGCTTGAACCAGTTCCAGGGACACTCCAGACCCTGTGCTGGGGAAAAGCCCGCCAAGGAAGTGGGTGTAACCACCCCCCTCCTGGTCCCACCCCTAGGGCAGGACTTAGTCGCGTGCCAGCCCCCTTTTCCCAGATAAAGGTAGGAGCAGGCCCCCTTCCAAATTAGATCATCTTTGAATCCTGAAACTACTTTCCACGAAAGGAACTCAAGACTCTTCCTAAGATTTCTCCCTTGTGACTAAGGAGTAGTCACCCTGCATCCGCAGGCACCATCTAAAGAACACTGCGGTCTGCTGCAAGTCCTTCCTCCGGAATCCGACTGCCCAGCTCGACGAGAACCGGCTTCCCTGGCACCTCTGACCTCTACCCACCTCTACAGCCCAGCTGAGAACCGTGGGTGCGACGAGACCTCGAGGGACCGGCCATCTGCAAGACTGCACGACTTCTGCACAGCAAGCCCGCCGAGTAATTTCCTGGTGAGTGCTTTGGGGTCCGAGAAGCCCCGACCCTGAGTAGCTCCAGCACCGAAGTGCAGCCTCCCAGCATCTCCACGATCTGCGTGGGGCCCTTCTGCTTTTTGCTGCTCACCGCGTTGTTTGGCTACTAGCCCGCTGGCTTGTGGCCTTCTGAACGACGCCCGACGACATCACTGCTGCTGGTCTGGTTGCTCCAGACTGGCCCTTGCTCCCTTCCCGAAGAGGAGCACCCCGGACCCTCCTGGTCCACTCAAGACGCCATTTTGAGTCCACCGCATGGGCTTGAATTAGCCAAGGCTTGTTGCCCAATCCTGGGTAGCTTCGACGCCGACAGCTTCATCCATCGTGGGACAGCTCGCCTCTCCATCCTGGTCGCCGACAACGCCTCCTGGTCCGTGAGATCTGCAGAGCCAGCGTCGCCCACTCACCTAGTCGAGGTGACTACCATCCGGTGCCCTCCTGGTGCCCACTGACTACTGGCTAGTAGTCACAAACTTGGTCCCCTCTGCTTTCAGGTGTCACCCATCTTCCAGATCCAGGCTTGGATCACTTCGAACTATCTTCACTGGTCGCCTGCCAGCATCTTTTCTTCCAGGCTCCTGGTCCGGCAACGAGGATTCCCGACGTCTTTTGAGACCTATGCAGCTGCAGCCCCTGGGCTAGGTAACTTCGGCATTTCGGTGCCCCAGCATAGCCTCACTATCCAAGGGTCAGGATCCACTGTCGTTTTCTCCCTACCAGGTCGGGTTCGCCCGTGAACACTAACTTTAGCGTTACTAGCTTCCATAGACTTTGTCCCGCATCCCGCGTGAGAGTGCACACTCTGCACCCGAGTCCCCTAGGCCTCCTAGAAGTAATCTAATGATTCCCTAGTCAAGTCCTAGCGATTCCAAAGCCTATTAGTACTGTACTTACCTGCTAGTAATTTCGCATTCCACTTTTAGAGTATATGGTTTTTCGTGCCCCTCTGGCATTTGTATATACTGTGCTAACTTAAAGTATTTTCGTAAGAGTTTTGTTGTGTGCTTAGCACCCTGTCCTCATAAAGAGTACAGGGTTGTTGTGATTCTAATAAATACATTGTTTATTTTCATAACACTTGTGTGGTGTCCTTTCACTGGGTGTTCAAGGGGTAATGTGATGGTAAAACAGCTGGCTTAACACGCCCTCTAGAGTCTTAGCCTTAGACTGCTCGTATCCATGCTACTAGGATAGCTGGTCTATAAGGTTGACTTACAACCAATCGTCAATAAGGGTTGTTTGGACTGATATATAGTGATCACTAGAATAGTGAACACTGCACATCAGGCCAACTTCTCACATTGGTGAGCAGCGGTTGGGATTTGAGCTTGCTGTTGTTTTACCACACATATCCTAAGAATATCTTGTGAAAGATCACATAAGTACTAAAGGTACATATAACTTAGCTTAGAATACTCTGAGTTCTACTGAACCAGCTGTTGTAGCTCCTATGGCCTAGCACACCCTAAACTACAACTCTAGCAAGGGATCAGTAGGCAAACACATAGTGTAGGTAAGTGCACCACTTACACCTCACTAGAAAAGCATGTCTACCCAGGGAGAATCTACTGAGACTCCCCTGGTCAGTGTTGACCCTCCACAGGTCACTTCAAGATATGCAGCTCTCAGTTTTCAGGAGATGAGACAAGTCTGTACCTCCAGGAAACTGAAGCAGGGGTCTAACCCCACCATTCCCTTTCTGATAGGTCTCTTAGAGACATATGATGCCAGAAAGATTTCTCAGTTACATGAGAATATGCCAGCCTTAGAGGGAACCTCTGGGGATCCAGACCTCCCCAACACTGCTACTGCAGTTGAGGAGGAGGATCAAGAGGAACTCTCTGGGGATGAGGTAGACAAAGGTCTTGAGGTAGTCAGAAGGCTAACCAGGGCCAACTTAGACTTACTTGGGCTAGGATCTGGGGGCCCCCCAGTACTAACCCGAAGTGGGCCTAACCTTGGAGTTAGGAGAGATAGATCTCTTTCTAGGGACTCCAATAGATCTCTGCACTCTAATGCCTCTTCCCAGAGGAGGAGAAACTCTCCACAGAGGAGAGTGACCTCCCCTCAGAGAATAGAGCATGAAGCTAGAATGAGACAGGCTGCTCTGAGGATTGAAAGGGAAGAACTTGCCCTGGCCAAAGAAAAGCTTGCTTTTGCTAGAGAGCAGCAGATGAGTGGGCTAGCTCCCACTGGTGGCAGCAATCTCCCAAGAGATAGAGAGAAGGGTTTAGATACTAAACACCTGACTAAGATAGTGCCCCCCTTTAAGCAAGGGGATGATATCCAGAAATGGATGGCTGCTTTGGAGAGGGCCTGCACTGTGCAGTGCATTCCCCGAAGTCAGTGGGCAGCTATACTGTGGCTCTCCTTTGATGGTAAAGGTAGAGATAAGCTCCTCACTACAAGAGTGGAGGATGCTAATGATTACCAGGTCCTGAAAAATGCACTGATTGATGGGTTTGGTTTAACCACTGAGCAGTACAGGTTGCTGTTCAGAGACACCCAGAAAACTCAGTCTCAGGAATGGTCTGACTTTGTGGATAGTGCCACTAAGGCTTTGGAGGACTGGTTGCTGGGTAGCAAGGTTACAGATTACACAGGATTGTATAATCTTATGATGAGAGAACAAATTTTAAACAATTGTCAGAACCAGTTGTTGCACCAGCACCTTGTTGATTCAGATCTGACCTCTCCCCAAGAATTGGGAAAGAAGGCAGACAAATGGGTCAGGACAAGGATCAAGCAGAACCAGAACCAGAACCAGGGTGGTCAGAAGAAAGCAGACCAGAAGGGTAATGCAAAGAGTGAACAAAATGACCAGAAGTCTTCACCAGGTCCCCAACAAACCAAAGAGGGTGGGGGTCAGGCTTCCCAGAAGAAGAAGACTCAAGAAGGCCAGTCAAAAAGGTGGTGCCAGTACTGCAAAAGTAAATCTCACTGGTTTAGTGAGTGCACCAAAAGAGGAGGACAAACTCCTGCCACTACAGCCCCTAAGGCAACTGCCCCCCCTAGTACAGTCAGTAGTGGTAGTGTACCTCCCAAGGCATTAGTTGGGTTAACCTTGGGAACTGAGGGGTCTGACAACTTAGTTGGCACACTCACTCAGGCTGTCCTTGTCTGTACAGGGGATATGGATATATCCCCTGAGATAAGTCCCAATACTTTGGGCAAATACAGGCAGACGCCTTTGATTAATGGCAAAATAGCTCAGGCCTATAGGGACACTTGTGCCAGTGTCACCATGGTGACACCTAACTTTGTGGACCCTGGACAGATCATGCCAGGTACTGATTTCCTGGTGACCAATGCCAGCAATGTCACTACTAGTCATAGTGTGGCAATTGTGGCTTTCTCCTGGGGTGGAGTGAAGGGACAAAAGAAAGTTGTAGTCAGTTCAGACCTCCCAGTTGATTGTTTGTTGGGCAATGATTTGGAGTCATCACAATGGTCAGAAGTGGAGCAGAGGACTCACATGGAAATGTTAAGCTTGCCAGCACATGTGCTTGCTGTGACTAGGTCACAGGCCAGAAAATGCCCCACTGAACAGGTGCTGGATCCTGAAATTATGGACCAGACACCTTCCAAGAAGAAGAGCAGTAAGGGTAAGGCTTTGCCTTCCCCCTTGCCCCAGGTTGAGGATCAAGTCTCTGAGGAGGCTGATCTGAGAGAACTGAGGGAAACTGAGCCTAAAGAGCTTGAACTTGATCAAGTTGAGTTTCTGGGCTCAGGGGGACCCTCCAGAGCAGACCTGGGGAAGGCACAGTTAGACTGCCCTTCCCTTGAACCCCTCAGACAGCAGGCTGCTGCTGAGGCTGCAGGGAATGCCACAGGTGCCCACAGGGTATACTGGGAAGATGGACTCCTGTACTCTGAGTCAAGAGACCCCAAGCCTGGTGCAACCAGGAGGCTGGTCATCCCCTTGTCTCTGAGAGGTTTCCTTCTCACCTTGGCCCATGAGATTCCCCTTGCAGGTCATTTAGGTCAGACAAAGACTTGGGACAGGCTTGTCTCACACTTTCACTGGCCCCATATGAATGAGAATACCAAGGAGTTTTGTCGCTCCTGTGTCACTTGCCAAGCCAGTGGTAAGTCAGGTGGCACAACAAAGGCCCCCCTCATACCACTACCTGTGGTGGGGGTTCCCTTTGAAAGAGTGGGGATTGACATTGTTGGTCCAATGGAACCCCAGACAGCATCAGGGCACAAGTTTATACTGGTGGTAGTGGATCATGCCACCAGGTATCCTGAAGCTATTCCACTTAGGACCACTACAGCACCTGTAGTGGCAAGGGCCCTAGTTGGAGTGTTCTCCAGAGTGGGCTTCCCTAAGGAGGTTGTTTCTGACAGAGGTACAAACTTCATGTCAGGATATCTGACTGCAATGTGGAAGGAGTGTGGTGTGAACTACAAGTTCACCACACCCTACCACCCACAATGCAATGGGCTTGTTGAGAGATTCAACAGGACCCTCAAAGGGATGATTCATGGGCTACCTGAAACTCTTAGGAGAAGATGGGATGTCCTGATCCCCTGCCTCTTGTTTGCTTACAGAGAGGTCCCACAGAAGGGGGTTGGCTACAGCCCTTTTGAGCTTCTATATGGGCATCCTGTAAGAGGACCCCTGTGTTTGGTGAAGGAAGGATGGGAGAGACCTCTCAAAAAGCCTGCAACCAACATAGTGGACTATGTACTTGGTCTCCGCTCCAGGATGGCTGAGTATATGGAGAAGGCATCTAAAAACCTGGAGGCCAGCCAAGAACTTCAGAAAGCTTGGCATGACCAAAAGGCTGTTCTGACTGTGTACCAGCCAGGACAGAAGGTGTGGGTGCTGGAGCCAGTGGCCCCAGCAGCTCTGAAAGACAAATGGTCTGGGCCCCACACCATCATTGAGCAAAAGGGAGAGGTTACCTACTTGGTGGACCTTGGAACTCCCAGGAGCCCTCTCAGAGTGCTCCATGTTAACAGGCTCAAGGCATATGTTGACAGGAAGGACATGAGCTTGCTCATGGCCACAGATGAGGGACAGGAGGAAGAGAGTGACCCTCTCCCAGACCTGCTCACTCAGAATCCTGATGATGGATCAGTTGATGGTGTTGTCTTTTGTGGCAGCCTCACTGAACATCAGCAACAGGATTGCAGGCAAGTCCTGCAATCCTTCAGACATATGTTCTCTCTGACACCCAGCCAAACTGATTGGTGTACCCATGATGTTGACACTCGAGACAGTCTGCCTGTCAAGAGTAAAATCTACAGACAGCCTGATCATGTTAGAGACTGCATCAAAACTGAAGTGCAGAAAATGTTGGAGCTGGGAGTCATTGAGCCCTCAGATAGCCCTTGGGCTAGCCCAGTAGTTCTAGTGCCAAAGCCTCACACCCAGGGTGGTAAGAAGGAGATGAGGTTTTGCGTAGACTACAGAGGCCTCAATGCAGTCACTAAGACTGATGCCCACCCAATACCAAGAGCAGATGAACTTATAGATAAATTGGCTTCTGCCAACTTCTTAAGTACATTTGATTTGACAGCTGGGTATTGGCAAATCAGGTTAGCTGAGGAGGCCAAACCCAAGGCAGCATTTTCTACCCCTGGAGGGCATTATCAGTTTGTGGTAATGCCCTTTGGACTGAAAAATGCACCTGCCACCTTCCAAAGGTTGGTGAATCAAGTCCTCACTGGGCTGGATGACTTCTGTGCAGCATATCTAGACGATATTGCTGTCTTTAGCCCCACCTGGGAGGATCACCTGGTCCACCTGAGGAAAGTGTTAGAGGCTCTGCAAAAGGCAGGCCTCACTATCAAGGCCACAAAGTGCCAGATAGGGCAGACACAGGTTGTATACCTGGGCCACCTTGTAGGTGGAGGCCAGGTTCAGCCACTGGAGAGTAAGATACAGGCCATCAAGGACTGGACTCCTCCAATCACCCAGACTCAGGTTAGAGCTTTCTTGGGCCTGACTGAGTACTATAGGAAGTTTGTCAGAAATTATTGGTCCATAGTGACCCCTCTTAATGACCTGACAAGCAAAAAGATGCCAAAGAAAGTTCAGTGGACAGCAAGCTGTCAGAAAGCATTCAATGACCTAAAGCAGGCCATGTGCACAGCACCTATCCTAAAGAGTCCAGATTACTCCAAGCCATTCATTGTCCAAACAGATGCTTCTGAGTTGGGTGTGGGGGCTGTTCTGTCTCAACTGAATTTTGATGGTAATGATCAGCCTATTGCTTTCATTAGTAGGAGGTTGACACCCAGAGAGAAAAATTGGTCAGCTATTGAGAGGGAGGCCTTTGCTGTGGTCTGGGCCCTGAAGAAGCTGAGGGCCTACTTGTTTGGCACTCACTTCACCATTCAGACAGACCATAAGCCCCTCTTGTGGCTAAATCAGATGAAGGGTGAAAACCCCAAACTGCTTAGGTGGTCCATTTCCCTACAGGGGATGGATTTTACAGTGGAGCATAGACCTGGTACTGATCACAGCAATGCTGATGGGCTCTCCAGGTATTTCCACTTAGAGCAAGAAGACTCACCTGGTCAAGGTTAGTTTATTGTCCCAAAGTTTGGGGGGGGTGGGGGGTCATGTAGGAGAGTAGGGTCTGCAATCCTATGATCACCCAGATTTTTGCTTTTTGCTGCACTGGTTTACGACTTTCCCTGGCTGTGGGCCTGCTAATCAGACCCACAGCCTAGCTGTTCTCTCTATCCAAATTGTACTCAGGTACTGAATTGGCACTGGGCCCTCTCCAAGTCCCTGTACCCAGGGCTGAGGTGTACCCAGAAGTCTCCCAGGGGCTGAAGCATGTATTATGCCACCCCTGGGCTGACTAACTAAACTGACACAACTGGCTGCGCGACAGCTGGGGCAAGGTGGTGTACTCACCCTTTGCTTTAGATATAGTATACCTATATCTAACCCTAAAATGGACACACAGATCTCCTATCAGTCACTCCTATGGCAGGCCTTAACAATCCTGAAGGCAGAGTGCTTGGAATCGTGTGAGATGGTGCTCTGGCATGAGCTGAGCCTGTCTGCGGCTTTCGGGATCCATCCCTTAGCCGTTTCCATGATATCGCATACCATATACTCTTAAGTGCATTATAATCCTCGCGGTTATATGCCAACTCTGGTATCGCTTTATCAAAACATGTCGAGTAAGGTGTCATACGAATTGGAATACTAACCCCTCGCCAATTCTGGCGACGGGGTTAGCATTCCACCCTTCTAGAGGGACACGACATGTATGTAACCCCTAACCCCGGTTAAGGTCAGACAGAGCCTTAGCATCCACAAAATGGATGCTGCCACCGAGACACAAGTCTGCCCTCCTGCTGCTGGGAGTCCTCCCAGAGCAGGAGATAAGGACAAAGGGTTTCCTGCCAGGGGCGGTGCCAGCACCGTCCCAGACAGGATCTTGTGTATTGTAGGTAGGCAGGGCTTCAGAGGAAGGTGACTGCACGTGGCACCCCGGTGCTCACTGTGCATAGGCTGGCTTGAACCAGTTCCAGGGACACTCCAGACCCTGTGCTGGGGAAAAGCCCGCCAAGGAAGTGGGTGTAACCACCCCCCTCCTGGTCCCACCCCTAGGGCAGGACTTAGTCGCGTGCCAGCCCCCTTTTCCCAGATAAAGGTAGGAGCAGGCCCCCTTCCAAATTAGATCATCTTTGAATCCTGAAACTACTTTCCACGAAAGGAACTCAAGACTCTTCCTAAGATTTCTCCCTTGTGACTAAGGAGTAGTCACCCTGCATCCGCAGGCACCATCTAAAGAACACTGCGGTCTGCTGCAAGTCCTTCCTCCGGAATCCGACTGCCCAGCTCGACGAGAACCGGCTTCCCTGGCACCTCTGACCTCTACCCACCTCTACAGCCCAGCTGAGAACCGTGGGTGCGACGAGACCTCGAGGGACCGGCCATCTGCAAGACTGCACAACTTCTGCACAGCAAGCCTGCCGAGTAATTTCCTGGTGAGTGCTTTGGGGTCCGAGAAGCCCCGACCCTGAGCAGCTCCAGCACCGAAGTGCAGCCTCCCAGCATCTCCACGATCTGCGTGGGGCCCTTCTGCTTTTTGCTGCTCACCGCGTTGTTTGGCTACTAGCCCGCTGGCTTGTGGCCTTCTGAACGACGCCCGACGACATCACTGCTGCTGGTCTGGTTGCTCCAGACTGGCCCTTGCTCCCTTCCCGAAGAGGAGCACCCCGGACCCTCCTGGTCCACTCAAGACGCCATTTTGAGTCCACCGCGTGGGCTTGAATTAGCCAAGGCCTGTTGCCCAATCCTGGGTAGCTTCGACGCCGACAGCTTCATCCATCGTGGGACAGCTCGCCTCTCCATCCTGGTCGCCGACAACGCCTCCTGGTCCGTGAGATCTGCAGAGCCAGCGTCGCCCACTCACCTAGTCGAGGTGACTACCATCCGGTGCCCTCCTGGTGCCCACTGACTACTGGCTAGTAGTCACGAACTTGGTCCCCTCTGCTTTCAGGTGTCACCCATCTTCCAGATCCAGGCTTGGATCACTTCGAACTATCTTCACTGGTCGCCAGCCAGCATCTTTTCTTCCAAGCTCCTGGTCCGGCAACGAGGATTCCCGACGTCTTTTGAGACCTATGCAGCTGCAGCCCCTGGGCTAGGTAACTTCGGCATTTCGGTGCCCCAGCATAGCCTCACTATCCAAGGGTCAGGATCCACTGTCGTTTTCTCCCTACCAGGTCGGGTTCGCCCGTGAACACTAACTTTAGTGTTACTAGCTTCCATAGACTTTGTCCCGCATCCCGCGTGAGAGTGCACACTCTGCACCCGAGTCCCCTAGGCCTCCTAGAAGTAATCTAACGATTCCCTAGTCAAGTCCTAGCGATTCCAAAGCCTATTAGTACTGTACTTACCTGCTAGTAATTTCGCATTCCACTTTTAGGGTATATGGTTTTTCGTGCCCCTCGGGCATTTGTATATACTGTGCTAACTTAAAGTATTTTCGTAAGAGTTTTGTTGTGTGCTTAGCACCCTGTCCTCATAAAGAGTACAGGGTTGTTGTGATTCTAATAAATACATTGTTTATTTTCATAACACTTGTGTGGTGTCCTTTCACTGGGTGTTCAAGGGGTAATGTGATGGTAAAACAGCTGGCTTAACACGCCCTCTAGAGTCTTAGCCTTAGACTGCTCGTATCCATGCTACTAGGATAGCTGGTCTATAAGGTTGACTTACAACCAATCGTCAATAAGGGTTGTTTGGACTGATATATAGTGATCACTAGAATAGTGAACACTGCACATCAGGCCAACTTCTCACACCATCTGAACAAAAACACTAACTCACATGTGCCCTTCTCAACACACGCTCACTATGCAAGCATTCCAGTGAATTATGGGGCCTCATCACCACCCTCACACCCTACATCGTCTTCCTCACTGAGACCTGGCTCAATCCCACATCCACCCCAAACCTTGCCACAGCAATCCCCAATGGATAAAAAAATCGTTCACCACGACTGCACCAACAAGCAGGGAAGAGGAACAGCCATCGTCCACAGTGAGACTATACAATGTACCACCGCCACCAACAACACCACCGCCCCATTGAACATCTGAACTTCAAGCTCCACACAGATGACAAGACAACCATCAGAGGCATCCTTGCATACCGACCCCCAGGCCCGCGCTTTGCCTTCTGCAACACCATCACAGACTTAATTGCGCCCCTCGCCTTGGACTCCAAGGACTACGTCTTCCTAGATTACCTACATTTTCAGATCGGTGACCCCAACGACAAAAACACTGCACACCTCCTCTACAGGATGAGCAGCTTCGGATTGACCCAGATAATTTACGGACCCACACACACCGCAGGACACACACTAGACCCAATTTTCGCAACATCGGCATCGAAGGGGACACGCTCAGATGGATCACCTCCTTTCTCACTGGAAGAACCAAGAGGATCCACCTCCTACCTTTCACCTCTGAACCCTTCGGTGTTCCCCAGGGCTCATCACTCAGCCCAATGCTCTTCAACACATACATGACCCCAATGACCAACATAGTCAAATCCCAGGGTCTCAACATAATTTCCTACATGGACAGCCAACTCATCCTCTTACTCACTAACAACCCCACCACCACCAGAACCAACTTCCACAGATGCATGACAAATGTCTCTGAAGAACAACTGCCTGCAGCTGAACACAGACGAGACAGAAGTACTGATCTTCGGGAACAGCAGCAATACATGAAGCGACCCCTGGTGGCCATCCGATCCAGGACCTGCACCCACTCCCACCATCCACGTCAGATAGCTCTGAATCATCATTGACAACAAGCTCACCATGAAAGCACAGATCAATGCCATCTCCTGTGCCTGATCCTCACTCTGCACATGCTATGTAAGCACTTCAAGTGGCTACTCCTACACACAAGACGCATCATGACAGAAGCCCTCATTACCAGCCGACTGGACTACGGCAACTCACACCTCCTACAGAGAGTTTGAACATTACAGAACACCGCAGCGAGACTTGTCCTCGGCCTTCCCTGACAAACCCATATCCCACCCCACCTCAGGCAACTCCACTGGCTCCCCACACAGAAGAGATTCCAATTCAAGCTGCTGACCCACACACTCCAGGCTCTACACAACCAAGAACCGGCCTACATTACCCACTGCCTGAACTTCCACCAACCGTCGATAAGACTACGCTCTGTTTCCCCTTCCCTTGCCCATACTCCCTGCATCTACCAAGGCAGAAGTGGGGACGCTCCTTCTCCCACATCGCAGCGAAGACCTGGAACAACCTCCCCATGCACCTCCAGACCATCACCTCAACTCGGAATTCTAAATGGCCTTCAAGACCTGGCTATTCGAATAAGCCTCTGGGACCAATAAGCGCCTGGATACCCTATCAGTTGATTAGCTGCTTTAAACCCTGATTGATTGACAGGTATATGGGTGAGCCATTTCTGTAGGGCATAAATGCCATTACATGGGACTAACACAAACACAATGCACAATGAGCTACAGTGAGAAGCAGCCCCCCCAAACCATTTGTAATAGACATCCTGAATTGTAATCTGATCAAATTTCAGCAAAACAAAGAGCACCAATTTTATAATATTGTTGCAAATTCATACAGCATGATGTAATATAAAAAAAAGTAATAAAACACATATTATTCTGGATTAGCAACTAAAATTCATTCTGCCTGCTCTTAGTAAATTCATCTAAATGAATCTAATATTGCATGTGTGAGGATGAAAACTTTAGTACTGTCAAAAGTGAATAAAATCACAGTATAAATGATGCTACCAATGTTAGTCCCAGTGCTACCGTACTGCTCCCCATAAATTATGTTAGCAGTTGTCCAAACGGACAACATGAGGAGTACTGTCTATCAAACAATGGCGATCATCTAAATCTTAGTCACACAAATGTGAAATAATACATATTTTGTACATTGTATGTATTACGAAGTGAGTAATAGCAAGAGTACATTCAATGGGTCAGTGGGCATAGCTACCATGATGACAGTGTGTACACAGAAAGTAGACAATTATGCCCAAATGGGCCAATAGTTACTAACCACAGTATTTTCTACCCTCTGGTACCATTGAGAATATTGTTACAATAGTTAAAGGATTGATCACACCTTATAATTCATTTACGTATCAGCAATCAATATGAACTTGCAAATCAAGAACGAATCCAGACAATATTTCAAAATGAAAACCTAGCTTAGTGATGTGTCTTTGAACATCAATAAAAAGAAGAAGAAATGGTAGAATGTCAAACAAGTCACTCCATTGACTGCAGATAATGTGCTTGCAGTCCACCACTCTAAGATAAACTGTGTAAAATTAAAAACCAACCACTTTTAAAACAGATAACAATAGAATTAGCTTAATTATACAATCGGCTACATCTTTCTATCCTAAATGTACAGACATCTTTTCGTCTGAAGTCAATCCTGTTGCAAGGAGTGTGTTGAAACTGATGATATATTTGGATTCTAACCATCTCAGCTCTAGAGTTCTATTTCCTCCTTTAGGGTTCTTGGGTATTTTATCAAGGGTAAAGTATTGTAGCAGATCAGCATTATGATTGTGTCTTTTAAAAAGGTGATGAGCCCCTGGATAGTGTGTATTGTGTTTCCTCATCAGCCTAAAATGTTCTAAGATCTTCTTTCTAACTGCGCGTGCTGGGCTGCATATATACAATTTATTGTAAGGACATTTTAAACAGTATAAATAGTGATCAGAATCACATCACAATTTTTTGTGATATGGAATTCTTTCTGGCTGTTAGCGACTGTTAGCGATAATAGTCTTAATTACATAGATGCTTCTTTCACAGGCCTTACAATGATTACATTTAAAGAATGCCTATTTTGACAAAAAAGTTTGAGTGACTGACTTTGAGATAATGTCCTTGCGTAAATTCTCTTTCAGGGATTTACTATTTCTAAATGTTGTGTTCCCGTAGCTGGCATTGCTTGACTGCGTGGCGACTTCAGCCCTGTCCATGTCGGAAGTGATGTCCCTGGTGCCTATATATATTTGCCACCCTAGCACACTGAACTCTGTTCCTTGTTTTCCCTGCCATCAGTGTGGATCCGAACAAATTCTCTTTAGTGAATTTTTGACTGAAATGTTTTGGACCATTTTGTCAAAATATTTTGTAATAGTATTTTTATTAAACAACAAACAGTTCCAGTCAGATATACATCGTATATTGGGTCATCATATGATATACACATTACACTGTGCGAGGGGCACTGCTGCATGCAAACCAGTAAGACTTATAGATCCTGAGCAGTTCAACATAATGCCCCAAAGTTTGTTTTGTACACTCACATCGTCCTCCCTCCGGTCCCATTCTTTTCTAAGCTCTGTAATTCTCCCAGGGGCACCATATCTTTTCCCACTTCCTAGGGCAGCCTCTGCTCTTATACACCATCCTCTCCCCTGTAGGAGAGTGGGGTCTGCAATCCCATGGCCACCCCAGATTTTTGCTTTTTTCTTCACTGGTTTACGACTTTCCCTGGCTGTGGGCCTGCTAATCAGACCCACAGCCTAGCTGTTCTCTCTCTAAAATTACAACCATGTACCCTAGGTGCATTTACCAATTGGTACTGGGCCACCTTATCAGTCCCTGTACAGTATACCTTAGGTATCCAGGGCATGGGTGTACCCAGGGCCTACCAGGGGCTGCAGCATGTATTATGCCACCCTATGGCTGGCCATCTAAACAGACACAACTGGCTGCACGACAGCTGGGGCAAGGTGGTGTAATCACCCTTTGCTTTAGATATAGTTCCCTATATCTAAACCTAAAATGGACACATATATTCCTATCAGTCACTCCTATGGAAGGCCTTATCAATCCTAAAGGCAGAGTGCTTGGAATTATGTGAGATGGTTCTCTGGCATGAGCTGAGCCCGTTTGCAGCTTGCGGAACCAAGTCCTAATAGCTGTTCCATGATAACGCTATACCATATACTCTTAAGTGCATTATAATCCTCGCGGTTAAATGCTAACTCTGGTATAACATTATCAAAACATGTCGAGTAAGGTGTCATACGAATTGGAATACTACCCCCTCGCCAATTCTGGCGACGGGGGTAGCATTCCACCCTTCTAGAGGGACACGACATGTATGTAACTGTGAACCCCGGTTAAAGTTAACTCGAGCCTCAGCATCACAAGATGGATGCTGCCACCAGAGACACAAGTCTGACCTCCTGCTGCTGGGAGTCCTTCCAGCGAGGGAGGCTCAGACAAAGGGTTTCCTGCCTTGGGAGGTGCTAGCACCACCCCAGACAGGATTTTGTGTATTAGGTAGGCCAAGGCTGAAAGGAATGAGACATGCCTGGGGCACACAAGGTGCCCTGTGCATACTCCGGTTCCAACCAGTTGCTGGGTCACTCCAGCCCCAGCTCTGGCGGGAAACCGGACAAAGGATAGGGGGTGTAACCACCCCCCTTCCTGGTCCCACCCAGGGGAGGGACCTAGTCGTAGTGCAGCCCCCTTTAGCGGAATAAAGGTAGGAGCTGGTCCCATTCCCAGTTAGATTAATCTTGACAACTTCCACGAAGAAACTCTTGACCTTCGACCTCCTGAACATCAGAAGACTGAAGAATCTCCCCTATGGTCAGGGAGTGACCATCCTGCTTCGCAGGCACCATCAAGCTCCTGTGCGGTTTGCTGCAAGTCCTTCCTTCCTGGAACCAGACGACCCAGCTCAACGAGCTCCGGACCTCCAGACCCCTCTGACCTCTACCCACATCCACAGCACAGCTGGGACCCGTGGGTGCGACGAGTAACGTGGAGACGGCCACCTTGAAGAAACCTGCACAGCGCTTCCAGCACGACCACCGAGGGATCCTCGAGTGAGTGCACCGGGGTCTGAGAAGCCCCCACACCGACACAGCTCCTGCATCAAAGATCAGCCCCCCAGCCTCCACGAGATCTGCGTGGGGACCTTTTTGCCTGGTTGCTGCTTTTCCTGTTGTCTGGTCACTTGCCGGCTGGCTCGTGACCTCTGAGACGACGACCCAAAGATTTCGACACTGCTGGTCTGGTCCCCCAGACTGGCCCTTGCTTCCTTGTGAAAGAGAAGCACCCCGGACCCTCCTGGTCCGCACCAGACGCCATCTTTGTTCCACCGCGTGGCTTGCACTGGCCAAGGCCTGTTGACCAGATCGACGATCCAACACCGCCATCAGCAGCAGACTACGTGGGACAGCTCGTGCCTCCAGCCTGGTCGTGAAGAACAGCTCTGATATTGTGCCATGTAGTGTGGCCAGGCATAAAACCTGCCTGATCTGAGTGAACCAATTTCATGATATAAGGAACCGGGCGGTTGGCGATCACCTTGGCCAAAAATTTGACCTCTACGTTGAGCAGAAATATTGGCCGATATGACAAGTATTGTTCCGGAGACTGACCCGGTTTCAAGAAAACAACAATCTCCGCATGTCTCCAGTCCAGCAGGAGGCTCCTGCCTTCCGCAGACGCCTCGAGAGCTGCCAAATAGGGATTTAACTATTGCGGATTATACTTCTGAAAAAATTAGCAGGGGAAGCCGCTAGGACCAGTCGCTTTCCCGCTCGCATATCGAGTAGTGTGATTAGTAATTCCTCCACAGACAGGGGTGCATCAAGCGCCTCCCATACCTCATCTGATAAAGCCAGAGGGGAAAGTCATCAATGAATTTCTGGACAAGCTCCGCAGAGATAGTTTCATGGGGAGTGTACAAGTCTTCAAAGTATGAGGCAAAACAATCTGCAATGAGTGGAGGGTCCATAGGAGTGGCCCCATCTAAACTCTGTACACTCTGCAGGGTCTGGTGGCGCAGCGTCTGTTGGCATAAACGATGCAGCAAAGCACTGGACTTGTCCCCCTAGTGGTATATCCGGCCTCAGTTGGCGAGCCAACAAAGCTGGGCCTCATCGAGGATCTCTCTTGCGTACGTCTGCTGCATATTCAGCAGTTGCCTGCACACAATATGTCCCACCTCGCGCGCTCCAGAGTAAGCAGCTGGATCACAGTGTATCACTGCGCTGTCAGCGTTGCGCAGTGCAAAAAGCAATATCTGCTCCTCTAAGAGTGGGCTTCATCACCTCCCATATAGTAACAGGAGAGTCCACTGTGTTCTGTAAAACAATATTCCATTAGAGAGCTATGAATTTGTGATCTGTCTTTCTCGTCATACAGCGGCCATGGCAATAGACGCCAAAGAAACTGGGAACATCTGGGATCCAGAGACAGGAGTGAGGAGACCAGTGAATGGTCTGATAGACCCTAGGGATAATTTCTGCTTAAAGTAATCTATGGGTGTGGGCCGCAGAAAGAAAGAGGTAATCGAGGCGAGAAAAGGGCTCCTGGGCTCCGGAAAAGTAAGTGTATTCATGCGTGGTGGGCTGCAGGGTCCACCCCAGTCCCTGAACCAGGTGCAGTAATTTGGAGTCATGGGTCGCTGTCGCTCGCACTGTGGCACGCCACCTATCTTTTGATGAGCACAGAACATCGTTCCAATCCCCCGACCAATGTCAAACCTGATGGGAGTTCGGTCCAGAGCATAGTCAGTTGCTCCACAAGGGCCCATGTGGGAGGAGGGGTGTAGACACTTCCCAATATGATGGGCTCCCCATACAACTGATTGAATGGCAGAAGCAATCCCAGCGGCACACATATAAGGAGATACAGTGGCATTAATAAAAAGCATCAAAAGCTCCCCAACCAATTCCCCAACAAACCCCCCACCCCAATACCTCGCAAACATGGAAGTATCTGTCACAGCATGATGCCACCCCCAACAGGGGATAGTGGTGACAAGCAGCCAATGGATCCCCAGCTAGAGTCTTCTGCACATAGTGAAAACTAGGGATCAGGGACTCAGTCAGTCAACAAGCTTTATTCGAATTCAATAAAAAATTCATAAAATCATACAAGATAAAACACATTCAAAAACAAAAAGCGATTATTTTCATAATATAGTCACAAAGGTTAAAAAGGATTCCTTATACTAATAAAATCGTTATTACAAGTCATCATAAACCGACCCCAGCAGCTATAGTACAAGGTGTGGTCATATCAATTAATTTAACAGCTTTAAAAAATAGTGTTGTTTGACTTTAAGAAATTTATGAAGACATAGTTTAAAATAAAACAGATAAACTTCAAAATGTACAAAAGGGCAAAGTGCATATTTGGTTTCTTTAGTAAGGACCATCCCCAGACTTGGTGTTAGTCGTTATCATAATCAGTTTTTAGCAAAAACCGTTCAAAAATCTAATTAACAAGTCAGTGCACCTGATCTATACCAGAGAATAAAGCAAATTGATTATAGGTGGGTATTGTGTGCCAACTAGGTCCCGGGCCTCTGTTACCCATGCAGTGGTTATTTTGTACATACGATCTTACAGGGGGGAGGTATGTAGTTCTAGGGTAGAAGTCACACAGTTCCCAAGTTCCAATTGGGCCATCGCCCATTTGTGGCTGCCAACTTCGCAAGTATTTGATGACTCGGGTGTCCCTAAAGTTGACCAAAACCAGGTCTCCCGGTATATCCTTGGGGGTGGATCCTAACTACCCTAACCTTCTGACATTTAAAATTTTTCCATCTATATTGTGTGGAAGGGGTCTATTTTTGGTAAGCCAAAAAGATACCTTATTTGCCAGATCCGCTGGTCTTTCAATTTTGCTGTTAGTGAGTTCAGGCACGCCTGAGAGGATGCACACAAAAGGTGCTGCCTCCGGCGGTAGATCTATATGGTTAGCCTTTCTTTGCCTGTTGCCATAGTTGTAAGACATCCCCTCTGTCGGCGTGAGTTCTTTAGCCGACCCTTTTCTAATGGCAGAACTTTGGGCAACTGGGGGGTTTGATATGAGTAATGTTTCGGATGTTTTTGGGGCAACTGCGTAAATTTGTGCAGATTTATTTTGTGCAGAGGTGATGGAGATGTCAGTAGCGACTGATGTCTCTACTTGTTTATGTCCTACCATACTTTTTGTTAGTATCAGATTTGCCTTAATGGTTTCCTCTAAGGTTGTGAGCTTTTCCCCTATTACCTTAATTCTTTTTTCCAATGGGGATATTAAGGATAGCCAGAAACCGGTCCTTGGATGCTTGATTCCGGTCTGGGAAAGACATGGCTTGGTAGTTCGGACTGGACTGTTCCCATGGGGCGCAGGGTCAGAGCTGATTTGCATATAGCCAGTGTCTAACCCAGGGTGATGTGGAGTGCAAAAAAACGATGGATTTAGGCCCAGATTCTTGTACTGGGGTGAATGTATGACATTGTTCTACATTCTGTCCATCAACTGTGTTTTTTGCAATTTTCACCCCGAGTGGGCTGGGGATGCTCAGACGTGAGTCCCAGGCTCTCCACATCACTGGAGTCAAGCTATCCAGGCTGAATGAAGGCTGATAGCCAGAAACCGGTCCTTGGATGCTTG
Organism: Lissotriton helveticus; assembly: GCF_964261635.1. Classification (NCBI taxonomy): domain Eukaryota; kingdom Metazoa; phylum Chordata; class Amphibia; order Caudata; family Salamandridae; genus Lissotriton; species Lissotriton helveticus. The sequence continues at coordinate 1,484,962,433 of NC_136061.1, forward strand.
ATTCCGGTCTGGGAAAGACATGGCTTGGTAGTTCGGACTGGACTGTTCCCATGGGGCACAGGGTCAGAGCTGATTTGCATATAGCCAGTGTCTAACCCAGGGTGATGTGGAGTGCAAAAAAACGATGGATTTAGGCCCAGATTCTTGTACTGGGGTGAATGTATGACATTGTTCTACATTCTGTCCATCAACTGTGTTTTTTGCAATTTTCACCCCGAGTGGGCTGGGGATGCTCAGACGTGAGTCCCAGGCTCTCCACATCACTGGAGTCAAGCTATCCAGGCTGAATGAAGGCTGATAGCCAGAAACCGGTCCTTGGATGCTTGATTCCGGTCTGGGAAAGACATGGCTTGGTAGTTCGGACTGGACTGTTCCCATGGGGCACAGGGTCAGAGCTGATTTGCATATAGCCAGTGTCTAACCCAGGGTGATGTGGAGTGCAAAAAAACGATGGATTTAGGCCCAGATTCTTGTACTGGGGTGAATGTATGACATTGTTCTACATTCTGTCCATCAACTGTGTTTTTGCGATATTAAGGATTTAACCAAAAGTTCAATCTGAACCAATAAGTCAAATTGTGTAGGGGATACGGGGGAATCCAGAATTGGGCGTACCTCAGATGTTTTTGGGGTGTTGCTGGTGGGCGAGAGGGGACTTAGATACCATTTTTGTTTTTTAACTAATCTTTCAGTCTGTTTAGCACCTTTGCGCTTTCTGTTAGGACGGGGGGCCTGGGCATTTGCTGACAGTTGGATAGTATCCTTAGGTGATGTTAAGGGGGGGTACCAAGATGGTTTACGTTTAGTTGAGATGTAATGCTAGGCTGGGGACTTGTATTGCTCATTACACATGCAGGAGCAGTTATTTGCTTGTTTCCATTTTCAACATTGATATATACAGTTTTACAAATCAAATTTAATTCATCCAATAAGGAAAATTTTTGGATTTGGTCTGGTAGCACCAGGGGAGATTGGATACTGGATGTGGGCTCTGCAGAAAGACTTTGTTCGACTCTCTCTATTTCGGACTCGATTGCAGATGTAGCCCTAATTAGATAGCTGTCCAATGTTCCCTTCCGTTGCCCCCCTGAAGAAAATTATTTATATGAGGCCCTTTATCAGTCATGGTGTGATTAGCTTTCTGTATATGTATTTTGCTACGACAGATACCTATACAGGTTCTACACGTAATATAGTGGCCAAAAACGAAAAAGTCAGGAGGTGGCCCTTTAGGGAATACCAAAGTGTATGTGGAGTCAGTCACTTTGATGGGTTCATTCATATTACCTCCCTTTTCCAGCGAGAATGAGGCGAAGATCAAATAGGGTGGCCCGTCCCCGTCCTCCTCAGGCCCCTGAGGGCCACAGAGGGCCCGCCCTTTGCCCGGGCTTAGCCCGCGCGCGTCCCGCGGGGCGGGAAAAGCTCCGCGTTGTTATGGCGCCAGCAGGCGCAGCAGGAGCGTCACGGGAGCGCCGGGTGGCCGGGGCTGCTGGGGGATGTGGTCCCTGACCCAGGAATGCCTCGATGTGCTGGCCGTTTCCCTCACGGCAGGATTACCCTGGACGCTGGCCGTTTCCCTCACGGCAGGTAAGTGGCAAGCAAAGCGTCAGGGACTCATTATACCATGAAAGCCTGCATATACATAAAGTTTGGGTGTCATGTAGTTTGGATAGTTACAGTTCTCGGAGATGTATCTTTCAGGATGCTGAAGGGTCCGCCTGATCATCGGATGGTCTCTTACGGGATTTACTGCGAGTCTTGGACCTTTTTTTAGAGAGCAAAGAATGTTGCGGTCTGCCATCTGTCGCGAGTGGGCCACGTCCAGGTCCGCTGGACGAGAAGTCCAAGTCGCTCCGGGGCGGAGTATGAGGCTTAATCTTTACAGTTTCTTCAAGCCATTGAAATATCTCCTCCGGGGACTCGATGGACTTGGTGCGCGACTGGTACACCACCCGCAGGTGAGCCGGATACAACGGGGAGTATGGGAGTTTGAGACCCTGACTGCTGGCACTGCTGTCCAAGCCTGGTGTAGTCCGGTAATATTAAAATGCACTGCCTGTTGTAGGATTATGTCTCTGTCCCTATAATTGAGGAAACGGGCAATTATTGGGCGAGGACGGGCACCCCGTAGTGACTTCTGCAACAACGCTCGATGAGCCGGCTCCAACACAAAGCATGGGGAAAGCGCATCCCGTGCGAGCCATCCCTTGAGCCACGTGGCAAGAAACTTCTGCATTATTTCCTTGCATCTTCCACTCGTGTCGCCAAGCCCAGTGTGAGTGTTTCAAAAGTGGTCACTTTTTCCTTTAATGTGCCTACTCTGTCCTTCACAGTTGAAATTCGGAACTCCGTTTCTGTAATACGTTGCACGGCGTTTTGGAGATCTTGCAGAAGTAGCATAACATCCGCACCCACCACACCTATCTTGGTCTCCAGTGTTTCCTTGGACTGCGTGTTTGCTGTCAATAGCACCGCATTGTCCGGCATAGGCGCCACCGGGCGGCCCAGCGAAGGTCCTGAAGCTACTGTCCCAGTATATTTATCTATTGTGCATTGTTTGGAGGATGCACCAGGCGGCCCGACAATTGCCATTGTGGAGCACAACGGGGCAGAAGGGGGTGATCCAGAAGCTGGGGTTAAGCATCTCCCCCTGCACTTATAGGTAGGATATGGACGGCAAGCTCCAGGTATAGCGCCCACAACGGGGGAGGAGCTAGACCAGGCAAGGCCCCCGCACTCACAAGCTGCACCAAACCTCGTCAGGCCGCCTCCGCGAGCTAGGCACCCCAACCTCCCCTAACGGCTGTCAAAGCACAGCCCCTAATCTCCAGTGCAACAATGACACAGGCTGTAAGTCAGGACTCCCCCACAGCCTACGCCAGACTCAGCACTCAGGAGACGGTCGAGTCCATAGCACACCACACAGATAAATGTGAAGGGTAGAAGGCACATCAGTGGCACTGCCAACTAAGAGGGGCACCAGAAGCTCAAGCAGAATGATCTGCGATAGCATGCTGCGTAGCTGAAGGCGGGGTAATAGTCTCACAGCAAGCATTGGCCCAATTTATGACCCTCAGTAGCCCACCGCCAAGGTGTGGCCGTCATCACTGCAATCCCGGCCCAATTGGAGGATTCCAACTCCAGCAAGTGCCGTAGGGGAGGCCCTGCTAACCGTCAATCGTTGTCGTGGTCTAATCCAACCCCCAATGCACCCACCACAGCTGGATCCAGTAGGAATCTGGGGCCCGATGTCTACACGGCCCCCACCCTTGCGGTACAAATGGCTGCCCAGTGCGGGCGATTCAGTCAGGCTCGGCCCCCACTCTCATGCCTCAGCCACACAGCGGGCGCCACACATCCCGAGGCAGCGGCTCCCACCACCGCTCTCAGTTATCACTCACTGGGGCAATCAGCGGACTCCAGGCAGGATTTACAGGGCTGGATTAGGTCCTGAGTAGGGGGTTCCCACTTCACCCCCTCACAGCGCCGCACAGCAGTCTCATGCGCCTCAGACGTTGCCGGAGCGGGGAGGCCCCTTACAGGCGAGCGGTCTGCACCGAGGCCGGGAGGTGTGCGAGGGTCAGACTACGTCCCATGCCTCAACCGGTCCGGTCTTCAGGGACCCGGCCACTCGAGTCCAACGTCCCACACCGCAGAACTAGGTGTTGAGCAGGCGTTGAACTGGCAGCTGAGCAGGCGCCGGGGAGGCAGGCAACGCGTCCTGCACCTACTGGGCCATCACGCCGCTGGGTCCCCGCCACTCGATCTCTGCCGGGTGGTTCAAGAGGGTCTTCACAAGCTGCGGTGCAATGTCCCAGGCATCTGCAGGCACAGAGACAGGAAATTGGACCTTTAGAATGTAGGATAGATGACGGAATAATGGCATACTACGTGAACCTCGCTAGAGCATGTCCGCAATGGTAGACTGCCAAGCCACGCCCTCCCATTTTGTCTAATTTGACCAGTGTTTTCCACCGGTTTTTGGACTATGTCCCCAAAGAAATTGACCAGATTCAAGCCTTGCGGTGCCAGGCAGATGTCTGTGACAGACCCCCACTTATTGTATCTGTGGTGTCTGAATGGGACTGCAACTCCATGGCCTGCGCAAATTGCAGGACTGTGAATCCAAAGACATCTGAAAGCGGGCTATGAAACTTCTTGCCGCTGACCACACAAGTCAACACCACTCAAGGTCCCATTCAGGAGGGATGTCCTGGGACATGTCTCAGAGTCACTCATGCTGATCATCAGTGCAATCCCGGATCTCTTCACAAAAAGAAGAAGCGTTCTTTGACTTTCAGTCCCATTCATCGGATGAGGTGGGCCAACAACACTAAAATTCTGGGCTTCAGTCCCAGGGCGTCTCTGTGAAGTCTGCAGCTGACACTGGGTCCACTCTGTTCTTCCCTGAGTTTCCCAAAGCTGGAGTGACCCCTGCCCAACTTCTAGAGGGTTATGAGACCATGAGTCTCATTTGTGGGCAGTTAAACACCTCTGGAGTGCCTTCTGGTCCTTGGGTTGGGTAGGGACTCTGACTGGGGCTCCATCAGCAGGTTTGCCCTCGTCACCTGTCTCTGTGACTTAGCGACCTCCTCAACAGACTGTTCCAGTGGTGCTGTTCCTTACCCCTCAGACACCCATTGTCGGTGCCAAACCCATTGTGATTCCTGACTCTGTTACTGAGTCGGTTCAGGTGACGACCAGGCCCACACAGCCTGAATTGGACATGAAGCCTTCTTTCCCGAAAAGGGCCCTGTGAGGAACATATATGGAGGGAATCTGAAGATTCCTATGGTTATTCTGACTGCCAGCAGAGGCCATGGGTGAAGACACCCGGTATGAGAACTTAGATGATGCCAGTGGTCTGCACACCTCAGCAGACACTGCCCTTCTTTCTCCCCTCACAGTGATTAAATGGGAGGGGTTTTCCATTGCGATGGTGGTCCGGAGGGCAGCTGAGGTCGTCGACGTTCAACTACTCACAGTTGAGGTCAAGACCAATGCCTTGACATAGGTGCTTTAGCTCAGGGTTTCCCCCTCAGAACACCTACTCTCCTTCAATAAAGCCCTCACTAATGTCTTGCTCTGGGTTTGGGTCAAGCCCTGCACAAGCACACCTTTACACTGTACTGTCTCCTGCCGCCATCTCCCTGCTCCCAGGAACTCACACTTCCTCACTAAGCATCCCGCCCCTGAAATCCTTGTGGATTCCCTATCACACCACTGGATAGGGAATCCAAGAAACTGGATACCTTTGAAAAGAGGTTTTTCTGCTCCACCCGCTTGGCACTGAAGTCTGTGAATACTGCATGCTGTTTGGGCCATTGTTCACATACTGGGTGGGATATGATTGTGCGAGTGCTGTCTATGGTCTCGGAGGAGGCCCAAGCCAAACTCTTGCAAGCTATTTCTGATGGGAAAGAAGCAGCAATGTTCACAATCAGATGCCGATTGGATATGACTGACTTGCTGGACAAAGCCATTGATTCCGCGGTGGTACTGTGATGTCACACCTGGCTGAGGACAACTCACCCTTATGAACACTCCATGTCCATAAGGGGGTTCTGGCGCCCCTTATGGATATGTCCTTCGATGGGACTCACCTCTTAGGCAACAATGCAGATTTGTGTTTTGAGCACTTTAAAATAGTAGAGCCACTGCTAGGTTGTAAGGGCTTCATCTGGTCCTGTGACAGCCAGATTCCACCTTCCAACCCAGGCGCAGCTCCCACAAGCCTTGTGGGAACCAAAGTCAAATGTTGACCCATTTCACCCACCCCCTGGCATCTGCAGCCCCAAAGCCTCTTTAGTTTGCCCTCATAACATCATGGGCTCCGGCTTGGTGGCAGGATTTTGCACCACCTGCTCCAATGGCGGGTGATTACTTCAGATAAATGGGTGCCTCCAATTGTCAAGCCAGGCTATGCCCTACCTTTCCAACAGACCCCACCACCATTGCAACCATATGCTGATCAGCTGACGGAGGACCACTTTTCGCTCTTGTGAAAGAAAGTACTGGCTCTTCTGGCCAAAGGAACTGTAGAGAGAGTACCAGCATCATAAGTAGGTTGTGGTTGCTATTCCCACTACTTTCTGCTGATGAAAAGAATGGAGGCCTCCATCCTATTCTTGACCTACGCCCTCTCAACTACTTCTTGAAAAAGGAAAAATTCAAGATGCTAACTTTGGCTCAGGTACTGTCTGTGCTCGACCCTGGAGACTGTATGGTAGTTCTGGACTTGGAGGACACCTACTTTCATATCCCCATTCTGCCCGCCCACAGGCGTTACCTGTGGTTTAGTTTTGGCCTAGACATTATCAGTTCGCTGTGCTTGCTTACCAGCGCTCCTAGGGTGTTCACTAAGATCATAACTGTGGTTGCAGCCCATCTGTGGAGGTCAGGGGTACCAGTTCTCCCCTACCCCAATGACTGCCTGTTGAAAGCAGGATTGCCCCAGGCAGTTGTCTACCACCTCCAGACTACAGCGGACCTCCTGCATTCCCCAGGGTGCACTATCAATGTGTCAAAGGCACACCTGGCTCCCTCTTAGACACTCCCATTTCATCTGAGCTATTCTGGATACAGTGCAGTTTTGGTCTAAACCTCCAGAACATCGAGTCTAGGATATTCGGCTATGATTATGCTGTTTTAGCCTTTATTCTGCATTTCGGTGAGACGGACTCTGAGACTGCTAGTTGTCATGGCGTCCTGTATCCTGCTGGTAAAACATGCCCATTGGCACATCCTGGCTCTGCAGTGGGATCTGAAGTTCCAGTGGGCCCAGCAAGGGAATCTGTCCGACCTGGTCCAGATATCGGAAGGAACTGCAAAAGTTCTGAAGTGGTGACTTACAGACTGTATTGGGTCAGTAGCATGCCCCTCTCTTTCCCCATCCTGAGATCACTGTAGTGACAGATGTGTCACTTCTGAGTTGGGTGGGTCTCCTAATGTTGAGTGATTTGGTTATGGACTAAGGAGGCTGGAATCAATATTAAGTTTCTGAAAAATTGTACCTCCTAGACCATCAGTTGTGTTTGTTTTAACAAGAAGGAGCTGCAAAATTCTCCCTCTTTTGGTTCAACGAATGTTCTTAGTTGAACCAAAAGAGGGAAAATTGTGCAGCTCCTTCTCGTTAAAACAAACACAATTTATAGTCTAGGAGGTACCATTTTTCAGAAACTTCTGAGTTGGGGCAGCCTTCTGGGAGAGGTGGAGATCAGAGGACTCCTGTCTTTGGCGGAATCTTTGCTTCACATCAACCTGTTGGAACTGGAATTGATTCACCTGGCATTGGAATCCTTTTTTCCTTCTATCAAGGGAAGGTTGACCTTGTGTTAAGAGGCCCTGCGTCTCTTGACATAGATGGAACGTCAGTGCAGTTTCCTGGTGTTCAACATCTAGCAGAATCTCTGAATCCCAGAGATGATTACATCAGCCATCAATACCTCGCTGATCACGAATGGTGTCTCCATCCGGAGGTAGTGAAAGGTCTTTTCAGAGACTGGTGAGAACTTTAATTAGATGTATTTGTTATCGCCAAGAACAAGCAATGTCAGCACTTCTGTGTGCTGGTGTTTGCAAAGCAGCTCTTGTTTGGGAACACATTTTGTCTCAAGTGGAACTTAGGATTTCTGTATCACTCTCAGCCGATACAACTTGTGTCCAGAATTCTCATGTTTCCCCTTACACCTCTCAACATGCCCCAATGGGACATGAATTTAGTCCTCACCTTCTTAATGTGTTTGTGTTTTGAGCCATTACCCAGCTGCCCCCTGAGACTGCTTACCATCAAAACAATCTTCCTTGTGGCTATAACATCTGCCAGGAGGGTTAGAGATTTATAAGCAATTTCTGTTCACCTTTCCCCCGTACACGTCATCATTTACTGAATATCTGGTCCTTAGGACCCGTGCATCCTCTTTGCTAAAGGTGGTCACACCTTTTTCATGTCAGGCAGAAATCACTCTGTGCTCCACCTCACCTGCTAAGGAGGAGGAGAGACTCCACCGGTTTGGTCCCAAAAAGAGCGTTTTCGTTCTACATCGATAGTACAAAAGACTTCCGGGTGGGTGATTAACTCTTTGTTGGATTTGCGGGTGCAAAGAAAGAAGAGGCAGCCCACAAGAAAATTGTCTCCAGATGGATTGTCTTCTGTATAAAAGGTTGCTACTCAAAGGCCAAGAAACCACCCCTTAAGGGCTTAAGAGCTCATTCCACCAGAGCTAAAGCTGAACATCTGCGCTAGCTCAAAGAGTCCTAGTTCTGGACATGTGTCAGGCAGCTAGTGGGCATTGCCGCACCTGTTTGCCAAACACTACTGCTTAGAAAGTTAGATCCCGCGAGATGGCCATTTGATCCGTTCGGTCCTTTGGGACTTTTTAGTAGATCAATCTGTAGCCCTATGTCCGTAGAGAGATTTCTTTGGTATCTATTGCAAGGTAAGGAATTCTCAGCTAGAAGTCTCTATCAAATGAACAAGTTACTTACCTTCTGTAATGCCTTACCTGTTAAAGGCTCTATTTAGTCTCAGGTTCCCTACCGACCATCCCTTCCCTCCATTCTGCTAACTGTATTTCTGTGAGACTTGGCCCTTTCCCCAGAAATTTTTCGCTTTTTATCCCCTGTTAATTTAGGATGCCCCTATGGAAACAACAGTGTATAGGCCTTGGGTGGTGGAGAATGCCCTGTTTAGTTTAAAACTAGTGTTAAAATGCAGGTACCTTCTACACCTAACATGGCCGCCACAGACCTCTGCTGCAGCAGCGTGGTTTAGAGGGCGCATTCTAGTAGCCAGGGGCAGGCTGGAACCCTCAGGCAATGTATCCATCTTAGCCTGCCAGCCTGTCCACAGGTAGAATGGTGGAACCTACTAGAACCACCTGGAACCTTCTGGGAGAGGTGAGGTGACACCAACTGACACCAACTGACACTACCAACTGTCAACTGGCTCTATAAAAGGAAAGGGAGGGAACTTTCCTGAGGAGAGAAGGGAGAAGAAGGAGAGAAGCTGAGGGGAGGACCTGGGGGAGGAACCTACACAGGAGTTTAGGCAGAGGGGCCTAGTCAGGGACTATGATGCTGGAAGTGACAGTACTTTGAGTGCTGCCTTTCAAGTATTGAGCACACCTGTAAATCCCCCCTGACCTAGCCCGGCGGAAGGGAACCCCCAGGGACCACTTGAGGGGATTGGCTGAGGAGATCCAACATCAGCCACCAACTTAACCCCCTTCAAGGAAACAAGAACCCAACTGCTATTTACAAGGGCGCCAGAAACAGCTGCGCCAAGAAGAAATCAAGGAACCAGAAACCACGTAACTGAACTAAGGGCGCAAGAAACATCACGCCAAGAAGAGAACTAAATCCCCACAGGACTGTTGAGGAACTTCCCAGGTATTGGCGCTGTGTTGCTCCTTGTGCCCCTGACGCCACCTGGGGTCCCTGCGCTAATCTACCGTTGCTGTGTCCTGTGGGAGCGCTGTGAATTGCCTGCAGGGCTGTGGAAGTTGCCCCACCCCTGTAAAGCGCTGTGAAGTGCCCCAAGTGCTGGACTGCCCTATGGGGTTGCCCTAGGCGAAGCGCTGTCTTGTGAAGCGCTAGAATCCTGAAGCGCTATATTTGCCTGAACTGCAGCCCCCTGCTGTCTATAAAGCGCTTAAGCTTAGGATGTCTGCCTGTGGGGAGCGTCGTGAAGTAACTGAGGAAGCGCTATCCTAGAACTGCTCAAGCGCTACATTGCCCTTCCAAGCGCTTGACTGGTGAAGAATTGCTGTGTCCCCTGGGAAGTGCTTGCCAGCTGTAATTGACTTTGTAAAGCGCTGTGAGGAGGAATGCGCTGTACCACCCCTGCTGGGCCTCCAACTGAGCGCTACGAAGTAATTGATGAGCGCTGTGGTAATCGCCTGCTGTGGCCCATCGGAGCGCTGTGGAGTGCCTGTAAAGCGCTGTGAAGCAATCTGCCCAAGCGTTGTTGATCGCTCCTTTGATGACCCCCTGCTGAAGCGCTGGAGGAGTGCTGCAACCTGCTCCCTCAGAGCGCTGTAAAGTGCCTGTAAAGCGCTACCCTTAAAGCGCTACGAAGTCCCCTCCAAGCGCCTACCTGTAGCCCCTGCTGAGGCGCTGACTGGACAATCACCGCCGCGGGCCCGGTTCGACTGGAGGGCCTTCCTGCTGTTAATTGCCTCGTTGCGGCAGCCCCCGATGTGAGGAGAGGGCCGCCGGAGACCGTGAGGGCCGCGTTAGGCCCTGAGGCCGAGGAGATCCCGTGTCACGTGACGAGGGAACGCCGCCGTGTCACCGGCCACGCCCCCGTCATTGCAGCCGGAGACTGTGAGAGACTGCAGCGCCAGAGCTCGTAAAGAGCAAGAGCCCCCTCCGAAATGTTGGGTCTCCCCCGAGGTTGTCCCTGAATAAACCCCGGGCCCCCGGAGGCAGAGCGAGGGCCGGAACCAAGCGGAGCCCTCCCCTTTTGCCTGTGATCAACGCAAGGACCCGGGAAGGGCCGAAGAAGGCAGGTAAACCCCCGGGGAGGAGGGCGGAAGGTCGCATGAGACCCGAGTTCGCCCCTCCCTGGGGAAAATTGGTAACTGGGCCCCTGAAGGCCATCGAGGGACCTCTGCTAAGAAAACGTTTTACTCCTGCAGTGTAATAATTATCTAAATGTGCTGCATTGATGATAAATGTTTTTCATCTGCCCTCATGAGATTTTCCTGATTCATAGGAGTGATACACTGCTCATTCATGCATTAGGAGATGTGTAGTTGCCCAATGAAAAGTTGTACTCCGACTAAATGAGATGTTTACTCACTGGCAAGGGAATGTTCCACCTTTGCTTGACGCTTTGTCAATTAGAGCCTTATGGCATGTTGAGTATTGAGTAATGACCTGTTGATAATTACCTAATAAGAGGTTGCCTGATTTTCCCTAAAGTGGGTTACTCCTGCATAGGAAGGTGTTAGATGTTCCTGCCTAGTGCAGAGTTCCCGAGGTACTTTCAGCTACTACAGACTTAGTGCTGAGGAATGAAAAGGGGAATTTGCTGGTCAAACCTGCGTTAGGCAGGTCCTAAAAGAGTACTGTTGCTGGGCTAAAGCGTTCTATGCCCAGGAAAAGGATATTCTACACAAATGAAATGTTCTACCATTGAGGAGATATTTTACTCTTATTTAAGGCACCATTTATTCCTCCAGCTAGGAAATGTTATTTCTTTCCAGATAAGAGTATTGAAAGGTACTGATGGAAAGCTTTGAAGGAGATATTTATGCCCTTGTTGCCAAACTTATCCTGAATGGGATGCAATGTTATCTGAATGTCGTTTAATGTTTCTGATGCAGGTGCTGACCAGGAGCAAGGCATAGGTCAGGCCTGAGTTTTACTAAATATGGATTTATCCAATATTTAATATTTATGGAATACCCAATATTTATGCAACTGAAGTTTAATGCCAAGTGTTGACACACAGGTGTCTGGAAAAGAGAGCTATGAAGCTAATTTTATGATGAAATGGGTAATGTGGGATAAATGAAATGTTTTCTTCCACGTACTAAATTTACTAGAAAGCCTACTGTTATGTATTTACATGCTTCCTGTTATAATTCCTTAATGTACTACTTTCAGGTGCTGGCCCAGAGCAAGGCTGAGGTCAGGCCTGCGTTCTTCAAATATTTAATAATCTAATATTTTAATATTTATGGCATATTTAATATTTATGCACCCAGTATTTAATGTGAGGTTTGAAACATATGCATTTGGAAAGTAGGCTGTTAAGCTATCTACTCTAATGAATTCCTAATACCCTGATCCTGCTCTATCTTAATAAAGTTAACTTGAGTTTTTACACAAACTCACTGGAGTGGTGTCACTAATTGTGTGCCCAGGTTTCTGACTCAGTGGTTGCGTGTGCTGCATGGTTGCTTAACACATGTGCTTTCGGATGCCTACCCGCTCGTGCCATGCTACCCTAGGGGACTGGTGACCCCAGTTCCAACATATTGGTGTCGAACGGTGGGATCCAGGACCTGTGACCATGCAGCACCCTCCATTGGGACAGGGTGCACAGCAATTGGGCTGCACACTGATTGTGTGTGCAAGCCTTAGTAATTGACCCCTCCACTGTCTAGCCTGTGAGTGTATCAGGGCCTGTTGGACCTCATTCTGTCACCCACATCCTAGAACCTTTCCCTGAATTATCTGAGTCCTCACCTGGCACTGGAGTGTTGTGTTGGGGGATGGGGGTGCCTGTTGGGCGGAGGGAAGAAGGAACTCCGTACCACTTTGGGGGCACGGGTAGGAGCCCACCCAGAGGGGAGAGGGGATGGGGACAGGAGGGGCAGGTCACACCCAGGGAGGCGGTCACACCAGAGAACCTTGGAAGGGGGGGTGTGTCGTCAAAGAGGTTAGAGCAGAAAAGGGAGAGTGTGAGCCTTGCAAAGGAAGGGAAGCTGGTGCACAGGCTTCAGCTAACAGAGACAGAGCTGAAGACCTTGAATACATGTGTGCCAGGTACTTCCATGGTGGCAGCGTACCCGAGGTTCGGGGTTTGGACCAGTCACGAGGTGTAGAACCTGGACTGGGGTTTCAGGTGCAGGGATTGCCTGACCTGGAGGGTGGGGTACCAGTAACTATGGACCCTACCAATGTGACTTCCAGGGGTACCTATCCGGGGAGGAGGGTGCGGAACCCTGGAAGGGGGTGCAGAGGGAGGATGGACTCTCCTCTGGCACCGGGCCAGCCACAGGGCGCAGATCCTGGGTTGGGTGGCCAGGTTCAGGGGTTGCCTGACCTGGCGGGAGGAACTTCTGTATTCAGAGTTCCTCCGGTTGTGACTTCCAGGGGTACCTATCCGGGGAGGAGGGTGCGGAACTCTGGGAGGGGGGTGCAGAGGGAGGATGGACTCTCCTCTGGCACCGGTCCAGCCACGGGGTTCAGATCCTGGGTTGGGTGGCCAGGTTCAGGGGTTGCCTGACCTGGCGGGAGGAATCTCTGTATTCAGAGTTCCCCCGGATGTGACTCTCAGGGGTACTACTCCAGGTGGGAGGGTGCGGAACCCTGGGAGGGGGTGCAGGGAAAGATAGGTCTCGCCCCTGTCACCAATTCAACTTAAGGGTTTAGACCCTAGGTTGAGGAGGAGAGTGGAAAAAGGTACCACGGGCCTGGGGCGACTGCCCCCCACTCTGAGAGAGAGTAAGGGCCAGAGACATCTGGATTGGAGGTCTGTCCTGGCCGCATCCCACTAGGAACACCAGTGGGGTGGTTGGATTAGCGAGGATGTCATGGTGGTATTGGGCCTGCGTCCACCTTTTTCCGCCCCAAGCAGGGAAGCCCGTCAAGGTAATGACCAGTCTACCCTAGCTTTTGGCTGGGGGGGAGATGTGTGAGACTTGGCCCTTTCCCCAGAAATTTTTCGCTTTTTATCCCCTGTTAATTTAGGATGCCCCTATGGAAACAACAGTGTATAGGCCTTGGGTGGTGGAGAATGCCCTGTTTAGTTTAAAACTAGTGTTAAAATGCAGGTACCTTCTACACCTAACATGGCCGCCACAGACCTCTGCTGCAGCAGCGTGGTTTAGAGGGCGCATTCTAGTAGCCAGGGGCAGGCTGGAACCCTCAGGCAATGTATCCATCTTAGCCTGCCAGCCTGTCCACAGGTAGAATGGTGGAACCTACTAGAACCACCTGGAACCTTCTGGGAGAGGTGAGGTGACACCAACTGACACCAACTGACACTACCAACTGTCAACTGGCTCTATAAAAGGAAAGGGAGGGAACTTTCCTGAGGAGAGAAGGGAGAAGAAGGAGAGAAGCTGAGGGGAGGACCTGGGGGAGGAACCTACACAGGAGTTTAGGCAGAGGGGCCTAGTCAGGGACTATGATGCTGGAAGTGACAGTACTTTGAGTGCTGCCTTTCAAGTATTGAGCACACCTGTAAATCCCCCCTGACCTAGCCCGGCGGAAGGGAACCCCCAGGGACCACTTGAGGGGATTGGCTGAGGAGATCCAACATCAGCCACCAACTTAACCCCCTTCAAGGAAACAAGAACCCAACTGCTATTTACAAGGGCGCCAGAAACAGCTGCGCCAAGAAGAAATCAAGGAACCAGAAACCACGTAACTGAACTAAGGGCGCAAGAAACATCACGCCAAGAAGAGAACTAAATCCCCACAGGACTGTTGAGGAACTTCCCAGGTATTGGCGCTGTGTTGCTCCTTGTGCCCCTGACGCCACCTGGGGTCCCTGCGCTAATCTACCGTTGCTGTGTCCTGTGGGAGCGCTGTGAATTGCCTGCAGGGCTGTGGAAGTTGCCCCACCCCTGTAAAGCGCTGTGAAGTGCCCCAAGTGCTGGACTGCCCTATGGGGTTGCCCTAGGCGAAGCGCTGTCTTGTGAAGCGCTAGAATCCTGAAGCGCTATATTTGCCTGAACTGCAGCCCCCTGCTGTCTATAAAGCGCTTAAGCTTAGGATGTCTGCCTGTGGGGAGCGTCGTGAAGTAACTGAGGAAGCGCTATCCTAGAACTGCTCAAGCGCTACATTGCCCTTCCAAGCGCTTGACTGGTGAAGAATTGCTGTGTCCCCTGGGAAGTGCTTGCCAGCTGTAATTGACTTTGTAAAGCGCTGTGAGGAGGAATGCGCTGTACCACCCCTGCTGGGCCTCCAACTGAGCGCTACGAAGTAATTGATGAGCGCTGTGGTAATCGCCTGCTGTGGCCCATCGGAGCGCTGTGGAGTGCCTGTAAAGCGCTGTGAAGCAATCTGCCCAAGCGTTGTTGATCGCTCCTTTGATGACCCCCTGCTGAAGCGCTGGAGGAGTGCTGCAACCTGCTCCCTCAGAGCGCTGTAAAGTGCCTGTAAAGCGCTACCCTTAAAGCGCTACGAAGTCCCCTCCAAGCGCCTACCTGTAGCCCCTGCTGAGGCGCTGACTGGACAATCACCGCCGCGGGCCCGGTTCGACTGGAGGGCCTTCCTGCTGTTAATTGCCTCGTTGCGGCAGCCCCCGATGTGAGGAGAGGGCCGCCGGAGACCGTGAGGGCCGCGTTAGGCCCTGAGGCCGAGGAGATCCCGTGTCACGTGACGAGGGAACGCCGCCGTGTCACCGGCCACGCCCCCGTCATTGCAGCCGGAGACTGTGAGAGACTGCAGCGCCAGAGCTCGTAAAGAGCAAGAGCCCCCTCCGAAATGTTGGGTCTCCCCCGAGGTTGTCCCTGAATAAACCCCGGGCCCCCGGAGGCAGAGCGAGGGCCGGAACCAAGCGGAGCCCTCCCCTTTTGCCTGTGATCAACGCAAGGACCCGGGAAGGGCCGAAGAAGGCAGGTAAACCCCCGGGGAGGAGGGCGGAAGGTCGCATGAGACCCGAGTTCGCCCCTCCCTGGGGAAAATTGGTAACTGGGCCCCTGAAGGCCATCGAGGGACCTCTGCTAAGAAAACGTTTTACTCCTGCAGTGTAATAATTATCTAAATGTGCTGCATTGATGATAAATGTTTTTCATCTGCCCTCATGAGATTTTCCTGATTCATAGGAGTGATACACTGCTCATTCATGCATTAGGAGATGTGTAGTTGCCCAATGAAAAGTTGTACTCCGACTAAATGAGATGTTTACTCACTGGCAAGGGAATGTTCCACCTTTGCTTGACGCTTTGTCAATTAGAGCCTTATGGCATGTTGAGTATTGAGTAATGACCTGTTGATAATTACCTAATAAGAGGTTGCCTGATTTTCCCTAAAGTGGGTTACTCCTGCATAGGAAGGTGTTAGATGTTCCTGCCTAGTGCAGAGTTCCCGAGGTACTTTCAGCTACTACAGACTTAGTGCTGAGGAATGAAAAGGGGAATTTGCTGGTCAAACCTGCGTTAGGCAGGTCCTAAAAGAGTACTGTTGCTGGGCTAAAGCGTTCTATGCCCAGGAAAAGGATATTCTACACAAATGAAATGTTCTACCATTGAGGAGATATTTTACTCTTATTTAAGGCACCATTTATTCCTCCAGCTAGGAAATGTTATTTCTTTCCAGATAAGAGTATTGAAAGGTACTGATGGAAAGCTTTGAAGGAGATATTTATGCCCTTGTTGCCAAACTTATCCTGAATGGGATGCAATGTTATCTGAATGTCGTTTAATGTTTCTGATGCAGGTGCTGACCAGGAGCAAGGCATAGGTCAGGCCTGAGTTTTACTAAATATGGATTTATCCAATATTTAATATTTATGGAATACCCAATATTTATGCAACTGAAGTTTAATGCCAAGTGTTGACACACAGGTGTCTGGAAAAGAGAGCTATGAAGCTAATTTTATGATGAAATGGGTAATGTGGGATAAATGAAATGTTTTCTTCCACGTACTAAATTTACTAGAAAGCCTACTGTTATGTATTTACATGCTTCCTGTTATAATTCCTTAATGTACTACTTTCAGGTGCTGGCCCAGAGCAAGGCTGAGGTCAGGCCTGCGTTCTTCAAATATTTAATAATCTAATATTTTAATATTTATGGCATATTTAATATTTATGCACCCAGTATTTAATGTGAGGTTTGAAACATATGCATTTGGAAAGTAGGCTGTTAAGCTATCTACTCTAATGAATTCCTAATACCCTGATCCTGCTCTATCTTAATAAAGTTAACTTGAGTTTTTACACAAACTCACTGGAGTGGTGTCACTAATTGTGTGCCCAGGTTTCTGACTCAGTGGTTGCGTGTGCTGCATGGTTGCTTAACACATGTGCTTTCGGATGCCTACCCGCTCGTGCCATGCTACCCTAGGGGACTGGTGACCCCAGTTCCAACAATTTCTCACATGACAGAGATCTTTCAGGATCTCACCTGGGCACGATGGTCATTTCACCTCAATTTGGCTCAGTGCTACTGCTGCGGAAAAACAGTCAGGAACTGATATAGCATGCTGGGGTGGCGCCTATTTAGGCACCACCCATGTCACTTCCACCGCAGACGGCGCTGATGACGCCATGGGGAGCAGAACACCACCTACTGGCACACAAGGGACTGCTCAAAAATTTACGGATCCAGTCTGATGCCTGATGAATATTCTTTGGTAAGGACTTTTTCCCATATTAAGAGTGATGCACCAACGTTGCAAGGGGCTTGTAAATAACCTCCAGAGTTTCTACCACATAAGGCTTTGCCAAAGGTAAGTAACTAGTACTTCGTGTGGATTTTGAATGAATGAATGAATGAATTAGAATTATTTATATAGTGCTTGGCTACCCCAAAAATGTCCCAGCGCTCAGCATCACTGGTAGAAACAGAAGAGCAGAACCCAGCCACCCACCCCAAGCCCTAAAGATTAAAGAGAAGTGTTTTCAATCCCTTCTTAAAGCTTAATTTCTCTGTTGATAGTTTCAGATTTCCAGGCAGATATGGTTCCACATACCTTCAGTCAGAACCATAAAGTAGGAGCCTCCTCTCTGCTGCTTTTTCAGGCGGGTACTATTAACAGCAGCCTAACTAGATCTCAGCATTCTCCCTGGGCCTTCATACATGGATCCTCTCATTCAGATATAGAGGGCCTTTAATGTAGAGTGCTTGATATGTCAAGCTTAGCGCTTTAAACATTATACGCTTCAGTAATCAGACCACCGTATTTTGTACCTCCTGTAGACGCTGGATTAGGTACTCTGTGAGGCACAAAACATTTGCGTGGTCCAGCCATGACAGTATCAAACACCTAACCACTGTGACCTGAGCTTCCTGTGAAATCATGTGTACAAATCTCTTAAGAAGGCGAAGAATCCAAAGACAGGATTTTCCCCCCAATGAAACCTGGGCATTAAAGGAGAGATTTGAGTCAAACAGAACGCCCACGTTTCTAGCCACCTATATAGGGGGTGGCGGAGGGGAACATTATTCAGCCATGCTCCTGTCTCCATTTTGAGTCTTAAGAAAAGAACCAGGGTTTTGGGATGGTTACATTTCACAAATTGCTACTCCTCCCACTCTAGAAGTCCCAGGTCTTTCCATTTTCCTAAGTTGTTCCACTAGTCTATGCTAACGTGAGTGAGTATCTCAGGTCTGATTCGCTCAAAACATGTTGTATCATTCAGTTGCGTGTGTCTTACATTCAGGTAAGATTCCTTCAACCACACCACAATCTGAATCCTTTTGTAGATTCTGTAAGGCTTCATACTGAGTAGATGTGAGGTTGTACCCATTGCTGTATTTAGTATATCTCAGACTTTTTTTCTTCTAGATTTCTTCCAATGGAAAGTAATATTTTATTACCATGTGTAAACCCAACCCCACTAGTCAGCCACAGGGTGTGGAGGTAGATGGCAATTCTTTTTTTTGCAACTATTGGTTAAGGGTGCACAGCCACCCTCCCGAGCCTTTAGGGCCCTAGGAACCCCATTCCTTGGAGCCATTTTTTCTAATTATGGGAAGGGGTGTGTAGACCTCACTCCCCGAGCCTCTATGGGCCTCAGTAACTCCATCCCCAGGACTCTTTTTTTAAATGTAATGGGTGGGGGGGGTGGCCCCCTCCTTGAACTAATTGTGGCTCCGGGAACCCCATCCATCGGGGCCTAAGCATGTATTTGAAAGGTAAGGGGACCCGTGGGTCCCCTCCCAGGGCGAATATTGGCTCTGGGGAATCCATCCCCCAGGAGCCTTATTTTTAAGGCGAGTAGGCACGTGGCCCCCCTCCCCTAGCCAATATTGGACCTGGGGACCCCATCCCTTCGGGCCTATCCTTTTTTAAAGTCTGAGGGGGGCGCAGCCCCCCTTTTCAAACCTCTTTGAGGCCCTGTGGATCCCGTCTTCTGGGTTCGATATTAAATTAAAAGGCTCCGGGGAACCCATCCCCCAGGGCTGAAATTCTTCATGTCAGGGGAGGGGGCCAGCAGCACCTCTCCTTGCCTCTGTAGGCCCCAGGTACCCCATCTCTCATGGCTGCCTTTTTTAATAAAGGGGAGGGAGCATGCAGCCCCTCCCTGAGTCACTATATGCCCCGGGACCCCAATGCCCAGAGCCGCCTTGTTTTGTATTGATAGGGAAAGTTGTACATGCCCCTTCCCGGAACCATTATTGGGCCTGGGGACCCCATCCGCCACTGACTTCAGTCTTTAAAAAGGGGAGGGGGTACACAAATCCCCTCCCCGAGCCTGTACTGGCCCCTAGGGACTCCATTGCCAGGGCCTTATCTATGTTAAGTGGGTCCCCCAGTGACCACCCGGGACACCCACCCAATATAATACTGGGGGCTGCAGGGAGAGCCCAAGGAACCCGCGGCCCCAGACGGCCCTTCACACACGAGCCAGCATTGCTTTTACCCTGCAGGAGCAGCAGCTTGTGGTTTGGAGCAATCAGAGTTTTCTGGGCCGCAAGAGCTTGGACAGGGAAACAAAAGTGTGTTTTGCTGTTCACCCTATGTGGGAAGGGTATGCCCAGACGTGGGTCCCGTGCTCACTACGCCACTGGAGTCAAGCTATCCTGGCTGATGATGGCTGATAGCCAGAAACCGGTCCTAGGATGCTTGATTCCGGTCCAGGGAAGTCATGGCTTGGCAGTTCGGGTTGGACTGTTCCCATGAGGCACAGGGTCAATTTGTATAGGTCTAAACTGGAGTGGCGTGGTGAGCAAAATAACAATGGATTAAACCCAGATCTGTGACTGGGGGTGAATGTTTTGCCAATGTGCAACATTCCCTCTATCATCTTGTGTGTTTTGCTGGAAACAAAAGTGTGTTCCCATCCTGCGGAAGCATTTCAAAGCTCTGGCAAGATTGGAGCACACTTGCTTTCCCTGCCTGCACTCCTGTGGGCAGAAAAAACGACTGTGTCCCAGGCGTGGGCTCCCGGGTTATAGTGAAAATCTGCCCTGGACGATGGGGTGCCTGAGGCCTTTTAAGGCTTAGTGAGTGGGACCGTGGGCCCCCCTCACCTATAAATGTCTAGCACTGTAGGATAGGGTATGGGATCCCACTTGTGGCTCAGGGAGCATGCCTCACCTCCCCTAATGTAAATGTTTTCTACCCCGTGGTGGGGGGTTGGACGGAGGGGTTACTGGGCCTCTAGAAGCTTGGGCAGCCATATACCCCCTCCCCTATTGATATATTTTTTGGGCCGGTAGGTGGGGTGCAGGGGCCTTTTAAGGCTCAGGGAGAAGGCTGAGTGCCCTCCTCCCCATTGAATTATACTTTGCTCTGAGGTATGGGGTCCTCAGGCCCTATGTAGCTTTGGGGGAGCAGGGACACACACCCCTACATCCCCATATGTAACGTATGTAAAACACCAGCAGCATTTTAAAAAAAGCAGCATTTAAAAAAAAATAAGTCATGATCCCTCAGGAGTCCTGAGGGATCGCAACTTAAAATCTTAAAATATAATATATATATACATATATATATTTACTGAAAAAAACATAGGTTTCAGGGACGTTATAGTTAGAAATGATCATTTAAAAAACATAGAAATTCACTGAAAAAACGAAGGTTTCAGGGATGTTATCATTAGAAATTAACATTTAAAAAACCATAGAAATTCACTGAAAAAAACCACAGGTTTCAGGGACGTTATAGTTAGTTGGACATTTCACTCGGTCAAAACCAGAGAAATTCAGCTGTTATAATTAGTTGAGCTAACTAGAACTTGCGCCCCCGCAATGCACTGCTGGTGACATCACATATTACATCACTCATGACATGGTCCGTGACATCACTGATGTTATCTCAAATGACATCACTGATAATATCATCCGGTGACCATGTTTCTGTGATTATAAAAATGTTTTGTATATATATAGGCCAAGGTGTATTGAAGAATTAATGGGTGTATGAGTGTCTGAATGGGCGATTTAGTAGGTGCGTGAGTGACTGTATAAGTGAGCAATTAAATGTGTCCTACTGAATGCATGGGTTAGTGACTAAACTGTGAATATCTGTATCAGTCTGTCAATTGGTGTGTAAGCGGCTGCATGGGTTAGTGAGTAGCTACATGAGTGTCTATATGGGTTATTGCTTGGTTGTCTGAGTATCTGTACGTGTGCCTGAGTATTTGTGTGGGTGGTTGGGGGTGTGTGACTGTGCATAAATGTGTGAGTGGATGATTCACTGGGTGTATTTGTTCAAGAGTGCATCTGTGAAGTATATGTGAGAGTGAGTGTTTGTGAGAATGGTTGTATGGATGAGTGTGTGCTTGTGTCAGTGATTTTATAAGAGAGTAAGTATGTGTTAGTACCTGTATGAATAAGTGAGGTGGTGTGTGTATAACTGTATAGGTGAGTAAATGGGAGTGAGATTGATTCTTTGCATGATTGAGTAGCTGTGTTTGTAACTCTATAGGTGAGTGGCAGTGTGTGACAGTCTGTATAGGTGTATACGTGCATATGATAGTGGCTGTGTTGATGAGTGACTGCATGTATGAGTGACTGTATGGGTGATTAAGTGTATGTGTGTGTGTAGACCTAAGAATCAGTGAGTGTGTATGCACTACTGGTATTGATTTGTCTATGGTTTCGTGAATGGTACTCTGTATTTGAGAGTGGGGTGTATCAAAGGATATATTAGGCTGTGTGGAGGTGCGTCAGATTATCACGTGGATGATGTGTCATCAGTGATGTCACGGACCATATCATGAGTGATGTAATATTATGTGATGTCATCAGCAGTGCATTGCGGGGGCGCAAGTTATAGCTAGCTCAACTAACTATAACAGCCAAATTTCTCTGGTTTTGTATGAGTGAAATGTCCAACTAACTATAACGTCCATGAAACCTGTATTTTCTGTCAGTAAATTTCTATTGTTTTTTAAATGATAATTTCTAACTGTAACGTCCCTGAAACCTATGTTTTTTTTTGTGAATTTTAAAGGTTTTTTGTAAATGATAGTTTCTAACTATGCCTACATGGGTATGACGTGCAGAAAGAGGAAGAAAGGCACAGAAAGAGGCAAGAGAGGTGCAGAAAGAAAAAGAAAGGTGCAAAAAGAAGCAAGAGAAATGCAGAAAGGGGCAAGGGAAGACCAGAAAGTGGAAGAAAGGTGAAGAAAAAAGCAAGAGATATGCAGAAAGAACCAACAGAGGTGCAGAAAGAGGCCTACTTTGACTGTACCTTACAACTGACTCATACAAAGTACCCTAATCACTAATCCTTCTCCGAGGATGTCTTAAACCTCACTTTGCTCTTGAAGGTTCACTATTAATCGGGGTAGAGTGGCGGCTATGGAGACTCCCGCCTCTCCGTAGCTCAAGTGCGCGAGATGCGCCCCCAGAGGGAAAGACCTCTGTGGAGACAATGCGGTAATGGCTGAGAGTAGAGGACACCTGAGAACGCGAGCAGCTTCGGTGATAAGTGACCTGTGAATGCTTTCCAGGCGCTGTGAGGCAAGGCAGGCTCCTGGCAGCTTCTTGCGCTCGTCAAGTGAAACAGAGAATACTTCAGCATAAGGTGAAAATCGGCAAGGAAATCTCGCCGCTTGCGACTGACGGGCAAGGTCAGATTTGACTGTAACCAGATGGCCATCACACGCTGAATAGCGTTCTGCTCAGCCAGGTACCGGGGAAAGAAGGGAGGGATAAGGAAAGGAAAGGAAAAACCCTAGAGACTGCAGCACATTTTTTTCTCTCTTTTTATTTGATGTTTGGGACACTAATGTGCCTTCCTGCCTGCTTGAGCTTTTTTATGCAATGTTGTTACACATCATTTATTCACCCATTGGTGAGCAGTTGGGGAAAAGTCAAAGGCCCAAAGCAGGATGGGAAGACATTTAAGACAAGTGAATGTGGTTGCAGCTGCGACAGGATTGAAAGGGAAAAAAACGCAAAACACTGGCTAAAGGGATACTAGCCCTGGCGAAAGCAGCAGGAGCCTTAAATCGCTCCGGATCAATTTCAAGTTCGGGAAGCTCTATGGAAGAGCTGACGGAGCCTCAAGAAGTACAAAATGAAGGGGATGTGGGACTAGGAACCGATGGATTACAGAATGGAGCACAAGAGGGACCTAGAGAATCTCCCATACTAGCTAGTAACAAGGCTGAGTCAAAAAACAACAAAGACTTTCCACTATTCGCCAAAAAGAGTTCTCACCTTATAAAGTCCCCCGCAATTCCTTCTCCTTCACTGGTAACTGCAATTCCTCCTGCTACACCAGATGAGGCTGTAATAATTGATTCCCTCGCAAGGCTGCATATCTCTCCACTCGCAGAGGTTCTGCCCCTAGCCCAGTCACCGTCTGCCACAGCTACTTAAAGGAAAGAAAATACACCGTTCCGCCCTGTGAAAAAGCTTGCTGGGGGAGATCTGCCATTTCAATCTTCTGTGGCAGTAAATACCCCTGAACAACAGCTAGGCGACCCGCAGCAAACACAGGTTCAGTAGTCAGGTCTATGTCGGGAGAAGGGCCAGGCTCCTCTAAACCAGTCGAGCAAGAATGGGAGTAAAAACTCGCAAGAGAAATTGCAAGACAAACTGGATTCGCCATCCCCTTTGGCCAACTCACAACAGATGGAAGTGAAAGAGTTGCTTAATCTGATACTGGAGGAGAACCGGGAAATGAAAAAGTGTCAGGCACAGGAGATAGCTGTTCTCCATCTCAGACTCGAAAAAATCGAGGAATCAATCTCTGGCACTCCTGCAAGGCTTGAGGAGGCAGAGTCAAGATTAGCTCAATTGGAAGACCAGATGAGCTCTATAATACAGAAGATCAACGAGGTGACAGCACAAAAGATCGCCCTTGAGCCTAAAGTAGAGAAGCTGGAAAATCACTCACGCTGCTCAAATCTTCGCATTGTGGGAGTGCCTGAAGGGAAAGATGGCACCTACACTCGCTGGGTTGAGACATTTATTAAACAAAAAGTGCTCACTGATTATACGGGGGATCTTACAATAACCAGGGCACATCGGGTCCAAGCACACCCAATTACGAATTCCAAATATCCTCGAACAATTTTAATTATTTTACAGTTTATAGAATCAAAGAAGATGTCTTAACTAAAGCAATCCAGCAGAAACAATTTGTCATTGATGAGGGCTCCAAATGCCGGATTTTCTCAGACATGTCAGCAACAGCAGCCCGTAGACACAAGGAATTTGTCAAACTCTTGTTTTTATTTAAAGCACAAGGGGCTCAGGCGTCCATTGCTCAACAGTCCAAGTTAAGGGTGTTGACTAAAGGCAAATTTCATATGCTCACACGGGTTGAAGAAGCTCAGGAATTGCTGAGAGAAATTTCTACTGCAAGATGAAATTGTTTTGACTAGATTTACGAATATGTATAATGGTTCAGCTCTTATCTACTGGTCTATTTCTGTTTGGGTGGTAGGGGGCGCTCACCTAGGGTGCAGGACCAGGGCACCCCATTAGTGGAAAGGTGGAATGTGGTTTGCGGGACTCAAAGAGACCACATCAGGGAGGAGGGAAGGGTTTGAAGGGGGGGGTGAAAGCGGTTGTTAAATGGGCAGTAGCAGGGCTTTGATTGGTTTAAGGGGAAGGAGTATGCAAAGTTTTGTTGTAGCTGGCATGGCTTATAGACATAGGTTTATTAATGATGAGTAAATGTAGCATTTTTTCGCTCAACGTAAATGGAATTTTGAACAAACAAGAATATGGAGCCCTAGTTCTTCCTTTGTACCCCAAGTACTATTTTTACAGGAGACACATTTAAAAACGAATTCCCCTACAATATTTCTCCAAAGAATGTATTCACATGCCTTTTTTGCTTCTGCTGGATTGGTCAAGAGAGGAGTAGCAGTTTATTTCTGTAGGGGTCTCCCATGGGAGTTTGGCCAAATAAAGAGAGATCCTCAGGGGAGATGGATATGGGTGGAGGCCAAATTGAATGGCACAATATTGCATTTTATCAACTATTATGGCCCCATTGTGGATGACACTACTGCTCTATGTAAAATTAGTGAATTATTAAGGGGGCTACCCGGGAAATTAATTATGGGAGGGGATTTTAATTTTATTCAGGATTTAAAGAAACTTACCTCGAATAAAAGTAAAAAAGAGCTTAAACTAAAAAGGTGATTGAGGCGTTAAAGCAGGAGCATATTTTGATGGATCCTTGGCACGTTGCCAATCCTTAAAAATTGGAATTCTCATGCTATTCAAATCAATTTCATACAGCCTCTCAAATGATTTCTTCTTAATATCACAATCCCTGGGCGGTACAACCTCCGATATAGATATTAATCCATTTTCCGATCACTCTCTTATTAAACTTAGCATAAAAATTGGGGTAAACAAGAGGCCAAGATCCAGGTGGCAGATGGATCGGCTCCTTTTGCAGGACCATCAATGGGTTGCAGACACAAAAGATTGGATCGTTGAATTCTTTAAGATCAACGTGAATACGGCAGAAGGCGCGCCAAAGGCAAGCTGTCTGCGCCTGGACCGCGCCCAGCGCCAGAACCCCTGGACCCCGTGAACGCCACGGCACCAGAATCCACTATGACGCCAGCACCATCCACGCACTCAACGCCGGCCGAAACCACACCTGCTTCCAGGCTGCCCCAAATCGGACCCATAAACCCTTCTCATGCCGCACCTTTAGCTTCACCTGCGACAGAACCACCAAACCTCCAAGGACTGGACAAAACCACCTCCGCTGCATACTCCTCGACACCCGCTCTGCACGCAAACACTCTGTCAAGCTATGGGATCTGCTCGACACCTCCGCCCCAGACGTGGCCTTCCTGACCACACCTGGTGGAACGACTCCACGGCGCCCGACATCGCCATAGCCTTCCCGGACGGCTACAAGATCATCTGCAGGGATCGGGCCTATGGAATCGGAGGAGGAATAGCCATCATCCACAAGTCAACCCTCAAAGTCGCCACCCACGCAGACGACACCCTCAACACCGCCGAACACCTGCACTTCTGGATACACACCGACCCCAACACCACCCTCAGAGGAACACTCATCTACAGACCACCCAGACCCCGGGCTCAGTTCAGCGACTCCATCGCCGACCTCGCCAGCACCCACACACTCTTCTCCACGGACTACATCCTCCTCAGGGACCTGAACTTCCACCTCAAGAACAACAACAATGCCAACTCCGCCACCCTGACCGACAACCTCGCCAACCTCAGCCTCAAACAACTCATCACCACACCCACTCACGTCGCCGGCCACACGCTTGACCCCATATTCTCCACAGGCTCCCACGTCGCCTTCGATCACACCACCGAACTCCACTGGATCGACCACCGCTGCATCCACTTCACCTTCAAGAAACCAACCACGTACCATCGCACCCAACAGCTGCCTCGCCGCCACTGGAGCAAAGTCACGGAAGACCAGCTGCTCACCTCCCTCGCCAAGAACCCGCCCACCAACCCCACCAACTCTGACGCCGCAGCCCGCAACCTCAGACAGTGGATCGACGACTGCACCAAGACCCTCGCCCCACTCAAGAAACCCTCCAACAGCCACATCAACAAGAGAGCCACATAGTTCACCAACGAGCTCCAGGCCTCCACATACGCATGCCGAAAACCGGAGAAGACATGGCTACACGAACGCACACCGGACAACCACTCAGCCCACAAGGACGCCACCCGCAAAAACCATCACCTCATCAGACTAGCCAAGAGATCCTCCTTCAAAGACCGCTTGGACAACAACGCGCACAACAGCAAAGAGCTCTTCAGCATCATAAAGGAACTCTCCAACCCCAGTGCCAACGCCAACGACGTCCCGCCCTCACAAGAACTGTGTGACTCACTAGCCATCTTCCACCGCAAGATCGCTGACATCCACGACAGCTTCAACACCACGACCACCCCGACTACACCAGACTACACCTCCCCTGTGAACACCACCAGAGCCAACCACCTGACCTCCTGGTTCAACGACAACGAGACACGCAAGGTCATGAACTCCATCCACTCAGGATCTCCGTCTGATCCATGCCCACACCACGTATTCAACAAAGCAGACACAGCCATCGTACCCCAACTACGGAAGGTCATCAACATCTCCTTTGAAACAGAGACATTCCCGGAAAGCTGGAAGCACGCCGAAATCAACGCCCTCCTCAAGAAGCCCAAAGCAGACCCCAAGGAACTCAAGAACTTCCAGCCCATCTCCCTGCTCCCGTTCCCGGCAAAGGTCATCAAGGAAATCGTCAACATGCAATTGGCCCACCAACAGGAAGACAACAACATCTTGGACCCGTCCCAGTCCGAATTCAGACGAAACCACAGCACCGAGACAGCCCTCATCGCCACCACAGACTACATCAGGTACCAACTAGACAACGGCAAAACAGCCCTCATCCTCCTGGACCTGTCAGCTGCCTTCGACACAGTCTGCCATCGCACTCTAAAGACACGCCTCTTAGAAGCCGGAATCCAACAGAAGGCCCTTGATTGGACCACGTCCTTCCTCACCGGCAGAACCCAGAGCGTCCGCTTCCCACCCTTCCAATCCGAAGCCACCAACATCATCTGCGGCGTCCCCAGGGCTCATCCCTCAGCCCAACGCTGTTCAACGTCTACATGGCCCCCCTCGCACTAGTGGCCCGCCATCATGACCTCAACATCATCTCCTACGTCGACGACACCCAGCTCATCCTCCCCCTCACCAAGGACCCACACCTCGCCAAAACCAACCTCCACGAGGGATTGAAGGCCGTCGCCGACTGGATGAGGAGTAGCCGTCTGAAGCTGAACTCCGACAAGACGGAGGTCCTCATCCTCGGATCCACGCCCTCAGCCTGGGACGACTCCTGGTGGCTGACCACACTGGGGACCAAGACCCACCGACCATGCACGCAATCTAGGATTCATCCTCGACTCCTCCCTCTCCATGTCTAAGCAGGTCAACGCCGTCTCCTCCTCCTGCTACAACACCCTCCGCATGCTCCACAGGATCTACAAGTGGAACCCGACCGAAACAAGAAGAACGGTGACACAGACCCTCGTCAGCAGCAGACTGGACTACGGCAACGTACTCTACGCAGGAATCCCAGCAAAACACCAACGACGACTACAACGCATCCAAAACGCCTCCGCCAAACTGATCGTCAATGCCCTCCGCCGCAGCCACATCACCCCCCCACCTGAGAGACCTACACTGGCTCCCCGCCGACAAGAGGATCACCTTCAAGCTCCTCACCCACGCACACAAAGCACTCCACAATGCCGGACCTGCCTACCTGAACAGCAGACTCAGCTTCCACACCCCCACCCGCCAGCTGCGCTCCGCCAGCCTCGCCCTCGCCGCTGTCCCCCGCATCCAACGAACGACCTCCGGCAGCAGATCCTTCTCCTACCTCGCCGCCAAGACCTGGAACACCCTCCCTACCCACATACGGCAGACCCAAGACCTTCTCACCTTCAGAAGACTCCTCAAGACCTGGCTTTTCGAGCTATAGCAGCACCCCCCTCCCCATAGCGCCTTGGGACCCTCACGGGTAAGTAGCGGGCTTTACAAATACTCTGATTGATTGATTGATTGAATAAATTCTTTAAGATCAACGTGAATACGGCAGAAATGTTTTCAGTTTGGGGGCGTTGAAGGCTGCCCCTCGTGGGATGATTGAACTATATGCCTCTTCTGTTAAATTAAGAAAAGAAAAAATTCTTAAACTCCAGCAGGCCATAGTAGAAGCAACAAAGATCAGATATGCACCGTTTGTTGGTATAGGGGACGCTAAAGAAAAGCTAGATAGGGCCAAA
Organism: Lissotriton helveticus; assembly: GCF_964261635.1. NCBI lineage: Eukaryota > Metazoa > Chordata > Amphibia > Caudata > Salamandridae > Lissotriton > Lissotriton helveticus. The sequence goes on from NC_136061.1 coordinate 1,484,991,062, forward strand.
TATGAGTTAAAAGAGTTCTTTACTCTGGAAGAGATTGCTAGTTTTAGAACCTATTTACAGCGCGTATACGAGGAGAGTCAGATGGTTAGCAAGCTGCTCGCTGGTAGCATGAAAACCAAACAGGAGGCCTCCACCATTACAGAAATTACAGACCCCAAAACTAGATTGTCTGTAACAGGCAAAGAGGAGATAGCTCAAGTCTTTTTAGATCATTACTCCCCGTTATCTACAACTAGATATAAAGTTGGAGCTAGTCAAATCAGCAGTTATTATGACGGAGTCGAGCTTCCTTCTCTTTCAGGGCCTAGGGCGGAACAGCTCCTGGTAGATATCTCTGAAGAAGGGATTACAGGTATTAAGTTCATTCTAGGAACAAAAGCCTGTGGGGCTGACGGCCTTCCAATAGAGTTTTTTTAAACTTTCTCAAAAGAGCTGACCCCGTTTTTGGTAAATCTCTTTAATAATATCACCCAAGGAGGCTGTGTTCCCCCAAGGTTTAAGGAATCTATATTGGTTACTTATGTTAAAAAGGGTAAAAATGGTAAAGATATTAACTCATATAGGACTATTAGTCTTCTTAATGCGGAATTTAAAATACTAATAAAAATCTGGGCACAACGCTTTACGCCTATTGCCCAGGAGCTTATTCACTGTGACCAAGCTGGGTTTGTTGCGGGGAGGTACATGTCTACAAATACTCGATTTTTAATTAAAGCGCTTGATTATGTGACAAACAATAAAATACCCACTCTCATTACCATGGTACATGCTGAAAAAGCATTTGACCTGGTTAATTGGGATGCTCTTTATTTGGTTTAGGTAAATTTGGTATTCCGGCTCAAGTATTAAACATGTTAAAAAATATCTACCAAGGTGCTCAAGCCCAGGTGATAGTTAATGGAGACGTAGTAGGGACCGTGGAAATAAACCGCAGTACTAGACAAGGGTGTCCAATGTCCCCTCTTTTGTTTACTTTTTTCATTGAACCCCTTGCTGTAAGAATTTGTGGAAATTCCCCTATCAGAGCTCCATGCTAGGAATGCCAAAGTTAAAATTGCTGATGTTTAATAATGTACCTCTGCCTGGAGAAACAGATCGTGGAAGAAGCCCTTTTAGAATTTAGCAAATTCGAACTAATAGGAGGGTATAAGATAAATCAAAAGAAAACTGAGATGTTATTATTTAACTTGAATGGTGACTGCTTACCCACAATTTTAAGAACTCAGGCCCTGAAAGATGAGCCAATTAGATACGTGGGTATTAGCATCTCATGCCACATAGATAAATTATTCAATATGAATTATATAGCGTGGCGAATTAAAATTAAAACCTTATTAGATAATTGGTCCCTCTTGCCTTTGACATTGATTGGGCGTGTTGCACTCCTAAAAATGTAAATTCTTCCTTTATTAATATTTTTGTTTGTCAATGTACCCTTGAAAATTAATGCTAAATATTTTAAGGAAATTGACTCTATGTTTAGGGAATTTGTTTGGCACAAAAAGGCGTCTAGGGTTAAATTGCCCATAATACAATTAGAGACAAATCAGGGGGGTTTAGCTCTACCAAACATCTGCACATACTACGAGGCTGCGTTATTAGATCTTACGGCACGCCTGGTGGAACCTAACGACCAGATGGACACATATTTTTATTTATAAATGATTGTTGAGACCGGCACACAAATCCCAGTATTTCTAAAAACATCTAAACTACCAGAAAAGTCAAGTTATAAGACTGTTCGCGACTATTCCAACCGACTTCAGTTGTTGTTTAAACAAGCAAATGTTTCCGGATTTGCCTTTTTGAAATTAGATGAATGTAGGGGGTTTGGCCTCCATATTCATTCAAGCCATGTTAAGAGATGGAAAGATAGTGGCTTTGAGCATCTGGGCCAGTTTCTCATTGGGAATAAAGTGGTTCCCTGGGATGGAGTACTATGCAGGGTAGGGAACCGAATTAAGCCAGGGTTCCTGGAATATATGCAGATCACAAACTTTATAAAAAAAATATATTCCTGTTAAGCGGGGCCCCAACTCCCCTGGCTAATGCGTTTAAAGTGAAATTTAAGGGAGTGGGAAATTGGTATTCCCTACTTATGAGGCACAAGGCACTTCCCTTAGTTGATGAATTTTTGGGGAAAATAACTCGGGATACAAATTGTTCTTTCACTCATCAGGAAAGCGCAGGCTATAGCCCAATTAGGAAGCAAGGCCCTAAGAGCGGCTAATTTTTAAAGGATGGCCTTCTTGTCACGATGGCTGGCTTATTATACTCCGAAAATGCTAAATAAATGTCATCCGGAAGTAGATCATAAATGCTTTAGATGTCTCTCCCAAGGCGAGGGAGACTGGCTTCATATATTTTTTACATGCCCGAAGCTTGAGACCTTTTGGAAAAATATTTTGTTTAGCATTGAGCCAGTCAATTAAAAAAAGATTTATCCCAGAGACCGAAGTGGCTCTCTTTGGACTCTCTAAAGCTAGGTCAATCTGCTCTACAGTAGCCCGCTCAATAATTCTCCAAAATTGGAAGTCGAAAGAGACAACATAAATAAAATGGCAAGAATAAGGCGATTTGAAGAAGTATATGCTATACGGGTTGGTGCAACAAAAAGATTTGCAGGGGTTCAGAAGTTTTTTGACAACTTGGCTGTATTACAGGAATTATAGCACTTTAGCACGTTTGTACTTTAGAAAACTGAGTACTTTAATGTATTGCACTTTAAACCCCCCAAAACGTTTTGTACTGTAGTAATACTGCCATGATCTGGTAAATGGAAAAAGCTACTGATGAACCAACTGATTTACTTGTATTCTTGATGATCAACTGGTACTAGTCACTTTAGATAGTTTTAGATGTGAAAGGGGTAATTCATTGCTTTGTTGATGGGTATGAACATAGGGTGTTCAGGACTCTGTTTTATTTCTTATGAGAATGTGTATATCTTGGTCTGATGGGTTCCAGTTTTTAATTGTATATTTGATATAGGTGTAAGTGTATATATGATATATGTGCTTTACATTTGGAAATATGAGTGTCATTGCTCCCTGATGATCAATGCTATGTTATTTTGGGTTCTCTGCTCTGCTCAATAAAAAAAAGGTTCACTATTAATCAACTGCTCAGAATGTTAGGCCTGCCAAATATAAAACAGCAATCCTACGCATATCACTGTTGTAAGTCTGACTAAGTTTGTGAAGGTATGCATGCGTGTCTATGCTTTTACCTAGTGACATGTTTAATAAAAATAAACATACAAACACTTGAATACCTATATTTCAAACAGCATACAAAATTTGTGTAAAAACGGTATATGCATTTCTTTCTGCTCCAGTACATGGCACATGGGTATTCAATAGTATATTTGAGGGGCTCTATAACACATATATACATAAGACATGTCTGCCCGTGCAACCGAATGACAGAGCAGAACTAAGAAGACTTGACCACCTATAAGAAAAGCTATTTGCTTTTTAATCTACCATCTTAAGATCCATAACACATGTGAGAATACATGTGAAAGTAGACATATACCTCAGTCACGAGAGCATGCAGACCTTTAAACTTGCCAGCTTGTACTTCCCATTTCAATAAACAACTGTGGTGCAGAATGAGGCAAGAGAGGTGCAGAAAGAGGGAAGAAGAGGGGTGCAAAAAGAGGCACAAGGGTTGTAGCAAGGGGCAGGAGGGGTTCAGAAAGAAGCTACAGAGGTGCAGAAAGAGGCAAGAGAAGTGTAGAAAAAACAACAGTGGTGCAGAAAGAGGCAAGAGAAGTGCAGAAAGAGGGAAGAGGGGTGCAGAAAGAGGCACGAGGGGTAGAGAAAGAAGCTAGAGAAGTACAGAAAGAAGCAACATAGGTGCAGAAAGGGGGAAAAGGAGTAGAGAAAGCGTAAAGAGGGTTGCAGAAAAGCAAGAGAGGTGCAGAAAGGGGAAAGAGGGGTGCAAAAAGAGGTAAGAGGTATGTGGAAAGAAGCACAGGTGATGCAGAAAGAAGCAAGAGAGGTACAGAAAAAAGAAGTGCAGAGAGAAGGAACAGAGGTGCAGAAAGAGGCAAGAGGGGTGCAGAAATAGGTAAAAGGGGTGGAGAAAAAGGCAAGGGGAGCAGAAATAGGCAAGAGAGGTGCCGAAAGAAACAAGAAGTGCAGAAAGGAAGAACAGGTGCAGAAAGAGGCAAGAGGGGTATAGAAGGAGGGAAGAGGGGTGCAGAAAGAGGCAAGAGGGGTGCAGAAACAGGCAAGTGGGTGCAGAAAGAAACAAAAGAAGTGCAGAAAGAAGGAACAGATGTGCAGAAAGAAGCAAGAGGGGTGCATAAAGAGGAAAGAGGGGTGTAGAAAGAGGCATGGGGTGCAGAAAGAAGCAAGAGAGTTGCAGAAAGAAACAAAAGAAGTACAGAAAGAAGGAACAGAGGTGCAGAAAGAAGCATGATGGGTGCAGAAAGTGGGAAGAGGAGTGGAGAAAGTGGCTAGAGGGTTGCAGAAAGAAGCAAGAGAGGTGCAGAAAGAAACAAAAAAGTGCAGAAAGAAGGAAGAGATGTGCAGAAAGAGGTAAGAGGTGTGCAGAAAGAAGTACAAGTAGTGTAGAAAGAAGCAAGAGAGGTGCAGAAAGAACCAAAAGAAGCGCAAAAAGAAAAAAACAGGTGCAGAAAGAGGCAAGAGGGATGCAGAAAGAGGGAAGAGCAGTGGAGAAAGAGACAAGGGGGTGCAGAAAGAAGCAAGAGAGCTACAGAAAGAAACAAAAGAAGTGCAGAAAGAAGGAACAGAGGTGCAAAAAGAGGCAGGAGGGGTGCAAAAAGAGGGAAGAGGGGTGGAGAAAGAGGCAAGAGGTGCAAAAAGAAGCAAGTGAGATGCAGAAAGTAACAAAAGAAGTGCAGAAAGAAGGAGCAAAGGTGCCGAAAGAGGCAATAGGGGTGGAGAAAGAGGGAAGAAGGGTGCCGAAAGAAGCAAGAAAGCTACAGAAAGAAACAAAAGAAGTGCAGAAAGAAGGAACAGAGGTGCAGAAAGAGGCAAGAAGGGTGCAAAATGAGGCAAGAGGGGTGCAGAAAGAGGGAAGAAGGGTGGAGAAAGAGGGAAGAGGTACAGAAAGAAGCAAGAGAGCTACAGAAAGAGACAAAAGTACAGAAAAAAGAACAGAGGTAAATAAATAGGCAAGAGGGGTATGAAAGAGGCACGAGGGGTTCAGAAAGAGAGGTATAGAAAGAAGCAACAGAGGTGCAGAAAGAGGGAACAGGGGTGCAGAAAGAGGCAAGAGGGGTACAGAAAGAAGCAAGAGAGGCGCAGAAAGAAGCAAGATAGGTGCAGAAAGAAAAAAAAGTGCAGAAAGAAGCAGCAGAGGTGCAGGGAGAGACAAGAGGGACACAGAAAGAGAAGTGCAGAAAAAAGCAACAGAGATGCTCAAAAGGGGAAGGGGTGGATAAAGAGGCAAGAAGGAAGAAGAAAGAAGCAAGAGAGGTGCACAAAGAAACAAAAGAAGTGCAGAAAGAAGGAACAGAGGTGCAGAAAGAGGGTAAGGGCAGAAAGAGGCAAGAAGGTAGCAGAAAGAGGCAAGAGGTGTGAAGAAAGAAGCAATTGAGGTACAGAAAGAGGCAACAGAAGTGCAGAAAGAGGCAAAAGAGGTGTAGAAAGTAGAAGAGATGTGCAGAAAGAGGCAAGAGAAGTGCAGAAAAAGAAAGAAAGGTGCAGAAAAAAGCAACAGAAAGAGACAAGAGAGGCGCAGAAAGAAGCAATAGTGATTTGCACACCATTAGTGCCAATTTAACACCTACATTTAGCATTAAGTAACAGGTGACCATTCTAGGTTTCCAAAGGGCCTTCCACCACGCTGTCACACTTGTCGCTGCATTTTTGGTAACGTTTGAGCCTTTTGAGCAAGAAACAAGGCTTTTTTTGTTCAAATGTGCAGATTAGGCAGCAGATGATGTATTATGTGGCTAATGCGGAAAATGTATAATTGTGCGAAAGTCGGTGCAGCCAAACAGTCACATAATTCCAGTAGCTCTGCTCATACCTCTCACAGAAGAGAATCCTCCTATTATAAGAAGTGCAGACTGCTTGAGTTTAAAAAAGCTAAGCTTAGACTCAAGAGAGAGCAGTTGGCCTTAGACGGGGAACCCCTAGAGCTCCAGAGAGCTTCCAGAAGGTTTGGGCTAAAGCCCCATGGTGGCAGCAACAGTATCCCTAGAGGTAGAGGACCTACTCCTTACCATAGGAACCTGAACAAGATTGTCCCTCCCTACCAGAGTGTGGATGACATCCACAAATGGATAACTGCACTGGAGAGGGCCTGTAAAGTACAGAGGGTCCCTCAGGAGCAGTGGGCAGCAATCGTGTGGCTCTCCTTTGCATACAAAGGTAGAGGCAAGCTCCTCACTGTTAGAGAGGAGGATGCTGATAATTACAAAGTCTTGAAGAGTGCTCTGATTGATGGGTTTGGCTTAACCACTGAACAATACAGGATTAAGTTCAGAGACACCCAGAAGGCACAGACACAAGACTGGGTTGACTTGGTAGATTGTGCTACTAAGGGTCTGGAAGGCTGGTTACTTGGCAGTAAAGTGTGTGATTTTAAAGGATTATCAGTCAGTCAGTCAAAGAACTTTTATTTCGGTAAGCATACCATAAAAAGGCCATACACAAAGTACACATCAAAATAACAATTAGAACTTGTAATACTAAGTTTAAATATGCTAAAAATCTCATAGAAACAGTTCCTACAAATATTAAAAACATCAGTTAAAACACAAAAATGTCAATATGTAAAATTATTATAAAAGGAATATGACACCCCCTAAAGGTAGCCCTTAAAGCAAAGTATGAGCTTCCAACTTTAATATTGCACATCTTGTATACCACATAGACTGAAGAAATCAAGCTGTGGCAAACACTATCAGGGGGGTGGTATCATATTTGAGGATCCTATAAACCTCCCTGTAGTCCCTAAAGCCCCTAGCCCTGCATAACTGCAAAATCCATTTCCCCCTTGCCCTGGCGTAAGAGGGGCAGAAGAGCAGAACGTGTAGGTCTGTCTCTCTGCTGCTCGAGCACCCCGGGCAAGTGCTAACCGTTAGAGGGGCATTCCGCCATTTATGTATTACAGCCCTCAGTGGCAGTGAGCCGTGCCTAAACTGGATAAAAAGTTTCTTAGCCAAGGAAGGCTGAATATCATCCAGGAAGGCTTCAAAAAGAGGATGGGCCTTAATATTCAAAAAAGTGTCAGTCAACCTACCCATGGAAGGATTGCTTGTTGTAGACTCCAATCGGTGACTCCTTAAAGCCACATTCAATAGTTTCTTGGAGATCAATGGGCAGGTGTCTTAGGGGGGACAGCCACAGGTCTCCTCTACCTAAAGCGTGGCAGAGCTGCTTAATATAGTTCAGCCAAGGTATTTTCCCCAAGGTCCCCCTCTGCAGAATGTCTCTCAGGTCCTCCCTATAGCTCGAAAGCTCAGGAGTCGCCCAGAGGCGTCTCCAATATAGGAGAGGGTGATTTGCTACGATCTCCTGAATAGGTACCAGGCCCAGATCCAATCGCAGTGGAATCAGGGTCGAGCTCAAAGGCAAACGAAGCAGACGCCTAATAAAACTGTTTTCCGTGAGCATCAGGGGGGCAACGCTTGTATGGCCCCATAGCGCTACGCCATAGAGCGCGCCCCCTCTTGCCTGAGCCTTGTAGATCTCATGGGGTGGGCTGAGCAATTTCAATGAGGTGTCGTTAAAAACCTTTAAAATACCACCCGATGATTGGGCCAGCTTTAAATTGGCCCTGGCCTTGTGGGACCCCCAGTCCATCTTATCATTGAGTGTGACCCCCAAATACTCGAAGGTAGACACCCGGTCCAACACCGTTCCATTCAAATGTGGGCGGGGGCAGTTAGCCGATTTGTTATTATAGACCATGAACTTCTACGTCGGCAGAAAGAGCAAAATGCCTCTAGTGTGCGCTGCATACCCCCTGACGATTTTGACACCAGGAGAGTATCGTCAGCGAACATTAGGGCAGGTATCTTTCGCCCTGCTAGACTGGGAGAGTCCAGATCTTTTGCCCCCCGAGAGATGATCTATTAGCCCATTAAAGAAAAGGGAGAAGAGGGTAGGAACCAAGACACACCCCTGCCTTACTCCCCTTTCGACCGGGAAGGGGGCCGACAACTCCCCTCTCCTCCCATACCTCACCCTTGCATATGTGCCCTGGTGCAGACGTTTGAGTAGGTGACACAAATAGGCTGGAGCGCCCATCTCCAGCAGTAGTGCCCAGAGCTTGTCCCTGTGTACCAGGTCAAATGTTGACCTGAGGTCCACAAAGATCAAAAACAAACTACCCGCCCCAATGGTGACCGTCTTCCAGTAGACCAACTGTAATCTAAACAGTTGGTCTATAGTGGAAACCTTCACACGAAAGCCCGCCTGGAGGGAGGTTAGGATGTGTTGTTCATCCATCCAACTCTGCAACCTTGATAACAAGAGGCGGGCAAAGATTTTCTAAGGGACGTCGATCAAGCTTATGGGGCGGTAGTTGGCCGGGTCAAGGGGGGAGGCTTTCTTGTGGATGGGGATTATTCCGGCTCCCAACCAGGTACCAGGGATCTCCAGGCTCTGGAGGATGGCATTAAAGTAGACACAGATGTAGGGGGCCCAGACCTTCTGTTCGCTACGGTAAAGATCACCAGGGATCCTGTCAAGGCCCGGGGCTTTCCCTAACTTCAGGCTTCCAAGGGCCACCTGCACTTCATGGATAGAACAAGGTGGACAAAATGGGGCTGAGGCCTCCTGGAATGCCAGGTCTGGGAGGCAAGTTTGGATTACGGCCTCTCCATGGTATTCACTATGGCCAAGTGAGTAGAGAGGCTTGAAATGATCTAGCCAAACATCTCACTGAGGTTAGGGATAATGGCAGACTTCCCCTCTGCCGACCCAACTCGCACGAGGTTCCAGAATGACCTGAAATCTCGGGCTCCCAGTGCCGCCCTGATGTTGTCCCACCTTACGGCTTCCCACTCAGACCTAGCCTCCTTGATCAGACATTTGTACGTCTCCCTCGTCTTTCTGATACTTGAAATTGTGCCCGATTTTACCTCCCTGATCAGGCACCTCTTTGCGCATGTTTTGTTAAACCAGTGATCTCGCTTTTTTATCCTGCAACACTTATGGTCACTAGAATAGAAGTAACTGGCCAGAGAGCCGAAAAGCTTGTTATGGATACACTGAAGCCCCTGAGAGTAGAGATGAGGGAGATCACTGGTGGTACCCAAGAGGTTGGAGACCTCTATAAGGGAGCTTACAACAAGTTGGTAAAGTTCTGACAGCCTGTCAGGCGCCAACGCAATCCTCTCCCATCTAACATGTCTCCCTCCCGCTACGAGAACTAAATTAGGATCGCTGGCAATCTCCTCACTCCCAAATTCAATGTGGCAACCGAGGGGGGATGATAATTCTAATGACAGTAAATTGTGATCGCTGTCAACCCTTGGAATCACAGAAAAAGCTGTAAGGCTGGCCCAAAACTCTACATTCACCAATATATAATCTATTGTCGTGCTCCCCCCTGATCTATTTTTTTTTAATTCTTTTTATTGATTTTCAGCAACAAATAAGATACAACCATTGAGTAATGGAAATACAACAAATGCCAGTAAACTTCTGCACTCTTCACCCAGTTGTGCATGAAACAGAGAGAACAGTGCCATGAGTAATCGAATCGAGTCAACAAGCTAGCAGTATGACAGAGTGCATGTGTCAATCCCTTGATGCGTTCGGGTAGAGGCAAGGTACATCATAATTCACAACATTACGCTTGCATCATCGCTCTGTAAGAAAATTGTTAAATAATTCCAATAGTCCTTAGGTCTGGATTTGGCTGGCAGTTCCTCCTCGTACGTTAGCAAGCGATCCCTGCAATGCGACATGTCCTGTAACCACTGCTTCGTGCTTGGTATTTTCTTGCCCCCCCAACATTGAGATACCTGCCTTTTGGCCAGCAGCAAAGCGACCGCACAGAACTTACGTTTCTCGGCTTTAACTGTGGAAAGGAGACCTAACAAACAAACCTTCATAGAGCATTCGACCTCCACCCCTACCATTTTCTTGAGCATAACAGTCACTTTCCCCCAATATTCCCGTATTTTCCCGCAGGACCAAGCTAGATGAACGAAGTCTGCCTCCTGCGACCCACACCTTTTACAGCTAGCATCGTCCCTCAGTCCATATTTATGAAGCCGTACCGGGGTGTGGTATGTTTGATGTAAGTATTTTAGATGAAGGTTGCGCAAATTCCCGTTCGGTGTGAGTAATTTAATTAATGTGCAAGTGGTGTACCATTCTTTTTCTGAGATCGGGCCTGGCAATACCTCGTTCCAACGCAACAATGCTTTCGTGGAAGTGTAAGGGATCTCACTTTGAGCTGTCTTTTATTGGTGCGAAACTAGGTGTGTTGTGTTGGAGGATGTTATGAGTAACTGTAGAGCTTCCAGGCTAGGGGGTTCCGCTGGGTAGTCCAGGTAAAGATCTCGGATGGCCCTTTGCAATCTATAATAGGTGAAACGGAATAGTATGGTTTGATTGCTTATGTAAGACAGGTCGTCAATGTGGCGAAAAGTGCCCTCGCAGCATAAGTCCCCAAACGTATCTATACCTGCTCGTTTCAGGAGATCCATACCGACTTTTTCGGTAGTAACTGAGATCTCTGGATGGTGGTGCTGGAGCAGCGCTGGAGCATAAAGCGGCGTTTTGTGTGCCAGTCGGCCCAGTGTTCTCCACGCATGTGTGGTCGTGTCAATTGTATTAATATCTGCTGAATGCAGCGGTGGGCGTTTATGTGCAAGTATCTCTGTTAGTGGTATCGGCAGGGCGTCTCCCTGCTCCACCGCCGTGTGCGTTAAATAACGCGTGGTGTGATACCAGTATGCAGCATAGTGTGCTTGGGCACAGAGGTAGTATAAAAAGAAATCTGGGACACAAAAAACACCCTTTTCATAGGGCAGCGTCAGCGTCCGTAAGTCTATGCGTGCTTGTTTACCCACCCATATGAGTTTCTGAACAAGCGTGGTTATGTTTTTAAACACTGCCTTCGGGGGAGTTATTGGTATATTATTAAATAAATACAGGATTTTGGGAAGGACATTCATCTTCACTATTGCAATGCGATCCGCCAATGAGAGTGGTAGTTGTATCCACCTGTCAATTTTCTCCTCTATCTTGCCCAGTACTCTACCATAATTAGTACGGATAACCTCCTCGGGATTTCTACTATACCAGACCCCCAGATATCTTATTGAGTCAGTTTTTCCCCCCCATATCTATTAAAAGTGCTAGTACCTGGGACATCTGGGGCCAATCTGCCATTACAAGCCCTTAGTGAATATAAAAAGACTATCTTATTGATCGCAAGGGCCAATGGTAGTAGGCGATTTTCAGGGTACATAGTGCAGTCCGGATCAACCAACTTTCGCCCTCATCCGAGGATATAGAGGGGATCCCCGAGAGTGGTTCAAAATGACAGTTGAGGTCTGCTCCGATGATTTTGTGAGCCGACGGGGGAAGAGATTGAAAAAGGACCTCCAGTGCTTCCAGAGTTGATAGGCCCAGCTGGAGCGGATGAGGGCGCAAGTAAATATTGAACACTGCCATCGATGTGCCACTTATAAAATTCAGAAGCACACAAAGGATGTCCGGGCAGTGAGAATCTATGACCTTTGCTGTGCATGCCAAGTGGACAGCAACCCAGGTACATAGCCCCCCGATGGTCTGCTCCTCAATCCCTGGACTGCCGGAACATGAAAGGACGCGTAGCCCTCCGTGACTGGAGGGGTCAGCAACCAAGTCTCTTGAAAGAGACATAAATCGTAGGAGTCCATCAACTCTCCCCACTCCGGGTTTGACATCTTCGTTCCCAACCCTGCTACATTCCAAGACCCAATAAGTGGGAAATGAGATGGAGCAAGGGCCGGGGAATCTGCCAGCGATTGGGGCTTGATAAGGCAAGAGGAGTCTGGATGTAGGGGGCTACCCACTTCCTGTACAAAGCTGGCTAGACCACAATTAGGGGAAGATGGAGAATTATTTATATTTTCCCTATACAAACAGGCTGTCTGACCAGGGGAGCCCTCCTCTCTACTAAAGTTCCTCACACCCTTGCTCGCCAATCCTAGCGAAACAGTTCCTGCTGGGCACAATATTAGTGGTGGTCAATCTATGTAACTTAATGCAGAGAATCTATTACCCACTGGGATGTTAAATTCATATTCACGGCCTGCAGGAAAGGGGCAAAATGGTTCGAGCCCACCTGTGGCAAAAGGTTGTGAGTAAAAGTACCCCAATGTGCAGTATTAATGGTATCCACATAGGCAAACCCTCCATAGCGTAATATATGTCCCACGGCCCTTGGATCCCAGAAATGTACAATCACACAGTCACCACTAATGTCCTTAGGTCTCGTCTCCAGCCAACTAACTCTACGTGCGAACAGGATTTCCCCCTGCCCGACACCCATTAGGGGTCTATGCCTGCTTGGCCAAAAGATGACTTTATTCTTTAATTCCCGGAAAAGATTTCCCTAGATCACTAGAGAGGGGAGGAACACCAGTGAGCACCACCACATATGGTGAGGCTTCCGGAGGAAGCTGGGGCAAGGGAGGAGGTTTAGAAGAGCCCAACACGTTGTTATTCCTAGACGGGCACTGTGAGGACCCAGCTATCTTTGTCTGTGGTGGCAGTTCCCGGGCTTTGGATCCAGGAACAGCTAGAGATTTAATAGGGCAACCACTGGGGCCTGGGCTGTTTGTATCTAGTGGAAGAGTCAGCGTGTTAGGGGGATCAAAACAGAAGTAGAGGAGTTAGGACTAACACCCGTACGTTGACTATTCGCAGCTACCTGGATTAGTCCTGATGCCCCTGCCTGAGTAGTATTCCCCATAGCAGTGGCTGACTGTACTTTCCCCGGGCCTTTGCTATTTATCAATGAAACCAGTCTATCAATCTTAGAAGATAAAGATTTAAAATGAGTATTGATAACCAGTTCAATATGGGCCTGGAGGTCGGACAAAAGATGGGTAGCCCAGAGAGGGGGACCAAAATTAGGAATACGGGGGCCAGGATCACAATCGCCACAAGCAAGATTGGATACTGATGCCTTAGTTGGTTTACCAGCCTTTTTAGACTTCTTAGATCTGGTACGGCGTATGTACTCCTTAGGAGGTGCCAGGGAAGGGGTAGATAGAGATTGAGCAGTCTCCACTACAAGATTCAGGTCAGACTCTATCTGGGCGCAAGGTAAGTCTGAAAATGAGGGCATGAGGGAAGACATAGTCAGCAGGGAAAGCGGTGGCTACAGAACAATCTTCCAGAAAAGTAGAGGAGGGCATAGCAGGAGTGATAGAAAGGCGCCTTTCGGTATTTTCTATTGTATTAGCCACAACCCCTATCGTTTTTTGAAGCATTTTATCAATGGCCGTAAGGCTAGGAAGGGGTTGGGCTGATGCCGCTAATTGCCGAGTCATAGGACGAGAAATAGTCGTCTTATCAACTTTACCCATACTACTGCTAAATGCCGCTTACACTCAATTGGGGGGTAAAAATAGAGTACTTAAAATACACAGCTAAACCAGATGCAGGAACAATATAAAGTTATGACAGAGTGGCCCAAAGGAAAATATCTCATAAAAAACACGCGTTAAAAATCACTTCGACTGGATAATATTGAATAGCATTAAAACAAAGTGCCGGAAAGGTCGCCCAACAGTTAGATAGTCTGTTGAGGGAGAGCTTAGAGAGGTGGCCCAGCCCGGCCGCCTTCGGCCCCTGACGGCCACAGACGGTCCCGGGCTTCTCCCGGGACGCTCCCGCGCGGCGGGCGTGCCGACTAATTAAATGGCGTCGTCAGGGGCGGTGCTCGAAGCCCCCGGTGCATGTGTGGGCAGTAATTGCAAACACAACAATGATGGACAGAATGTGGATCAATGTCACACATTCACCCCAGTCCAAAGATCTGGGCCCAAATCCATCGTTTTTCCACTCCACACCACCCTGGGTTAGACAATGGCGATATGCAAATCAGCGCTGACCCTGTGCCCCATGGGAACAGTCCAGTCCGAACTACAAAAGCCAAGTCCTTCCCAGAACGGAAACAAGCATCCGAGGACCGGCCCAGTTTCGAGGTAACACCTCATCAGCCCGGCTAGCTTGATTCCAGTGGTGTGGAGTGCCTGGGACTCACGTCTGAGCATCCCCAGTACACTTAGAGCGGTAATTGCAAACACAACAATGATGGACAGAATGTGGATCAATGTCACACATTCACCCCAGTCCAAAGATCTGGGCCCAAATCCATCGTTTTTCCACTCCACACCACCCTGGGTTAGACAATGGCGATATGCAAATCAGCGCTGACCCTGTGCCCCATGGGAACAGTCCAGTCCGAACTACAAAAGCCAAGTCCTTCCCAGAACGGAAACAAGCATCCGAGGACCGGCCCGGTTTCGAGGTAACACCTCTCATCAGCCCGGCTAGCTTGATTCCAGTGGTGTGGAGTGCCTGGGACTCACGTCTGAGCATCCCCAGTACACTTAGAGCGGTAATTGCAAACACAACAATGATGGACAGAATGTGGATCAATGTCACACATTCACCCCAGTCCAAAGATCTGGGCCCAAATCCATCGTTTTTCCACTCCACACCACCCTGGGTTAGACAATGGCGATATGCAAATCAGCGCTGACCCTGTGCCCCATGAGAACAGTCCAGTCCGAACTACAAAAGCCAAGTCCTTCCCAGAACGGAAACAAGCTTCAGTCCGGAATAAGGAACTGTCCCAGATCAGCTTGAACCTGATCAGGTTAAGTTCTTGGGGACAGCGGGCCCTTCCAGGCCAGATCTGAGCCAAGAGCAGCTGAGCTGTCCCTCTCTTGAACCCCACAGACAACAGGCTGCTGCTGAGGCTGCTGGGAGTGCTAGTGGGTCCCCTAGGATCTACTTGGATGAGGGACTCCTTTACTCAGAGAGTAGAGACCCCAAGCCTGGTGCCACCAGGAGGTCGGTTATACCTCTGATGTTTAGGGGCTTCCTTTAGCAGGTCACCTAGGCCAAAACAAGACTTGGGACAGAATTGTCCCTCACTTTCATTGCTCTCACATGTCTGAAGACACCAAGGAGTTTTGTCGCTCCTGTGTCACCTGTCAAGCCAGTGGTAAATGCAAAAACATGTGGTGGTAAGGCAGGTGGTACAACAAAGGTCCCCCTGATACCACTACCTGTGGTGGGGGTTCCCTTTGAGAGGGTTAGGATTGATATAGTTGGTCCCATGGATCCTTAAACTGCATCTGGGCACAGATTTATACTGGTGGTGGTGGACCATGCAACTAGTTTTCCAGAAGCAATTCCCCTTAGGACCACCACAGCTCCTGTGGTGGCAAGGGCCCTCCTAGGAATTTTTTCCAGAGTGGGTTTCCCTAAGGAGGTAGTATCAGACAGAGGTACAAACATCATTTCTAGTTACTTGACTGCTATGTGGAAGGAATGGGGAGTAAATTACCAATTTACCACCCCTTATCACCCACAATGCAATGGGTTAGTTGAAAGGTTCAACAAAACCCTCAAGGGCATGATTAAAGGTCTCCCAGAAAAGCTTAGGCGCAGATGGGACATACTTTTGCCCTACCTTCTCTTTGCCTGCAGAGAGGTTCCACAGCAGGGGGTTGGTTACATCCCATTTGAACTTCTGTTTGGACATCCAGTTAGGGGTCCATTGTGCCTAGTGAAGGAGGGATGGGAGTTACCTCTCCAACCCCCTAAACAGAATATTGTGGACTATGTACTTTGTCTCCGCTCCCAGATGGCTGAATACATGAAGAAGGCAACTAAAAACCTTGAAGCTAGCCAGGAACTACAAAAGGCTTGGCATGACCAAAAGGCTGTGTTGGCTGTTTATCAGCCAGGACAGAAAGTATGGGTGTTGGAGCCTGTGGCCCCAGCAGCCCTCCAAGACACGTGGAGTGGCCCTCATACAATAGTTGAGCAGAAAGGAGAGGTTACCTACCTGGTGGGCCTTGGAACTCCCAGGAGCCCCAATAGGGTGCTCCATGTCAACAGGCTCAAACCATATGTTGACAGGGCAGACATGGATTTGCTCATGGCTACTGATGAGGGACAGGAGGAAGAAAGTGACCCACTCCCTGACCTGCTCTTACAGAACCCTGATGATGGTTCAGTGGATGGTGTAGCCTTGGCAGGCAGCCTCGCTGTCCAGCAACAAACTGATTGCAGAAAAGTTCTTAATAAGTTTAGACATATGTTTTCACTGACTCCAAGTCAGACTACCTGGTGCACTCATGAAGTGGGCACTGGGGACAGTCTGCCTGTTAAAAATACGATTTACAGGCAACCTGGCCATGTCAGGGACTGTATCATGACTGAAATCTAGAAGATGTTGGATTTGGGAGTGGTTGAACCCTCAGATAGCCCTTGGGCTAGTCCAGTAGTTTTGGTACCCAAACTTCACTCCCAGAATGGTAAGAGAGAGGTGAGGGTTTGTGCTGACTACAGAGGTCGCAATGCAGTCACTAGGACTGATGCTCACCCAATCCCAAGGGCAGATGAGCTTATAGATACTTTGGCCTCAGCCAAGTTTCTGAGCACATTTGACCTGACAGCTGGCTACTGGCAAATCAGACTAGCTGAGGATGCAAAGCCAAAACGGCATTTTCTACCCCTAGTAGGCACTACCAATTTGTGGTGATGCCCTTTGGTTTGAAGAATTCACCTGCCGCTTTTCAAAGTTTGGTGAATAAAGTCCTTACAGGCCTGGAAGCCTATAGTGTAGCATATCTAGATGATATTGCTGTGTGTAGCTCCACCTGGGAGGATCACCTGACACACCTCAGAAATGTTTTAGAGGACCTGCGGAAAGCAGGCCTCACAACCAAGGCCACCAAATGCCAGATAGGGCAGAGCCAAGTTGTCTACCTGGGCCACCTTGTAGATGGAAGTCAGGTTGAACCATTGCAGAGCAAAATCCAGACCATCATGGACTGTGTTGCTCCAACCACCCAGACTCAGTTCAGAGCTTTCTTGGGCCTAACTGGGTACTATAGGAGGTTTGTCAAAGGATATGGATCCATAGTGACCCCTTTGAATGACCTAATTTCCAAGAGAATGCCAAAAAAAGTTCAGTGGACAGTTAGCTGTCAAAAGGCATTTGATGACCTGAAGCAGGCCATGTGCACTGCTCCCATTCTGCAAAGTCCTGACTACTTCAAACAGCTCATTGTCCAAACAGATGCATCTGAGTTGGGGGTAGGGGCTGTGTTATCACAATTGAATGATGAAGGTCAGGATCAGCCATTAACTTTTATTAGCAGAAGGTTGGCCACCAGACAGAAATGGTGGTCAGCTATTGAGAGGGAGGCCTTTGCTGTGGTTTGGGCTCTGGAGAAGCTGAGGCCATACTTGTTTGGCACTCACTTCATTGTTCAGACAGATCATAAGCATCTCTTATGGTTAAAACAGTTGAAGGGTGAAAACCCCAAACTTTTGAGGTGGTCCAATTCCCTACAGGGGATGGAGTATACAGTGGAACATAGACCCGGGAGTAACCATGCAGATGGACTCTCCAGATATTTCCACTTAGAACATGAAGACTCAACTGGTCAAGGTTAGTTGAATGTCCTGACGTTTGGGGGGGTTGTGTTGGGGAGTAGGATCTGCTTCTTATAATTACCCCCACTTTTGCTGACGTGTCACTGTTTTCGACTTAGTATCCTGCTATCCAGGACCCCAGCCTAGCTGTTTTCTCCTATAAATTGATTACATGTATTTTAGGTACACTCTATATTGGATTCGGGGGTACCCTTATGAGTCCCTATTATATGGTATACTATATACCCAGGGCATAGGTACCCCAGAGGCCTCTCAGGGGCTGCAGCATGTATTATGCCACCCCTGGCAGACCATTCAAAATGGCATCATAGGTCTGCTACAGCAGCCTGTGTAAGGTTGTGTAAGCACCCCTTACTTAGCTAGAGGTTTCTTATATCTACCTTATATCACTGCACATATAAACCTATAAGTCACCCATATGGCAGGCCTTATCAATCCTGAAGGCAGGGTGCTGGGTTTTGTGTGATAGGATGCCCATGCATGAGCACAGTCCCTCTGTAGCCTTTGGAATCTATTATCCCGGGTTGTTCTGTGATGCAGCCAACCATATACTCTTAAGTGCATTATAACCTTGCGGTAAATGCTAACTTTGAAATGGCTGCAAGGAAACATGTTGTGTTTTGTGTCAAACACATTGGAATCATAACTCCCTGCCAGTACTGGCGGGGGAGGTATGATTCCACCGTCCTAGAGGGAAAAAATATGACAGCACTGTTACACTCAGTACCAACTTTCTTGACCCTGGCATCACAAGATGGATGCTGCCAGCCACAGACATCTGTCTGCCCTCCTGCTGATGGACAAAACTCTGGCAAGGGAGGCTGGACAATAGGTTTCCTGTCACAGGTAGGTGTAACCACCTCCCAGACAGGCTTTAGTGTATTGGGGCTGGGCAGATGCACTCCAAGAGTGCTTTGATATCTGCACTGGGGGCACATTTTGTGTCCCTGTGCATAGTCCAGCTCAAACCGTTTACAGGGGCTATCAGCCCCTGCTCTGGCGTGAAACTGGACAAAGGACATGGGTGTAGCCACCCCTCTGTTCTGACCCTCCCATAGGTGGGTCCCCAGAGTTTGTCCAACCCCTTCCTTGGGTATAAAGTAGGAACCCCTGGCTACAGGACTTTAGATTTTACCTGGACTAAATTCTGCTGCAGAAACCAAGTATTCTTTGATGATCTACTCGTTGCTGGGTGACTGAAGAATCTCCCTGGGAGTAAAGGAGTTACTCCCCTGCAAGGCAGGCACCTCAACGCATCTGACTGGTTTGCATCTACGCAGCTCCTGAAGGACTCTGAAGGTTTTGCAACACAGGAGGTGGGTTCCTAAGCTTCCCCGAAGCCGACCAGTGCTCTCAGCAAACCTGAGACCCGCAGCCCTCATGGGGACCGTGCACCGCGGACTCCTGGACACCGTGCAAATTTGCAGCAGCATATGCTTTTTGGCGATCCCTGAGGCTGTGCTTTGGGCTACTTGTAGTCCACGCCCGAGCAGTGTTTCCACCGAAGATTACCGGCCTACACTTCACAAGTGTTCCGTGGGCTGGTATTTTGTCATTCCTCTCAAGGTCCCTTCACGATCCCTGATCCGTCGACCTGTGGGTCCCTGTGAAGGTAATTTTGACTTTCCGAGGGCTTTCCTGGTTGCTCCAGACGTGCCCTGACTCTCCATAGCTTCGGGAGGCCCCTGGACCTTGCTGGTCCTCACCAAAGCATCTTTTCTCTCACCGCGTGGGTTGAATTTGCCAAGGCTTGTTGGTCTCCAATCTGGACACCGACCCTCCCTAGCACTCAACATCCTTCGTGGGACAGCTCGCCTGTGGACTTTGGTCATCGTGATGTCTCCTGGTCCCCATTACAGCAGAGTCAAGCTTCACCTCTTCGCACCTGAAACACCCGACATCGGTGGGCCTTCGTCTACGGAGCCCCTGGTCAATGGCAAGTCCCCTCTGCTTTCAGGTTCTTCACAGCTCCGATCCAGGCTTGGTCACACCGGACACTTTTCCTCTTCACAGCAGCTGCACTTTGCAGCATCACACCATTTAAAACAACAAAGATTCCCGACACCATTTGACACCTATGCACAAGCTTTCCTGGGTTAGGTGACACGAGTACACCAGTGCTCACGTGGGTGCTGGCCTTAGAACCTTCTAAGTTTGAAAGGGTTTGCTCAAAGTCCTCTCCTAAGTGTCCTTAATCTTTAAAATTCCAACCGCGACTTTCCCATAGGATTGTACGGAGATCATGGCTGTGTTCTCACACTGCACGCGTCCCCCGTAGGTCCCCTGTGTCACTACCTTGGGTGGTTCTCAGGGGTCCCAGCGATTCTACGTGCTCTAGGCACTGTGTCTAGTCAAGATGTGATTGTTATACCACTTTCTTAGTATATGGTTCGGTCTCCCCCTGGAGCCCGCTGTGTATTGTGCTATTTGCTGTTGTTCTAGTACTGTAATATTCTGTGCCTTGTTCTCTAGTCTCATTAGGAGGTGAGTAGAGAGCGTTTTGTAATAAATACATATATTTTATATATATCTTGTGTGGTTCTCCTTTCATTTGGTCATTCAGGAGGTTATAATCTGGTAAACCAAGATGCTTTACATTCCATCGAGACTTAGCCGGAAGGCTGCTCTCCATAGCTACCACAAGGATAGCTTTCAATAAAGGTTGTCTTTAACCTAATAATCAATAAGGGTCGATTAGACTGGTACAAGGTGCCCACTATAACTAGTGGACAGCATATACCAGGCCAACTTCTCACACCCCCCTTCCCTGGGCCACTATCAGCCCCAGGGACCCCATACCTCGGGCCTAGCCTTGTTTTTTTTTTTATTATCACAGGAGAGGGGCCGCGTGGCCGTCTTCCCTGGGCCACTATTGGGGCCGGCCCTCAGGTTGGGAACCGTGGTAGGAGCCACAATGACCCGCGGTCCCAGCCGGCTCCCAGGCTCCTGCGGGAGCCGGCATTGCTTTTGTATAAGGGGAGCTGCTAACATGCAGCTCCCCTTGCAGCTCCCCTTGTCCAAAAACAATTCTGCTTTGCTTCCTGGAATCGAGAGCAGGTTTTCTGCTCTCGTTTCTAAGAAGCAAACGGTAATGTCCCGGGGGTGGGCACCCTGGGACAGTGCAGGAGCCGACCCTGTGAGGTGGCAGTCCCCAGGGCCATCTAGGGCCCCACTCCCAGCTGATTAAAGCCCCGGGGAGGTGGTGGTCCCCGGGGCCGCAACGGACCCCTGCATTTTAATCAACAGTGCCCCGCGGAGGTGATTGCCGGCTCTCCCTGCACCTTGCAGTGGAAATGCACTCTGTGGGGATCAATGTAGGGAATGGAGCAAAGGCCAACACTAGGCTGTGGGATCAAACGACCCGCTCTGTACGGTTGGGCTTTTTGATTGCTTGGTCTGGCCAGCCCACTGCACCAGTCTGTGCTAATGGGACGTGGCCCCAATATTTGTAGGAGAAGGGTCTGCGTCGAAGCGCACAGAGAACCCTCCATTCTATTTAAGCATCAGCTGAGATGGCCGTACTGCCCTGGCATCTACTTTTCTTGTTTCTCCTCGTGGTTATCTAACCCCTTTGTGGCCACTTAACCTTCCTCCTCACTCTGACCCCGGAATTTTTTGGGGTGAATTGTTTACCTCAAGATTAGGAAATACACATAGATAGTAAAATGCTGTTCCTAAGGAAGCAGCGTGTTCCAGATTGCACCAAGATGCACCTGAGGTCGACTGTGTGCGAAGTTAGCCTGGCATATGATGTCCACTAGTTCTAGTGGGCACCTTGCACCAGTCTAATCGACCCTTATTGATGGTGGTTGTAAAGTCAACCTTATAGAAAGCTATCCTAGTGGTAGCATGGACCAGCAGTCATCAGGCTAAGACTTCAGAGACCCTATTAAGCAAGTTGTTTTACCAATTATAATCCCTTGAGTACCAAATGAAAGGACACCACACAAGGTATATATCAAATATATATGTATTTATTCTAAACACAACCCCTCTGCACTCTTTATGAGGTTAGAGGTAAAAGTACAATACAAGAATCTTAATTAGCATACGATAAGTTGCACAGTATACGTTTTGCCCTAGGGGCCTCACAAACCATATACTAAAATAGTGGTATAAGAACCACGTGAGAACTAGAAAGCAGACCTGTGGAATCGCTGGGTCTACTCTAAACAACCAAAGGTTTGGAAGCAGGAGGGCCACGGGAGACGCGTGCAGTGTCTAAACACAGCCGCGGGTTACCATTGACTTTCTATGGGAAACAAACAAGTTACAAGTTTACAGTTTAAGGATAGTTCCGGATGGACTACGATGAAACCCTTTTAGACTTAGACACTAGGAGGGCCAATACCCTCGAGACTACCAGAGTACTCGTGTTACCTCACCCACGGAAGCCGGGTGCATAGGTGTCTTTTGATGTCGGGTTTCGTTGTTGATTTCATTGGAGAGCTGCAAAGAAGTTCTGCAGAGGAAAAGTATCCGGGTGGATCCAAAGGTGGATCCAAGATCTGAAGACCCTGAAAGCAGAAGGGATAGAGTCTGTGTCACTTGCCAGTGACCAGAATGGCGATGGAAAGCTGCCAGCCTCTGTCGGGTGATTTCAGGTGAAAAGGTGAAGTTTGTCTCTTCAGGCACGAGGTCCAGGAGGCGTCAACGATGACCAGGAGCTAGATTCGAGCTGGCCCACGAAGGATCTAGTTGACTGCGGTGTCGGTATCCAGATTGGACCCAACAAGCCTTGGCAAACGCAACCCACGCAGGATGTCGAGATTGGCTTCATTGCAGACCAGCAAGGTCTGTGGACCTTCTCCTTTGCAGGGAAGCTGGAGCAAGCCTGGAGCAACCAGGAAAGCAAGTTAGATTCAAAATGGAGTCTTCCTCAGCTCACTAGCCAACGGACTAGGAACCGAGAAGACGTGTCGAGCTGAAATGCAAAAGCGGGGCCCACGGGACACTCGTGGAGTGTGGGCCTCTGAGCTTCGATGCAAATGGTGCTCAGGTCTGGGGCTTCAAGCACCCCAATGCACAACTTTGAGTACCTCGTGAAGTGAGTGCAGCTTGCAAAATGCAGGATGTCCAGGACTTCCGGTCCCACGTCTCTCGTGTCCGCCACATGTCTCAGCCTTGCTGTGATCGAAGGTCGGGGTCAGAGATGTCTGGAAGTCCGTGTCCTGTGTCGCAGATTCTTCGGGATCTGGCGGGAGTCTCGAAAATGCAGACCGGCAAAGTTGCTGTTGCTGCCTGTTTAAACAGGGTGGTCACTCCTTGATCACAAGGGAGATGTCTTCCGACTTCCAGTCGAAATGGAATGTCGAAGGTCCAGGGTTTCTGTTTCAGAGTTTCGTCCAGGGTAATCTAAAGTCCTAGGGACTGGGATCCTATACTTATTTCAAGTTTAGGGGCTGGACTACCTTTAAGGTCCCTCCTATGGGTGGACCTGAAAAGGGGGTGGTTACACCCCTTTCCCTTTGTCCAGTTTCGCGCCAGAGCTGGGGCAGAGTGCCCCAGCAACCGGTTTGAACTGGGAAATGCATGGAGCACCTAGTGTGCCCCAGGCAGTGTCTGGAAAGCATTCACTGATTGCAGCCCTCCCTGCCCCAATACACAAAAGCCTGTCTGGGGAGGTACCAGCACCTCCCTGGACAGGAAACCTATTGTCCAGGCCTCCCCTGCCGGAGTTTCGTCCAGCAGCAGGAGGGCAGGGTTTACCAGTAACTACATGTCTTCTCCCTCTAGAAAGGTGGAATGCTACCCCCGCCGCCAGGACTGGCGGGGGGGAGTATTATTCCAAAGTGTTTGACACCTTACACAACACGTTTTGATAAAGCCAAACCAAAGTTAGCATTAACCGCAAGGATTATAATGCACTTAAGAGTATATGGTATGGCTATGTCATAGAACAGCTATAAGGAGATGGTTCCGAAAGCTGTAGAGGGGCTCAGCTCATGCTAGGACACCGTCTCACATAAAACCAAGCACTCTACCTCCAGGATTTTCGAGGTCTGCCTTAGGAGTGGCATATAGGTGTATATGTGTCTATATAGGTATATAGATATAGGTATACTATATCTAAGTAAGGCGTGATTACACCACCTTACCCAGGCTGTGTGCACAGACCTGTGGTGTCAGTTTGGAAGGCAAACCAGGGGTGGCAGAATACATGCTGCAGCCCCTGGTAGGCCTAGGGTGCACCTATGCCCTGGGCACCTAGGGTACACTATACAGGGGCTCACAAGGGTGACCCAGTAACCAATCTGGTATGTACCTAAAGTACATGGTATCAATTTAGAGAGAGAACAGCTGAGCTGTGGGCCTGATTAGTAGGTCCACAACCACAATAAAGTCGATAAACCAGAGAATCACAGCAGAAAGTGGGGGTAGCCATGGGAAGCAGACCCTACTCTCCTACACATCCCCCCCCCCAAACGCAGGGACATTAAACTAACCTTGACCAGTTGAGTCTTCATGTTCTAAGTGGAAATATCTGGAGAGTCCATCTGCATTGGCATGGTTACTCCCAGGTCTATGTTCCACTGTAAAGTCCATCCCCTGTAGGGAAATGGACCACCTGAGCAGTTTGGGATTTTCACCCTTCATCTGTTTTAGCCACAAGAGGGGCTTATGGTCTGTTTGAACTTTGAAGTGAGTACCAAACAAGTATGGCCTCAGCTTCTTCAGGGCCCAAACCACAGCAAATGCCTCCCTCTCAATAGCTGACCAACGTTTCTCTCTAGGGGCCAGCCTTCTGCTAATAAAAGCTTCTGGCTGGTCTTGACCATCTTTATTCAATTGCGATAGCACAGCCCCTACCCCCAACTCAGAAGCATCTGTTTGAACAATGAATTCTTTTGAGTAGTCTGGACTTTGCAGAATTGGTGCAGTGCACATGACCTGCTTCAGGTCATCAAATGCCTTCTGCCAGCTGACTGTCCACTGAACTTTCTTAGGCATTTTCTTTGAAGTTAAGTCATTAAGGGGTGTCATAATAGAACCATACCCCTTGACAAATTTCCTGTAATGCCCAGTCAGGCCCAAGAAAGCTCTGACCTGAGTCTGGGTGGTTGGAGCAGTCCAGTCCATTATGGTCTGGATCTTGCTCTGCAATGGTTGAACCTGGCCTCCACCTACAAGGTGGCCCAGGTATACAACCTGATTCTGCCCTATCTGGCACTTGGTAGCCTTGATAGTTAGGCCTGCCTTGCCCTTTTGCAGGGCCTCCAAAACATTTTTCAGGTGGATCGGGTGATTTTCCCAGGTGGAACTAAAGACAGCAATATCATCTAGATAAGCTGCACAGTAGTCATTCAGGCCTGAGAGGACTTGGTTCACCAACCTTTGTAATATGGCAGGTGCATTTTTCAGACCAAAGGGCATTACCACAAATTGATAATGTCCACCAGGGTTTGAAAATACTGTCTTTGGCTTTGCATCATCAGCTAGTCTGATCTGCCAGTAGCCAGCTGTCAGGTCAAATGTACTAAAAGATTTGGCAGATGCCAATCTGTCTATGAGCTCATCTGCCCTGGGTATTGGATGGGCATCTGTCCTAGGGACAGCATTGAGACCTCTGTAGTCCACACAAAACCTCATCTCTCTTTTACCATCTTGGGTGTGAGGTTTTGGCACCAGGACTACTGGACTGGCCCAAGGGCTCTCTGAGGGTGCAATGACTCCCAATTCCAACATCTTCTGGACTTCTGTCCTGATACAGTCCCTGACATGATCAGGTTGCTTGTAAATCTTACTTTTAATAGGTAGACTGTCCCCAGTGTCCACTTCATGAGTGCACAGTCTGACTTGGGGTCAGTGAAAACATATGTCTGTAGGCTTGCAGAACCTGTCTGCAGTCATTCTGCTGTTGGGCAGTGAGGCTGTCTGCCAAGGCTACACCATCATCTGACCCATCATCAGGGTTCTGAGAGAGCAAGTCGGGGAGAGGGTCACTCTCTTCCTTCTGTCCTTCATCAGTAGTCTGTTGACATGAAGCACCCTGTGGGGGCTCCTGGGAGTTCCAATATCAACCAAATAGGTGACTTTTCCCTTCTGTTCAACAATAGTGTAGGGCCCACTCCACTTGTCTTGGAGAGCTGCTGGGGCTACAGGTTCCAACACCCACACTTTCTGTCCTGGCTGGTAAACAGTTAGCAAAGCCTTTTAGTCAAGCCAGGCCTTTTGCAATTCCTGACTAGCCTCAAGGTTTTTGGATGCCTTTTACATGTACTCAGCCACCTGGGAGCGGAGACCAAGTACATAGTCCACACTGTCTTGTTTGGGAAGTTTGAGAGGTAACTCCCATACTTCCTTCACCAGACAAAGGGGTCCTCTTACAGGATGCCCAAACAAAAGTTAAAAAGGGCTGTAGCCAGCCCCCTTTTGTGGGACCTCTCTGTAGGCAAATAAAAGGCATGACAGAAGGATGTCCCATCTCCGCCTGAGCTTTTCAGGGAGACCCTTAATCATGCCCTTAAAGGTCTTGTTGAATCTCTCAACTAGACCATTGCACTGTGGGTGATAGGGTGTGGTGAACTTGTAGTTCACTCCACACTCCTTCCACATTGCAGTCAGGTAACTAGACATGAAGTTTGCACCTCTGTCTGAAACAACCTCCTTAGGGAAGCCCACTCTTGAGAAAACTCCCAAAAGGGCTCTTGTCACAACAGGTGCTGTAGTGGTCCTAAGTGGAATAGCTTCTGGGTATCTGGTAGCATGATCCACTACCACCAGAATAAACCTGTGCCCAGAGGCTGTTTGGGGATCCATTGGTCCAACAATGTCAATCCCTACACGTTCAAAGGGAACCCCCACCACAGGTAGTGGTATAAGGGGGGCCTTTGTAGTGCCACCTGATTTGCCACTGGCTTGGAAGGTGACACAGGAGCGACACAACTCCTTGGTGTCTTCTGACATATGAGGCCAGGGAAAGTGAGGGACAAGCCTGTCCCAAGATGTCCTGCAAGGGGAATATCATGGGCTAGTGTCAAAAGGAAGCCCCTGAATCCCAAAGGTATGACCAACCTCCTGGAAGCACCAGTCTTGGCCCTGTATACAGGCCTCTGAATACAGGAGCCCTTCATCCCAATAAACGTTATGGTTGCCACTAGCATTCCTTGCAGCCTCAGCAGCAGCTTGCTGTCTGATGGGTTCAAGAGAAGAGCAGTCCAACTGTGCCTGCCTCAGATCTGCCCTGGAAGGTTCCCCTGTCCCAAGAAACTCAACTCAAGCTCTTCTAGGACAGTTCCTTCTTTAGGCTTACAATCAGCTTCCGCAGAAGGCTGATCCTCATCCTGAGGCAGGGTGGAAGGCACTGCCTTAACCCTACTGCTTCTCCTCCTGGTAGGCAACTGGTCCATTATTCCAGAATCCAGTGCCTGTTCAGTGTTGCAATTTTTTACCTGTGACCTAGTCACAGCAAGCACATGTGCTGAGATGCCTAGCATTTCTGCATGTGTCCTATACTCCACTTCAGACCAGGCTTAAGTCTCTAGGTCATTGCCAAGCAAACATTCTACAGGGAGGTCTGAGCTAACAACAACCTTCTTGAGGCCAGTTACCCCTCCCCAGGAGAAATTAACAACTGCCATACTGTGTGTGGTAGTGACATCGCTAGCACTGGTCACTAGGTAATTCTCACCTAGTATGATCTGTCCAGGGTCCACAAAGCTGGGCATCACCATGGTGACACTAGCACATGTGTCCCTGTAGGCCTGAGCCACTTTTTCATTGACTAAAGGAGTTTGTCTGTACTTGCCCAAGTTATTGGGACTCACAGTAGGGGACATACCTATGTCCCCATCACAGATCAAAACAGCTTGAGTTGGTATTCTGACTAGGCCAGAATCCATCTCAGTTCCCAGGGTTAACCCTACTACACCCTTTTGTTGAGAACCACCACTATTATCTGGACTAGGGGAAACAGTTGCCTTAGGGACAATGGTGGCTGGAGCTGCCTCCTTTTGGTGCATTCACTGGTTCAGTGAGTGTTACTCTTACAAATGTTGCACCATGGTTTCTTTGGACCGTCTTTCTTTTTAGGTTGTTGGGGACACCCACCAGTAGAAGCTTTTTGGGGACCTTAAGAAGACTTCTGGTCTTTTGCTTTCTCCCCACCCTTTTGGTCTTGCTTCTTCTGGTCACCACTTTGGTTCTGTACCTTCTGCTTCACCCTGGTTCTGACCCATTTGTCTGCCCTCTTACCCAATTCTTGTGGAGAGGTCAAATCAGAGTCAACCAGGTGTTGATGCAATAACTGGTTCTGACAATTATTAAGAATCTGTTCTCTCATTATAAGGTTATAAAATCCTGTATAGTCACTTACTTTACTGCCCAGTAACCAGCCTTCCAGAGCCTTAGTAGCACAATCAACAAAGTCTGTCCAGTCCTGAGTCTGTGCCTTCTGGGTGTCTCTGAACAGCAACCTGTACTGCTCAGTGGTTAAGCCAAACCCATCTATCAGAGCACTATTCAGGACATTGTAGTTGTCAGCATCCTCGTCTCTAACAGTGAGGAGCTTGTCTCTGCATTTGGCTGCAAAGGAGAGCCACAAATTGCTGCCCACTGACTTTAGGGTACCTGATGTACTTTGCAGGCCCTCTCCAAAGCAGTTATCCACTTGTGGATGTCATCCCCAATCTGATAGGGAGGGACAATTTTGTTCAGGTTTCTATGGTCATGAGACCTATCCCTACCACTAGGGATATTGCTGCCACCAGTGGGCTCTAGCCCACACAATTTCTTCTCTCTCTCAAGAGCCAGGGTCTCTTTGGCAAGGGCAATTTCTTGCCTCTTGATCCTAAGCTTGACTTCTTTCGTTCTAGCTTTGTGTTCTCTTCTGTGAGGGGAAGTCATTCTCCTTTGAGCAGAGGCAGAGGACCCTACTGATGAGTCAGAATGTCCAGATTCATCTGATAGAGATCTGTGTCTTCTGTGCTCACTGTTAGGCCTACGTGGAGGGATAGAGGGAGGCCTTCCTTGGCCATCTCCACCCTCTGGTAGTCCTGTGTTTCCCAGGTTAGGTTCATCAACCTCCTCCTGGTCTACATCCTCATCATATTCAGAGACCAGTGGGGCTCCCCCACTAGGATCCTCTTCTGATGAAGGATGGCCCCCCTGCCTGCTACCATGTGCCTCTGTGTCTGATGCTATTTTAGGTCTCGCATGGCATACTGCGCACATGCGCAGTCGAGCTCATGAGATTTTATTTCTCTTAGTGAACTTCACTAGCTAGGGTTAAGCCCTGCCCCTCTTCTCCATTGGCTTGCCTCCTAACCGGTGGCTATCCATTGGAGAAGAGGTCCTAGTGACGTTCTCTTTTCTCTTTTAGCCCCGTCCTTTTCAGATTGGGTTCCTAGACTTACTGCTGAAGTAAAAGGTTTCTTATCTTCTTTATGAGTCCAGATAGCCCCATTTAGAAGATAAGGAACCTTTTATGCCAACAGGAAATCAGGGCGTACAGTTTGAAAGGGACGGGGCTAAAAGATTAAAGGCAGCGCTTTCCCTCTCTCCGCTGTCCTCTTCCCTCTTTCCCTCTCCCCCTCCCGTCTTCTCACCTGCCCCCCTCCCCTTTACATTTGAAAGGCGAAGAACTATATAGAAACCCTCTGGAAATGCGCTACGGAAAGAAGAAGAAAAAATACAAAACAAAAATGACATTTTATGAAGATAAATTCAGCTTTTTTCCTTGCAATGGCAACATATGTACTATTGTGTCAGCATGTATGTACAATGCTCATAGTGCACATATACAAACAAAACCATGGGGATATCGGCACGGCACACAACAAACCAGAGACATTTTATTGTCAGAGGAGCACTAATGAACAAGGCACGCTTCCCGGCAGTACATCCGTAACCTTAACACCCATTCCGGGTCAGACTTTGCCAATCCACGGCCATGCGGAAAGGAAATAGGAAAAGACAGTTCACGCCCTTAAACAAGTATTGAGGACGCAAGCTGCCTTTTTGCTTGACCTCCTCTCGGGCGCAGTATATTTATGTTTCTGATACTGTGGGTCGCACTAGTGGCAACTCCTCGTCCGACGGAGAGGTGATGAAGCGCAGCGCATCGGATTGCATGGCAAAGGTATGGTTAAGAGATGAAAAACGGACTAGGCTCATCGGGAGCCGTGTATGAAGCTGCAGCAGAATTTCGTGGCCATGTTAGAATGCAAAATGATCCTTACAAATGAATAAGGAAGGCGATGACGCATGTACCTATTTGTTTTATTTCCTCGTATAAACTGATTTATTAACATTTAAGCTAAAATGTATTACACATTTCTCTTACGGATTACTTTTAGGTAAAGATTTTAAACATGTATTTTGAAAAGAGCAAATAACGAAAAGTGAGTTACCAAATGACGCATCCAGATATTTTCCCAGCCTCACTTGCATTCAACCAGTACGCATGTTAACTGTCAATTTTTAACCTTATTCCTAGGCTCGTCTAGCTTCTTACCTCATTCATATTTAGCGCTGCGCTGCAGCTGTTTTTGGGAACATGCACATTTCATTCATCAGCTGTGCTGACTTCACGCGCACACTAAACAGGTACAGCGCGGGTGTCAGAAATGCCAACGGCTCTCTTGGGATATGATTCAGCAGGAGGGCCAGCTTCCCTAACAAACAGAACAGATACAATGTAATCGGTGTTGTGAGTATTTCATCTAGCACTGGTTAGGTCTCGCGTGGCGTACTGCGCACATGCGCAGTCGAGTTCGCTATCTCATTGTGCACAGCTACACAAGCAGCACGCTACATACTTTCACAAACTCAATTCCCAAAATCAGTGGCACCTCGAAGCCTGGGCCCCTCTAGCCTTGTGGGTATTAGTCCCTTGTCTACCCCCACCCTCCCAGTAACACTTCCGGTCACTCCACTCTCCTCGCGGCTTCTCCTGTTTCGTTCCCACTGTAGTACCCTCCTTGTACCTCCCTCACATGCGTTTCTACCGCGCCACCCCTGGTCCGTTGCACTTTCCATGTGTTTCTCTCCAGTCCCTCTCATTGTGTCACCTGTTTCTCTACAATCTGCTTCACGTTCCTGCTACTCTCGTCTTTCTCTCTCCCTTACAGATTCCCCCCTCTGTTTCTGTAACCTCGTCTCCTGTTTCTCTCTCCTCCAATGTTGTAATGACATCTCTCTCTTAAGCCTCTACCTTCTGTGTAGAGTTCATCTCTCTTCGGGTTCTCTCTCCTCTCGACCACCTGTTTCTCTCTCCCCTTTACTCTCTCCTTTCTGCTTCTCGTTTGTGGATGATTCACTACACCCCGCCCCACACTGGATTATCTCTAGTTTTCCTTTTGTTTCTCACACTTGTGTGAGTGACCCCTCTGGCACTCTCGGGGCACTACAGTTCACTTCCCTACCCCGTCTGTGTTTCGCATAACTTCTCACCAGCAATGCTTCTCACCCCTTATCCTATTGGGCCTCTGTTCTCACGCTCCCTTCTCCACTACTCACGCCACCCCCCCCTTTACTCAAATACTTTAGCCTCCCCCTGCACACACACAGCTGTGCAGTTTAACCTTTGCGCCCACAGGATTCCCCCCCCCGTACAGCACCAGAACACTCTGAAGCCCTAGCCCATTCTTTTGTTTTTCCTCTTCTTTAGGGGCTCACACCTCTCTCAGGTGCTTTTCACCTCAATCCTACTCAAGCCCCCCTCTGATTCTCTGCCTATCTCCACACTCTCTCTGCCCGCCGTCTCGTGTCTCACTCTGTCTCCCCTCACAGACGAGTCTCTGTGGTACACCCCTTGGATACCAGAATCAGGGTGCATTGTGTACACTGGTACATAATTGTGATTTTTTCATTACAATATCAAGCAAGGTACATTGAGTCTGCAAGTCATTACAATACCCTTTGTTCTTAGTATACCTCAATGACTTTGCCTTCTGAATGGTAGTACATCAGACTAATCTTTATTTATTTCGCTCCACATCAAACTGTACAATGTTTCTTAGTGTATCACAATGCAATGTGTTTAGAGAAATTCCAATTGTATTTGTATGAAGTATACCACAATCTGGGTGCATTGTTCTCTCTAGTACATCACAGTACCCTTATTTTATACCCCAATTTGAATGAATTGTGTTTACTGGTACATCACAATGCCTTTTGTTTATATTAGAACACAACCAGGGTGAATTGCGCATATTAGTACACCACAATGTCCTTTGTTTACACCAGCCACTGTCAGTGGCACAAAGGGGCTTGATTTTGCAATATGACTTCGGCAGGGCATCATGTGTTTACTATGGTATGGTTATCGTATAGTGTGTATATGTGTGTGTGTGTGTGTGTGTGTGTGTGTGTGTGTGTGTATGTATATATATATATATATATATATATTTCCTGAAAACTCCACTGCACAGCGGCTATGTTGTTCAACAAAATGGATGCGTGTGTGTGTATGTATGTATGTATATATATGACAGTGGCGTCTGAAGAAGGCTACAACGCCGAAATGCATCGTGCCCATGCTGTTTTTCCATTAAAGGTTCCCGTGGTTTTCCCCTATGTGGGCTCTTATCTTTTCTTTACTGGAGAGGATTTGCTTATGGATTTCCACACGCCGTCCAGTGGCATGTAAGAGGCCCGCTCTGTCAAGCGCCAGGAGGAATGCTGCCATCAGCTGTTTCAGCTTGTGTGTTTGTTCCCGAGGTATCGGATTCACTCCTGCCCACCTCCGCTCCTGACAACGCTATGGATGCTGCGTGAATTGGCTCCTGACTGCACGAGGAGCCAAGTGCACTGAAACTTAGACTCACAGCCCAGCGGAATCTCGTTTTGGAGGTTGGAGCGTCACGGGGGCCCAAGGGAACCTGGGGACATTATATCTACCTGAATTTCCCTTTGAAACACAACGTGCCTTTTTCCCTGCAGCTCTCCCCATGTAACCCGCTACCAGTAACAATGCTTCCTGGGATTTGTAGTTGGCTATGTGACCGCAGTGGCAGTGCGTTCACGTGACTTGGGGGCGGACCATTCCCTCCTATGAGGGCCTAGCAGGACACCTAAAAGGCGGGGAAAGGTTAGAATCCAGAGGACAGCGGCGTCTGAAGAAAGCTACAACGCCGAAACGCATTGTGCCTATGCTGTTTTTCCGTTAAAGGTTCCCGTGGTTTTCCCCTATGTGGCCTCTTATCTTATCTTTTCTTTACTGGAGAGGATTTCCCATATATCAACACAATTCTCCCCGCAAAGAAAGAAGGTGAGCCGCACACGTTACTTGCTGAGTTGATTTAATTCAATGTTTGTTGAAACAGCATGGCAGTCCTGACGCGTTTCAGTCTAACATAGTCTAACATAGACCAAGGTAAGCCTGCACCTCGCATACCGCTGTGTCCACAGCCGAATATCCACAATTTATAATTCTAGCCTCCGGTGGCTCATTTTCATATTGCATTCTGGGTGGGGCATGTGGTTCCAACCGGCAGCCTGCTTGTGTTTCCCTCCAGGGTGGTGCTTTTTACGCTGTTTCAAGGAGTTGCTTTGCTTAATTAATTTTTAACTTTTGCCAGCATTCGTTACCCCGCATCCAAACCCATTTTCAAGGTTGGTACAGGTCATATACCGAAGCCAGTCTTCGGCGGCACCTCATTACCCTGATACGTTTTCACGAGCATATATATATATATAGTCTCTCTCTCTCTCTCTCTCTCTCTCTCTCTCACTCTCTCTCTCTCTCTCTCGCACTCTCTCGCACTCTCGCGCACTCTCTCTCACTCTCTCTCACTCTCTCTCACTCTCTCTCACTCTCTCTCACTCTCTCTCACTCTCTTTCACTCTCTCTCTCTCTCTCTCTCTCTCACACTCTCCAAAGAATAAAATATATTTCCACTACAACGGTTTGGCGTCCGCCTTGCTCAGTTAATACAAGGTGGTTTGCGCAGTGTTAACTGATGAGGTGCAAAGCCACTTCACAGACAGACGGCATGCTACTCCACTGGAACTCAGTGTTGTTAGGGAAAGGTGTTTAGTAGTTAATGCTGGATTGCCTCAGTCAGTTTCACTGTTAGGGGGGAGTGATTAGTGTTTGTGTTTAGTGATTAGTTATGTATGGTAGAAATTAGTAGAGCGAGCTGCTCACAGTATTGGCTGTGCACAAACTATTAGGTTGGGTTTATGCGACCGGCTAATCCGTGTTTTTAGTTTGTTTGTTACACCTTTGCTTGAGTGAATGCAGCGCTTGTTTAGGACGCAGGTGGTGCCTCTGAAATAACCCGGACGTGGTTGGGGAAGGTTTGGTTGGTTGATCTTGTATGAGTTTATTTCTGGTTCTGGTGCTCTGTGGCGGGACTTGTACGGTCAGTTGATTCCCGAGAAGAAGAACCAGGTCTTTGCTGCCTTCCTGAATGTCAGGTGAGCTTCAACGCACCCTTCATCCGCTGGGAGTGAGCACAATAGTTTTGCGGCTTGCACAGAGAAAGATGTACAACCCATGGTTTACTTTTTGTAAGTCAGAATAACCAGTTGTGGTGTCAATCTACAGCCAGGTAACCTTTTCAGGTAGTGTGTGTTGATCTTTTGAAGGAAGGTTGGTGCTGTTCTATTCATGGCTTTGTGTGGCATGAACAGGGTTTTGAAGGTGGCTCCCTTTGTAATGGGATACAAGTGAAAGGCCTTCAAGGCAGCCAGATATTCTCTTATAGGTTTATGTGCATGAGCTGTTGTAGGGGCTAACTTCTGGATTCTTTGTAAACGCCTCAAGACTGAGACACAGAATCTTTGGTTAGGCTGGTGGCATAGTTCAGTCATGGATGTGCTCTGCATTATGAAGTCAGGAGTATTGCTGACATGCCATATATTTTCAAAAGCTAATTGTTCTGGGGCAAAGTCAGACACTTATAGGAGTACTTCTGGGAAAGTTCTGTTGGCTCTTAAAGGCCAGTGCTGCAGAGGGGGGGAGTTGACCCTCATGTCAGGCAGCTTGGACAATTCCTTTATAAATTATAATTTGGTCATGATATTTCTAGCAAACAGTATTGTTACTAATGGCCACTGTCTATGAGGTCACCCGAGTGAGCGAGGCAAAGGTATGCAGTCCCAGAATGCGGCTGGAGAGTCATGGGGGCATTGCATCTACTTTGACTCTCATGGCGTCTGCTGATCAGTTAAATACTAAACCCTCTCGCCCACCATAACAATGCAGGATAGGAGAGGAGTGGGGAGTGGCCAGAGCAGGTGGATTTATTTACAAATATATTCGAAATTCTCCCTTCTTTATTGATGTGAGCACAAACACGCATACACCTACAGCAATGCATATTGAAAAAGAAGAAATACTCAACATATGAGCTCTTACACCTGTTTTTTCGATTATCAGCCCACCAGTCTAACAAGTAACAGGATCTTAGGTGAGAATGATGGCAGCACATTCCTGGGAGAGAATAAAAGTGACACGTGGAAATGCATGAATTACTCTAAATCACTAGCAGTGCATTCCATGCTATCATTTTAGCTCATCACTATCATTTCAGAAAGAACCAATCACTTGGGCCTTGGTTTTGCTCCTCGTTCCCTCTTGAAGATAGTCAGATGGCGGTTCTGTTTGATCACCAGATCACCAGCATCATCATTGAGCTGTATAGTGCTACAAATTTCAATCAAAAGTAGTGCTTTTCTAAATCTTATTAAGGATTTTGAGGTTTTGTGGAAGTTTGTGCCAGGAATTTACAGCGACTCTGGGGCTCTGTTTATGTGCGTGTGGCTCTGTGTGTGTGTGTGGCTCTGTGTGTGGCTATGTGTGTGTGTGTGACTCTGTGTGTGTGTGTGTGTGTGTGGCTCTGTGGCTCTGTGGCTCTGTGTGTATGTGGCTATGTGTGTGTGTGTGTGTGGCTCTGTGTGTGTGTGTGTGTGTGTGTGTGTGTGTGTGGGTGCAAATGCAATAGGTCTCGCATTTGCGAGAGATTAAGCTATTGGCATTATAAATGAA
The DNA here is from genome assembly GCF_964261635.1 of Lissotriton helveticus. Lineage (NCBI taxonomy): Eukaryota > Metazoa > Chordata > Amphibia > Caudata > Salamandridae > Lissotriton > Lissotriton helveticus. Next base: position 1,485,026,639 of record NC_136061.1, read on the forward strand.
AATGCCATTTATTTATCTGTTTTCAAAACCAACACATAAAAACATTTTTTGTCATTTACAATGCCAATAGCTCTAACTTTTGCAAAGGCGAGACGTTGCATTGTAAATGCTTGTCTAACTCATCTGCCACTAAAAGATTTACTAGGTGCTGGGTGGTTGGACTCTGTCCTTGTCTTAATTTTCTGACAACACACAATCTTCTCAAATCTTGAAAAGTGAAAGTGTCATACTTAGTTGTCTGCCCATGGCGGACATCTGGCAGAGAGGCACTACCTCCTGCTCTTAAAGACATGGCTAGTGTGGTGTGGTGTGTGCACCTACCTACACTATTTGGTTTACTACTAGAACCGCTCTAGAAGTTGTAGTCAGGGTGTGCTAAGCCCTTAACACCTACAACTGCTAAGTTCAGTAGAACGTATGTATTATAAGACTTGATTTATATGTACCTACAGGTACCTTGATGTGATCTTTCAAATGATATTCTCAAGATTATTTGGTAAAACAATGCAAGCTCTTATCCAATCCGCTGCACACCAATGTGAGAAGTTAGCCTGCCATATGATGTCCACTAGTTCTACTGGGCACCTTGCACCAGTTTAATCGACCCTTATTGATGGTGGTTGTAAAGTCAACCTTATAGAAAGCTATCCTAGTGGTAGCATGGACCAGCAGTCATCAGGCTAAGACTTCAGAGAGCGTATTAAGCAAGTTGTTTTACCAATTATAATCCTTTGAGTACCAAATGAAAGGACACCACACAAGGTATATATCAAATATATATGTATTTATTCTAAACACAACCCCTCTGCACTCTTTATGAGGTTAGGCGTAAAAGTACAATACAAGAATCTTAATTAGCATACGATAAGTTGCACAGTATACGTTTTGCCCTAGGGGCTTCACAAACCATATACTAAAATAGTGGTATAAGAACCACGTGAGAATTAGAAAGCAGGCCTGGGGAATCACTGGTACATTTGTAAAGGGGTCCCCGTAAGAGAGGAAAGTGTATTGTGGACAAACATACACTGACATTTTTTTTTTTTATAAAACTAAAACACAAATTCATAGACTGATTTGCAATTGGTAATTTAATTTATTTCCATTGCTCTGTGATTACCGATTGGCAATATTTGATCACATCGATTCATAAATAGTAGAGCCCCAAGGGGGAGAAAAGGGAGGGAAGTGGTGCTCAGGGAAGTGTTAGAATGAGAAAGAGTGACACAGTATCAAAAAGGTGTAATACCAAATTCAAACATAGATCAAAAACAATTATAAAACAAGAGCCATCATAAAAGGCAAAATTCGAAGAATGTTCATGGGAGAAAATTCAACGGTCAAAACTAATTATTAGATCAATCATGGGTGTGCCGGATTTTCAACAGAAGGGAAACAAGTCGACGTTTCGACCCCTATTAGTAGGCCAATTAAAGTCCTTTCATGGGGTCTTCATCAGGACGTGGGGAATCACTGGGGCTACTCTAAAAAACCAAAGGTTAGGAAGCAGGAGGCCCACGGGAGCCGCGTGCAGTGTCTAAACACAGCCACGGGTTACCATTGACTTTCTATGAGAAACGAACAAGTTACAAGTTTACAGTTAAAGGATACTTCTGGATGGACTACGATGAAACCCTTTTAGAATTAGACACTAGGAGGGCCAATACCCTAGAGACTACCAGGGTACTCAGACAAGCAATCAATAGCTGATATAGATCCTCATTTAGCTGCTAACCAAACCATGCAACTGCTTACACACCAACTGACAACCTAAAGTGTGTGAATGTCTGTATCAATTTGTAACACATGTATTAAGCAAGACATAATTAATCACTCAGTTATACAGTCAGTCACACACCTACTTAATCATCCATCCTGACTCTTATACACACATTCATTCTTCATTACACCTTGGCATATATATATAAAACATATTTACATTTTATAGAAACACACATTCACTGGATGATGTAATCAGTGATGTCATTTGAGATGTCATCAGTGATGTCACTGACCATGTTATGAATGATGTAATATGTGATGTCATCAGCAGTGCATTGTCAGGGCGCGAGTTATAGTTAGCATTTCACTGGTTTTGTACGAGTGAAATTTCCAACTAACTATAACTTCCCAGAAACCTGTGTTTTTTTGAGGGAATGTCTAAGGTTTTTTAAATGCTAATTTCTAACTATAACGTGCCTGAAACCTACTGATTTTTCCGTGAATTTCAAAGGTTTTTTGAAGGCTAATTTCCAACTTTGCCTACAGAGGTAGGACATGTGAAGAAGAGGAACAAAGGCACAGACAGAAGGATCAGAAATGCAGAAAGAGGCAACAGAAGTCCAGAAAGATGAAGAAAAGTGCAGGAAGAAGCAAGAGATGTACAGAAAGAAGCAACAGAGGAGCAGAAAGAGGCCTTGTTGCAAAAGCTTTCTGTACCCCCAACTTTTTGCTGACGGGTACTGGTGGTAAATGACTCTGACTAACCAAGTCTAATGGGGGCTGCATGCCCCCCCTCCTTAGGCCAATTGTGGCCCCAGGAACCCTATCCCCCAGGGCCGGCCTTTACGTTTACAAAAATATATATATATATAATTGCAGGGGAGGGCGGCCACCTAGCCCTCCTCCCGGGCCACTCCTGGCCCCGGGGACCCCATCCCCCGGGCCGGCCCTTTGCCTTGGGGACCGTGGTGGGAGCCCCTTGCTCAATAGCAATTCTGCTTTGCATCATTGGCGCGATAGAAGGTTTTCCTGCTCTCACATCAATGAAGCAAAGCAGGGTTTGCTCTGTCAGGGCGGGTGGCGGTCCCCAGGGCCATCAAAGGCTTCTGGAGAGGGGCTGCGCGGCTCCCCTCCCATCAAGTACACACCCCCGGGGAGGTGGTGGTCCCCGGGGCTTGGGGGCCTACGAGGCCCCACCTCTAATTAATTAAAGCCCCGGGATGTGGTGGTCCCTGGGGCTTGGGGAGGCCCGCGAGGCCCCCTACTCATTGATAAAGAAAACCCCGGGGAGGTGGCAGTCCCCGGGGCAGCGTGGGGGGCAGGAGCCCCCCTCACTTTTTTTGAATAAAGCCCGGGGAGGTGGCGGTCCCCGGGGCTGCAGGGCCCCGCGGGCCCCTGCTATTTAAATGGGCATTGACCCAGGGACCTGGCCCACCCGGGGGCTTAAGAATAACGTAGCCCGCTCTTTGTTTTTTTAAAAGCTTTTTTGGGACCCCTTGAGTAGGCCTAGGGGGTCAGGGTGTTTGTACCCTGTCCCCTTTTCTTGTTTTTAACCTTTTTTTACTCTTTTCCTGTGACTCGGTTACCGAGTCACAAGATGACTGCCAACACTTCCTGGTTTGGAGTGTTGGCAGCCAATCAGAGTGAAGCTCGAGCCCGGTAGGGTTCGCAAACCCTCCTCGGTGCTCAGATATCAAAACTTTTCTTTTTCTATTTTCTCTGAAACTACTGAACGGATTTACACCATTTAACAAAAAAAGGGCTCTTTCTGAACGAAGACCTACCTTTTTGCCAAATTTGGTGTAATTCCATTCATCAGTTCGGGCTGTAGCTTTGTCTAAAGTTCCTATGGAAATTAACATGGGGAAAACGCGTTTTGGGACCCCCTTTTTTTCACAGCCCCCGCTTGATGAATCGCCCCGAAACTTTCAAGAAAGTAGCTGACCTAAGCGCCCCACTAGTTTTGAAAATTGTGTGAAGATTCGTCAAACGGCGCCAAAGATATTGGCAAAAAGAAAAACGCTATTTGAATAGAAATTAGGTCCTAATTATAACTACCTAATGGCGACCCCAGGAGGTAAATATATATATATATATATATATATCAATCGTTCAGAACACGTAACTAGCCCATGGTACTTAGTGACCCCATCATAGGCAAGAGTCTACCGACTCGACCATTTATCCACTATAGCACCTATAGCAGGGGTCTATCAATGCGGGATGAACTGGTGAAAACCAGCCCAGAGGTCATTGAGAATACAAATTGGCTACAGACACATAAGGGCTTTTTCAGGTGTAAAACCTGCAAGGCATGCCAGCAAGATGTAAATCGGACAACATACATGACATCGTTCAGCACAAGAAGTATAAAAATAGCCAAACGTTTGACGTGTAAGACTAAATATGCTGTATATGTCTTAATCTGCCCTTGCAACCTACAATACGAAGAGAGCGCCAAATTACAGGTGCACAAAAGAATTTTACAACACCTCAGGGCGATTAATAATCATCAGAATACCTATCTGGTGGCACGCCATTTCAAAAGCAAACATGATTCCAAAAGCCAAGATCTCAGATATTTTGTGATAGATGCGGTACCATCAAGCAGGAGAGGGGGCAATAGGGAACAACGGTTACGTCAGTTGGAAATCAGATATATTTTAGAATTGAATTCCAAACATCCAACAGGGCTGAACGTAACCGAGGATCTGTATACACGTTTATGATCTGGCTTTTAATGGGTATCCGAATATAGGCATTTTAAGTAAATGTATTTATTTATATGGATGCATAGTTTTAGCCTTGGTGTTATTCATGTTTTTATTGACGGTTCATCATGGTATAGTGATGCTTTAAAATCTGGTATTTTACTGTGATTTTATATACTGATGTAGTTATTTATAAATGATTTTACCAATAATATTTTTAATTTTCAATACATTGTTTACTGTATTGACAGTAATACATGAATGACTCAATGGCTGTTTTGCACAATGCAATGTTGCACTAATATAGATTTGCAAAATTTTGCACATACATTAATTATTTATTTATTTATTAGACACAACTTGCAATTTTGCACAACATATCCATCTATCCAAGTAACATATTGCCATCTGGTATTTATACCGATATTATTGCCATTAACTTAGTTGAAGTTGCATTCTAAATAAAATAAATCAATAAAGCATATCTAAATGCCATATACCCCGCAAACCCACACAGTATAACCATACAAGCGGCTTTCCCCCTAGCGCAGCATATTGGGGGTCCAATATCACTATGTACCAAAATCAAAATAAATGTAACCGTATTCATACAGATAAATGTGACTTGTCAAATTTCATATACACAAAACACTTACGGTATAGGTGAAATGCACTGTGCGTTTTAACACAAAAACAATTTATCATCACTAATATGTATATACGTTAGACATTATTTATAGGGAAACGGAAAAGGATAGGATGCTTATATAAAGTCCATTGTCAAATGCCGTGATGAAACATCGCATTCAGCTTGGGTTATATGCAACAATTAATTTATTGACATAATAATTTTTGTCCAGCTGTGTACCGTAAAAAATTGTGTGTCCTTGAATTGGAAAAAAGTATAAAACTACAATTGAGAGGAAAAAAATACAATGAAAAAACTGCATATGTAACTTTTCTATGTCGTATTTTGCACATGTGAAGTCAATTACACTTGCACTGGTCACTTTAAAAGATCAATGGTAATGCAGAACTGTATCATGTGATCAAGGATCAAGGATCCCGTGAGAGCTGAAACGCGTTATGCCAACTTGATTTGCACCGAATAAAGAAAATTGCACTTACTTTCGTGCTCCGGACCCGTTTTTTGGAGCATCCAGTGAGTGAACAAGTGTGTATATATATATTTATATATATATATATATATATGTGTGCGTGTATATAGTACCTACTGGTAGTTATAGTTAGGACCTAGTTTCCATAGGAAAAGCGTTTGTTCTTTTCCCAATAACTTTGGCGCCAGTTGACGAATCTTCGCGAAATTTTCAAAACTAGTGTCCCGCTCTAGTCCGCTCCTATTTTGAAATTTTTGGGGTGATTCCACAAGCGGGAGTGGAGAAAAAAGGGGGGGTCCCAAAACGCCTTTTCCCCATGTTCATTTCCATAGGAAACTTTAGATAAAGCCACAGCCTGAACTGCTAAACAGAATTACACCAAATTTGGCAAAAAAAGGTATCCCTTGGTTCAGAAAGAGTCCTTTTTTTGTTAAATGGTGTAAATCCGTTAAGTAGTTGCTGAGAAATTAAAAAAGAAACGTTTCGATATCTAGGGCAGCAGTCGGTTCGTGAACCCTCCCGAGCACGAGCTTCACTGTTATTGGCTGCCAACACTCCAAACCAGGAAGTGTTGGCAGCCATCTTGTGACTCGGTCTAACCGATTCACAAGAAAACAATAGAAAAAACATTAAAAACAAGAAAAGGGGGCAGGGTAGAAACACCCTGACCCCCTAGGCCTGCTCAGGCGGTCCCACAAGGACCCCCAGGGCCTAAAAAAGCATTTTTTTAACCCCTTGAACGCTCATGACGAGCTCAACTTGTCCGTTTCAGAAGTCGCGTGGAAGCCCTGATGTACTAACGCAGGCCACAAGACCCTATATCCATGAGAGAGGGTGATTTAGGGACAAGCAGATACAAGTAAGTCCCTGCGTGCAAAGGAGCTCGCAGGGGTTAAACAGCGCACAGTGGGAGTCATGAAGAGTTTAACATGGAACAAAGGACGGCTCCAGGGCAGGGTGATTAGAGCCATCACACCAGGAGCAAACTCCGGGTAGGGGCAACGTGTCTGCAAATATGTTTATGGTCTTAATAGTGAAAATGCTGCATTCCAGCCCTCCCCCAGCAATATTCAGGGATGCAAAGAACTTGTGCCAAGTATGTCACGAAATACACTTAAAGTTAATATGTTAATAAAGTGAAGCTGCAGCCGTATGCACCACCAAGGCTTGTTTCATCTGTTACGAAGAACACCACCGCTACATAAATAAATTGCCCCAGGTACCTCCAGTAAGCGCCCATGAGATGCGTTGCAGAGAGGTATAAAAAGAGGTGTGGCCTGGGACCACCTCTCTGCAAAGCAGTTCTGCGACGCTTCCTGGAGGTACCTGGTGGGCTAGTTGGCCCCCAGGGACCCTCAGGATTCAAGGGGGCTTAATCCCCAACTTACAAAGTGCTAGGGGCACGTTTGCACAGTGGTGCAGGGAGGGGACGGGCCTTGATATAAGAAGTTAGAAATCATGCTGTGTGGGACTTACTGGTGGCAATAAAAGGGATAGTTGGCCCCCAAGGTTGACGTTGGGGCTAACTACTCCTTGTTACCTCCAGTAAATCCCACACAGTGGGATTGCTGAGAGGTGTTTCGGAGGCCACGCTCACCTTTCTCCACCACTCTGGAAACGCGACTGATATGTTATAGTTAGAAATTAGCATTTAAAAAAACTTAGAAATTCACTGAAAAAACATAGGTTTCAGGGAAGTTATAGTTAGAAATTAGTATTTAAAAAACCTTTGAAATTCACTGAAGAAACCAAAGGTTTCAGGCACGTTATAGTTAGAAATTAGCATTTAAACAACCTTGGAAATTCACTGAAAAAAAGATAGGTTTCAGGGATGTTATCATTAGTTGGACATTTCTCTTGTAAAAAAAACCATAGAAATTCCCCCGTTATAGTTAGTTCAGCTAACTATAACTCGCGCACCCTCAATGCACTGCTGATGACGTCATATATTACATCAATCATGACATGGTCAGTGACATCACTGATAACATCACTGATGACATCTCAAATTACATCACTGATGACATCACCCATGTGAAAATCTGATGCACCTCCTCACATTCTAATATAAACTTTGATACACTCACTGTAAAATACAGAGTACCATTTTCGAAACCATAGAGACACCAATACCAGTTACTACATACGCACTCACTAATTCCTAGGTCTACACACACATCTACTCATTCACCCATACGGTCACTCATACATGCAGTCACTCATCGTTACAACAATATCATATGCACTCATATACCTATACAGACACTCACACACCACCACTCATCCAGAGTTACTCACATATGTAGTCAGTCATGCAAAGAATCAATCACACTCCCATTTACTCACCTATACAGTTATACACACACCACATCACTTATTCATACAGAAACAAATGCATACTTACTCTCTTATAGAATCACTGATACAAGTACACACTCATCTATACAGCCACTCTCACAATAACTGACTCTCACATATAGTCATGTATATACTTCAACTCTCACATGCACTGCTTTTTACATATGTAGTTACTTGGACATGTACCATTGAGACATCCATTTACTCACCAACACACCCATACACACACTCACCCACCCATACAGCTGTTTCCACATGCACTCTTGAACCCATACATACAGTGAATTAACCACTAAACATCGATGCACAGTCACACACATCCCACCCACCCACACACACACTCAGGCACCCATACAAATACTCAGGAAACCTATCGATAATCCATATAGACACTCGTGTAGCTATTGACCAACCCATGCAGCAGTTATACAACAGACAGACTGATACAGACATTCACACAGTTTAATCACTAACCCATGCATTCAGTAAGACACATGTAATCACTCACTTAAATAGTCAGTCAGTCACGCACGTACTAAATCCTCCATCCAGACACTTATACACCCATTCATTCTTCAATACACCTTGGAATATATATAATACATATTTAAACTTTCAAGAAAAACACAGTTACTGGATGATGTCATCAGTGATATTATTTGAGATGTCATCAGTGATGTCACTGACCATGTCATGATTGATTTTTAACAGATTTTATTGAGTTTGACATTCTGAGAACATACACCTCATACATGTGGTCACATAAAGTATGGCAAGCTTATAAAGTCCAAACGACGGTTATGGACACAGTATAACATTGCCTCTCCTCGCAGTGGTTCAGTTACCCCTTCTCTGACCATGTCATGATTGATGTAATATTTGTTGTCATCAGCAGTGCATTGCCGGTGAGCGAGTTCTAGTTAGCTGCATCAATTATAACTGGGGAATTTCTATGTTTTTTTTACAAGAGAAATGTCCAACTAACTATAACATCCCTGAAACCTATGTTTTTTCAGTTAATATATATATATATATATATATATATATATATATATATATATATATATATATATATATACCTACTGGCAGTCGCCAGTAGGTAGTTATAGTTAGGACCTTAGTTTCCATAGGAAATCCACAACATTCTATTTGGAATAACTTTGGCGCCGGTGGACAAATCTTCGTGAATTTCTCCAAGAAAATGGCCTGCTCGGTTCCGCTCCTTCCCTTAAAGTTTGGGGGTGATTCGTCAAGTGGGGGCTGAGAAAAAAGGGGGTCCCAAAACGTGTTTTCCCCATGCAATTTTCCATAGGGACCTTTAGCCAGGGCTACAGCCCGAACGGCTGAACGGAATTACACGAAATTTGGCAGAGAGGTAGAGTTCGGTTCGCAGATTGTGCTTTTTGTTAAATGGTGTAAATCCGTTCAGTAGTTTCTGGGAAATTACAAGTAAAATCATAGCAACATCTAGAGACGGAGTTCACGCGTACGGAAATCCGTTCAATTACGAGCGCGAGCTGCATGTTGATTGGCTGTGAACTGTCTGTCAACACTCGAAACCAGGAAGTGTTGGCGGCCATCATGTGCCTCGGTAGAACCGAATCACAAGAAAACAGTAAAACAAAGTTGAGAAATAAGGGAAGGGGGCAGGCTAGAAACATTCTGAACCTCTAGGCTTGCTCAGGGTGTCGTACATGGATGTTTAGGCTCTATTTTTTATTTTTATTTTTAAAAAGAAAAATCGAGGCATACGCGTACGGAAATATGTACAATTACGAGCAGGAGCTGCATGCTGATTGGCTGTCAATTCTCCAAACCAGGAAGTGTTGGCAGCCATCTTGTTTGTCGGGAGAGCAGAGTCACAAGAAAACAGTAAAACAAAGTTGAGAAATAAGGAAAGGGGGCAGGGTAGCAACATTCTGACCCTATGGTCAGGGGGCGTTACATGGATCTTTAGGCTAAATTTTTTATTTTGTTTAAAATAAAAAATGGCGTGGTACTCATGCAGTACTTGTACGCGGTGGAAAAGGTGAAAAAAAACTAGAAGTCCGTTTTATTCATTAGGTCCCGGGGGGCAAATTACGGGGGCAATTTTTTTGCATTATGGGGGTTTGTAAGGTGCCCCGAGCACTGGGAAACGGCACTCCTCTGGTTTTATTTTGAAGTATGCGGGGGGGTTACGGTCCTACTCCCCGCAGTCTCGGGGAGCGGCACCCCTCGGGTCTTTTTTAAAATAAATATCTTCTGAGCTCTCTCTCTCTCCCCGTACACGTCGCGGGGAACACCACCATTCTAGGGCAGTAATATGTAAAATGACCTTCCAGCTCCGGGTACCTGAATTGTCTGGTTTTTTTTTATTAATGTTGGGAGGGTGGGCTTGATAATACGCTCTTGTTAATTCCCATAGAAGCCTATGTTCTGGTGTTAACATGGGCTTCTATGGGAAATAACAAGGCCGTATTATCAAACTCATTATCGCTGTTTTATCGGCCGTTTCCTGCCAATAAAATGGCGATAATTTTAACATCGGTCCTTGATAATATGCACCTAAGTTTACTGGTAAAAAAAAAGCGCAATGGGCCGTATTATCAACAAAAGGCGATACATTATCGCCACTTTTATCGGCAGGAAACTGCAGATAAAGCGTCGATAATGGGCTTGATAATATGCCCTTGTGAATAACCATAGCAGCCCAGGTTAACATCAGAACCTGGGCTGCTATGTGAATTCACAAAGGCCTATTATCAAGCCCATTATCGCCGCTTTATCGGCAGTTTCCTGCCGATAAAATCGGCAATAATGTATCGCCTTTTCTTGATAATATGCCCCTTCATTTCTATGATAGTATGTAAAACTTTCCTTTTTTTGTGTAGCAGTTGTACTCTCTACGCATGCGCAACCTTTCTTTATTTCAGGTAGTACATTTGTCGCTTTCTTTTCCCGGGTCGTGCGTGTCATCCGTTGCTGTATTTTTGTAATATATTAATAATCATATTTTTTCCATATTTATTTGAAAGGTAGTGCCAAGGCGCCAAACGTTGATTACGTACTCAGTCCACCGCCATTTTAGTAGTTTTTCACCGTTATTTTTTATTATATCTGTTACTTAGAACTCAGTGGTTTTCAATCCTAGTCTTGAATATCTTACTATAGTATTTCAACATTATTTTTATTGTGGACCGTCAAACCCCTCCCCCACAAAATAAAAGAAGTATGTAGTTTTTTTAATTAACTTTTATTAAATCAATAAATGTAAACGAAACTGAATTATAACTATATTAGAAGCAATTAGAAAAATAACTTTAACAACAAACAATATTATAAACAAATTGTTAAATGGACTCCAAAAGATGTCCGATTGGTAATCTGCAAAACAAAAAAGAAAATTAGAGTTTAGAATTATGTAGATGTGAGTAAATGAGCTGAAACATTACAAGTTTTGGTAACTCTACGGTTTTACATGTGCAGTGTGCCTCGTACATTTCAGTTCTGTTATAGTGCCGCATTCAAGTGGTGTCTATATGGAAGTGCCTACTGCGTTACTGACGCCCGTTATGCCGACTTATTACTAATGCATTGCTATGAAGGCTTTGTAGATCTAGGCCTCTGTGCTTACCGTTGTATAAACACTGCGGCCAAACACCTCAGCCAGTTGAATTCACAACTTATTTTCACCAATTCATACATGCAATGTAAATATGCCGATTTATTTCTAATGCATTGCTATGAAGGCATTGTATATGTAGGCTGCTGTGCTTACCTTGTATAAACAGTGCGGCCACCGGAGTTCACCACTTGACTTGAACTCTGCTTCTATACGTCAAAGTATATCCAATACGTCGCAGACAATTCCATTGCTGTTGCTCGATAGGCCGTGGTTGCTTCTGAAGGATGTTTGGTGAAGGAAACAAAAGGACATTTTGATTAGTCATCGTTAACTGAGTTGCGTAACTACTGTCAAAAGTGAATTTTAATGTGGGTTCTTAATATTCTGAGTTAGACTGTTGCAGCTCCAGCCTCGGCCGGTAGTGGGAGTACCGGCCGGGCGGTGACGTGGGGTGGGGGAGGGGCAGGGTAGGGGGTAGTAATGTATGGAATACGGACTTTAACAGGTAAGTAAGCATAATAATAAATAAAACGCATTTTGTTGCGCGCACTGCATCACCAAATGCGATGCAGTGCAAGCAACGAAATTCGTTTTATTTATTTTTATGTTTACTTACCTCTTAAAGTCCGTATTTCATACATTACTACCCCCCACCCTGCCCCTCCCCCTCCCCACGTCACCGCCCGGCCGGTACTACCACTACTGGCCGCGGCTGTTATTGCCACATTTATTGGCAGGAAACTGCCAATAAAGCGGCGATAATGGGCTTGGTAGTATGCCCTTGTGAATTCCTATAGCAGCCCAGGTTAACATAAGAACCTGGGGTGCTATGGGAATTCACAAGGGCATATTATCAAGCCCATTATCGTCGTTTTATCGGCAGTTTTCTGCCGATAAAACGGCGATAATTTGAACACCGGTCCTTGATAATATGTCTGTTTGTATTGTGAATATATTCCGGACATTTCAGCGATTATAAAAACGTTACTGCTATTGGGAGAAAAAAATTAAATATGTAAATTAATACATTATATAGGAGTGCGTTCGTCTAAAATATTAAGTCGCATTTTTGTATGTAGTCAGCTGCAACCCTTTGACTCCTTCTGATGCGTACTCAAGTGTCACTGCTCACCTTTTATGGAAACAAGTTTCTTCATGATGTAGTCACGATCTTCAACAAAGAAGTCTCATACGTGTTGCAGAGTCTTGATACCTCTATGGCTCACGACATACTTGTGCTCCCATCATCATCCTCATCATCACAGGTTCTTCACCCGCTCAGTGCTTCGGGCACCACTAACTCAGTGACCAAAGAGGCCACTCATGTGGTAGTGGGCCCTTTGTTTGGTGCTTTGGGAACAACTCTAAAATGGCGTACAACACGTGCTCTCCGTCTTTTTTATAGATAGGGTCACGTGTGTAGTGACGGATGCGCGGAATGGGTGTGGTGTGGGTGTATACCAGCCATGAGGGAGTGTGTGTGTCGATCTGACAACTAGACCTGCAACTAAGAAATCACTACAATGGAAGTTTGGGCCTTGTACTTTTGTTGTGTTTTCCTGGTAGCGTAAGAGTGGCCTTCTTTTTTCTATGTGACATTATAGAGTCACCATGTATGTAACCTATTTTGTGACGCATTTATTGTACAATGCGTTTGAAAAACTAGTTGTGGTAGGGTGTTTTTTAAATTAAACTGTGTACTCTGGTTACGAGTTTGTTGAGTGTAGAAGTATATATATTTTTTTCTATTTTGTATTCTATCATAATTGTGCTGACTTTTCTGCTTTAGCGTGCAGTACTATATCATTTTATAAAATGTATAACAAACTGTTGAAATCATGTTTGAAATTAGAATGTAAGCATGTAAGCTGCTCTCTGTGAGGAATAGCAATGCCAGCTACCGCGGGAAGTGGGGAGACGGCTGGGATCGTGGAGGCCTTGCGGCTGTTCCCACAGTCCGCAACGTTAGATTTGGGCCCCAGGGGATGGGGTCCTCGGGAATTACAGAAAATTAGTGATAAAGGCTTTCTTCATGGTAGATTTATCGTACGCGTACCAAGCACGTATGGACGACGTACAGCTGGAATATTGGAAGTCGTCCTGTAAGCGTACCCAAGCAAGAAAAATAAAAATAATTTTAGATATTTATGAAGTGTATTTGTTTATGTGTGGTATGGCTCTAAAGAGAGCTGTTGTGTTTATTGGGAGATTCTAGTACCTACAAGTAAGTACCGATGCAGAGTCTTAAGTTTATGAGGAAGACTCTGTTCCCCTCATCTGTAAAATGTACACCGTCTCTCCTATAGATGTCATGCATATTGTAAGGCAGATTGTTGTTGTAAATGGACCCCATTCGATAGTCTCGGAGAAAGGCAGAAACAGATTTATTCACTCGTTTCCTAGCTTTTTCAATCCGTTGAAAATAGTGGTTGGACCAGTTCCATTTCTGCCTTTTGCATATATTAGAATATACAAAGGCAGTTTTGGGAAACAGTGTCATCAATTATGCAAAGGTGTCCTTCATAAGCATTTCCAGACCTACCCCTGTCAAAGTGCCTAGGTCATTGCCACCACAGTGCACAATTATGAGGTCAGGGTGTTGGAGATGCAAATAGGATTTCACCAATGGAATCAATTGGTGCCACTTTAACCCTCTCTGTCCAATCCATTTAATGTCTACATTTGGTAAACGTAGGTCCTTGTGAATTCCTTTCCGTTCTACGTACCTTTGACTCCAGAAAATATAGCTGTGTTCCACAATCCACACTGTAAGCATCTTGAAGAGAGGTCTGGATGCACTCTGAAGGTCTCTGTAAAGGAAGTGGCAGTTTGAAAAGTAAGATTTTTTCTAAAATGGTCGACAACATGCAGTTTTGAAAAAAGAAAAGGATTGATTAGTTGTTCGAGAACATTCTGCACTAAGCTACGATTAATGTTTCTGTGTTTTTAAATGGCTGATTTGTATTGGTTAGGAATAAGTGTTAGCAAAGACCGTTACATAAAATAAGCTGGTATATTCTCAAGTGAAGCCTACTTGCTGTTTTAATTTGCAACAATATATGATGAACTTTTCACCTGTGTGCTGAGGTAGGTGTTCCCTGAAGTGTTTCTATGGGAACTGGCAGATTGTGGAATGGAGGAAGGGTTGAAAGTTTTGTCAGTTGGAAAGGGTGCAAAAGTTCAAGCAATATAAATGTGTGTTTTGTTTTGAATTTAATGTGGGAATAAATGTGATTTTTTATCATCATCATTTTAACTTTATTTCGGTTTTTTTATGAACCATAAAAGTACATCAAGAAAAAAAAAACATTTGTAGCAATAGACTAATACACAGTTACATCACATTTTATATATATACAGTAAATCCGTTAGCATGTGGTTTGTAGATTAACAATTAAGATGCTAGGACAATAAAATACACAAATTAAAAAGTTTAAAAACACGGTAGAAATCTAAATTTTGCTGAACAGGCAATCTACCTACATTGGAGTGCCTTACTACTACCGAATCATTCTCCGTCTAATTAACCACATTGAAAACAGAAATTTAGCAATAGCAGTAACTATTAATGCATTAGTATCAGTTTTTAAAATTCTAAAAAACTCTATATAGTTCCTGACTCCTAGGTTCACACAAAGCTGTATAATCCATTTCTTTCTGCTAACAGAATAAGCAGGACAGAACAAAGTCACATGCATTAGGGATTCATTTGGATCATCACAACCTGGGCAAGGACGAACTAGGCCCGTTTTCCATTTATCGGTGTAAGAGTGGAGGGGTAGAGTGCCATATCTGAACTGTAAATACAGTTTTTTTGCTAAGACCGGTTCTATAATGTCCAATTCCTTCTCAAAGCTGTAGACATTCTTGAAATCTAGAAAGCTATCAGTGAGACTAGAGGGCCTGGCTGTTCGGAGAACTTCTTGCAAGTTGTAATGTTTTATAGATTCTACCAGGGTTCTCTTTGAGATGGATTGGGATGCGACCTCCGGATTAAACCAGAGATTCTCCATGCCAATCCTGGACGCCTGCCCCCTTATAAAAGATAACCACTTTATCCTCCCTGCACCCGGACGTGCCATCACAATCTTCAATTCTTCTCTATAGCAGTCAAGCTCCGGGACACTCCACAATCTACGCCAGTAGAGAAGCGGGCGTAAGGCAATTGCTTCTGCAATTGGCCTTAGATTTAAATCCAGCCTTAGTGGAATTAGTGGTGTGTTTTTTGGTAAAGAGAGCAGCTGTCTGATAAAATTATTCTCAGTTATGCTAATCTCACTCGCTGGACGGTGCCCCCAGAGTTCCGCCCCATAGAGGATGGAAGATCTGGTTTGAACCTTATATATTTCCAGCGGTACGCTAACTATTTTGTGGACACAAGATTTCTGTACTTTAAGAATCCCCCCCGTGGACTGAGAAAGGGTTAGATTAGCCTTAATCATTTGAGTTTCCCAACTCATTTTATCATTTAAAGTCAGACCTAAGTAAGTGAAGTTATTTACTCTTTCCAGGGCTCGTCCATCCATTTTCGGGCGTGGACAATTAATTGCGCTGGCATTAAATACCATGTACTTTGTTTTATCTATATTAATCACCAAATTCCTGTTCCTACAGAATTCGGTGAATTGGTCTAACACCCGCTGCATCCCCATTGATGTTTTTGAGAGCAGCAGGGTGTCGTCCGCAAACATAAGTGCAGGAAATTTACCACCAGCTAAATTAGGAGCGTCAATGTTGTGTGCACTAGTTAGGTCATCAACAAGGCCGTTTAGAAAAAGGGAAAATAGAGTAGGGGCAAGTACGCATCCCTGCCTAACTCCCTTCTCAATTGGAAAAGCTCTTGTCAGCTGGCCATATTTGCCATAGCGTACCTTCGCATAGGTTCCTTCGTGGAGTCTTTTAAATTGGTGGCACAGATAGGGTGGAATCCCCATTGTTGTTAATATGCTCCACAATTGGTTCCTGTCCACCATATCAAAAGCGGATTTGAGGTCCACGAATGTCAGGTAGAGACTACCCCCATCCAAGACCACATGCTTCCAGTAAAGTACCTGGAGCCGTAGTAATTGGTCGATGGTAGAAGTTTTAGCACGGAACCCTGCTTGCAGATGGGAGAGGATGTTGTTCTCAATAATCCAATCTTGCAGACGTTGTAAAAGCAGTTTGGCATAGATTTTTTGAGTAACGTCGATTAGACTGATTGGCCTATAGTTTGACGGGGCCAACGGAGAGCCCTTTTTGTAAATCGGGATGATTTTGGCCCCCAGCCAGGTACTTGGAACATCTTGACCCTCAAGAATAGCGTTAAATAGAACGGTCAGATAAGGGACCCAGATCTTCGGCTCATCTCTGAAAAGATCACCTGGGATCTTGTCCAGCCCTGGGGCCTTGCTACATTTTAGTGCTTGTACCGCAAGTGTAACTTCCGACATGGTAAATGGGGGAGGGAGACATCCAGGGACCGATCTCAGGGACGTGGTTAATAAAACTTTATGCTGTAAAGCAGGATTAGAGTAAAGATCGCTAAAGTAGGTACACCAGGCTTCCTCGGCAATATTGGGATCAATCTTTGCCTTACCCTCTGGCTTCCCAGTATGGACCAAATTCCCAAAAGTTCGGGCATCTTTCGCAATTAAAGCCTGTTTAATAGCATGCCATTTCTCTGTTTCCCATTCAGATTTTGCATTGGAAACGAGATTCTTATAGGTATTCCTTGCAGCCATAATGGTTGCTCTATGGCCTGATTTGAGGGCGGAAATTAGAGTGGTCTTTGCCCTCCTGCAAGACTGGTTATACCAGGGGTTTGTGACACATGCCTGTCGATTGGGCTGGTTTGCTGGTTTAAAAAAACTAACCCCCAGGGCCAGCATTAGTTCTTTATGGATATTTAAGAGTTTAGCGTCTTTATCAAGATTTTGGGCACTTTCGTGCAATGTTATTAAGCACTCAAACTGAGGAATGACACTTTTGTACAATAGTGCCAGATTATCTGAAGAGGACTTAATAGAGGCCCAACGGATTCTTTTACCTCCCTGTAAGATCCTCATGTTGCTGGAGACCATATCATCCTCCTGATACTCCCCATCGGGAAGTGGCAATTCCAAGTCTGCTACCAGGGGGTTGTGGTCACTTTCAGAGCGGTCAAGTACATAGAATTTACGGATCGAATGCCATAAGGACATGCTAACCATGAGATAATCTATTATTGATGAGTGGCCCATTCCATTGTAGGTACTCCTTCCCGGGCTATCCCCCGGGAAGCGACCATTACAAGCTCTAAGCGAGAATGTATATGTCAATGAAGTGAGCTGCATGGCCATGGGTGTCCAAGATTTAGTTTGATAAACATTTGGGGGTGGGATACGGCAGGCGTCATCCTCCTCTGATGTTATTTGGGAAACCCCCCCAAGTGGCTCGTAATGACAATTAAAATCTCCCCCCATTAACACCTTGGTCTCGCTTGAGAAACTATTTAATAGTGCAATTAAGGACTCTAGAGTCTGTGAAGCCCCACCCCCAAAAACAGGGCGTAAGTAGATGTTGATAATCGCTATTTTGGGTGTGTTTGGGCGAGACAGGAGGATACATAATATATCACAAGTATTGATGTTAATCCTTTTGGCCGAGAACCCAAGATGAACACCCACCCATATGGTCAGACCACCAGAAGGTCTACCTCTAGGTCCCTTAGTTGCAGGCTCAGCGTAAGTAACAAAACCCATTCTATGATGGATATTCATGGCCCATGTCTCTTGGAATATACAGATACCATGATTATCCACAAAATCGCACCACTCCATGCAATCTAGCTTTGCAGCCAAGCCCGCCACATTCCATGATATTAATGATAAATTTTTATTTTTGCGAGACAGTTGGTCAGTTAACTGAATAGAAGGTATGGCATATTCTACAGTTGGGTCTCCCACTTCAGGACTCGTCTGTACCATAGGAATATCATGATTGATTATAGTGCTATTGGCCTCATGTATACTAGAGGGGGAAATGCCAGGTTGGAGGGGTATAATTGAGAACCTTGTCTCAGTCTGGGTATCCTCCCCTACTAGCCCCCTTCCACCAACACTTAAATCATTTACAAGGGGAGCGGCCAAAACAGGAAGTCAATCGCAACCGTCGGGACTGGAGAGGGCGCCATATCTGTTGGAGGTTTCCAGTGGGGTAAAAGGGATCAGGTGTTCCATGTTCCTACTCCCCTGCAAATGTTCTGACGCCACAAAGGGCATACTGCGGCCACTAGCAGGGACTGTGTTCCACCCTGTATTATCCCTGGTAAACAGGGGCCTTTGAAAGTGACTCATATAGCTATTGTGGGAAGGAATGTGAATGTTCCTTCTACCGTGGGGCTCAGGTAGCCCCCCGGAAAGAAGGGTAGGGGTCACATACGACCTTGGATAGAAGTAGGTTAGATCGTGTGGGACTATAGCAGTGTTCAGATTCCCGGGGGGCCCAGTTAGTATGCACCTGACTGCTTCTGGGTTCCTAAAATTAATAACAACTATATCTCCCTCGATGTTTTTTTCCCTACTACCCAGCCAAGGCAGGCGCCTGACATGGACTATCGCCCCGTCGATGTAATATGGGAGTGGTCTATTTTGTCCTAACCAATGTAGAATCTTGTTCTTAAGTTGAGGATGGCCCTCCTTTCTACCTACCTCTAATGGGGGGACACCTGTGAGTACAACTACAAAAGGTAGCGACTCTGGGGGTAATTCAACATTAGGTCCATATAGTTTGTCATTAGTGGGTTGATTGCTCTTAGTGCTAGGATTTACACCACCCTTCTGAGATTCTCTTGCAGCCTGGGCTATAGATTTTACCACTGTTTGCACAGGAACCTGTACCTGTTGGAAAGCCAAGTTTTTCTGCTGGGTGTTATTTGGGGGCTTAGTGGTTACAGTGTTAGCCTTAGCAGAACTCTTATGGGGATCTTCAGAGCTCGATTTGTTATTGTCAGGGGGTTTAGTGGCTCCCTTATTCCCACTATTAGAGCCATTTGGAGCCGACAGGATAGGAGCAGAGGCAGTTGGAATCTGGGGTAGAGTTGTCGACACAGTAGTAGACCTTGAGGAGGTCATAGAAATACTTGTCCTGTCAGCAAACAATGCCTCCAGACTACCTAGTCGGTGCTCCACCCTTTTTAGGATATCCAAAATCGGGAGCATAAAGGACCTAAGTAACTGCTCAACGTTATTCTGCTCAATGTCATTAGGGGGAGTAGTTACTGGGCATGGAACGGATGCAACCCCATTTCCCCCACCTTGGTTATTATCAGGGGGTGTAAGGTTTGGGTCTAGAGTTGGTACTACTATAGGCGCTATATCAGTAGGTACTGTAGTTTTAGATGCAATTACGCCAGTTGTCTTAGATTTTAAAGACTTACCAAACTCAGTATGACTAAGCTTGCCCCTGTGAGGAGCACCTAGCCCCCTCCTCTTTTTAGTGGGTGGTGGACCAAGGGCTTTGGACATAGTGGGTGGTCTGCCTAACCTTTTGGGCGGTTCCTTAGGTAAGGAACAAGATGCATTATCTACATGTATGCCAGGACTAGGAACACATGAGAGCAAAACATTAGATGGAGAAACAATCGATAGGGAGCCCGTAGGCGGTGGAGTAGTTCTAAGGAGTAGGGGGAATTTATCCAGGGACAATGGATCTTCATAGGGGGTATCAATGATAGTGTCCGACATAATGGGAGGAGATGCCAGATCAATTAGTGGTCTATTTTTCATGGACTCAATCGAACGACGTCGTTCTATCCTACGTTCGGATAATGAGTCATCCTTGTCCAAGTCCACGGAAGCCCTAGTGAAGTAGTTGTCTAGGGTTCTTCTGCTAGTCCCTACAACACTGGAGTTCTCGCTGTTGGATGCCATGGATTAAGATCCTACCTTCAAGTCTGGGTCATAAATGTTAATGGGGTGGCCCGTCCCGTCCTCGGGCGTCCCCGGACGGCCACAGACGGTCCCGCCCTTGTCCCGGGCTTCTCCCGGCGCCCTCCTGCGCGCTCCCGCGCCGCGGGAATCTGCAGTTGTAAATATACTATCCAAAGTGGAAAAGGAAGAGGAGGAGCCTACAGGGAGAGCGTCCCAGCTGTTGGCAATTGGGAGTTGTGGGCGCTCCTGGGACTTGAAGTCCTGCGCCCACAACACGCTCGCAGCCCTGCAGGTCCCCACAGTTACAGGCAAAGATCCTTCGGTAAGGCTGTTAGGTGGTGGCCTCAGCGAAGCGGGACCCGCGCAGCGGGTTCCGCGAGCAGTAATCCGGGCAAACAAAACAAACAAAACACTCTTCAGAGCCACAGCGGACCCAACGTGGAGCGTGGTGAAAACGGCAAGAGTCAAGGAAATCCGCCGGTGCAAGCAGAAAGGCGGCTTATTACCGCGACGAGGTACCAAGGGAGGAGCCTGCAGGGAGAGCGTCCCAGCTGTTGGCAATTGGGAGTTGTGGGCGCTCCTGGGACTTGAAGTCCTGCGCCCACAACACGCTCGCAGCCCTGCAGGTCCCCACAGTTACAGGCAAAGATCCTTCGGTAAGGCTGTTAGGTGGTGGCCTCAGTGAAGCGGGACCCGCGCAGCGGGTTCCGCGAGCAGTAATCCGGGCAAACAAAACACTCTTCAGAGCCACAGCGGACCCAACGTGGAGCGTGGTGAAAACGGCAAGAGTCAAGGAAATCCGCCGGTGCAAGCAGAAAGGCGGCTTATTACCGCGATGAGGTACCAAGGGAGGAGCCTGCAGGGAGAGCGTCCCAGCTGTTGGCAATTGGGAGTTGTGGGCGCTCCTGGGACTTGAGGTCCTGCGCCCACAACACGCTCGCAGCCCTGCAGGTCCCCACAGTTACAGGCAAAGATCCTTCGGTAAGGCTGTTAGGTGGTGGCCTCAGCGAAGCGGGACCCGCGCAGCGGGTTCCGCGAGCAGTAATCCGGGCAAACAAAACAAACAAAACACTCTTCAGAGCCACAGCGGACCCAACGTGGAGCGTGGTGAAAACGGCAAGAGTCAAGGAAATCCGCCGGTGCAAGCAGAAAGGCGGCTTATTACCGCGATGAGGTACTAAGGGAGGAGCCTGCAGGGAGAGCGTCCCAGCTGTTGGCAATTGGGAGTTGTGGGCGCTCCTGGGACTTGAAGTCCTGCGCCCACAACACGCTCGCAGCCCTGCAGGTCCCCACAGTTACAGGCAAAGATCCTTCGGTAAGGCTGTTAGGTGGTGGCCTCAGCGAAGCGGGACCCGCGCAGCGGGTTCCGCGAGCAGTAATCCGGGCAAACAAAACAAACAAAACACTCTTCAGAGCCACAGCGGACCCAACGTGGAGCGTGGTGAAAACGGCAAGAGTCATTTATTGATTTTTTATTTATTTGTTTATGTGTGTAGATTGAGTGTGTAGTTTGATCGGAAAAGTTTGCTATTTGCTACAGGAATTCCTGATCCCGTAGGACTGCTTAGGGGGATTTACAATGATGTCCAAGTTCAAAATCTTTGATGGCCTTTGTTGAGCCTTTGATGGCCCTGGGGAGCACCGTCTCCGAGGGTCGGCTCTTGTAGTGTTATAGGGTGCCTATTCGTGGGAGTCTGCTGTTTGCTATGGTTGGGCAAGAGTTCTCTTTGAAGTAGGAAAGCAGATTGCTTTTCGTCTGAGAGAGCAGTATGTAAGGTAGTTTCTCTGACCAAAAGCAATTCCGTCTCCCGAATGATGCAGGGAGCCGGATGGTACCGCGGTGGATTTGGGGCTCTACCTACGGTCTTGAACGTTATATTTGAGGCTTGGTGGATGGGGTGTCCGGTGATTGTAAAAAATGAGTGATGTATGTTATTTTTTTTTTTTACGGTATATTTATTGTGCGCGTACAGTGCAAATTTTGAAAGTTGTTCCATAACCGTAAGTAAGCAAGAAACATGAATTAAAAATACATCTTTTACAGATATTTATCAAGTTTATGTGTTTATATCTTTGTTGCTTGTAATGAGACGTCTTTGCTTAATTGGTACTTATAAGTAAGTGCTTATGCATAGTCTAAATTTGTTGAGTAGCAGTGTTATATACAGTGCTGAACTTTTGACCTCTGTTGACAGTTGACTTTTGCATGATCTGTTGGGGGTAGGGTGGAAAGTTATGTCAGTTGGAAAGGTTTGGAATGTTAATTCAATAGAAATGTGTGTTTTGTTTTGAATTAATGTGTGCAGGATTTTAATTGGTTATTTATATGTATGTATGTGTAAAATGAGAGGGAAGAAGTTCCATTTGACGGTTCTGCTGCAAACACGGAACTAGAGAGATTCTGTACAAGAATATCCACTGTGTGAGTGGTATTCTTCTTAATCTACAAATCAATTTGAAAAGTGAGTTGATAAGTTGTATGGGAGTGTGTGCGGTGCATCTTTGTACATTAAGGAATTATGGGGTATATCAAGACAGGCGATAATAATATTGCTGCTTTATGGGTAGAAAACTGCAGATAAAGCGGCGATATTGTTATCGCCTGTCTTGATAATATGCCCCTATATTCGTCCGTTGTTAAACGTTTTATAGTAGTAAATGTGTTTTGCTATAATGCATGCTGTTATTTTTTTTGTTTAATATCAGTTTGTGCGTCTCTGTACATTAAGGGATTATGGGCCATATTATCAATAAAGGTCGATACACTATCGCCGCTTTTATCGGCAGGAAACAGCCGGTAAAGCGGTGATAATGGTCTTGATAATATATCCTTGTGAATTGCCATAGAAGCCCAGGTTAACACTAGAACCTGGGCTGCTATAGGAATTTACAAGGGCCTATTATCAAGTCCATTATCGCCGCTTTAGCGGCAGTTTCCTGCCGATAAAAGCGGCGATAATGTATCACCCTTTACTGATAATATGACACTGACGGGCATATTATCAAGGACCGGTGTTAAAATTATCGACGTTTTATGGGCAGGAAACTGCTGATAAAACGGCGAAAATGGTCTTGATAATACACCCTTGTTAATTCCCATAGAAGCCCATGTTCTGGTGTTAACATGGGCTTCTATGGGAATTAACAAGGGCGTATTATCAAGCCCAGACGCGGCCCGTGGAGGGATTTGCCGTGGGACAGGCGGGGGAGTGGCAGGGTGGGGGGTGATAAACAACGGAATCTGGATCATTGTAGGTAAGTAAACAATTAACTTAATAAAACAAATTTGGGCCATATTATCAACCACATAAGGCGATACATTATCGCCGGTTTTATCGGCAGGAAACTGTTGATAAAGCGGCGATAATGGCCTTCATAATATGCCCTTGTGAAATTCCATAGCAGCCCAGGTTAACACCTGAACCTGGGCTGCTATGGGAATTTACAAGGGCCTATTATCAAGCCCATTATCGCCGCTTTATCGGCAGTTTCCTGCCGATAAAACCGGCGATAATGTATCGCCTTATGTTGTTGATAATATGCCCCTGCATCGCATTTTGCGATGCAGGGCGCACTACGAAATTTGGGGCATATTATCAAGGACCAGAGTTAAAATTATCGGCGTTTTATCGTATTCGTAGCGTATGCTGAGAATGATTAGCAGTAGAAACTATGGTGCGATCACTCTCTCACTGTCAAATCAGAGCACAGGGCGC
This sequence comes from Lissotriton helveticus, assembly GCF_964261635.1. Taxonomy (NCBI): domain Eukaryota; kingdom Metazoa; phylum Chordata; class Amphibia; order Caudata; family Salamandridae; genus Lissotriton; species Lissotriton helveticus. The sequence goes on from NC_136061.1 coordinate 1,485,050,762, forward strand.
GCTATGACAATAGTTAGAAGTGGTCACTTATTGGAGACACTGCTGTGTGGCTTATTGTGCGATGTTAGCAGGCATCGCTTACATGATTACGGTAACTGAGCGTGTGGTTTGCTATAAAAAAGTTGTGTTTACTCCTCTGTATGGGAAGCTGGATGTTTCCATCTGGCCGTCGATTCCGACCTTGAAAGAAGAGTCGACCAAATGAGCCGTATAAGAGTGCTATTGTCTCAAAAAGAGGTCGCTCTTACATCTGCTAGAGAAACATTTGTCCTTCATGTAGCAAACACCCGCACAGAAGTGTATGCTTTATTAAATACAGACGTGCCCCGGAATTCTAGGGAGTTAATTTAGACTATCTTTAATGCGTCCTCGAGTAGGGGGTTAGCTTACTTTTTTAAAGTTATAAGCATTGGCCTTGTGACTTCTGTAGAAACTATATTTGGTGTCTTGTCGGTGTTTTTTCATTCGATTTTTTCCAGCATCTTTGGTGAATTGTGCTTAATGCTCACATTAGTTGCCGATGTGCTTGTATTAATTTGTTTACTTGAATATGGATGCACATCTTGCAGCAGACGACAATATTTCTTGGTTGTTGCTGGTCCGCAACCGAATGCTTAGTTACTATGGAGCGCTGCCTCTTGCAACGTTGAGTGCAGCTTATTGGTTATCGTTTTGATTCTCCTTTTTCACATGCGTTCAACCTGTGTTCCATTGCCTGAGCTGTGATTTCGACTGGGCTCTGGATTTGTGTCTCTGCAGTACGGTGTCTCCCAACGCGGATTATGACCAGCTGATGAGCCCTTTAGTGGTTCATGACTTGCTCTGTTCTGGCGGCGGGATTATGGCCTTAGCAGCGATACATGGAATAATGGGACGTTGGAATGTTTTTGCAGCGGCGCATGACTTCTTGGCACGCAGTTACATTGAAGATGACCCGAGTTTTCCTCCCATGGTGACAGAGGCTCCGGTCGTTGAGGAACATGTATGTTCATTCTCACTATTGAATTGGATGGCTGAAATGTTTTCAGATGAGAACAATGACTTCCTGTTAGATGCTGTTGCTACATACTGTGCTTATACGCTGGTGGAATACGACTGTTTGATTTTTCTACCTATTCTTTATTATTTAGTTACTGCTTTTTATCAAAGATCGAATAATTTTTTTTGCAAAATTGAACTTGACTCTGCTTTTTAGGCTTGGACTCTGCGTTCGTAATTTGCCCACGTTTATATTATGTGCTTTGGTCAAGGAAATGTGTCGTGGGCTGAGCCTTGCACTCACACCGTGTTAAGTTAGCATGGGTTTATTAGAAGCTTAAACACCATTTTTGTTTTCCTGCTCTGCTTTGCACACAACACGCACTTGCAATATTGTTTAGAGAAGGGTGAGTATTTTGCTTCATATGAGAATAATTTGATATACTACATTTGTAGACTGCCTCGCTTCTTTAGTGTGTATAGTGAGAGTATGAAACATCAAGGTTATGTTGGATACTGTGTGTGTTATTCGGAATGATGTTCGCACGTTCGAACCATAAGAGATATGCAGCTGTGGCATCTCTTATACTTGCGCGTTTAGTAAGGAAGTGTGCAGGCATGATTACACACAGTTTGAGAACATTCGTATCTTGACAGTTTGTCTAGAACTCAATGTGATCCACTACTGCTGAGTAACAGAGGTATGGGTCTGCCTATGTAGTTGTATGAGATCTTCTGTAGTTATAAACTAACCTGCTAAGTAGGGAGGGTGAAATGTAGGTTTATTTTAAATCTGTTTCCCTTTTGCATTATAGGATGCTTTCCCCCTTTGTATTTTATGGAATAGTAACAATGCTGGCAACTTTGTTTCTGATAATATGTTTGCTTGTATTATGTAAGGTACTGGGCATGAGAGTACGGTGTTAGAAATAAACATTTCAAAGTTGCAGGTGTGTTTATTAAATGCTTGTTTTGGACTGGTGTAAGAATGTAATGAAAGAGTGCTCTTGTTATCTACCTTACCTGAGGTAACCGAAGTCGCATGTTGTGGGTTGAATAATAATTGGTGTTTTTGCTATAGGAGGAAGAACCAATGAGTCACTGATTGCTAGTCTGTTAGGGGGTTTGGGTACTAAGGTGGGGTTTGGAACACCGTAATTCACTGAGGTGGTAAGTCTTTATGCACAGTTGTGTGTAGGAGCAGAATCACTGCAACAGTAGTTACAACAAAAAGGCTCGATAAAGGGCCTTGAGTTTGAATCAAAATATGAAATTGAAGAATAATTGATAAGTGCAGCCAAGAAAGGGAGCAAGTGTGCAAATTTCATAGTACTTTCGGCCGGGGTAGTTGTTATAATAAAAAGCGTCGATAAAAGGCCTGTACTTTGAATTTGAATTAAAGAAGAATGATTGATAACCCCAGCCAAGAAAGGGAGCAAGTAGGTTTGTGTATGTGTGGATGATGTGTTGATTCAGCAAAAGATGAATAAGGTGAAAAATAAGAAATACTGCAGACATGCAAACTTTGTACTTCTTTGTAAGGGAAGTGCCTGTTTAGTTTTCCTGTGCATATATATATATATATATATATATATATATATATATTGACTGAAAAAAACAGGTTTCACAAACGTTATAGTTAGGAATTTGCATTTAAAAAACTTTAGAAAAACACTGAAAAAACCATAGGTTTCACACACGTTATAGTTAGGAATTAGCATTTAAAAAATCTTAGAAATTCACTGAAAAAACCATAGGTTTCACACATGTTATAGTTAGGAATTAGCAATTAAAAAAACCTTGCAAATTTATTGTAAAAACCAGAGGTTTCACACATGTTATAGTTAGCTGGACATTTCACTCATACAAAACCATTGAAATTCCCCCGTTATAGTTAGTTCAGCTAACTATAACTTGCGCGCCCGCAATGCACTGCTGATGACGTCACATATTACATCACTCATCACATGGTCAGTGACATCACTCATGACATCACTGATGACATCTCAAATGACGTCACTGATGAGAGAGAGAGAAATGTATACTTTTTTTTTTTTTTTTTACAAAACGTATCACACAAACCTATTTTCCTGAATATTGTTATCTTGCACTGCAGGAGTTCTCAACGCTGACATGTGTTTGAGAAAGGAAGATGTGTTAAATATGAACTTGACTGGACATCTTGGAACAGAAGGAGGGGAAAGCAGCATTGGACCCATCTCAGGTAGCCTACGTTTCTTATTGATTGTGATGTTGCTGGGATTTGACAAGAGTTTTCATTTGTCTAAATAATGAGAATGTGAAGAGACATTTGTTTTTTAATCACTGAGCTCCTAAAATGCATAAATGCATGTAATGTCCCTCACTATAAGCAAGTGTCTCAAACTTTTTTCAGAGCAGTTTCTTATTAATGAAAGACCAACAAACTTAAATACTGCCCACGGAGAAGACTCGTGTCCTGATGGGGTTAGCATAACTATCACTTTGGGGCTTTTGGTCTCGTATGTGGTGCATGGAATAGATGCCACTTCTCTGATTTTGAAAACTAGGGCCTCGAAGACTTCTAACATCTGGCTTATTGACTTGGAGACCATTGATTAGCGTTTAAAAAATTACCCTGTCCTAATTACTAACTAATAATGTTTATTAGTTGTGACTCAACTCTGATTGACACACAGATTTCAATTTTCATGTTGATTTCTCTTCCAGATTGGCTGAGAATTTAATTTATTGTCTGATAATGGGAGACATTCTCTCTCAGATTTCAGCCCAGTCCACAAAACAGGTAAAAAGCATTCATTTTCAAATATTGTGAGCATCGCTGCAGCTGGATCTTCAGTGCAGCCTGCTACTAAAATGTAGGTAAATATTTGATCAATTCAGACATGCTTAACATGACAGATTGTTTGAGTAAAAGTATCCTGTTTCTTAATACTCATTTCAGGGTACCACAACAAAGGAGAGAAAAACAAAATACATCGGGTCTACTAGCCCAAAGAAGTAAAAAAACAGAGTTATAAAGAATGTATAATAATCAAAACAAGGTTTGTGTATATTATTAAGTTTCATGTTTTAGACCCAATGTAATTTGTGTTTTGTAGACACATAGTAATGTTAGAGTGCATCTCTCCTTTGTTGTGATTCTCTTAAATATTGGGACATTCTGGATGGTTGGCCCTGAAAGTGAGCACTTTGTTGTGTTAACTACACATTGTGCGACAGTATTAAACCATAACCATTCTAGTTGTGTTCTTTTTTAAATAATTTCAGGATGCTAGATTTAAAGTGACAACACCAACCTTGCACTTCGAATTGAGAAGGTTTAGCAAAGTTGCTTGTCGTAAATTATGACACTCGACAACACTCAATAGGCACTGTTAGACCTGGCCCTTTTTACAGGGTTGTCCCCAAATTCTTTGCCTTCGCCTATCTATATTTCTCACCTTCTTTTTGTTGGCTTTAGGATTTAGGGTACTCTACCACTGCTAATCAGTGCTAAAGTGCATGTACTTTCTCCTCTAAACAAGGTAGGATTGGTTCACACCTGTTTGGCATATTTGATTTAATTAGCATTGGGAATTCCCTTATATGCTTTTAAGTTTTAATTCCTGATCTGAAAGGGGTAGCTTTGCTATGTTTGGTATGTTTAGAATAGTGGCAATAAATCCTGCTTACTGGTGTAGCTGGATTTTACATTACTTTTTTAGGAATTACACTTTTAGAAAGTGGGCATTTCTCTGTGCTTAGGACTCTGTGCTTTGCAGCCTGACTTGAATACACTTCTGGGCTCGGTGACAGCTACACTATGTGCATACTTTCTAGACAGCCACCACACAGGAAGGGCTGGGTGTGACAAGGGCTACATTTGCATACTGATAGTCTTCCTGGGCTGAGAGAGGAAGAGTTGGTTCAATCTTTACTTTTGTATATGTTGTATTTCGCTCTCACACAAAGGGCTGATTTACCCCCTACTGATCGTCTAAAGCCAGTGCTAGGTTAAAATGGATTTTTGCGCACTTCTAAGGGTTCTTTTGAAGCCACCCCTTGATCAAAGAAATGTTTAAGTATAAGTACTGGGGCTCTGACCCCATGTTTTGAGACACTGCGTGGAACCTGTAATCAGACGCTGCAGTTTGCTTTACAATCTGTACATTGCCAGAGGACTTGTGTGCTGCGAGGAGGAACTGCCATATGGACTACTTGATTGTCGTGCTGGCCTGCCGAGCTGCAGGAGTGACTTCCACTTTGCAATCTGCCTTATATGCTAGACTGCTACCTGCCTACTTGCTCTTGTGCCCCACCAGTGGTCTCAAAGGACTTGTTGGCTTGCCCTCTATTCGTTCAGAGTCTCAGGCCAGAAAATACTTTGTTTCATTGCTGCCTTGCAGTGGGACTCTGAGTTCGGCAAGTGTAAGCTTTTAAATCAGCTTGTGGTGAGCGCTTCTCTTCTCATTCAGCACAAGTTGAGCGTTATCTCGTCTCTGTAGTGGTGAGAACCCCCCCTGCCCTCTGTGTTACAGCGTGTGGGGCGCTTTGACCTCTTGAATCTGAGCAGTCCAGACCACCAGCATGCCTTTCTGCCCCCCCTCTCCAGCGCCGTGCTCTCCAGCGGAAGAGAGAGAATCCGCAGTGCAAAGAAAACCCCAGAAGGTGCCATAGGCAGCACGGAGCAACTCTGCTTGTGTTGGGGGCAGGGCCCGACCACAAAAGGACGAGCATCGAGGGCGAGGCACCAGGTGAGTCCACCCTGGGCACTGGCATTTTCTGCAGTTAGCTCCTGTGGAGGAGACTCCTCTGGTCACCGATTGCAGCCCAACCCCACACTATCTGCTCCGCTTGGGATCTTGTTGTGGCATGGCTTTCGGAGTATGAACGCCCACTCCTTGGCATCCACTGTATTCACCTGACGAGTACTTGGTACCGGGAACAGCAAGGGTAAACAGGAATCGCTCTACACAGCCTCATGTGTGGTTGGGCTCACCTGGAGGCCACAGCCCGACAGCCAGGTTGTAAACTCGCCCAAAATACCTTTTTCAAAGCCCTGCTTGCCTAATTGGATAGCAGTTTGTCAAGTCCCCGGGCAAGACAGTAATTCCCTGTATAAAAGCATATATGCGCTTCCAATGGAGTTGTGGTATATAAATAAATAATACCGGATCTAGGTTTTACTGGACATAGCAATAACAGATAGCTCAATAAATAAGAGTCAAGATTCGAGGTAGTAGGAGTTTGCAGGTTTAATACAGCATAAAGGACAGGAACAGGACAACCTGCACGGGAACAGGATGGCAGCGCTGCCGGGGGCAGGATCAGAATCGGCGTAACATTTAATAACAGTGCACAAATATATATACTAAAACAGTTACATTACAATGAATTACAGTAGGCGGAGCAGTGGGTGTGGTCAATAGCAGTCGCGAAAGATAAGGGTGAAAATGGGTGTAACAGGGGCGTATACATAGACATGTGATGTAAACGTAACAGAATATGTCATAAATGGGGCGGAAACATGGAGGGGGCTACCTAAGGAGCCGGGACCTCTAACCTAATGGTGCGCGCAAACTGACAATGACGTGTTACTAGGAGAAGCTGGGGGCTATGAACTCTGTGCTAGGAGTAGAGACTGAAGTCTGGAGAGTCAGGGCGACATGTACCTAAACAGTATCTAGTATCTGATGTTTAGAGAACATGTTGATAGAATCCAAAAGTTATCGGGGTAAAGGCTAACGGACTCTAAGACTGGAGCATGCATTATTCTACATGTAGTGCGTGATGAAGAATATTAAATGACCATTAAATGCAGTATTTCTCTTACATGGAGACGTAAAGGCTAGACAATGACGGAAACTATTGATGCGATTCAGTAGCTTAGGAATGCAGAGAAGGAGGGCTGGACTGATAACTAGAATCATAACATACTCTTGGCAGACTCAGAGGCAAAGCCAGGCTGAGCCGGGCACTGTGAGGCAGGAAGTAAGTGAAGGGTTGAGGATACAGGTGGGGGCTGTATCGCTCCTCAGCGAGGACTCAGAAGACAGGAGCTGAATCTGGTGTCCGGGCCCTTTTGAGGCCTAGAAACGGGGACTTTACAATGAAATAACGTGCACACTGAGAAACGTGGCAACGTAACTTTACATAGGCCTGATACTCGTAGCTTTCACGAGAACTGGAGACTGGCATACTAGTGATGGACACAACTGTAATTGCGTCTTTAATCAAACATGGGGATACATATGCATATTTAATCATGCACACATAACATAAGATGGAGGACACGTAGGGACACAGAACATGGCAAAATTTACTTTTCCACATTCCCTCCTTGTCACTACGTTTCCATCAGGAAACATCAATATTCATGATACCATCTATCATTTCATACAGTATCATTTGCTCGTCTCGAATTTTCTTGGAACGGGATTTAGGACGGGACTTGGGACTAGGAATACAAGATGTAGCACAAATGCCGCAAATCGCAGGGCCACATTGTAAACAGAGGCAGCAACTGAATATGATCGCTACTGCAATACCCAGAAATGACAATACTTTCCATCCCCAGGCGGAAATTATATTCCAGAACCAACCGGACCATGTCCAGGTGCCTGGATCTTGGTGTAACATATGGGCAATTTTATGGAGTCTGGTAATAGCTGAATAAACAGACGGTGCGTTATTAGGAATGAAAATGCAGCAACTAGATCCGATGACTCTACATGCCCCGCCCCTATTGGCCAGTATGACGTCAAGGACGAGACGATTCTGGAGCACGACAATTCTCATAAAGGATTGTTCTTCGGTTAAGTTACCTAGAGCAGAAGTAGTCTCAATCACTACTGCTTCAAGTGTTCTGGTTAATCTACGTATCAGTTTACTATTCACGACAGTACCTAAGTAGGGGAAGACACCTTTATTGATATCTATGTATTGTTCTAGAGCAGTTTCAGTATAATCGACAATCGGGAGATTTCTCTTGTGTCTAGTATGTACTAGGTGGGAATTCCTATGATAGTCAGGTGGGGCTAGGAAAACTGGTGGCAGTAGGAAGGCAATGTAACATGTACCATCCCAATCAAGGGGCAGACGAACATATGCGGTCTGACCACAAACAAAATAAGAATGACGTGAAGCTTTGAAAAGAGATTTCCCACTGTCACTATACTTGACAATAGTAGTACAATCACTATGGCCTACATGTACGGAACCATTATTTCGGACACATAATTCACCTTTGACTGGTAATACTGACATAGCAGGTAAGTCTGGAGTAGAATCAGACTGAACATTCAGGACCATAAAATTCGAAGAATAATTACCCAGATTATAAACTTCATTCTCTAGATTTAACCCTGTTCTGTGGGGAAGACCTTGCTTGTCTGGGAAACATGTACTGTTCAGAAAAGACATATCTGTTGAGGATGACGTTAACGTGGACCATGCTCCACACGAACCATTATGTGAAAATGGATAAGGAAAGAGTGGCAGAACTCCCTTCGGTGTCTGGAAAGGGGGGAGTCGACCACACACCCAACAATTTGTGGCATTGCTGGTCTGGTGTGAATAATGTAACATGCGGATAAAAGAATTATTACGCATAGCAAGACGATAAGAGAGTTCATGAGGAGGCAGATCACTAAACGTGTGCTCTACTGTAACATTAGCAGACTTATTTACATGAGAAACTGAAAAACACAAATAAAATGCATAACTGGTGCAGGAAATCATAATGCTAAAATATAGCAGAAAACATAAAATAATAGTGCAACTTCTAGAGTTCTCACTAACTCTCTCTCTGTGGGGGTCTATTATATACATGTCAGAAACCGGTCTAACCGTTTCACCTAGGGGAGGACTTAGACAATCAAACTGGCTGACTTATTTTACTAGACCTTAGTTTAAGCTTATACTCCTGTTGCGGAGTTTTCTCTAACAGGGAAGGGTTCGTAGCAATGTCTTTTGCGGGACAGTCCTTAAGAATAGTACTTTGGCAGTCTTTAAGATCCTCGGAAATGTTCTTTGAAACAGGCTTTAGTCCAAAAAATCTTTTCACATGTGACAGGTGGACCCAGCCCTTCCTGCCTTCCAGCTTGACGGCAGTACGGGTGGCCAGGAGGACCTGTCGGGGTTCCTTCCAGCGAGGCTCCAGCGGACTTGAACGATCAAAATTCCGGACAAGAACCATGGATCCGGGAACGATTTCATGCGGTGCCACCTCGGTATTGTCTGGAAATGCGGCAGCAACCTGTGAACGACAAGAGTTGAGGGCAGACATCAAGGAAGCTAGGTAATCTGTCAGCATATTACTTGAAACATCGGTAATACTTCGAGGTCTAGGTGTACCCCACATGTTAGGGGGGCGGCCGAATACGACCTCATAAGGGGACAGACCTTATCTGGAATGTGCGACCATGCGCATATAAAACAAGGCAACTGGCAGAGCTACCAGCCAGTCCACACCTTTCTCTTTACATACTTTTGCAATTCGGATTTTCAGGGTCTGATTATGTCTCTCTACGAGACCGGCTGCTTCTGGATGGCGTACACAATGGAACTTCCACTGGTACACTAACAACAGGGAAATATGTTTCATAAGCTCGGATGAGAATGGTTGGCCGTTATCAGAATATACGACTCTTGGGAGTCCGTAGCGGGGGAAGAATTCACGAACCAGCTGCTTGGCAGTGGTCGCGGCTGTGTAATCTGGGACTGGATATGCTTCTGTCCACCTGGACAAAGCGCATACAACTACGAGGACATACTTGAAACCTCGACATCGCTCCATCTGAATATAATCCATCTGGAGGACTTCAAAAGGGTGGTCAGGGGGCTGGAATCCACCTTGTTCCACCGGAACACTTTTACCTGGATTAAACTGACAACATATCATACAGGTACGGACTTTCTGCTTGGCTGCAGCTCGTAAATGCTTGTTGAACCAAATGTTCTGGATACTATCTAACATAGCTTTTTCTCCTAAATGTGCTGGACTATGTGCGGTATTGATAATGACTTGAACCATGGAGTCGGGGAGAAACCATGTGGCTTTACCCTTCGTTACCCATCCCTGATCTGTCTGGACCCCTCCTTGTTCGGACCATTTCTTGATTTCCTCGGGAGTAGCATGTAACTGGATATCTATGACATCTTGAGTGGGGTCCTTAACTGTCATACAGGTAGTCGGATCTGGAGTGTATGTCGGTGTCTTATTAACTGGAATGTCTGGCGTCTGTGCTGTAAGCTTGGCTGTGCGATCTGCTAGATCATTACCTTGAGAAATAGTGTCAGTAACTTTCGTATGTGCTTTGCATTTCATGATAGCAATAGATGTCGGTAAGTGTATGGCATCTAACAGAGCTTGAATAAGGAGACCATGCTGAATCTTGGTTCCATGAGAAGTCATGAAACCTCTCTCCTGCCAGAGCACTCCAAAGTCGTGTACGACTCCAAATGCGTAACGTGAATCTGTGTAAACATTAACTTTCAGGTTCTTGGCGTGTATGCAGGCTTGTGTCAGAGCAACTAGCTCTGCTGCTTGAGCAGACAGGGTGTCAATACGGTGTGTTTCAATAACTTCAGTGTCAGTAGTCACTGCATACGCGGCTACTAGTTCTCCTGTACTTGTTCTCATACATGAACCATCCACATAAAGTGTCAGGTCGGGATCTGGTAATGGAATATCTGTCAAGTCTTGTCTTGGCTTTGTCATAGTGTTAACTACTTCCACACAGTCGTGTGTGGCAGAATTTGAATTAACTGACGGTAACAGTGTGGCAGGATTTAGAACGTTGCAGCGTCTGATTTCTATGTGTGGCTGGAACAGTGTCAATTCATAACCTGTTAAACGTGCAATTGTCAAGTGCTGAGTGTGTGTTCGGTTTAAAAGAACTTCCACGGAGTGAGGAACTTGTACTGTCAAGGAGTGTCCTAATACTATGGAATCACTTTGTCTGATAGCTAGTGCTGTGGCTGCAACTGACTTGAGGCACGCAGGCAGAGCCTGGGCTACAGGATCTAATGTGCTCGAAAAATAAGCACAGGGCTTGTATTGTCCTGCTTGATCTTGTGTGAGAACAGATAATGCTGTACCTTCGCGTTCAGTGACGAAAAGTGTAAAAGGCTTACTGTAGTTCGGTGTAGCTAGAACAGGAGCTTGGCATAAGGCTTTCTTTAACTCATTAAAACTGAGTGTATGTTCAGATGTCCAAGGGAGGACAGTCGATACGGCTGCCTCCTGTGTCGTTAACTGTATCAGTGGTTTAGCTAGAAATGCATACTGAGGAATCCATTGTCTGCAGTAAGAAGTGAGGCCGATAAAAGCACGTACCTCCTTCTGGGTCTTGGGCTGAGGAAGACTCGCTATTAACTGGATACGGTCGGGTGTCAACTGCCTACCCCTCTTGGACAGTAAGTGGCCTAAGTAGATCACTTGCTGGACACAGAATTGAAGCTTAGAAGGGGACACCTTGTGCCCCATCTCGGCAAGGAAATACAAGACTGTAAGGGATGCTCGCTCGCAAGCACGTTCAGAACGGGCTGTGATCAGTAGGTCATCGACATACTGGAGCAGGGCAGTGTCAGTTGGCATGTGAATATTGTCTAGTTGTCTCTTAAGTGCTTGACTGTAAATACTAGGACTTTCTGTGAAACCTTGAGGAGCTCGTGTAAACATATAGCTCCTTCCATTTAAACAAAAACCGAAAAGGAACTGGCTGTCTGGATGAATGGGGACACTAAAAAATGCGTTCTTGAGGTCTATGACTGAAAAAAATGAGGCTTCAGAATCAATGGCTGTCAATAGGGAAGAGATATCTGGGACAACTGGGTACTGGGGAATAATACATTTGTTAAGCTCTCGGAGGTCAATCACTAATCGATATACAGGGGGTGCATTTGGATCAGTACGTTTCATGACTGGAATGATCGGAGAATTACATACATTGGAGTCAGTTTCTACAACTACTCCTTGAGCGATGAGCTCGTCAATAATTTTGGATAAGGCTGCTACAGCCTCAGGTGGCAATCTGTACTGTCTGATTCGTGGTAACACTACACCTGGCCTGAGAGTCACACGATGGGGTGTGATTTGCATGAAGCCAACATCAGTTGGACCTTGTGCCCATAGATGCTGCGGAACATTAGACAATCTCGGATCAAAATCTCGTAATACATAGTGACCCTTGAAGTCACGTAGGAACAATCGTATTCCCTCGGGGGAGCAGCAAATAACTGCACCTAATTCTTTCAGTGTCTTAATGCCTAACAGATTTTCTGGACATGACTTCGTAAGTAACAGATCAGTAGTGCGGGACAATGGACCTACTTCTAGAGTAACTGGCTTAGATATCTCGTTTACAATAGGCTTTCCTGAAAATCCAAGGGAAACATTTCTAGAGCCTGAGAGCGGAGCCCCTGGAACTTCGGCGTGACTGATGGTGGTCCTACTTGCCCCTGTATCAATCAAAAACTTTCTATCTTTCCCTAATACTTGACTATGAACATAGGGACCCTCTTGATCTACAGGTATCTCGATGAGAGGCAAGCCTACCTCCCTCTCTAGGCTGTTTCATGAATATGGCTGATACTCTGGATACTCGGACTGTGCATACTGGTACATCTGCTGTGTAACATGCTGTGTTGCAGCAATAGGCTGCGGTGCTGGAACTGTCTGTTGTGCATTCTGTGGCTGAGAAGTCTGTGAAACTTGTTCTTGTCTAGGCGGACGTGGTCTTTCTTTAGTCTTACCAGTAGCTATATTGTGTTTCAGAACTGCACACTCGTTTATAAAATGACCTGGCTGTTTACAATAATTGCAGGTCCCTTTAACGGGAACTGCAGGATGACTGGCTTGATTCGTACCCCTCTTCTGACTGTCTTGAGGAACAGATTGTGCAACTAGTACTTTCATTTTCGTGTCTTTCATACGTTTTCTTTCATGATCTTGCTCTTCTCTGATTCTATTCTGGTGGTACTGGAGCATCTGTAACATCTGGCACGGAGTATTAGCTTGCCAGGTACTTTCGACTTTCAAAACTCGATTCTTAACTTGTGGACTTGAATTCTCGACTAATTTAGTAACAAAAAGATGAGGGTATGACTCGCTACTTGTCTTGAGGCCACTGTTGATACTAAAGCATTTCTCGAATCTAGAATAAAAATCACTAGTGTCTTCGTCTTGTTTCTGTTTACAGGCTGAGATTGCATCCCAGTCTTCCTTTTTAGTGGCTAATAATCTTGGCAAAACTTGTATTAACAGTTCTGGTAATTCTTTACATTTCTCTCCTAGACCGGTACCTGGTACTCGTATCTTGTCTTCGGCTTCTAGAACTGCCCAATCGATCTTTTTCTCTCCCACCTCCCAATCTTTTTCCTTGAGTTTCTCGTATACCCCTGCGGGCAACAGGACTTTTAACATTTTAATTATATCTGGATACGTGTATTCTCCCATACGGAGCATGTCTTTTAATTCTCGGTGGAACCCTGCTGGATCTTTGTCATGACAGGGAATTAATTTCTTCATCTCTAAGAGTTCTATCTTTGTAATCGGGGTGTAAACAAACACTCGTTGCATTTCACCATCTGTTGTCCTGACTGGGTGTACTTCTCGTAACGGGTTCTGTCTATCTATGTAAAAGGGTTTACTTTCTGGGGGTGAGACATGAACAAAATGCGGGTTCAAAAACATACTATATTTGTGGCGCTGTTCTAGAATGACACTAATTAAATCGGTACCTAAACCTTTCCATCTATACTGGAGTAACTCGTTCAGGACATCGTGTAACGGACCTGGATCAGAATGTTGACCCTCATACAGAGTAATGAGGTGCTGGATCATATACATACCCACCAGTCGTTGCTCGGCTGGGGGCAATTTCAGAAACATTTGTGCCACTATTTCGTCTGGAAAAGTGGTAGAATCAGTAATCCATCGGACTGCTGATCGGGCTAGTTCTTGTTCATGCATAGTACTTAACTCACTGTAACCGATTCGTGATTTCAGAATGTGATCGGTAGCTTGAAATACCTGTTCCAGAGAACCTTGTTCTGGTGCTGGATGATGTAAAACTGACTTGTGTTCTAGGCGCAAATGGCGATCTGGAAATCTAGATTTTCCTACATACGCTATTCTAGTGGGATTCTCGTCGTCTACCTCTTCAGTAGAGTCATTTTCTTTCTCGCTTACTTGTGCTGCTTTACGTTGTTCGTGTAACTTTAGTATTTCCTTACGAATTTTCTTGTACATACTCTCTATACTACTGATAGTCTTGTGTTTACCCTCGGCTATATTATCACTCCACCTTGTCAGGATTTTCATTTCGGCCGGATCTTTAGTTGGGTAATCTTGTTCTCTTATTAGACAATTAATCAGAAACTTTAATAACATTAGCTGGATCTCAGCTTTCCTTTGAGACATGGCTTCGCCAATACTTTCTGGATCCTCCCCTGTACGGATGAAACGATATATTCTGTCTAGATCTCCTTTCATATCTGGTAGGGTGTCCAAATACCCGGTCACCCGTCTTACACGGATGGAATATATTACTGTACTATCATCACCTGCAACTGGATCATAGCGGCATTCAGTGAGAGCTCGTCGGATATCTGCAACGGACTTATATTTGGGCGTACGCTGTAACGCACATTCATGTAACTCGGCCAACGTTCTACGTTGGTGTGGTGGCGGGGTACCAGGAGGACCTCCTCCGGCGGCCCCTAAACCGGAATCGTCGACTGATACTCTTCGTACTAGCGTGGCGGGAAATTGTAATGTAGGCTGGACCGGGGGTACCGTAGCAGGTACTGCAAGAGGTGCCCCGGTGTCTGGGGGAGCAGGAATTGCCTGATTTACAGGGACTGGCGGAACAGGATTTGCATATTCCGGGACTGTGTCGTCCAAATAGGACGAGATGAAAATATCAGCTGCGGTCGGTTTGTGACGTAGCTTAGTCGGAACTAGTGGTGGCGGAAAATTACTGGATGCCTCCGGGGTCGCTTTTGGCAAACCCTCGGCAAGAAGAGGATACATACCCTTGATGAGGGCATTCCTCTGTCTGTCTGACTGTTCTGTTTTAACTCGTTCACCTATCTCGATTAGTTCCCTTTCTTGGGCTCGTTCTAAGGATTCTCTACTTAGTTCTGACTTTCTGATTTCTTTTTCGGTTCTTTTATGAGATTCTTTGCGCCATAACTCGATGGCATCTTTCTGTGACTGTCTGGCTTTCTTTTTCCATAATGCTTCTTCTACTCTCATGATGCACTCGGCATCCCACGTACCTGATACGGGCCATCTATACTTTTCCTCTAACTCTCTGGTATACTCTACCCATAAGTCTAGATATAATATGGCACTTATGCCATGCTTTTGATACATAAAATGACCTGGACTATCCCTAGGCGGGACAGGAACTGCTGCTTCTAGCAGACCTTTTCTGGTTTTTAACTGACGTAATTTCGAGAATAAAGGCATGACTGAACTGTAATCTAGACACAATACAATACACAATGAACACGATAACTACACCACTTTCATACCACGACATTAAAATACATGAAGAACATTTAAAATAACAGTTCGAACAGAATACTACCTGGAATACTGAAAACAGAATACATGAATTTTCTCGAGAACAGAACTGACTAGAACAGAAACTAGATGCACTGCTGAAACAGTACGAAACTTACCGGTCCATAAAGAGACACGTCAGGACCCGCATCCACCGAAGTGGACACTTCGTTTTGGGTCTGTGTACCACCAACCCACGGACCAGAGTCAATTAAATTGACCCTGTCTAGATACTACCCCAGCAATGGTACTCACCGGGCAGCAAGAACGGAAGGCCTCGGACTGGACTGGACTGCTACGACGACGGACGGACGAACTTCGGACTTCTGTTACGGGTGGGCCTCCGGATACCTCGGACCTTGGACTCTCGGCTTGGGCTCTGGTCGGGACTCGCCGCGTTCCTCCACCGCCTCGTCTGGATGCTGGACCGCCACCTCCGTCTCCTCCGTGGGCCTGAGGGATACTTGAAGCAGAAATATCTGCACGTGCACGGTATGGTTCCGTCACGGCTGCAGAGGGTCAGGGGGCCGGCGTGGCTTCACCGGCGCGTGGGGAAAGGGCAAGTCCCTGTTCGGGCGCCATTATGTGGTATATAAATAAATAATACCGGATCTAGGTTTTACTGGACATAGCAATAACAGATAGCTCAATAAATAAGAGTCAAGATTCGAGGTAGTAGGAGTTTGCAGGTTTAATACAGCATAAAGGACAGGAACAGGACAACCTGCACGGGAACAGGATGGCAGCGCTGCCGGGGGCAGGATCAGAATCGGCGTAACATTTAATAACAGTGCACAAATATATATACTAAAACAGTTACATTACAATGAATTACAGTAGGCGGAGCAGTGGGTGTGGTCAATAGCAGTCGCGAAAGATAAGGGTGAAAATGGGTGTAACAGGGGCGTATACATAGACATGTGATGTAAACGTAACAGAATATGTCATAAATGGGGCGGAAACATGGAGGGGGCTACCTAAGGAGCCGGGACCTCTAACCTAATGGTGCGCGCAAACTGACAATGACGTGTTACTAGGAGAAGCTGGGGGCTATGAACTCTGTGCTAGGAGTAGAGACTGAAGTCTGGAGAGTCAGGGCGACATGTACCTAAACAGTATCTAGTATCTGATGTTTAGAGAACATGTTGATAGAATCCAAAAGTTATCGGGGTAAAGGCTAACGGACTCTAAGACTGGAGCATGCATTATTCTACATGTAGTGCGTGATGAAGAATATTAAATGACCATTAAATGCAGTATTTCTCTTACATGGAGACGTAAAGGCTAGACAATGACGGAAACTATTGATGCGATTCAGTAGCTTAGGAATGCAGAGAAGGAGGGCTGGACTGATAACTAGAATCATAACATACTCTTGGCAGACTCAGAGGCAAAGCCAGGCTGAGCCGGGCACTGTGAGGCAGGAAGTAAGTGAAGGGTTGAGGATACAGGTGGGGGCTGTATCGCTCCTCAGCGAGGACTCAGAAGACAGGAGCTGAATCTGGTGTCCGGGCCCTTTTGAGGCCTAGAAACGGGGACTTTACAATGAAATAACGTGCACACTGAGAAACGTGGCAACGTAACTTTACATAGGCCTGATACTCGTAGCTTTCACGAGAACTGGAGACTGGCATACTAGTGATGGACACAACTGTAATTGCGTCTTTAATCAAACATGGGGATACATATGCATATTTAATCATGCACACATAACATAAGATGGAGGACACGTAGGGACACAGAACATGGCAAAATTTACTTTTCCACAGAGTACTGATCCATTACTGGGAATTTTACTAAGTCCCTGGCGGGACCTTAAACTCCTGTATAGAAGTGCCCAGGCACTTCCAACGTGCACTGATGATATCATTTCTGTTGTCTTATCCCCTGTGAGCTTCCCTTTGTTTTGTTGCCCCCGGACTGATGAGACGATCAAACACATTATCATTGCCTGTCCACTATACAAATCCCCGAGATTCAAATGGCTAGCCTCTGTCTGCAGGTTGATGGGAACTCAAAGCCATCAAGAAGCATTACTCATTTTAAAATCTGACTCAAGGCCACAAGTTGCATTATTTGCAAGGTATTTATGATTGTTGTTTTGGTTCTTGTGTTATATACAATATAGAAAACCTCCTCTGTGGAATCTCTTTTGTGGTGTATCCATTGTGTTGCTGTGGGAGCGTGTTGCACAAATGCTTTAAATATTTCCTCTTATGATGAACCTGCCTGCTCTGCGTCAAGCTACTAGAGGGTGAGAACACGTTATCTTTGGTGTGTGACTGACTTCCCCTGACTATAATAGTGTGCTCTGCCTGGCTTAGGTACATACCCCCCCCAACCAAAAACCCAATTTCTAACGTTGTTGATCAGCGGTGAGGATAGAACGTGTGTTTGCGTGATACCACAGAAACTCATTATTGCACTACAAATCTGCACTCAGTCCATAATGTGTTTTGTTTTCTCCTGTTCTCTCACTTTGGTAGTTTTTATTGTTTTCTACTACTTCATCTTGTTATGCGTGGGACTCTTGTTGTTTATATCAATTATTAAGTACCTTGCCAAAATGGAGTTAACCTTTGATCCTGACGACTTGTTGTTTTACAATTTGGAGGAGTTGAAGGAGTTCGGCAGGGGAAAGGAGTTAGCTGTGAGTGGGGCATCCACCCATTGGGACCTTCAGATAGCCCTTCATAAGTTTGGGAGGGTGCACTGGGAAACAACCTTAAAAGAGGACCAGGAGGGTGATAATTCTGGGGAGGACCCCTTTGGAATTCTTAAAGGATCCTAAGCCTTGGACTCTCCTAGAGGATTCAGAGCCAGAATCCCTAGAGGTCAGTAGCCTCGAGGAGTTTGAGGAGGATGGAGAAAATAACTGGTCAGGGACATCAGAAGAGAGAGAGGACCTCATGGATGGGGAGACCCTTGCTGGGTCAAGTGCCAGGAGCAGTGTCACGACCTGCCCCTGTCTTGTGAGGAGCTCAAGGATAGACAGGCACCAGGAGGGGAATTTAGTCTGCACCTAGAGACCATCCACTGTGGGGGACCTCACAGTGTCAGGAGAACTTGGGGGGGATGACTGATACCAGCATCAAACCAGTTCTGGTTTCTGGCAGTACCACTGCACAGAGGAGAGTGCAGAAGCCCTGATGGAGGGGCTGGGGGAGGAAGAACTTGACCCTAACCCCGGTTCAGCCTAAGGGTGCATACCATGGGTTGGAGGACCAGTTGCAGGATAGAACCCCTGAACTGTTCTGAACTCTGAACTGAACTGAATCTGAACTGGCGGAACATTGTGAAAGACGGCTGCCACAAGCACCCTGACAGTTCTAGTTTCGGGGGGGGGGGGGGGTTACCACTCCAAAAAGGAACGTTCTGAACCCCAGAAGGAGCGGCCGAGGAAAGAAGCACTCTCCCCTGACTCCTATTCAGTCTAAGGGTACCCCTACTGAACTTTTGGAAGGTGGAGTGGAGAAAAGATATGATGCACCTGGGGTTACCAACCTCCACTCTGAGAAACCACAGAGAACATAGACCGCTGGAAGGTCTGGGCCTGATTCAGGATGCTGACACCTGTCAATTGCCTCTGTTGGTTGCTGTCTTGCAAACAGTGTTTTCCTTAGGTTGAGGATAGAAGTCACACCCAGGGTTTGGAGTGGGCCACGTCGCTTTGTTGGCCATGATGGTGCTATCTGCCTACTGGGATGCATCTGTGAACAACTTAAACTTCGGTGCCTCACAGATGGGGTCCACAGGAGAGGAGAAGGATTCCCCATGTTTGAGCTTAGTGGGCCCTAAGAGTATAGACAGAGGGATCTAACTGGGTTGAGAGAGGCTTAGAATCAGCAAATGCCTCAGCGGGCCAAGGTCCATGTTCTATCACCCCCAACAAGGAAGCCCTTCAAGGTATTGAATTAGTCTACCCTGGCTTTCGGCTGGAAGAGGGTTGTGTTGGACCAGGCCCTTTTTGCAGGGTTATTCCCAAAGTTCTTGCATTCCTCCGCCTACTTTTCTGACCTTTTTTGTTGGCTTTAGGACTCAAGGTACTTTACCACTGCTAATCAGTGCTAAAGTGCACGTGTGCTCTCTTCTTAACAATGTATGATTGGTTTACACCTGTTTAGCATATTTGATTTACCTGTAAGTCCCTTGTAAAGTGGTATCCCATATACCCAGGGCCTGGTAAATTAAATACTACTAGTTGGCCTGCAGTACTGCTTGTGCCACCCACAGAAGTAGCCTTTCAACCCTGTCTTAGACCTACCACTGCAGGGCCTTTGTGCTCAGTTTACTGCCACTTTGACTTGACATTTAAAACTACTTGTCAAGCCTTACACCCCCCTTTATTACACATAGGTAACCCCTAAGGTAGGCCCTAGGTAGCCCTATGGGGTGGGTGCTGTTTAAGTAAAAGGTAGGACATGTGCCTTAATGTTTGGCATGCCCTGGTAGTGACAAACAGCCAATTTCATGTTTCACTGTTGTGAGGCCTACTCCTCTCATAGGCTAGCATTGGGAATTTTAAAGTGGTAATTCCTGATCTGAAAGGAGTAGCGATGGCATTTTTATGTATCTATTTTTAAAGTTTTTATAGCGCGAACCTGACCCAAGGTTAGGGTAACAGAGCACTTTACAAAGTGAGCAGGGAATGAAATGCATAATTATTACCAACGAAACAGACAAAAACAAGCAAATGAGTAACAGAAAAACATAATAAAGTTCGGGGATACAGGCAGCGTAGAGAACAGCTCTGCGATGGGGAGTCAAATCGAACTTGATCAAGTCTTATCTTCGAGATATCAAATGAAGAAGAAAATAGATGAGTTAGAAGTTGAAGCTGGCGTGGTGATTATGCGGATTTTAAGGGAGGAATTTGCTCATCGTGAATGATTTTGCTTCCTTTTTGAAGAGGGGCGTTGAGTTGAGTTTTTTGATGAATGGCGGAAGCGAGTTCCAAATTCTTGGCACTGCTCCCGAAAATACTCTGTTTGAGGTTCTAGTCTTGTTGAACCTTGCGGGTTTCAGGAGTACTTTATCTGTGCTCCTTGAATGTCTGATTTCTCCAGATAATGTACGTTTTTGCGCTAGGAACTGCGGGGTGTTGTGGTGCAACGCCTTGTGAGTAATGCAAACAATCTTTAAGTGAATACGAGCTTCATAGGGTAGCCAGTTGAGTGCCTTCAGGTGTGGCGATATGTGCTCAAATTTCCTTGATCCTGTAATGAGTCTTGAAGCGGCGTTGAGACAGGCTTTTAGATGTGCAGTAGAGATTTTGGAAAGCCCTGAGAGGGTGGAGCAACCGTACTCCAGCCTTGAGATGACTAAGGCCTGAACTGCAGTTTTGAGGTCAGGGATCTCGATAAATGACTTCATAGTAGGTTAGGTGAAGATAGAGAAAGGATCTTGTCGGTCATGAATGATTGTGTTCTATTTTCCAGAAAGGATTTGAACCATAGAAGGAATGTGCCAGAGAAGGCTAGTCTTCTTAGAAGTTTGTCGTGGTTGACCGTATCGAAGGCAGATGAGAGATCGAGCAAGACTAGCAGGCATGTTTCATTGCAGTCAAGTGCTGAGAGGGCGTTGTCTACTATATGTAGGATGGCTGTTTCAGTGCTATGGCCAGGTCTAAAGCCCGATTGGTGGATGTTCAATAAATTAAAGTTTGTGATGTGTAATTTCAGTTGTTGTGGAACACATTTTTCCAAGACCTTTGCTAGCATGAGAATATTGGTTATTGGTCGGAAGTTGTTGGGGTCGGCGTTGCTAGCTGTCGTTTTTTTTAGGATAGGAGTGACTACCAGATTTTAGCCAGTCCGGGATGTGACCTTGTGATAGCGAGGCATTAATGATCTTGGTCCAGAGAGGGGATATGATATGATAGATGTGGGGTAGGCACTTTGCTGGGACAGGGTTGTTGAAGTGGTTGTTGAGTTTAGTAGTTGCTAGAATTTTGGTGATATCATTGAAACCATAACATTTGAAGTTGGACCAGTGAGAGTTATTTTCGGGTAGAGATTGCTTCTGTAGTACCAGATTAGTAGCTTGACTGATCGTTGGGGTGGCTAAATTGACTGCAGCCATATTGAGTTCAAGTTGGAGGGAATTTGTTTTTGCTGTGAAGCATGTGGAAAATTCGTCACTACTTAGCTGTGAGGTTGATATTAAGAGTGAAGATTTGGCCAATTTGTTTGATTGTTGATTCAGAATTTCGAAGAGTTGTTTTGAATAGTAGGGGACAAATCCTAGTTACTGGTGTAGTTCAATTTTACATTACAATTTAAGAAATATGAGTAAGTGGGCATGTCTCTGTGCTTATGACTCTTGGTGCTTTGCAGCCTGACTCCAATAAACGCCTGCTCTGGGTAATAGCTACACTTTGTGCATACTTTCTAGACAGCCACCACACAAGTAGGGCCCAGGTGTGACCGGGGATACATCTGCATTCATCTGCATACTGATAGTATTCCTGGGTTGGGAGAGAGAAAGGTGGATTACACTTCACATTTGTGTAGGTTGTGTCCTGCCCTTACACACAGGGGTGATCTCCCCCTACCGATTGTCTGGAGCCAGGGTGCTTGTTTCCGGTCCAGGGAGTGCCTGGCCTGGCAGTTCGGACTGAACTGTTCCCACGAGCAGCAGGGGCAAGACTGATTTGCCTATAGCTAGGTCCAAACTGGGGTGGGGTGGTGAGCAAAAAGAACTATGGATTAAAGGCACTGCGCGCAAATATTGTCATTGTTCATCATTCCTTCCATCCGTTGCTCTTTGTCACTTTTGTTAATTTATGTTGTTATGGGCTCTCAGCCATCGAATCGAAGTTATCTACTACAGTCGTTGTTGAGTGATTTACTACTTCCTGATGATTGAAATCAAGATTTTCACTGCCCTGTTCAAAAGTTTCAGAGTTTTCATTAATTTCAGAGGCACCTGATGATATTTGAAACATAATGTTTGTCATCTCTTATGATTCTTGTGTAGATTGACATTGTGAATAATCATTTGTTTAAACAGTATGGCTTGGAAATGGAACAGATCACTGAGGTATCTGAAGATGTTTCTCAAGATCTTCACAGTGTTCCTGTACTGTAGTCGTAGGCTCATATGAACATGTTAACATGTCAGACATGTTTTATCCAGCAGAGACTCTTTTGGCTCTATTTGTGTATATTTCACTGCTTTCCATTTTTAATAATTTCTGTCTTTGTTTTGTAAAGATATTTCAACATTTACATCCCCTGTTCCAGAGGAGGAATGGAAAAATATAATGTTAAAACAATTAAAACGTTAAAGTATATAATTTCTGAATGTTGGGACTGCATGAGACAATGTCTAATATGAAACACTTACTTGGAAAGGATCACACTTACATGTTACATACTGTGCAATACATTTTTAAATTATAATTTTAAGGAGCAGGCCTAAAATCTCAAACGGTATAAAAACACATTGCCATCATTTGTGTTAGAAGCTCTGCACAGCTCATAATTGGTGCAGCAATTACAAATTGTAATTTCAAAAGATATATAAAATAACACTTACCTCGAAATGCATCATTCATTCCTGTCTCCATCCATTCAAGGCCCGCAATTGATGCTTCATCAATCACATCCTGCGTCAGTTCTTCCCATGACCTCATTTCTAGCTCTGGTGGTGACCCCCGTTATGTTATATGTTATATTAGAATTGACTTGTAGAGTGCACGTTCACCAAAGGTCTCTTGGTGCTATAGTGAAAACTCTAATCAGGGGAGTTTATAATCCGCTCCAATTAAAACTCAAACGCCTGTTTAAACAGCCAAGACTTTCGATGTTTTAAGAGTGATAGAATATCCGCTGCTTGACGAATTGTTCAAGGCAGAGAATTCAAAATAGTGGGGGCAAAAACCGCAAAACTCATGCCTCCTGATCTTCTTTTCTGATATTTGGGAATTACTAATACGTTAGGGTGAGTGTATCATAAATTGTGAAGAGGAGCATACTTTTTAATATTACCTGCAACAGATTTCGGTGCTAAATTGTTTACATTATTAAAAACTATACAGTAAAGTTTATCCTTTGTTTCATTAGAAGCCATTGCATTTTTTTAGCTATGTTGTAGCATGAGTATTTCTTGGGAAACTCTAAATCAGCCTAGCCAACACATTCTGTATCACTTGAAGTTTATGTAGCACGGTGATTGACAGGCCAGCAAAAATCATGTTAGCATACTCCAACCTGAATAGAACAGTTGCTATTATTATTGCTTTACTTACTTCAAAAGTCACTAAGAGGGCTATTTTGTACATCGTTTTAATTGAAAGGTGAGTTGGACACCAGAGAGCTCACTTGAGTAAGCATTGATAGTTTATCATGAATCATGAGCCCAGACTCTTAATCGCCGATGAGGGAGGTGGTAACTAACCTAGATCAGTAGGCCAATAGTGTTGATTCCAAACCATAATCTTCTCTTTTTAACAAGACTACCTCTGCCTTGATGACGTTTAACTTAAGTTGGTTAAGCTTCATCCAACCAGAAATATATCTCATGGCGCCCTGAAAATATGCATACGCTTAAGGTGTACCATCCAGGTGAAACACTGAGTGTCATTCGCATATTTATAAACATTGCAGCCTTTGTTTACAAACTCAACAATTTGAGGCTGTATATAAAGATTGAATAAGTAGGGAGACAGTGAGGATCCTTGAGGATGACCCACATTCTAAACTTTATGCCTGAGATCTAAAAGACTCTAGCTATACTGATTGAGTGCGGCCCCAAATAAATAATTCAACCCATAGGAGTGCACTGTCTTGTATCTCCGCATCCGTCTCTCGATCGATCAGTATCCTATGATCGACCATGTCAAAGGCTGTGAATAGATCAATCAGTACCAGTGCTGCATCTTTCCCACCATCGTCTTTTCATCTTAGATAATCTATCACAGACAGTAAAAGCTATTCAGTGTTGTGCAACTAATAAAGTCCCGCTTGAGCAGAGTGCAGAAACTCTGTATCCTGTTGGTGCCTACACAGTTTTCACCACCCCCTTTTGTACCGCTTTTGACCGCCATAAGTGTGGCAGGGTATGCTCAGACGTGAGTCCCTTGCTCACTTTGCCACTGGATTCAAGCAAGCCGGGCTGAAGACGGCTGGAATGCCAGAAACCGGTCCTCGGAAGCTTGTTTCCGGTCCAGGGAAGGCATGGCTTGGCAGTTCGGGCTGGACTGTTCCCATGAGGCACAGGGTCAGACTGATTTGCATATAGCCATGTCTGAACTGGGGTGGCAGAGTGGGCTAAAGAACGGTGATGGATCAAACCCAGATCTTTTGACTGGGTGTGAGTGTTTGATTGGTTCAGATGCTCCGTCCATCACCACCCCCTTTTGTACCACATACACAGTTTTTGAGGCAGCATGGGCCTCAAGTAGTTTACCCGAAAAGGGGAGCAGAGATATAGATCTGTAGTTTTTTAACCACGTAGGATCCAATCCCTGCTTTTTAAATAATGGAATCACTTCCACTTGTTTGCAGGTACATGACACTACCCCTTTTCTGAGTGATAAATTAAGAAGATCTAATAAAGGTGGAAAGATATGACTTTTAACTTTTTTTAACACATCCGGAGGACATGGACCCTAAGAGGAACCGGTTTTTACTTTTGCTTTTAAAATGCTTAGGGGCTGATTAAAGTCCGCCCTCCATCCTCGCGGTGCTGAGACTGGCCGGCATACGTGCGGAGGTCCCGCACCGCTAATTCAATCAACCAATCAATCAATCAGAGTACTTGTAAAGCGTGCTGCTTACCCGGGAGGGTCTCAAGGCGCTGAGGGGAGGGGGGTGCTGCTACTGTTCGAAGAGCCAGGTCTTCAGAAATCTTCTGAAGGCGAGTAGGTCTTTGGTCTGCTGTATGTGGATAGGGAGGGTGTTCCAGGTCTTGGCGGCGAGGTAGGAGAAGGATCTGCCGCCGGCGGTCGTACGTTGGATGCGGGGGACAGAGGCGAGGGCAAGGCTGGCGGAGCGGAGCTGGTGGGTGGGGGGTGTGGAAGCTGAGTCTGCTGTTCAGGTAGGCTGGTCCGGCGTTGTGGAGTGCTTTGTGTGCGTGGGTGAGGAGCTTGAAGGTGATCCTCTTGTTGACAGGGAGCCAGTGTAGTTCTCTCAGGAGGAGGGTGATGTGGCTGCGGCGGGGGACGTTGACGATCAGTCGGGCGGAGGCGTTTTGGATGCGTTGTAGTCGTCGTAGGGCATTGCCGTAGTTCAGTCTGCTGCTGACGAGGGCCTGTGTCACCGTTCTTCTTGTTTCTGTCGGGATCCTGCGGAGCATGCGGAGGGTGTTGTAGCAGGAGAAGGAAACGGCGTTGACCTGTTTAGACACAGAGAGGGAGGAGTCGAGGATGAATCCTAGGTTGCGTGCATGGTCGGTGGGTGTTGGTGCTGTTCCCGTTGTGGTCAGCCACCAGGAGTCGTCCCAGGCTGAGGGGGTGGGTCCGAGGATGAGGACCTCTGTCTTGTCCGAGTTCAGCTTCAGACGGCTGCTCCTCATCCAGTCGGCGGCGGCCTTCATTCCCTTGGGGAGGTTGGTTTTGGCGGTGTGTGGGTCCTTGGTGAGGGAGAGGATGAGCTGGGTGTCGTTGGCGTAGGAGATGATGTTGAGGTCGTGATGGCGGGCCACTTGTGCGAGGGGGGCCATGTAGACGTTGAACAGTGTTGGTCTGAAGGATGAGCCCTGTGGGACGCCGCAGATGATGTTGGTGGCTTGGGATCGGAAGGGTGGGAGGCGGACTCTCTGGGTTCTGCCTGAGAGGAAGGACGTGGTCCAGTCTAAGGCCTTCTCTTGGATTCCGGCTTCTAGGAGGCGTGTCTTTAGAGTGTGATGGCAAACCGTGTCGAAGACTGCTGACAGGTCCAGGAGGATGAGGGCTGATGTTTCGCCGTTGCCTAGTTGGCGCCTAATGTCGTCTATGGCGGTGATGAGGGCTGTCTCAGTGCTGTGGTTGCGTCTGAATCCGGGCTGGGACGGGTCCAAGATGTTGTTGTCTTCCAGATGGCGGGCAAATTGCATGTTCACGATTCTCTCGATGACCTTTGCCGGGAACGGGAGCAGGGAGATGGGCCGGAAGTTCTTGAGGTCCTTGGGGTCCGCTTTGGGCTTCTTGAGGGGGGCGTTGATTTTGGCGTGCTTCCAGTTTTCCGGAAAGGTCGCTGTCTCACAGGAGATGTTGATGACCTTCCGTAGTTGGGGTACGATGGTTGCATCTGCTTTGTTGAATATGTGGTGTGGGCATGGGTCTGACGGAGAACCTGAGCGGATGGAGTTCATGACCTTGCGTGTCTCGTCGTTGTTGACGTTGGACCCGGAGGTCAGGCGCTGGTGGTGTTCCCACCAGCGTGGTGGGAAGATGATGAGTAGTGAGTCGCACAGTTCTTGTGAGGGCAGGATGTCGTTGGCGTTGGCGCTGGGGTTGGAGAGTTCCTTTACGATGCTGAAGAGCTCTTTGCTGTCGTGTGTGTTGTTGTGCAAGCGTTTTTTGAAGGAGGATCTCTTGGCTAATCGGATGAGGTAGTGATGTCTGCGGGTGGTGTCCTTGTGGGCTGCGTGGTTGTCCGGTGTGCGTTCATGGAGCCATCTCTTCTCCAGTTTCCGGCATGCGCGTTTGGAGGTCTAGAGCTCGTCGGTGAACCAGGTGGCTCTCTTGCTGGCGTGGCTGTTGGAGGGTTTCTTGAGCGGGCGAGGGTGTTGGCGCAGTCGTCGATCCACTGTATGGTGTTGCGCGCTGCGGCGTTTGGGTTGGTGGGGTCGGTGGGTGGGTTCTAGGCGAGGGTGGTGTTCAGCTGGTCGTCAGTGACTTTGCTCCAGCAACGGCGAGGTAACTGTTGGGTGCGGTGGTGCGTGGTTTCTTGAAGGTGAAATGGATGCAGCGGTGGTCGGTCCAGTGGAGTTCGGTGGTGTGGTCGAAGGTGATGTGTGAGCCTGTGGAGAAGACGGGGTCCAGCGTGTGGCTGGCGGCGTGGGTGGGTGCGGTGACGAGTTGTCAGAGGCCGAGGTTAGCGAGGTTGTCGATCAGGGTGGCGTAGTTGGCGTTGTTGTTGTTCTCGAGGTGGAAGTTCAGGTCCCTGAGGATGATGTAGTCTGTGGAGGCCAGTGTGTGGGTGCTGGCGAGGTCGGCAATGGAGTCACTGAACTGAGCCCGGGGTCCGGGGAGGGAGGGAGGAGCAGCTGGGAGGCGGGAGCGGGGCGGCGAATGGGTGACGAGTGGGGCGGGGCCGCCGGGGAGCAGCGGCGGGAACGGGCAGGGGTTTACAGAAAGAAAAGGGGGAGGGGGAGGGGGAGACGCAGCGGGAGAAGGGGGAAAAAAGGCGAAGGGAGAAGAGGAGAAAAAACCTGCATTGGAAATGCAATAGGTCTCGGATTTATTTGAGTTAGAGCTAATGGCATTGTAAATGGCAATGTCTTTTAGCCATGTGTTATAGAGTGTATGCATGTGATGTGTAGTGGAATTATGTGGGTTGGATTGGAATTGTTAGTTGTGGAATTGTGTGGCGTGAAATTGTGTGGTGTGGAGTGTATTTGTGTAGTGAAATGATGTGGCATGAGAGACAGACACCCACATGGAAACATACACACAGAGACGCACAGACAGTCACGCACACATAGAGGCTGACACACGTATAGAGACACACACACAGACAGAGACACGCATAGAAACAAAGATGCACACACAGAGAAGAGACGTACTCACATTGACAAATGCACATATAGATACGCACACACAGAGATAGAGACACACACACACAGAAAAATACACGCAGATAGAGACACGCACACCTAGACAGAGATGTGCACCGAGAGACAGAAACACAATGCCTTTTATTCATTTGCTTCGGTGTGTAGACAAGCTCTTTGTACTTATAGTCCATGCTTATGAGAAGCGAGGATGGCAGTCTCTTTTACTGCCAGCCTTGCTCATTGTAAGCAAGGACTTTACGTTCAAAGTTCGTGCTTATGCGCCGATTGCAGGTTTTTAAAAAAATGAATAAAAGGCCTTGTCATTTACAATGCCAATAGCTCAAACTTGGTACTCCATGCATCAATATACAGTACTTCTACAAATTGCAAACAACATACATCTACTCCACTACAAGCGTAAAACATAAGTCCAAAACAATATAATTTACAAAGCAAATAGCTCGAACTTTCACAAATGCAAGACAGATTGGATTCCAAATGCTTGTTTTTAAGTAGTAGTTGGGGGAAGCAACACAGGAGAGCGGAAGCAACATGGGAGGCCTGGAGCAACACTGGGGCACATGGAGTGAAGGAGAAGAAATGGGCAAGAGACTAATGTAGAGCGGGCGGGAGAGAAGCATACCGGCAAGAAGCCAACAGGGAAGTACAGGGGTGAGGAGGAAATTCAAAGGGCAACAGAGAAGGACAAGGGGAAGCAACACGGAGGCCAAAGTTGGGATGGAGGAGCAACAAGCAAGACAGCAACATGGCGTGGGGGGGAGAAGCACACAGGCGAGAAAGCAACAGAGGGACGTACAGGAGGGCAACCAGAAGCAGTGGCCTTTCCTTTTCCAAACTGAGTGTAGTCTCATTATTGGTACCTGGAGGTGGCTGGCCGGGTAAGAGTACCACCACTATCAACTCTGTATAGTCCGTCTCTGATCTCCCGAACTAAAGTTTCTTACATCTGCCCTAAAGTGCAAGGCTGGCAACATGCTGGGGCTAGGAGCTCTGCGCAACTGGGAGTTGGCATTGCTTTCCAATAAGGGCTAGTACTTTGCAACCAACCAACTAGGCAGCATAATAGCGCTCTACGTAAGAGGAACGAGGTAGAGGAATATTCGGAATTGTGTGCATGTGCAGGAAGGTTTCGAGGTGATGGGCGTGGTGATTAAGACATGGGGGATTGAGCTACCTCATGGACTATATGATCTGCAGCCGGGGGATGGGCTTACAGTCAAGGGCAGCAGAGGTGGAGCGCTCGGCAGGCTTTCTTCACTCGGGCTGGGATCTTTCCATTCAGCTGCTGGGATCTCAGCACTCACGGGCTCGAACGAATGCACTCAGGGACCGGGCTCTCCAGAAAGATGACGCTATTACGTGACCAGTTGCAGACAGTATGCTTCATCCTGCCCCGCTGACCTGGTCGGGGCTGAGCTGTCTGATGCCCTGCTGGCAGTGCCCCACAGTAGCGCCAGTACCCGGCGGTGTAGGCACAGAGGTTCCAGCCTCACAGAAACACCCATTCTAACTTCAAGGCTGTACAGTGGCAAGAGCACAGGGTCAACGCCATGGAGGGCATCGACAGTGAAAAGAGACAGAAGAAAATGCCTGCAGCCTAGAAATAAAAAGAGGACAGGCTATCAAAAGGGCTTATTCATAAAAGGATTTGTTCGTAAAAGGATCCCCAAAGTCAAAATAAAGAATTCACTGTGCTTCGGGGGTCGTTGACATGGCTGTATTGTCATTGTTTTTTTCAGTACAAAAGTGTCCCAGCGTCACAGGCTCAGCCTAATCGGTTTCAAATTAGACACAATCACATTTTTGTAAAATAAGGAAAGAATTTTTCGGCATCGTCCTAGTGTTGCCCGTTTGGCTGCGGCCTCCTAATACGTCTTGGTGATGCCCTCCTACTGACTATTGTACGAAAGGAGTAACCTGTCAGTTTCTGCCGCAACTATAGTGATGGGGAACGCGAATTACATAATTTTTTTGCGACCCGCTTCTTTCATCTGGTGATGATGTTGCAAGAGGCCGGCGTGTGTTCACTTGTGTAAAGCGGATAGGAAATACGGTGAAAGTGCCAGCGGTGCCGAGAGAAACTTCTGACAGGTACGTGAGAGTGCCTGGGGTCAGTTATCAGCACTACACGCTTTATCCTAACCGACAGTGCAAACCGAGGAGTGCCCCTGCGAAAGCCGGCTCCAGTGCTTTCCAGCCGACTGCCACTACACAATATAGCAACCCGATCGCCATTTAAAAAAAAAAAAAACGCCCGCCAGTGGTACGCGCGCGCACACCACTGCAAGCATATGTCTCCAATTATTGCGGCCGTGACGGCTGCGATAATTGAAGACATATGGCCTCTGGTGCGTGTAACAGACCCCAGTAGGCCATGGGCGGAGCTACGCGACCGCCCATGGCCTATTGCATGTTCTGTTTTAAAAGTAAACGCACGCAAAGGCCAATGAAAATGGACCTAGGAAATAACACGCACGAGCTGCGTGGAATTCCTAGGTCCATTTTCAAAACCCCGAGAAAAGGACTCTGGCTGCGCGACACTGATGCGCAGTGTACGCTAGGCCTGGGACCTAAAAACAGGGCACAAACAGTAAATTACACAACCAACAGTAGGTTATGCAAAATGAGGCAACACTGGGCAGCAGGGAGAACAGAAGGTGGGCGGCAGTCAGGCACCGTGGGATCGAACCCGCGCCTCACAGCGCCACGGAGCAGCAGCGGGAGCGCTGGCGCAGCAAGGAGGAGCGGTGCGACAGAGGGGGAGCGGCATGCCTAATTAGGATGCGACCGCCACCCTGGCGGTCGCATTCCGCATATTTGACATTGCGGCGGATGCTGCTGTAAGCAGCACCCGCCGCAATGCCAAAGTGCCTTGTTGTGCATTGCCATGCACAACGTGGCAGGCACTGCACGATGCCTGCCACCTTGTGCATGGCAATGTAGGGGGTACCATAGGTACCCCCAAGTGCAGACCCCCACCCCCCCTCCTCCCAGGGGCCCACAACGTGCCCCCAAAGCAATTCCCTGCCAACCTTTCCATGGCGGTAAAGCCGCCATGGAAAGGCCTGTGACAACCTTCATCCTAATATGGATGGTGGTGCCTGCATGGCACCACCACCATATTGAGGCCCAAGTCTGCCCGGCCGGCAATCGAAACAATTGCCGATTGGCGGAAAAGCGGCGGACGCACTTTGCGTCCGCCGCGATACCCCCGCCATCATAATATGGCGAGGGTATATCGGGTTGGGATGGCGGGCATATCGCCACCGCTGGGCCGGCGTTGGCGATCCGCCCACCATCCTAATGACCCCCTTAATCTATTCACATTCATTTCGGGAAATCTTGTCAGAGTTTCCTTTTCTTCTTTCTGTTTAATTGCACTGGTGGTAAAAACCATTTAGGAATACACTGTTTGATATTCTGATTTGTATCAATAAACTAGTGAGTCAATCGCAAAAGTCCTGAGCGACAATCATTTTCGTTTTAGCTGCTTCAGGAGAAGTAACAGGTACATGCATCAATGTAAGATTTTGCGATTCCTTAATTGCGATTATTAAGGATTCGCAATTAAGGAATTGCAAAAGCCTATGAATGTATGAATCACTATAAAATTAACGATTCCCAAACATTCCTTAATTGCGACTCGCAAATTGCGAGTCACAATTAAGGAATGCCTTCCCATTCATTCTTATGGGCCTACAGGCGAGATTGAATGTGCAATTTGCGAGTACCAATAGGTACTCGCAAATTGCGCATGCAATTTCAAGGGTGCAAGGGTGTCAATAGAACACCCTGTTGCACCCCTGAAATTGTTCTGTGCACACATGTTGCGGCATGTGTGTGTGTTACCTACAACTTTGATAAATGCACTTTAGTGCATTATTCAAAGTTTTGTCAAATTACCATCAAAGTTCAAGTTGATGGTAATTTGCACCCCCTAGTAATTAAATCACTATTCCTAAGTGGTTCTTGCATTGCATTTAAGGAATCGCAAATTGCGATTCCTTAAATGCAATCGCAATTTGAGAAATCACAATTAATTGCGAGTTTTCAAATTGCGAGTGCCTTGAACCTTGATGCATCGCAAATGCCCTTTTTGCAGACGCAAACGTACGATTTTTGCGAATCGCACCATTTGTGCTCGCAAAAATGGTTGATGCATGTACCTGTAAGTTCCTTAAGCATTTAAAAAGTTTTTCTATATTTAGTTGGGGCTTCCATAACCCTCCTGGAATAATAATGTAATTTGCTTGATGTGTTCTCAATATTTTGTATATTGCCAACCCATGTGGGGGATGTGGGAGATGGAAGGTGCAGACATGGAGGGGTACAATGCCTTGTCATCCTGCCGATGTAGCTAAGTAAGGGCCAGGCTCCAGGAGAAGTGTCAGGCCAGAATGGATCCTCACTAATACCCAGATCTCAAAATTAATACTAATTAGACCAGACCAGGCTCCTTGTGCTTGGAAGCAACAGCACTCACTAGTATGCCACCCTTTGGTCCAATAACAGAGGACCTTCTACTATCCATATGTAAATGATTTATCAAGTTGTGGCTGATAACGAACAGAAGAATCCAATGACAGCACAGATGAATGCAATTGAAAAATGATTTAAAGAGCGCAACTGGCTTATCTCAACCGTGCTTTCAGATTTTGTCCATTATTCAGGGACGGTAATGCCGAGTGTCTCTTTTTGTCCAATGATTTTCATTAAGTATGCAGTGACCTTGAATCTAAAACTATTCTGCTACCCAAGAAACATTCAGCTGGCTTGATTACATATTGATCACACACGGAGAAAAACATACATCGTAACACACCACAGCATGGACGTCATTTAGGGGTGTCCAGGGCTCGCATTTGTGACCCCTAGCTTGCCCCTTGCAACCCCTGGCCACTACCCTTGCGACCCCTTTCCTATGGGATCGCTAATGTAGTGTCATTAATGCTAAACTGGGCTTTCTTGAGTTGTTTTTCTTAACTCACAGCCAACATTAACATGCTACCTGGAATAAAAGCAAGCATTTACAATGCAAAAGGTCTCGCATTACTGAAAGTTTGAGCTATTGACGTTGCATTATTAGCTGCAACGCCAGTAGCTCAAACTTTCACTACTTCGAGACCTATTGCATTGCAGATGCTTTTTTTTGCATTTGTAACCTTGTTGTACAGGCTGGTCGTTTTAAAGCCTGTGTGGTAAAATTATGTCTTCCCCCTCACTGCCTCTGCCTGCTCACCCACAGGGTGCAATCTCACTCAGTGCTTAAAGATGGCTGAAAGGGGGAGGGGTGTCTGTAAAACGGCCGAGGCCAAAAAAGCGTAACTAGAAAATCTTCCCAATAGGCCGGATCTGTGCATTTCATGCCACGGCTTACATACAATATAAAAACTGAAGTCCTATGCCTCGACGCCACGCAGGCCCCCCGCAGAGCACCTGAGTGTTGTGCCAGTGCGTCCAGACATCACACAATCACCCCCCCTTTCACAACGCGGCCTTGTGCATTCTCGCTGTGTGAGACACCGACCCCTTCATCTCTCCGCATCCCCATGTGCACGTCACACGCCACGGACTTCCTCTTCAGCACCGTCCGTCCACTCTTGTCCTTCTGCTTATAATTCCTTATATGAGCGCCCCTTCACCGTGTCCTCTCTCCCACACCCGCTCCGTCTCATGGTCTGGGACTACCGGCCACCCCCCTCCTTAATACACCGACTGCATTACTTAATTCAACCATTCAACACATGGGTCTTTGGAAGTCAGGGGGTCAGGGCCCCCCCTGGCCGTATTTATTAAAATATGAAAACAAAATTAAAATTTTAATAAAATAAACATTTAGACAATTATTAAATGCACATTTCAGAACATTAGATTATCTTCCATTTTTGACATGGTATGATGGGCTAACCTTAACAAATATCTAGTACAGTGTGTTTCCTAACCGAATCTAACATCCTGAAAATTAAAAATGCATTCTAGAGGAGGAGCTTGGCGGGCATCCGTGATGGCCGCGTGAGCACAGCGCTCTCCGGGCCCCCGCCACTCCCGGCATGATATCCTGAACATATCCTGATTCTTCACGAGGATTTATGTAGAGGACGCTGGGCTGATCTTCCTGT
The DNA here is from genome assembly GCF_964261635.1 of Lissotriton helveticus. Classification (NCBI taxonomy): domain Eukaryota; kingdom Metazoa; phylum Chordata; class Amphibia; order Caudata; family Salamandridae; genus Lissotriton; species Lissotriton helveticus. The sequence goes on from NC_136061.1 coordinate 1,485,085,139, forward strand.
GCTTTTTGGAATTTGATTTGGACCCGGGGCGCCGAAGATACGGCGATTCGAACTTTCGGGGTCCGCCCTTGAGGTGCGCCCGGGACTGGGTGAGGCTCTCTGGCCGTCTCGGAGTTGAACAACAACGGCAGGGGGATTGGGCTTGTGGGTCCCCCTCTTAAATTTCGGTTTCGATTCTGCCTCAGACTGAGACATCTGGCAGGGGAGTCTGGCCTGGGCTGGGTCCGGCACGCGGTACGGCTGTCGGGCCTTTGGCTGGCTTATTTTCCTTTCAGGCTGGTCCTCTCCTAGTGGTACCTTTGCAGCGGCCTTTTGGTCCCGACGCCCTACTTTCCTGCGGCCATTTCCATCGGGTCGAGTGAGTCTCCTGGTGGCGCGGTTTCCGACATGGCGGGCAGAGGGGACCGAGAGACACGAAAGACCAAGACGCCCCTGCGTGGGGGGCCGGTCCAGTCTAACGTTATGGACCGCTACACCCATGCGAAGGGGTCCCCCGGAGCCGCCCTGCCTGGCCCAAGTGCGGTTGACCACGTCGTGGACGCATCAACGGAACCGTCCTTGCAGGACATCATGGGCGCCATTTCTGGCATGAAGGAAACGATAGGTCAACAATATGAAGCTTTGGCCCACAAAATCGACACCGTGGCCATTGATGTGAACTTGATTCGGGCCGACCTATCTAAAACCAATGAGAAGGTGAAGTCATTGGATCTCAAGTCATCCAGCCTCACGGCAGACGTCTCGGAGATACAGACAGAGATTGGCAATCTCCGTAGGGTGAACGATTTCATGACCCGGCGCTTGGAGGACTTTGAGAACAGGGCACGTCGCTGTAATGTGCGTGTGGTTGGCGTTCCGGAGAATCCTGAACCGCACTCTGTTGATCTCCTGGTTGAGGACCTGATCCAGAACTACCTCTCTCCGTCTGGGCTGAGTAAGTTCTTCGCAGTGGAGCGTGCCCATCGTGTTCCGGGAGGCCAGGGTAAGCCTGGCGCCCCGCCGAGGCCTATTGTTGCGAAACTCTTCCACTATAGGGATCGGGACGCTATCCTGCAGGCATCACGTGTGAAGGGCCCGGTGGCCTTTGAGAATGCCACGGTGAACTTTTATCCGGACTTTTCTCAACAGGTGCAGAAACAGCGTATGGGCTTCCGTGGAGTTAAGAAACGTCTCCGGGACATGGGACTGCGCTACGCTATGCTTTTTCCGACCAGGCTGCGAGTTGAATACAATGAACGAACCTTTTTCTTTGATCGGCCTGATTCTGTGAATGACTGGCTGGACTCCCTGCCGGACCGACCTCCTGCGGCTGAGTCCGTCGCCCACCCGGGTGGTGCTGAGGGTGGTGAAGAGAGCTGAACTGTTTGTTTATGCCCGGGTCCTTGTGTAAAGTAACTTCATCTGGGATTCTATGCCTCAGTGCCTCTGCTGTCTGAGTGTTTTCTTTGTTATTTTTCTTATTGGGGTGGCGGGTGGGTCAGAGCCTTTCCTCCTCCGGGGTCTTTTTGTAGAATGGGGGTTCTTGGGCGACAGGCACACTGCATGTTGGGGTGGCTTTTTAGCTTCTTGCAGGGGTGCAGGGTGGGGGGTGTTTCCTCGATTGTTGGGGGGTGGGTGAATGGGAAGTTTGATGTTTGTGTGTTGTGTTCTCAAGGCGATTCTATCTTGCTAATGATGTTTTTGATGTCATGCTCATTGGAGGGGGGTTGCGGAGTTGCTGTATGGGATGGGGGTAGCGGGTTGAGGTTTATTTCGTGGAATGTTAATGGTCTGGGGGATCGTATTAAGCGGGGTGTGGTGTTGCGATGTATACGACGTTTGTCTCCAGATATTGTTTTTCTACAGGAGACTCATTTGGTAGGCAATACATGTCGTGCAATGAATAGGTGGGGCTATCGCCTCGCCGCACATTCGGGGTTTACCACGGGTTCCCGGGGGGTGGGTATCCTTGTTCGGGCTTCCCTCCCCCTAGCTATTGATGATGTGATCCTTGATGATCGGGGGCGTTACGCCGTCCTCGTGGGTCGCTATGAGGGTCGAACCCTTTCCTTGTTTGCCGTTTATGTGCCCCCCGGTCTACAGACCTCTACCTTTTCTGATTTGGGCCGTGTGTTGCTGAACCTCCCTGATAGTACTCTCTTCATAGCAGGTGACTTTAATTCTGTGCTCTCCGGTCTACATGATCGTCACCCCCCTAGGGACACCCCTTTGGCCCAACAGTGGCTGGGTGGGTTTCTGGATACGTTCGGCTTGGTGGATTGCTGGAGACTTATGCATCCTACTCAGCTTCAATACACTTTCCACTCTGGGGCCCATGGGAGTCTGTCTAGACTGGATTATTTCCTGATGCCTGCGGCGCAGTCGCCAGCGGTTCATGAGATTAGGCACCTCCCCCGGGGCATCTCTGATCATTCCCCGCTCTGGCTTTGTTTTGAGGTGGGGGTGGAGGCGGCGGGCCGGGTGGCTCCTATCAACCCATGGTACCTCACCTCCCCCGAGACCCGCAATCTCTTGATTAAGTCTTTGGACAATTATTTTTTAGACAACGAGGGTTCCGTCTCCTCTGCTGTATCCCTGTGGGAGGCCTTTAAGACTGTGATTCGCGGGCAGGCCCTTTCCCTTATTGCTGAATCCAAAAGGGCGAGGAATCGGGAGGTGGTAGACCTTGAGAGGGAGATTGCTGAGATAGAGGCTGACCTAGAATCGAACGTTACATCTGCTAAACTCCACGCCCTGGGTCTGAAACAATTTGCATATAAGTCTTTGGTCACAGATGCGGCTAAACTGATGTTTCGGGAGCAACAGGGTCGTTTGTATGATGTGGGGGACAAAGCGGGTAAATTACTGGCATGGTTGGATAAGATGGAGAGGGCGAATCGTGTGGTGCCTGTGATTCAGACTTCGAGTGGCGTGGGAGTGACAGACCCGGTTGGAATAGTTGAATGTTTTGCGGATTATTTTCGTGCGGTTTATACCCCTGTGTCTGAACGGGATGTTGATGACTCTCGCCTTTTGTTGCGTGATATAGCTCTGCCCAGTATTTCCGATTTAGACCGAGTCTCTTTGGAGTCCCCTTTTACTACGGACGAGATAGCGACGGCCATTCGCTCACTCCGTTCGGGCAAAGCTTTGGGCCCGAATGGATTGCCAATTGAATTGTACAAGCTACGTCCTGACAGGGTGGCGCCCTATCTTCATACCATGTTTTTGGAATCCCGCGAACGGGGTATTCTCCCATATGATCAGCGTTTGGCTACGATAGTTGTTATTCCCAAAGAAGGTAAGCCTCGGGACCTTTGTTCGTCTTACAGGCCCATTTCCCTGTTGAATGTTGAACCCAAGATCCTGGCTAAGCTCCTGGCAACCCGCCTCTTGACGGTCATTAGTGGCTTGGTTCATCCGGATCAATCCGGATTTATCCCACATCGCAACACGGCTCTTAACCTACGCCGTCTCCACGGAGCTGTTGCGAGGGCGGGGCTCCTGACGGAGCCGGCCATTTTGGCTTCGCTGGACGCCTCGATGGCCTTTGACACGGTAGAGTGGCCCTATCTTTGGGCAGCTCTTGAGAAATTCGGTTTTGGACCTGAGTTTATTGGTTGGGTGAAGTTGTTATACGCTGAACCCTTGGCACAGGTAGTGGTGAACGGTCGAGTTTCTGTTCCCTTCTGTCTTGGTAGGGGGACCCGTCAGGGGTGCCCCCTGTCTCCGTTGCTTTTCGCGCTTGCTCTGGAACCGTTGGCTGCGTGGCTTCGATGGGAGCCTTCACTCAAAGGGATCCGTTGGTCACCGGATTTTGAAGATCGCGTTTCGCTTTACGCGGATGACATTCTTCTGTATCTTACTTCCCCGCGTAAATCTTTAAATGTCTTATTCGACGTTCTTACTTCGTTTGGTGCTAACTCGGGTCTGGTTATTAATTGGGCTAAGTCCTTTGTATATGTTCTTTCGGGTGTTTTGCCCCCATTACCGGACAGGTTTCCTATCCAGGTTGTCCAATCTGGCTTCAAGTATTTGGGGATTTTTATTACGCTGGACTCCTCACTCCGGTTCGAGCGTAACCTCCTCCCCCCGCTTCTTAGACTGCGACTGGATGTGGCCCGTTGGCGTAGGCTACCCCTGTCTCCTCTGGGCAGGGCTGCCCTTTTTAAAATGATGTCTTTGCCGCGATTCCTATACGCGCTTCAAAATTCTTATGACGACATTCCCGCTACCTATTTCCGGGAGATCGAGAGTCTCCAAAGGCAACTGATCTGGGACGGGCGTCCACGTATCGCCCTTGCGAAACTTACTATCCCTTGGTATGACGGGGGCATGGCGCTCCCCGATATCAAGAGATATTATTGGGCTGCCCAGCTGTCTGCCATTAACCACGCAATGTATTCCCCGGGTCGAGATCCGGCCTTTGAGATGGATAGACTCCAGCTGCCGGGAGGGGATTTTAATAGAGCGCTTTATTCCAGATCGGCCGGGCGCCATCTTGTGGGCCCGTCCAGGATCGCAGTCAATGTGTGGCGCGCCGCGAATGTGAGTTTGGGGTGGGAGAACCGACTGACAATGGCGACCCCGCTTTATGCTTCTGAACGTTTGGGGTGTCTCTGGTCTACTAAGGGCTTTGACCGCTGGGATATGATTGGGATATGTAAAGTGGATTACGTCTGTGTGCAGGGTAGAGTGAAGTCTTTCCAGGCCCTTAAGGCAGAATATGACTTGAGTGATAGGGAGTTTTTTCGGTATTTGCAGGTCCGGCATGCCCTGGCCTCAGTTCTGACTCCTGACGTGACCCTGACCGAGTCCTCTCCCCTTGAGGATCGTATACTGGATGGGCACCTGCCCGATAGCACTATCTCCCTTATCTACAAGAAACTGATTAATAATCGCGCTGACTTATTGGTCCGACTTAGGGAGGTTTGGGTCGGTGACGGATTGGACTTGGATGACGAGGATTGGCAGTCGGCACTCTCTTCTCCGAAAGAGGTCGCCATCCCCGCCCGTCTCCGTTTGGTTCAACTTAAGATCCTCCACCGGGTGTATGTAACTGGTCCGCGTTTGGTGTGATGGGTTTTTCCCCGGATGGTTTATGCAAGCGTGGTTGTGGGATGAGTGCTACATTTCTGCATATTCTTTGGGAGTGCCCGGTGGTAGCAGCCTATTGGATTGATGTGCTTGTGGTGATGACTGTTGTGACTGGTATTACCCTGCGGCCTGAGGCCCGACGATGCCTGTTGAACGTGTGGGAACCCACCGACTATTCTGTGACCCAGACCAGATGGGCGACCTTGGGATACATGGTCGCGAAGCGGGACATTGCGCAACTTTGGGGCGCATCCAGACCTCCCGAAGTTTCGGTGAGGGAGGATAACATGGACTGGTCCATGTTCCGAGAGAAGACCGTCTATGTGGCTAGGGGCAGACCCAGGGCGTGGACGAAGATTTGGGGTCAGTGGAATGCATATCGTGGAGATATTTGTGCCCCTCCCTTGGTTGACACTCCCGATGTTACCCTGTCTCCCTAGGCTGATGTTCCCGAAAATTTTTCATATGGTTTTAGGATTTTCCTGCCCTCCCCGCTGGCCCCCCCCCCTCGGCCATGCCGAGTTTCATTGCTTTGCTTTTGTCTTCCTGATTAGTTGCTTTCCCCTCCACCTTCTGGGCTGACTTGATTACTGTGCATTCGCCTTGTTCAGAGTTTGTTGTTTTTATGTTTCATATAAAAATTGTTATGTCCTGTCCTATGCTTCGAGCAATAATTGGTACATTCTTAGTGCCCGGCCACGGGAATGATCGTTCGCTACTTATGTTGTGCGATGCTATTAGCGGCCAACCCGTGTGGTTGTAGGCCCATCTCTGTAACTCTTATTTTATTGCTCAATAAAAGTTTTTATTAAAAAAAATAAAAAAATAAAAAAATGCATTCTAATAATTAAGTCGGACGGCAAGGTCGCTAACCGGTGTCAGATCCTTTTACAGCTACGCTCTCACGTTCGAGATGCGCATGCGCAACCCAGGGCACGTTTCACCCATGTGCGCTCCCTGAACTCCATTTAACCATAACAGGAGGGCCCGTACACTCGCGCACCTTGATGACGTCATAGTGTCTGTGAGGGGTGGCTACCAGCCTGAGGAGAGCGTAGACTCCCTCCCCCGCACCCTTCTAAGTAATGGATATCATATCCTGCCCCTGAAGTTCTGGGAGAGACCAATGGCCCCTCCCGACGGGCGGCCCCTTTCGTGAATGGGCCCGCCCCCCCTAAGGACCTTCGAATGCTGCTCACCGATTATGACCTTACCGCCACAGGCCAGTGTAGTTGACCGACTACCTGGCCCCCCCCAACCATCCTGTAGAAAGGTCATAACATCCCTGCAAAGACCTCAACCCATGCCAAGATATTCCTTATAAAAAGGGCATTCCCTGCCTCTGTTAAATGGACCCCGTCCCCCAGGTAGTCCCTCTCAGATGCACCCCTGTGGGATATACTGCAATTGAGATGTCTGAAATAATTTCTCAATCCAAGTGTTGATCCTCTTTACCGAGTGATTCTTCACCGAGTGACTCTGCGCACTCACCAAGTCCACCCCCCCTTTTCCTGCAGTCTGGGAAACAACTGAGCCCCCCTATGGTGCAGTCTGTGTTTTATATTTTGCTAACTAGCTTGCTAGTGCGAATATCCCTTCCACCAGAACCCCCTTTGCCCAATTAAAAACCCCAATCGTTGTTACCCGCATGTCAGATAATGACCGAGGGTGGGGGGCGTGCCTATCGGGTACCTCTCATTCCCCACTCTGGACGGACAGACCCCATCTTTGTTGTCCCTGTAGTTGCTGTGACCGGGTGTATCCTGGTACTATCAGTGTACACCTCCCACTGGCATATCGCGAAGTCTGCTAACCCCCCACACCTGGCCACTACGCTCTGGGAAATGTTAAGTGTATGTCTACTACTTTACTATGGAAGTCCCCACTTCCCGACCAGGGGGGATGAGGCGTTGCATAGGCCTATTTATTCCTGGGGTTGCCAAGGCTAGCAATGCACACCCTTGTGCACTGCCCCATCCCTATCGTTGGCCCTACCAATTGGTAACCTTATGCATATACCATGCTGACACTGGTGGCCCTGCGAGCGCAGGCGCCGTTACTGTAGAAATACAATTTCCTGTTAAGGAAAAATACCGCCATTTTATGTGACGCAACATCCCGCTACATTACTGCGGCCAGCCCAAACAATCAACTCTGTGCTGGCACCTCCTGCGTCTTTGATCGCTCGCCCATCACACTTGCGTTGCTGCTTGCCATCCTCTACCCGACGTAAGCATCCCTTGGGCTGTCCACCTGTTGCCGCTGTTGTGATGTGGAGCACTCCAGATATCCACCATGGACCCGGCCATACATAAATGGAAAAGATAAACACAAACCATTAGTGTTTCTGGCGATAACTGCTGTACACGTGCTAATCTTACATTGCCATCACTTGCTAAGTTTTAGATAAGATTAGCGCCAGCTGCATACTCATTGACACTTCCAACTGTAAGTGTTAAGCATAGCCTCAGTTTGTGTCCCATGTAGTGTAGTGTGATTGGATTAGTGTTATGGAGAGTGCCCTGTAGAATGACCCTCATTAAACAATAATATCCAGTGTGCAGTACAGTGACCGAGTGCGTGGGGTCCACCGTGATACAATCGCGCCCTCATGACTCCTTAAGGACGATACACAGTGTGAAGTGCGGTGCCACGGCACATTCATGGCTCCTAAAAATTCTGCTGCAGACCAGGACATCACCTCCTATTCCTGGTTTTCTACCCACGTCCCTAGGCCATAGGATCTAGGTTTGAAAGGGACAGTCTGTTTGCCAGTGCAGCATCTAAGTCGTTAAGCATAGGATCAGCACCGCCCTAACCATGCTAGGCTGTAAAATTGGCTTCCTATTCTTACATTCCTTGTTACTACAAGAAAATTGTGCTGCAGGCGAGGACATCGCCTCTTAATCCTGGTTGTCTACCCACGTCTTTATGCATAGGATCTATGTGTGAAAAAAGGACAGTCTGTTCAACGGTGCAGCATCAAAGTCTTTACCCAAAAGGATTAGCACGGCCCTAACTATGCCAGGCTGTAAAATGCCGCAACTAGGCTCCTGGACACCTTTTAAGGTGTGACATCCGGGGCCAGGGTGTGTAGTATTATCAGGACCCCAAGTAATCGGTCGTTAGCGTGGGGAAGTTCCACGCTTGCTGAAACTATCAGATCGGTTGATGTCATTGATCTTAGTACTCACCTGAGATGACCTGTGAGATAAAGGCTTTTCCTTCGCGTGGGTCCCCATGTGTCACTACCTTGAGTGCTTCCTGTTGGCCCCCGCCGTTCTAAAGGCTGCAAGCCTCGTCAGCATGCCTGCCGTGGTCCGTATACCACTTTTTTGATATATGGTTCGGTACGCCCCTAGGGCACAACGTATACTGTGCTAAGTTACTGTGTGTAAAATAAATATACTGACTGTAATCTTTGCCTCATAGCCTCCTAAAGGGACCAGAGGGATGTGTTTAGAATAAATACCTATATTTATATCCACCTGGTGTGGTTAAACTTTCATTTCCTCACTCGTGAGATTTTGATTGGTAAAACAAGCTGCTTTACCTCCCTACAAGCCTTAGCCTGACGTCTGCTCTCCACAGCTACCACTAGGATAGCTTTCTAATAAGGTTCCCTTCAACCTACCATCAATAAGGGTCGTTTTAGACTGGTGCAGTGTGCCCCCTAGAATACTGGGCAGCATATGTCAGGCAACCCTCTCACACTATGCTCATTAGCACCAAATAGAGCCAAGATATCACTCTAACCTACACAAAACAGTCATGTGCCAAAAACAGACACCACAGCGTTACCCTTTACAATACCACTAGCAAGGTTAATGTTCCCTGGTCAGTGCGTCCCAGTTTTACCAGGCCGAACCCAATCAAAAACGCCTAGCATAGCATCAGTTCCACTACCTGAAGCACCTTGAAATCTGATTGTTAGAGAGACTTTTGAGAGCTCTACACATATTATAGTATCAGTTGCATTACATGAGGAACATTACAATCAAACTTCCCACTAACAGTGCCTAGCAGCGCATCATTTGCATTATATGAAGGACATTTGACATCAGATTTGTAGAGAGACCTTGAGAGCGACATGATGTTGAGAGCACCTAGCATAACCCCATCGCATTACCTGAGCATATCCCAATCGCATTACCGGAGGACACCTTTTACAGACTGGTGAAGGATGGGGATATTTGCAGGCCGTTAACAATGCTTTGCATTAGGGTTGTTCTCGACTGAAACACCCACATGGATATTAAGAGATCTCCCGCCTTACTCCTGCGTATCATGCGATGTCGTCATGCTGAGGGGTAAAACCCATGCGGTACACCTACCTGGTAATGCCCACTAACGGCCATGTGGTAACATCACTGCACCCCCTGGGTTAACAGTCACCGCCGAAATACTTATTCACACCTAAGTGTTAACCCTTACACGGTAATAAAACACCTGTTGCCACCTACGTGGTAACACACTGTAACAGTGACGCCTTAACGTTCACGCGAATGCATCGTGTATCTACATGGAAAATGCAATTTAACATTTTTGATGCACAGAGGGCCACAACCTTTACTGTACAAGGGAACTGTTTTAACGCTTTTCCTCTCAACATATCTGCTACACTGTTAGAAACTGCACACTGTTGCATATTAATTTGTCGTTCAAACCATGAGAGCTCTGCTAATGCAATTCGATGAAAACACCAGCCCAAGCAATGTGGAGAACATTCCCAGAAGAAACACTGGGCGTTGCAGCAGGTTTTATGACATTACCCTCCCGATAATGCTCTCCAAAGAATAGAGCTATTCTTAAACACCACCTTCCTTAGGAGGGACGCGCCGTTCTGCTGCCTTGCGCGTATGTTAAAAATTGTGGGCCAATGGCATAAGACAATGCTGATGCATGCAGGTTGTCTGTTATCTCGTTCTTAACCCGAAATCTCTTAGAAAAGAAATATGTACTTGCACCAATAACGAATCAAAGACGGTCCTTTTGTGTATTTTTTGTGCGTCCAATAGTACCCAATATCTATTGTTATTGGGATGGTGATAACCATCTCCCCTAACCTGTCTGCCCATTCATGAATACTGGCAGGAATTTCTTGTTCCCATGTAGGCTCCATCTTACTTATCTGTTTTTTAGCCAGCTGCCTACCCTAATGCGATCCTAACCCGGGCCGCATTGCGCGTGGAATCGCAGTGTATTTATTTATTTATGCCTTTACATATAGCGCGGATTTTACCCGAAGGCTTCAAAGCGCTTCACGATAGGAACAAAATCGATACATGATGAGAACAGATTACAAAAGCAGACGTTAAGTTACGTGAGCTAAAAGTGACCAATGCGAGCAAACCTACATAGGTAGCCGAAATTGCACAGGCGGAAAAGTGACCGGCGTGCAGACCACCAGAGAACACAAAGTACACTCTGACTTCTAATACTGCCAAATGTGCTAACACTCAGGCACAAGAACAAACGCCACGCAGGCCATGGTGGCATAAATTCTCTCCTCTGAAAATGTTGCGCCCTATTATGGTCGCCCCTTTTAATGCAATACGAAACTGAGCTACATCAACTTTAATTTGAGGGTTTAATGGCATTAAATAAATAAATGGTAGTTACTACTTTGTTTTTCAAATTAAAGACGTACAGGTACTCGGAACCCAGTGGCCCACTTACAGCACGGACTCGGCCCTTTGTATTTTAGAATAGCTAATTAACAAAATCAATTTGAAGCCAAAAATTATTCGGTGTCACATACCAGGTGTAATTTGATTTGTCCTAACCCTGTAGGTTATCTACCCCGCTGCCAAGAGTGCTTGATGATCTTAATTGGGCAGTTATCGGACTCAACATTATAAAATATGAAGTCTGGTACAGAATGTTCACGAGCAATCAGAAATGCGACAGCCTTTAAAGTAAACAAAACGCCCTCGAAAAAGAACTCGGCGTCCTATTGGCTCTGAAAAGCTTTAGGAGTCCCCCTCCTCCTATATGCGTCACCTGATCTGATGATTACACTACAATCGCGCCATGTCTGACATCTGTATAGAGGTAGTTGTCGGTCTAGCCCTGACGCGCTCACATTAATAAACATCAGAAGCACCACTAACACAGTTGCCATCTTGTAAACGGGAAACTTTACCTGGACCTTCACCTGGCCGAGCTTTAAAACAGTACTTTTCATCAAAAAACATTACCGGAGAGAAACGAAAATCTTTTTTTCATTCCGGAGTACAATTAGCATGTTACACGTCCACACAGCAAAGAAACGTGCTTTAACCCTCTAACAAGATTATAGGGAGATTAAACCGGCGACCTTGGCGATACTAACGTTAGACTTTAACCAAATGAGCCAATCAGCACTTTTATATCCCGAGGCAGGAGCGTGGATACTCACACTCAACTCGATGTACTCCAGTCCGTTCCGATGCAGCCATACACCAGAGATCATGCCGCCTACGCAGCGGAGCTTCCCAGGTGCCATCCACGTTTTTGAATCCATGGGCAGGGCAGTGATTTGTCTCCAGGAAGCCGCCTGGAACCACGCAGCTCCGGTGCAGGATCGCGCTGCTCCATTATAATCACGCCGCAGATAAATCCCCGAATGCTGGTCACCGCCATCAGCCTGCCCGCACAAAGAGTATCCAAAGGGCCCCGCTGACACCTGGAAGACAAAAAAGAAAATTACACAGTCCCACGGTGGGGCGAGGAGCGAGCCTGGGAGCCTCAGTGGTGGTCCACGACAAAAACACCGCAATCCTGTAGGTCCGACTCCTCAGATCGCCCCGCACGCCTGATCACGGTAGATTCTCCCACTCCGCACGACAAAAACACCGCAATCCTGTAGGTCCGACTCCTCAGATCGCCACGCACGCCTGATCACGGTAGATTCTCCCGCTCCGCTACAACGCGTCGGCCTGAGATCAGGACACCCCCGCCGTCCTCCGCACCCACGAAGCCCACCTGAAAGAAAAACGAAAAGGAAAATTACACAGCCCCACGGTGGGGCGAGGAGCGAGCCTGGGAGCGCGGGCACAAAGAGGCCGCTTCCCGCGCTCCCCAGGCTCTTAACCCCTTCGTAGTCGCGGCCCCGCCCCCTCGCCCCGGAAGTGCACAATTACTTCCGGGGCGAGGGCGGGGGGCAAGCCACCACGAAGGGACCGGGATATGGGAGGGGCCGGGCCCCGCCATGCATGCGTGGGGGCCGTTTGGCCCCCCCTTTTTTTTCTCTCTCCTCACCTGTAAATAAAACATTTTATTCTCTTGGCTGTATCCCCTTCACAAACGTTCCTTTAGAATCACATTTAATACGCAGCCATCGCTCTGCATGCTCTGCCGAGAGGCCAAGGATTGCATGAGCAAGTCGTCTGAGACTGTACACCTGTGTGTCCCACTGGCAGGCACGGTGAGACACTCGCACTGCCTTCAGCCTCAGCCAAGAGCTCTCAGACTTGACCCATTATAAACCCACTCATCCCACCCCCACCCCCATCCAGAACCAGAGCTCTCCCAGCAAAAATCATTCAAAAGGCATTTCGGACAGGGATCGGGCACTGGTCCGGCAGCAGACATTCAACTTTCCTTTACATCGAATGGGTACATTAAAGGCAACCGAACTGCAAGCTCCATTTATACACACAACAGTGGTTAATTTATAAAAAAAAAATATGTGCCGGGGCTCTCATCAGGAGGCAGCTTACACCAGCTCATTTCTCCTGTTAGTGCAGCCTAAAACAGAACCAACAACTAACCATGAAAATGAGGAGAGGGTGTGGTGTGGTATAATGGACAGGGTTGTTGACTTCAGAACTGGGTAACCAGGTTTGAGAATCGACCTCCACATCCGCGCAACACCCTGTGATTCTGGGCAAATCACTTAATCTCCCGGTGCCTACCATAAATGAATTTGTCCTTAACTGGTGCTCATGAAAAGCGTCCGTGTTGATGATTACGTTCCTTATGCTGGGCACCGGAAACCACTGGCTCTAATTAAGCATTGACGCACAAAAAGTACAGCTGAGGCAGCGGCCTTGCAAGTGTTCCTCACTCACAAACAGGTACAATGAGCAGCCATCTACTCTTTCTCTGATACACCTAGCTCATTCAGCACAGACACCAACAGTGAAAGCTTCTCTCGCACACAGAACAAGCGTGGCATGGACATCAGCAGTACAGGCTTCCTTATGGACATCAGCACAGTGAAGGCACTGGTATTCCCGCTTTCATGCACAGAACACAAGCACCACACAGATATCCACAGTGCAAGCTTCCCTCACACAAAGAACAGGTCCATCTTAAACGACAGCATTGAAAGTGTCTCTCATTCACACATAAGGTACATCATTAGGCAGAAGCATTGCAAGCTTCTTTAATCTTTAGGGCATACCAAAAGCTTCTTTGGGGCATAAGTATTAAGCATACAACATTGCAAATTTCCTTCATATACAAACAGGTAACAGGTGCTCAAGTTTCGCAGACCCACTACCACAAAGGTTTCTAGCACACAGAAGATATCCAAATAGGTTAACTCTGATGAAATTTTAGCTAAAAAAACGTTCAGTGCCCGACAATCTGGGTCTCTAAATAAATGGACAATCATGTAGTAACGTAAATAGTCTTCAGGCAACTCCATGATGCACGATAAGTAACATGGAAATTAAATTCTGAGCAACTTCCGTATAATAGCGCGACTTACTTGTCGGGCACTGAACGTTTTTTTTAGCTAATATTTCATCAGAGTTGTCCATGGTGTTGTTGCTGACATAACGTATCTTGCTCGTGTTGAACTTTATTTGAGTCCTCTCCACTTTTGGACCACCCACTCTTCAATCCATTGCGTTACGTCAGTCAACTCCTGTCTACTCTGTGACACTATCTACAATATTTGGCCACCTTTAAGCATACGTGCTTTGAGGTTTCATTGGAACAGGAGGTTCATCATTTTTCATTCTTAACATCCCACTACTCTCCTGAATTCTTTCTCTTCAGCCTTGAAAAAGTTGTGGTACTTATTAGTGCTAACGAAACACGTGTCGGCTGTTTCCATTGTGATGATTAAAGAATTTTTGAATAAACGGAATAATGGTTCCAAACATAAGGACATTGACTTGACTTTCCTGTCTTAAGCAAGAGATATTGTTGAATTCAAATGTGCTGCACGACGTGTGTCTAGAGATATTGTGACTAGCAGATCTGCTACTCAATTTAGGATGGTGCACGCTTGACCCAATTTTGTTTTATATGCATGTGTTAGATCTTTTTGACGTTCCTTAATGGGATATGGCGCTGTCATTCAATGACTGTGGATCAGTGGGGGCTGGAAGTGTACTACATTTTCTTCCTGATGGAGTATCACACCGGGGTCCTCTGACCGGTAGTGGTTCTGAACTGGTTGTTTTGGTTCGTTGCTCCCTGCCAGTTCGTGTGGGTGTACTTGCGGATATACCTGCCTCTGTTCATTCTTTGGGTTTCTGGATTCCTTAGGCTTGCTGGATGCTTCTCTACGTGTCCCTGTCTTTCTGATGTTTCTCTGCCTCTGTGTGATGGGTTTTCATTTTCAGTTCTAGATATTTCCCGTTGATCTGTGTTCCTCCCATTGTGTCTTTACTTTGGCTATTATAGAGGTTTCCTCTGGACCCTCTGGTTGGGCATTTGCATGGGAGGGGGATTGAGTTCTTTCCTTCCTGGTTGATTTGTTGGTTTCTGGCATATGGCCATTCCGTCCAGAATGTGCCTGTTCTCTTCTGAATTCAGTAGTTGGGCATCCTCTTCTTTCTCTTGATGATGCTCCATGTCCGGGAGGTTTGCGGGGTCCTGGTGGGTCACGGTTTTCTGCTGACTCGGTGGATGTCCTCCCTGGTTCCTTCTCCGGTTCTGATGTACATTGGGGCTCACTTCAGCTCTCCGTTGGGTTTTGTGCTCATGCCTCATGCACGGTTATTGTCTATAATGTCGATGATCCGGTCACTGTTCTCGGGGTCTCACCCTCCTATGTGACTTTGGTTGGGAGTCCAGGGTCTGTTGTCATCCTCCCCTTGATGGTTCCTTGGGCTTGTCTCCATTTGTCTCCTATGGTGAACCATATTTTGTCTCCTTGGCGCCCTGTGGTCGATTTTGATCAGGGGGTTCCTGTGTCAGCCCAGGTGTGGGTTGTTTTGGGTTGGTGACTGGACGTCTGTCTTCTATCCTGGAGTCATCCATTTCTGATTGTTCCCTCTCGTGTGGTCACTACGTATGCCTGCCGGTTGGTCTGGGTTGCTACTCTGGTAGTTCTTCTGTGCAGGGCGAGTGTTCGCAGACTCTGATGTCTTGTTCCTCCTTTATTTCTGGGTACTGAAGGCTGTTCGGTTGGGTGTCTTGGATTTTCCTACCCTGCTGGGTGGTCTTCATGTTATGGTCCGGATGGACTACCTGGTGGTCATATCTTACATCAATCATCGCGGGGTTGCAGTGTTCGTTCCCTCTGTTGCCTCATTCGCCTGATTTGTTCTTGGGCTGAGTCGAGCTTAGCGTCTCTATCAGCGATTGATTTCCCGGGACGGGGGTATGTTGTTGCTGACTATCTGGGCGGGGTCTTTCCCTCCTTGAGATCTTTGTCTCTGACCCGATTGCTGTTCCGGTCTTTGCAGTGGATGTTTGGCTGTCTGGTGGTGGACTTGTTTGAGTCTATGGACATTGCCATGGTCCGTTGTTTCTGCATGATTATACCATGTCCAGCTGCATGGACGGTACATGCAATGTCCTTCCTGTGGCGGTGGAGCCTGTTGTATGCTTTTCGGCCGATTCTCCTGATTCTGGCTGTATTGCAGTTGCTCAATTGGGTGAGGGTTTTGGTTCTTCAGGTGGTGCCGGGTTGGTGCCGCCACCCGTGGTTTCCTCTCTTGTTTGAGTTGGTGGTACGTCCGGGTTGGTTGTTCCCATTTATTCCACCTTCTTGGTGGGCCCTCTGGTTCCTCTTCCAGTGTTCAGTTCCATGAGTCTGCAGGCTTAGCTCTAGGTAAGGAATCCCTGATTCATGGTGGTTGTTCTGTGGAGGTTGCTGGTCTTATTCAACAGTCCAGACGTCCCTCGACTTTGTAGTTGTACGCTGAACTTTGGGACGTCTTTGCTGCTTGGTGTCTTTGCCATAGTTGGTCTGTTGACTCTTTGGATCCTGCTCGTGTGCTGGATTTCTTTTTAAGGAGGGTTTTGATTTGAGCTTGGCCCTTTCGACCCTCCGTGCACAGTGGCTGCCATTTGGGCTTTTCATGGGCTCCCTTTTGTGTCTGTGGAGCCCTTGGTGGCTCGTCTTTTTTGGTCTCTTGCCCTTTAGCATCCTCGCCCAATGCTTTCTCCTCCCCTGTGGGTCCTTCCATGGGTATTGAGGGCATTGCAGCTGGTTCCTTTTGTGCCTTTGGGGTCGGTGGAGTTGGAATTTTTGACTCATTGTGGTGTTTCTGGTAGCCATTGCTTCTGCCAGGCGTGTTGGGGAGTTGGGTGCCTTCCTACGATCTGCTCCTTTTTTATGGATTCTGGATGGTAGGGTGGTTTTACATGCTCATATTACTTTTGTCCCTAAGGTGTCATCGTTCTTTCATCGTTCTCCTGAGGTTTTCCTCCTGTGTTCTTTCCTATTCCTTCTTCCCTGGAGGAATCTCTGTTACATCTTTTGGATATTAGGCGCACATTGGTCTTATATTTGGCCCCCACCTCTTCCTTTTGTAAGGTGGTCAACTTATTTGTAACTTTTGGTCTGGCTTGACAGGGGCAGAGGCTGTCTCTTTCCACTCTCAGTCGGTGGATTAAGGTGACTGTTCTTTTGGCATATGTTGCTCTCTCTGTGGTTCCCTCTCATCCAGTTCAGGGGCGTTCTACTAGATCTGTTGCTGTTAATGGGCCGCCTTTACAGGTGTTTCCATGGCGGATATTTACAGGGCGGCCACTTGGTCTTCGCCTCATACCTTCATGTCTCATTACCAGGTTGGGGGTGGGGATTCTATGGCCTTTGCTTCTTCAGTCCGCGGTTCTGTGACTTTGTGAAATGTGTATCTCTTTCCATTATTGTCATTTAAGTATGTGTTTTTCTAATGCATTACTTGTGTGGGTTGTGTTCCTTACATGAAGCTGTTCTTGCTTTGGTATCGGCTCACTGTTAATTACTGTGGCGTGGAAGACGGACGAGGAGGTAGTGCCCCGGTTACTTACCGGTGATCTTCGTTACTCCGAGTTCTAGTCTTCCTCGCCACAGTATAGTTTCCCTTCCCTCGTGGCCCTCTTAGTGGCTTCATGTCTACGGCATTGTTTTTCAGGTCGTGTTGGAACTTTTGTGTCCTTTTATCTGATTGGTGGTTGCCACTGGGGGCCATTTTGGAGGGATAGGGAGACTAGTATGTTAATTTTTACTTGGAGTTTCTGTAGGAGCAGAATGCTCACTGTTAATTATTGTGGCGAGGAAGACTAGGACTCGGAGTAATGAAGATTACCGGTAAGTAGCCGGGGCATTCAACAGCAGTGCAACCTTTCATCCCTAGGGCATGCGTGACAAAAGACAGCAGCAATACAAGTTTCATTTAAACGCAAAACAATTAATGCACCGGAAGCAGTTGTCCGTGTTTAACACTCACAGCTGAAACATGCAGAATATTTGCGCGTGCCTCTGAAACACTGAATGTAGATCACATTGTACATCAATGCATGCTCGCCTCTACAGAACAGGTATGACAAAGAAAGCATCCCTTATCCACTGAACACAGGCAGCAGCACTGCAAGCTGCTTTTACATAAACAGATTGAGCAAAAATGGTGCAACCTTCATTCTCAGTAGTTGCTTCATTCACAAAAATCCCCCATGTGCCTCAGCTCACCAATGTATGGACAAATCAAAGGCGTGGAAGTTAAATTTGGTCCAAACACCCACCCCGCTATCATTGGTTAATATAACAGCACTGAGTCCTTGTCCATCCAGTCCTGCGCCTCACTGCTGAAACTGCCGGAAAGACTGCCTATAAGCAGTTTGTTGGAATTATGCGAGAGGGGAAGACCAACTTATGTAGCAGAGTTGCCTATATTATGCTGCCTATATTATGCAGCAAGAGAAGACAAATTATGCATTGTGACAGTAATACTCAATTATAGTGTTGTTTTACTCATGTAAACATAGTATAAAGTGCTTTAAATGGGCAGATACTGTTCGGTGCTGAGTACCTGCACTTCTTTAATTTGAAAGGGAGAGTACCGGCACTTCTCCTCACTGCTGAAATACATTTAATGGGAGTGTACTGGCAATTCCCAGGAGCAAACATATACTCTAAATAGTGAGTACCTGCACTCCTATATTTCCATTTAAAGTACTGAGTATGGCCAAAGGGTTCACCTTCTCAAATTTAACCCCAAGCATATCAACAAGCAACTGGAAGGTGACCAGTTAATCTTCGCAAAGAGCTATTCACTGCACAGTAACATGTGCTGTTTCACTTTTAGTAACTTTTGATCTGTGTGAGCTGGAAGCATTTTTTTGTTAAAATCTACGAATTATGGATTTTCTCGTAAGGATCTTGAAACATAAATTAACATAACTGATATCTATAGGACATGGCTGGCCCAGACTATAATCCTGACTTTCTTTCTCAGGCAACAGATCTGTGTGATCTGGAGCAAAGCACGCTATCCGTCCCAGCGCCTTCATCGCCATTTTGAAGGGTAAGGCACCTGGGGCATTGGTGGAATGTGTTTTAATGAAAAAAGGCATTTTATATTTTGGCCAGATCTCCCGACTTTGGAACTGGGGGACTGTGTTTGAGTCTCAGCGATGGTTCAACATCCTGTGATTCTTGGCAAATCACTTAATCACCCTGTGCCTTAAATACAGAATGTCTCCCTGTATAATGTAACTAAAATCTCTCCCATAAAGCCACCTAATTGAGTTTGGGCTTGCTCGACCAGGAAAGGGAGGGTACTCATCAGGGAGACTTGTTGCAAGGCAGAGTGAGGCGCGTGGCATGGTTGCTGAAGATTTAATATTAGATAGAGGGTGAATAGGTGAAAGATGCTTGGGTGGACACTTGAACAGGCGGCCAGTTGGAAGGGTGGATTTACACGCTGATCTCAAGGTACAGCGGATGGGCAGATGGACATATGAATAGGTAGGTGCTGGTGAATGAATGATGCATTGAGTGATAAATAGGTGTATAACGTGAGGAGGTGAATGATTTCTAGATGGGTGTGTAGGTTGAGAGACCGGTAGAGCGATTAAACATTGGGTGGAATGGATGACTATCCGATAGATGTATTCACAAATCATTTGTAGGACAAGTGAATGGATGGATTAATAAATGGATACATTTGTGGCAAAACAGTTGGAGAAAGTAAAATAGAGGTGGTGGAATGGATGGAAGACACATTGATGTATTAACCGCAGGATGTATAGACGGACGGATGAATAGGTCGATGCATAAACGGATAAGCATGCGGATAGATGAAAAGGTAGGTGTGCGAGTCGGAAGGCTGAATGGTTGAATAGTTCGACATATACCTCGGTCGGATTCCACCTGGGAAGTGCTGCATACGTGCTTGTGCCATCTAAATAACAATGTTTTAGGCCTTCTCAGGTGGGAAGTGTGTTCCCAAGATTTACACTGTTCAATTCTGTCAGGATTATGAGATTACTAAACAACTACTTCACCGTCGAAACACGTGCACACATGATTAAAAAAACCATAGCGCAGGGCTTCGGATTAAGGCGCCCGGCTCTCCCTCCCTCACAAACCACCTACTGGGATGAGGAAGAGACATGTGAGCAGGGCAGGGAGGGGGGTTGTAGCAGCCCCCTTTCCAGTGGAAACGAAGCAGGGAGGCAAGAACATGGCTGGGGTCTCGGGCAGCTGTCCGCCTCATCCTCGCTTCTCCGGGGCTGGCTGAGATGCTGTCTCTGGTTCAGACCTTCCATGGAGGGCTCCACTGTCATCACGAAAATATCTAAACACATGTCTGCCTCCTTTGTGCTGGTCTTCAAGGCCATGGCTGTGAATCTAGCCTTAAGTCCCACATAAATACATTTATTAAAAGAGAATAACATACACCTTTCTACAGTTTAAACGTTAAAAATAGGAACAACATTGGTTTAAAAGAGGGTTAGCCCCTGACAGGTTTGGTTTCAGGGCGGAAGCAGTAAAAGGTAAAAGAACGTGATAGTTGGAAACTTCTGAGATGTAGCGCCAAGCAATGATTACCATTCTGACCGAAGTTAGCGCTACAGAATAATTCACTACATATATATGAAAAGTACCCATTTTAGATCACAAGAGCTTCTTAGAAGGTAGGTTATTCGGCAGACACGTGAACTTCAGCACTGGAAGTATATGGCTGGTTGTGAAACGTGTGAGGGTGCCGGAAACGACGACAACTATAAAGTTGTGCCACACAAAGGTTTGAAGGAACACTGCTGGCCTCCAATTCTCCATGCATGGACATCTGCGGAGCGTAGATTTAAGCATAGTGGAATACTCTTCCAGTGCAAACACACTTTTCCTTTAGGGGGAAAACATTTTACCTTGTGGGAAGCCCTTCTCCTGTCCACACCGTGAGCAAATCTGACAACAATCTGTTCTCTGACCTGAATGTCACAGCCCCATGGCCCAAAACAACCTTCATTCCTTACGTACGAGTAGTGCGCGCAAGCAGCCCACCTCTTTCCTTCTTTCATTTAGTTGCTTCCCTGGGAAATGGATCCAAAAACAGAAGAAGCCCGTGAGTGCTGCACACGCCACAGGGAGACATGTGGTTTCAATTATCGGGCCCGTGTCTGCGCACGATAATTGAAACCACATGGCCTTTGGTGCGCGTAATAGACACCAATAGGCCGTGGGTGGAGAAATGCGCCTGCCTTTGGCCTATTGCGTGCCGTATTACTGAAAACACGCATGCAAAGGCCAATAGCAGGACACAAAAGGAAAAGCACACACACAAGCATGTGCGATTCCTAGGCCACTCTCTAAACCCCATTTTTAGATACTAAATGTCTCGTGCTGCACGAGCACTGCTGTGCACTGCACCGCTATACGCGAGACCTAAAAACAATCACTAGTAAAACTACACTGCTCTGAAACAAAATGTTACGATTTGTGGCCTGTGGTACATGGGCCAGCTGAGATACTTTTGCAGAATGCATGTCCAGCAAGAACCTAGCACAGTGGTGAACTGAAACTAAAACTTTGCAACATAATTTATTGTTGCTAATTGAGAAGGCCTGGCAAAAGGCGCCTCCATGACTCCTGCTGTCTCTGGACATGTCAGGGGAGAGGGGAAATACAGCGGATAGTAGAGAGAAAAGAAGGGTTAAGAGAGGAGCGAGGGAGCAGCGGAGGGATAAGAAGAGAGGAAGAAGGCACAACAGATAGATGAGACAGAAGCGTGCGAGGGAGAGGGAGAGAAACAAAGAACTGAGAAACATGGAAAGATACAGAGATATACATTGAGAGATAGAGACAGACAGGTGTGTGAGAGCGAGACAAGAGAGAAGTTTAAGATAGACATGTGAAAAAGAGACAGCTGACAGAGTGAAAGATAGAGATTTGACAGATGAGAAAGATACAATATAGACGAAGATAGCTCTATTTGGAGAGATAAAGACAGACAGGTGTGAGAGAAAGAGAGACAAGAGAAATGTTTAAGACATAGTGGCAAAAAGACAGATGACAGTGGGAAAGCAGAGATGTGACAGGCATTTAAACGAGAAAGGCACAATGGAGATATAGAAAGGAGACAGGTGTGAGAAAAGGGCTAAAAAAAAAAACAGGCCAGCAAAAACACTGCAGATGGGGGACACAGTGAAAAAGACACATCTAAGAGATAAGTAAGAGATAGGTGAGTAGGAGGCATGTGTAAAAGGGTGATATAGAAAGACTGGTGTGAGAGAGCTCAGAGAGAAAGAGGTTAGAGAGAGGGAATAATAACAACTGAGCGGAGAGGGCATGGAAAGGTGAGAAATATTAATAAAGAGGCCACTGAGAGAGGGGGAATTAATCTAGAGAGGTAACAGGCAAACAATACAGAAAGATAAGTAAAGGGACTGGTGCAAGTTAATTGATACAGAGAGAGTGTCGAGAAAGGGAAAGAGATGAGTGAGGTGTGTAGGAAAGGTGGGAGAAGTAATAAGGAGTCAGGTTAGAGAGACAGCTGAAAAAGTAAATTCAAAGAATTGGTGAAAGGGGAGAGACAGTTGGGGAAGACTTTGTTAAAAGAGATAATATGAGATAGGTGAAGGGGCACAGGGAAACTGGTGCGATACCTTAGAACGAGGGAGACAGGTGAGAGAGTGAGTACTGATAAAGAGATAGCAGCTCAGATGCAAATATCTGAGAGAGGTAAGGAGGATTGACAGGTGAGATGTAGATGACAGACCGCTGCAAGAGAGGAGAGAACAGAATGTAACAAGTTGCGAAAGAGTTGAGGGGAATATGTGGGCCTTTGATAGATAGGCAGATGGATGAGAAAGAAACACCTGGGTGAGAGAGAAGCAGGTGAGAGGGAGATCATAAAGATAGTACCTAAGCGCTTTATCAGCCTTGCACTTAATGCACAATTTGGAACTGCAGAGATGATCCTTTTCATGGTGTCATCACAATAAAATGTCATGTGACATCGCTTCCTAGGGTCATATCAGGTGAAAGTTCGCATGATGTCACTTCCTGTGATGTAACTGGAGGTTGTCAAAGGGCAAGTCTGGTCACATCCGATAGCCCATGGATTTTGGTGAATTGACGTCCATGCTCCACATATCAATTTATCAGATCACGTTAGATGGCTCCTATTGCTCGTATTTGCAGGACAACGAGCTTGTGCATGAGTGCTCATTTTACACTTGAGGCCATGAGCATTGCTGGTCATTCAAGGTGCAAGTGAACGGAGCTATAGAATGGTATTTAGAGAACTTGTGCACAGCATTGAATGGCACTACATGATCCGGAATTCTTGCTTTGTTTTCCCTTGGGGGAAGCATACAATGGTGCTACAGGTTCACCAAAGCACTGCAGTTGTGACAGCTCCTCCATTAAGGTGGAGGAGCGTAGCCCCACTGATCAAAAGAAAATGATAATAACATATTGTTATTATTATTCTATTTTTCCTATAGAAGTCAGCAGCTCTCGGAGCAAGGGCGGGGCTGACCAGAGCAGGGAGAGGAGTGGTATTCACTCCTTAAGTGTGCATTACTTCTTGTCCGGCCCACTTGGGCTGGCCAAACAGTCATGCATTCTTTGCATGATCCACACCAGGCAGTTCTGCCAAGTGACAGGCATCAGGCGTTAGACTAACGTATTTTAGTGTGGTGGTCCGCATCACCGCACTAAAATGCTTAACCACACATTTATAGTGCCTCCTGACTTCACCGCCACACTGCAGCAGACTAGCGAGATTCGAAAGAGCGCTCAAGCAAGCTGA
Organism: Lissotriton helveticus; assembly: GCF_964261635.1. NCBI lineage: Eukaryota > Metazoa > Chordata > Amphibia > Caudata > Salamandridae > Lissotriton > Lissotriton helveticus. Next base: position 1,485,108,631 of record NC_136061.1, read on the forward strand.
GCAACGTGGACTGCGTGCATGCTGCAAATCTGGCAGGATGCATTGTATGATCAATGCAGTGGGTAACGCCGTCCAGGGGGTGGCTCAGCTGTGCTGGCAGCATATTCAACATTCACAGCTGCTACCGAGACTCACTCAGCTAGGGCAGGCTGTGGTGGCCTCACGTGACCTGGGGTTACATGACTGTCCATTTTCCGACTGGAAGTCACTAGTAGTGAGGCGGCAAAACTCAGCTGTTATGTGTCTTTGCTGCACCACTGCTAGCCTGTGGGCCGCAAGCAGTTTGCTACCCCACCCTCATACGGGACCACAGGGCGAGCAGAAGTGGTCGGACGGGTCATCTCTGCAGAGGCAGGATCACAAGAAAACTGAGGGCCTCCGCAATGCCTTGCTGAAACAAGCATTTGCAATGCAATAAGTTATGCTTTTACAAGAGTTTGAGCTATTGACATTGTAAATGACTAACAGGTACATGCATCAATGTAGGCTTTTGCGATTCCTTAATTGCGATTATTAAGGAATTGCAATAAAGGAATTGCGAAAGCCTATGCATGTAGGAATCGCTATAAAATTAGCGATTCCCAAACATTCCTTAATTGTGACTCTCAAAATGCGACTCGCAATTAAGGAATGCCTTCCCATTCATTCCTATGGGCACACATGTTGCACAAACACATGCCCCAAGGGCATGTGTGTGTGTAACCTACAACTTTGAAAAAATGCATTTTAGTGCATTTTTCAAAGCTTTTGCAAATTACCATCAAGTTCAACTTGATGGTAATTTTCACCCCCTAGTAGCAAATTCGCTTTTCTAAAGTTGTTCTTGCATTGCATTTAAGGAATCGCAAATTGCGATTCCTTAAATGCAATCGCAATTTGAGAAATCACAATTAATTGCGAATTCTCAAATTGCCCATTTGCAGGCACAAATGGCCGGTTTTTGTGAATCGCCCCGTTTGCGCTTGCAAAAATGGTTGATGCATTTGCCTGAATGCCTCTTATTTATGTGTGGTTTTTAAAATAGATAAATAAAAGCCATTGTCATTTGCAATGCTGATAGCTTAAACTCTCGCAAATGCGAGGCCTATTGCATTGCAAATGCTTGCCGTGCTATAAAATTTTTTAAAAGTGTTAGTTGCGGACAGGACAAAGTTATTTGAGAAAATTGTGCTCGTAGACTGTGATTAAAGCCTACCGAGTAACAACACATGTAGCAGGGGGTGTCTACATGGGAGGTTACAAAATGAGACAAGGTGGTACTAAGGAGGGACTACTAACCCTATGGACCAATGAAAAGCCACAGTTTACAGTGGACAATGACACAAGCCAATGAAAAATGTGGGTGGAGAGTGGGCGGAGCTTCAAGTCCCTTCCTGAATACAGCATGACTTGCAGAGCAGCGCATTCACTGCCCATACTCGACCTAAAAAGAGATCACTCTTGTCACATTGAGTGCTCAGGTCTGATAATTCATGATGATTTCTAACATGATGTTGATTTACACCATTAATAATATAATTTTGTTTTAGCAGCCTGCCTGAGCCTACAAGTTAATTATAAGGGCAGGTTAAGCTGAGCTGGCTGTATTGATTAAGAGCGGCTGAAAACCCACAGTGCCACCGCTGCCCATTGTCAGGGTGGGAACTCTTCCATTTGATGGTAAAATACTGGGCCATCTATATACAAAACATTTAGATGAGAGCTGCACTTTATTGCTGTGAAGCAACAGTTTTATCATCACCCACCAATAATGAACAAGTTCGCAAGAGATCAGGCAGAACGGGATGGTGATTAGAACTTTGCGTATGTAGAGTGTGACATCATGTATTGAGTAAAACGAGTATGACAGGTCTACCAGAAGTATCCCCTTTCATAAACATTTGAAGCCAGTAGCCAATCAGGATTTACTATCAAGGCGACCCCTCTTTGTGTGAAATAACTAAGTTTAAATAAAAGAAATTCGCATATTTCAAAGAATAGAAATGCTGTCTTTTGCCTCCGTTAGGGGAAAAATAAACCTACAAAATATGGGTGTGCTCTTATAGGGTACACCTTAATACAAGCATTTACAATGCAACGGTCTCACCTTTGCAAAAGTTAGAGCTATTGGCATTGTAAATGACAACATTTTTATTTATGTGTTGGTTTTGAAAACAGATAATTAAATGACTTTGTCATTTACAATGCCAATAGCTTAATCTCTTGCAAATGCCACACACAAACACACAGACCCACACACTCACACAGAGCCCCACACACACAGAGCCCCACACATACACAGAGCCACACACACAGAGCCAAACACACACACACAGAGCCACACACACACACAGAGTGACACACACAGCCTCACAGACAGAGCCACGCACACACACACACACACACACACACACACAGCCTCACACACACACAGTGTCTCAAATACACACTGTGTCTCAAACACACACAGTCTCACACACACACACAGTCTCACACACACACACAGTCTCACACACACACACACACTGTCTCACACACACTGTCTCACACACGCACAGTGTCTCTCACACACACACACACACACAATGTCTCACACACGACTCTCCGCTCTTGTCCCCCACCCCCCTGTTCCTACCCTGCCCCGTCCCAGCCTTTCCCCCTCCCCGGATCTCTCGCTGCCCGGTGCCAGCCTGCTCCGCCTTGCTTCACTGCCAGCCCCCTTCCCTCCCCGCAGCACCGCCAGGCAGCCCTCGGTGCGAGCAACTGGGGGCCGCAGCCCAGACATGAATAAAAGCCCCCACCCAACACCTCTCCTCCAATGCGAGACGCAAGAGTGAGGGGAGGGTGTGAGGGAAATCGCACATACTCGTAGGAGAGGGCATTGAGGCACTGGACATCCGCGAGGGGGGGCTTTAAAGATGCGCAGACCCAGCCTAGGAGGTGATGCTGCGCTAACGCACAGAGCAGTCCAGTCTGACGTTAGAGGTGACCCAGTTCGACCTTAGACGTGACCCAGTCCATGCACTGAAGGTGCCGGAAGTAGCGCCGAGTCTAAAGTCGTTATGATTGCTCTGAAGAAGGTGATGCAGGTACGGCCATGGAGTACTGCCCTGAACTGGTTAGCAGACACTGCCCTGGCCCAGTTTGCGCACACTGTCCATTAACTATATCCCGTCTGTCTGCACTTGTCCAGCCCCGTGGGCGCCAGTCGGTGATGTCCGCCCCTCCAACCCCCACCCCAAGGACGCCAGTCCATCATGGTTCACCCCCATATCTGTCATCTTGGTTGTTCAGATGCTATCCTGTCACCGCGCTGAGGGAATTACACAGCGTGGGGAGCTCGCACTGTGAAATGACCTCACGTGCGCTCCGGGCTGAGGAGACTCGGTAAACAAGTGCCCTGAGTGACACCCCTGCCCCGAATGTGGGCTTTATCTCCAGGGGAACGAAGCCCTACTGCCAGCAGCACAAGTCACTGCAAGTAAGAAGCATATCAGGTGTTGCAAAAGCTGCATGCGCGACAAGTGTCCGCGTGGCATGCTGCTAAGGAGCCTGTGCTAGCTATGAGTGCGTTTGCTTCTGTGTGTTTAAATTGGTTGCAGCGTGTGCGTGGATGCGAGCGCTACTTTATGATAATTTAATTTTTTAAAGGATTATCACCAAAAGGACATTATGACTAAATCGGATTTAGGAAAAAGTCAGTGTCACATGTGCGAACCAATCAGGGGCAGAGTCCTTTATAGTGTACTATAGCAGCCCTTCAAGGTTTCCAGATTTTTTACCTGAGTTCCACTTCTCTGGGTTTGAGTGAGAAAGAATTAAAAGGGTAAACCTACACTTCAATTTACTAAATCGCCAACGGAAAGTGCCGTAAAACATCAACAAAGGTTGGGAAACGCCGCATGCCATGTCTTAGCGCCTACCTCTGATTCCCTCCGAACGGCGCTGAGCGGTGAATGCCTGCACTACGAGGACGTATCTCTTTTCGCTCTAAGCCCCGTCCTTTTCAGACTGGGAGGCGTGTTTTTGACTGAGAACGTCACTAGGTAGAAAGAATGTCAAAAACACGCTGCCCAATCCGAAAAAGACGGGGCTTAGAGCGAAAAGAGAACATCACTGAGACCTCTTCTCCAATGGCTGACCTCCGTTTAGGAGGCCAGCCAATGGAGAAGAGGGGCGGGGTTTAACCTCGCTACTCAGAGACATTAAATCTCGCCAGCGAGACTGCGTATGTGCGCAGCCTATGCTAGCCGGGACCTAATAAAGGAGGATCGTTACTTGTTTTTACTCACTTTATGGCTTCAAACGTCATACAGTTTACGAGTATGAGCTGTCACGATCAAGCTCTGTGTGACACCATTGTCAACTTTGAACATTCTTTTCTACTGCCATGGGCCTAGCTGTTTGCTGATGAGCCGTGGTGTATAAGAAAGGTGCACAGCAGGGATTGTCGGCACACAACATGAAAACGGCGACCCCCCTATTTCTCCATTTTGAACTTTGATTCAAAGTGAATACACTTTTTTAAAGTAATTTTTATATGAGGGCGCTAGAGGGCGCACATGCGGAATGGCTGCCTAACTGTGAGGCTCCCGTTCCCTGGAGAATTTATCCTTAATTAATCCTACCCTACTGGAGGGTGAGAATCACCAAACAAAGCTGTTTTGGTGCAGCATGTGGCCGCCCACGCCCAGTCCAACTCGTGGACCTCTCGGTGCGACTGGGACAGAGAAAACGATCCTGCAGAAATCCCCCGGCGGTGCAACTGGAGCTGGTGAGACGTGGGGCCGGGTGCCGGCTACCACGCAAGGCCGGTGCTTGCCGCGAGGTGGCGGGCCCTGACTGCAGGCCCCGGCGGCGGTGACCGCTGTACCCGTTGCTCTCGGTGTGGCATTTGGCCCCTTCCCCTGCCCGATGAGAGACCCCTCGGAGTCCTGACGCCTGGAGGCATATACATGTTGGACTAACCTGCCTCGGCGTTGTGGGGTTGCATCTGCGGTCGGAGCCTGGCATCCTGTGAGGGATCTGGCGCTGGCCGAGAGGAGTGCTGTGGCTCCATATGGGCGCTGCTGTGTGCTGCGACTGCTGCTGAGAGCGTCGTCAATCCTGCTTCGACCCCCGCTGGTAACACTACGGCACGGAGCGCTGCTGGGGACAGGGAGAATATCGCTGTGGACGTCTAAGGTGAGCCAGCTCGGACTGACTGTTGTTGGAGGCTGTGAGGATCAGCCAGACTGTGCGGTGGTTCCCGTTCCCACCGGAAATTGGGCACGGCTGACACTCGAACTCTTTCATCGCTGTTGTGACGAACGCTGCACCGGTGGGATTGCGAGCCCCTCGACCCTATGGTGGACAATTGAGGCCAGCTTGCCTGGAGCTGGTGGAGGCGTAGGGGAGGCTGCGCGGGCGGCTGCTACCTGCCGTGGGATTCTGCGGGAACCTGTTTCATTGCCCCGCTGCCGTCTGGGACTGAGGAGAGGCTAGCTGTGTCTGGGTTATTAGTCAAAAAGAGGCACCTACCGCAGATATGTCATAAGCTCACGGAGGTTCCAACATTTCAAAGTGCATGACCACGGCTGATCAACCTACGGAACAAGCTGCGCATATTGCTAAGAGACAGGCGATAGACCAGATTGGCCTGAACTTGCTAATAGTGGAGGCCAGGGGGACTTCCTTGATACACGTGACCCCCCTGGTACGTACACCCTGACTGAGCGGAGCACTGTGTAGCTTCTCAATTGTTGATGGTTCCACAGCACGAGGGGGCACGAGACACAGAACTGAAGTAGTACCCTGCTTCAGGGCGTGCTAGCAGGTATCGTGACTCCACATTCGGCCAGAAGGGTCACACTATAGTATCGTTGGATCCCAAGGTGGCGGGCAGTGAGAGGCGCAAAAGCACGATGGTGCGTCCAGAAAATCGCCAAACGAAAATAAATTTTGAAAATGCGAAGAAAGGGCCGAAGACAGTACAGGCTGAACCGGGGCCCAGTGGTGCGGATATTACCGGCGCAGCCTCTCCTTCTAAAGAGCTGGACATGCACCATCTACTATAGGAGATGCGACAAGGATTTGCCACTGTGGTGGAGAAAGTGGATAGAATGTCCTCCAGGATGGACGCCCTTGTGCATAAAGTAGACCAGCATGAGGAGCGGATAACTACGACAGAACAACGGATTTCGGACAATGACGACATTACCGCCTCACATACCTCTCAACTAGCCCGCATGGATAACCTACTGCGGGTTATAGCGGCAAAAATGAGGATTTGGAAGCCCGTAGCAGGCGCAACAACATTCGCGTTACGGGCATTCCGGAGTCCACACACACAGGCAGGATGGAACTATATGTGGAGAAACTCCTTAGAGCATCGGTGGGGGAGGATGCCTTCTCACCTCAGTTCATCGTCGAGAGGGCGCATAAATCATTGGCCCCCGTCCCTAAGCCCGGAATGCCGCCAAGGCCTATCATAGTCGCCTGCTGAATTATCGTGATCGGGACGTCGCACTGAGAGCAGCCCGAACCAAGCAGAACCTGAACTACAATGGCATCACCTTTTCTATCTATCCTGATTTCACCCCCCTAGTACAGGAGGAAAGACGCAAATTCCTGAATGTTAAAAAAAAATTGTGCGAAGCCCAGCTAGACTATGCATTGCTCTACCCGGCGAAGCTGCGGGTGACACACCAAGAAAAACAGCGATTTTTCACGAACCCGCCAAAAGCAGAAGACTACTTGAAAGCGGTCCGAAGAGCACAGAGAGATGGTCGGGGCGGCAATGCAGACCTCGAGATCGACCCACCGGTAGCGGATGAAGATAACTGATGCAGAGCGCCTCCAATAGACTAGACAACGCGGTCCCTATCCGGTTTGGATGGAGCCTGGGAACATTATGTCCGATGATCGGACATCATACTGCAGTTGGGGACTATTGAACTCGTCCAGTGGTAAAGTATTCCAGGGACCACTATCCCTGCCTTGGCCTCCACCAAGGGTGGTACAGAACAGGAGGCTAACAGAGGGAGAAGTGGCTGTGCGCTCTTGATGTTGATTCCCCTACGGGTATACCCCAATCATGGGAACAAGTTGTGGAAATTGCGGGGGGTAGGAGGGAGGGGCAGGGCGAGAACGGGTGGCTGCTGGCATGATTGGGATGCAGTAGTGGGAGGGGGGATGAGTACTGTTGATGAGAGAACTTTGTTTTACAGGGTGGGAAGGCGGTTGTTTGAAACTTGTGGTATTCTGCATCACCTGAGGAGAGATGGCTCAACAGAGACTACTTTGGCATGCTGCAATTCTATGATATTCTTTAGCTTATGGCGGGATTAGGGTCCGATGCACAATTGAGTTGTATGTCATGGAATATAAGGGGTCTTAATAATGCCAAGAAATGTCGAAATGTGATTGCATACTTGGATCGCCACCAAGTTCAGGTTGCCATGTTGCAAGAAACACACATATCACCGCAAACACGTACTAACTTCGCAAGTAAATGGGCAAACGCTCCTGTTTTTTCATCTTATTCCACTTATGCGAGGGGGGATGCTATCCTGATTAGGCGAACTGTGCCATTTCAAGTGTGTGGGGAACTATGGGATACGGAAGGCCACTTTGCTCTGATATGGGGACGCCTAGGCCGTGACACCATCACGTTAGTAAACTGTTACGCACCTAATGTGGATATGCCAATCTTTTTTACCACATTGTGGGGCAAAATTCTACACGTGGGGTCCCGACACGTTATTTTGGGGTGGCGATTTTAACTTAGCGCTGGCGCCCCACCTGGATAGGGCAGACGGAGTGACGCATTACAAGCTTAGGTCCAGAGAGACTCTGATGGGTGTGCTATCGGAGAGTAATTTAGTGGATAGTTGGCGCTACTTACACCCTTTCCGGAAGGAGGGCACACATTTTACATCACTGACAGGTACATGGGCGCGACTGGACTACTTTTTTATGTCCAGAGAGATTAGTGCGGGGGTGACCATAGTCCGATCCTGGTACACCTACAGGTGCCTGGTTAGGACAACCCTAGACCACACTGGAGGCTGCAGCCAGCTGCCCTGTTAGATACCGTGTTCCGCACCGAACTTGGTGAAGAGATTGCTGCTTTCTTCCCTCGAAACAAGGGGTCTGTAGACTCGGTCGAACACATTTGGGAGGCATTCAAGGTTACGATCAGGGGGTATTGCATATCGAAAAGCTTCGGGGTTTTGCGCGACATTCAACGCACAATTCACATACTCGATAGCGAACGGAAGGACTTGGAGGCTCGGATAGTAGCGGGGGGATAATACTGCAACACACGCAGAGTTTAGAGATAAACTGACACGATACGAGGAGGAAGCGAACAGGGAGGCCAAGTTTAAAGGGAAAGATTGGCAGGCAAGATGATACTGTGAGGGAGACAGACCTGGCAAGGCCCTGGCAGTGTTAACACGCACCCCGCACAATCATAATACAATTCTAGAGGTTGTGGGCGACCAGGGACAAACAGTCAGAGACGCAGATGACATATTGACTGTGTTCATGTCTCATTATCATGCGCTGTACACCACGGCCACGACCACTGACGTGTCGTATTATGACTTCCTTGGTGATGTGGCTCTCTGCTGGCTCAGTGACGGTGATAGGGCTTTCCTGGCCGCCCCTTTTGAGTTGGACGAAATTAGGGATGCTATTATGTCACTCAAAAATGGAAAAGCACCTGGCCTAGACGGGATCCCAGCCGAGTTTTATAAGGCATATATAGACATTATGGCCCCTGTCCGCCGCGAGATCTTCGAGGAGTCTCTGGCTGATGGGGTCCTTCCCTGCTCAATGCGCGAAGTCGTGATTACCTCACTACTGAAACCTGGCAAAAGCCCCAACGCTTGTGACTCCTATCGCCCGCTTTCGCTCTTGAATTGTGATGTTAAAATACTAGCGAAAGTGCTGGCCACCAGACTGTCCCTTCTGATGACCCGGATCGTATTGCCCGACCAGTCTGGGTTTGTCCCTGGTCGATCCACCTCCCATAACCTACGCACATTGTTTTCCCTGCTCCGCACAGTGCACCCTGATCTCCCAGTTGCAGCGTTTTTTCTGGATGCCACTAAGGCCTTCGATTCCGTCGAATGGCCGTACTTGTTCACCGTTCTGGCACGTATGGGGTTCCCTAAATTATTCATCTCTTGGGTCCGATTGCTGTATACGCAACCAACAGCGAAATTCCTGATTAATGGCCGCCTTTCTCCCTCCATTGCAATCACAAGGGGCACCCGACAGGCATGCCCGCTATCCCCTCTCCTATTCGCGATAGCCATTGAGCCGCTGGCTTGCAGGCTCCGCCAACTGCACCGAGAGGGCACAGTTCGGTGCTTCCAGCGTCAGATTGACGTGTCGTTATATGCAGATGACATGACGCTATTTGTCAAAGACCCGTCACGAAACTTAAATCCCTTACTTAGGGAATTTGTTGTCTTCGGTAGACTGTCTGGAGTGCGCATAAACTGGGCTAAGTCACAATTCTACCCTATTACAGATGCAGTTACTGATTTCCCACATGACTTTCCTTTAGAGTGGTGTCACTCGGACTTGCGTTACCTTGGTATCCAGATTTCACGTGACAAAGATGAAACATTGCGGCTGAACTACGATGTAGCGGTCACGAAACTTACTGCATCAGTAGATCGTTGGATCTCCCTTCCCCTCTCCATGGCGGGGAGGGCATCGCTTATCAAAATGGTGGTGCTGCCCCGATTTCTGTATCTTTTCCTTACTATCCCTTACTACCCTGGTGCGTTTTTTTTAAAAACATTAAAGTCGGAGCTGTGTCGTTTGTTCTGGGGGGTAAGCACCCACGGCTGCGATGGTCAATGCTGATTCAACCATATGATAAGGGGGGCTTCGATTTACCCGATTTCGAGGCTTATTACCTATGTGCTCAAGCGCATTACGCATATCACTGGATGGTCCCCACTCCGTTCATGCCTCAACTGGCAGTCGAAGGATGGATCGCGAACCCCCTTCCCCTCAATGGTCTCCTACATTGCCCAGTGACGTCCATAGAAACACCTCACACTTCCGTCACGTGCACCATGGATGCCTGGCCCCGCATGGCGAAGTGGCTAGACTGCAGCTTGCCATACTCTCCTCGGCTACCACTGGCATACCACCCTAAGCTTGAACTCCTACAGGAGCATGGTTTTCGGTTGCTCTGTCGGCGCCTACGAGTCAACTGTTGGGGCGACCTCTTCTCCAATGGCTAGTTCAAATCTGCGGATTTGTTTTTTACCTCTTACGACCCTACTCCACGCGATAGGTTCTATTACATACGACTGCGCCAGGGGATGAAGGACATTTTGCCTGGCTTTCCCAATGAACCTGAGGTCCTATCTCCACTACACTTCATGTTATGCTCACAGGACGGTTCACACCTGGTGTCGGGCATGTACCGCCACATCAGGGCGTGCAGCCCGGGACCGGAGAACGTGGCCCGAATGCATTGGGCTGCTGACCTGGCAACAGAGGTCACTGATGAGCAGTGGCTATACCGCTGTAACCTTACCGCTCGGATATCGGCCAGCAGTAGGCTCAAGATGATCCACTTCAAGTTCTTGCAGCGGCTGTACTATACGCCGGTCAAAAAATACAAGTTCCGTTTGTCCAGTGATGGTAGATGCGAGCGCTGCCGTGCGGAACGCGCTGGTTTCCTACGCCTCGCCTGGGAATGCCCTTCTGTTCATGCCTACTGGCAACAGGTGCATCGTGCCCTTGAATCAATGGTTGAAGAGTCCATAAATCTTGATCCATTATTAATGCTCATGGAGCACACACCACACATCCCTAAGACCTGCAGGAAATTCTTAGATATTGCTCTGCTTCTTGCAAAGCGGCGTGTTGCATGTAGATGGGGTCGTGGCAGGGCCCCAAAGTTTAAACACTGGCTTGCAGACATGACTCATTGTCAGGAACAACATGCAATTTTTGCTGAAACACTTACGATTCCCAGCAGGCCTAATGACATTTGGGGCCCACTAGTCACGTATCTGCTAGCTCAGGGAGATGGGGATGAGGATCCGGATGGGGGCGGGACTCGGACTGGTGGTAATGACCAGGTAGGATGTGACTGAACTGACATGTGGTACTATCAACAGGTGGCTTAAGTTTATGAACATTTACTGCATAAGTGATTGTATGACCTAACGACTAGCATAACGCAACAATGTTTAATATTTCTATGCATAAAAGACCAGATACTACCCTTTAAATACCCTCGCGATGGGCTGAAGCATGGCACTCTTATACTGTATAATGACATGGTGACGCTGTCCTTGATTGACATACAATGTTTTCTACCCTGATGACCGTTTTTCGCTGTATGATGCTGTTGTCTTGCCATGATCTGTCTATGCTATATGCTAGCTCCGGGTGTTTCCACTTTGACTACAATACCAACCCTTGTATTGTTCTGTGTTAAAAACTCAATAAACAAAGTTTACAAAAAAAAAGTAATTTTTATATGCAGAGTATTTTTACAATCATTTTTAATACGGTGGAATGAACTTCTGTTTGATTAAAGGAAGGAAATATTTTGATCAGGTCCAAAAGAGATCGCAACTTGGTTTTTGCTTGGCCTGATGGCATGTGCTGGGTGGCTAGTCACCCCTCTTCAGCAGTAACTTGGCATGTGTTACTTACTAAGTTGCAAGAGAGGTAAGTTGTAAGAGGAAAGTAAGTAAATTAGTCCCGGAGTTGGGGGTTCCCCTTCCCTATTACCAGCGGCTACGTTTTTTTCCGGCATGCAGCCCTAATTTTCCTTATTTTAGTCCTTGCTCTGTGAACTCAGGGCTGTTTGATCTAATCCATCAATAACGAGTAGTTTAGAAGTAAACATGGGCCCTGAATGAACTATGGCTACAAGCACTGGTAGGGAGACCTACAAAAATAATACAGAGAAAAATGCAGACATGTTTATGTGGAATTGCACCTAATTTATGGAGCAATGCACTCGAAAATTGTATTACCACTGAGTTACTAACAAATGCAATGCATTTCTTGTATATTATAGAGGTAGTTCAGTACTAAGTTTACTCAATGGAATGCCTTCAAGTACAGAAAGGCATTTCATTTTAGCTTGTGTTCTAAGAGACCAAGAAGTCCTTTCAGTACAGGTTAGGTTTATTTTTTTTAATTGAAATTCAGCTCTTTTTGTGTCGAAGCTTAGTGGTTCTTGGTTCTTGCAGTGGTGTTTTTTGTTTTAGTGCCTCTGCAGTTCGTTGCTGTGGTGCATGAACCAACATACTGTCCCACTAGAGATTATAGTGAGCATCAGTAATGTCATCACTGCAGCAGAAGTAGACTAAAGGAGTGAGGAAGAAAAGATGGAGGAGGAATCAAGGGACGGGGGACAGAACAGAACTACGAAAGAAAGCATGAGAGAAAGAAAAGGAGTCTAAAAAAGGAGAGTGGGGATGGGGGAAGAGAGAAAGTGCGGGACAAAAGAAAGAAGTGAAAGTTAGAAGGTAAACTCTTAAAAAGAGGAAATCGAGTGAAAAAGGACCATGTAGGAGTAAGAGGAAAAGTAGATGGAGGGGAGACAGATGAATAGAGAATACAGGGGAGAGAATAACGGTTAAGGAGGAAAAGTGGGCAAAGAGGGCAGTGCAAGAAAGGAGAAGAAGAACGGATAGAAGCGCAAGAAAGGAGAATGCAGGGGAGAGAAAGATAGAAAAGGAGGAAAAGCAAACAGTGAGACAAGTTTGAGAATGGAAGAGTGGATGAAAGAGGAAGGAAAGAGAGCGCAAGTTAGAGAATGGGATGAGGGAAATCGGACAGAAAGAGTGGGTGCACTAGACCCACTTCAGTGCACCCAGGTGGTTCTGGTAAGCAAGTGTGCTGATCTCACAGGTGGGGTGGCATTCCTTCTAAATATCTGAAGTTGCACTCTGTAAAGCACTGCTCCTTTTCCCTGTGCCTAGGTTTTAACCATCACCTTGCAATGCTAGGGCAGAATTAATGGGCAAGATTAGAACATACTGAGTGATAGTGCTGACCTGAAAGAGAACAGCACTGATTTTCTGTTGCCTGCTGCACATTCCACCCCTCTCGTTGTATCACCACACTGCATACATTATTTTAACATTTTCACAGGGCAGGGGACACAAACTCAAACTGTTTCTCAATTACACCATTCTGGTTTTGCTTCAGAACCCTGCTTTTAAAAATTCGGGCTTATGTTATTGGAAGAAGGATTTAAGATAATGCCCTTAAATGGACAAATGAAAGATGTTGATCTCTGTTATGGACATTCCTAGAGCATTACGTTGCACCAAAAAGAGTAATTTCTGGAAATTTTCTAAATAAGGGTGAGATAACGCATTTGCTCTTCTTGCAATGAAGTCTCTCTCTTAGTGTGACATATGGCATTGGAATATCACTCACAAGGACACTGAAAACATGTAAATGTTGCTCACGAGCCAGCAGAAAACTTGGCAGCTATGCTGAGAGTTTACATTGCAGCAATCACACTATCTTTAGTCTGCATAAAGTTGAGTTCAGCCGCCTAAGTAAAGTTAGTGCAGCTGAGAGCTCCGCATTGCAGTCAGTCGCTGTCTGCAATACGATCAGGTGCTTTGCAGCCGTATTAAGATCTTAGAGGTTCTTGTTGCTCAGATGGGTGTAGTTTCTGTTATGTTAATGTTTCCATCGTCTTCATTCCTTGATTTTGCTCACGAGAAAGTGTCACTCATAGGTTTTGAATGTCATTCATAATGACACTGAAATTATAAAATGTCACACGTAAGCAGTCTGAAACCTTGGCAGTTATGGGGGCAAAAGCAACACGGAAGGCAAAGGTGGGCTAAGCTATATGGAGGGCGAGTAGGAACATTGAGCAGTCCTGGGTATAGGGCGCCACTCCTTAATTTGTAATTTATGAGCATTTTCGAGTTACAATACATCTAGTAGGTTGCACCTTTGAGAGGTAGCTGCATGTGTTGTTTACAGAGGGCACTGCCCCGACTGGTGATTCCCTTTGAAGTCAATAAATATTGTGTGGATTACTGCATAGTGCAAATTCCCAGGCCCATCCGACGCCGTGTTAGCTCAACATACTGGTAGGAATTAAATACACCAGGAAAAGTGGAAGGTGTTCATTATATCATCTATTTTCAAACGTCCTCTCCTAAGTGCTGAAAAAGTTAGCAGTTTCCAATTGTAGGGATGAAAAGTTATGTTATGTTATGTTATGTTATGTTATGTTAAAAATGCTTATAAAGCGCATGGCTACCCCAGCAACGGGGCGTCCCAGCGCTTGCAGACAGCTTGAAAGCAAGGCAAACTAATCCAAGGAGAAGACGTGTAGCGCCACTTAGAAACCCTAGGTAGAAGGGAACAACCAGGTTTTGATTAGTTTTCTGAATAACAGATAGTTATTTGTAGCACGCGCCTCCGAGGGGATCGAATTCCACAATTTCGGGGCCAAATACCTGAAGGAGCGGCCACCAGCTCTGCTCCTTTGGATTTTGATGGTGCAGGCAAGATGAAGAACCGCCGAACGGAGGGTACGTGTAGGAACATAGGAAGAACACAGACCTCGCAAGATTTGGGGGCCAGAGCAGTGAAGGATTTTATGAGTTAAGCAAAGGGACTTAAATTGAATACGTTGTGTTACCGGAAGCCAGTGTAGACGCCGCAGAATATGGGACGTGTGGCAGTGTTTTGGTAGAGCGAACAAAATGCGGGCAGCTGCATTTTGGACCCTTTGGAGTCTGTTGATGGCTGTTCGATTGGAGCCCAGCATTAAGACACTACAGTAGTCTATGTGCGATAGAACAAGGGCTTGGACAATTGTCTGGCGTACAGGTGGTTAAAAAAAGCCCAAAATTGGTTTAAGCGACCGTAGGCGACCATAACACACGCCAGCCACTCTTTTTGCATGGGACTCTAGGGAGAGGGAGTCATCCACAATCACGCCCAGGTTTTTTACTTCCTTCTTAGGGATAGGAGGTGGACCTAAAGTGGGGGGCCACCAGTGATCATCCCACTTGTGTGTTTCCTTGCCAATCAGAAGTACCTCAGTTTTTGATGAATTTAACTGCAGGCAATTCGTGGTCATCCATCTAGAGATGGCCAGAATATCATCTTGAAATTTGGCTTGGTCCATATCGATGTCCTTTGAGAAGGAAAAGATAAGCTGCGTGTCGTCCGCGTATGAAATTAATTTGATCTTACGTTCTCTGGCCAGCACTGCCAGAGGGCGGACGTATACATTGAACAACGTGGGCCTGAGAGCCGACCCCTGCGGAACACCGCAACTCAGCGGAAGCCTGCTGGATGAGTACGGTGGAGCATGGACCTGGAAGGAACGGTCTGATAGAAAAGACGCGAACCAATCCAGGGCTCCATCTCGGACTCCGATCTCCCATAGTCTTCTAAGTAGAATCCCATGGGAGACCGTATCGAACGCTGCACTCAAATCCAGCAGGATTAGAGCCGACGTGCCACCCAGATCTTGTGTTGCCCTTAGTTGTTCAGTGACGGCCAACAGGGCGGATTCCGTGCTGTGGTTAGGCCGGAATCCGTTTTGTGAATCATCTAGAATCCCATTGCTCTCCAAGTAATTGGTCAAGATGTCATTCACGTGCGCCTCCGCCACCTTGGCCAGATAAGGTAGCAGGGAAATAGGTCTAAAACTTTCAGGCCTAGAAGAGTCCAAGGTGGGCTTTTTTAGTAAAGGAACAACCTTGGCGTGTTTCCACGATTTAGGGATGGTGGAAGACTGAAAAGATCTATTAATCAGCTCCCGACCCTCCGCCAAAATGGAATCCTGAAATAGTTTAAACATTTCAGGTTTAACGGGGTCTTCCGGAGACCCGGACTTGACTTTTACAGCCAGAAGTTCCATGTTAGCCTGTGAGATGGGAGGGAGGGTATGAAGAGAATAGGGAGGTTCCGGAGAGTCTGAGGATTGGTGAAAGGTCAAAGCAGACCCATCAGATTCAAAAGAGTTATAAATCCCTTGGATTTTACTGACGAAGAAACAAGCAATCTCTTCACATTGCAAGTCAGATGTTATCGTACAGTTAGGATCCTCCGGTGGCTTAGTCATGTCCTTCACTAAAGAGAAGATGGTTTTAGATCGATTTGCGGTAGAACTGATCAGGTCCGTATAGTAGTTAGCCTTGACTTTCTTTATGAGTTTATGAAAAGCTTTGGTAGCGGATCTGAAGTTGGCTTTCGCCCGAGGATCATAGGATCGTCTCCAGATGCGCTCCAATAGCTTACATTGCTTTTTCTGTTCGGCCAGTGCCACAGAGTACCAGGGGTGGGATTGCTCGCGCTTGGGCCTGGACAGTTTCTTGGGAATGAGGTAGTCATGTGATGTGTTGACCCACTCTCTGTATACTATGTCAGCTTCCTCCAGATCCTCTGGCCAATCTGGACGGGAGTTTTTCAGTCTGGTCTCGAACATGGCACCATCTAGATAACAGCGGGGAAGGTGTAAGATAAGTAAATAATTATCTTTTAAGTAGAAATAAGTGCTCATATGGCTGCCAAGAAAAGCTTCAGCGTCTACACTGATGGAATAACCCCAACATATTACACGCAGAGCTAATGCTTATCCTTGCTTAATTTGAGAAGTGTGCCCAAGACAAACACTGGCCCAACTCTCATCCCTTCTTTTGTTTGACGGCGAATCAGCCAGTTCCCAAATCAAATTTTCGAGCGCTGCCTAATCCTGAAATATAACCCGCCCCACAGGAGCTATGTAAATAGCAGCAATGAGCATGTGTCAGTGGAGAGCAAGGTCCGTGAGCCACAGTGGAATTAAAATGTGTTCACAAGCAGTGCATGTTTACAGCCTGCTAGAGAAGCGTGGCTAGACAGACTGACCCACCGACAAACAGACATATAGATAGATAGATAGATAGATAGATAGATAGATAGATAGATAGATAGATCGATCGATAGATAGATGTTCAGTATATATATTAAGATGCGTATACTAGTTGCTAACTGCAAACTCAGCATGCTATGTACACAGTCTCACATAAATTGTACTATCTGTGCTAAGACAGGGACACCAAAGGTTACTTTTAACACCTTTCGTATTGTGCATAAAGAAAAGGGTTGCATGCAGTTTTATTTTTTTGCCCCAAGATTAGATATACCTTCTGCGTGTAACAGAGGAGTGCCTTGCTTCGGATGTACCCCATGTCTGGCACCAGGGCCACCTTTCATTGGGTTCTTCCACGTCTCCAATGAGGGTCTGCAAAGAGGACCCCAAATACCAAACTTCTGCTCTTAATATACAGTGACAGAGGTCCTTGGGTGAATAAATGCGGCCAAATGAGTCCTGGTCAAATAGACCAGAAAGATTTGGGGGTGAGAAGCAAAAATAACATATTACTGTGAACTTTAGAGTGCGAATTAGGCGTAATCTCCCTAATATGTGGACTTTGAAACTGCCAGGCAGAGTCCTGGTTGCCCCACTTAGCTATAAACTGTGTGATTTTGAGACATGCTCATTAAAGCCCCACAGCTCCATTCTCTTGTGCGTGAAAAGTGAGTACATAAAAATATATATGCTCTGATATTCATCACATTATTAAACTCTATAGAAGTCCCTTCACAGATGCTGATTTCAGTAATATGGATGTCTAGGGCACAAGTCAGGGGTCCACGCGGGTACACGACGTCCACCCATTATTTTCACAGGGAGGATGCCGTCCACTCTGCAAGAAGCTGGGGCCCACTGGAATATGATTAACTTGTCCCGATGTAATTTCCAGGCACCGGGACACACTCAGCAGCCCATGCGCTTTATCTACTTTCTTTCAGAGCAGCAACATGTAGACCAGAGCAGCAACATGCAGACAAAGGGAAGGGGGGGGGGGAAGAGGCTTCGTATTTTAGACTCCAGCTGGGCCCATAACAAAAGCCGAATTTAAGGGGCCATCAGGCCTCTTTTTGTTCCTCTATCCTGGCATTGAGTTATCTGAGCGGTCACACCAAGATGCAAGGGAAGAGAAAGTAAACGCTTACAGCTTGTTATCTCTTCACAAATACTTGAGAGGAATGCTTTTTACTTCCTTCAATACCTGCATATTAGGAATATATGTATGCACTGTAAGAATGTCACATTTGCTGGTCTATCCCAGTATCTACACAAATACATTTTAAATGCCACTTATTTAATCTTTTTTTATAGCCTTAGGATATTTAAACACGCATTAAAAAATGCAACAGGTCTCACCTTTTATTAAGTTAAAGCCATTTGCTTTGCTATACAATACTATTACCAAAGCAAATGGTTTTAACTTAATCAAAGGCGAGACCTATTGCATTTTCAATGCTTGTTGTTCCTAGCTGCACATATTTGGAAGACCCTACTGCTGCAACCAACATTGCTGTAGTGGCGTGTGTACTGCAGAGGCAGAGGACAGATTAAAGGACGGTAAGGCCTGCCCCAGGATGGGGCAATAATGCATATCATGAAGTGGACACCGTGTGCAGTAAAAAAAAAACAAGCACAAAACACGAAGGGCATGGATGGGGAGGGAGTGGGAACAGTGGCCTGATGAAGGAATTTGGACTATAAGTGAAACAAGCAGGAGGGATGAGGCAGAAGCTTTCGCCCAAGGATCGAGCGTTCGCATGTAGAGCAGCTCTTCCCAAAACTTTATTTAAGGTATTAAAGTAAAAGTACGGCATGGGGCGCTTTATAAAAAAAAATACTTTGTTAAAGTAAATACCGCTAGCCACATGTAAAGAAATGTGCACAGTTGCAATGAAACTGAAAGCACAGTAAAAAAAAGAAAACAGTTGACACCATAAATGGATCAAGCAGGAGAGAGGGGGAGGCAGCTATAGGACAAAGAGCGCATTCGCATGTTCTCACATCGGCTGAATACCGTTCCGTACACTTCGCGGTAGCAGTCTATGTAACTTCTGCAACGCAGCAGTAATATGCCCTTACCAGGGCATGGGAGAGCTATTGCTGGGACCGCACACGCACATCGCTCTTGTGGAACCGATCCACTGCGAGGAAAGCGATGGGGCCAGCCGTAAAGCGGGGAGGTAGCATATTTAAAAAACAAAGTGCAGCGTCCATTTTGAACGTGCAATGACATAAACTAAGTAATTAAAATTTATCAAGTGGGTGGGGCCACAGTGAACCAGAGCAACGGATGCGGTATGCAAATCGGGGGCTATAACTGCAGCAATTAAACTCGCCAGCTCCATCGAGAAACAGGCCTTTGTATGAGAGTGCCTGCTCTCCCTAGGCGAGGTCATGTTACAAGAGCCTTTCCCAGCGGGGCTCCTGTTGTGTTACCGCAAATGTGGATGGATGTGTGTAGCCTCGGAAAGTGCTGAACTGAAAGCGGCAGGTATTTCTAAATCTAAGCACGTTTTCAGTAAATGGTAGCAGAACACAGAAAAAAAATTTATAGCTGGGATTCCCTGCATAAACATGGACCTGAAATTAGTAGTGCCCACAGTGCTTCGAAACGGAGTGACTAGCAGGAAGCTGTGTGCATTTTGACCAGCAAATTCAAATTTAACAGTTTTCAATTAGTGGCACTAAAAACCTGTGGAGGATCAGTCAGGAATGGGCCCCCCAACAGTGCTCGGTAGCACTAATAAAGCTTTGCCTCACAGAGAGTGCTCCAGGAGCATCCCCTCTCTCGATTTGGTAGTGTTTTCTCGAGCAGGTCTGTTCAAAAGACAGCAACACCCAGAAGCACTCGTAAATCCCGGGGCAAGTCAGGCGCTTTGGCATTGTTGAAAAACTTCGGTGCTTCATGTCTTAACTAAAAAGTCCGATTTGTACTATCGGACTAAACCTTTGGGATATGAGGAGGAGCCTCCTGAGGCTCATTTAAATAAATGTGATTTTTGTTTCCTACACACAGTGATTTAGCGAACCACGCCACTAGTGTTAGCCCTCATAGATGTTTGCCTGCCCACCAAGGCTGGCATGTTGAAACACCCCTCAGTTGCCAAAGGAGGCTGTTTGTAGACAAATCGCCCAACCAGTGCAGGCCCCCCTAAGGCAAAGAGCAGCGCTGGAAGAGCCGGTCTAGAAACAGACATGGGCTGCTGAAAGCACCGTGGGAAAGCGGGACTCGGCGGTGGGACGTCGCCCTGGTTAGTCCCACCACGCACCTCCTCATTGCTGCTGAAGCACTTTGGCGCTTTACTGCCCCCTGCCCCGGTTCCTGCAGTTGTTTGTTATGCGGAGCTGTTAATTCTGGTTGGCCAGGCAAAAGGGATGATCATCACACCATGTCAGGTTTTCTGTCGATTTTCTTCAGTTCATTGTCTAATGATCCCTCCCCTTAATTTTTATTCGAAAATCTTTATTCCCACCCGTATTCACAATTTTTATCATCACAAAGTATACATTTGGTATATTTCTCTTCCTTTTTGCGGGACTTCAGGATGGTTCCCAGGGTATGTTGCTGATTGTTTTCTTGGTTGGCGTTTAAGGATGACAGTGAGGCTTCTGGCTCACTTATACTGCGTATGTGTAATGGGTCACGTGGGATATAGGCCACGGTCTCTCTCAGGAGGCCCAAATACGAACTAATAGGAAAGTCAAGAAAATGTATATTAGTTTCAAACATAAAATGATTTCACTGTATATCACCTATCTCGCCAACTACGATCGTCCAATCAAGCCCTCGCCGCAATTCCGCGCATCCACAGATCCACCATGGGAGGAAGATCCTTCTCCTACTTAGCGGCCAAAACCTGGAACTCTCTCCCCACTCACCTCCGCCTCACTCAGAACCACCTCTCCTTCAGAAAGCAACTAAAAACCTTGATATTCGAGAAGTAAATCACCCCCATCCCTCAAGCGCCTTGAGACCCTCTGGGTGAGTAGTGCGCTATACAAATTTTGGAACTTGAACTTGAACTATCTCTACTCTAATACCGTTTACTTATAAATGCTCTCCCCACATTAGATATTAGTAAAGTAGTAACTTTTAGTTTCAGCAAGGCAGATGCTTAGCTTGTGAGTTTTCAGGCGGCCATTTTAGAGGTGTCTGCGCAAGTGCAGCAAATTTCCCTCCAAGCAAAAATACGTCATCACTATGTAGACATAGTTAACGCATGCGCAATGCATTTTTCCGCGTTAGCCACCATTTTAGTTTTCACTTGAGTTTCTTGTTAGTAAAACACGTAGGGAAGCCTCTCTTTATTCTTGATATTTGAAATGTGGTGCAAATTACTTACACAATACATTAATTAGTATGATGTTATGAGTTATTATGAGAGGATTGCCTTTGAGCAAGTCTCTTTTCTACGAGTCCTTGCTCCATCAATAGAGAGAGTGAAAGAGGTTTTTGACAGAAGTATGCTTGAGTGAAAGGGATGGTTAGAGAAGAATGGGCATGGAAAAAGGAATATGAGAGGGAGTGGGAACAGAGGGCGGTTTGGGTAATATTGTCACACATTTCCTTAACCTCTCAAGCATGACAATAGTTAGAGGTGTCTCAAATCTATCACTTTGTGTTAAGCGTGCAAGAAAACATTACTAGCTGATGCCGATTTTAGTTTTAATTAAGAATGGACTCTGAACGTTTTGTGTTTTTTTAAAAATGAACCTTGCGGGGTTTGCATACACCTGTTTTGGTTTCCACAAAAGAGGTGGCAATTTGCACCAAAAGTAAATGAAATAGGAATATGTTATTTTGATGTTCTCACGGACACCCTTGTAAATTATCCAGATGGCGCATGCTTCTTTGCAATAAGCTTGAAGCGCGAGGTATGGGAAGAGCCGGTTCACTGATAGAATACCGCTGTTAAAAATATCGATGTTCAAAATATCTGATTTAAATATGTATATAACAAAATAATATATATAAAATAGAAATGTTAACAAAAGAAATTAAATACAATCATGTTTACAAAATATTTTAAAAAAACTCACTTTAAAAAAAAACGCAGACATAATGTATACATATATATATATAACTATTTACTTTCAATTAACTAATAAAATATTATCTTTAATTTATTTCAACACTTTAAAATTATATTAAAAAAATAAAAAAATAATTCATTTAAAATATACAAAAAGCATTCTAGAGTAAATTAAAACATTAAACTATGAAAAAATGTTTAAACTTAAATTGCCCAATACAATTAGAGCAACAATAGGAAAAGTGTTGGATAGGAAAATAATTAAATGTACTATTTGCACTCCAAAGAGTGCAACAGTAGGGAAAGTGTTGGATAGCGAGAATTACTATTCCCACTCCAGTGAGAGCAACAGTAGGAAAAGTGTTGGATAGCAGAGGGGAACAAATAACTATTCCCACTCCAGTGAGTGCAACAGTAGGGAAAGTGTTGGGTAGTGAAGGGGTAAAAATATGACTATTCCCTCTCCAGTGAATGCAACAGTAGTGAAAGTGTTGGATACCGGGGATTTTTCTTTTTTACTATTCACACTCAAACACTTAGAAAAAAATCTTTTAAAAAAATGATAATAAACAAAATTTCAAGAATAAATAAATATTAAACATGTAAAAAGAACATATATAATATTAATTAAATATAACAAAAACCTGCAAGTATTATATAAAATAAAATACTAAATCCATTTATGTACTTATTTTATTTCCGACCTTATAACCCCACACCAATAACAAAACACTTCAACATTTTTAATGACATTTATTTACATAAATAACTTAATTAATAATTAATTAAACAAATATTAATAAAAAACTAGAAAACATTGACTACACACACTTTAACACTATAATATCCACAACGCACACCGAAATGAAACTATAAAATAACAAAACACAATTAAACTATTACTATTAACAACTAATAATGAAATTATTAAAATGTATTTAATACCCACCCGCTACCCCTTTCAAAGTAAAAACAACACCCACAAAAATAAACAATTACCCAAAATAAATATCAAATAATAAACATTAACTATATATTAAACACAAATTACTTCCCACTTCCCGGGGAAACATGGCGCTGGCTAGTTGAGCGGCGGCGTGCGTACTAGTTCTGTGCTCCTCTCCCTTCTGCCACCGGAGGAGTGTATGGAGTTTATGGTGCTGTTGAAAGGTTAAACGAGCTGAACCTACCCTCGGTGATGCAGCGGTGCGGTGAGGGCTTGTTGGATGTGTCCCGGGGTCGGGCAGAGCTCTCCGCGTCATCCTAGTCCTTCGCTCCTACTGTGCTGGGATAGAGCCGCCCTGGAGCTGAGACGTGGTCGCAGAGCGGCGGCTCGCGGTCTCCTCCGGGGGAGGTCAGGCGGCGTCAGAACAAGCGGCATCGGAGCTTTCCTCCTACGGGAGGGAGCAGCAAGCACGAAAGCCGAGGTCGGTAAGGTTTCCGATTTCTCTGCATGCCCTGCTATCAAACAGAGAGCTGAAGGCAGGTGTGGAGATAAGCAGGTTTACGAAGCCGATGCCGGTAAGAGTGATTTCTCTTCTCTTTCAGAGAGCCCCTGCGCACACATTTCTGCTCATGCTTCGGAGACTGGAGATTCTGAAATTATATTAACGCCTACCACACGCAAAAGAGGGGGTACAGGAAAGGAAAGAGCATACAAAAGAAGCTGCTGATGGTCTTATATGCGGTTCAGAAGGTGATATTGGACCTCTAGGTAGTCCCAAAGGCACACCAGAAGCTGGTTTGAATGGGGGACAGCAGCAGGAAGAGTCTCGGGTGGGGCACGACACTGCCTTTCAGAGCTACCAAGTGAAGGGGAGGAGTGTTAGAGGGGTAAGAAGCAAAAGCTCTGCTAAGGCCTCTTCGAAGGCTACCTCTGTTAGGGTCACCCCCTCTTTGCGCTCCTTCTTCAGGGTCCAACCCCAGATATTAAACGTTACGAATCAAGAGTCCTCTCCTGAGCAGGGTTGCTCCCCTGCCCCGGCGAAAAATCTTGTTTGCTCTCCCTCCACCCCTTCCATGATGGCTAATCCTGTTAATCCTACTATGGTGGTATCTACCACATCGAAACTTTTCACGTCCTCTATGACACAACCCGTGGCATCATCCTCAACCCCAACAAGTAAGATAACTACGTCTGGGGACTTAACAGCCTCCGACTTGTTTACTAAAGTCCCTTCGGAGGTTGTTCCTTCGGTGGCCTGTGCAAAGGGAGGAGGGGAAGGAGGGGAAGGTCCAGGTGGTAATTCGATAGAGGCCCTCTTCTTGTCATTAAAAAATGATATAAAGGAGGGGTGCGCAGTTTCTGAAGATAATCAGTCTAAGATTAGAGCAGCATGCGACGCCCTGGAGAAGAAAGTGGACCTATTGAATGCAAGGACTGAGACTTTGGAGGGCTCTGTTGAACATCTTAAAGCTAACCTAGGGTCAACAGAGGTCAAAATTCAAGCAGTACGCACTATTCAACATCTACATGGCCACCCTCACACAAGTGGCCCGCCATCACAACCTCAACATCATCTCCTACGCCGACGACACCCAGCTCATCCTCTCCCTCACCAAGGAGCCACATACCACCAAAAGTAACCTCCACGAGGGAATGAAAGCCGTCGCCAACTGCATAAGTGTCAAGATCTCTACTGTCACCACCAGTGCTGTAAGAACAAGGGACAGTACAAAGCAGCAGGTGAAAGCTACATCTAAATATCCACATTGGAAAAGGCATCACCGAGTGACTACATTGTTTTTGAAACAATGTTTATCCACTCTGGGAGTCTGGGCAGCTACAAATGGCGTTAAGGGAAGGACGCGATTGGAATTAAGTTGCCGGTCTAGTCTTTCAGGGCGCGCGGACAGCAGCGGTAACGAAGCGCACGTTCGTCTGAAGAACTGCGCAGTTCAACTGAAAACCCTCCGGAGTAACAGCGCGTCTCCTGTGAGTGCTGATTTCTTCGGCGGAAATCCAGTCAGCAATACTTTGGTGAGGCAGAAATAAACGCATGCGCAATGCGGGATTTCTTGCCAAGCAACTATGTTCTGTTTGAGACTCTTCATGTTTTGAAGTTGTAATTTTGAGTAAAATTGTAGCCTTTACCCGAAAACGTCTTGGAGTTTCTGAATTTCGAACTGCTACAAAGTTTCCCACAGATAGTGAAGTAACTATCTTGTTAACCTCAATTTAGTTTACAAATAGTTAGGGTAAAAATACAATTAGGAGTGCTATCCGCGTTCCTTTTCCTTGTGTTTATCTGGAGTGAGTTACTATTGGACTTTTCATGACACCAGCTAATAGAGATAATACAAATTAGGATAAAAAGGTCAAAGCCACTGAAGCACAGTATTCTAATTGTGTTGTTTGTGCAGGAGCTGTCAAAGAATAAACATATCAATCTTCAGGGAGAGAGGCAATAGTCCAGGTTCACAGGGTAAGAGTTTGCCACAGTGTATTCATACTAGATTTACAGCATAGTGATATTGTGAATATATGAAATGCTCTTTTGCAGGTGTAGTCATTAAGAACGCCAGTGAAGGAGTCTATTGAGAAGACCAAGGCTAACCAACCTGAGGCTGTCTCTCTTTTTCTTCCGCTTCCCCTTTCTCCCCTGCTTTAAAAGTCACCATTAGTTATCTACTGGCGGCGGAGGGGCGTTGGGACCATCGTCGGCTCCTGTGGATGTCTCAGGCCTTCTTGACAATAAGGATCAGCTCTCTAAACCTAAACTTGGACAAGACGGAGGTACTCATTCTCGGACCCACCCCCTCAGCCTGGGATGACTCCTGGTGGCCGACTACACTATGAACAGTACCAACACCTACCGACCATGTACACAACCTAGGATTCATCCTCAACTCCTCACTCTCCATGTGTAAGCAAGTCTACACCGTCTCCTCGTACTGCTATAACACCCTCCACATGCTCCGCAACATTTTTCAAGTGGATCCTAACCGAAAGAAGAAGAATAGTGACACAGGCCCTCATCAGCAGCAGACTAGACTATGGCCACACACTACACAGGCATTCCAGCCAAACACCTACAATGACTACAACTAATCCAAAGCACCGCAGCCCGACTGATCATGAATGTCCCCTGCTGCAGCCACACCACCCACCACCTGATACACCTACACTGCCTCAACGTCAACAAGAAGATCATCTTCAAGCTCCTCACCCTCACTCACAAAGTATTCTACAACACCAGACTAGCCTACCTTAACAGCAGTAATCCTGAAAGGCCAAATTTTGCACTACGCAGGGATGGTGATTTCCTGTGAGAGAGAGTCGAGTCACTTGAGAATAACTCATGCAGGAATAATTTACGCCTTCTAAAGATCCCGAAGGGAAAGGAGGGGAGCGACCTAAAGACCTATATAGTGGCATTGCTTAAGGACTCTCTGAATCTCGAGGAATCAGTGGGGTTCCTAGAAGAAGATATCCAGAGGATTTATAGGGATCCATTTCGACTGAATCCTAGCAGGGCTAAACCGAGGAAGATCCTCATAAATTAGGCCAGAGAATGGATAAGTTTAGGTCATTGGGGGCCACAGTGCAGATGAGATTCCGTGCCTTTCTTAAGATTATGCACAACAACAAAATGTATACTATTAGAACTCCGTATGAGGCTGATGAGTTATTGGAATCTCTAAGCAGCGCATCTTGCGAAAAGCAATGAATGGAATGAATTGAATTTTGAGCAGTAGGGGATCAGTCTAGTTTAGGCCTTTTTTCTCCCCCCCCCCTTTTTAGCTCTAGTATATATATGAGCCTTAACCACTTTATTCATCAACATTTAGAGAAAATAAAAAAGTAGTGTAAAGAAAAAAATTGGCAGAAAACAATAGGATTTTTTTTTTATATACACAAAAAAATAAAGATTGAATACTTTCTGATAAAGTGGGTGGTGGGTTGGAATATTTTTTGGTATAGAATTAGCATAGCTTTAACTTCTATTTTAGCACTGGGTAGTATACTTTAAGAGGTGGGGAAGGGGGGGACCAGCAGAAGCAGTGGGACGCAAACCTGGCCATTCACCAGGCCACAGTAATAAGGGATGGGTTTCCCAAAGGGTGGGGGGGGGGGGCAACGGTGATATAAGAGCAAAATGTCCTCATTTGTCGACACTCCATTACCATTTTACTTGTCTTAACTTCCACTGTGATATTATTCAGAGAGCTCAGTTGTCAGTTCAGTTGTTTCCTGACCACAAAACGCAGGTAAAATTAGACTGGGGCGGTGCCTGTGGGATGGCATTAAAGGTGGCGATGAAAGACCCATTATAGCATTAATACAGTTTTTGTCCTGGAAAGTAAATGACCTGCGCACGAAGAATAGAAGAGCAAGAATCTTACAATATTTAAGAGACTCTCCGGTGCAGGTCATTGCCATCCAGGAATCACACCTACTAAAGATAGAGTCAACAGAAATATTAAAAAAACAGAAATGGGTCGATGCCTTTGTTTGTACAGACCAATCAGCAAATATTAGAGGGGTGATGGTTCTATTAAAAAAACAAGTCAAGGGACAAGTATTGGAATGAAGGGAGGATTCTAGCGGCAGATGGCTCATATTAAAAACGCTACTAGGGGATTTGCTTATCACTATGGTGGTCTACTACGGGCCTAATCAGGATGATCCCTCTTGTTTGGATACTATTCGTAACCATCTGATTGACTTCCCTGATCCTATTTGGGTAGGAGATTTTAATATTGTTTTAAATCCTGGGTTAGATAAATCCCCTAAGTCACGAGCAGCAGTGCCCTCTAAATCACGGCAGACTCTTATGAATATAATGAGGTAAGGTAAAGTTTATTGTGCATAGTTAATTAAAACCAGTGCAAACATGTTACAAAAAGATCATAAAATTTCATGATTTAAAACCGTTAAAAAAATTAAGCATATAATTAAATAAAAGGACAGTGTGGGTGTCGATGCACTTTTTTACAAAGATTGGACAGTGGGTTCCTTTACTTCCTTCTGACAGTCTACTTGGTAATCTGTCTCTGCATTGTTGGTCCCCGGATTTGGCAGTTTTGGAATTCTTTGCTCGACCATCGCGAAGAATTTGACGTTTCTGCAGTTCAATTTGGTGTTTTGAGGATTCAGGCAGGCGAGCACCGCTTGCCTTCTGGTGCTGATCCCTTTTTGCTTAAGCTGGTCCTTGATGAGCAGTTGGCGTGGTTGTTGAAGTTCTTCGCAAAGACAAGTGAGATGGAGAATGTCCCCTTTGTCCAAGTCGCAAAGCGGGCAGACCTCGTTGCCCTCTGTCCTGAGCCTTGGTGGAAGATACTCTGTGCTTGGCAGAATCCCTAGTCTGTGTTTCAGGAACCTCATTTTTGTTGCTTTTGGATAACCCTGGCTAAAATATGTTTGTGGTGTCAAGACTTTATACGTGTTGAGGGTCATCCATGCAAGAGACCTTTTGGAAAAAAGAACCTTGTCCTCTAATAGGGAAAGTGATTTAACGTTTTTCCAAACAATTTTTTTAAAAGCGCTATGCCCAAGTTGCATGTCCCAGGGCACGGAGAGTTTTGTAGCTTCCAGCACGGCCTGCAAGTAAGTTCTTGCCTGAGAGATGTCCCTGCCTTATATGTCCTGCCATAGTAAAGAGTTTAATGTTTCTGTGGTGGCGGATCTGAGTTTGTGACAGCAAATAATGTATGCTCCGTGCCTGGCTAGATCTTGTTTTTGCAGACCAAACTCCAGTCGGATTTGCGCCGGGGAGGTGTGGATCGGAGCGAAAACATTGTTCTGTATGCTTTGACCTGTATGTAGTCCAGGTTTTTGGAGTCTCTTCCCCGCAAGGCCTCGCTGCCGTAGGTAATCGAGGGAAGGAGCTTCGCCTGTATGACTTTCAGATAAGGAGTCATGATCGGTCCCGTTAGTTTGGTAGCTAGATTTTTCAGCGTCACGGCGATCAGTGCTCCTCTCCTTCTTGTTTCCTGCTTCTGCTGCACAAATGAGCCTTCTCTATCAAAGATGACTCCCAAGTATTTGTACTCGCTGACTGGTTCGATCTTTAGACCATCAAGAGACCAGGTCTTCTGTTGTTTTTTGTTGGTGTTGTTTGATAACGTTCGGGTCTTACTGAGGTTTATTTTTAAGGTGTTTTTTGTTGCATAATTATTCATTTCCCTCAGAAGGTGCTGGAGACCAATATAGGTATGGCTAAGAAGTACAACGTCATCCGCGTACAGAAGGTTACTCAGAGTTTTCCCTCCCAACCTCGGTGAGTGGGAGTTGCAATTATCGAATAGTCTTGGTAAGTCCGCCATAAAAAGGTTGAACAATATTGGTGCAAGCACGCACCCTTGTTTGAGTCCTTTGGTGGTACGAACTTTTGAGGACAGGTGGGAGCCGCTTCCTAGCTTTACCTGCACCCAGGTGTCAGTGTGCAGTAGCTTCAGCATGTTTAGAGTTGGCTGTGGTAGGCCCCATTGATCCAATTTTCCCCATAGTCTACCTCTCTCGATGTTATCAAATGCTGCACTGAAGTGGATGTAGCACAGGTGCAGCGGGAGTTTTTTGGTTTTTGCTGCATCGATGATTATAAAGATGGCAAGGATGTTGGTTGCTGTGCCGGTCTTTTTCCGAAAGTCGGTCTGGTTCAGTGGTATAATCAGGTTTGTCTCAGCCCAGAGAGTGATCTCCTCTAGGATGGTGCCCGCGAAGTATTTCGCATCATTGTCAAGGAGGGCCACTAGTCGGTA
This sequence comes from Lissotriton helveticus, assembly GCF_964261635.1. Lineage (NCBI taxonomy): Eukaryota > Metazoa > Chordata > Amphibia > Caudata > Salamandridae > Lissotriton > Lissotriton helveticus. The sequence goes on from NC_136061.1 coordinate 1,485,138,232, forward strand.
GTTGTTTGGGTCCATCTTGTCTCCTTTTTTGTAGATAGGGACGATCGTCGACCCCCTCCAGGATTCTGGGATTCTGTTTAGAAGCCTAACTTCCGAAAAAAGGGTTTGCATGATGGCTGCCCACTCTGTATTTTTTGCTTTAAATAAGGCTGGTGGGATACCTTTCGGTCCTGGAGCACCTTCTTTCTTTCCTTTGGGTATCCACTGTTTGATTAAGGCTGTCTGCTGGATTCTAGCGGTGTCTTGGCAATTGGTGAGTTGGCCCTGATCGACCTGACCCGATATCTCAGGCATGTGCATTCCACAATCTGACTCTGGGCATCTGTTGGTCGATTTTTGAGCTCATTCATGCACTATGTGGTCGTTAAAATGGCTGGAGAGATAATTAATCCATGTCTCTTCCATAATATGAGAACCTAACTCTTTGTGCTGTGGACGCAAAATCCTATTCACTGATTGCCAGAATCGGGCACTGTAATTGGTTTTAGTGTCGTATAGTAATTTTGCCCAGACCTTGTTTTCAGCATCTTTTTTGATGTTCCATTTGGTTCGGTTGAGCTCAGCCCTTTGAAGTTTCAGGTCCGCTCGTACGTAGATGTTATTAGGGGCTGATCTCAGCTTCCGTAATGTCAGGTTTAGATATCTTTTAAGTGACTTAAGTTGGACTCTCTGTTCTTTCTTTAAGTTGTTTGTACTGCTCTCTACATGAGGGTTGGCTTTTGGGGCAGGCTTGGGTGCAAGTTCTTTTAGCAGTATTCCCATGTAGAGCACCCAATAGGTAATGTGACCAACTGCAGTTGAGTTTTTAGTGTTGTATAGTTGGAGAGTGGCTTCAGCCTGAGCGGTCGAGTTAGCTAGGGTGCATTTGATCCTTTTTTGGTTCATAGAATATGTCAACCCAAGCGTTGTGTCCGGCCTGATTGATCTTGATGTCTTTGTTGTTATATGGCATTCCTGGGGGCGATGATCGCTTTCCCCTTGTCCCCCATTCTAAACCCCGTGATATGCGGGAATAACTCAAGGCTGGTGTAAGTGTAGTCCAGAATCGAACTTGCTGTAGTCGAGTAGAAAGATTCTACTGGAGGAGAGTCTGACAGAAATCTGCCGTTCAATGCCCGAAGGTTTTGGTGCTCTAGATCATAGAGAAAATGGTTGTGTGGGCGTTTTCTCCTGTGTAGTGGAGCACTTTGCGTTGGTATGGTGTAAATTCTGTTTAGGGCTAGTACATTTTCTCCTGCTGACGAGCCGAGTAGATCTTGGTTTAAGTCCCCTGTCAGAAGGAAGAGTGGTTTTTCCATCTGGGTAGCATACTCAGCCAGTCGGTTGAGAATTATGGAGGAATCTTTAGCTCTATTTTTGGGGTGGACATATGCGTTGATTATGCAGACCTCTTCTTCCTTGTTTCCAAGTGCCAGTTTTATCTTTACAGCTAATGTCATAGAAGTAGATGCATCCATAAGGATTGCTGAAGATATTGCTGTGGTAGAGATATATGTTGCCAGACCCCCTGAGTGGTGGCCAAATCTGCTGGTCCTTGTTGCTTCTGTTGCGAAGTACGTGTAGCCTGGGAAGTGCTGAGGAGCTAAGAGCCAAGTTTCTTGCAGCGTTATGATGTCAAAGAGAGTGATATAATGCTGGAAGTCTGGGTCATCCATTTTTGAGGTTAGGCCATTAAAGTTCCAAGAAAAAATGCCTATAGTTGAATCCCTACCTCTACTGCCATCTCTGGTTTGTTGGTAGCGTCAGGCCTCTTCGGGGCATATGAAGATGGTACGGGACAGCATTTCTCTTGTTGGAACATGGTTATGCTCTGGTATCAGCATTGCGCTTTCTTCATGCCGACATCTAAGGCTACTTGTGCGTCCTTTTGCTGAGTTTCCTCGTGTGGTCCTAATTGTACTGAAAGTACGAGACTGATGCCCCTTTAGCACTGGGCTCGTCCCGCTCGGAGTTGGTGCTAAATGTGGGGCTGCTGCTGCCGTAGGGCATGCTGCTGCCGTAGGGCATGCTGCTGGTAGGCGTAATGCTGGTCGCTGCCAGGGGGTACTCTTGCTTCTTTCCGGTGAGCTTCCCAGTGCATCCCTGAGGACGCTGAAGGTTTGCGCCTGGTGTTTTCTTGGTGCCAGACTTGTCCTGCTCAAAAATGGCGAAGGATAGGATGGTCTTTGCAGGGGGGCCAAATTGATTCCCCAATTTTTGAAAAGCTTTGCTTCCGTTAAAATCAGGTCTACGATATTACTCGAGGTCCAGGTTGTCTTGGTTACCTCCGGGTTTTGGGGATTGGCAGCGGGTAAGAATTCTTTAGAGACTAAGTCTTTTGTGCTTATCCCTCCCAGTTTGGTGATAGATTCCATTAGTCTGAGGATGTTGCCGCGATTTAGGACATCCTGCTGTCCTTTTGACGTGTATTCAGGGTGAAAAACCAAGACCTCTGTTGGCTGTTGGGCGCTTCCTTGTCTCGGAGATTTTGTTGGTGAATGGTATCCTTTAGCTGTTGGACCGTCACCTGAGCATACTTCGTGGGATGCCAGGTGATTACTTTCTGCAGGCATATCGGGGGGGGGGGGTGTATTGTTGTTTTGGATACGGAGGTTTGTCTTGATATTGCCCCCTTGTCATGTAGCCATTTTGCCGGTGGTTGCGCTATTTGGCTAGGGCTGGAATACGCTGTTGTGATTGCTGTGACCCTGATTAGATCTTCGGGGTTTGCACTTAGGTTTGGACCAGTGATTCTTTTTGTGTCTCCTTCATGGGGGTTTGAGATGGATAGTTGCTTACTTCCTGCTGGTGTTAGTGCCCCTCGGTTTGCCGCCTCACCAGGTGCTTACCCTAGGGAAGCAGGCTCCTTGTTTGGAATTACTGGTTCTCTCGCCTGTCTTTGAGTGACACTCTCTTGATTGATTTTTGTAGGAAGTTGAATTATCGTTGCCACTTTTTGTTGTGCAGCATTTTGTTTTGTTTGATTTCTTGTTGGTGAGGCTTGGAACCAATTCCCATCCTGATTCGGTATGTTGCTGATCAGGTTTTGCTGCTGGCTTGCGCCGTTTGAGATTAGGTTTGTCCTGGTTGTTGGGCTTAGATTGATTCTATTAGCCAAACGTTTTTCCTTTGTGCTAGGGAAAATGGGGAAGTGTTTTGTTGTATCTATTTGTGGTTTTTGGTTGCGCCCTTTCCTTTTTTGTTGTCGACGTTGTTTTGCGTTGAGTTTTAGTGGAATCACCAACCCTGGCTGTATTGTCTCCTCGTTTTTGTTAGTAAAGTGGTCATTTGGCCATATACCCGATGTTTCCCTCCTGGATTCTCCCTCTTCGAATTTATTGGAGCCCGGATCTCTTATTGCATTTTCTGTGTGGAGGTTCCTTATATTGCCTATGAGGCCTTTTAGCATTGCTGGCAATGTAACTAGTTTATCCACTACCTGGCTGCAATTGCAGCTAAGGTAGGTGTTTGTTTGTGCTCTAGTTATCAGGTTGTTCAAGTTGCTCAGCTTGTCGTAGATGCCGGCTGTGAAGACTGCCAGCGTGTTAAGGAGGGTTAATTGTAGCTCCATTTTATCTGATTGATATTGGAGGGCTTCAACAGCTAGCTGGATTGTATCTAGCAGTGAGTTCCAGGTGCCGGAGTTTTGGTCTTTCTTAGTCTCAGTGTCGTTTTTTCTATTGTTGGTATTGTTTATGTTGTTAGCTGCCAGGGGTGGATGAGGGTGGTGGTGCACATTGACCTCTGGGTTGTAAGTTGCAAGCATATTTTCCCATTCCAGTGTGTTGAGGTAAGACACCATTGCCCTGCCTTCGGTTTCCTGGCTAGGGTCCTGAGCACCTTCACCCAATCTTCCTGATTTGGTCAGTACGTCCGCTGGGCCATGAACCTCCGAGTCTGTAAGTGGTAAAGCGGTGCCAAGCGTTGCGCTTCCAGTTGTTAAGTTTACCGACTTTATAGGTGTACTGTGGATCATTGTTTGTGTGCTTGGTCTAGGACTGAGGTATGTTTCCTTAGAGAATGCTGCGACTTCTGAGGGTGAGACGGCCCCAGGTGCCCTTTGAAGGGGCCAGTTGCCTGCTTTGTCACGTGCTTTATCGCCTGGATGCAGTGCTACAGGAGTTTCTTCAATGATTATGGGTTCAGCCAATGGGGTCCTCTCGGTGCTGCTCTGGCTGCAAGTTTCCCGTCCTTCTTGGTGGGTTGGAGGCGATTGCAAATTAGGGATGGGATCATGGGGCTTATCGTTTACACGTAAGGTCCTCTGGCCTGTGCTAGTATTTCTGTGCCTTGAGATCCCGCCTTGTCGCCGTTGTGCCATGGGTTTTTGTGAGGAAGGAGAGCTTGTGGTCATTGCTGGCATTGCTGGCATTGGTGGTGGCGGGTCTGATGGTAGCGGCAGCAGCGGTAGCAGTGGGGTTTGCAAGCCTTGCAGATGATCGTTGCACGAGAAGATGGCTGAACCCGCGTCCTTTAGGAAGCTAAACTTTGTGTAAATCTTTGGTTGGTAGCACTTTTTCATAGTTTGCGGTTTTATTGCTGCCGTTTCATGGGTCTCAGGGATCGTGACCGATTCCTGCACTGTTGTAATGTAATGAGACTCGGCTCAGTGCCGGGAGTTTCGCCCAGGTGTGTTTTTGTTTTTGATTTATTTCCTTTTGTTGTCTTCGGTTTCGTTTGTGGTTCCAAAGACCCCCTAGTCCTGCCTGACCTCATGAGTTTGCCTTAAGTCGCTGCTTGGGGATACTTCCAGAGTTTCTCCTTTTCTTGGATGGAACAAGACTCAGGGCCCGAAGGATCAAAGTATCTGAGGCTCACCACCGTATTCTGCTGTATTTCGCTGTTTATTCCCTGTACTTCCACTACTACTTCTACTTCTGCTTAGAATTCCGCGGAGAAGCTTTTGGACCGGATTCCTTCGTCTTCCCGGTGATGCTCGCTGATGCCGCCCAATGGTCCCCAGGCTCAGGCTCCTCAGCTCCTCAGACTGCTGGCTGCCGTCGACGGGACGGTCGACACACTCCCCTCTTCCCCTCTGTCTCCTCACCCTTGAGCAGGTGGTGAGACCGGGGTGGAGGCAGGGGAGTGGGAGCGGAAACAGACGCAAACTGAAGCTGTCGCGGATGCTGGAGCCGAGGATCAGAGGCAGTCTATCGGTTCTCTTGTCATCTTAGGCACTATGTTCAAAGTGCTGGACGGTAAATGAAAAGTGCAGAGTGGAAGACAGAGGCGACCTGGTGGAGGGTCCTCGGCTGAGTCCCACTAAGCCTTGTTAAACATTCCAAGCTGTTGCCAGGGCAAGGGCAGTGCGAAGCAATGCGAGCAGGCGGGCTGTGGTAGGCAGGGCCGGGCCAGGGGACCAGGGGGAAAAGTGTCAGCGAGGGGCGCTCTCTCCCTTCTCTCCTCTGCCCGCCCGCCTCTGCCTTCACCTCACCTTGCAGCTGGAAGCCGCCGCCTGAAACCGGGTGCCGGGTCCGGGAGCTAGTGCCGGATGCTGAGAGTCCCGGGGGCCGCTGCTCCCGCTGTTCCGCCTGTTTGAACCAGTTTGCACCGTTAGACCAGCTTGGGCTCGGGCTCCGGCTCCACGGATCCGCACCGCTGCTCGCGGTTTCGTCGCAGCAGCGTTGCTGCGATAGCTCCCTGGCGCCTACTCCGCTTCCGCTCAGAAGAGTAAACAGAGGGGGGCTATAATGAGGCAGATCGGTCTTTCAGATATTTGGAGAGAGCGCGCAGGAGATCAACCGGGGGTTTTATTTATCAGCCTAAAATACCATCACAAATCTAGAATTGATTATGCATTGTTTAGTTACACCTTAAGGGATTTGGTCAAACATATCGAATACCTTCCATCCCACTTGTCGTACCACTCGGCATTAGCTTTTAGCCTATCTCTCACTCGGCAACAACAGTCTAGATCGTGGTCTTTTGACCGTACTATTCTATTAGTGGAGGATGAGATACATTTTCTCAAAATTGAGACTACTCCGTTTCTTGAGACGAATCTAGATACATCTAGCATCTCAGTTGTGTGGGATACTTTGAAAGCTTTTTGGAGAGGTTGCATTACTAATCGAGCTTCCTTTAGGAAAAAGAAATTTTGAAATGCTATAAAGGGTTTGGAAGAAGATATGAACAGAGTACAACTAAAACTAAGCACTCAATCAGGAATTGACCCGAAGACAGACTTGGAAGAAATAGATTCACTTAAAAAACAACTGGAGAGTATTCTCCAGGAGAGAATCGCTCGCAGATGGGAAGCGAGTAAAATTTCCCACTTTGAAGTCAGCGAAAGCGCCGGTAAGCTACTCGCGTGGAAAGTTAAATCTGATCAGGCTCGAACCATATTAAACAGATTATGGTGGAAGGGGAGGCATCACCTCGGTCATCCAATTCAGACATAGGGATGGCCTTTCGCGAGTTTTTCCAAGCAGTCTATACTAATGATACCATTGAGGATCCTGAGAAAAGGAAAAAATGGCTTGAAAAGATCTGCCTACCATGTCTCACGAATGAACAACAAGCTGGTTTGGATAGGGAAATCACCGAAGATGAAGTTAGAAAGGTGATCAATCTCTCTAAAACAGGAAAGGCGATTGGGCCAGATGGCCTTCCAAGAGAGCTATATCGTCTGATGTAATGTAATGTGTATACTTGTAAAGCGCACTGTTGCGAGTCGGCGTCCTGGCGCTGTATACCGCTGGGGAACCCATCCTGGCTTTCCCTGTGGGATGGTCCCTGCTGGGAATCCCCAAGGTGGAGCCAGGCATCCCCGGCATTGATGGGGCCGTTGTGGAGATTAGGCAAGTTAATGCCCAGAGTTGCCGAGTGGGACCCCTGGTTAGAGTAGGCACCGAGGCGAGAATTGTCGAGTGCGCTGACCCTGGTCCACGACCCTGCCGCGTCGGGAATCGAACCCTGGTCCCGGGCCGACTTCTGCTTCCGGGTCTGCCGCCTCTAACAAGTGAGCCACACCACTCCACTCCACTCTACTCAAAGAGTCTATAATCCCAGTGTTGGTGAAGCCTTTTAACAGCATACTCTTAAAGGGAGAAGATCCTGCTGGGTCTTGGAGTGAAGCCACAGTCGTCTTAATATTAAAATCTGGAAAACCTCCGACTGACTGTGGCTCCCATCGCCCAATCTCACTCCTTAATAGCAATTAATAAATCTTTGCCGCCATCCTGTCAAAAAGGTTGGGGGGGAGTGGTGGATAACATTATTCATGTAGAAAAGGCTTTATTCAAGGGCTTCAATTAGCAGACCTCACTTACGATCTAGTAGGTGCTATTGATGTCACGTCTACCTTCACCCTCCCCCTGGCTGTACTAACATTAGATGCGACTAAAGCCTTTGATAGGGTTAACTGGCCATACCTCTCTGAGGTGCTGAAGAAGTTTAACATAGGAAGAGGTTTCTGCTGTGTTATAGAACTGCTGTATAAGGCTTCTACAGCTAGATTACTTGTTAATGGGGCATTGACAGACCCCTTCAAGATCACTAGGGGTACGCAACAGGGCTGCCCCCTCTCCCCTCTCCTGTTTAACCTCTACATAGAACCATTCGCACAGGTACTTAGAGAAGACCAGAACATCGTTCCGTTTAAATTTGGAGAGTGGGAGAGGAGAGTGGCCCTGTATGCAGATGATATGTTGGTCTTTACAGCTGACCTTGATACAGCTTTCTGTACGATTATCGCACATGCAGAAGAGTTTGGCACAATATCGGTATATAAATGAATGCGAATAAGACAGAGATAATGGCGTGGAATATGGAAAACACACACCACCACATTGCTACCTCCATGCGATACTTAGCTATTAGAATAACCCAGGAAGTTGAGAAGATCCTGGAATTCAATCTTAATCGCATCTTTCAAGAGTGCCAAAAACAGCTGAACTCTTGGGTGCACCTTCCCCTATCAATCTTGGGAAGAATTAATCTAGTGAAAATGTCCATCCTCCCTAAGCTAACTTTTATTTTTAATTCCATCCCACTGGCTTTTGACACAAAGCAAATAGCGAAATGTCAAAGAGAATTAAATTCATTTATTTGGAAGCAGAGAGCTACCAGGTTTGCTTGGAAGAAGCTTAGGCGGAAGAAGGAGAAAGGAGGTCTGGCTATGCCCGATTTGCAATATTACGCATGGGCATTCCAGTTATCTCATTCACAAATGTTGCTGAAGATGCCTACTAGTACAACTGTGGGAGAGTTGTTCTGGGCCATGCTAAGGGGATCAGACTTGTCGGAAGTTGGTTTTATGTTTAAGTTTGGTGACCAAAATAAAAAAAAAGTTACATTGAAAGTTCTTAAGTCACTAGCTAGAAGCTGGTCAGCAATAAGAAGGAGAGTAGGGCTGGGCTATTTTTCAAAAAGGGCACCACTATGGGATTCCCCAGGTACTCCTGCATGCCTCTGGAATAGTCTGAGCATGCCTCTGAAAGATTCTGGGGTTTTAACGTGGGGAGACTTGTTGGAAGGGGCCGTTTTGCCTTCTTGGGAAGATCTTCGCGAGGCAGTGGGGCCCGGTCTCTCCAAGTTTAAATATTTTCAATTGAATAGCTGGGTCCAGTCACAGGCTAAGAGCAATGTGCTATTAAGGAGAGAGAGTAACCTAGAAGAGCAGCTTGTGGCAAAGCCTGGAGGGAGAAGGGAGGTCTCAATGTGGTACTGGGCGATTGCAGAGGAAGCAGATGGCGAATTTAAACTTGCCAATGACTTATGGTGAGAACAGATGAATATACAATGTGATTCAATGTGGATGGACTAATTTAAAACTCTCTATAGAATTGTCAAACATGCTTGGCTCAGGCGCAATCACATCTTTACAGCCCATAGAACGTATCTCTCCCCGCTCAAACTATCGAAATTTCAGCCCGGCAAAGTATGTAACAAATGTGGATTCCCAGAAGCATCAGATCTACACATGTTTAAAGACTGTCCCCTCATACGCGATTTCTGGGACAAAGTTATAATATCTATGGAATCTATTCTGAGGGTCCCTTTGACTATTAGTCTACAGTTAATCATCTTCGGCCTTGATGACAACATTGTGGACCTTGCAAGATCCTTACTCTTTTACGCAATACTTTTGGCAAGAAGGCAAATATGCAGGTATTGGGTAGAGTCAACGGCGCGACCCACTAAGAAGGGCTGACCTCGCTATATGAAGTGTCTAAGGTTGATATGGCTAGATCCTGTAATAAGAATAAACTGGTCTTTTGAGAGCTACTGAAGTCATGGAGGTAGGAGTCCTGTTTTTTTTTTTTCTTTTTTCCCGGGTCCGATGATTATGCCTTTAATGCTCCTCGGACTACCAAAAAGGGTCTCCCAGGCATTTGGTCTGGCAGGTTATGTGAAAACCTAGGTGGAGCAAAAATCTCTTTCCCACGATCCTCCTTCGAGTAATTAAATCTTTTTCGCTGACGGCAGTAAACAACGAGATCAGCAGGACACGAAAAGAAAGATGGAGGTTATTTTCTTCTTTTTCTTCTAGTGGGGTTAAGGCAAATGAGGACAAAAAAGAAAAACAACCCACAAATTACTTACCACCCTTTACTTCTATAAACACCACAAACACCTAAAATTAATTACACAATGACCATAATTAATTACAAATAAATTAATTAAAATTAACCAATTATTAATTCATAAATTAAAAGTACCTTACTTCCCACCCTCTATACCTATAAACACCACAACACACACCTAAACTTAATGACAAAACTACCAAATAGGATAACCAATTAATTAATAAAAACGAATTAACAACCTATTATTAATTCATCAATTAAACATTAATTACTTCCCACCCTTTACACCTATAAAAACCACAACACACACCTAAAATTAATTACACAATGACCATAATTAATTACAAATAAATTAATTAAAATTAACAACCAATTAATGAATACATTTAAAATAAATTACTTCCCACCTTTACACCTAAAACACCACAACACACACCTAAATCTAATGACAAAATTACCAAAATGAATAACCAATTAATAAAAACGAATTAACCAATTATTCGTTCATCAATTACAAATAAATTACTTCCCACCCTGTACACCTATAAAACTCACAACACACACCTTAATTTTACAATTACCAAAATTGTTTACAAAGGAATTAATTAAAATTAATTATTAACCAATTATTAATTAAAATATTTACTTCCTACCCTTTACACCTATAAACACCACAACACACATCAAAAATTAATTACACAGTTACCATAATTAATTATTCATTAAATACATAAACAACCAATTATTAATTATTAATACATTACTTTACTCAATTAACACTATAACATCTCAATTAAACTAATATTAATAAATACAAATTAATCTATAAATGTAATATTGTTAAATTGCTTCCCACCCTATTCACCTATAAACCCACAACCCGCTACGGAACTAAATACGCAAAATTCTATTTTTTTTTTTATACATTTAATATGATTAAATTACTTCCCACCCTATTCTTCTATAAACCCACAACCCGCTACGGAACTAAAAGTGCAAAATTCAAATAAAAAAAAATAACTACTAAAAATGTAACACATATTAAAAATACAAACAATTCTTATACAAAAAAATCACATACATATAAAATATGTACTAAAATACATGACCATAAAAAACAATATTTTAACAACTATATTTTTGCAAATTATATTAAACACTTCAATAATTTTAAAATCGATATTACTTACCTTAAGTCGATATTCTTGACCACGATATTCTTGCTGTCGATATTTCTGACGCACGATATTAATGATTCGATATTTGTGCAACTCGATATTTTGTACTTTATATTCTGTCTCTGCAACGGAAGAGCCTAATCAAGGGGTTCATTAGCAGGGTACAACTGCTGCAAATGTGGTAAATGAAGTGTTGACGAGGAGTATGAAGCCCTAACAAATAAACTAAAGTTATTTTATATCACAGCATACCAAATCGAAACTTAGGGGCCTACTACTAAAGTCCGCCCGCCTCCCTAGTGGTAACGGGACAGCACGCCTGCCATGCGGCGGTCCCGCCACCCCAATTATGATGCGACTGCCACCCCGGTGGTCGCATCTGGCATTGTAACATTGCGGCGGGTGCTGCTGGCAGCAGCTCCTGCCACAATGGTAGAATGCCATGTTGTGCATTTCCATGCACAATGTGGCAGGCACCATGCGGTGCCTGCCATCTTGTGCATGGACATGCAGGGAGGTACCATGGGTACCCCCCAAGTGCACCCCCCCAACCCCCGGGGGCCGGCATTGGGCCCCCAAGCAAATCCCCGCAAGCCTTTCCATGGCGGCATGGCTGCCATGGAAAGGCATTTAAAACCCAGCATCATAATATGGATTTTTTTGGGGAGGGGTGGAGGCATCAGCATGCCCATTTAGGGGAGTCCCCACCCCTAGATTCTGCCCCATCTGCCCTCAGGGGGGAGGGGGCAGGAAGACTAAATATGGCCATAATTTACAGCGGGGAGCAAAAGCCCTTGCCCAAAGGGCCACTTCCCCTCCCTGGTATCTATTGGGTGAATCGCTGCTTGGGGATCGCCCTCCTATGGCGATCCTCAAGCAGGGATCCACTTGGGAAGGGAACTATTTTGCCCTTTCCAATTATACCTCTCCTGTCTGCCTTGGTGCTAGGAGGGCTGAGATAGCCCTGCAAGTATGAATGCAGGTAAAGTCTAATGAGATGGCCAGCTCATTCCAGTTTCACTTTCAATGTATCGATGTCAGCGCGCAATACGCAGGAACATCATTACATTGAAGAACAAATGCCTCTGGAGGTTGGGGAAGCTCCTCCTGAGGCTGAAACCAAAAAGGAAATCTCCTGGTTGTGTGCAGAGGACGGAAAGGTTCCGTCCTCAGCACACAACCACTGTGGCTGAGGACAAGCCTACAAGTAATAGAGGCATGCTCCATAGGAGGGTTTCGACACACAAAAAGGAGGAACATATAACCCACATTGACCACAGCGAAGCAAGCATTTGCAAAGAACACACAAAGCAACAAATTAAAAGTGATGGGCGGGCTGTAAGCCCACAGAGTAGATATACTGGACAAGATGGCTGCCAGGTGAGGTGCTCCGGTCGGGAGCTCCCTAGCCAGGGATTTCCTTTTTGGCCCTGGTCCCCTGGAATCTACCCCCTTGGATCTTTTTTTGCTCACCTGAGGGTCTTATAGACTACGGCGATTCGGCTCTCCAGTTTCCGTGGCCCAATTCGAGATCTTCCGATAAACCTTGAATTGTGTGCTAACTGCGGAGCCTCGGTCAACATGGCCGATACCCAGTGGAGATGTTCAGGGGGCTATAGAGGAGATTGGCTCTGGCCATCCCCCTCAGCCATCACCTACCCAGCCGGACAATGGACATGGTTTGTCCTCGTCTCTCTGCTGTGTTTTCCTCTCCTCCCCCGCCTTCTGACGAGTTGTTGAGGATCTGCTGGCGGCAGAGCCATTTCAGCTGCCGATGACCGGTGGGATATGCCTTGGTGCCTGGGGAGGGGATCGGCTGGGGATCTCCCCTACCGGTCGTCCCCTACCCTCTGGATTTTGCTGTGTTGCCTGTCCTCTTGCACCGTCTCCCTAGCGACGAAGGAGATGCATGACTCTTGCTTCTCCGGGCGGGGCTCAGTAGCGCTGAGTACTGCGGCGCTACTGACTAGTGCCCCTATGCTTGTTTTGCTTTTTGAGTTTTGGGGAGGGGTGCGCCCTTCTGGTCCCAGCTGCTGCCTCCACCTCTCCGGAGCTGTTGCCTGGTGCCCGAATCTAACTTTCCCCTGTCTTTGCGGCATTCTGAATGGCGATGCTGCTGCACCCGGAGCCCTGGTTGTGTGTACGTCGATGACCCGCTTTGTGATCGACGGTGTCCAGCCCTCCTCCCTCCATGCTCATATGGCTACTTCCCACATCTGACCCTGCGTGAAGCCTTCGAGTCTGCTGCCTTGTGGTTTTCTTGTTGGATTTTTGTGTGTTTCGCCATTTTGGGTTGATGCGGTCGGTTCCCATGGCCTGGGTCCTCCATTTTGCCGGTTTCGACCTATCCTCATTGTTGTTGGACTGCTCCTTGTTCTCCTGTCTGTTCTGTTCCTCACGTTCACCCCACTTTGCTCTCTTACTCCCCTTTTATCTTACACTTTTACCGATTCACGGGATGTTTATGATTGTTGGTCCCCAACCAGTTTGTATTTCTTTTACTGTGACTGTTTTGTAAGTACTTTTCCTCTTGCCAGTCTGCCTTACCCGGTAATGCATCCCTTATCCCTTTTTACTATTCCCCCCTACCTTCTATGCCCCATTTGTCGTGTGTTTTGGCTATATTATGCTCTAATAACCCATGTTATTGTGTATTCACTGTTTTTCTCCTATGTTATACTTGGCTCCTGTAACTGATGTAATTTTGTAACTTGTAACTCGCTGATCCTCATGTAAAGCGCTCTGATACCTCCGGGTCTAGCCCGCGCCACATAAAACTCCGCAAATAAATAAACAAATAGATACAGCTTTTCTCGAAGAGACCGCGCATGTGCTGCATAGGCGAAACCTAAAACTGAAATACATGCGCACATGCATGCAACAGCTGAAACGGGTTGCAGAGATTACCTGCCAACCCTATGCACTCAACAGTGTGAAGCAAAGGCGAAAGAAAGACACATCTTTTAGAGAAGATGCGGTTTTCTATAAATAGAAATATAACAGAAATCACCTGTACACTCTTGAAGAATCGTTGGCTCCACATGAGTGTCCAATGGTAGGACAATTACCGCAGATGTCCATAAAAGAGGGTGTCTGTGACTATCAATGAAAAAGCCCAAGCCTTTCTGTTTTTAACAGTAAAGTGGGCTACACACACCTGCACTGTTAAGACTGCAGCACCACGGACCTGTACACAGTGCTTTAAGGTGCACTTGTGTAGGTAGCAGTCCCAGTGTTGGCTCATGGGCACTCAACGCCTATGCATGTGAGCTTCTCAAAAGCAACTTCTGATTGACCTATCGCATCCAGAGCTTCAAACCATGTCACCCCTAACACCAGAGAAACAGTTGTTTCCCACTGAGAACATACTATAACATAATATATATTTGGATGTTGTATGTAAACACACACACATATATTAGAATAACATTTTCTTTTTTCCCATCAGTTGTTAATCAATTTCATATAAAAGAAGAGCAAGACACCTCTTCCATGGACCATCAGAACAGTGAGCGGGTAATGGACATCAATTGCTCAGTTGGTGAGTAAAATGAGCCATAATACATTGAAAAGTTAATTTGATGTTGAGTAATTCAGCAATAGCTGTTTTTTATTTACGTTGGTTGGTGGGGTCACACAGCATCATTGCTACTTTAATGTCTTAGTTGAAAATGTTACAAACAACCACAATGCTCTATGACTGCTTTGTCCTTCTCCCATCTCCGCCACACATTCCATTTGTTGATTTTTGATGCCTGCTTTAATCTTTTTAGTGTCATAAAAACATGGATTTCCCACATTTTTCCCGCAGGTATTAGGCACTTAGCTTCACAAACTCAGTTTATGAGGTTGCACTTGTTTTTATCCATTATTGTGATGGACCCTTCCTCGTCCCTTCACTACCTAGGCACTTTGGTTATCCCATTGATCCAACTGTTTTTAAGCATTGGCGTCGAAGTACCAGGGACTCAGTGGTACATTCAATAAAATACATCACTTCCATTTTCGTAGTAATGACAATAGTGATATTAATAATTTGCAATGTATAGAACATCCAACAAACAAACTATCCGTCATCAACTCAGCAGGTATTGAATATTTGAAGACATCTGTGACAATTTATGCAAGATGGCGACTGGAGAGGAGCTCGGGATGTGAACGCCGCAGGCTTGGGATTACTGTGTGCATTTTATCCCAGTTAAGCCCCAGAAACAGAGTGATTAAGAAAGCTAATGAAACTGGATAACAAAGAAAAGAAACGGGTTTGTAACCACTCACGTTTGGAAGTAGGAACGGAGCACTGGAGCCTCAAGGAGAGATCATCGGCCCCCCTACATGCCGCCCTGGTAATCTGAGAAAGGATCATCCGCGTCCCTGCTTGACCGCTGGAGCCTGCTGGGACACTAGGAAAGATCGCCTGCCTCCCGGCTTGCCGCCCTGTGAATCGTCACGATCGGAGGGGAGCGGAGCACTGTGCCACAAGCGTCCCTTCATCCCCCACATCAGACTGTGCATTTGGGGTGACGGAGGGCAGTGCGGAGCGAGTTCTCTGCCGGGGAGCTAATATCTGGAACATCGAGGGTCGGGAAGCGCCCGGATCTGTGGCTGCGAGGGAGTTCGTAGGACGGAGCGGCTGCATTGGCTACCGCAGCGAGGAGTCCTCGGAGCGCCCTGTTCATCTGGAAGACATAGAGAGGAGCAAGAAGGGGTGCATCCATTACACCGTGAGGCTCTGGTAGTGATGGCGTTCACCCAGAGGTTAGCCTGCGCCTTCAACGTACAGCCTGGGAGTGAGATCGCCATATAACCCGCCCCTCCTCCCTCGCTGAAGTGAAGCGAAAATGCACAGAAGAGGCACAGAAGAATGCTGGGGAGCAGGCAGTAAATAACTCTGGTCCTGGAGTATAACTACAAAAACCAACGGTGAGCCATTTTAGTTTAGTTTCGAATTGAGGGATAATCGAGGTGTATTAGTCGATCTGTCTGAGGGAGAGTGGCTAATGAGGGGACTATTCTCTCCGATTCTCTCCCACTTCACAGAGCTACTGAACAGAGAATTAACCAGTTATGTACTATCTGGGTCTATTCCAGGTCCATGGTAAGGATAACACCATTTTGACTGGGGGAGCTGCCTAAACTAAAAAATGGAGTTGGGCAAAAACTAAGATAGGACAGAAGTCTTCTCTAGAGTAAATTGAGTGGAAACTGAAAGTGGACTGTCTCTATCAGGAATTGGGTCCACAAACAGAGACAAGGGACTACTTCCACTTCTGTAGCTATAGGTGCAGCCATCTTGGTAGAGGCAGTACTTTGCTAACAATAATTACCTTGATTGCTAAACCATGGCAGGGCATCACTTTAAAGCGGAAGGAAGTAACTCATTTTCTATAATCTACCCACCCAGACTTTCTAAAAATGCATCAAAAACATTTAAACAAAACCTACTAAGATCTAACCCTGAAATGCTAATATTAGATCCCTCCATGAACTCTAAAAAGGGTATGATTATCAATGATCTTATCTTCTTCACCACAAAAATGGCTAAATGGAGAAAGACTTTTAATAACTCGCTGAAAGTACAGGAAACTAAAAACGTTCCTTATGGAACAAAATTGCTCATCACACCCTCCCGAAAACTAAGAGCAACATTAAATATAACATGTTATAAAAATGGCACGGTTCTCATCCAGGCTGCCAACAAAGATCTCGAACACTTTATGACACATTAAAAAACAATGTCAACAACGACCTCACTGCAGGAAGTAACCAACTTAAGCGGAACTCTCTAGTCATGGCCGCACAGGGGAACCTAACGGCTGAATCCGAAGAAAGCACTGCGAAAGATCCCCAACAGTCAAACCAAATAATATCAATGGATGACATTAACACCAAGGAAGAGCCTCAACCTTTGAATCAGGTAGACAGGATATGGCAGGATAATAATAGTCAGGTAAGGGTCAGGACGTCAAATGACATAAACCACAATGTTGAACCCCAATCGCATATATGGGTCAGGGCGTCAGGTGACATAAACTCAAACGTTGAACTCCAATCGCTACTTATAGAACCAATCGCCCCGAACGCTGATGAAATAGAAAATGGTAGGATAAAGGAATCACACAAGATGGGTCACGAGGCATTAAAAAACACTTCCTCAAATGTCGAGCCATTGCAAGTGAACTCCTGTTCCGATCTAATTATAACAAGCACAGTGCCCGCAGAGTTGGGCAAAGCTAACCCCACAACAGAGAAGAAAACCTTAACCTCCACTCAAAATAGACTAGACTCGGAAAAGTCTAGATCCACTCATACAAAAGAGGATCCTGATCTCAATCATCTCTATTCACAATCAAATAAGACCTACAA
Organism: Lissotriton helveticus; assembly: GCF_964261635.1. Lineage (NCBI taxonomy): Eukaryota > Metazoa > Chordata > Amphibia > Caudata > Salamandridae > Lissotriton > Lissotriton helveticus. The sequence continues at coordinate 1,485,155,285 of NC_136061.1, forward strand.
AGCCATGCTTGCAGCCATCAGAGACATGAAGAACTTGCTTTGCTTATCAGAAAATTGGTTGGCAAAAATGGAGGCCCTTCAGTCCTCCTCTCTTGCAAAAAATGATAATCGTCGCTCTACTCCCTTAGCGACGTCAAACAGAATATGCCGCCCACGCACGCAACTAAACTACCTGACAGACAATGAGTTGACATCCATTCTATCCACATATGACCCTCTCCACACTTCGCAAACTAAGTTAAGTGTAAACACTATCCAAACTATTGTATCTAATATGGATAGAACATCCCAGGTTAACAATAGAATGGCCAACACAAGCAACCTAAAAATAGTGACTCTAATGCCTGAAACGTTAGATCCACATATGACCAATTCCCAGAAACCCTTTTGTTGCATATTACTCAACTGTCGATCTGCAAATAAACACGCAGCAGACAAGGCCGACCTCATACTAAATCATGAAATTGACGTTACCATTTTAACCGAAACTTGGCTTTCCGACGCATCTTCCCCTTGTCTGGACATGTTAGTTCCCCCAAACTACCAGATTTTGAGACTGGACAGACAAATCAGATTGGGGGGAGGCATCGCATGCATTCACAGGTCAGACATTACCATTACCAAAACTCATTCGGACCCGTTAGAATCTTGTGAATATCTAGGCATGTCTTTAAGATCTGCGGACAACCAAAACTGTAAACTCCATGCATTCTACCACGCGCCTAGCACAAAGACTAAGTTCCTAGACCAACTGATGGAAATCATTACCGTCAACTCTAGTCCCCAGTCTAATTATATATTCCTAGGTGATTTCAATATTCACTGGGAGAATCAGGCTGACAATCAAATCAAACTTTTTAAAACTTTCCTGGAAGAACAATCCTTAGTCCAGGGATGTCATCTCTCCACCCATTCCAAAGGTTCAACGTTAGACTGGATCATAGCCAAAGAAAAAGCAATTGAGAACATTATAATCACACAATGCGATTGGTCCGATTACCACATAATTACATTCGAAATTCCTCTGAGAAAAACTAAACCGACCTCATAAGATGTTAAGCCAAAAAAATGGTCCAGGGACACCAGAGGAATCAATATGGAAAACATAGCAGCTCGTTGTGAAAATGAGTTGCAGACACCCAAGAACATGATTGACGTCAATGACCTCACTTTGCACTATAATAAATCTATTTTAAGCATTATCGAGGAGGTCGCCCCTCTAAAACTTAAAAGGATCTCTGACAAAGACAAAAATCCATGGTTCAATAGTTCCCTAAACGAAGAAAGACGTTCACTCAGACTCTCTGAGCGTAAATGGCGTCAATACCCTACCGCATCAAACTTAGGCCAACTGAGACAATACAGGAAAGCTTATAACAAAAGCATCCTTAAATCAAAAAAAGACTTCTTTAGGAAAGAACTAGACAATGCTACAAACAGACCTAGAAAACTATTCGATATACTCAAAGAACAGTCGAATAAATCTGCCAAATCAGCACCGATCTTCGCCAAAACAAGCTTAAATAGTGAGGATTTCTCAGTCTTCTTTAACAACAAAGCTAACGCTCTAGAAAGGAAACTTAAAAAACCAGCGGATGACTTGGAAAGGGAGAAAGGTTACTTGGATGAACCACAATTCCAACAAGAAGATGACAATCCAAAAAACAACGCGCGATGGTCAGGATTTAAGCCAATCAGCGAATTAGACATTTCAAAGATCATTGCATCTACTAAACCTAACAACCATTATAACGACCCCCTTCCAGCAAAGTGCTGGTCCTCACTTAACCATTTGTTAATCCCATCGTGGACTAAGATCATAAATGCCTCGTTTTCTGAAGGTCAAATCCCAGACTGCCTAAAAATTGGGCAAGTCACTCCTCTTCTAAAAAAACCAACTGAAAACCCTTCCGATCCAAACAACTTCAGACCTGTTACTAACATCCCTATGCTTGCCAAAGTTCTGGAAAAATGTGTCCAGCAACAATTGAGTCTTCACATCTCGGATTTCAATCTTCTAAATGATTACCAATCAGGGTTCAGATTGAACCATAGTACAGAAACTGCAATCCTGCAAATAGTAGATGACGCATTAAGAGCTCTCGATCACAATGACACATGTCTCCTAATACTGTTGGATTTATCATCTGCGTTCGATACGGTAAATCATGCCAGAATCTTGGAGAGGTTGAAAAACAGAATGGGGCTAGATGGTTTAGTACTTAAGTGGTTCAGCTCCTTCCTAGAGAATAGATCTCAAAAATTCATTGTCAACCAAACCCTGTCAGGGTCTACCAGAAACACAATTGGAGTTCCACAAGGCTCGACGTTATCCCCGGCGATTTTCAATCTTTATGTAGAACCACTAACGGCTATACTACAAAATGCGAACATTGCATTCCATATGTACGCTGATGACACGCAACTGTACATCAAGGTGACATCAACTGAAGACATAAAAACTATGAACCAAGCCCTTACGAGTACCCTCCAATGGCTAACCCTAAATCACCTGAAGCTAAACCCACAAAAAACTGAATTCTTACTGATTACACCTCAGAAAAGTAAACTCAAGTCAGCAGAGTGGTCCAACTTTATCACAGCTCTAAAATGCACCCCGAAGATTGTCGACTCAACTAAATCCTTGGGAATTACTCTTGACAAAAATCTGGACATGACTGCACACATTAACACAATGGCAAAGAACGCCCGTTTCCACCTAAGCTACCTGCGGAAACTAAAACCATTCCTAAATAAAACAGATCTGAAAACAGCAGTCCAGTCACTGGTCATCTCAAGGAGAGAATACGGGTGCACTACTCTGGCAGGGCTTCCTAAGATCACAACAGCCCCTTTGAAAGCATGTCTTAATGCAGCCGCAAGACTGATATCAGGATCAAAAAAGTACGACCACATCTCCCCCCATCTGAAAGTACTCAACTGGCTACCCTTCGAGGCAAGAATTCACTTCAAGTTAGCGTGCATCAACCATAATGCATTGCACCATAAAACTCTGGTCTACCTTGCACAAAAACTCACGCTGTCAGGAGGAAACAGAGGCACCAGGAGCAAAGACAATCTTCTTCTGAAACCAGCTCGTTTTTCTAAAGAAAAAAATGTATGACCGAGCGTTCTCTGGGGCAGCACCACGAATTTGGAACGCTCTCCCCCCTAGCATTAGAAGAATTCCATCCACCGCAGCATTAAAAAAAGAAGCGAAATTGTTCTATATGGGAACATTTCTACAATGAGTCCTGACATCATTAACTCTGGATATAATCTCTCCATATTTGTTCCATTCACATGCCAGCATCTCTCTTCACTCATTTGAGAGGGTACATCTGTAACATATATAGTGGGGTGATTTAATTGCGCTTCGGATATATCTGTTATATGCTTTCCCGAAATGTACTGTTGTAAAGAGTTTGTTTGTTTTCTGCAATCTATGGTTATTAATGGTTCTATTATTGAGATATCTCTGTAAAGCGCTCTGATACCCCTTACAGGGTCATGTTCGCGCTATAAAAACACGAAATAAATAAATAAATAAATAAATAAATCTGGCACATTCCTCCAGTAAACAAAGGATTTAAATTTAGTCCACCACTACAGGTCCCAGCTAGTTAAATGCCATGACCACTACTTGACTCCCTTAAACCTATGCCTGCTCAGGACCATTAACTTTAAACTTAATATCTCACAATGGCCAACCCAATGCGTAACCTGTTAAGTTGACAATGAACATATGAAATACAATAAAGGGGCCTACAGAGCAGCTCAAAGATGCCAGTATATAGAGAACCATAAACTGCTTGCCTATTCCTCACACGTCTTCATTCATCACACTGCTAAGCACTGCATCCCATTTCATGATAACCACACCTCGGTGGTCATCACGCATTTCATGGAAACACTTCCTACATAGGATCAAAATAAAGCCAACATCCTTGGCACCACACACCCACACTGTGCAGCATGCTAGCAATGTAGGCAAGCAATCCAGTCCCCACATAGTGGTAGTCGGCGCAATATAAATAATACAACACAATACAATCTATAGCCAAAGTATGTTCTATACATTAATGCTCAGTCAAAAGTGATATTCGTTTTTGTGACTCTGGAAAGATGAAAGGCTGGCAGAATTCAACCTGAGTCATGTGCAGTTGCTTCCTGACTTTCACCTTGTTAGTATATGAAAAGCAATAGGTGACAATCTGATAACTCTATAAAAATGTATGCCTATTTTCTTGAATAAACAACCAGGCAAAACGTACATTATTACACAACATCACATAAATATACATATAGACAAACTCAGGAACACATCTGGGCTGAGGAAGTGAAAAGCTCCATACTTATGGAAGGTACTCTAATAAAGCAGTTTTGCAGTCTGCATATTCATTGTCCTTGTTTACGCCTGCCAGAAAAGAGATTCAATTCAATTGCTCGCTGACCATGTCATGAGTGATGTAATATATGACGTCATCAGCAGTGCATTGCACGCGCAAGTTATAGTGAGTCCAACTAACTATAACGTGGGAATTTCAATGGTTTTATGCGTGTAAAATTTAGAGCTAACCAAAACTGGTGTAAAACCTATGGTTTTTTCAGTGAATTTCATAGGTTTTTTAAATGCTACTTCCTAACTATAACGTGTGTAAAACCTATGGTTTTTTCAGTGAATTTCATAGGTTTTTTAATTGCTACTTCCTAACTATAACGTGTGTAAAACCTATGGTTTTTTCAGTGAATTTCATAGGTTTTTTAAAGGCTACTTCCTAAGTATAAGCTGTTTATAACTTATTTTTTTTCATTATATTTCATTGTTTTTTTTAATTGCGAAATATAAAATATTTTTTTAATGTGTTCTATACTTTTATCATAGATTTTCGAGAAATTTTTTCATAGTATTACAAACTTTTCTTCACTGTCAGAATTGCTTGGGGACTTCTTGTAAGTCTCAAATGGTTTACAAAATCTTTACCTTACCTTCATTTTACCGTTTTCAGACTTGTCACTAAATGTTGAAAAACGTACTGAGGTGCGCGACCGAGTGCGCGCACCCCGGTATTTTGAAAGAATAAAAAAGGTTTGAAACTTTATCGGCATTGTTCTTGTGACCCCATATGAAGGTATTTAACATTTGAGAATGTATACCTTTCCTCCTTTTCACATTTTAAAACTTCATTAAATTAGACCGATACTTCTAATTGACGTAGGTGTCCGGAATACGTCACCGCGTATACGTCCTAATACGCGCATGTCAAATCATGTGACTTGTAAAGAACACTTCCTATTGGTTCATAGTAGTTTCTATTCTGCAATTTTCCAGAAACCACCAACTTCCCTCACTATCTATTTGGCGCTGAAGAGAGAAACAACCTTTATCATCTTTCCTGAGACTTCGCTAAAATGGCTGCCGCACGCAATTCTTCTTCGGAATCTGAAGAAAATGTTCATCTTCCTTTAAAAAAAAAGAAGGAATCTTTCATTTGGCAATTCTTTACCTTTCCTCCGGACCAAAAAAAAGTAAATGCTCCGAAAGTAACTTGCACAATTTGTAGCTCAGTACTTTCAAGAGGAAATCCTACCAAAAAATATTCCTTTTCAATTCACACCATGAAGAGACATATGAGCCAAGTCCACCCTGTGCAATATGCACAGGCAGCGACAAGAGCTCTGGCAACAGAACTACCACCAGCTGAGGCCAGTACTTCATCGACCAGACGACCTACATCTCCATCGACTGCAGACATGGAGTTGAAACCATTTTTAAAGAAAGTGCATATAAAATGCAACAAGTGTAAAGGATTGATTGTGTACGGGGAGCAGAGCCTCATTCCTGTTGAAAGAAGATATACTGACCATGTAAGATTCGAATGCAGCTAATTGTTCAACAACTTCCTATGTTCCTGTTTTACAGTTAAAAAATGTGGTTCCAGTTTTACAAATTATAAAGAATAAAAACTTTTTGAGAAAAAAAAAAAAACAGTTCTTTTCAGAACTACCTCATTATACCAAAAAGAGCTCTATTCATAAGCTAAAGTATCGCCGCATTTTCAGAACAATAATTAAAGAATGCGGCAATACTTGGGGCATATTATGAAGAAGACGTGATAATTTATCGTCGCGTTTATCGGCAGAACGCAGTAACAAAAGCGCCGATAATCGCCATCATAATATGAGCCATATTATCAAGGACGGACGATACAATATCGCCGCTTCTATCGGCAGAAAACTACCGATAAAACGGCGATAATGGACTTGATAATATGCTGTATGGAATTCCTATCGAAGCCGATATTAAATGTTTTCACATCTCACATGGGCTTCGATAAGATTTCCATACGGCATATTATCAAACCCATTATCGCCGCTTTATCGGCAATTTCCTGTCGATAAAAGCGGCGAAAATGTATCGACCGTCCTTGATAATATGACCCTATGTTCTAAAAAATTCAAATTGAAACGTATGTTATAAGCCTTTATATCTAACATAACGTTCGACTGCAATTTATAAAGCATATTATGGACGCCGTTTTCGCTCCTATATCGGGAACTTCCTGCCGTTCAAAGCAGCGATAAAGTCTTCCGTATCCTTGTAAATGTTCCTGAACACCTTTGTTAGAACGTCATAACACCGCCTGCGGTAAAAGCACTTTGCATGTGTGCAGCACAGACAGTTAATGACATGCATAGTAGGCGTATGTTAAACTACAAGCAAAATCTCTTTGAAGGCGAAAATACTATCACGTACACGGCTATTGTTAGGAAAACAGTTTAAATAAACTTGTTTATCGTACGAGTTGCACGGGCTGCTTTGATAAAGCATTTGGCAGCGTTAACATGGAGGTGTGGAAAATAAAACTAAATCAACCCCCTCTCCTAATTACAGAGTACACATTAGTGCATAAAAACAACGCTTGTTTTCACGCGGTAATGTTAACATGCACTATCATCACTAGAAGTAAAATCATAGTCATAGTCTATTTTTATTTAATGTCCCGTTTTTTGCGTTTAGAAATCTACTTACCGTAAACAACTAGCAATAATTATCACTATGTTGGCTTACTTCCAATAATTTTTCGTCAACCAACGGCGATTTTTAACGCTTAGGAGTGTTAAAATTATCAAACTTTATTTCTAAAACTACTGATTCCCAAACTGTGCACTGCGGCTCCACAGTCCGCCGTAATGAGGTGCCAAGGGCACGGCGCACACTAGGGTGACCAACCGTCCGTAAATTCCACAGACGTCACTACCCTGTTATGTGTAACTGTATCCATCTCAGAGAGCTGCGCGCTCCTCCCCTGTGATAAGGCTCACAGCCCATGCTAGAACGGCCTTGGATTTTACTGCACCAGAAGCACCCCTCCCGCACATTGGAATTCTCAAAGGAGCTTCCTGCCTCAACGAACAGAAGGCATTGCCTTAGATGAAAAAAAGTAAAACCACCAGCATGCCATATTAGGAAACACTAAGGCATATTACCAAACAAAAGCGATAATTATCGCTATTGCGTGGTTAGAGACAAAATTTTACCGCAGAGCTGCAGCGATTTTTATCGCAGATAAACATTGGTATTACCAAGGTTTATAGCAAATGCGATAAAAAACGTCCGCAATGCATGAATATCGCTGGAAAGTCCGCGATATTCATGCATTACCGAGCTAATGCTCTTAGCCATGTTATCCATCTCCCATTGGATAACATGGCTAAGAACTGCTCAGGGCAGGTGTTAGCTTTTGGAGATATTCGCGCTTAGCGCGAATATCTTCAAAAGTTGGTAAAAGGAGATAGCGATGTTAGCGACTGTTTCCAGTCGCTAACATCTTGGCACGCCCACTTTGCATTTCATTAGTGATAAATATCACTGACATGCAAAGTGGGGCCCAAGATGGTCGCTATCTCCTACTAGCTGTCGCTAACTGGTGTTAGCGACAGCTAGGTAATAGGGAGATAATTTTATCTCTGCTATCTTGGCTTTTAAATTCAAAATTGCAGAATAAACCCCCATTGATAATCTGCTGTAAAGTTCTTTAACACATATCATTTACCTGTAATGTTTTGACACATCCGCATTTGTGAACTAACTCACTGAAATGTTGCTGATTTCTTAAATTAATTTTTAAGAGGCTCCTTGTGACCGTGCAGCCAATCCTCCATGGAAGTGCTCACATAAAACACAACACTAGTATGACCAGGATACTCAAAGAAATGACACAGTGTTGAAAAAGTATTTTTATTATTTATACTTACCTAAGAAATAGTAATAAAGAAAAACTTAAAATCTTTAAAAAACATGGTATCTGTGGAAGGAAAGTACAAATATGGTTATAGTGCTATTTTATAAAACAAAACAAAGTACAAGTGAATGAAACAGAAAGTGAAAGAAAAGAAGACTGAGGGACAAAAAAAGACCGAGACAGAATAATTTGAAAGAAATAATAGCACTCAAAGAATGACTGTCTAAAGGAAAGTAAAGTGAGAGACAAAATGAGAGTATGATCACTGATAATACACGAAACAAACAGTCTGTGAACTACACAGACTAAGAGTACCTAAATGTTTCAAAGACATAGATAAAATAAAGAAACAACACTAACAGAAAAAGAGTGAAAAAGGTTGAGTAACAGAAGATGAATGGAATACAAACAGACATAGAGTGTAAGAGAGACAGATACAGAGAAAAGAAGTAGGGTGAAAGAACTAAACTATAGATTTTAGCTTGGAAATTGAGTATAATTAAAGAAAGCAGAGTAAGGGAACAAATTGTAAGGTACAGTAAGACAAAGAACTTAAGATTCAGGAAACAAAGGTGATAAAGGATCAATAAAGGTGACTCTCTTTAAAGCAACATAAGTAACAAACTGAAGAGTAAGAAAGACTGAATAGAATACTAATAGAAAAGATGTAAGATAAAAAGCATGAGTTAAAGGGAATAACCAAATGTAAACACCACTAACAAAGGAAGAGGATGAAAAAAATAAGGATAAGAGAGAGGTACACGAAACTCTCAGATATGATTAGTTGTTCTTACCTTAAAAATGTAATATCTGTGGAAGACAATAAAGAAATCTGTTATAATACATATTTCTAAATCCTATGTAACAAAATAACTTCGACAACATATTTACTGGTTTATTTTTGCTGTCCTCAGATAAATTGATTTTCACTATAAACAGTGATTTCAATAGTAATCATCATGTGACAGCAGGGAAAAAAAAACACAATCAAAATGATTGTATTTAAAAAAAAACGTACAAGATCTCTATACATACCATAAATACCTAGAAAAAAACATGTCTTAAATGTTTTTCTCTAAATCGCAATTTCTTGAGTAAGCACAGCACATACTCCACAATTACAAACTAATTAAAGTATACCAGTTACTTTTAAATACCTCTCCACAAATAACCGTACAACTATGTTCTTAAAACATTTATCTCAAGTCAACATTTTGATATCTCATTTTTTTCCGCATGGCCAAATACTATGAGTAAAGTCGTTATTTTTTGAGTACCTCTCAACAAACTTGCGAGTAGTTATGTTCTAGAAACATTTATCTCAAATCCAGATTTAGATATCTCATACTTTTCCGCATGGCCAAATAGTATGAGCTAATTCGTTTCTTTTGAGTATCTCTCAACAAGCTTCCAAGTAAGTATACTCTAAAAACATTTATCTTAAGTCCACATTTTCATATCTCATTGTTTTCCGCGTGGCCAAATAGTATAAGTTAATTCCAACATGTCCTGTACCATCAACATTAAGGAAACCTTACCTTATGCTATCTCTTTGGCACATAAAAGTTTCATTTCTATATTTGAACACCCTTAAACACATGATATTTCTAAACAACACATTTTCATATCTTTACAGTATTACTCTGACTAGACCAAGTAATTTCACTGAAATTTTGGTTGCAAAAATATCAGATAAGAATTTCTTAACTCAGAAGGCAAACGATTCTTAAAACTTAATTGACTATCATTGCAGAGCGTCCAACCAGTTGGACACTTCAAATAAGCTATGTAATGTCCTGATGATATTGATGGCCCTTCATGAAAAATAATTGCTACAGTTACAAATGTTCTTCTAGAAATAGATATTTGAGAAGCCACATAGTTTTTAATTAAAGTTGACAATTTACTTCCATCAGCTCTGCATCGTTGAAGCATTAAAATTACATACTGTCCATATCTATGGATAAATAAGGTTGATAACATTTCTGAATAACATTGAGAACAAACCATGTTCTGATACGCATCTTTAACTAGTTTATTAAAGGACACTGTTTTACAATCAGGTAATGTTAAATATATAAATCTTTCTGTGTGTATGTCAGTACTACTTGTAAATGAGCAATTATCGCAAATATGTTCCCATTTATAAGAAAGGCCAAAAAGACTATCAATACCTACACCTTCTTCTTCCAAAACTGTAAGCATATACATAATAAATTCCTGACAATCTTGCTGAATATTCTGAGAAAATTGATTTAGTCCTGCACATATGTCTAAAACATTCCTTACTTCTGAAACACTTCCTACTTCACTATTACCACTGGTACATTTTTCAAACACAGAATTTAAAGAACAACAAAATGTTTGCTCCTGATTTTCTCTAATCTGTTGCTGTAAACTTTTTAGAAAAAAAAACACATTAACCACTACATTTGCATAGCAGTTGACACCAGACCTATTTTCAAATTTAAATCCAACAATCTCTGTAGTACTAACCTTTTTCTTACTCCTACCAATGACAGTCTCATCTTTTTTTCTTCGTTTCTCTACTACTTCAGTACATTGTTCCTCATTTCTCCTTTTCTGACCAACTATACTCTTTTTAATTAAAGGATATTGAGGTAAACTTGGAGCATATTCTCTTCTTAACCTATTATACTCCTTCACACATTTTAAATCTGCACTGATCTTTGTCTCATCAAAATCAATTAGATAAAGGCCAGATAAAGTTCTAACTCGTGATAAAGCAACATATCCCATACCCTCTTTGAATACACTATTTCCAATATTGACCAAAGCACAATCTACACTTAAACCTTGTGATTTGTGAATAGTCACTGCATATGCCAAACAAATTGGAAATTGTTTCCGACGGACATACAAGTCTTTCACAAGTAAAAAAACGACTTGAGCAGCGACTGATTGGTTGAACTTCCTCAATTCCATCAAATTTTATTCGTAAAAATTCAATCTCATCTCTATTTGGGTAATTTACAAAACCAACAACATTACCTATTGCTCCATTCACCAGACCTCTTTCTACAAGTAAATTTCTGCGTAAAATAATCCGACAATTTAAACATACATACAGATTCTTCTCTAAACCAGCAGTTTTAGATATAGATTTCTGTAGACTATCCAATTTTAACTTTAATTTGTCAGACAAAACAATAGTACTTCCTTCGTACTCTATTTTATCTTTTGCTTCCAGTTTCTTAATTTCTTCATTTTCCAACTTCAACATTTTCTCATTGAAAACTGAGCATTCTTTTAGAGTTGGCATCAAGCATATGACTGACTTATCTTTTACCTCTTTAGTATATATTTTCTCAGGTACATTATCTTCATTGGGAAACAACTTACAAAGTAATCGAGTTTGTAGAGTTTCTTTTGCATCTTCAGTTAGTCTTCCAATCCTTATATCTTGAAGAATATTTCCATATTTAGTATCCTTTGCCTGTCGCATATTTTGTATCAGTTCAGAATATTTGAAATGTGACCATATATTAACATTTCCAATACTGCCAAGGCACTTTCTGGTGTCTTCATGTGTAACAGTTTCAAATACAGATTGTCCTTTCACAGGAGTTAGTTGCAGTAGATCTCCAAAAACTATGACATGTTTCCCTCCAAATAAAACATCATAGTCAGTTTTAAGTATCTGCTGCATTCTTAAATGTACAAAAGCAAGCATTAAATTGGATACCATGCTTACTTCATCAATAATAAGAAGTTTCATTTCTTTAAGAACTCTAGAAACTTCATAACAAGCGTCTCCAGATAGCTTGTGATATTGTAATTTATTTTCATGTTCAACTGGCAGCATCAGTAAACGATGTAAAGTAATACCTTTAATATTATGTGCTGCCAATCCAGTTGGTGCTGTTACAACACAAGACAATGGTGACTGAGTTCTTTGCTGTAGATATGTACTAATTCCTTTTATAAGAAAACTTTTCCCTGTTCCAGCTTCTCCACTTACATATAGTCGAATAGGTTCAAATGACATACATGCGCATTCTTTTTTGTCATGACGAAAACCATGCTCAATATGCTCTGTCACTTCGTCATATATCTGTCTTTGCTCAAGATTAAATTCCTTCTCCAATTCTTCTAAATTTATTATATCCTCTTGAGCTTGCTGCATTGCTCTTTCCACCTCATCCATGGCAGTGGCTGCTTCATTTCGGATAATTGGTTCTCCCAGTGGATCCTGACTCAACGATGCTGAACTTTGAGTGTCTTGTGAACTTTCTCTAGCAATCTCTGCTGCAATTGTTGCTTCTTGCTCTATTTCGTCGTTCAACATTTTAAGATAATTACTAAAAACAGGACATTCTATACTACTTTTAGATGCGTTAAAGGAATCTTCATAACTAACAAAGTCTCCAAGTAGTTCCTCTTCAGTACGCCATGGTTTAAAGAGTTGCAAAAGAGCTAAATAGTAAAATTCTCTTTTGTCTGGATTTTCGCAACTCAGTTTTCGGTGATTAATCAAATGTCCTTTTGTTTGTTTCACCAGACATCCTTCCTGTCCAATTACAGCGTATATACCTTTTTCTACATTCTCTCTAATATTCCTTTTAAAAGTGTATTTTTTAAGTACTTCATACAGACAAATATTTTCAAGCAGAGTACTTCTATTTGGATAGTATGTATCCAACATATTTGTTTTCAGAATGTCTGTACTATCTGGTTCTTTCTGTGCTAAATATTCAATTTCTTGCACAGTTTTCAAAACACGGTTTCGTGTTCCTGCTAGACCTAAACTCACCCACAGGATACTTCGAGATTTCACATAAAGACTTGCTGATGATAATCGATCACAACATTCATATGCTCGAATTTCTCGATGTGATAACATCTTAAAACTGTATGTATACAATTTCTTGCTTAGGCTCTTTTCATGAGAAATATCTTCCCACGTCTCCTTCAGTTCCGTCTTTTCAGATTTCGTGATGTAAGACGTTACATATCGAGCCACAGCAATAGAGTTGTCCGCAACATATTGTATATCCATGTTAGCATTCCACATGGTCAAAATGACAGGGTTGTAGTCATTTATATATTTGGACTCTTCTCCTCTTCTTAAATTGTATGTATTTTTGGGTGATCTTCTTGTGATATTATGTCGCAAAGATGACATCAAATTGTTGACTCTTCCTTTTAAAAGCACCGGTCGTGCAAATCCAAAACGACATTTTGTATAGAACTTATCCTTTGATTTGAATTTTCGCAGACAATATTTTCCACAACGATGTCTTCGAAACCGTAACACTTTTCCTCTTAAGTCTTTATCAGTTGTACTGTTAGGTATGTCACAAGTGGGAGGTGTGGCGCCGCGGCCAGGGCGACTGACGCTGGAATCTGGAGACCACGGTTCGATCCCCGGCTCCGGCGGCAGGTTAGCCCAGCACCATGTGACTCTGGGCAATAGCTCGCTTAATCTTCCCGACGGCCCCCCAGCGCCTAGAGACCCTTACGGGTGATTGTGCGCTTTACAAATGTGGACTTTACTTTACTTTACAAGTGGCATATTGTTCAATAAAAGACAGTACAGTGTCATCGGAGTCTTTTCCAAGTTTGGGAGCATCCTTGATCCATAGTAACATATGAATATGAGGAGCACCTCTTGCTTGGTACTCTTTTCTCCAGAAGAAATCCAAAACTTCACCAAGCGGTGGATTCTTCTTGTTTGTAATAAATGACATCATTGCTTCAAATCTATGATTAAAATATCTGCAAACATTAACCGGATCCAACTAACACAATTCTCCTGGTGTCTTGTAGTTTATATTTTCAATATTTACATTCGCCTCTCGAAGATATTCAAGTAAATCTTCCCAGGCATACTCTGCACAGCTTAGATTTAAAAACCATGTTGGTGCTCCCAAGTTTCTTAGCATGCATTTTAAATCTCCATGACGGCGGTACCAATATTCATTAGTACCACGCTGACATGCCATTAAATTAATTAGGTGAGAATCCAAAACACTATCTTTCTGTTGCACTTTATCCATAAAATCCTTTGCTGAAACATTTTGCAGATGCACTCCACTTTTTAAGATATGGTTTACTGCATAAGAAAGACCAGATAAGTCACTCTCAAACAGAAGATGAAACAAATATGGAATACATTGACGAAATCTGGGATCTTCTGCATATAATCTTGTAGTCCGGTACTCAGATGCAGGAATCTGCATAGGTCGATCATCATATCGCGCACCTTCATCTGTTGGGAATAACTGTGGGAAACAACGACCTTCCAAACTTTCTTCCCACACACTAATAGGACTTTCTTCTGCTTTTTTCATCTGAAATAATTCAATAGCATTCCCCATTGCTTCTTTGGAATGCAGTGGATGAACACTGTAATGTTCATAAATTTCTTCAGTTCTGGACATATCGACTTTTTCAATTTGTCCAATAGACAAATCATTATCCTCTTCATCACTTACATCTTCTTCTTCTACATACACATTTTTATAGTATTTATTATTTTTGACTAAATACAACGTTGCCTTTTTCACTTTCCTAACATCCACTAAATCTTGCCAGATTTTCTTACTCTTTGTAGGTACACCATTAACTAGAATAACAAGAGGTTCCTCTTCTACATTTTCAATACCAATTGTCTCCATATTTTTTTTTAAAATCAAGTGGCAAATATACAACTCTACCCTTTAATCCTCTTTGTAAATCTGTAGGATTTAATTTCCCAGTCTTAGGCTCCATACGAACAATAGCCTGAAAAGGATGTACACATTGAATCAAAATAGTATCATACGTATTTAAATCCTTCAGTTCCGATGGAATATTTATCAACTCAAGATTATTATGAACAGCTCTAGCAGGCATTTTATTTTCATTTAATTTATTATAACAATATTTACAAATACGTTGCTCAAAACCCAAATCAAAATACTTTTCTACCAGCAAATAAGTTGCAAACTCTCTCCACTGAGTATTATCTTCATCTTCACTTTTTAAATATAAATCAACTAACCTAGTTTGACTTTTGTAATGAATGCGTCGACAACACACACAAGTTAAATTTGGTTTTTACCTGCAATCACCTTAAATTTTGTTATTTCCTGTTCAAATTCTTCAGTATTAAAATGTCCAACATTTTCTAACACATTTCCTTCTATAACTATATCAGTTTCTATATTCTCTTCATTTCGACCAAAATAACTTACCTCAATTTCTGCACAAATATTCTTCACATCTAATGCACATCCATGCAAAAGAGCACTATTTAACTCTTTAAGTTTAAGTGCTGGACTTTTTGCATAATACATATTTCTGACTAATTTTCTAATTTTGGTATGATGCACTGCTAACATCCTAAACTGATGAAAAACACTCTGGCATATTTTATTTGACAGACAAGCCAGAGAATGGCCTTGCAAACCAGTTTTTTCTCTCACTCTGCAACGATCTAATTCTTGCAACATTACAATTTTTTTTTAGACTTTCCTTACTGTACTTACGTAAGAAATTGCGAAAGAAATCAATTGAATCCTGTCGTACACTGCAAATACTGCTACAATTCCAACTATAAACAGGAGCATGAACACGTCCCTGTAAAACTTCTCCACCTATTTCCTCTTCTGTATTTCTGACCTCAATTTTCTCTTTCTCAATAGGACAGCCATCCTTCACTTCATACGCTCGACCACTGGTGTCAACTGCATGCAACAAATCGTTACTTTGAAAGTAACTCTCTTCATTAAAAAATGGCTCAGAATTTGAAGTGTGCATCCATTTACCCAAAAAATTTTACAAAAATTAGTTCTATTTATGTGTCTCTTCCATTTACTCTTAGCTTTTAAAACTCTGATTGCCTTATTTAGTGTATTTATTCTTTTAAGCACTAAAATAAACAATTTTTTTTGGTCTCGAACGCATCATCCACTACTTCCTCTATATATTTCTTTTTCTTATAAAAAGCAGATTTCCTTTTAGAAACTTTTTCCTTTTGTAATAAATTTATAACAACTCTCTTATGAAACATACGTTTCCTTATTTCCGCAAACTGATTCGTACGTCTTTTACTGTACATACTTTCCTCACCACTGTTTTCAGACACCGTTTTCTTTTTTCTTCCATTTCTCCTTGTAAATACTGAAAACTGTTTTTCCTTTTCAACATTATCCAATTGACTTTTCCTTTGACACAATTTTAAAAAAAAATCCTTGCTGCTCTTACCAGGAGCACTCTTGTTTTTCTCCGTCCTTTGTTGATTAGGTAAATCTTGTGCCTCTTTTCTCTTCAAATGGTATGTCTTTTTATACAGCTTTCTTTTTTCATTTCTCGTTGGCATAGTGATTGATGTTGGTGATATAAATGACAATCTGTTTGGAAAAAAGTAAAAAAAATATTATAGACCCCTACTACCATATAACATACAAATTATAACCACTGCTTGATTTTATAACTTGAATAAAGACAAAGAAACAGTCTCTGGTCAGAGTAGAAGATCCTATAGTGAATATTGTTTCTAAATTTATGACACTCCATATCTGTGTTATCATTACACATGTATTAAATTAATGTAATTTTTCAGGCATATAAGTACTATTCTAACTTTCAAGCATTGTAGTTGTTCCTAATGCTTTTTATTTCTATAACTTTAATCTTTTATGCACCTCATCACAACTTTTACTGTCATTCTCAAAAAAGAGAATACCGATTAATAGTACAACAATAATGTCTTGAAGGTTTTTTTTTTAAACAAAATTAATTTTATTGATTTAATAATTCATATTCCAGAAGCACATGTAGCATCATTTCATCAGATACTTCATTATTGTTTTCCTCTTCCAAATTCTCTTCTTCTTCCACCATTTCTAAATATGCACTATCAAAAGTGCAGTCCAAAAACTCCTCATTTGCTGTTGCATTTTCCTCTTCAAATACTCCTTCTATTAATTCTTCAATCAGTTCAGTTGCCATTTCAAAATGGACATTCATATTTTCTGAGTAATCTTCCATTTTATTTTTTATTTTCTATCTTCTGTGTCCTTTAAAAAAAATATAAAGACTAAATTATATCTTTTTTATGATTAGTTAACCAAAAATTACCGTAACTAATCTTTGAACTACATACATTTTCATACTTTTTAAGACATTAACTACATTGATTAATATAGGACCTACCTCTTTATTTTAGAAAGAAACTGATACTATGATCCTACACATTAACACTATCCCTTTTAATTTCTTTAATTGAAATTATGCTGTAAAAACACGTTTCAAAGTGAAATTTGTTTTCTGCATTTCTGTGCTGTAGAACTATGTATACACTTTCTAATTTAATTGTAGAGATCTATTTTCTAACTTCACCACTACAAACTGTGATTCAAACTATATGCAAACTGAAGAAGTGACTCAAAATATACCAATTAAACATTCACTGAACAGATTGCTACTTCCCACAGAGGCAGTTGCTTTTACCTTTAACAGCATACTCAACATGTAAATTTCATCTAATGGAAAACATTTCATCATAACCATATGAAACCATATTCAGCCGCAACTCGTGGAAGGAATTATGGTGGGGCAGGCAGACGAGGAGGGGGAGGTCTACGGTGGAGGGACCTAAAAACCAGGATATAGATAATTTGTAGTAAGTACATAATTTAATTATTTAAATGAATTTTGCAGTGTGCACTGCATTCCAAAATGCGATGCTGTGTACACTAAAAAATGTATTCTATTAATTGAATTGTATACTTTCCTGAATTTATCTATAGGCCACATTTTAGATCTCTCCACCCTACACCTCCCCCTCCCTCCCTCCCTACCCCACCGTAAGTCCCTCCATGGCGTCCGACTGACCTCATCATAATACACCTGTGCAAATGCATATAATAGAGTGCAAATAGATAGTACAGTCACAAAAATGCATCCGAAATGCCCATCACGCCAACAGCCATGTCATAATACACCTCTATAATTTCAGAAAAATGACTGTACACAAATGATACAGCATAAGTTAGAGACATAATGATGACTTAGCAAGAATAAATCCACGTAAACAGCAAACTCTTACAGTCAAAGAATAGATGAACCAAAACTGCATAGAAAATAACACATGGACCCCACCCATAAAAAGGTTGTAGCAATAAACAATGGAACCGTATTTCAAAATACATATCTACTACAAGCATGTACAGACATGTTTATAATAGACATTAAAATCCTCCTGCAAAAGAGAAGCAGTGTAAATTTTCTTAAAAAACATGCATATTATGGTAATCTGCTCAAAAATTAAATTATCATTTAAAAATTATCAACTCATCTGTAAAAAAGGATTTTCTGTTTGTATACTCTCACGTTCACCTCAGGTTGTTGCTTTTCAGCACCAAACACTCTTTAAAAAAATAAACAACAGAATTTTACTTAACATAATACAGACATATGTATTAGACAACATACACCCCTTCTACCAAATATCATGCCTAACAGATACATTCCCTAATTTTCTATCCAATATATATCGTAAAGCCTAAGTTTCAGATTACCGAACAAACGGTGAGAACATGGAAAGAGAAAAAGGTACACATTATTTAACCGAGTACGTTTTCTCAGGGGGTGCAGTATAGACCCTGAACGCGAAAACAACATTATTTTTTTCTGAAAAAGTTACGGGATGCGCGCACTCGGTCGCGCATCCCTATTTACAAGACTGTGATTCACGTGGTTTAAAAATAAAATTTTATGGTGCAAAGGCAGACGACACTTGAAGATAGTTTCAGAACTTTAAGTTTAGTTATTTTGCCTATTGTTTAAAATTGCAAAAATATACAGTTTACAGAATTCTGATTTGCTGTTTAACGTCTGTCAACATTAGAATCGGAGGAAATCAGAACGTGTTGCCCGCCATTTTGTAACTGCGAGTGAATGTATTCTACTGAACAAAGGGTTAGAACATTGAAAGGAGAGAAGGTACAGATTATCTAACCGAGTAGGTTTTCTCAGGGGGTCCAGTATAGACCCTGAACGCGAAAGAAACATGTTTTTTCGCCGTAAAAAGTTACGGGGTGCGTGCACTGGGTCGCGCACCCCTATTTACAAGACTGTAGACTATTGCCTTTTCTCACAGATTATTAGCTGCACATGTTAAATAAACCTTAATTTACTTATCTCACTAATGTTTATCAAACTTCAACTTACAGTCCCGCTGACACTATAGCAATATTCTCATACCTAAGTTTGTTAAAAAATAAAAAGTATTCCATACTAAATGTAACTCTCTTTAAAGGTTTTTTGTTCCGTAACCACACTACATTCACCTAACATCATTTCATTGCGTCACTTCTCCACTACTCATAAGTACACAGTGTCAAAAATATCAATGCTGCACATAATCGTTCACATCCAGGCACTACCAATTGCATAACTTAATTAACAGGAAGCGCTGTAATGTTGCATGTGTTTTCAAAGGTACACCGGTATCTCCTATAATGCCGAATTTTACCTTAACACTCAGCAGTAATTATTTATTTTCAAACAATGTCAATTAGTATGACTTTTTAAACGACAAGCTTTAGTCTGTAATAGTCACTCTGCATATGCCTCTCTGTAAAAATAAACTTCATCCACCCACGCATGGGAACCTTGATGTTTCCATCTGGCCGCAAAATACGGCCTTGAACTCAAAGTTCCATCCCAAGACTTGAACAACAGCCTTATTGTCCCTAAATGAAGCTACCCAAGCATCTGTTCACAAACAAATCTCATTCACTTAGCTAACACTCGCAGAAAACTGCATACCTTATTAAATAGTGACCTTCCTTTACAAATTTCTGAGGTGACTCTCATAATCTTTAACGCTCCTCCACTTCCCAGCTGCACTATTTTTTTTGCAACTACTAACCAATGGTTTGGTGATTTTTTTGCACCAAATCATTTAAAGGCATTCTGCTACTCTCACTCCATACTCTCAGATCTATGTTTCTGAACTTCCTCATCTACAACCAGCAGCTGCAACTTTTGTATTCCTATTTTCGTTATTACAAAATGGATGTCCGTCCTGCCTTCGCAAACGAGCTGGAACACTTAGAACTATTTCGCCACAGGATGCTTGACCAGTATGGCATTCTGCCACTCCCGACTTTGAGTGCATCATATGGATTATCGTTTCGATTTTCCTATTTCACCTGTGTGCAGCCTGTATTTCATTGCCTGAGCTGTGATTTCATGTGGGCCCTGGACTTATGTCTCTGCAACTCCGTACCTCCTGAAGTGAATTACAATCATCTCATGAATCCGTTACTTGATCATGAACAGCTTTGTTCCGACGGAGGGATTATGGCCTTTGCAGCGATACATGGAATTCTGGGTCATTGGAATATTTTCGCAGCGGCGCAAGATTTCTTGGCACACAGCTACATTGAAAATTCACTGAGTTCTCCTCTGATGCTACTAGAGGCTCCGGTAATTAATGACCATGTATGTTCATTTCCTCTTTTCAATTGGATGGCTGACTTGTTTTCGGATGATAACAATGACTTTCTTTTAGAAGCGGTTGCCACTTACTTTGCCTATTCAATGGAAGGATAACTGTTATGCAAGCCATTGATATCTTGACTGTTTTTTCCCTTCCTAATTTTTCTTATTATTTTTTTATTTTTATATTTTATATAAACAGACCTATTGGCTTTACTGACATTGGACATTGCAATTTCCTGCTGGTGAGATTTTTTTATTTTTTGTGGAGTTAATTTTTTTTTCCACCCCTACTCGATTTTCTTCAAAACATTTCATGATGCTCTAATTTCAACAAATCACTACCTTATGTTATCTTATCTGATTTGAAATTGGCTCGAAGCAAGGCTGCGTAAAATATGGTTACATGTGCCCTGATAAATGTGTATAGTTACAATGACTTTTAGATCGTTTATCACCATTTTCCCTTTCTACTCCAATTTTCGCCTTACACACATATGTGCTGTTTTTGTTTTATGCCTATTGAAAGATTTTTGATTCATAACTGAAAAGTATATGATTACACTGATGTTACCCATGCTTATCAACCTGTATGTTACATCGAGTACTGAAACCTTTCAAAAAATTATCTCAATACAGTAGTTGTTCTGAGTACTAATTTTCAAACGTACCGGCAGATAACATACATGCACCTCCAGCCAAGTTCTCGCTTTTGGCGCGTTTTTCATTTCCTTTCACAATACCATACAACAAGCTTGTTACTGCTTCGTATGCAGAAAACTAATTGTTAATGAGGTGATGTTTAACCACTAGCATTTTCATATATGATTACTGAACTTAAAATCAAAAGACACCTTCTTGCATGCAATATAATTTAATATATTTGATTGCGGGGCTGTACAATATGTTTTTTAAACGTTATTCATTTTGCTTCATACTACATTTCCATCATTTGTGTTGTATGGACTAGTAACTATGCCCACTACTTTCTTTATAATATGTTTACTTGTATTACATCAAAAACTTCGCTTCAAACCACTGCATCAGTGAATAAAAATTTGAAATATATACGTTCCATCTTTTATCCAATATTCACAACTGAAATAATGTATACTAAAACTGTATTCATGTGTTTGACGTAATCTCAGCTGTACTCAATTCATGTTTTCTTTTGTCAACCTGAATTATTCATAGTTCAACCCGCTGGCCTGCGACGGTCACTCAAGCCTTTCTTTGCGGGTTGTGAACCATAGCATCAATCGTACCTCTGGCAAAAAAATTATGTATTACTGTAACCAAGCACCGCCGCAGTTGTGGTTCACTCAGACTGTTAATCACTGCTCCCCCGCTTCCACAGAGCACACGCTATCTCGTATTTCAGTACTTATCACCCTTTCATCTCCACTATAACAAACACTTCTTTGCCAGCCATCAGACAACAAAGTGCGAAACCAAACGGACTAAGAAGAGAAACACAACAAACCCTCAGCTCTGTGGAGCCCACCGAGCGGTAATTCTGAAACTCAACATACACTGACTAACGCTTCCAAAAGCCATCTCAATTATATAAATAATATTTTCAAAACCTGCCAAGTACTTTGATGTGACTATCTGTGTCTGCCTGCAGAACAAACTTCCTCAGCCCAGACTGAACGCACACACACACACACATACACACACTAAGATAACACAAAGCAACTGATACGGAAAGCAGGAGTGAGATGAAAATACAGTCACACGGCGGAACACAGAAACCTCTATATATATTTGGTCTTCTACATCAATTTATGAAGGCATATACTCCACGAACCTGTGTACAACCTCATGGTCACAAAAATGTGTTTGCTTAGACACTGTAAGTCAAATAATCTAATATAGTGATCAAACCACATTTAACGGTACATCATAAAACAAACATTTATACACTCACCTTTACCAATGCTTTATCAGATGTACAACAATGATAGTAGCAAAACGATAGCCGTTTGACGGAGCTCTCAATAATACTTCTATCACTGCAACCAAAGAATAATGGCATAGATTTCCTGTCAATACACACTCATATATGTCTCTCCAACCAATCATATTTGTTCTCGCACAATTTCATAATCAAATTAACATTTCATTTGGTTATCCTTTCAATATTTTCAAAGTCACATAACGGTCACCCTTCACCCTCTGCCTTTTCTGCCTGTTACCATGGTAACAGCTCATTCTGTACCTGGCTGAAGGCACAGGTCAAAAGTTCATATCTCAACGTTCTAAATCAAAGCAAAAAGGCGCAATTCCCTGCAAACACACCTGCCTATCCACTGTTTTTTTACATTTCTTTTTTTCCACAACCAATAGAACATTTCGTTTTAAAAAAACAGTAACATACAACGTAGTCTTAAATCTTGAGGTATAACAATCAACCAATCATTTTCAGTTTTTCATCAACACGACACCTCATACACTTTTTTATCGTGACTTTCACCATCTACTTGCCATTCCACTTCCAGAATCCATCGGAGTACTACTGCATCTGCCTTGAAAATTAAGGTTTGGCTTGTAGGACACAGTTATATTCACTGGAGTGAAAAATATGCTGCAAACAGACAAATTTCTAACCTTGACTTACCAAATGTGCAAATTACGTGGATTGGCCAAAGAGGATTACGATGTCACCAATTGATACCATTGGTGAAAACTTTTATGCATCTCCCTGAACCTAACCTGATAATTGTGCACTGTGGTGGGAATGATCTAGGCACATTAACAGGGGTAGGTCTGGAAATGCTTCTAAAAGACACCTTTCGTCAATTGATGTCACTTTTTCCTCGAACTGTCTTGGTGTTTTCAAATATATGCCAAAGACAAAATTGGAATTGGTCCAATCAACGTTGTCCACAAATTGAGAAAGCAAGGAAACATGTAAATAAATCTGTTTCTGCTTTCCTCAGAGAATATAACATGGGTTCTATATACAACAACAACCTGCGTTTCAACATGGAAGGCATCTATCGGAGAGATGGTGTTCATTTCACGGATGAGGGAAATAGAATTTTCCTCTGTAACATGAGACTCTGCATCGGAACTTACTTATAAGTGCAGAAAAAACTCAATTAACACAAGGGCTCTTTTAAGAGCCACCTTAGATCTAAACACTCAAACTTGTAATTTATCTCCATCTTTCTTTATGTTTTTTGATCGCCGTGCGCGACCGGGTGCGCGCACCACGTAACTTATTTGCAACAAAAAGCTACTTTTAGACTTTTGTCATCCTTAATAAACCCCTCAAGAAACTTACGAAATCAAACACTCTCCACCCTGCTCCCTTTCCATTCTCACCACTATAGTATTTCACAGTCTTGTAAATAGGGGTGCGCGACCGAGTGCGTGCACCCCGCAACTTTTTTCTCCAAAAAAAATGGTCTTTTCGCGTTCAGGGTCCATACTGCACCCCCTTAGAAAACCTACCCAGCCAGACAATCTCTACCTTCTCCCCTTTCCATATACTAACCCTTTGTTCTGTACAATATATTCACTCGCACTAAGAAAATGGAGGACAACACTTCCTGATTTCCTCAGAATCGAATGTTGACAGACGTTAAACAGCAAATCACAATGCCGCTCGCGCACACCCGCATAGGTGCGCGCACCCGTGCGCGCTTACAGATATATAACTGATTTCAACTTCAATTTTCTCAGCAACTACTGAACGGATTTACACTATTTAAACAAAAGCGTGATCTGCGACCCACACTCTACCTATCTACCAAATTTCTTATAAATCCATTCAGCCGTTCGAGCTATAGCCGTGTCTAAACGTCCTATGGAAAATACCATGGGAAAAACACGTTTTGGGACCCCCCTTTTATCTCAGCCCCCACTTCACCAATCCCCCCAAAACTTTCACAGAATGAGCGCAGCGGACCAAGCCATCTTCTTTGAGAAATTCGCAAACATTCGTCCACCAGGGCCAAAGTTATTCCCAATAGAATGTTACGGATTTCCTATGGAAACTAGGTCCTAACTATAACTACCTACTGGCGACCGCCAGTAGGTAATATATATATCAATCAATCAATGTTCCTGCTCACCACTCCACGGTGAGAACAGCCAGGTAAGGACCTCTTCCAAATGACTTTTAAACGATCGCAGCATCAAAAGGCAAAGAAAGGCAGCAAGTCTTTTTCAAGTGAAAAGGTAGGATTTTTATTCCACACAACAGAAAGTGAAGGACATAATGTCATCCATGACCCGTTTCGCTCCGTGAAGGAGCTTGTTCACATGACGCGCCCCGAAAAGTAACACCAATTTATAGGTCGTACACAGGTGATTTCAATTGACGCATGCCTGAATAAAAATAAAAAACAGACTACAATGGTCGCCGTATTGAGTGAGTCACAAATATTAGTTGCTACAAAATTAATGCCAATAACTGAATAGACCTTGCTATGTAATGATTGCATAATGCCGAAACATTACAGCAAAAAATATATATGGTTCATAATATATGTAATATAAATATGTGGTACATAATCGACAAGTGTCTCAATTAATACATAAACAAAACTGAAGAAGAGCAAATGACAAGTGTCCGAGTCTAGTCCATAGTTGGAGCTGTCCTTCATTATATAGTTCAAATAAATCAGAATTTTACAAGGTCGACAGAATTCAATTCTATGTTCAATTGTTGATTGGCAGAAATGAGACATATAGTGAAAATAAGGCCTGAAAAGAAAACAAAAATTATGTATATAAAGTGCATGATTTAACGTGATGATTCATTAAAAAAAAGTGCATTTAAAAACATTGCTAAAGCAACATGAGAAGCAGTTAATGAAAACCAAAATAGCGTTACAAATGGCAACAAATATAAAGATGCCTAATGCAGCTTGGAGTGCAATTTTCAAATACTGATATAATTAAAACTATATGAAAAGCCGCAAATAGAGTCACAGATACGTTTGTCAAACATAAGCTCTTAATTCATAGAAAGTGACTTATTGCAGCTTTAAAGATACAAACGAAGGGAATCACCTTAAGGATACTAATGAAATAAACCAACATTAGGTGGATTACAAAAAAAATGCAAATCTTCCATAAGGTTTAAACCATTAGGGGCTCTGGTGTCCAGTGATAAAATGAAATGGGATTCTTTTTGTCTTAATATTCTCTCCCGATCACCTCCCCGGCCGGGGAGTGGTACAGGGCACAAGACAGTGTATTCTAAGTCTTTTAATTGATTGTTGTGACCAGCTTTAAAATGCCTAGCGACTTGCTGTTCACAATGGCACGTATGTGTTGTAAGATGCGCTTATGCACAGGGAATTTTGTGCTCCCAATGTATTCGGTGGCCAGTAGGTAGTTATAGTTAGGACCTAGTTTCCATAGGAAATCAGCAACATTCTATTTGGAAAAACTTTGGCCCCGGTTGACGAATCTTCGCGAAATTCTCAAAGAAGATGGGGCGCTCCGCTCCTTCCCTGAAAGTTTCGATGTGATTCGTGAAGCGGGGGCCGAGAAAAAAGGGGGTTCCCAAAATGTGTTTCCCCATGCAATTTTCCATAGGGACCTTCAGACACGGCTACAGCCCGAACTGCTGAACAGAATTACACCAAATTTGGCAAAAAGGTACAATTTGGTTTGCAGATCACGCTTTTTGTTAAATGGTGTAAATCCGTTCAGTAGTTCCTGAGAAAAATCATAGATATATCTATAGACGAAGTACGGTACGCGTTCAGTACGCGTACCTTCCCGAGCACAAGCTTTATGCTAATTGGCTGTCAACACTCCAAACCAGGAAGTGTTGGCAGCTCTCTTGTGCCTCGGTAGAAAACAGAAAAAGAAACGCGAATAACGCGAAAAGGGGGCAGGGTAGAAACACCCTGACCACCTAGGCCTGCTTAGGGGGTCCTACAAGGACCCCCAAGGCCCCCCAAAAAATCACGGGATACGCGTAGGGTACGCGTAGCCCGTGAAAAAAAAAACAAAGTCTGATTTTTTTAATTAGCCCCCGGGGGGCCAAATCCCGGGGCCAATATTGTTCATTATAATGCGGGGCCCGGAGGGGCCCCCCAGCCCCAGGGACCACCACTACCCGGGGCTTCTTTTTTTTAATAATAATAGGGGGCCCAGAGGGGCCCCTCCCGCCCCGGGGACCGCCACCCCCGGGGCTTTAATATTATGTATGGGGGGAGCTCACGGCCCCCCCGCAGCCCCGGGGACCGCCACCCCCGGGGCTTCTTTAAAAAAAAATAAAGTAAACCTGTGTGGGGGGACTCAAGCCCCCCACACACCCCGGGGACCGGCACCTCCCCGGGGCACTTAATTTTGAAATTGGGGGGGTCAGTGACAGACCCCCCAGCCCTGGGGACCACCACCCCCGGGGCTTTTAACTGTTGGGAGCGGGCCGTGCTCCCCTCCTGGAACCTTGTGGTTGCCCTGGGGACCGCCACCCCCAGGGCCGATTTCACCACTCTGCAAACGCGCCCCCTGGCACATTTTCAGAGGGGGAACTAATTCCCCTTGAATACTGGGGGTCCCTGGGGGCCAACTAGCCCACCAGGAACCTCCAGTATGCGCCAGGTGGCTGCGTTGCAGAGAAGTGGAAAGAGGCCACGCCCCTTTTTATACCTCTCTGCAAAGCAGCCCCCTGGCGCATACTGGAGGTTCCTGGTGGGCTAGTTGGCCCCCAGGGACCCCCTGTATTCAAGGGGATTTAATCGCCCAACTTAGAACACGCCACAGGGCGCGTTTGCACAGTGGTGAAGGTAGGGGGCGGGGCTTGAGGTGATGTGTGTGCAAACACGCCCTGTGGCGCGTTTTAAGTTGGGGAATTAATTCCTCTTCAATCCAGAGGTCCCTTAGGGGCCAACTAGCCCAGAAGGTACCTCCAGTAAGCATCACGGAGCTGCGTTGCTGAGTGTTGTAAAAAGGGGCGTGGCCTCTGAACACCTCTCTGCAACGCAGCTCCCTGGCGCATACTGGAGGTACCTGGTGGGCTAGTTGGCCCACAGGGGACCTCAGGAATGAAGAAGAATTAATTCTCTAACTTAAAACGCGCCACAGGGCGTGTTTGCAGACATGTCACCTCAGGCCACGCCCCTTCCTTCATCAGTGTGCAAATGCGCCCAGTGGTGTGTTTTCAGTTGGGGAATTAATTCTCTTTCAACACTGAGGGTCCCTGAGGGCCAAATAGCCCAACAGGTATCCCCAGTATGCGCCAGGGAGCTGCGTTGCAGACAGGTGTTCTGAGGCCACGCCCCTTTTTATACCTCTCTGCAACGCAGCTCTGTGGTGCTTACTGGAGGTACCTAGTGGGCTAGTTTGACCCTAGGGATCCTTAGGATTGAAGGGGATTTAATCTCTCAACTTTTAAAGGTGACAGGGCACGTTTAGACAGTGGTAAAGGGAGGGGACAGGGTCTGACGTGATGTGTGCAAACACGCCCTGTGGCGCGTTTTAAGCTGGGGAAAAAATTCAACTTCAAACCTGAGGGACCATGGGGGCTAAGTAGTCCCCCAGGTGCTTCCAGGAAGTGTCACTGCGCTGAGTTGCAGAGAGGTGGTGCATGCCCTGCCCCTTTTTGCATCTCTCCGCTACGCAGCTCTGTGGCGCTTACTGGATGTAGTACGAATTCCAATTTACTCACCTGTTATCAGGTGAGACCTCAGTGCTAGATCTTTAAGCCCAGTACTGATCCTCAAAAGTAATTCTTACCATACTTACCAGTAACTTGAATTTCCTTCCATAGGCTAACATTGACTGGTTTCACTTGGAAATTCTTTTAAGTGTGGAGTTTTGGAACTTTAAAATATTCACCTAAAACCATCTGAACAACGAATTCCGATTTACTCACCTGTTATCAGGAGAGAACCCAGTGCTGCATCTTTTAGCCCAGCACTGACCCTGAAAAGTAATTCTAACCGTACTTACCAGTCTTCCATAGGAATCCATTGTCTGGTTTTCACCAGAAAAGTTTCTAAATGTCTATTTTCACAAACTATAAATATTCCTTACAAATCGCCTGTATGACTTGAACACATTCTTTCAACTGTTTACAGGAGATGCACCAGTGCTGGATCCAGGATCCACCACTGAGTAAGAAAAAGTGATGATAACACTACTTACCTGCTAAGTGAATTTCCTTCCATAGGGTAACATTGAGTGGTTTCACTTGAAAATTCTTCTAAGTGTGGAGTTTTGGAATTTTGAAAAAATTCCTCTAAAATCAGCCGAACTACGAATTTCGATTTACTCACCTGTTATCAGGAGAGACCTCAGTGCTGCATCTTTCAGCCCACTACTGATCCTGAAAAGTAATTCTAACCGTACTTACAGTAACTTGAATTTCCTTCCATAGGATATCATTGCCTGCTATATAAAATATATATAAATTTAAAAATATATAAAATTTAAAAAAACAAATATTACAATTTCAATATTTTAAAAAAAAAAAATTATCCAATTTATATAAAAAAATATGTAATGTAATTTAAAAAATAAAATATCTAAAAATAAATAGTTTAAAACAATGTAGTAAATCAGTATAAAAAATATAACAATTAATACATTTAAAAATTATCATTTACAAAACCTTTGAAATTCACTGAAAAAACCATAGGTTTCAGCCACTTTATAGTTAGGAATGAGCATTTAAAAAAACCTTAGAAATTCACTGAAAAAACCATAGGTTTTAGCCACGTTATAGTTAGGAATTAGCATTTAAAAAACCTTAGAAATTCACTGAAAAAACCATATGTTTCACACATGTTATAGTTAGCTGGACATTTCACTCATACAAAACCATTGAAATTCCCCCGTTATAGTTAGTTCAGCTAACTATAACTCGCGCGCCTGCAATGCACTGCTGATGACGTCACATATTACATCACTCATGACATGGTCAGTGACATCACTCATGACATCTCAAATTACATCACTGATGACATCACTGATGACATCATCCTTGTGAAAGAGTGGTAGACCTCCTCTCACCATAATATAACCTTTGATACACACATTCAAAAATAGAAACTAAACTTTTCAAAAAAATGGAGATACCAATACCAGTTACAACAACCTATTCAGTAATTCCAACATCTACATACACATCCACTCATTCACTAACAGTTCTATACAGTCACTCATACATGTACTCACTCATCATATGTACTCATACACCTAACATCCTGTTACACACCGACACTCATCCATAGAGTTACTCACACACATACTCACACATGCAAATAAACTATCAAACATCCATTTACTTGCATATACAACTATACACACACACCACTTCACTTACTTCTACAGAAACGTACACATACTTACTCTCTTAAACAAGAAACACATACTTATTTATACAGGAACTCTTCCAATCTCTCACTCTCACACATATTCACTTATATACATCAATACTCACATATACTTGTTTAAAACATATGTAGTTACTCATTAAGATACTATTCAGACCAGTGCTTAATTTGTGCCGGTGCTTAGAAACCTAGTCCACGATGCGCAAACTCGGCCGAAGGTACTGGTGCGCTTTACATAAGAACCAGTTACATTACACAAGGACATATTCATTTTTTGAATCACATGATGTTGAGTTGACGTCAGGCTCGTACCTGCTTTCTCAGCTCGAAGGTCGGCAGATCTAGCCTTCATCCACAACCTCTCACACAAGAAGCGAAGCATTTTCAATACTATATACAACAAAGTCATAGTTGTTGCTTATTTCTCTTTTGCAACTTACCACCATTGACAATGCTAATAGTCCTGACTTCTTGTAGTTGTAATGTTCCTTGTTGTATTACATATTTGGATGTATGGACAGAAGAAGCAAAATACCAGTGGGCCGCATATTATGCTAAGTACAGATTTTTAAATTAAGTGTTTTAAGCCATGCCCTTAATTTCATCAGCCACGCCCCTATGAGAAACCCCACCCCCCAGGTTTTTCATCCCACTTATAGCCCTGGGTCAATAGAAATTACTCGTAAAATGCCATTTGATGTAGGTAGGACTACTGAAGTAGAATATTCTGTAGTGTGAGCGCAATGCTGGCAGCACGAAGAGGGTAAGTAGCGCTGTCTGAGTTGTCACTGGCATGGTAGGGGCATGATTAAACGCCAAGGAGGATCTGAGTAAACTGCTAACTGAACATTACCTCTTCAGCCATAATAGAAGTGATGAGGAATACCAGCATGCACATTGTTTTGTAATGTAATTGCGGTTATATAGCGCTTAATACCCACCTCTAGGCGTTGACACGCCTTGCGGTTATATAGCGCTTAATACCCACCTCTAGGCGTTGACACGCCTTGTATATGCCTGAGCAAGCAATTCAAAACATTGAGATATCTGAATGAGTGGACATATACCCAGGATAGGAGATGGTGAGAGAGCAAAACACAGCTGGCTGACTGGAATAATACACATGAGCAAAGGCAATAGCATTTGTAATTTCAGAGGCTTCTCTGACATTTAAAAAGAAAGTGTAATTTATTGCATGCAAGGCAAATTAAGTAGGAAAGAAACAAAGGATGCTGGAACACAACAGTCAAAGCAGACTAGCGTTGTCACACGGAGCGCAGGGTGGGGACTTTAGTGTCCTGCTGGACACGTTCTAGTGTTCAACCTTGTGCTGTACCCACACTACACACCCACCCATCACAGGCGTCAACAGGAAGGTGACCCTGCTAATAAATGGGGCCAGGCGCATGCACCCTGGGCCAGTTATCCAGTACCATACTACCGCATGTGCGTGCCCTTTTGCAAAGTATGTGGGCCTAGCACCCACTACATTATAGGGGTGTATACTGTAAGCCCTTAATATTGTGTCTTCATATGGTCTTTAAACAGACACCGTAATGGGAAAAATCTGCAAACATGTCTGTGTTGCGACCCTGATAAGATCAGATCTTGTATCCAGGCTTTGAAGATGGTACACAGAACCACACAGTGCTTGACAGCAACCCGAAGAGCACCTGCATGGGACTTAACTGGGACCACACAAAGAAGACATCTGAAAAACGCTTGCTGTCTTATGAAGTGCTTAGAAGGAGCCAATCAGAGAGGTGGTTAACAGGCTATGCTCCTTTTAACTTATTAAGCAGTGAACAACCTGATGCTATTTTTTAACAGAAACATGGCTGCATACAAGCTCGGGACCTGATGTGGCCACGGCTTTACCTGCCAACTATGCTATAGTCAGAAAAGATAGAAATTCTAGGGTAGGAGGAGGTATTGCATTAATTTAAAAAAATGCTACATATGTAAGTTTGAGGATCTGCCTGCGAGGCACCTCTTTTCAAACTTACCCTGCCTGCTCAGTTTACTCTTTCTGGTGTGTTGATTTATCGACCCCCAGGACCGGCTGGTCTTTGGGCGTTATCACTTCCAGATTTGATCGCTCCTCATCTACTCAAAATGGCTAATTTCACCATTCTGGGCGATTTAAATCTCCATCTTGATAATAATGAGTGTACCACTAGCAGCACATTTATCGTGCACCTGTCTGCAATGAATCTACTAGTGCGTAATAGTGGCCCAACGCATATGGCTGGTCACTTACTAGATCCCATTTTTTCCAACTTATCCCATATCCACTGTCCGCCTGCTCTTCCCTTATGCTGGTCAAATCACTTTGCAGTTCAGTTTAAATGTACAGCTCCTTTGAATCTGGTTACACCAGTAGGTGGAACACAATCACAATCCAGAAATTGGGGAGAGCTGGATATGTTCGCTTTTAATCGTATCCTGTCTGATAGCACCCCTAGGTTTGATTCAATATCATTGTCATCTTTGGAAACTATTTACAACTGGATTTCTAAAGCAACCAATGATTGTCTTCCACTTTCCGTGAAAAAATTGCATAATCATCGTCCCTCTGCTCCTTGGTTCACGGAACAATTAAAAATCGAAAAAAGTAAATGTAAAACCCTGGAAAGATGTTGGAGGAAAAATTATTCCTCTGAATCTAAAACTATATATAAAATTGTTATAAAAAAATACCAAGTTCTATGTAAACTTGCTCGAGCGGAACATGTTTCCTCCACTATCTCCAAGGCACAGAACTGCTTACGCACTC
This sequence comes from Lissotriton helveticus, assembly GCF_964261635.1. Classification (NCBI taxonomy): domain Eukaryota; kingdom Metazoa; phylum Chordata; class Amphibia; order Caudata; family Salamandridae; genus Lissotriton; species Lissotriton helveticus. The sequence continues at coordinate 1,485,188,071 of NC_136061.1, forward strand.
TGTTTACCATGGTCAAGAAGTGAGCGGGTTCGGACATGCAGGCAATTTCTCATGTTCTGGATGAATTACAATGTAACACTTGTTAACTTTTTCATAAATAAAGTGGAGCAAGTATATTGGATAAAACCAGTCCAATGGCGCCTATCCAATCAACTCTCCCATCTGAGCCCACTGTTCCTGCGGAACCTCTGGCGACTTTGGAAAAGTGGACACCCCTTAATGTTAACTCTCTAATTTTGAAGCAGCATTAAATCTGGATCTCCCTGTGATCTTCTCCCCGCTTCGGTACTCCTGCAATCTGAACAGCCTTCCTTGGAAATTCTTATGGAACTACTTAATGCCTCGCTTCAAGAGGCCATGGTCCAGCCTGATTGGAAACACGCCATGGTCCTCCTAATATTGAAAAAGGCAAATGCTGATCCTACCCAGCCATCTAATTTTAGGCCCATTTCCATACTACCTACGTTTTCCAAAATTTTGGAAAAACATGTAAATCTACAATTAACTAAGTTTATTGAATCTTCTAATTTTTTACATTCCTACCAGTCTGGCTTCAGAGCAGGTTTTTTAACAGAGACAACTGTCCTTGGTGTTACCGAAATTCTATAACAACGTTTAGATGCAGGTAACACAGTGGCCCTCATATTATTAGATTTGTGTGCAGCATTTGACACGGTTTCTCATACCATGTTAATTGAATCCTTGCAGTCTCTTGGCATTATCGGGACAACACTTGGTTGGCTGTCCTCTTTTTTATCTAAGTTGACTTTTCAACTTTTTTCATCTAGTGCTACTTTCAAAATCCACTCTTCTCCTTATGGGGTACTGCAAGGGTCGATTTTAAGTCCTCTTCTGTTCAATGTATATGTACAGACTTTGGCAGGAATTGCAGAAGAGGTGGGTTGTCTCTTTTTTCCTATGCCGATTACATCCAAATCATTTTTTCCCTTTCTGCGGAAAAGCTGCCAGGACCTTCAACCCTTCAAGTGGGCTTGAGTAACATTGCATCTTGGATGAAATCCGATCTACTCAAGCTCAACGGTGAAAAAACAGAGGTCCTTATTTTTGGGAAAAACACAGACCTTTGGGGCCCCCCAACATGGGCCCAATGTAATGTGGCCTTTACCCCTACCCACCTCTCAAGTCCACAATCTGGGATTCATTACTGATAGAAAATTATCTGTGAAGCAACGAGCAGTAAAAGCTGCAGCCACCTGCTTCACCATTCTTAAATGGTTGAAGAAAATCATCTGGATGCTCCTGAATGCTACCCAAAAGACTGTAGTCCAGGCACTTGTAACATCCATACTGGACTATGGGAACATTCTTTTTTTGTGAGCTAACAAAGATGTGCTACATAAGCTTCAGGTGGTGCAGAATTCTGCTGCTAGATTACTCTGCAGAATCGCAAGAATGTCTTCTACTTCTAGTGCCTTGAGAGATCTGCATTGGCTTAGAGTAGAAAATCGGACGAAATTTAAAGCTCTGAACTGTATGTTCAAGATCAAGAAAGGTACTGCTCCCCAATACCTGCAAAATCTAGTCCGCCATTATCAGCCTTCCCGCCTGTTAGGTTCCTCGACGCAGGAAAAATTTGTGATTCCCAGGATCAAACTCACAAGAATGGGTGGCCGCTCTTTTTCTTATCTCGGTCCACTCTTGTGGAATTCTCTCCCCATAGTGATCCGTAAAGAAACACTTTACTCTAATTTTCATAAGCTACTAAAAACCTGGCTGTTTAATCAATACATTTTCACTTTCTTTTATTCCTTGGTTCCTCCAGGCTTGCGCTGGGAAACCCTTTTTGGGTAGCTGTGCGCATTATAAAATTAATTTAACATAACTTAACATAACATGGCAGTAGTGGCTATCTATACCAGTATACACAAAATATATGTCTACCCACACTTAGATGATTGGCTAATCAAGGTATCCACATCACAGGAAGCTCAGCTTCATTATAATTGGACCTGCAATCTCCTACAATGGTTAGGCCTTCACTCCAACCACAGCAAGTCAACCTCTGTCCCAGTTCAAACCTTACATTATCTGAAAGCTTCCACTGTCACAATACAGGCAAAAGTGTGTCCTTCGGATGAGAGATGCTTACCAATCTTTATGGAAGTGTCCTACTCTCATGAAAGGCTCTCATCCAATGGTAAGACCAGTACCCTCCCTCCTCGACTCGATGGCCTCCTGCATCTTTCTCACACCAAATGCTCGTCTCCACATGCGACCTCTACAGGAGTGTCTTGAGGACCAGTGAGACCCACTGACAGGCAATGGGGAAGACAGTATACAACTATCCCTTCATGTGAAGCTGTCCCTGAAATGTTGGTGCTCACCAACCAATCTACTTTGAGGTACACCATTTCAAAAGGAGATTGCTCCTCAAACCATAGTCACAGAGCCCACATGGATCACCTTCAAATCCAGGGCAAGTTGTTGCTGAGAGAATCGACATACCATATCAATCTCCTCGACCTGCAAGCAGTCCATCTGGCACTGAAAGCGTTTCATTCGTCAATCAAATCCCACTCCCTGCATGAGATGGACAATACAACAACCATGTTTACCTCAACAAGTAGTAAGGGACGAGGTCCAGGCCCTTGTGACACAATGCCCAGAAGATCTGGAAAGGGCATGGACCAGGGACCTTACCATAACGGCAACTCACCTTCCAGCTGTCCAAAATGCTCAAGCAGACTCCCTCAACGGACTCCTGCAAGAAACTCACACTTAGGTCCTAAACGATGACATTGTCTGAAACATCTTTCAACGGTGGGGAAATCCGACCATTGCCTTGTTCGTCACTGCAGAAAACAAAAATTCAGAAGCTTTGCCTGAAGTTACTTCCAGCCAGGGATGCTGGGTAATGCACTATGGATCAATTGGTTTGACAAATTTCTCTATGCTTTTCAGCCAATTCCCCTGATCCAACAGTCCTCATCAAGTTGTCCCAGTTGAGAACCAAGATGATCCTCATAGCACCAGAATGACCACGTCTATTATGGTTCACAGACCTTCACCTGCCCATCCATCCACACCTCAAGCTGCCATGCAGACCAGACCTGCTAATGAAGTTTGGAGGCCGGATGGTTCAACCCAATCTATCCATTTTGTATTTGGTGTAGTACAGACACTTGAATCTGCCACAATACTGCATGGTCATCCTGAAAGAGGTTAAGCGGCCTTCAACAAGTTACGCATATGCCTTCAAATCGAAGAGATTTTGTATATAGTGTTTGTCTAGGATCGTGGACCCTACGTCTTGCCAGGAAGATATCACTCTTCCATATTTACTCCATTTGGCATAATCTGGCCTAAAATTATCTTCTATGAAGGTTCACCTGACAGCTCTTACTGCCTACAGAAAATGTCCTTCACAAACATCTTTTTTCAAAATACCAGTAATTAAGGATTTTCTAGAAGGGCTAAAGAAGTTTTTTCCCTCCGGTTAGGTATCCTTTTCCTCCCTGGGAGCTTAACATATTTCTTTCAAGTCTGATGCAGGACCTCTTTGAGCCTACCCACAAAACCTCCCTGCAACACCTTTCTTGGAAGACAGCTTTTCTTGTAGCAATAACAGTGGCTCACAGGGTTAGGAAGATCCAAGTGTTTTTTTTCTCACAAACCATACATAGCCTTCCACTCTAGCAAAGTGGTCATGAGAACTCGCCAAAAGTTCCTCCCTAAAGTAATTTCAGACTTTCATGTACATCAAACTATCTCCTTACCAACATTCTTGCAGAATCCCTCTACTCCAGCTGAAAGATCTCTTCATTCCCTGGATGTGAGGGGAGTTTTCAAATTCTATCTCGATAACACAAAGGACCAATTGTTTATAAACTATGGTTATACACAAATTACAGAGCACTACCACTTATGTCGTTTGACTGACCGTGTAGTCAGTATGATTTTAATAGACCCAAATTGGCACAATATAAGTAAAAAATTAACAAACAGCTGTCATCTTCTTCGATACGTACTTCGAGTCAACTGTATCAAAACTCCTAAGGACTTTCTAGTTTATGTTAAATTGCCACAAACATTTGTTTATTTTTTACTTATATTGTGCCAATTTGGGTCTATTAAAATCATACTGACTACAAGGTCAGTCACAAGACATATAAGTGGTTGTGCTCTGTAATCTGTATGTAACCATATTGTATATGGGGGAATTTTTTCTTCATATAAGACAAACACTGATAAACGGCACAGTGTTTTACATAGAGCACACCTAATAAGTGTATATTCCTGAAACACTGTGCGAAGACCTTTTCGGAGGTGCTGACTAAGTCTCGTTGCCGCTGCCATTTTTTCCAAATATTGTTTATCAACTATGGTACGGTCTGACCGGGATTAGCTACTTCCAAGTAATCCATCTCCTGATGAATAGTCTCTAGCATTTTCTTTCTTTATGATTTTTAAAAAACACATACAAAAACTATTTTGATCAGATAATTCAGCTTCTACATGAATGGTACAATAGGTCTCCAATAACAATAAAATAGCAAGATCAGTAGGGCCCGACAACACCCAGTACAGAACAATGGAATAAAAGGAAATATAAGGAAACATAGAAGCCATTATAAGCACATTATGACATACCTGCATACCAAAATATATGTAATAACACCTAAAAAAAAGAAGAACATTTATCAAATAACTCAATTAGTTTGACATTTCGTCATCCAAAGCATTTTCAATTGATAATAAATAACTATGCAATGGTTGTCAAATATCCCTTGGCCTAGATGTGATTGTCTGCCATGAAGCATACTGTTCAGAGGTAGTGTTACAATAAGATGTTAAGCGAAGCTACCTTAGTTGGGGAAATGGGAGTTCCCCAGTGAAGTGAAATTTGCCTCTTGGCAAGCAACAAAGCAATTGCAGTATATCAACGTACCTTCAGTGGCAACTGCTTAACACATATCAATAAGTCAACAAGAGGGTCCAGTGTGACTGTTTGCCCAATTATTAAAGATAGAGTGGAATAAATAACGCCAAAAAAAGGTGCCACCACTGCTTACGTCCAAGTCAAGTGGAAAAAAATCAGCATGGTCCACTCAGCATTTGGGAAAACAATAAGATCTATTAGGGTCAAATATCTCTAAAGTGAACACAGTGTCCGTGCCAGATATATGTACTGATGTTTTTCTGTTTTGCTACTGATCACTGCCGTATATTGTATGAGACCTTGAGATTTATCAATAAAAAGAGTGTAAAAAAAATATAAATATATCTCGAAAGTGTACGGAGTGGTGTAGGCCCCGCGGAGATATTTGTAATGTATTATTTTATGATGATTACCAGAAATCAGTTTAGTCTGCGTACATCGGTAATTCCATGTCTTATCTGTGATTGAAATGCCCAAGTCTCGCTCCCAGGCCATCCTAGCCCTCTCCACACCAGTGGGCCTCAACAGCAGGGAAGTGTAGTATAGTCTGGAAACAAGATGACTTATCAAAGGAGACTATCATTAAAGACAGTGGGGGGAAGTCGTTTGGTTCAGTTGGGTAAGCGGGCAACACTCTGTGTAGCGTACTATGCAACCAATGTAATATAAAGTTCTCCATTATCGTGGACCACCCCACTGCAGCCATAGTGGAGCTGAGTTTAAGTATACCATCTGTGAACAAGTCACCCATCATCCGTAAATCATGTGTGCACAGTGTACGCTGCACTAGCCGCTCAAAGGTAAGCCGTAGCCAGGAATTCTGCACCAGTGGGAGATGATAAGAGTAGAGGATGTCACCGCCCAAATATTGCAATAATTTAAACCAGGCCCAACTGTTGGTGGCAAGTGTGTATATATAGTGTTAGGGTTACGTGGAATTCTCTGGGGCAGGCCAGTGGACATCAGAAGTTGTGGTAATTGGGCTCCTTCGGGTTTTAACGCCTTAACCGCGGCGGCAATTCCGCCGCGGTGCGCGTGTTCTATTGAGTGGGCGGGGCTGCGAGGGCCGTTGGCCGTTCGCAGTACTGGGGAGGGAGTGCTCCTGTCGTCCAACGGGCGACGGGAGCACGGAAGGGGTTAAGAGAATTGGGGTGATACCAATAATACGCGTAATGAGCCTGGGCAACACAAAAATACACCTGACAATAAGGGACTCAAAAACCATTGCAATCATAAGGAAGCATAAGGACCTCCCATCAAATACTGGACCAAGACCTGCCCATATCAACCGGATAAGGAGGCTACGTAGCGTAGTGAAAAAACTGTTAGTGAGAGAAATGGGAATATTCAAAACAATATATAACAAGCGAGGGAACACAACCAATAGCTACCCTTTTGTTTTATCCACTTCTCCACCTGCGTCTCAAGTTTAATTAGGGTGGGTGCATAGTTACACCGCATCACCTCAAAGTTGTCTCTATGAATTTGAATGCCTGAAGATTTGGCAGTCTGTACACCATTGTAATGGGAATTGTAGATAGCACAATACAGTGGTTTCAGTCTGAAGAAATAATTCTTATTTACTCCTGTTGATACAGAGGCTGGAGAAAAGACCAAACCTCTACACCTCTTGAATTATCGGATATAAGTTATAAGCAGGATCGTGAATAAAAAGCATGATATCATCTGTATAAAGGGAGGCTAGCAATGTTCCATGTGGGAACCGGAGACCCCTGTGTATATATAGTTCTCCTGCAAATAATGGACCAGAGGATCCATGGCTATTATAACCAGAAGGGAAGAAAGGGTACAACCCTGTCTTGTGCCTCGTATTAGTGGAGATTGCTTTGTGAGTACCCCATTAATTCTTAGACGGGCCACAGGGTCACTTTATAACAGGCATATAAAACTACAAAAACCATCAGGGAAGCCCAACGTAGCATGGATGAAAGGTAATTCAAATCGTCAGTAGCTTGGGTGATCTCCTCACATGTAATCGGGGAAGCCAAACCATGGCAACTCCTGATAAATAATTAGCCAATACATCCTCATCCTTCCCAGGATAAGCCATATAAAATGTTTTATAATAATTTGTGAAATCTGCCAGTATTCTTGGGCTATCAGTAATCTCAGTGCCATCAGTGTGCACTGGGTTAGTCACATAATTGGCTTGATAAGGAGGCTAAGAAGCCAGTGACCTGCCAAGAATCTTGTTTTCACCATATCTGCATGCTTTAACATATTTCCCAAGGTAACTGGTTTCACGTTTAGTGCGGTCATGAAATTTGTGCATTCCACTACGAAGGCATGGAACATGTAAAGCAGCAGCATTCACGGAGTCTAATGCCTGAATTTAACTCTCCACACTAGCAAGATCCCATTGTATGCTGCTTTCAATGCCAGCATGCTTTGAAATAGAAATTCCTCTAATATAAGCCTTAAACACCTCCTATAGGGTAGAGTGTTGCTTAACGGTTCAAGCATTGGTGGAAAAAAGTATAAGTTGACCCATTAGCTCCCCAAGTACCAGGAGGTTACGATCAGCAGCATTGGAAGTGTATTTAATCATTTTAAAGGCAACCTCTCTGTGTATCAAAATGCACACTCCGCGAGAGTATGAGCTATATTAGGAAAAGTGTTGGTGGAGTCCCCATGCGACCACGTAACTACAAGTCACTCTGGGTGCCAAATGATTCTCCTGAAGGAAAGCTAGTTAAATTCAATGGAGACATAGGTAGGCAAGAACTTGTTTCTCTTCCGAGGGTTGTTTAAGCCTCTAATGTTCCATGTCATGCTAGAAAGTTGGAACTTTGGGTCCCTATTGTTTGAAGAGAATGCAATCATGAAACAAATATATAGATAACATTAATAGTGTTTTACATTGACCTAATAGGCACCACATCAATAAAAGAATAGCACTGATAGAATAAACAAAATCTATCATATCCGCCACCCACCTCAAGCAACCCCAATAGAATACAAATATATGAGCATGATGCCGTACTCCTAGGAGGAGTGGCAATGGCAGGAGAGTAATGCCCAGTACTAAATATGATTTAAAAATAATTTTGAACATCATGCAGATGCGAAGTATCATAAATAGCTATTTGGGAGAGCAAATTAAAGAATTATAAGAGAGGTACAAGACCGAAGAGGTAAGTACATGTGCATTAAGTAACAATGGCTGAATAGTTACATGTATGACACTGCAGGCATATATCTCAGGCTGCAGGGAGCATCTCAGGATGTGTACGGATCAGGTGGACTAGGCGATCGGGCCACAGGAGCTGAAGTAGTAGGCCTACCAGTAGAAGGAAGCCGGTCAGGCAAATTTGTTTTTCAAAACTGTGCAGCATCTGCAGGAGAAGCAAAAATGTGATGACAGTTATTCACCTCCACACAAATCCACGCTGGGTAAAGCATCCCATACTTCAGGCCAAGCTTCTGAACAGAACTTTTGAAATCAGTGAACTTGCGCCTGACCTCTTGGACCATTGGTCTATAGTCAGGATATAACGAAACAGTAAAGCCTTGATAGTGTAAATGACCATTGTCTCGAGCCAGGCGCAGTGCATTTTCTCGATCCCTTAAGTTTAGGAATCTAGCAATAATCTGTTGTGGGGGCGCCCCTGGCTGTGGTTGGGCCCATGTGTCCGACGTGCGCTCTCAACCACAAATATATCAGTAAAGGACGTCTTTCCGAAGAGATCAATAGGAGATGTTCCACATATATATCCATGCATCCGGTATGTGTAGATTCGGAGAATGCCAGCTATGCAGACGTTGTTGCCTCAGGACCTGGCCTCCAAGTCCTCACGCCTGAAAGCTGTGGTCTTGAGAATGCACTTGACTTTCTCAAGATGTTTAGACATCGCTGCATGGCTATCCTCCACCTTAGATATCCTTTGTTCTGCCTCCTCTACTCTAGCATTATGGCATTCCAGGCTCTCGATCATGGAATCCAAACGATGTGTTAGGGTGTCAAATCAGCAGTATATTGCTTTGAAGCCAGCACAAAGCTTGCACACGATTGATGCAGTGCCATCAAGTGGAGGGTCAGCCATGCGTGCTCAGAGGATTAATTTGATCCAGAGGGTGAGCGCTGACACCGCAGTGATCTTCACCTGCCCTAAACTGAGATGCTTCTGTTTAGCGTCCCATGCACCATTATAGCGGCAATGTGCACAGAGCCCCCTTGCGATCTAGCCATCCAATGGAACATGGTGGGGGAGATGAGCACAAATAGCACCAGAACAGGAGGGCAGACACCCCCTATGTTAACAGGGGAGCAAAATCACTCAAAGCTATGGTAGTAAATGTCTACAGCAGTACCCTATCACTGCTCTATATGGAGCAGCAGGGCCACCATGTACCTTATCCCGGCAGTGATGAATAAATGTACTGAACAGTCAATAAACGTAGTACGGAGACCAGGGAAGTCATCCCAAAATTGAAGTCTACATGAACTTACATGGTTCAATAGGAGGGAAAGGTACTTCCAAACGGTTGGGTGTGCCGAGTTATAGGCTAATGGGATAAAGATGAGGACCATGATGATAGGGCATAGGCAGTGTATTGGCAATTGCACCACACCCATCCAATATCAATTGCCAGTAGCAGCATAGAAGCTGGGCCCAGTTTGTAGTTCGCAGCAAAGGGGAGGAGCCCTTCAAAATCGGTCACGGTCCCCGTCTAGCCCACTTCGCTGTAGTCAGCGATACACCCAAATGTGGCAGGAAGGAACTGCGTCAAAGGAGTGATAGCCACACCGTGGGCCACCCCAACCACGCACACAGGACTCACGGCATGGCAGGTAATGGTGAACTGCAGCAGCCTCGGGGTCATGGTGACAGGTGGCGGCCCAGATCGGGTACGCCGCAGCGCCCCCAGCATCCTCCTGGCTGGGGTGCAATGAAAAGCAGGTGCCTGGAACCGCTTGTGCCGCAGCCCCGACCTCAGGCTCACCCGTGGGGCCTCTAAAGACCTTGCCAGTCCACAGCAGGCAGCTCTGCAGGGTAGAGCAAGTGGGACCCATCAATAGTTCTGTGACAGCCAATTTCAGTTCCAGCACCATTAAAGTGCAGTCGCAGAGAAAGGATGGCCCTATTTGCAGCGGTTATCTCCATGACAACGGTTTAACAGGCATCGCTCCCTGGAGCTTCAATGCCTTGCCACCATCTTGGTCACCAGCTTGGTCATGCCCCGGATAGTTTATTGCATCTTTTTGTGCTACCAAAAAGCTTACAAGACACTACCAGCTAAACCTAAAGCACACTCCACTAGAGGTAAAGTGTTTACTGCTGCTTTATTGAGGAAATCCTTATTCCGGATATTTACAAAGCTGCCATGTAGCGATCTGTCCATACATTTAATTAACATTACTGCCTAGACTCTGATGCTAGAGCAGACGCTCAAGTAGGACAGGCCTCCCTCAGAAATCTATTTGCCTAAATGGCTACCTTAGTTCATTCTCTATCTTCTCCCCCACTCTTAGTAGGGATGGGCTTGCTACTCTATTCAGTGCTTATGACTATAAATGTAAATCCCCTTCGAGAGAAAGAATAGTTTATAACCTGTAACACCAGTTCTCTTGTAAGCAACACTCCCTCCTCCCCAGTGGCGTGGACAGAGGTAACAGAGGGACCTAAATATCATCATGCATCGCCTCAAAAAGAACTGAAGCACCTGCCACCTGCTCAGCATATCAGAATACTGGTGATCCTTGTGTACTTAAAGGCACAGCCTCTATTTTTCAATCATATAATGACAACCTATGGGGCTACTCTGTCCTGCTTTCAGCCAACTTTATGCTCTTTCAAAAAAAAGTGTTTGCAAAAGAGATTTATGCTGTTATATTAAAACAACAAGAGCGTATACACCTATGTAATTCTCCTGGCCCCTTTTTTAAGAACAAGAAGAACACTTAAGAAGATATATTGTAAAAAGTGCTCTGAGGGCCCTGAGCTTGGGCGAGACTATTCAGTGCTTATGACTATAATGGAAATTCCCCCCCTAGAGAGATGTTTGCAAGTAAGAAACTATTCTGATATGCAGGCGCATTTTGAAATTTCAACAAGTGAGGCACCCTGTTATAGTTAGGAATTATCATTTAAAAAACCTTAGAAAGTCACTGAAAAAAACATAAGTTTCAGGGGTGTTATAGTTAGCTGGACATTTCACTCATACAAAACCATTGAAATTCCTCGGTTATAGTTAGTTGTACTAACTGTAACTCTCGCGCCCGCAATCTACTGGTGATGATATCACATATTACATCATTCATGACATGGTCAGCGACATCACTGATGACATCACTGATGACATCTCATGACACCTGCCTGAAACCTATGGTTTTTTCAGTGAATTTCAAAGGTTTTTTAAATGATAATTCCTAACTATAACGTACCTGAAACCTATGGTTTTTATCAGTGAATTTCAAAGGTTTTTTCAATGATAATTTTTTAATTTATTAATTGTTATATTTATTTCTTTGATACTGATTTACTACATTTTTTTCATCTATTTATTTTTATATATCTTATTTTTAGATTACATTACGCATTTTCAATATAATTTTTTTTTAAATGTAAAATGTCATTTACATTTTTTTTATATTTTAAAAAGTATATTTATAATATTTTCTTTATTGGTTTTTTCCCCAGTTTTTTTGAGGAGTTGCGCACCCAAAGCACACCTTTCTCGATTAATGCGCGGAGCGTAGCCGCCATTTTAGAATTGTTCTGTAGGATCCGCGGGTGTGCGATGGGTGCGTATTTTCATGCGCGATCGCTATGTGACCGATATGCGACTTCAAGCGCTTACGCGATATATACTTATCACGCCACGCTCACGCGTTTCCGCATGACGTCATCTACGTGTCCAACGCGGTGGGCGTGCGACTTCCGCAAAATTTTTCGATATACAAAAAGATATATATATATATATATATATATATATATGTATATATATATATATGTATTTAATATAAATATTAAGGTAAAAAAAAAATATTCTTTTAGTTTTAATAAACAGATTACTTTTAAATGCAATTTTGCTAAGTCGCTCTAGGTGCGTGTTGCGTGTACGCACCCAACGCGCATCCCATATGACCGCACCTCCAATCCCTGCATCCTGTGAACTATGCTCACGAAGAATGTAGAAGACTGCGCCAAAATGCACCTCCACCACCGGCAACACCAAGTACCTCTGGGGCATCACCTTCAACATCACCACCAGACATACGTCCCCAATTTGTGAAAGTTAGAATGCATTGCGTGAAGTTTTGTTATGGGGAGCAATCAGTAGACCTAGTTTGCAGACCAATTGATAACCATTGATGCTAGTTTTTTCATTCCCTCAAAGTTCATGGTTTTGTTCCTCCTGTTGACTTTTTTTTTCTTTTGTAAAAAACCCAAAAAAGAAAAAAACTTTCAAAAAATCAAAAAAAATATATAAAAGTACAAAAAACAAAAGAAAAGTTATTTTCAGAACTAACTACTCTGGTTAAAGAAAGAGCTACATTTGTAAAGCTAGTGTGTGAAAGTTTAGGTGAATGTATACGTACTGCATAATTGACTGAAAGAATGCATTTGTGGTGTATGGTGAATGTATAACTGCAGAACTGTAAGGAAGTGTAGCAGCATGACACTGTAAGCTCTTCACCTACAGCATGCTTAGGTACTTCCGAACATAGGGAGGCAAAATATATACATAAATATGTTGCAACTCTGTGCTTCCCTTTGCACTGCTGCTTAAACTACATCCATGTGGTGACATAGGCACCCTTGCACATGGTGCTTGAATATCTGTGTCATGTGCAGTTTATTTTTGTACAAAAAGGCTCACCTTCCTGCACAAAAACAATCAATGAACACATTTTTCTCTTTCAATGTATGCATGTAGCATATATTTAAAGAAAAATAATGAGGAGAAATAAAAGGAATTCTCCTTGTTGTGCCTTGCTACATCAATTGGAGGATGATGCAGTATTCACACACATGTCCAGATTTATCACTTCTGATAAATCTGGTAATGTTATGTTATGTTATGCCAATTTATAGCGTGCACTACTACCCATAGGTGTCTAGGCGTTTTGCGGACCTCATACTGTGTCTTGTTCTGTGAGTGTTCTTTGCAAACACGCACAGCAACACCTATAGAACGCCCTTTCAACGTAAAGTGCAGTGTATGATGAAGTCGTATTTACATGGAAAAGAAAAGGTACACAGACTGCCTATTCAGCTCCTTGTAAATATGAAAGATATTTTTACGCTATCACTATGTTACAAAAAGTGATATATTGTTGGCACAGGATGCTTTCTATACATATCTGCTGGGTTAGTTGGTCCCCAGTGACACTCTGTGGCAGATTTACAAGCTCTCTGCGCCACCAGTACGTCACGAAAAGTGACGTACTGGTGGCGCAGAGAGCTTGTAAATCTGCCTCAGGGGTTCCTCCATATTTACCAGGAGAGGAAAAGTCACCCTGCGTGACTTTTCCTTTCCTTGTAAATACGGCCCCTTCACATGCAGCACTTTGCAATGAAGGGGCGTTTCATGGGTGTTGCTGTGGGTGTTCCCACACAACACCCATGGAACAAGACACATCTCCAGATTTTACGAGAAATCATCAATCTGGAGATGTGTCTGAATGCTATGCCACCCTAGAGGTGGTGTATGGAGGTGCAACAAGGAGAAATGTTTTAATTTCTCCTAGTTTTCTTTCCTCTTTCAATGCGTGCTGTATTCTATAGCATGCATTGAAAGAGGAAAAAGCTTTTAATGATTGTTTTTGTGCAGGAAGGGGCACCTTCCTGCACAAAAACAATCTCCCCATGGCGCAGGCATCCTTGCACCATGATGCAAGGGTGGCTGCGGCGCTTGGCAGCTGTTTCTGCGCCAGTGTAGGGGAGAGCACAGGAATGCGACATATCATTGTAGATATGTTGCATTCCTGTGCTCTGAAAGTGCCGCAGTGTGGCGCAGCCAAAGGTCTTGCAGTGCCACGCTGTGGCACTTTCTTGTAGATCTGCCCCTCAGTATTCATGTTAATTTTATCCTGTAACTTAACGCCCTCAGAGCATCTTTCCACATATCTCTACTCCGTCCTTCTCCATTTTCTTCACCTGGGTGGAAACACAGGCTATTGTGCATTTTAATACTTAGTTAAACTTACCTTCACAGTAATAGAAACAAAAAATGCTAGACATTTTTTGTTGTTGTTTTTTTATAAAATAGATTTGTGTAAATTTGATATTTTAGAATTAGAATCTGTAAAATAGAAGAAAAAATACAGTTCGAATACATAATACTAGAGTTTTTACAATACAGAATATTTTTTACATTTTACAAATTATTTTTGTTGCCTTTTTGGCTGTTCTCAGAATATATTGAATTTCACTAGAAACAGTGATTTCAATCGTACTCATCACATAACAGCGGGCAAAAAAAAACAATCAATAAGATTGTTTAAAAAAAAAAAAACCATTCTCAAAATACCATAAAATACAATTCACACATATATAAAATGCTTACTGGTAAGAACATTTTATAACTTAAATGTACAAATACTGTAAATGTTGTTGCTTAAAACTATGCGCCGAAACAATGTGCAAGAAAAAGTCCGTAATTCAAAAAAACACCTTTCCTCAAGGACAAATGGTATTCGGAGATCCTTTATATTGAAATTTTGCTTTAAAAATATTAGGTAGGAATTAGGTAATTCGCTTGGCAAACGTTGTTTAAAGACCAACTGAGCATCATTACAAAGTGTCCAGCCTTTTTCACATTTTAGATAGGTAGTGTAATGTCCAGATGTTGTTGAAGGACCATCATGGAAAATTATTGCTACTGCTACAAAAGTCCTTCCTGATATTGATAGTTGACTTGCTACAAAATGTTTTATTTAAGTGTCCAATTTTCTTCCATCAGCTGTACAACGTTGCATCATTAAAATTATATAAAGTCCATATCTTTGTATAAATAATGGTGATAACATTTCTGATTTGCATTGGCTACACTCCATGTTCTGATTTGCTGCTTTAACTAGTTTATTGAAAGACAATGATTTACAGTCTGGCAATGTCAAATATATAAATCTTTCAGTGTCTGTTAGTGCTACATGTATGCATACAATTTTCACAATGATGTTCCTAATTATAACAAAGGCCAAAAAGATTTTCAATTTCTATGCCTTCATTTTCCAATATGGTAAGCATATACAATAGAAATTCCTGAGCATCTTCTGTGTAAATTTTGTAGATCCATAACATACATCCAAAAGATTACGAATATCGCAAACACTTTGCATTTTACTTTTATCAGGTCTCAATTTTTCAGAAACGCAATGCAACAATGAACAAAATCTTTTTTCCCAATTCTCTATAATTTGCTGTTGCAAACCTTCAAGAAAAAAACAACATTGACCACTACATTAGCATAGCAGTTGACACCTGAACTATTTTCAAACTGATAACCAACAATCTCTCCAACAGTGTCCTTTTTAGGTTCCGACCTGGCGAAAAGCTGCGCAAGCAGCGTTTCACGCAAGGCGAAATCTTTTGTTTAGAGTATGTGGCTTGGGAATCCGCCCTCTGTTCCATTGGCTAGCTCCATAAATGGAGGCTAGCCATTGGAACAGACATCTGTCAGTCATGGCCGGAGCAGATTCGTGGGCGTTCCCGCGATTTTTACTCATCCCACCCCTTTTCCTACGTCATGCGGCGGTGGGCGGGTTGCTTTTTTTTTTTTTAGGTTTGTTTTGTTCATTTCAGGACGACCGCCGCCGGAAGAAGTCCAGGTGAGTGCCCGTTCCCGCCCCCCCTCCCGCTGACCGTGTGCCGTTTCTGCCCCCCCCTCCCGCTGACCGTGTGCCGTTCCCGCCCCCCTCCCGCTGACCGTGTGCCTTTCCCGCCCCCCCTCCCGCTGTCCGTGCCTTTCCTGCCCCCCGGTGCACTTCACGGAAGAGTCTGACAGCGGGTCTCCTCGGCACAACACGGCGCTCTCTTCTGTAGTATTGGCAATGAAATGTAGTGTTCTCTCTGATGAATGATTAACCCATGATGACCTGGGAAGTAAAACCTACAGATCATGGGCTCTGGGTGTCGCTGCGGGGCTTGGATGAAATGCGGCGCCTGGTATCTTGGTAAATATACAAACCTGCTTGGCGCTATGCTTAATGTTTCGTTTTCCCTCGGCTGCGTTTAAAGATTTGAGGCTTTGTTCGCTCTTCAGGCTTCGTTACCGTCGAAACACAACCACTCCATCGCACTAGGAACAGACAGTGGGGCAACACGCGCCTGTGATTGGTCATTTGTTCGGAGAAGTGTCAGTCTTTGACTTACAAGGTCACCTTATTGACGTCACTTATACAGCGGGCTTTGCCTAGTTATAGCGTCAATATGAAAACACTAGTGCTGGTCCAGCGGGGCTCTGCTGAAAACTCGGCGGGGGGGTGAGAGGGGTCAGGCACGCGACGGGGGCTGTGTGTAGTTTTTCAGGGGTCGTGTTTTCTTCTCCCCGCTAGTAAAGAGGATGTATCGATATTTACCTTTGTTTTCCTCGCCACCGCATTCAATTGAATCTAATTTCTCTGAAATTAGTGACATGTTCTTATCCGGAGTGAAATGTTACTTTCATGACGTAATAATGATCAGGAGTCAATCGGGGTTGTTGCTTTCTTGCCCAGACCATCGCACGTGGGCATGGGCTGGTGCGTGGTCATTAAATGGCTGCCTATATTTCACTAAATCTTCGCTGCCCCCCTCCCGCTGACCATGTGCCGCTCCCGCCCCCCCCCCCTCCCGCTGTCCGTGCCTTTCCTGCCCCCCTGTGCACTTCACGGAAGAGTCTGACAGCGGGTCTCCTCGGCACAGCAAGGTGCTCTCTTCTGTAGTATTGGCAATGAAATGTAGTGTTCTCTTTGATGAATGATTAACCCGTGATGACCTGGGAAGTAAAACCTACAGATCATGGGCTCTGGGTGTCGCTGCGGGGCTTGGATGAAATGCGGCGCCTGGTATCTTGGTAAATATACAAACCTGCTTGGCGCTATGCTTAATGTGTCGTTTTCCCTCGGCTGCGTTTAAACATTTGAGGCTTTGTTCGCTCTTCAGGCTTTGTTACCGTCGAAACACAACCACTCCATCGCACTAGGAACAGACAGTGGGGCAACACGCGCCTGTGATTGGTCATTTGTTCGGAGAAGTGTCAGTCTTTGACTTACAAGGTCACCTTATTGACGTCACTTATACAGCGGGCTTTGCCTAGTTATAGCGTCAATATGAAAACACTAGTGCTGGTCCAGCGGGGCTCTGCTGAAAACTCGGCGGGGGTGTGTGGTTGGGGGGTGGGAGGGGTCGGGCACGCGACGGGGGCTCTGTGTAGTTTTTCAGGGGTCGTGTTTTCTTCTCCCCGCTAGTAAAGAGGATGTATCGATATTTACCTTTGTTTTCCTCGCCACCGCATTCAATTGAATCTAATTTCTCTGAAATAAATGACATGTTCTTATCCGGAGTGAAATGTTACTTTCATGACGTAATAATGATCAGGAGTCAATCGGGGTTGTTGCTTTCTTGCCCAGACCATCGCACGTGGGCATGGGCTGGTGCGTGGTCATTAAATAGCTGCCTATATTTCACTAAATCTTCGCTGCCCCCCTCCCGCTGACCGTGTGCCGTTCCCGCCCCCCCCTCCCGCTGTCCGTGCCTTTCCTGCCCCCCTGTGCACTTCACGGAAGAGTATGACAGCAGGTCTCTTCGGCACAGCAAGGCGCTCTCTTCTGTAGTATTGGCAATGAAATGTAGTGTTCTCTTTGATGAATGATTAACCCGTGATGACCTGGGAAGTAAAACCTACAGATCATGGGCTCTGGGTGTCGCTGCGGGGCTTGGATGAAATGCGGCGCCTGGTATCTTGGTAAATATACAAACCTGCTTGGCGCTATGCTTAATGTGTCGTTTTCCCTCGGCTGCGTTTAAACATTTGAGGCTTTGTTCGCTCTTCAGGCTTTGTTACCGTCGAAACACAACCACTCCATCGCACTAGGAACAGACAGTGGGGCAACACACGCCTGTGATTGGTCATTTGTTCTGAGAAGTGTCAGTCTTTGACTTACAAGGTCACCTTATTGACGTCACTTATACAGCAGGCTTTGCCTAGTTATAGCGTCAATATGAAAACACTAGTGCTGGTCCAGCGGGGCTCTGCTGAAAACTCGGCGGGGGTGTGTGGTGGGGGGGGGTCGAGCACGCGACTTTTACTCATCCCACCCCTTTTCCTACGTCATGCGGCGGTGGGCGGGTTGCTTTTTTTTTTTTTAGGTTTGTTTTGTTCATTCCAGGACGACCGCCGCCGGAAGAAGTGCAGGTGAGTGCCCATTCCTGCCCACCCTCCCGCTGACCGTGTGCCGTTTCTGCCCCCCCCTCCTGCTGACCGTGTGCCGGTCCCGCCCCCCCTCCCGCTGACCGTGTGCCTTTCCCGCCCCCCCTCCCGCTGTCCGTGCCTTTCCTGCCCCCCTGTGCACTTCACGGAAGAGTCTGACAGCGGGTCTCCTCTGCACAGCAAGGCGCTCTCTTCTGTAGTATTAGCAATGAAATGTAGTGTTCTCTCTGATGATTGATTAACCCGTAATGACCTGGGAAGTAAAACCTACAGATCATGGGCTCTGGGTGTCGCTGCGGGGCTTGGATGAAATGCGGCGCCTGGTATCTTGGTAAATATACAAACCTGCTTGGCGCTATGCTTAATGTTTCGTTTTCCCTCGGCTGCGTTTAAAGATTTGAGGCTTTGTTCGCTCTTCAGGCTTCGTTACCGTCGAAACACAACCACTCCATCGCACTAGGAACAGACAGTGGGGCAACACGCGCCTGTGATTGGTCTTTGACTTACAAGGTCACCTTATTGACGTCACTTATACAGCGGGCTTTGCCTAGTTATAGCGCCAATATGAAAACACTAGTGCTGGTCCAGCGGGGCTCTGCTGAAAACTCGACTGGGGTGTGTGGTGGGGGGGCGGGGCAGGGGAGGGGTCGGGCACGCGACGGGGGCTGTGTGTAGTTTTTCAGGGGTCGTGTTCTCTTCTCCCCGCTAGTACAGAGGATGTATCGATATTTACCTTTGTTTTCCTCGCCACCGCATTCAATTGAATCTAATTTCTCTGAAATAAATGACATGTTCTTATCCGGAGTGAAATGTTACTTTCATGACGTAATAATGATCAGGAGTCAATCGGGGTTGTTGCTTTCTTGCCCAGACCATCGCACGTGGGCATGGGCTGGTGCGTGGTCATTAAATGGCTGCCTATATTTCACTAAATCTTCGCTGCATTAACGCTCAGTAAAATACTGCGTAACGCGCAATGCGTAACACGTTATGGAAAAATACATATTCCAAAATTGGAAGATTTAAAAAGAATCTTTAGTGTAGCGACAGACCTATAATATACGGGATAAAGTACCCCCATCTGTTCATTTTTAGGTTTCGACCTGGCGAAAAGCTGCGCAAGCAGCGTTTCGCGCAGGGCGAAATCTTTTGTTTAGAGTATGTGGCTTGGGAATCGGCCCTCTGTTCCATTGGCTAGCTCCATAAATGGAGGCTAGCCATTGGAACAGACATCTGTCCGTCATGGCCGTGGGTGGGTGTGTGTGTGCAAATACAATACGTCTCGCATTTGCGACAGAGTAAGCTATTGTCATTGTAAATGACAATGCCATTTATTTATCTGTTTTCAAAACCAACACATAAATAAAAAGTTTGTCATTTACAATGCCAATAGCTCTAACTTTTCCAAAGGCGAAACCGTTGCATTGTAAATGCTTGTTCTTTTTGCTTGCAATCACAACGTTATTTTGTTTTTTTTTCCCCTTCTCTATACCTTCACTACCGATGTTTTCATATCTTCTTTTTCTTCCTACTACACACTTTTCAAATACAGGATATTGACCTAAATTGGGAGCATACACTCTTCTTAACCCATTATACTCTTTTACACAGTTTGCATCTGCAGTAACCTTTGTGCCATCAAAAGCAACATATGCCATACCCTCTTTAAACACAGTATTTCCAATGTTCACCAAAGCACTTTCTACACTTAAACCTTGAGATTTATGAATAGTCGCTGCATATGCAAGAGAAACTGGAAACTGTTTTTTACGGACATATAAATCTTTAACAAGCAAAAAACGAACTAAACAACCAATTTGTTTTACTTCTTCAATCTGATCAAATGTAATTTTTAAAAATTCAATACCATCTTTATTCGGATAATTAACAAAATCCACAACTTTGCCCATTGCTCCATTAACTAAACCTTTTTCTACATCCAAATTACACCTTAAAATTACCCAACAGTTTCTACATACATATAAATTCTTTTCTAAACCAGCAGTTTTAGATATCGATTTTTCTAAAGAATCCAATTTTGTTTTCAACTTTTCTGTCGAAATAATAGTGATTCCTTCGTGCTCAATTTTATCAATGGCTTCCATTTTTATTATTTCTTTATTTTCCAGCTTCAAAAGTTGTTTGTTGAATATAGAGCACTCATGCAGTGTTGGCATTAAGTAGATTAAAGAATTATATAACTTGAGATGACATGACCCACTACCACTGCGACGACGAGGGGCAATACGGAACGCCGCCACGCTCACTCCCTCCCCCCCTCTGGTCAGCACCATACCCAAGCCGATGCTAGCGTTCCTGCGTTTTCACCACACCACGCACGCTTGACCCACGCCACACCCGCACTCATGCTCTCGCTCCTGATCGCTTGCGCCACACACCCCGCCGCTAATGACAGACAGACTTCTCCTCTCCGCCCTGCCACGCTTCCCGTGCGCCAGACCCCGACCATGCCCCTCGGAGAGTGACCACTGCCCTGGCTGCACTCAGGAAATATCATCCAGGGCCCCCTGCTTGGGCCTCCCTCACGCTGTTGCCCCGCCGGGCCCTGCCCCAGAACCGCTGACCCCTTACTGCGACTGCAACGACCCCCCCACACGCCGACAGGCGCTATCGTTCTCTTACTCTCCATCCTTGTTATCCCACTATTGTACCAGTTCATGTATTTGTTCATTCATTGGTCATGTTCCCCGACCAGGCCTTTTATTGCCGTTGACAAAGACATAATATTCGCCGTGACAATGTTGCGGAACGTCACGTACCTGTTGACACAATGCACTCCCGATGCAGTGACATGCCACAATCTTTTGCACGCATGGGCCGCGGACCACGGCTGGGACAGGTGCCTTCTGACACCGGACGGCCGACCCTGGGCGCTGCCTCTTACCTCTGACGCCCACGCCTACGTCACTGTCACTGGAGGTTTCCACACACATCAGGCCACCAGGCGTCTCGGTCTCAGCTGCAACGGTCACAGCCTGGCGCCACCGACTGTATGAACCTACTCCCCTGCCTTAGTGAGCTATACCATTATACACCTGTTCACGACATAGCGACATCTCGAAAGTAGAATTTTCAGTTCCTCTATTGCCTGTCCACACAGTACCTAATAGATATTGCTACTACTTGATTCTCCTTGTGGATATGGACTGTAGCTCAAATGGTGCAGATGCCGGAGACGCACTGATATACCTACACTAGCAAACACAAAAAATAAAAAATCTACAGACCTGCTTGTTTACCGTGCTGTGTATTACGCAATGTCTATATGTTCTACCTATACTACGCCGCCGGACCCCAGGGTTGCCGGCTAAATGGCTGTGTCATCTCGCCAGTATTTCATTTGATTGCCATCCTCCGCTGCCGGCCCCTGAGGGTTGTAGGCTATGTGCTGTGTGAAAAAAGAGTCTTGAACAATAAAGGTCTTTAAATATTTAAAAAAAAAAAAAAAAAAAGTAGATTAAAGAATTATTTTCTGCAATTTTCATATATATTTTCTCAGGAACAACATTTTAATTTGGAAACAAATTGGAAAGTAATCAACTCTGCAAAGCTTCTCTGCCATGTTCTGTCAGTACGCCAATTCTTATATCTTGTAGAATAATTGCATAATCAACATCATTTGCCTGCCGCATATTTGTAATGAGTTGCTTGTATTCAAAATATGACCAAATGTTTACATTTCCAACACTACCCAGAGCCTTTCTGCTGTCTTCTTGCACAAGTGTTTTGAATACTGGTTGTCCTTTTACGTAAGTAAGTTGCAGTAGATTTAAAAAAGTATGACATGTTTTCCTCCAAATAAGACATCATACTCTGTTTTAAGAATTTGCTGCATTCTTAAATACACAAAAGCAAGCATTAAGTTTGAAACCATGCTTACCTCATCAATAATCAGAAGTTTCATTTTCTTCAGCACTCTTGAAACTTCACAACAAGCTTCTCCAGATAGCTTGTGATATTCCAATTCGTTTTCATGCTCCACAGGTAGCATTAGTAAATGATGTAATGTGATTCCTTTAACGTTGTGTGCTGCTAATCCAGTTGAAGCAGTTACAACACAAGACAAATGTGACTCAGTTGTTTTCTGTAGATAAGTGGTGATTACTTTAATTAAGAAACGTTTTTCTGTTCCAGCTTGTCCACTCACATACATTCGGATAGGTTGAAAACATGTGCATGTACATTCTTTCTTTTCATGAAGAAATCCATGATTAATCTGTTGTCTCACTTGCTTATATATTTCTTTCTGTTCTACATTTAGTTGTTCTTCCAAGTTTGCTAAGTCTGTTACATCTTCTTGAGCTTGATGCATTACTGTTTCCACCTCATTCATGGCGATTGCTGCTTCATTTTCAACAATTGGTTGTCCTAGTGGATCTTGATTTAGCGCAGCAGAACTTTAACTGTCTTGAGAACTGTCTCTAGCAATCTCAGCTGCAATATTAGCTTCTTGATCAATTTCATTGTTCAACATTTTCATATCATTTGCAAAAACAGTGCATTGTATGGTATCTTTACAAGAATTGAAGGAATCTTCATAGCTCTGAAATTCTCCAAGTAATTCCAATTCTGAACGCCACGGTTTGAACAGTTGCAAAAGGGCTAAATAGTAAAATTCCCTTTTATCAGCAGTGTCACAACTCAGCTTCCTGTGATTAATCAAATTTCCTTTCGTTTGTTTCACCAAACATCCTTCAGAAGCAATCACTGCATATTTTCCATCATTGATGTTCTCTGTAGTATTCTATTTAAAACTGTAGTTTTGCAGCACTTCATAGAGATACATGTTCTCAAGATGATGACTTCTGTTTGGGTAATATATGTCCAACATATTCGTTTTCAAAATATCTGTACTTTCTGGATCTTTTTCTGCTAAATATTCAATTTCTTGAACAGATTTCAGTACCCGATTTCGCATTGCAGCAAGACCTAGACTCACCCAAATTATTCTTCTAGATTTGGAGTATAGACTTGCAGGTGATAACCGATCTGAGCATTCATATGCTCCAATTTCTCGATGGGATAACATCTTCAAACTGAAACTGTATAATTTCTTACTTAGAGTCTTCTCATGAGAAATCTCTTCCCACATTTCTTTCAATTCCGTCTTTTCTGATTTTGTAATGTAGGACGATACATATCGAGCAACAGCAATGGAATTGTCCGCAACGTACTGAATATCCATGTTAGCATTCCACATGGACAGAATAACCGGATTGTAGTCATTTATGTATTTTAACTCTTCGCTTCTTATTGAATTGTAGGTATTTTTTTTAGACTTTCTTGTGATGGTGTGTCGCATGGCTGACATAAAACTGTTCACTCTTCCTTTGGATATTACAGGACGTGGAAATGCACAACGACATTTGGTATAGGACTTATCCTTAGACTTGTACTTTCGTCGGCAGTATTTTCCACATCAATGGCTTTGGAATCGTAAGACTTGTTGTCTTAAGTTTTTTTCTACTGTGCTTTTGGGTACAGCACATGTGGCATATTCATCAATAAAAGACAAAACAGTATCATCTGAATCTGTTACAAATTTGGGGGCATCCTTAATCCATAACACCATATGTATATGAGGAGCACCTCTTGCTTGTTACTCCTTTCTCCAAAAGAAATCCACAACTTCTCCAAGAGGATTTTTTTATTGCAGATAAAAGACATCATAGCTTCAAATCTATGATTAAAATATCTGCATACATTAACAGGATCCAAAGAGCACAATTCTCCAGGTGTCTTGTATTCAATATTTTTTATATTGAAATTTGCCTCCCGAAGAAATTCAAGTAAATCATCCCAAGCGTACTCAGCACAGCTTAGGGTAAGGAACCATGTAGGAGTTCCTAAGTTCCGTAGCATACATTTCAGTTCTCCATGACGACGGTATCAATACAATATTCGGTAGTGGCACGCTGACATGCCATCAGATTAATCAGCTGAGATTCTAAATGATCATCCCTCTGATGCACTTTATCCATACCATTTTTTGCAGAAACATTTTGCAAATGTACTTCTGTTTTCAATATGTGATTGACTGCATATGAAAGTCCAGACAAGTCACTTTCAAACAAAATATAAGGGATACATTGTCTAAATCTTGGATCTCCTGCATATAATCTTGTTGTCCGATATTCAGATGCAGGAATTTGCAGGGGTCGTTCATCATATCGTCCTCCTTTTCCTGTTGGAAACAACTGCAGAAAACAACGAGCTTCCTAGCTCTGTTCCCATACACTCATGGGACTTCCCTTTGCTTTTTTCATTTGGAATAACTCAATAGTATTCCCCATCACTTCTTTTGAATGAAGTGGATGTACAATGTAATGTTCATAGATTTCTTCACTTCTTGACATATCCACTTTTTCAATTTGTCCACTTAACGTTTCAGTATCTTCTGCTAAAAGTTTTATTCTTCTCCGATATACACATTTTTATAGTACTCATTGTTTTTTATTAAGTACAAAGTCGCCTTCTGTACTTTCCTAACATCCACTAACTCTTGCCAGATTTTCTTACTCTTAGTAGGAAAGCCATTAACTAGTATGACTAGTGGTTCATTTTCTACTCACTGTACACCAATAGTTTCAACATTTTTCTTTAAATCTAATGGTAAATATACAACTCCTCCTTTTAATCCTCTGTAAATCTGAAGGAGGCAATTTACCTGTTTTAGGCTCCAAATGAACAATAGCCTGAAACGGTTGTACACATTGAATTCAAAATAGACTCAATCAGTTCTGGAGGAATAGCAACTAACTCTAGATTATTATTCACAGCTCTAGCGGGCATTTTATTCTCATCTAATTTGTTATAACAATATTTACAAATACGCTGGTCAGAACCCAAAACAAAAGAATTCTCTATCAACAAATACGTTGCAAATTCCTTCCACTTATAATTATTTTCTCTTTCACTTTTTAAATACAGATCAACACTCCTCGTCTGATTTTCATAGTGAGTTCGCCGACAAAAAATACAAGAATCATTTGGCCTTTCACCTGAATTCACCTTAAATTTTGTAAATTAACCTTCAACATTTTTTGTACAACTATGTTCAACATTCTCTTCAAAATTTTCTTACATTTTTGTCTCAGTTTCTGCACTCTCTTGTTCAGGAACAAAGTAACAAAACTCAATGTCATCACAAATCTTCTTCACATCTGAAACTGATCCACACAAAAGAGCATTGTTCAACTCATTTAATTTTAGTGCTGACTTTTTGCATAATACAATCTTCTTACTAACTTCCGCATTTGAGTATGATGTACTGCTAACATCCTGAAATGATGAAAAACACTTTGACATACTTTTCTAGAAAGACAAGCCAGAGAATGACCTTGCAAACCAGTTTTTTATCTAACTCTGCAAGGGTCTAGTCCTTGCAACATCTTAATCTTTTGTTTAACACTTTTTTTTTACTATATTCTCGTAAGAAATTAGGTAAAAGATCAATAGATTCTTGTCCTACACTACAAATACTACTGCAATCCCAAGTGTACACTGGGGCTTTAGGCCGTCTGCCTAGAACTTCATCAGCTATCACTTCTTCTGCATTTCTGGGAACCATTTTTTCTTTGTCAATTGGACAACCATTTCTAACCTTATAAGATCGACCACTGGTGTCAACTGCATGCAACAAATCATTCTTCTGAAAATAACTCTCTTCATTAAAGAAAGGCTCTGAACTTGAACTGTGTTTCCATTCACCCAAAAAAAATCACAAAAATGAGTTCTATTAATTACTCTTTTCCTCTTACTTTTGGCCTTCGTTGAATGGATTGGTTTATCTAGTGATCGAATTCTGTTTAAAACTAAAATAAAGTTTTCTTTTAACTTCAAAAGCCTTTGCAACAATGGATTCAATATGCTTCTTTTTATAAAATAGTGATCTCTTTTTATATTTCTTCAAATCTTTCAGCAAATTATGTACTACTCTATTATAAAAAAAATGTCATATCTCTTTATACTGATTTTCTCTTATTTTACCATAAGTCGAATGTTTTGATTCTACATTTGCTTTTTTTCCTTTCCTAATATTTCGTATTTTTTTTGTGGTTGAAGCGCTGTCACTGGTTTCAACATTCTGAACATTCTTTTTCGGTCTAGAAACATTTTTAATAAACTTCTTAGTAATCTCACCAGAAGATTTTCTCTTTTTGGCCACATTATGTTGCTCATCCAATAATTGTTGTTGAGTTTTCTTCAAGTAACTGTCCTTTAGCTCTCTTTTTCCCTTTCTACATTTTTCAGGCATGATAACTTTATTTTAATGATGATAAACAATATCTGTAAAAAATAAACATAAATAAAAGTATATTACTAATCTTATAAATTATACTTTTTTATTACTATGCAAACACATTCTATATAGATACTGACAGAGGAATTGTTATACCTTAAATACAAGTGTGAAAGTAAGTACGGGCTCCTGTGCTTGTTTAAAAATTAGCTACCTGGGGAGGGCAAAATCCTGGACTCTAAAATATTACAGTTGATTGGGGTTCACAGGGGCACTGTAGCCCGGGGACCGCCATTCCTCGGTGCTACAAAAAAAAGTGTGGGGGGACTCAAAGGTACTCCCCAGTAAAATACTTGGGTAGGAGGGGCTTAAAGGCCCCGTCCAGCTCCGGGAACCACTACTCTTCGAGGCTTTGGAAAACAAGGGGTTGGAAGGCTCAAAGGTCCCTCTAAGCCCCGGTGATCACCACCCTCCGGGGCTTTTTATATTGTAGGAGAGAGGCCGCGTGGTCCCCATTCTTGAGCAGTCGAGGTTCTTGGGGAACACAACTCCGGCTCCTACTGTGTCTCGGAATGCCTACCCCAAAACACTGCTATTTGCTATAGCAGGGTCAGAGTCGAGGTTCCAGGTCTGTCATAGCAAACTTGACGGCATATTAAGAAGTGCCATTTCGCCGCATTTAAAAAAGAAAATGTAGTGAAAATTATATCGCCCTATTTACTAGGTGACAATAAGATGCATTAACGCATGTTAGCAGCCGGTTTGGTAACGACTAGCCATGCATCGCCAATGAGTTGCAATGTAGGCGTTCCCAAAGGTAAGGTAGGTTTTCCTATGATAATAGAACATAGAAGAGGGAAGTACGACAATAGCGTTGTATTTACAAGGTAACCCTGCACTTCAGGAGCGATACCAAAACTCTTGCTAATTGCGGTTTATGCAGGATCCTAACATGTGCTCTGAAGTAGTCTTAAGCATGTTAAATATGGGAGGTGGATTGATACTTCATAACTTAACAACAATAAAAACTTTTAAGCACTTATATGCCTGCAAACGCATGAGGTACTCAAATGCTTCTCTCAAAATTTCCCAAATACACACTGATTCACAGTGTGATTCTAGACAAATAACAGCATCCTTTCACTTTACCAAAAAACATTTACTAGTCTGCAACCAGTGAGCTGACTGCACACACCCCACGGAGCAGATCTACAAGAAAGTGCCGCAGCACGGCACTGCAAACCCTTTAGCTGCGCCACGATGTGGCACTTTCAGAGCACAGGAATGCGACATATGTACAATGATATTTTGCATTCCTGTGGTCTCCCCTGCGCTAGCGCAGAAACAGCTGCCATGCTTCGGCGCAGCCACCATTGCACCATGGTGCAAGGATGCCTGCGCCATGGGAGATTGCTTTTCTGAATGAAAGGTCCCCTTCCTGCACAAAAGCAATCACTGCACGCATTTTCCTCTGTCAAAGCGTGCTGTAGAATTCAGCACGCTTTGAAAGAGGAAAAAACGAGGACAAATGAAAACATTTCTTCTCGTTTCTCTTGCCTACGCCACCCCTATACTGACGCAGCAAACTGACGCATTTCCAGTTTTACGATTTCTCATAAATCTGTAAATGCTTCAGTAGAAATGGGTGCTGTGTGGGAACATCCACAGCAACACCCATGTCAGGCTCTTAACAGGCAAAGTGTTGTGTGAGCAAGGGCGATATTTACAAGCATAGGTTAAGTCACGGAGGGTCACTTTACCTGTGATTGTAAATATCCCTTAGCAGGCTACGCCACCGGTGCATCACACAAAGTGATACACTGGCATCGCAAGAGGCTTGTAAATCTCACAATGTAAGTCTAGACAAGCAACACTACTACCTGGATTTTACCAGGAAAAACACATTAATTATATTAAAAACAAAAACCACATAAACCTCCTCACAAATTACTAATTTACCTTTCAAATTGATTTGTAGATTAAGAAGAATGTCAGCAACACACCAGATTTTCTTATACAGAATCTCTGTACTGTACTACTCAGCAAAACCAAAAAGGCAAAGTTTCCCTCTCATTCTGCATACATATACATGTAAATATCAAATCATATTGCTTCCCACATTAACTCGAAAACTAACACATATTTCTATTGGTTACACATGTCAGCCCTTTCCAATTGACATACGTTTGAACCCTACCCCAATCTGCTTACTGCCTGTTACCTAGGTAACATTACATGGAACACTCAACTCACCACACAGGTCACAAGTTCAGCACACAATGTTGCTAATCCAAACAGCAAGTCTGCTTGACTTTTCAAAATATCACCTTATCTAATGTAATGTTCCATTCAAACAGTTTTTCTTAATCAATAAGAAATATGCTTTTAAAAAACAGAAACATGCACCCTACTTTTCAGACTAGAATGTTTTTAAACAGCCAATCATTTCTATTCGTTTTTCAAAACTGCACCTTATCCACCATTTTAGAAAAATCTTACTTTTCCAACTGACATTTCATTTACAGAGACCATCTGAGTGCATCCAGACCTCCTTTCAAAATGCTTAGAGTGTGGATTATGGGACACAGCTATATTTTCTGGAGCCAAAGGTACGCAGAAAATAAAGCCATTGACAAAGACCTAGGTTTGCCAAATGTAGATATTAAATGGATTGGACAGAGAGGGTTAAATTGGCGCCAATTGTTGCCATTGGTTAAATCCTTTTTACATCTCCAACACCCTGACCTCATAATTGTGCACTGTGATGGCAATGACCTAGGCACTTTGACTGGGGTAGGTCCGAAAATGCTTATGAAGGACACCTTTGTAGAATTGATGTCACTTTTCCCCCAAACTGCCTTTATGTATTCTAACATATGCCAAAGGCAAAAATGGAACTGGTCCTATACATTTTTTCCACAGATTGAGAAAGCTAGGTAATATGTCAATAAATCTGGTTCTGCTTTTCTCCGAGATTATAGGATGGGGTCAATTTACCACAACAATCTGCATTTCAATATGGATGGCATCTATAGGACAGATGGTGTACATTTTACAGATGAGGGTAACAGAGTCTTCCTCATCAACTTTAGACTCTGCATAGGTACTTACTTATAAGTACCAAAATCTCTCAATAAACACAAGGGCTCTTTTTAGAGCCACCCACAATCTAAAAACATAAGCTTCATGTATATCTGAAAAATATTACTTTTTTTCCCCCTTGTAGTCGTGCACCCAACGCGGGCACACCAGGGAGCCATAGCAAACAGCAGTGGCGGTCCCCGGGACTGGAGGGGCCTTTGTGCCCCCTCAAACATTTTTTAAAAAGCCCCAGGGGTAGCGGGCCTTTGACCCCCCCACCTATCTATTTTGCTGGTGGAGTGGCGGTTGAGCCACCCCTGCCACCCATTAATGTTTTAGCCCCGGAGGGTAGCGATCCCCGGAACTAGGAAGCCCCTCTGGGACCCCATAAAATGTAAAACATTTGCCCCCCCCCGGTAGCTAATTATTAAAGCCTGCGCTTTGTTTTATTTCTTTGTTTACCGGATGATCCGCGCACCCTAAGCGCACTTTGCTGTTTTTAGAAGAAAAAAAAATTGGGGGGCCCTGGGAGGCGTTGTGGGACCCTCTAAGCAGGTATAGAGGGCCAAGATATTTCTACCCTGCCCCCTTTATACGTTTTGCACACTTGTTCCACTGACTTCTAAAACCTCGCTTCTACCGAGGCACAAAATGGCTGCCAGCACTTCCTGGTTTCGAATGTTGACAACCACTTGACAACCAATTAGCCTTCAGCGCGTGATCGGGTCAGTGCGCTTAGAGTGCGTGCAGGATGCGCGGATCCACTGAGGCCATAGATATATATGTACTTGTAATTGTAATTTTCTCAGGAACTACTGAACGGATTTACACCATTTTAGCAAAAGGCACAAGTCTGAACCAAGGACTAGCACTTTGCCAAATGTGGTGTAATTCCGTTCAGCAGTTCGGGCTGTAGCCGCGATGAACGGTTTCTATGGAAAATTGCATGGGAAAACACGTTTTGGGACCCCCCCTTTTATTCTCAGCCCCCACTAGTGTTTATAGCGTGTGTGAATGTTGACCCACATACTAAGCATGCTCCTGCCATCTAATGTTAAACTCAGAAATGTGCAAGTTGTTTTTCTTTTTAAAAAGTTCTTGAGTCACAAGAAGTGTGACTCCTCCTTTCGACATACATTACGCATGCCACCGACTCCATATTAGATTGTTTTCTGCACAGCAGATGAGAGGCTGTATGAAATGTGAATGAGAGATGAGGTGCATTATGCAATGGTGCGAGGAAGTGCAATATAGAAATTTGAATCATCACATGCGCATCTGGAGAGGAGACTGAGTGAGCACCACCACTATGAACAGATGACTACAGGGTAAGTAGCATTTTTGCAGCATGTATCTATTCTGGATTTACATGTGTGCATTATTCCTCCATCTAGTGGTTAGGTTCGGAATTCTTCTTAAAAATGTTTTTTGTCCTTCCACTCTTTTTGTTGTTGGTGGGTGTTGATGTCTCTCCATTTGGTGTCCCCTAGTGACGTTGTTGTGCATCCTCCTGAAGTACCCTTCTTTGGTCACCATCTTCAGATTCTTTTTTTACAGCCGTTGGGTCTGAACATATGCTGAAGGAGCTCCAACAATTAGAAGAGAAATTTCTTTTAAAAAAAGCCCTATTGGAGGTCGACTGGAGGGAAGTAAACATCAGTAGAGGTACTGGAGAATATTTTAAGGAGAAGTGAGGGCCCTCTTCGATGAATCCGGAGAATGCACAAACAGGGGGCTCCCTGTGTGTGGTGATGGGGAAACCACTGTTCCAGTTCTGTAAGAATTGCCATGACAAGTTTGCCCAGAAGGACCAACATCTGGTCTACAATCTCTGCCTGCCAGTAGACCATTGAAGTGAGGACTTCAACACATGCTCG
The DNA here is from genome assembly GCF_964261635.1 of Lissotriton helveticus. NCBI lineage: Eukaryota > Metazoa > Chordata > Amphibia > Caudata > Salamandridae > Lissotriton > Lissotriton helveticus. The sequence goes on from NC_136061.1 coordinate 1,485,219,572, forward strand.
GTGTTCACCCCAAAAACTATGAGGATGCGAGAGAGGCAGATCCCACTACAACATGCAGGGCCAACATCCACCACCGTTTCTACATGACTTGGGCCTCTCAAGCGACGAGGAGGAAAATGTTGCTGAAGTTCCAAAAAGGGAGACAGAGACCGACATACAGATCATGGGCGTCATGACACAAGGGGGCAAGAAGACTTCTTGAGAACTAAAATAACCTAAAAAAACTCAGGAGAGTCCCGAAAAATTGACTTTTGAAGAGTTCAAAGGGAAACTGTGCGTCAAAGCACTCGATGACCGCAGCTGTGTCCAGAGAGAAGAGTAACCTCAGATCGTTCAAAAAGGACACCGCAGCGGTAAAGACCCGTGATCAATCCAAGGCGTCGAAGGATGGTCGAGGAAAAGATGCATCAAGGTCAAAACAGGAGCAATCAAAATCGGAGAGACATCGTTCAACAGACTCTTCGACAATGAAGGAAAAACCCGAAATACTTGACGATGAACAACAAGCGTCAGAGATAGAGAACAAGAAGGGAAGGCTCAAGGCCAAAATGGCTAGTCTTTTACAAAAGGAAAAGGACTTAAACTAAAGTTTAAAACAATATTGAATCCCTTCTAAGAGCTTAACAGTAACAGAGTCAGGGGAGAAAAGCGTCAAAGACATTGTGCCGCCTTTAATTCCTTTTAAAGAGCCTGTCACATGCAGAGCAGTTACTCTTCGAGCAGAGAAGAAATATAAACATTCTTCTAAGGACCCAAATTGCATTAAGGGTACAGTCCCAACAGATTCTATCATGACATCCACTGCTAGGATTAGAGCAAATGTACCAAGCACAACAGGCCCACCTCCAGATAAGCAGAGTAAGAGGATGGATGTTATCCACCAAAAGATAGATAGGAGTGCAGCAAACCAATGGCGCATTGAAAATTCAAATGCATTACTCAACCACCACGCCTATCAACATTGGGAAGATATAGGAGAGTTAATGAAACACCTACCAGAACAGTATCAAAAGAGAGCAGCAATCTGGTAGAGATGGAAAAAATATTGACAACTTGCTTAAAATCAGCCCTAGATGCTGTGGCTACTTCAAGCAGATAAATTATGATTGGTAGCACAGAAAGAAGACATGCCTAGTCATGCATTTCATGTTTCAAACCCGAAATTTTGCAGGAATCTAGGTCTTGTCCGAGAAAGAACCGTTTTTTATTATTTGGTGTTAATCCGTTCTCCAGTATTTGACTTACTGAAAGAATTTCAAATTGGTATATCTAGGGACGTGAAGGCTCCATGAATCTCGTGCAGAGATCTGCTTGGCTGCCAACACTTTAAGCAGAAACTGTAGGCAGCCATCTTGGGACTTGGCTTCAGCCGCATCCCTGAAAAAAGGTTAAAATAAAAAGGAAAATGGGTCAGGGTAGGAATATTCTGACCCCTTATCTCTAGTGTTGGGGTCTAAGAGGGACTCCGACAAGGTAAAAGAGCATTTTTAAAATAAATGTGGGTGAAAATTGCGGCAGTTCCAGTAATCCAATAAAATATAAAAAAAAATAAAAAAACAAGCTTGGGCTCCTGCGTTTGTTTTGGAAATGGCCCCAGAGTGGGCCGGGTTCTGGAGGCATTGTTTCAAAAAGGAGGGGGTTCATGGAGCCCCAGTTCTAAGGCTCTTGGAGCCACAGTAACCACCATCTCCCCAGGGCTTAATTTTTTTTTTTTAAAGAGGGGGTGCACCGGACCCCACTTCTGAGACTGTACAAGCCCTGGGGACCACCTCCTCCCTAGGGCTAAAAAAAACGAATGGTGGGGCCCCAACGGACCCCCCAGGGCCAAAGATTTTTAAAACAATGGGATAAGGGCTGCACAAGCCCCCCCCCCCCAAGCCATATTGGGCACTGGGGACCACCACTACCCCGGGCCTGCCCGGAAAAGAAAAGGAGGGGGGCTGCGCTGACCCCCCCTCCTGGAACTATATGTGGCTCTGGGGACCACCTGGGCAGGCTCCAGCTGTGTCCCGGGGTGCCCACCCCAGACATAAATGTTTACTTTTGCTTGGCAGGAGCTGATAGCTCCGGCCACGCAAAAGCAAACACTTTGGTTCCCGTAGGCGGGAATTGTCAAAGGGCTCCCGTCCGCTGGATGCGGAGGTTTCGGCAGGGAAGGAGATGAAACTACTGCTCTTTCACAGAGGGCGCTGCATTTCCAGCCAGCAGCTCCCTGTGTGCAATAGCAATGCTGGCTCTTGCAGGAGGCTGGGAGTCGGATGGGTCCTTGGGGGCCTTGCGGCTCCCCCCATAGTCCCCATGCTGCAAATTGGGTGCCCTAGGGGGGCACACAGGAGATCTGGCCGGGAATGGGGTTCCCATGGCCGAAATCGGCCCAGGAAATTGCGGGCATATGTCCCCATTCCCTATTGAATTATGGCCAGGCCCTGGGGGATGGGGTTCCTAATGCCTCAATTGGCCCAGGGAGGGGGACAGCGTGCCTCTCTCCCCATTCAGTTAAAGCCGGGCCTCGGGGATTTGGAGCGGGGGCTGCGTGACCCCTTCTCCCAAATAGTTAAGGCCAGTGTATGGGGTCCCTGGGGCCAAAATCGGCCTAGGGAGAGGGGGCGCAGAGCCCTCCTCACCTATGCAGAGGACAGAGCAGAAAAGATAGCAGAAAAAGCAGGGCAGGAAAAAGAGCAAGAAATATCAAACAGAGAGTAGAAAAACCAGGAGAAAAAGGTAAAACATAAAGCAGAAAAACGAGCAGTAAAGGAAACGTAAAACAGAGCAGAAGAGGGCAAAACAGAGGGCAGAAAACTATCAGGAAAGGCAATACAGAGGCAGAAAAATTAGCAGGAAAGGCAAAGCAGAGAGCACTCAGACACTTACACCCTCACTCACGGACCCACTCAGAGAATTATGTACCCACTCACAGACCCACTGAGATACTCATACACCCACTCACAAACCCACTCACAAACTCATGCACCCACTCACAGACCCAATCGGACTCATGCACCCACTCACAGACCCAGTCGATGACTCACGCACTCACTCTCATACCCACTCATACACATGCATTCTTTCAGAGACTCACTGAGGGACTCATGCACTGACTCACAGATCGACTCAGACACTCATGTACCCACTCATTGACCCATTTCAGAGACATGCACCCACTCATAGACCCACTCTGGAACCCACGCACCCACTAGCATACTCACTCAGAAACTCACACAATCACTCACATACCTTCTCTGAGACTCATGCACACACAGACCTACTCAGAGACTCATGCACTCACAGATTCACTCAGAAACTCATGCACTCGACCACAGACCCACTCAGATACTCATGTACTCAATCACAGACCCACACGCCTACTCACTGACTCACACACCCACTTACAGGCCCAAAGACTCTTGCACTGACTCACAGACCCACTCAGACTCATGCACTCACTCAGACCCACGTGTACTCACTCACAGACCCACTCACAGACTTACATAACCACTCACTGACTCACTCAGAGACTTGTACCCACTTACAGACCCACTCATGCACTCACTCAGACTGACACACACTTAGGGAGGCATTCACAAACCCCCTCAGACACTCTGACACCCACTCACAGACCCACTCAGACACTCATGCACCCACTTACATATCCAGTGAGATACTGTCACACCCACTCACAGACCGAAATAGACACTAATGCACTCCCTCACTATCAAATGTTACTGGTTACAGTTAGAAAATTAAATTTTAAAAACCTTAAAAATGTACCTACAAAATAAAGGTTATAGCAACTGTATAGTTAGAAACTAGAATTTAAAAAAAAACCTTAGACAATCACTGCAAAAACTGAAGGTTATAGAGGCGTTTTAGTTAGGCTCAGATTTCACATATATGAAACCATAGAAATTCCGCAGTTATAGTTACCTGAGCTAACTATAACTTATGCTCCCCAAATGCACTCTTTATGACCTCACATATTCCATCACTCATGACATGGTCAGTGACATCACTGATGACATCTCAAATGACATTGCTGATGGCATCTTTCACAGAACCGCTCACACACCCACTCACACCCCTATACAACATCTCATACACCCTCTCCAACTCAACTACTCACATACCCATTCACAGACACATACACGTACTCACACACCCACTTATTGATCCATAGAGCCACTCACACATCCATTCACTCATACAGCCACTCACATAACCACTAGCTCACTCATCCAGTCATCCATACACTGACTCTCACCAATAAAGCCACTCACACATCCAGTTATATGAACATATAGACACTAACACACCCACTCATATACCCTTATAGCCACTCACTCACTGAGCCAGTCACCCATACAGCTACTCACACACCTTCTCACTCACTCATACAGCCACTCACAGACCCGCATAACCACTTACATACCCAATCACAGGACAATACAATTTCTCACAAAACCACTCACTCATTCATAGAGCCACTCATATACCCACTTACTTGCTCAGAAACTCACACAACCTTCCACTCACCCATACAGCTACTCACACAATCACACACAAACCCATTTAGCTACTCATACACTCATTCAGCCACCTATACAACGACTCACATACCCACTCCCTCACCCATGTCTCTCAACGCACACTCACCCACGTATACAGCCTCATAACACATTTACTCACTCACCCATACACACACACTCATGCACACCCTCCCAACCACTTACATACCCATTCACACATTCATACAAGTACTCCCGCAACTGCTCACACCCATACAGCCATTCATACAGGGAATTACTCTCCAATACAGCCACTCACACACCAACTCGCTTAAGCAAACACCAACTCAAATAGACACTCACTCTCCCATACAGCCACTAACACACCCGGTTACTCACCTCACCCATACAGTCACTCACAGACCCACTTACCCACCCTTACAGTCACTCACACAGCCACTCACTCACCCATACATCCACAGACACAGCCATTTACTCACTAATACAGCCACTCGCACAGCCACATACTCACTCACGTGCTCCTCACACACCCACTAATACAGCAACTCACATGCCTAAATAGCCACTCAGACAGCCACTCGCCCTCCAATACACACAGTCACACAGCCATTCACATAAAATATGTTAGAAATAGTATCACTCACTAGTAGTACACCTAGTATACTAATTTGACTTTGGTAGTAACTTTGTATATCTGTATAACAATCATACACTCTTAGAAAATACTTACACTCAATGGATGATGTAATCAATGATGTCATCACTGATGTCACTGACCGACCTTGTCATAAGTGATGTAATATGTAAGGTCATAAGCAGTGCATTGCAGAGGTATAAGTTATAGTTAGCTCAGGTTACTATAACTGCTGAATTTTCTATGATTTTGTATGAGTGAAATCTGAGAATAACTATAACCTGCCTGTAACCTTTGTTTTTTTCAGTGAATTTCTAATGCTTTTTCAGTGACAAAAATAAATACATATGTATATATATTTGTTAATATTCACCAAATTGTCCTTTAAAAAGAAATGCGCTCTGTTTCACAGCCGGTGCGTGTGTCGGGGTCGGACCAGACCTCGTAAAGAATACTTCACCAAATTAGCGATTCAGGCAGTAATTACATCAAAGCTTCCAAGTCTCACCCAGCCTGCCGAACTCCTGGACGGGTGCTATTTTCCACCAGCGTGAGGGCGAAATCACGTTCAAAAATCAAAGCTACCAGGTGCAGAACACTATATATATATATAACGCGTTATGGCGGCATTGGCAATATTGCACTAAAAAGACCGGGTCCACGCTTGTCTGTTCGAGCACAGAAAGAAGTAAAGGCGGGTTGGATATATATATATATATATATATATATATATATATATATATGTGTGTAGGCTCGTGAACAAGAGGTTCGTCCTCGAAACGCGTCGAGTGGAGCCTGAATAAAGCTCGTCTTCATGCAAAAAGCTGGCCCGGACAATCCTTTTCTAAATCGCATTTCAGGATATAGTTTTGGGATATATATATATATATATATATATATATATATATATATACACACATATATATATATAATTCGGTGAATTATATGAATTCACTGAACAAAACAAAGCTAAAAGTAATTTTATATTTAGCTGAAATTTCATTGACAATATAACACTTCAAAATTTAGAAAAACACTGAAATTCATCAGTTGGGTAGGGTGCGTGTTATGGTTACCTTAGTGCACAAGTTGTAATTATTTGAAATAACTATAACACATGAATTTCAGTGGGTCTTTTTTAGTTTAAATGTTATGTTATCACTGAAACAAATGTTCACCTACTGTAAAGTTACTTTAACATTTGGTTTATTCAGTGAATTTTTAAGTTTGTTTTAAATTTAAAGTAAGACATAATTACAATTCTTAACCATAGCGTGACTTTAACTTTTGTTTTTTCAGTAATATTCTATCACCACATGTAAAACCAACCCCACACCGTGCACAGCTGAAGGCAGGCACAGCATTTGGCCGGTTGCACAAATCCTGCATCTAGCCCATGAAAGTCAAGCAACCCCATGCTGCGCTCGATAAATTAAGGTGCAGCGTGTGGTTGGTCTTGCAGGTCCTGGCCGCACTGGGGCACAATTAATGACTTTGTCAAAGAGTCAGCACCGCAAATAAAAGAAGCAGTGAGCCTACTGGCTCAAGGGATGAGCATATATATATATATATATATGTGTGTGTATATATTTATATATATATCAGATGAATCATCTTTTTCCAAAAATCACCAATATTTTCAAATCAAATGCATATTTTAATAATTGACACAAAGCAATGTTTAATAGTCGTGATTATTAAATACACTAAGACGGTTTTAACAAAAAACATCTGTCTTTCTTTTAACATAATTTTTTATTATTGCCTTTTGTGATCTGAAAACTTGTTAAAAGAAAGACTCAGAGACATATTGTTTTTTTTTCTTTTCAACAAAACCAACAGGTCTCTGAGTCTTTCCTTTAACATTTGCAGCCCATAAAATGTAGTCCTAAAAACGACCACAAGAGGGCCTTGCACTCCTGCTGTAGAGCATAGACCTTTAAAAAACAAAATAGGGTAAAGTGTCCTTGGTCATGGATTTAATGACTAGGAGTCTAAATATTTTTTTTTTATGTTGCAGTTGCACTGCCCAGTAACTGAAGTCCCTCACCACATTAAAACAGCATGGTGGTGCCCGTAGAATATAAACAAACAAACGCTTGCAGGAAAATATGGGGCGCTCCATCAATGATCAGTAAATAATAAATGAGTGGATCCTGACCCTCACTTAATAATATTTGTTGTGTCCTGGTGCCAACCTGGGACAAACCTTTTCCTATAATTATATGGGATTGGGGGGCGACATCTCTCCCCATGTCTTTACAGGCTTTTGGGACCCCTTCCCCTGGGGCCATTTTTTTTATGGGGAGAGGTTTGTTCGGTCCCCCATCCCTGAAACTTTACAAGCCCTAGGGACCCCATCACCTTGGTCCGTTTTATTGTTAAAGGGGAGGGGGGCCCCCTACCAGGCTTTTACAAGCTTCGATGACCCCCTCCCTTTGCACCTTTTTTTATTATTAATGGGGGGGTGGAATGTTCTCGGACACCCTCCCTGAGCCTTTAAAGGCCCTAGGGACCCAATTCCCTAGGGTTGTTGGCTTTTATCAGGGGAGGGGTCATATAGCCACCCTCCCTGAGCCTTTAGCACCCCAAAGACTCCATCACCTGGGGCTTTTTTAGTTTTAGAGTGGAGGGGTGCACTGGCACCCACAAAACTCTACTTTGGGAGCTGTTGGGGAGTTACTTCTGACAATAAGGGGTATACAAATGCACATGTTCTACAGTAAGCAAAATTATCAAGCCAAAACTCTTGGGGTACACCGTGCAAAAAAAGATCATTCCAATCTTCACTGTTTCTCATAATAAGCACTCGTGCAGAGCTCCTGCATTTTACTTTGATCAATGTTGAGTTTATGTAAACCCAGTATTCCACAGGAAATAAATATAATAATCTCAAGTACATATTCCTGAGATACCATGTGATGTACATATGTTTTGGAATTATAAAACCAATCGGTTCCATAGGTTTAATTCCGAAAATGTGTACCAGTAAGTTACACTTGCATCTCCCCAGTATATTGGAAATAGACATTTTCTTCCCATAAAAAGACATGAAGTGGGCAATAGTGTTCACAGAGTTCACACAGGTGTATAACAATTCAGTAAAAGACTCCATTAAAATTCATGGAATTCACATGATCCAAACACAGACAATTCATACTTATGTCATTGGCATTTTGACCCTAGAAGGACTCTGGGTCTCATCAAGACATTGAAGCCATCTGTCTAAGAATCTGCTGGGTGGGCACAAAAGAGTGGTCCCTATTAGTACGGTAGTGTGTAACCTTAGGTTATATAATATTAAATTTTAAAGCAGAAATGTGTACTCACTTTACTAGCCCCCATCAAAATTTAAAGGTTGAAGGTATGAGCAAGTACAACTATAGTGATCTGCAAATGAGAACACCATGGGTGAGACTCCCAAACAATGTAACCTATTCTGGTGTGAGTCTAAACACCAAGTAATATTCACATAAACATATACATAGAACCATATTATGTGAATCCATATTTCAAATAATGTGGTACACTATTTCTCTGAGAACGCTATTTGCAATTTATGGGTATGCTTCTAATCGGGTGTGTTCGCTATCTACAAGGATATTCTCATAATATAATTCGTTACAATCCTCTGTAGTATTTCTCTCAGGTACATAATATTTTCCGGTATTATTTAATACTTTAATGGGAATAAGATTACCCTTCTGGTCCTCATTAATCTGTATTGTTTCCCTTTTAAACATTTTTATTCTCGAAAATGTTCCATGTCAGATTACCAGCCTAAACGAAACACGTGTTTGCTATGGTTAGGGTTTCATCAGTGTCTTTCTTTGTGAAATCCACTTGAACACTGATGTTACTTCTAATATTGGAAGAGTGTGTGTGCATGATTTAAAACACTTTCTTTAGTTGAACATTTCAATTGAGTCTATTTAGCTCTACTAGGCCCATGTTATGTTATAATTTAAGGTCACTTTAGCAGCATTCATGCCAAATCTATGGATTATGAAGGGAATCAGATCTTGTATGTTTCTTTGTAGTCTTTGTAACTGGCGCTTAGAGAGGAAGGTGTGCATTTTAGTTGTTGCATCACTGTTATGGGATTTCCTTCTCTCTTTGAATGATGTCCTACCTCATTCTTCATCCAAGCTGTCTCTGTGGACTCTCTCCCACCCGTCTCCACCATTGTTAATGCCTCCCTCACTCAAGGCATCTTCCCAGAATTTCTCAAGACAGGTTCGATCTTTCTACTCATAAAAACCCTACAGTAGACCCTGATGACCTCGCCAACTACCGGCTCATCCCTCACCTACAATTCTTCAGCGCAATCATTGAAAAAGCATTCTATTTTCAACCCCAAGATCACATTAATGCTAACCATTCCCTGCACGACTACCAGTCTGCTTTCAAATCACGCACCACTACCTTAAACGTGGTAGACAATGCCCTCCTGATCAACAAACAAGGATGATCCCTGTTTCCTGTTATTGCTGGACCTTCCAGCTGGTTTAGACAGTCGACCATATCAGAAGTGCATGACTTTTAATGTATATTGAGTAGTTTGAGTGAACGTATTAGTTAGTTGAATGTGCACAAGGTTTTATCTTTGTGTTGTATAATCGTTATGTTAGTGTTTGGGTCTGGCTGTGATTGTGGAGATTGGCAGTATGTGAAAAGTGCCCTATACTGTATGTTTCAGTGAACCAGGGGTTCTGGTCCAAGGCCTTTCTTGGCCTTAACAGCACAAAACAGCCCTTGTCTGTGTCTGCTGGGCAATGGGATGCTCTTAAGAGTTGATTGAATGAGAGAGAAAGTAGAGAGAAGGTAGAGAGCAATGCCATTCCCTTTGCAAATTAATGATGGGAAATACAGTGGGGACTGTTTTCGCCACTTTGCTGCCTTACCTTGGGTGATCTGCTGTTGTTTGCCGCCGGATGGGCTGCTGACCCCGTGAGAAACTGTTGTTGGGCGCCACTACCTCCAGCACGCCGGGACTCGGAAGGGGACCACATCCCCCAGAATGCTTCATCGTCGTGCCTCTGCCGCATCAGAAAACAGCGCCGGGAGGGGCTTAAAAGCACCTGAGCCCTCCCGCAGCGCGGGACCGTTTCCGCCACTTTGCTGCCTTACCTTGGGTGATCTGCTGTTGCAATCAATCAATCAATCAATCAATAAAATTTGTATAGCGCGCTACTCACCCGTACGGGTCTCAAGGCGCTGAGGGGAGGGGGGGTCGCTACTGCTCGAACAGCCAGGTCTTGAGTTGTTTCCTGAAGGAGAGATGGTCCAGGGTCAGCTGTAGGTGAGTGGGGAGGGAGTTCCATGTCTTGGCTGCCAGGTAGGAGAAGGATTATCCTCCGAAGGTGGATTTCCGAAATCGTGGGACGGAGGCGAGGGCGAGGCTGGCGGATCGGAGCTGGCGGGTGGGTGTGTAGAATGTGAGGCGGCTGTTGAGGCACTTCGGGCCTGTGTCGTGGAGGGCCTTGTGTGCTTGGGTGAGGAGTCTGAACGTGATCCTCTTGTTGACGGGGAGCCAGTGCAGGTCTTTCAGGTGGCCAGAGATGTGGCTGTGGCGAGGGATGTCCAGGATGAGTCATGCTGAGGCGTTCTGAATGCGCTGGAGTCTTTTCTGGAGTTTGGCTGTGGTTCCAGCGTAGAGGGTGTTCCCGTAGTCCAGACGGCTTGTGACGAGGGCCTGGGTGACCGTCTTCCTGGTTTCGGTGGGGATCCAACGGAAGATCTTTCGGAACATGCGCAGGGTGTTGAAGCAGGATGACGAGACGGCGTTCACTTGCTTGGTCATCGTGAGGGAGGAGTCCAGGATGAAGTGCGTGCGTGGTCCGTTGGCTTGGGTGCGGTGCCCAGGGCAGGGGGCCACCAGGAGTCGCCCAGGGAAAGGGAGATGGTCCAAGGATGAGGACTTCCGTCTTTTCTGAGTTCAGTTTCAGACGGCTGATCTTCATCCATTCTGCGACGTCTTTCATTCCTTCCTGGAGGTTGGCTTTGGCGGTGGCGGGGTCGTTGGTGAGGGAGTGGATCAGCTGGGTGTCGTCGGCGTAGGAGATGATGTTCAGGTTGTGTTGGCGAGCGATGGCTGCGAGAGGGCTCATGTAGACGTTGAAGAGGGTGGGGCTGAGTGAGGATCCTTGCAGAACGCCGCAGATGACTTCGGTGGCCGCAGGTCGGAACGGGGGGAGGCGGACTCTCTGGGTTCTTCCGGTGAGGAATGAGATGATCCACTCCAGTGCTGCTCCTTGGATTCCGGTGTTGCTGAGGCGTTGTATCAGGGTGCGGTGGCATACGGTGTCGAAGGCTGCTGAGAGGTCCAGGAGGATGAGGGCAGCAGTTTCTCCGTTGTCGAGCAGGGACCTGATGTCGTCGGTGGCTGCGATGAGGGCGGTCTCGGTGCTGTGGTTTGCTCGGAAACCGGACTGTGAGGGGTCGAGGGATCCGTTGGTCTCGAGGAAGGCGGAGAGTTGTCTGTTGACGGTCTTCTCGATGACTTTGGCTGGAAAGGGGAGGAGCGAGATGGGGGGGACGTTCTTGAGGTCCGTGGGGTCCGCGGTGGGTTTCTTCAGGAGGGCGCTCAGCTCGGCATGTTTCCAACTCTCCGGAAAGGTGGCGGATGCGAAGGAGCTGTTGATGATGTTCCAGAGTTGGGGTGCGATGATGGAGTCGGCTTTGTTGAAGATGTGGTGTGGGCAGGGGTCGGTAGGCGAGCCGGAGTGGATGGTGTTCATCAGGCGGGTGGTGTCTTCGGTGCTGACAGGGGTCCAGGTGCAGAGGGTGGTGGTGGGGGTCGCTGGTTCGGTGGTTGGGTGCGTGTTCAGTGCGCCGAAGCTGTTGTGTATGTCGGCGATGTTGCGGTGAAAGAACGAGGCGAGAGAGTCGCAGAGGTCTTGCGCGGGTGTGATGACGTTGTTGCAGGCTCTGGGGTTTGGAGAGCTCTTTAACGATGCTGAAGAGTTCCTTGCTGTTGTGGATGTTGTTGTCCCGTCATTCTTTGAATGTTGTCTTCTTGGTGGTGCGGATCAGCTGGTGGTGTTTGCGGGTGGCCTTCTTGAGGGCTGTCATGTTTTCTGTTGTCTGGTCGTGGCGCCAGTCTTTCTCGAGGGTGAGGCAGGTTTTCTTGGAGTTTTTGAGGTCGTTGGTAAACCACGAGGCTTTCCTGCTGCCGGGTCTGCTGGGAGGATTCTTCAGTGGTGCGAGTTCGTCGGCGCAGTTGGTGAGCCACTTTGTGAGGTTGCGGGCTGCTTTGTTGAGGTCGTGTTGGTGGGCGGGTTCTGGCTGAGGGTGGTGGTGAGCTGGTCGGCGGTGATCTTGCTCCAGCTTCTGCGGGGGACCTGTTGCGAGTAGTGGTGAGTCGTGGTTCTCCTGAAGTTGAAGTGGACGCAGCTGTGATCTGTCCAGTGTAGTCCGGTGGAGTGGCTGAAGGAGATGTGCTTGCTGGAGGAGAAGACGGGGTCAATCGTGTGGCCGGCGTAGTGGGCTGCTGACCCCGTGAGAAACTGTTGTTGGGCGCCACTACCTCCAGCACGCCAGGATTTGGAAGGGGACCACATCCCCGAGAATCCTTCAGCGTCGCACCTCTGCCGCATCAGAAAACAGCGCCGGGAGGGTCTTTAAAGCACCTAAGCCCTCCCGTAGCGTGGGATGCGCACAGGCATGCCCGGGTGAAGCACGGGCCAAGGGCGGGCCCGTCCGCGCCCGTCAGAGCCCAAAGGAGGCCAGGCTGGGCCCATTACTTAACATCTCACCCAAGAACTGGTATTGTACTGTTTATGTATTCTTGCAAAATTGTGGGGACTGGCTTAAATAAGTGACTATTGGCCACTTCGGGAAGCCCTTGCACGGGACATAATTATGAGTAAAAGAAAGAAGACCCACGCTGAGATTAAGGGTCCACAAGACTTACAAACTGGGGGACAGTCTTCATTGCTTTCATATCTGGTGGGAGCTATGGGTGTGTTAGAAAAACAGATTACTAACGTGGAAGAGACCCTAGGGAAAGAGCCAGGAAATCTTGATGTAGAACCCACAGCACCTATACAATCTCAGAATGCACCCCCGAGAGAAAATCACACACAGGTTAGAGTAAAAAATGGTTGCGTACAACAACTATTAGTGGAGATTGAAGCGAGTTCCTCAGATGAGGAAGCAGATGCACAACCCCCGAATAAACGCCCTAAGAATCCCATAAGCATGGTGGGGGTGATAGTAACCCAACTACAAATACTAGCACTATTTACATAAGCCCTCCCAAGGACCCCCCTAACAGAAAAAGGCCCAAGGCGAAACAATCCGCTGTACAAATGGCTCCCTGTAGGATTAATAAAAACCTGGCAAAATTAATCATGCCACCCTAACAGAGCGCAATATCACTGCAATTGAAAACCTCACGAAGGGTATAGATAATCTTCGTAGTACCCTGGTTGAGGCCCTACAGTCCCTGGCCAATAGAGTAACCAACTTGGAGGTAGCAGTTAAAGAGACACAACATATAACAAAAATAGACAAAGATAATCAGGCCTGGCCGGGTACTCACGGGAAAATTACACATGATTCACATCCCATCACCGATCTACCCATGGTAAATTCAATATCCCCTTCCGGGGACCACACGCAAACTAATTCTAGATCCAAGACTCACAGAAGTACAATCTTACTACACTCTTACCCAATAAACCCATCAATTATGGCACCAGTTTCCCATGAATTTGAAAGATCCGTTCCCACCCTCAATGGCCCAATTAATTGGAATAATATGGCCATGAGAGATCGTTTAGATCTACCCCCCGCCGCCACTCCATATGTGGTGGTACTGGCAAATGGGCCTATATTAGCTCAGGCAAAGCACGAAACTTGAAGGGAACTTAGGAACAAATCCCTACATTGGTTGGGTTATCAAACCGGGCTAAATAATGATTTGTTCAACTGCTTTAAAATAGCAAGAAGGGTAGCATGGGTGGGAAGGGAAAATAAGACCTTTCCCGGTGATTGCATTGTCCTGACCTTTAGCGATTCCAGACTTGTCCATGACATCCTATTGAGCACTAGACATATTCCCATACACCATAACTCGATAAGCATTAATCCCCTGGGGTCTTTTACCCCCCAAATCAACCCACAGGCAGGATCCCTAAACACCACCAGAGTAGAATACCACAAGCCATATATGTACCAAGGTGGAGCATTCCTTTACAAAATCATTATGAGGTCCTATCAGGCATGGATGACCAAGACTGACAGGGGAAGAATAGAAAGGGGGAGAAATTCTACAAGATGAGTAAACCGCCACCGACAGAAAATCACGGGCAACAGGGGCAGGGTTATGTAACAACCCCAGAGATAAACACCAAGGATAAAGTTTCGCTAGAAATAATTGAGACTATCAACCAAAATAAAACGTTTTCAGACAATAAATTTAAAACCAAAGTACAACGGCACCAACTAGAACCCCTAGTGACAATAGGTCCAACCCTCATTGAGGGCACTAACGATGGCACTATTATAGAGAAGGGCGATAGGGTCCCCGCAAAAGAGAGGAAATCCAACAATAACATTCTATGCTGGAACGTTGCGGGCTGGCAGACAAAATAACCTACCGCCCATGGTTGGATATTGTAACTAATTATAGTGTTCTATGTCTTCAGGAAATATGGTCCATAAATGACCTACATAACATCTCCACGATCAAGTCCCTCAAGGTCAGACCAATCAGTAAAACAACGAGAGCCTGGAGGGCCTGGAGCAAGATCGAGCGAGCCGCCTTGGAGAGTGTCTTAGATTCATCTCGGGGGGTGCCCCCACCAGATGTTGACAAGGCGGCGGTCTTCTACGCTAACTGGTTAGGCCAAGCGTGTAAGACACTAGTCTCTCCCAAAAGCTGCCAACTTACCTGATCGACCCCTTCGGCCCCCTGGTTTTCCGATGAGCTTAGAGAGCAGAAGCTCATTTGTAAGAAATTCGAACGGGTGTGGCGGACAAACTATAATGAGGCAGACGAAATCAGACTCAAAGCGAGCCTAGCACAATATAAAGACATGATTGGGCTGGCTAAAAAGAGTTATTTTACTCTTCGCATCAAGGAGGCCAGGAGCTCGTCTAAGGAACTATTCCAAATGGTTTGCAGCCTAGCCTTCCCAAAGACAGCTACTACTCCTCCCAGTCTCGAACTGTGCGAAGATCTAGCTCACTTCTTTTTAAATAAGGTGGAAATCATCTTCAATTCTCTAGAAGTTCAAGCCAGGTCTAATGTGCGTGTCGACAAGCTGGAGGATTTTACCTCCCGCCTAAATGAGAGGACATTTCAGAATTTTTCCCCAGTCACGGTGGAGGAGACTGAGAAGCTGCTGTTGGTTACTAAATCAGGTTCACCGAGGGACCCATGCCCAGCCTCAGTGGTAAAGCTGGCGGCGGCTCCCATAGCAACAACTCTAGCAGCCATCTTTAACAACATGTTCGCTGAAGGAGTATTTCCATCTTGTTGGAAATTGGCTTCAATCCTACCGCTATTAAAGAAACCTAATCTTGACATCACTGACCCCAACAGCTATCGTCCCATTGCTAGAATCCCCTTACCAGCCAAATTGATAGAGAGAACCATGAATAGCCAGTTAACGGCATTTCTCAGGACCACACAAGCTCTCGATCCTTCACAGCATGGTTTTAGGGAGGCCCATAGTACTGAATCCGCATTAATTAAATCCTCTGAGGAGATAGGGAAGGTGATGGACTTGGGGGGCAGAGCGGCCCTTATCCTGCTTGACCTATCTGCGGCCTTCGATACGGTCCACCATACGATCTTGGCGGACCGTCTGGAGGCCTGCGGGATTCGGTCGAAAGCCCTGAAGATCCTGAAATCCTTTCTTACTGATAGGATTCAGGTAGTGGCTCTGGGGGAATTAGAGTCCAGTCCCTTCGTGCTGCCCTGTGGGGTCCTGCAGGGTTCTTCCCTGAGTCCAACCCTGTTTAATGTTTATGTCTCCTCCCTGGCCCCGGTCATCCGATCCTACGGATTCGATCTTACATCATACGCAGATGACACTCAGATAGTGGTCTCCTTGCTACCTGGCAGAGAGGAAGGCATTGCTAATAAATTTCAGGAGTGTATGTCAGCAGTCATTGATTGGATGGCCAGAAACTGTTTGAAGTTGAACTCGGCGAAAACCGAGGTTCTCCTTTTTGGCTCCAGGGTAAATTTCTGGAGTCCGACTTGGTGGCCGGATGGATTGGGTACACCCCCCGTTCCAGTCACCAAGGTAAAGAACCTGGGGTTCTGTTTGATGATAATCTTACCTTTGGGCCCCAGGTTAATGCCATGACGTCGGCCGTTCACCTCACGCTGAAAACAATCAGGAAGATTCTTCCGTTTATTCCTGACGACTGCAGGAAAACGGTGGTGACGGCATTGGTTCTATCCCGACTTGATTATTGCAACAGCTTGCTGCTTAATGCACAACAGGGCCTTCTTAACAAACTGTAGGTCCTGCAAAACGCAGCGGCTCGCCTGTTCTCAAATAAAATATAATGTCCGATGTGCAAGATACGAAGTTAGTCAAGATCCCGGTAAAGCAAGAAAGATCTTTAAGGAGGAAGAGGGGGAGAGAATAAGATACAATCACTAAACTTTTTGGGTAGAAATAAAATAAAGATCATATCTTGGAATGTAAATGGTCTTAGAGTTAGGAGAAGAAGTAAATATTTCTTAAATATTTGAAATTAATAAAAAGCGATGTTATAATTCTGCAGGAAACTCCCCTTTTAAAATCTGAATCGAGCGAAATTTTGAAGCACCAAAAGTGGGTTGACAGGTACGTTTGTACAAGCCAAGCTTGTTGTATTAAGGGAGTGGCGATAATTATTAAAAAAACATCCAAAATAGCATTCCTAGAAGAGTATGCAGACTTGAAGGGAAGATGGGCAGCGGTTAAAATAAAACTAGAGGGAAATCCATATATTATTGCCGGGTATTATGGCTCAAATATAGAAGTTCCGGCTTCGCTACAATCGTTATATGCCCAATTAATTGACCTATCTGTCCCAATTATTCTGCGAGGAAATGTTTACTTAATATTAGGCCCTAAAAATGATAGACATCCGCCAGGGAAAGCTTTGAATCGCCCCAAAATGAGAGAATGGCTGAATAGATTTAGGGAGGATCTGGGCTTAGTGGACGTATGGAAGAGTAAAGGTAAGGTAATCAAAGTAATACATTTACCTATCAAAACCATAAGTATGGCAGAAAAAAGAGAAAAGTCTACATCATCAAAAGCTCTTTCCCAATGGCTGGCCACCGTTTAGCATAAACGGTAACGCCGGCCAATGGAAAAGAGGGGCGGGGCTTAAAGCCCGCTAGTGAAAGCTCCTAAAAAACATAAAATCTTGCCAGCGAGACTGCGCATGTGCGCAGCCCACGCGGGCGAGACCTAAAAATGGGATTGGGCTCTGGATTTGTACATTTGTAAATTTGGTCAAACTACTCTATGCTAGGCCCATGGCGAGGGTCAGAACGGGACGGTTTGTATCGGATGCTATGTTGTCGCAAAGGGGTAAGCGACAAGGATATCTGCTGTCCCCTTTATTATTTGCCCTTGCAATGGAACCATTAGCATGTCACCTCAGGAAGGAGCTGCAGGGTCATGGCATTTTGATAGGCCAAATGGAACATATTGGTTCACTGTACGCGGACGACGTGTTGGTGTACTTGCGCCGCCTGACCCAATCGGTTTCAATATTGCTCCACACTTCGGAGAATTTTGCTATGGCCTCAGGCTTGCACATTAATAAATTAAAATCGCAAATATATCCGATAGGGATGATGGAGGGAATAGAAGAGTCCTTGCCCACCGGGTTGGATCTCCCATGGGAAATGGAAACGGGGATACTGGTAGCCAGAGAGAAAGACAGTTTCTATGGACATAATATGGGTAGGAAATTTAAGGACATACAAGGGAGCATAAACCTTTGGAATACCCTAAAGTTGTCCCTGATGGGGAAAATCGCTTTAATAAAAATGGTGATACTACTCAGATGCTTGTTCACAGTGCAAGGGTCCTTCTATGAAATCCCGCATAGAGTATTCAAAGAGCTAGATGTAATTCTCACCCAATTGTTATGGAACGGGAAGCGATGTAAGGTTAGCTTACAGGTGATGAAACAACAATGGGGCAAGGGAGGCCTGGAAATTACGGACCTAGAGCTATATTATCTGGCTTCCCAATTACAACACGCAATAGCATGGCTAAATATGGACCCCTCTTGGGAGTGGTCCCTGTTGGATGGTACCTATGGTAGACAACAGTTAGGAGCGCTTCTGTGGACAAACAGGACGCAGCCAGAAAGGTACCCTCCACTGATTAGGCTAATGGCTAGAATATTGGATAGGATGACTAAAACTTTTTAGAGGTGTGCCCTATGCACCAGAGGCAGAGATTTGGACCATGCCACAGTTCACTCAAATAGAATAAGCAAGTCGACTGAAAATGGAAAGGGGGGGGTGCCTGATGATGTCAGACCTATACCCAGAGAGTAGGTTTATTACCTACCAGGATGCGGTAGACAGGTTTGAATTGGGGGCAGGGCAATTCCTGCAATATGACAAGATAGCAGCTATGGCCCGACAATTGGCGGATATTCCCAGAAGACCCGGAACACACACGTACATTGGTCAATTTGATTGCAATGGCGGGTGGTTGGAAACTTGTTACTCACTTATACAGGGCACTGAGAGAGGATACAAAGATTAGGCCCCTTAAGTTAGAAGAGAAATGGCAATAGGTCAGTGAGCGCATGATCACGACAAAAGATTGGGAAAAAATCCACAACAGTGTACGAAACATGTCATGTAAGTAGTAGATTCAAACACATACTCTACATAATATAGTCCACATGACCTACCTCTCACCCAGGAGGCTACATGCTATAAACATATCCAGAGACCCAAATGCCCCCGATGTCAACATACACAAGCAGACTTTGTACAAATGTTATGGCATTGCCAAAAAATACAAACTTACTGGGCTGATGTTCTGGAGCAACTGAATAGAGTAACAGGGTGGAAGATTGCCTCAGAGATAAGAACCTGCCTCCGCGGCTTGATCCCCAAGAATACCAAACGTAAAACGAGTAGGCAATTCCTGATATTGGGACTTATGATAGCTAAGAGGAGAATAGCAATCCCCTGGCCGACGCCGCAGGGTCCCCAGTTGGATAAATGGAGAAAAGATTTAAAAGAATGGGCAATGGCCATGGAGGATCATATGAGGAAAACTAGAAAAGATGATAAGCTCCCGGAAGAATTGATGGCGTGGCGGGCAATGGTACAGGAGATAGAAAAGACTGTCCCACACTCTCAGCGTGCACTGCAGGACGGGGAACATAACAATACGACTCCTACTCATAGTCAGGAAGCAAGAAGAGAGGACACCCAAGGACTAATTTAGATATGGAATTGGGGTATCAATCTGGAAGGAACCGGTAAGGGGGAGTTGGGTGGGTTGATAAGATTGTCAGTCAATATATTTTAAGCTCAAGAACTGAAACTCCGGAGGGAGAACCTGTAACAGAAATATTTTTCCTTGTTGTAATCTTATATTGAGATAATGGCCCTCTAATGTTGCATGTATGATAAATGTTTTAACAGGTATATTGACTATGTTTTTGAAATAAAGATTATTTTTTTTTAATCCTTATTTCATTTTGAAGGGCACTATCTACATCTTGGGAACCCATCATGTTCCGGGAATACTCTCACTGTCTCCTTATATTATAACCCTCGTTTTGTTACTGCAAAGCAGGATCACATCTAATGTTTGTTTCCCTGCAGATGTCATACGGAATTCTGGAACAAAGATCACATACTTTGTGACAGGCCTTAAACGTTGAATTCAGTCAAACATTGAAATTACCCACAATGAATATTCATGAGCTACATTTAGATCCACTTGATATGCATGGGGCTTACAAATGATGGAGAGCATATTCTTTAGAAATGCTTCAACCGGCTGGGATATGGAAAATAATCTACTAACTTGAATTAATTTACTTGTCCCAAATTGAAATATACCAAAAATATTCATGTTTCTTTATATATTTATTAGAACATATCCATGCCCCAAACACTGTTCATATTCACACTCTGTGTCATCTACAGTCATGCTTTTTATGCTAGATATTCAATTTAGTGCATGGTAAAGTTGATTTTCTCTATCCCAATGGCCTTTATGTAAGTGGCAGTTTCTCTCTATTAAAAAGTGGGTTGCTCATTGCATGTACATGGGACATGCATTTTGGGAACTTTGTGCTACCAATTTCATCACAGTGAGCGCCTTGTAAATTTGGTGACACAGTAACCACCTGTTCCCAAAGATTCCCTGTAAATACGCTCTGAGGAATCAAATATGGATTTAAGATTCCTATTCAAAAACTAAATAAAAAATAATGCATAGTAATTTTTCCAGGCTCCCTCCCTCACCACTGAGGGGGGGGGGCCCTGGTTTCTCTTATGGTCCAAGGTGGGCTTGGACCATAGGAGTAGCAGGGCTCCCAGGCATCCCGGTGTTGGCGGTGAGTAAACCAAAACTGCTGGCCCTGGGGTGTGGAGTGCCTCTGTGTGGACTGGGGATTACGTTTGCCCGCGATGGGAAGGAGCCCACCCGACCCCCGACGGGCAGATGACCACATGACGAAGTTGAGGGCCCGGGTGGATCCAAGGGGCCTACATCATCCTTAATCCACGCTCCCTGCATACAAGTGGCTGCGCGCTCCTGTTGTCGCCGGGGGAGTAGGCTATCACTTGCCTCCTCTCTCCAACCGGCCTAGACTTACCTCTACTGGGATCACAAGACCATTTCTACGCAATAACAGGCAACCTGAGTGGGAGAACATGTCGGCCTAGGTCTCACGGGCTACACCCGGCTACAGAGCTCTCTTGGGAACTGTGGGACCTCCTCCGATGGCTACATCAGCCAGCGTTTGGGGAACTCGAACGTAGATGCACACGGTGGGACCAATCCACCCACCCTGGGAGGCCGGTCACCCATGGGGAAAGACAGGGGCTAAACCCCCACCTACCCGACCACATGGAGTAGTGTGCGGTCAGTGGTCTCGGTCAAGGTGAACCTGCGGCCGGTCCCCCAGGAGTGACCTGGTTACCATCCTGCAGACCATCAAAGCATATCAAGACTCCATGGAGACTAAGATTGGGGAGGTGTGGGTAGACATGGCCCTCCTCCGCCAGGATCTACACAACTCAACTGCTCGCATCACAGAGGCGTAATCCCGCCGTTCTGGGGTCAAAGATTATGTTTCTACTCTAAAGATGCAGGTCAAACAGCTGTTGTCCCATACCACCGATCTCCATAGACAGGCTGAGGATGCAGAAAACTGATAACGTCTGAACAACATCCTCCAGGTGGACCTTCCTGAGGGGGCAGAACCATCACAAATTAACATCTACGTTGAGGACTGGATCAAGTCATGGATGCCCCCCAAGTGCCCTGTCCTCATGGTTTGTGGTGGAGTGGGCCCACCGTTCGCTTGCACCCAGGCCACCACCGGGAGCCCCGCACCGGCCAATCATTGTGAGGATCCTAAACTTCAGTGATCGTAATGCCATCGTGCAAGAAGCCCGCCCTCGATCTGAGCTATTCCACAGGGACACTATAATTATGGTCTTGCCCGATTACACCAAGGAAGTGCCGGGCCCAAAGGAGATCATACATTCATGTAAAGCAAAAGCTGCAGAACCTCAATCTGCCCTATAGACTCCTCTTTCCGGCCCGTTTGAGTTGATTTTCCAAAATAAGTCATACTTCTTTGATACGCCAGAGCGGGCATGGACTTGGGCGACTAAGGAATGCCCAATCTGTCCAGTGGGGGGTACTCCCCCAGCCGACCCTCAGAAGGGGGCACGAGTAGACGCACCTACAGGCTCTTGGGTCATGGAAGAAGTTGCACCACCCGTTGAATGATATCTTCCTCGCCCGCTGGCTCCCCCCATGGGAAGAACAAGTCGATCACATCCCAGGAGCCTTCTAGACTTCCTGAAAACTCTGGTAGATTGGGTCTGTCTCCTGCAGAGGACTCCATTGACTCTCCAAAACCAACCTCTGATGACATCAACCTCTTACGCATCCCACAAATCTAACCCCAAGCACTATCACTAGTTTTAACTTCAACTGGAGGAAAGACAATCCTTGAACATAGAGGGGCCCAACACGTTGACCTTACACCACAACTCAATAGTTAGTCTCTTCGCACTCTAACTATCAGATGGCAGATGCTTCAATTGGGGAAGTATGGGGGGGTTGGTTGGGATTTTTAGTAGGGCCTGCTCTCCCTGCGTTAGTTTGTGTTATTCTGTTTCTCTGCAGCACCATGTACAAAATCCATGATGTGCCCCTGGGCAGCCCTTGTAGTAGGCCTATACGCGCCCAACTGCTCCTAAGGCCTAACCAACCATAGCAACTAGGCTTCCCATGCCATTGGCCCCGCACACCGCTGCATTATCGTAATGTCACGGCCACTTAGTGGGAATGAACCCCTTAGATTCCTCTAATGGAACGTTAATGGTCTCCTAGATAATATTAAACAGACTTCGATTTTAAAATATGCACAGAGGGTCAACCCAGATGTCCTTTTACTGCAAGAGATGCACCTGTTGGGTAATCGATGTCCCTTCCTAGCACGCCAGGGCTTCGACAGGGTTTGGCACTCATGGTTCTCCAGATGGGCTAGAGGAACGGCGACCCTCTTGCGCCAGTCCCTCCCTTTCATGCCAGTCCACACAACTAGTGACCCTCTGGGCCGATTCGTCACCCTCACAGGCACCCTTGGAGACACCACTATCAATTTGATGTCGCTATACGCCCCCTCCGCCCCGGTGAACCTAGAATCCACTCTCCGGGATGCGGTGGAGATTTCTTTTTTTGTTTTTGTTTTTATATTTCAAAAACCTTTATTGACATATTGCGCAGTACAGCAAAGCATTAAAGGCCACAGTTCAAATGCAACAGTATTTGACACATACATTGCATGTTCCCACACCAACAAGTGCGCAAAATAAACTTTCTCCCCCCAACTAACTTGTTACCCAGGTCAAGAGGTAATACAAAGCAGATCAGTCCACGACATTACAGTTCAACAGCGTATGTAGACAAGCCGCAGCATAATGCGACACACATGGGGTCGTAACGATATTTCATACCAGGACATCAGAAATAGCAGTTTATTTTTAAAATCAATAGACCCACTTCCAACTATATTGAGTAAAGCAAGAAAGGCCCTTTTATATCCAGCCCCGAGTCAGAACACCCCAGCCGTCACACTCCGACCACTCACTCCCAATGTGAGTCCTCCTGTGAGGTTTGGAGTCAGGTCGCAGGCCTAATTGACCTTTCCTCTTCCTCTCGATCTGCCTCCAGTGCTAGAAGATATGTGGTGAGTGGGCCCCAGAAGTCTTTCGGGCGCGACTTCGTGGGCAGTATTTCAGTATAGTGGTGCATGTGGTCTTGCCATGTAGACATAGTGTGGATCCAGTCCTTGAATTTGGGAGAACGACCTCTCTCCCACCTACAGGCCACCTGCCTCTTGCCAATAATAGCCCCATTGCTAGGAACTTTTTGTGTACTGTCTTGATCCCTTGGGACAAGCCCAAAAGGGCAACACGCGAGCATGGAGCTAACTGAGTACCTATCATGGTTGATAGCCCTTGAAACGTCGGGGTCCAGTAAATTGCCACCGGGGAGCAATCCCATGCCAGGTATAAAAAATCTTCCCCTTCCTGACCACACCGCATGCACTTCCCACTGTCCCTAAGTCGAAACCTATACAGTTTAGACGGAGTGTGGTATAAGCGGTGCAGAAACTTATAATGAATAAGACGTAGCCTACTGTTGCCGGTCACAGCCTCTGTCTGCGCACAGCTAAGCTCCCATTGGTCATCCGTTAGTGTAACACTCAGATCCTTATCCCATTCTTGCCTGGCACGGACAGGACATGAGGACGGTGAGTTCTGTGTATGATGATAAAGGAGGCATATGATGTTTTGGAGGTTATCGCAAAGTAGCAAGCGTATCAGGCTCCTCCGGAAAAGCAGGGGTAGCAGCCTTCACACTTTGCCGAAGACGAGTATACATAAATGTGTCCATTGTCGTCGGCTCACAGGTCTCGAAGAATTGTTCCTTGGAGCGGAATTGCCCGCCAACATAGAGATCCCCCCAGGTACAGTACTTAAGCTTCCCTAGCATCCTGCGACATATCCCTTCAAAGGTGACTTGCAGTAAGGAGTTTTGTAAGGGGGGTATTTTAGGGGAATACAGCATGGGGGGGTTCCAGCCTGCGAGCTATCCGTTGCCATGCCAATATAGTGCAATCTACGGCGGACGGGTCACATTCACGCTTCTTCACTGCTGTGAAAAGATAGCACGCCGTGGGTGTCGGTGCCATGTGTCCATCCTCCACCGCCAGATGAGGCATAAAAGGTGGCGGGGGAAACCATTACTCAGCAAAATGGGCCTGCGCACAATAATAATAAAGCTCAAAATTAGGGACGTCGTACCCTCCCTGGTGATATGGCATCATCAAAGTGTGTAAGTTAAGTCACGCCTGTTTCCCGCCCCATATGAGCTGCGTAAGTTGAGATTTGAGCGTACTAAAAAAGAAGTTCCCAGGGTGGTAGGGTATATTAATGAATAGATACAAAAGTTTTGGCAATAAAACCATTTTGATTAAGGAGATTCTCCCTGACATGGCGAGTGGAAGTCTTATCCACTTGGTGATGGTGTCGGTTATCTTGTCTATGGCTGTACCGTAATTCATCCTCATGAGAGCGTTCCTGTCTCTGGTCACCCATATACCCAGGTATTTTATCTCATCCATTTCCCAAACCAGGGGGTAGTCCAATTGGTGTGTCGGGGTATTATCTGTAAGGGGAAAGACCACAGACTTAGACCAATTTAGTTGTACCCCAGAGATGGCGCCAAATGTAGTTATCTCCCGTAATATTGGATTAAGGTTATCTCTGGTTTTTTTAACACAAGGCGTCATATCATCTGAGTATAGGGAGATGAGCAGATGTCTAGCCGGGTATATCAGTGCTTTATCGTTATGGTGCTGACGGAGTTTGGCAGCCAGAGGCTCGATGGCTAGGGCGAACAGAATAGGACATAATGGACAGGCTTGCCGGGTGCCCCGAGATATGTCGAAGGGGGGAGACCTGGCCCCATTCAGGATCACTGAGGTCACCGGACGGCTGTATAACAGTTGACCCCAGTGGAGGATGGCAGGGGGCATCCCAATATATCCCAACGTGCCCAGCAGGTAATCCCATTCTAGGGAATAAAACGCTTTGGTAGCGTCAAGGAATACAGCAACCATTGAGCACTTAGGGTCAATGTCCTGTAGTACAGCAGCCAAGGTCCTGAGATTGTGCGACGTGGCTCAGTTTGGAATAAAGCCAGCCTGGTCAGGTAGCGCCAGGCGCTACATCAGCATAATAAGCCGGGTTGCCAGAACCTTTGCCAATATTTTGGTATCGCAGTTTAAAAGAGAAAGGGGTTGATACGAGTCGCAGTAAAGTGGGGACTTCCTTGGTTTCAATAACGAGGTTTGAAGGGCCTCCTGCATCGTCCTGGGCAGGCATCCCTCATCCAGTGCTACATAATATACTTCTTTTAGGATTGGGACCAGAATTGAGACATGGTTTTATAAAACTCTATTTGAAGCCCATCGGAACCTGGGGCCCATCCAGACTTAATCTGCATGATAGCTTCCGTGATTTCATCTAACTCTAAATCTAGGGCTAAGAATTTCCGCTGAGTATCCCCCAACCAGGCTAGAGTGGTGTCTTCAAAGTAGTTGGGCAAGTCAAGAGGGATGCCCCTTTGGGAGAAGTACAGATTACTATAGTAGTCTCTGAGTGTGTGCAGCTGATCAGGAAGATTCCTATGCGTGTTGCCCTGTGCGTCCTGTAGCTCCGCTACATACGTGAAAAACCTAGGCGGTCTGGTCGCAGCTGCCAGAGCTTTCATCGGACGGTCACCTTCTACATATACCCGTGCCATATGAGGTTTCCCTCGAAATTTACATTCCCTGTCAGCAAGGGCCTCATATTCAGTACGTTTACAACCAATAGTGGCCCTGATGATGTTTCCACCGGGACTGGAACCCATTTCGCCCTGTAATTGCTTGAGTTCCCTTTCCAGTTTGGATAGGTCAGTACGTAGCGTTTTGAGGATGCCCCCGCCTTTTGATATGCATCAGCCCCGGACCGTGACTTTGAACACCTCCCATACAGTTTTGATGCTGGAAACAGAATCCAGATTGCGTTCTAAAAAGTCTCGAATATCCTGCTCCAGTTCCGTTTTAAATGCCGTGTCCTGAAGATGTAACGGGTTAAGGCGCCAGCTATTATATGGGGAATGACTGAGAGGTGCATGCAGTTCAGCAACAACAGGGGAGTTATCTGAGTGAGTCTAAGCTAGTTGGGTCACCTGCCCCAGCCAATGTGCCATCCCCACGGACACTAGCAAATAGTCCAGTCTGGCCCAAGAAGAGTGGAGTGCTGAAAAGTGTGTGCCCTCCCGCAACGTAGGATGTTTGTACCTCCAGGAGTCAAGTAGGTAATTCTCAGCAAAAATGTCTCATAGTGTTCGTTGGGTGGTCGTATAGTGTGCAGGGGAAGCTCGGAACCTGTCCATGTCAGGCTGCAGCACTGTAATAAAGTCCCCGCTCCAAATGACATAAGTGGTGCCTATCTCCTGAATCTTGCTCCATAACTGGAGGAGAACATGGGAGTTGTCAGTGTTCGGGCCGTAATAGTTGGCAAATGTTACATTGTAAGAATGAAATCTACCCCAGACTACGCAAAACCTACCATCCGTATCAATCTCCGACCCGCTGGGCACAAACGCCACCCCTTTCTTTATTAAAATAGCAACTCCCCGGGAATATGTAGAGTAAGATGCAAAGCAACAATGCGAGGCCCATCTCGAGGCGAATTGGGGAATAGCGCTGGGGCTCAAGTGCGGTTCCTGCAACATAGCTATTGTGATGTGATGCATATCGAGATAACCAAGTATCTGCCTTTTTTCCCCAGGGTTATTCAAACCCCGTATGTTCCACGATGCCACTTTGAAACTATTGATATCCTGTGTTCTGCCTACTGCTGCGTCGTGTGTGGTACCCAATATTGACCCATAGAATAATGACCATTGTGGACTGAGCAAAATTAAAAGAAACCCCACCGCCACCCCCAACTTGCCGGGTATATGACCCCCCTCCTCCCAAAGAAAGCCTCATTAATTAACTACTTTCACCCCTCCTTAACGTAACTTCAGGGGGTTCGCCCTCGTAGGGAATTCACTAAGGGCACACGACCCGCCCACTTCCCTCCTTAGACACACCCGCCCGCTGCACCTGCCATGAAGGGAGGCAGCTATGGCAGGACGGAGGCAAGTAGCGGAGCAGGACAGTTCACCATACATTAAACATGTGTATACATCACCAGGGTAGTATAGTCCTTCATGCACAGAGAGTTTGTAAGAGTTCCAGAGTATACCAGTGCATCTTGTACATTTTAGCTTGGATTCGATAGGGGTAACTGAGATCTGGAGGGTTCTCGAGTGTCTGACTCCGCAGTCGCGGAGGAGCAGTGCCTCCGGAGGTAGTCTTCAGCCTGCTGCGGGTTCAAGAAATATCGCTGCGACCCATGGCGGTTTATCTTCAATTTCGCCGGGTACAACATGGCGTACGGGATTTGCTGCGATTGAAGTTTTTTCTTGACGGTAGCGAACTTCCTCCTGGCATCCTGCATTGATTGCGTAAAGTCCCGAAAAAAGACCAGCGTCTTGTTCTCATATTGTACCTGTTTCTTTTCTCGAGCTAGGCGAAGGATGGTATCCCTATCTCGGTAGTTTAATAAGCGGGCGATCATGGGGCGCAGTGACGCCCCCGGGTGCGGGCAGGCCGCCAGAGATCTATGCGCTCTCTCCACCGTGAGGTGCGCCGAGAAGGAGTCTCTACCAAACAGTTCCACAATCAGTTTCTCGATAAAGTCTTCCATACGGCCTGTGTTGGTGGATTCCGCCAGGCCAAGTATACAAATGTTATTTCTTCGTGAGCAGGCCTCTAAATCTTTGTTTTTATCAGCGATTACTTTGAGTAGTTTTTCCATCTGCAGCATCCGGCCTCTGCTCATGGTAGCCCCATCCTCTAGATCTGATACCCTAGTCTCAGTTTCGTTTAGGCGTTGCTCATGCTGATCCAGCTTGATGACCACAGAGTCCATCCACATGTTCATGGTATCTATTTTAGTGTCTATGGACTTCAGACTCCGTTTCATGCCAAGTAGGATTGCCTTCCAGGCTTCTTCAGGCGTGTCCACAGCATTGGACTCCACGTGGTCCTCAGACTGCGATCTTGGAGTCGTGCGTGCTTCAAACAGGATTTTGGATTGTTTAGCATCGGTGCGCCCCATGGCGCAGGCAGGCGAGTATAGTGGGAGATGAAGAGCAGGTCCCCAACAGTATGCGCCACCCACAGGCGTGTATAAGTAAACCAATGCAGCAGTTGTATGGGGCAGCTCGAAAACTTGGCTCCCTCGCAGTGGCCAATGTAGTGGTTGGCAGCGGCGCAGTGACAGCAAGGTTCAATGTGCACAGCCCCTGGCATACCTCCACCCAGGTCCCCAGAGCATACACGTCCCCAGGCTCCTCGGGCTTTTCATACAGCGTCAAGTATCAAGGCCAGCGTCCCCACAGCAGGAGTCCCAGGCACCAAAAGGAACAGGAAGTGTCAAAAAATGTAGTCAAATAGGTAGTATAATGCTCAACTGTGCATTACAGGGCCCGCCACAATGAAACATGGGGCACAAGTCCCATTTTCGGCTAGCGCATTCTCCAAAGCAAAAGCACGTCTTCCAGTCCTACTAAAATGGCCGCCCGAGCAGTGACCCCTAGGTATCAATTGCAGGGCGCAGGCAATAGAGCATCCACTGCGCAGAATGGTATGTGCAGCTTACATATGACTGCCAAGTCCTTCATGTAGTATGTGAGCACAGCTAGCGGTGTCACGCAGTTCCGACCACCGCGTTCGGCAATACTGTAGCAGGCTAATATGGCGGCAGCGCTGCACGGCGGTTAAAGGAGGAGGAAAGGTGGCGGCTCACTGTCCCAGGCAGCAGGGTAGTTATAGCTGGTGGCGGGTTAGAGAGCGTTCCGAGGGACAAGGGAGATACAGGCGGTGTGGTGGTAACCCTCAGCCATCACATGCAGTCAGGCGGTTGCTCAGGTTGCGCCCAATGGGGCGCGGTGCACATTCGCGCCACTGCGGCTTCAACGATGCAGGTTAGCAAGGTCCAAAGCAGGCCACTGCAGCGCTAGGTCACTCACGGTTTTCAGTGCCAGCGCCCTCCACACACAGCCAGAGTTCTGGAAAGGCAATGCTCCTCCACCGGCAACCCCCTGCACCTCCGATCCTCAGGCCCGCGCAGCCTCGGTGTTTCCCAGCTCAGATGTCCGTCGTGCAGCTCCAGGCTCAGCACCTCTCAGACTGCCTCCAGCTCTAGCGGTCCCTGCTTCAGTCTCACTCTGGGCTACACGGTTAAAAGTGGTATCTCTGGCATCAGCAATGTAGCGGGTATCTCGCAGTGGGGTTTAAAGACCAGAAATGCAGTTCAGGATGGGCATGATATATGTTTTCCTGCTCTGCAGGGCTGGAGCCTCACAGGCTTGTGGCCATCTTGGTCGTGCGCCGCAGTGGAGATATCTTCCCCCCCCCCGGGGTACGGCTGTGATAGGGGGAGATTTTAATGCTGTCTCAGAACCCGCCAAGGATGCCCTGGGTACACCATCCTCCAACAGAACTTTGGGTGCCAGACATCTTGGAGATTGGGCCTCTGCGATGTCGGACGTAGCAGGTATCCTTATACACCTCAGTATACCCACACATCTGCAGCACACCACACACTCTTATTGACTTTATCTTCATGCATGCCCCGGACTGTAGGCCAGACACTGAGATCCAAATCCTGGCACGAGGGGTCTCTGACCACTCCCCACTCCTCTTACTGATCGAGGGCTCCACGGGAGCTTTATGGCCCATGTGGAGATTAAACACCTGGTTCCTTCAGGACCAAAAAAACAAACAAGGGATTGAGGGAGAATTGAAAAACTACTTCCACACCAACAAGAGCACAGTGCAATTTTTACAGTACGCTGTGGGAGGCGGGCAAAGCCACAATCCACAAGTTTGCCAAGGGGTTCCTTAAACACAGACGGCAGATCCAAGAACGTCACCTTTCTCAACTCAAAGCCAGGGCACTCCGTCTAGAAATGGCTCTGGCCAGGAATGATGGGGAAGCGGTACTCCGCTTAGTACGGGAAGAGATGAAAACCACTTCTCTCAAGTCAGCTAAACTGATTTGGAGGTCCTTGCTGGCCCGAGTCCATGGCTGGGGAGACAAAAATGGCAAATTGCTTTATTGGCTCGCCACCCAGCCCCTGGCCAACCGATTTGTCCCGGCAGTTTGCAAATCACAGGGGCAAGTCTTTTGTGTTCCCATCGACATCGTTCACCTTTGGAAGCTACTACGCAACACTTTACTTAACAGACCACTCACATATGTCGACAGACACTTCACACTTCCTCCAGGGTACTGCTCTCCCGGAGCTTCCAGAACATGAAAGTACAACCATGGATGAGCTCATTACGAGTGAGGAGACCGATTAAGTGATCTCGTCCCTCGCTGCCCGTAAGACTCCTGGTCCAGGTAGGTTCCCTGCAGAGTACTACGCAGCATTACGGAACATCCTGCCCCCACAATTTCTCACCCTGTTTGAGGAGGTTCTGGAAAAAGGCACCTTTTCCCCTGACACTGATACAGCCACGGTTGTGGTTATACCTAAAGCAGCCCTCCCCCAGCCTTATGCTCCAACTACCGCACAATTTCGTTGATTAATGCTGAGATTAAAATCTACGCAACGATTCTCGCCCCTCGGTTGAAGTGAGTACTTCACACTCTCATACACCCTGATCAATGTGGCTTCATGCCACATTTTAGCACAAGGCACTGCTTGAGACGCCTCCACGTGGCTCACCTTAACCTCCTTTCCCTGCATCTAGCTTTAGTCCTACTCAACTTCGAGAAAGCCTTTGTTACTGTCGACTGGCACTACTTGAAGAGTATGCTGGAAAGAGCAGACTTCAGCCCCCAGTATTGCAGAATCGTGGGAGTCCTCTATTCCAGCCCATCTCCTAGGATCCTCATAAACGGAGCACTATCGGAAGCATTCCGTATCAGGAGAGAAACCTGGCAGGGGTGCCTGCTCTCCCATCTACCATTTTCTCTTATAGAGCCTCTATCTTTTCCCATTTGGGCTGACGATCGGATACAGTGCTGGCGCTGGCAGGGCTTGCATGAAGATCAGATTGCATTATATGCCGATGATGTCCTGCTCTTTCTCTCCGACCCAATCTGGTTGGAGGTGCCTCCAAATCCTACGTTCCTTTGAGAGAGCATCGGGCTTACGCTTTAACCCGCCAAAATCCACCCTGGTGCCCCTGCATGCATCGAGAGAATGCATGGACTGGCAAACAACTATCCCTCGCTGAAGACTTTCATTCAAGTATTTCAGAATCTGGGTAGCGCTTCTTCCGGAGCTGACCTCTTCTGAGCACTTGGTGAGGGTCCCACAGTTCCGAAGACTGCGGGCAGGAGGTCGTTCCTTATGTAGCCGGGCAGCCCGTCTTTGGAATTCTCTGCCCGGCCACATTAGAAACAAGACGAACTATCTAGCTTTTAGGAAGCCCATAAAAACATATCTTTTTCCCCAGGGGTAGTTTTGCCCTCCCTCTATGCTTGTGGTCTGCTCACAGGGCTGGCACGCCCCTTTGCTGGGGCAGCTGTTGCGCAATATAAATGGCAGTAACATAACATAACCTGGTTCCTCACTGTCAACCCATTTTTCAAATGCACGAAGTATAACCTTCGTTGTTGGCAATCGCTTCCACTCACCCCTCTTGGTAGGATTGCCCTGTTCAAGATGATGCTTCTGCCCCATCTTCTGTATGTACTCCATAATTCCCGCTCCACCTTCCCCGCAGTTGGTTCTGTCGGTTGGTTCTGTTGGCCACAACTTTTTTCTGGTGGGATCAAGACCACAACTGGCCCTTGGGCATTGCCAACGGGCCCCATATGATGACAACTCCCTTCCTGTACTACCTGGCCACACGACTCCCAGTGATTCACGGTTGGTTTAATGGCGGTTGGTCAGATCTAGCTTACCGTCTGGAACTAGAGAACCTCTGGTACTCTCATGTCCAGGCTATGCTCTGATAACTCACAATCTACCAGCAGTCACCGAAAGGTCCTCCTTGCGTGGCGGTCCGTGCTGCGGCACACTCAATGGGATGCTAAAATGACACTGTAAATGCCTCTCTGGCATGGGACTCGGCTACGGGAGACTGGGACACTAGTGGGCCTTCCAGAAGTGGGACCTTAAAGGCATCACTTGCTTGGTAGACATATGGAAGGGAGAGCATTTGCCCTCCTTCCGGGAACTACAGCGAATGTACTCCCCACACTCAACTCAATTCTTCAAATACCTCCAGTTGCATCATGCACTCGCCCTCCACATTCCCAGCCCCACGGCATTCCCAGAATTTTGTCCGGTGGTGGCTAAGCTCCTTATGGGGAACATGGGGAAGGAGGGAATATTCCAAATCTATCGATCCATGACAAACAATACCCCGTCCACACTACATTCCCTAAGGACTCGCTGGGATCATTGGATTGGCCCTTTGCAGGAGGAGGACTGGAGAGATGCATTGATGGCCCCTAGGGTGCTAACTATTTTGGCTAGGCTCCGCCTCATTCAAATCTACTATCTCCACTGTGCATACCTTACCCCTGTGCAACTACACAAAGCGGGATTCCACTGGCCCCAAAATGTCCGCGCTGTGAGGCAGAGCTAGCTTATTTTTACCACATGGTCTGGTCCTGCGCCATTCTTTCCAAATAATGGGTGTTGATTGTGGTTGAGCTAAGTTGCATACTGGGCTGGGTGGCCCCTCTTAGTACTCTTGCACTCCTCCTGGGGCTGATAGAGGGGATGGATGGTTCCTGTACTGATAAATTGTTCCTAGAGGCTGCCATTTTGATAGCCAAGAGAGACATTGCAGCGACTTGGAAGGACTCAGCATCTCCCTCCATTTCGAAGTGGCGTAGAGTAGTGGACCTGTGCGCCAACCAAGAAAAATCTGTGTATGAGGAAGGGGTTGTCCGGCTAAACCTGAGCGTGTCTGGGGCAAATGGCTGGGTTTGCTCGGTTGATATTTTGCAAGAAATTTTAGAAATTTTTAGGAGAAATACAGGGCTTGTCTATCATGAGACCAGAAGGGGGAAAATCCAACAATGCAGCGGAATGCTTTGTATGTCGTGGAGATTTACTTTTCACTTTGTTGCTCAAAACTAATAAAACTGTTTATAAAAAATATATACAAATATGACATTGCTATGGAAATAGAAATGGGATATGGAGAAGTCATTAGACGTGCGTGCTGTATGGCTTATAGGAATATTGTAACTTTCATCCAAAAGTGTATCTTTAAGTGGCTGTTTACAGCTTTCTGGATGGAAAAATGATTTAAAACCTTCCAGTTCTTATATGATAGGATGTTCTGGGGAGAGAAATAGAAAAATACATGTTTAGAATTTACTCTCTTATCTGTTAATAGGCTAGTTTTTTTCTCTCTCCTGAAGCAGGAACTTATGGAAATGAAGACCATGTTGTGAAGATAAACTTTTTGTCTGAGACAATCTCTGTTTCTAAGGAAAGTACTAACAGATCTATCCGTTTACTAGCAAAAAAAGTTGTTCAATTTTCTTAGCTCCTGTATGCAGCATTTTCATTGGTGACAGATATCACTTTGGAAGTTAGTCTAGTAAAGTATTACCTCTAGTGATGAGGGATATGAAAAGTGGTTTAAACTTCAATCATAAATCATATTTATAGTTCCCTAGCTGGGATGAGCAGTTTGAGATTACAGGTTAGGTTTAACTGGTTCAGAGCCAATTGATAAATGTTGGCTATGTGAGACTGACAAGATAATTTAGGGTGTGATTCAAAGTATCATAATGAATTCAAGCCAAACTTGAAGTTAGGGGGTTTGGTTATTCATAGTTCAGGAGGAAGAATTAAATCTTTTAGAACACATTGGATCTAAGATATTTCCCACAAGGATACTCTTAGGGCAACTTGGTGTCATCCTTATATTGTGTCATTGGAATGATTTAGTTACCCAAAAATGATACCACTGGTTTCATGTTCAGATTACATAGAATTGATGATAGGGTAGAGCCATTAAGCATTCCACAAGAGAAGGACAGAGTGGGAAATATTGATAAGGGCAGAGTGTGACATCTTGAAATTTCGATAGTCAAACATTTCTACCTGTCATTCAGTTTGTGCCTAATCTATGATACACCTGTGATGCACCTTTACTTTGTGATACATATAGGATAACTGCAGCAAAATGTTGTCAGAAGTAAAAGTAAAAAACATAGTAAATTCAAATGCATCCATATTTTAGAGAAATTGTATTACTGCCCAGACATAAGCTATTTAGATTAATCATTCAGAGTCAAATATCACTGATACATATGTGTTCTTCTATGCACTTAGAAAGCTAATGACTGGACTTTTATTTTAATCCAACAGGTGATGGATTCACTAATAGACAGTGTAAGGATACAGATTCGATCTCATGTACCAAAGAATCACAGCCTCGTATAGCTTCACCAGAAAAAGCTAATGGAAAAATGCTTCTCAGTTATAAAACTCTACCAGATTGTAGAAGACAATTGAGGGCACGAAATCTGGAACTTGAAATAAAACAAAATATGTTTTGTGAAAGGGATTTTAGTTATTCAACACATGACAGCGTTCAGCAGGGCCCAAATGAAATTGGGATATCCTATGATTATAATCAATCTGAAAGTAATATGAGGAGTTCAATTGTGAGTACATATCATCGAAGTACAAAGCGAGGCCCGATACCATACGTGTGTACTGACTATACGAAAAGCCCCATTCAGAATAGCGCACTTACTAATATTAAGAAAACGTATACTGAAGTAAGACTGGAAAAAAGACCATACTCCTGTACTGATTGTGAGAAAAGCTTCAGTCTAAAGTGCAATCTTAATCGGCACTGGAGAACCCATACCGGTGAAAAACCATACGCCTGCTCGGATTGTCAAAAAAGCTTCAGCCAAAAAGGTGATCTAAACCGGCACCAGAGAGCACATGCAGGTGAAAAGCCTTACTCATGTCTATTCTGTCAGAAAAGCTTCAGCCGGAAAGACATTCTCAATGAACACATACGAATACATACTGGAGAGCGGAAGATACCAGAGAGAAAAGATCAAAAGTCATAACAAATAAATGTAACGGACAGCATTATGGAATGTTTAAACTTGACACTTATGCTTACAGTAACTTGTGTTCTATTATTAGCTATATAGAAAATTACACAGTCCTGCCCCAAATGGAGCCAGTAGTTTATTTGATTGTCAACTTAGGCTTTAACATTTCTCAGTAGATAGGTGCTGCACTACGTTACCACCTGTTTTATCACCACTTTTTCAAGGGTTTTCAACTTTTAAAGGTCAGTCTTCAGATGTTTGAGTTACACTTCCTAAAATCCTACATTCCTCATGCGTCCTAAAGTAAGATACATCGAAATCTAAACATTATACTTATCTCTTACAAAGTGCAATATCTTATTTCACCTATGAATGAATGAATTATCGTCGGATGAAAATTATCGTCTGATGAAGTTCCTCCTTTTTCAGGTTCTACTATTTAGAGCCACATCCAATGTGGATATGATAATAATGTCACTTGTTAAAATCCAATATTCCAAAAATTGGAATATAACAAGTGCAATAATTATCGCCTATTAGAAGTTTGGTCCTTTAAAATAACATGCTGGTTTTGGCTTTTTTTTCAGATAAGTTTCAGCAAGTGTGAAATGTACCCAGGGGAAATTACAGGGAAGTAGCAATTTCCACAAAAAATGTAATCTAATGCCTGCGTAAACAGAAGATTATATTGGGATCAATGAAGAAAACACCACTCGTACTTCGGGCCTTATTTTTTACATTTTATAACTGATTGATAGCTACACTTAAATTCACTTAAATTTCCTAGTTCAAAAATTCTAAAAATAAATATTCACCATCAGAGTTTTTCATGTTTTGGTATAACTAGCATGTTGTTTCCAGCAACTCTTTTGTGGCTAGTTTGTCTGATTTCACCCTTGTTACCTCAAGGGTGTTTTAACGCAGCTGGAACCAGTTAATCTGAGCCTACCCTGAAATAACTTCAATGGATCCACTTGGCTGTATTTAGCAGATTTACACTATTTATCAGACTATTAAGGTCTTCATACTGACTTACTTAGAATTCCTCTTTCACCTAATACATAACGTTGAATTATTATTATAAGTTGGTGCTCATTCCAGCGGTGGCATTGCTGCACCATCTGTTTTTTTTATGGAGGCATATTCACCAGGTTTAAACTGGCAATTGTTTTCCCAGAAGAATGAACTGAAATTGGTAGTTCACTGTGGGATATGGTGCAGTATCACTGATTTCTTTGGTCATTTCCAGTAGCTAAGGGGACAACTCATAATCTACCCCAGGAATTACACACCATATTAGAAGTTTCAAGGTCATCTGGAAAGTACCACACCATATCAGGAGCTTTAGGTGTGGTATGTCCGCATTATGCTGAATGAGGGTGTAGGGAATAAATCCCAAAAGAATTGCTATTACTGAAAGATTGAGCTGCATACCTATGGGGATTTCGGGGGTTTGAATATAAAAAAAACAGTTACTTCCTTACAGTATAAAATTCCACATGCTAATTTCTCCGAACAACATTTTTTTGAGGAAGTGTCCTTTTTGGGAGTGCGCCTCCTGCTGACTTAGAGATTGAGGCTGGCATTGTGGTTTATAGGAAACATTTTCGGATCCAGGAATACATTTCTGTTGGTGATTCAACTTTTCCGCTCTGTCTGGGGGCTTTCGGTGGCACATTTATAGAGTAGTTAGGTTCTGTTATGGTAAGTATAATTTTTTACTTTTAAGGCTTTGAAAATAAATGTTTTGAGTATTCCATATGTGTTTATATTTTGCATATTCCTGACATTGCTTTTTGAAAACTGCTAATAAATAAGTCATCTTTACCAGTGTTCAGTTAATCTACATTATTATAGAAACAAACATCCTTCGAAAAAGTACTGCAGCAGATGGTGGCTATGGTCGTGTCTAACAGTGGTTGGTCCTACATTACACATACTCATAAAGCACTGCAACCCGTAAGAGTGAAAACAAATGTTTTTCAGCATCAAACAGGGACATGCAGTTTTTATGAGTAACGGTCTGACAATAAAGTATATTGCATGTACAAACATACATACCAATGTAGGGTGCAGTAAACATATAAAAATTGTAATAAACTGGAAATTCTGACATACATCTAAGAAGGTCAAAATCTGATAGAGACTACTAGCCACAGATTCCTTCATGTAGAATTATCACCAGGCGTGAGACTGGATCCGGAATTTTTTTGTCACAGCATCCCTGCGGGCCAGGGGCAGGGTCACATCACACGACTCCGCCCAGGTGTCGTCCGCGCACGTGACGTCAGTGAGGTCACATGAGCCCCACCCCGGCGCGCCTACGTCAGTTTTTTCGTTTTCCGCGTGCAACGAGGATCCGGTCTTGCTGTTAGGGACCCTTTTTTCTTCACCAATTGTCTTCTGTCTGGTGGAACAGTGTGCAAATGCCTTTGGGCTTCAAAACTTGCACGTCGGCGACGGGCCCTCATCTGATTCGTATGTGGTGCTTAGAGGAGGATCACGACACCACTGATTGTGAGGCGTGTAAACAGTTGAAGCCGAAGTCGCGGTGGTAGCGCCAAATGAAACTTATATCGGCGCGTCTCTCCAGGTCGACCTCCTCCCCTCGATCTGCTTCGGTGGACGGCTTCAGATACAGCCGTGGTCGTCGTCTTCGCCCTTGGGCTCTGCGCGGGTGTGCGGCCCTGCGTGTCATCCTCCTATCCATCGTTTCCCTGTGAGGGGGCATTGAGAGTCCAGATGGAGACATACGCAGCGGCTTTGTGGGCGTCTCCTCCTCCTTTCCCTCCTGGGGCGTCAACGGATCCCTTGCTTCGTCCAGTGCCCTCCGCGGCGGCTCCGGGGCCAACTGGTTCGGATCCAGGCTTGAAGAATGTGGTGCTGTTGAAGTGCGGACCCTCTGGGGTCCCTCCTTCAGTCCACGGCACCGCTGCCTCACCGCAAACTCCCGTGGGAGTCCCTGTGGTGTCGTGGGAGGTCGTCGGGGCTCGGGTCGCATCCCGGTCAGGCGAAGGCCTCGTCCAAGGCTGAGCTGATGCCGCCAAGGTGCCGGTGTCTGCTTCGGGCAGCGCCACAGGGGTCGGTGACCTCTCCTCATCCCACTCTGGGTCGAGGTGGGGTGGGGACTCCTCGTCCCCCTCTGGGCCCCTTCTTGTTCACAGGTGGCTGCCTTGTCAGAGGGCGAGTGGGAGGTTGATTCGTCCCTGGCGCCACCGCATAGGTCACCGAACCACCTCCGCAACATTCTGGGCCGAGGCTGGCGGAGGACTTTGGGTCACTCCCCCAGTCCCTCTCGTCCCTCCACGCAAGCAGCTGCCTCGGCGGAGGTCGAGTTGGCGCTGGTCCGGCGCCGCCCCTTGGTCTTCTTCCCCGGAGACTGGCCGCCGTGTGGTGTCTTTTTCGCCGGCGTCATCGAAGGTTGGCTCCTGCCTTTTCTGAGGCTGAGGTGCTCGTCGGAGGAGCAGCTGGTCCTCCATTCTTCAGTACCTTCTGGCTTCGAGGTCTGGCCTTTGCCTGTCCCGCTTGGCTTCGGGGACGGCCAACTTAGTCTGCAGCCGTCACCCATGGAGGAACTGCTTTCTTCTCCGCTGAGCCCTACGGCGGTGGGTGCGGCCTTCACTCACGCGGTGTCCACGGCTGTGGGCATACTGCGCATGAGGAACCCGATTGCTCATTTTCCGGCGGACCATCTGTTGGAGGTTCTCTACCAGGGCTCTGGTGGAAGTGAAATCTTACTCCCCTTTGAGGGTTCACTCCTTTCTTCCCTGACGGGAGCTTGGAGGCGCCCTGCCTCAGGGGATCCGGTGCCTCAACACCTTCTGCACAACACCTTCCCGCGCCACGTGACCCGGCGTGCCTCTCCCTCCACCCCTCATCTGCCAGTCCACTTTTGAGGACCGATTTCCCCTCCCTGCCGCCACTGTTGACTCCGCCGTCCCGGGAGGCCCGCTGGCTGGACTATTAGGGGCGCAACATGTTCGCCTTAACC
Organism: Lissotriton helveticus; assembly: GCF_964261635.1. Classification (NCBI taxonomy): domain Eukaryota; kingdom Metazoa; phylum Chordata; class Amphibia; order Caudata; family Salamandridae; genus Lissotriton; species Lissotriton helveticus. Next base: position 1,485,259,147 of record NC_136061.1, read on the forward strand.
AGTGCTGCCCTGCGGGCCCTTAACACCTTGTGTGTATTGGCGATGGCCTCCTCTTGTTTGTGGGACTCGGCTGAGTCTCTGGAATCTGCGGCTTCCCAGGAGACTGTTCAGGTGGACTTACGGCATCATGCTTTGGACGGCCGGGAGCTGGCGGCATTTATTCTCCGCTCCCCTCTGGACATCTCGGAGGTGCCGGGCCATGGCTTCCTCAGTCGCCCTCAGTCGCCATGCTTGGCTTCGGGACGGAGTGTTCCCTGAGAATATTCGGGAGCAGCTCATTGATCTTCCGTTTGATGGCAGCTTGTTGTTCCATGCCCTGGCTGATTCTGCCATCCAGAGGTTCCAGCGAGGCTCCGTCCTCCTCCACCTCCGACTCCTCCTCCTCCGCCTTATTCTCCTCCTCCTTCCCCTCCTCAGTGACTGCTGAGTTGAGCTGGGTTTGGACCTTTTAGATGCCCTGGCTGTTGATGGTATTTGCTGACCATTGAGTCCTCCTTGCTGGGACTTTGGCATTGTTGACTGCTGGATGGCCCTTGTTCCCTGTGTGTATGTGTTTTTGCCATGACGCTTTGCTTTCTCCTCTGCTGCGGAAGTTCTTCCAAAGAGGGTTCCCGTGTTTTGGGACTTACCGTACTATATGTGGGTTAGTGGTAGCTGTTATATAGCTATGCTCTGCCGGGGAGTGCTGGTTGCCTTCGGGTGCCTGTTCTCCATGGCGTTTCTGTATGTTGCTATTGCTTCTTGAGGTTGTGTGCGTGGCCCTTGTAGTAGTAGGTCCGGACATTTCCTCTCCTTCCTTCTCTTGTGCTGAGAGCTGGGATGCTTCAGTGTCCTTCATGCTTCTGGCGGCTTATGGTTATAGCTACCATTCTGGCTGGCCTGTTGCCTTCCCTCTGGGTGGGCTCGCCTCTTTCCTTGGTTTCCTTGGACCCTCTGGGCTTTTTCTTGTTCCTCTGCCTGTCCTGGTGTTGGGTGGAAGCTCTGTTGCCCTGGGGGTGGAGTGGGGTGCTTTGGCCTCTCTGACCTTGCCCTCGGTTCCTCTGTTGTGAGTGTGTGGGCCTCCACTCTTCCTTCTTCTTCCTACATTCCTTCCGGGGCTGCTGGCGTTGACTTGTGGGGGTCCTCTTGCCTGGTAGGGATGAGGTTACCTCCCTGGTCTACAGGTCTGGTCCCCTCTGGGCCTTCTGTTTTGTCCAGACTGGTGGGGTCCTTTCGCACACCCTCCTTCCACGTGGGTATTCCTAGGGTATCTATTCTAAGTGAAGGAATCTGCGGCTAGTAGTCTCTATCAGATGTACGAGTTACTTACCTTCAGTAGAGACTATTCTAGCTGCAGATTCCTTCACGGCCCGCCCTTCCTCCCCGTTCAGCGAGGACCCCTGGGCTGATCCTTGGTATTCTCCTCCCGGTGGGGGGGAAGGGCATGTTTTCTGTGAGTCCCATCCTTTGCTCTTGACAGTGGCTCCATCTGGTTGCTGTTCTTCCCTCCTCTTTGGTTCTGGGAAGGTGGGGTTCTGGTGCTCCTATGCCCCGCTGCTCGGGCTGCTCCTGGTTTGGGAGATTTGCCTCCAATATCTCCCTTCTCTCCCTTCCTCTTGCAGCTAGGGGCCTGGCCCCTCTACCTCCTCTGAGTTGGGGCCCTCTGCTCATGCCTTACTTGTTTCTTGGGGGGTGGATGCCCTCTAGGCTGGGGTGGCTGGAGATTGGTTGTTCCTGCCTGTTGGGACTGTCTACCCTTCCTTGTTTCGGTGTGTGATTGTAGACCTGCTACATGTGTCATGACTTTTACGCAGGTTCCCTGTCTCCGTGGGTGAGGTGGGCGGCTGCTGTCTATGTATTGGCGGGGTGGCTGCTCAGGGTTCTGCTCTGTTCTTCCTCTCTCTCTGCCCTTGGACACTGCGGATTTGCACTGTTCTTTATGGGGTTCTTTTTTGTATACTCTTTCGCACACTGTTCCCATGCTCCCACAGTTTTTTGTTTGGTGGCTCCGCGTTGTGGTGCAGAAAAGTTCCCAGAAGAAAACTGACGTAGGTGCGCCGGGGTGGGGCTTATGTGACATCGCTTACGTCACGTGCATGGAAGACGCCTAGGCGGAGTCAAGTGATGTCGCCCCGCCCCGGCATGCAAGGATGCTGTGGCAACAAATTCCCGGATCCAGTCTCACGCCTGGGGATAATTCTACGTGAAGGAATCTGCAGCTAGAATGGTCTCTACCACATACATCGTTACCGAAGGTAGCTAACTCGTACAATAAAGTATAAGCATAAAAGAAGTAGTGTTCTTGGGTTGTGGTGGTGTGTGCGTCTGTTGCATGTCTGTGATGTGTATGTGGTACGTTCATGTGCTTGTGATGCATGCTCTTTCTTGTTTATTTTAGTGGCAATTTATCTTATGGGTGTTGGGGCTCTGCCTTCCTTGTTTCATGCTCCTTTTTATTATGCCAACAGCGATTAATAGTCTATTATTGTTAGTATTATATAGAGAAAACAGTGCTAAACCTCTGGGTGAGCAGTAGCCTGAGGTCTGTGTGGTGGCTGGTGCAGACATATGCAGGTGCGTGCACCAGCCATTACACAGATTGTCAAGGGCTGACAAAGTCTGAGTCCTGGCCTAGGGTGCCTGGCACCATGACCTTTAAAGGTATCTCTGGGTGCCTGTCTTTGTAATCTTTCACAACTCCTCACAGAGTTAGAAAAAGGGTGGGGTTACAAAGCACTAGGCTGAAAGCTGGATCCTGCAACTGTGCAAATTCCAGTTTTCATTTTTTATGTGCTAGTATTGTCTGAGGTAGGAAGGAGCTGAATGCCTGTCCTGAGAGACTATAAAGTACCAGAAGCTTAAACAGGACCTGCGCAGGCAGCAAGGCGAGTTAAATAAAAGCTTTAAAATATTTTGTGAATGCATGTAGATGAGGTTGTTTGTCCATGAGAGAGCGAGCTTGGATGTGTGTGAATACGTGTTTGTGTTTCTCTGTGTGAACGTTTGTGTGTGTGAGAGTGATTGACTGTAATTATGACTGAATCAGAGTGAATACGAATTAGTGAGTAAGAGTAAGTCCACGTGATTTAGAATGAGAATGAGTCAGAGTAAGTGTGAGTGAAAATGAGAGGCACTCATTGAGTTTAACTGTGAGTGAGTGACTGAGTTTAATTTTGAGTGTTACTGAATGAGTGTGGCTAAATGTGAATGAGTGAGAGGAAGAGGGAGTACAAGTGAGTATGTGTGCAAATAAACAAGTGAGAATAATAGACACTGAATGAGAGTGACTGAATAAAAGCAAGAGTCAGTACAAGTGAGTGATGGTGAATGCCCGCAGTAATACCTATTCTGGGGAGATGGAGTGATCAATTCAAAAAGTCATTTATGAGTATGTGAAGTAGTGCTCCTGTACTTCATCACATACTTTTAAATGCCTTTGTAAATTAGTATCAAAATATCTCAAAAGGAAATATTTAGGAAATAGTCCCATACGGTTAGTACAAATATAAATTACTGTGCCCTATTGGCACTCTTACTAGCAGAGATTTGGACATTTGTGGTTCCGTTATGAAAAGCATTTATGAATTGTGAAGTTGTACTCCTGAAGTATTACTTGCTCATAAATGCCTTTGTGATTGTCCCTATAGTGGTTATCTTGTCAGTGCTCGCTGCGGGACTGAGGACATTTATGTTCACACGGTACACTCAGTATGAAGCCTTCAGCACAAAGCTAGTTTAAGAAACTCTAATATACCTCTTCAAAGCTGGATTCAGGTGTCTGACGATCAAGCATGATGGGCCATGTTCATTATGTTTGGTAATTAGAAAAGGAAATACCCCTCCACAGGTGAATGTACACCTCACTCTTAAGAACCGATGTGCCAATTTGTTACTAATAATGTTCATTACACAAATAACAATTCCTCACCTTGGTATTCATGTTAGACCTTTCCTCACTGTACACTTCAACCTTGATCCCCAGTGCCTGGTGATGACAGGATAGCATGTGGGTGAGCCTCCTCTTTATGGACTGTCCAGATTAGGAGGTCCTGCAGGGGAGTATCGAGAAGGACTGGAATGGTTTGAATCCTAGTTAGGTCATGTGTTGCTTAGGGAGGTAGACCCGTCTGTATTAAGGCCTGGGATGAGGAAAAGTTAAAGATGTAACAATTTTATAAATCGGTGCAGAAAGAGGGGAGCTTGCTAATCTGTCAGTCCTATTTTATTTTCTACTCATCTTAAAACTTTCTTGCGTGCTTGGAACACCAGTATGTGTTATGCTGTTTCATTGCTGTTAGGAAAGTCAAAGGTCTGCCATTAATATAGCCATATACCACTTTTTAATTTTTGGGATATCTTACTACACTATTCTGGGGTTGACATTGCAGTCGAGTATCTGTGTTTTCGAGGGAGGATATTTTGGGAGTATTCCGTTCTGGTCCTGCTCTGGTTGGGTTCAGGCCAAGTGTTGCTTGTTGTGTCGCATCATTATGCAGCTTTGGTATATGTGAGATGTTCTACTGTGTTTAGCAGGATATTGGTGATCTATCTTGGGGCAAGTGCTGTTGTGAGCAGTGGTGAAGGCAACTGAGGCTTATCTGTCTAATGTTAGGTGTAAGTGGACTTTTCTGTATAATGTATATTGTTTTATGGTTGTGTTGTCCTTTCAAGGTGTATGTTTTTTTTGTTATGGCTAGAGGTATTTACGTAGTGTAAATCTGGTCAGAGAATGAAAGGGCCACTTGTAGGAGAATGCCTCCTTTGCACGAAAACCTCTATTTTTGTAGATTGATGCTGCCGTTTATTTTACTCTGTGCACTAGGACTCTGCTAACCAGGCCCCAGTGATTATGCTGTGATCCCTAAAACATTAGAAACTGTCTATACTCCTAACTGGCATATTTAACTTACCTAAACGTCTCTAGTATATGTTACAAAGTGTACCAAGAGCTTGCATGTTAAATGTCACTAGAAGCCAGAGCACCCACTGTGCCACTCACTACAGTGACAATGCAAACATGACTACAGACCTACCACTGTAGCCTGTCTGTGCAGTTTTAAAACTGCAAATTCAACCTGACAAAATTACCCCTTCTTGACAGACCTAAAACGTCCTTTTTAATAATAATAAGCCACCCCTAAGTAGGCCCACTGTTCACAAGGCAGGGTGCATGGTATTAAAAAGCTGGACATGTAAAAGTGTAATGTTAAACAGTTTCTTAACAGTGACAAGGCCCCAAAAGCTGTTTTTACTATAAGAGGGTTAGCTGTCTCATAGGAAAGCAATGGGGCACAATATTACATTTAATAATGTTATCTTGACCTTGGAAACAGCTACAAAGTTAATTCTTTAACTTTTGAAAATATTTATTAGAGCCCAACTCACTGGTAAAATTTGTTTTGTAATTATTATTTTGGAAAAAGTAGATTTAGACGGTTACCTGTTCCCTGCATAAAGACTTTAGAAGCCCATTTGCTTGACCTTCCAACTGTCACCTAGGAGCTGAATAGCCCCCTAGATGAGGTTTGAAATTGCTCTCAGAGCTAAGACAAAGGTCTTGGGTGTGGGAGGTGTTCTGTTCCTTTGGGGGGAGGACCGTCTTGTAGTGTAGTTCCTATATCCCTGATAGGCTCTGCGCATTATACACTATAGTTTTGACATAGGACTGAGGTCAGTATGTCTCTATCCAGTACATTAAACTTAATTACTTATGTGTGCCAGCTAACTCAGAGGTCACTAGAAACTTTTCGAATAAACAAGAAGGGATTAGTTTCTGACAACCGCATAAACATGACAACTTTGTTTCCCTTAGAATCGGAACAGTCTCAGGATCGTGGGAACAATAGATTACAGTTTCACTCAGTCAATCTTGCATGCTTTGTTTCTACAGAGTTTACACAGAAATATGTAGACGGGTGTTTCAATAAAAAGGGTTTATTGAACAGTCTTATTTCTCGTGCAAGAGATATGAACTGCTACAATCGTAAGACAGAATGCAAAGTATAATACATACAGCGTTAGCAGTAAGATAAAATAATACTGCAATAGCATGGTTTGTAGCTATGACATATATTCATAAAAATACATACATAAATAACACAGGCTAAAATGTGAATACTCATCTGGTGCTTCTAGCTAGTACTACCCCAGTGTACCTAACCTAAGTGTAGTACGAGGTAAGAAGTAGTTGCTGTTTGTCTATAGTCTAGTTTAGCTATAGTTTAGATTGGTGTTGCCAAGATTTGCCAAAAGTGCCTCTAGGTTCTAGTCCGCTCCATACCTTAGAATCAGCGATTTTGGAATCTCTTTCGGATCTCGATCTTTAATACCCCGCAAGGGGAGTCAGAAACACTGGAGCTGGGTTCTCTGCGAGGAGGATGACAGCGTCTAGTCAGTGCGTCAGTCGGGGACTCAAATTCCTTCCGAACCTGCCGCGGTGAACCGCGTCGTGCAAGTATGCAGCCGAGCTGTGCCATACCGTAGTTTGCCAAGGCAAGTGAAGGTATATTTATACCTTGAATGTGTTTAGGAATGCCAGGTTTGACGTAAAAGTCGGGCAGAGGAGCGTCATGAATGAACCCTAAGGAATAGATGTTCATGCATAATAAATGAGTTCTTGGAGAAATCAATAATCCAAGCAAGGGGAAGTCCTAAAGGCTTAAGAGTTTGGTTTTCTAAGAGTTCATTGTGACGTGGATGGACGGATGTAGGTGGCCATGCCTGTATAAGGTTATCATGGATAATGCCTAAATGAGGGTAGGATTTCTATGCCTAAATATGGGCAATGTGAATTGTGCCTATATAGGGACATAGATCGGGAAACCTATATACGGTCTCTAAATCGACACACAACAGTCTGGGCTGTGCCCAGGAACTTGATTAACTTCAAATATGCCTACCCAGTCATAGGCAAATGTTGACCTGACAAGGACCCTCTTTTGCCTACCTAGCCAGCCCACCAATCCCAATGGAAAGGGAGCTGCCCACAGGACAGATTTAGCGTGACCACAGGGATGGCCTTGTTCATTGCCCTGGCCACATCTCTGGGGTGGGCACAGGACCTCTACACAGGATAAGAAAGGTTCTACCATCTTGGTTTTTAGGAAGAGAGGGACAATTTGAGATTGCTTGCATTAGGGTGCAAAAGAAGTGCTAGAACAGTGGGTGGGTTACCCCTGGTAACTTTCTCCCTATTGTTTATGAAGGTGCTTGGAGTCACAGCACCCACAGGCTAGTCCCAATAATAAATGTGGAATCCCCGGGCACTCTATTCAGAACACAACTGGACCTGTGGAATACAGACAAAGGAATGAATCTGCTGTTGAGACCTGTGATGAGAACAGAGAGGGTGGATCAAGTACAAAGAAATGGACTCCAAGGGTCAGTCAGCTGAATTCATGTTGAGCTATAGTGGCACAATAATGCTAGAAGCCCTTTTTCTGTCAAACCTAGCTGACCAATTCCAACTGGACGTGGCCTGAACCCTGCAGGTGGCTTCTGCTGCAGTGTGTTGTGTCCCCTAAGTGCTGTTCCTGATGTCCTGGGACCCTAGGCTGTGTCAAAGTGGACTGTGGACTGCTACTAACATCCTAAAAAACCTGGGAATTAGAACTTTTTGGCTTTAAAGACCTCTACTCCATGTGAGCTTGACGTCACTTCTGTGATCAAAGTGCCTGACTTTCCACCGCCAGATTTGACTGACTTCATGTTCAGTTTCAAAGATCTGTACTCCTGTATAAAGTGTACAAGTGTAAGGTGGGGAAGTCAATAGCCAGTACAGGGTTCTCACTATTAGCATCATCTGGAATGTATCCCTGTGCTCTTCTTTAGCGAAGGGAAAGTGAACCTTTGAAGGTACTAGGTCACAGCACCCTTTGTATACTTCATTGATTATTTCCACTGGAATTAAATAATTCTGTTTAGCCTGAAAAGAATAGTACTTGTGACATTTTATTTTTATGTCTGCCGTCCTTATGTATTCAAAATAATGCACAGTAAAAATGTATAAATTCGTACATAAATAGAGGGCTTTCAGTCAGCCCTTTTTATCCATTGATCTGATATGTTATTGCCATTTGCTTCTGCCCATCACAGCATACAGTATGGGGCAATGGGTCTGCTCACTTTATCCATGGTGTTGTGAGTCACAGCATTTTGCCTGTTCACTTGTGCACACCAGCATGAAAAGGAGTCCACTTTATACTCAGTTGTCTTAGTAAACTTATATATGTCAGCTTTCGACTAAAGCATTTTTTGTTTTTTGCTTTAAACTTTTGATTTCTATAGCGCACGCTAGCAAAAATATGTAATACAACAATCATGGCACACTTTCCGATGCAAAGACCTATTGGCTTTGCCAGTGCTTTTCTCTTCTTCTCATTTTAGGTATCAATATACACCTTTAGTTCCAAAGGACATAAACTTACAAAAAGAAATAACATTGCCCTCTTGGAACGTCGTTCTGTGATCTACAACACTGAGGAGAATCATTTAAGCTTACTCCTGCTGAAATTGTGTTAGTCCCTTTTTAAGCTTATTAACAAAGATTTGGTTTTGTGGCATGGATTTTTTATATTTTTTATCGATGTATGCCTTCTTTTGTTGGACCAGGGAACTGAGTGTTCTAAGTCAATGCCTTTTGATTTATTTGCCAGTAGATGCAAGTTGCAGTACTCATGTGAGTGGACATTCACCAGCCGCTCCCATTATATGACGCTAGCTGTTCATTCATTACTTACATTTGTTTGTTTAGTTGCTGTGTATTTTTCCTGTTATGGCATAATTTGTACTACACTCTAAAGATACATTAAAGCATCAAGGGTCAGATGTACTGTCACACTGGTTGCAAAAACTGATCCTAATGTATGACCAGTATTGTTGCGACTAATATGAAAGTTTGCAAACCGACCTCTGAATTGTCTGCGATTGCTCTTCTTTTATTTTACATAAAGGATTTTTTTTTTAAACAGCCCTTTTTCCTTAAAGGAAACAGGACTGCTTTAAAAACAAGCTTGCTTTATTTCCAAGTTCCTTTGGGAGTAGGCATAGGTACCACTGCACCAGTGTCTTCTCCCCCAGAAGCATTTTTCACAACTCACAAAGGTGAGGGAGTCCGAAGTGGAATCCTTCCCAGTTGCAAATAAGTTACCACCCCAATTTGAGAGTCAATAAGTTTTCACTAGTTTGCTACCAGAGTTTCGGTTGCAAACCATTGATACATTTGGTTCAAAGTCACGGTTTAGAAGGGATACCTTACCTTCAACTTGCCCCTTCCCAATTTCAAAACTATATCATTTCGTAGTCCTATTTTAGGAGTCAGTAAGACCTCTACCCTTCGGGGAGGGGAATAAACAACCACCTAGGTCCAGCAAAAAGTAGTTTTGACAGTTGATTTTTCTCTATCCTCTGCTATCTACACACATCTATGACTTCATATAGTCTTCTCTTTACTAAACCATTTTCCTATGTGCTACCTGCCATCTCACAGAGTGCTGTAGCCCACACGCCTTTCTCTCTGGATGAAGCAAGCCAGTGCAGGGTGGGTGTCTTTCTTCCTTTAAAATGAATAGGCTGGTTATAGGTACACAGAAATAGTCTCACCTCAGTCCTTTGCATCCTTTCATGACTACACACCACTAGTATATTTTGTGTATATTCTAGCATAGAAGCCATAAGCTGCTGCCTAAAATGCCGTTTTTGCTGTTTCGTTCCGCAGCGCCCGCCTGCATTACCATGCCTGCATTCTGGCTGGTATTGAGATGCCATTTGGACTAACATCTTTCAAGCTGACCTGAAAGGGGACGCCCTCATTTCATGTAATAGTTTTAGGTGTAGCAGAGTTCTGACAGTATTAGGCTCACATTGTGTATAAAAGGAATCTCATTAAGATCGCTATGGAACGCAATTTGAACCGATATGAAAGAACCACTCTTTGACGGGGAACAACGCCTTTATACTTGGACGTGGCCCTGCTGGTCAATTTTAACTTTTATCGAGATACGTACAATATAACATCTCATAACACAATACTGCTTTTTGACGGGGAACGTTATCCAGAGAGAAATCTCCCGCTCTTTTCAAAACGCCTGGAGGGGCTTGAACCCATCCTAATCCTATGCCCTGAAGAAGTCCTGTAAATGGACGAAACACGTCGACTGTCCGTTGTGTTGAACACTGTGTTTTTCCTGGAATAAAAAGAAAGGAAGGAAAAAAGAAATATCGAAGACTTCTCTAATGTTTTGTTATGGACAATTGACTTGATTGTGCTGATTGAATTTTTGGGTGGTGCACCTTTGCTTCGTCTAAAATGCTTATGGATCAGCCTTCTTAAAGGCCTGCTCCAGCCAGCAAAGTGAGTAGATGGAGACCATTGGTTACTGTAGCTCCCATCTCATGTGAGAAAGTCATATTTTGTTAACACTGTACATCCAAAAACTCTGATCCCCTGGGAATTATGGGAAGAAGTATGGACCATTCCTTATTAACTTGAGGGAGTTTCCACTGTCTCAGAATGGCCTCTCTCATTCTGTGACTGCATTGCAGATATGTCAACTGGCATTTTACACTAAAGGCGTAGCTCAGCTTTCAACTTCTATACCAGTGGTTCTCAATCTGTGGTCCGAGAACCCCTGAGAGTCAGAGTTTTACACAGTGGGTTGTCAGCTGTTTTACAAAATGTAATAACATTAAAATGAATATATTAAAATTTAAAAAATGCAAATAAGCAAAATTGAAAATGTGAAAGCTGTTTGTATATTTGAATTGAACAAAATATTTTAATAATGTTAATTATATTAAAAAAGGGCATAGGATTAGGATGGGGTCAAGCCCCTCCAGGCGTTTTGAAAAGAGAGGGGGGATTTCTCTCTGGATAACGTTCCCCGTCAAAAAGCAGTATTGTGTTATGAGATGTTATATTGTACGTATCTAGATAAAAGTTAAAATTGACCAGCAGGGCCACGTTCAAGTTTCGCCAGGTGTTAGCAGTGCGCATGCGCTGCTCTCGCCATGCGAGGGCTTTATGGAATCGATACCGATTCTGAAGTGACTTAAAGCCACGCCCTTCGAGCCCTTCTTTTTAAGTGGCGAGCGTCATCGTTTATGTTAAACGCTGACACATGATTGGAAAACGACCTTTGGGGTTACCGCCCTGTCCACTTTTAGGACGACCCTTCTGGACAGGCCGACTCCATCTTGGTTTGGCGTTGGAGGGTGTGCTGGTAGCTTGTTTACTGGCTGCTTATTGGTAATCCTACCCGCTCCTCCTTTCCCTTCCCCCATCCCAAACCAAACTTCCCAAAGTTGCACTCTTCATTCTGTAATCAGCTTCCTGAGGCGGACGGCAAAGTAAGCCACGCCGCTTGTTTATTTATTTAATTTAGAGCGCGGTCCGCTGACTTTAGCGCCCACGCTACGTTTATTTATTTAATTAATTTGGCAAACCAAACTTCTCAAAGTTGCACTCTTTGTTTTGTAATCGGCTTCCCGAGGCGGAGGGCAAAGTTAACCACACCGCTTGTTTATTTAATTTAGAACGCGGTCCGATGACTTTAGCGGCCACGCTACGTTTAATTATTTAATTAATTTGGCGCATCGGTGTTCTCCGCTATTCAGTGCAGACTTGCAGGGCTTGAACTACAAGCGTTCGGACCAGTCATTCGTTCTGCCCTGAAAGGATTTTCGATGAGGAAAACTCACAACTCTCTAATCAAGACAAAGACTTATAAAAAAGTGGGTGCTATAAGGTTTAGGCGATGTTATCTGACCCCGCTACTGGCATCAATATAAACCAGCAACCCCAACCGGCGACTTGAGAGCTTGAATGTTTCCGGATTCAGTCTGTCCCCTAGAATTAATTTACAGGGAGGGAATCTGAGGACACAAGTATCCATCAGAGTTTGTTTAGGTATATATTTTTTCTAAGTGTTCGGATGAGTAGTACATTTATGTACTCAGTGTTGTCACGTCCACTTTGGGTAGAACATATGAGAAATTCTCGGAATGACTCGCCATTTCAAGCTTCAGTTTCTTTCTACGTATTGACTTAGCGTGTGCAAAATTGGCTTATATTGTTGAAAAATCATTCTACTCTGTTATGCACGTTTAAAACTTGTCAAATCAAAACATAACTGATAAAACGGCCTTACTGCATTTGCAACAAGCAAACCTTCAAGTAAAATGGAAATTCATCAAACACAGGACAGCAAAACGGAGTCCATAAACAGAACTAGGACAACGCCAGAAATAAGAAAAACATGTATCCTATCTTGACGTATCTGATTTAGACGGTCAATTCGATTCAAAGTACTTTATTCGGTTAGAAATATAACCATAAAAGCATAACACATAATGTTACATTCACAAGAAAATAAAATAACCGAAAAAAAAGTGTAATTTCATAGTCACAAACTATTGAAAAACAAAAACTTTAAAAAAAAATCCCATATGGATAGTGTCTATGTCCATACATTTTTAATCCATCAGAGTTAGACCCAAAAGTGGGTTGAATTGATTAAAGGTGGGGATGGTGTAACCACTCGATTTAGAAGGTCAAACACTGATATTAGAAGTATTCTTTATTAAGTTAAAGGGGACGAAAGGTAACGTCAATATTAAGCGCCATTTCTGGGGACACATAATTGCTTTTCGGCAGGCAATTAAACCCACCAGGTGCCCAGTGTTTATTGATAAGTATACACTGGCACAGTTATTAGCATAACAGAGGTTGGTATTTTGTGATATTTTCCAGTAGATAAAAACTGGCATGAGGACAGTACTGGCGTGCAAATGTCAGTCTCAAAAGGTCAGTGAGAGAGTGATATAAACGTTCAAAATACATTCAGCTCTGCTCATCTATAGCATGGACCTACGTTCGCCTGACAATCAAAATATTAACAGGGTAAACAAAGCATCAGAAAGTAAAAGCCGCTTTCCAAGATCAGCTGAGGAAATGAAGGGGTTGGTCAAGGATTCAATCAAGCCGGCAGCGCGCATTGTGCCTGGGAGATAGAAAGTACCCAATGTGTGGGAGACTGCACTCACTGTGGAGCGCGAGGAGAGTTTGAAAAGTCAGTATGTAAAAAATAGGAGAGCTGAGATGCACACTAGAGTGGAGAAAGAGACTGTCTCTGATGGGTTCCACTAAAATACAAGCATTGAAAATGCAATAGGTCTCGCCTTTGATTAAGTTAAAGCCATTTGCTTTGCTAATGGTATTGTATAGCAAAGCAAATGGCTTTAACTTAATGAAAGGCGAGACCTATTGCATTTTTAATGCTTGTTTATTTTTGTGTATTGTTTTGAGGTTTACATTATAGAAATTGCTTAGGCTGGGGGTCACTGACTTCCAATAATGACTCAGTGGGTGCTCCCTTGATTTTAATAATGATTCATTGGGTTGTCCACAAAAGTCCAAATGTTAAGAACCACTGCTCTATACATTTGACTAGGAATAAGCAACCATTGTAGGGTGTTATTGCTAAATTCATAATTTGTACCTGTCTTTAAATTGTATTATTCAAGAATGACTCCTTTATGTGCAGTTTTCAGTAAATAAAGCGTAAATACAACTCTTTGAAAAGTTAGTATTTTTATATACGTTTCTGGTTGAAGAGTAAAATAAATGCAGATTATTTATTTGGTTATTTTCTTGCTTACTACAAACCAAAAGACTGAAGTATTGGAACCCATAGCTAATGTAGCAGTTGACTGTGTCGTCATTTTTTTCATCTTGATTTCTGTGGGCAAGCTTGGTACTCGATTCAGCATTAGTAAAATGCAAAATGCAGCAGTCGGGTTAGTTTTTAACCTAAAACAAATCGGGAACAACTGCAATGGTTACTGGTGAATAAACATGTTACAATTCAGGGTTGCCTAACTAACGTACAAAACATTCTTTGGCTCTATCCCCTCCTTTTTTGACAGATTCAATGTGCTTGCTGAGATGCTCTGCTAAGCCCACTTTCCTTGTCCTAAATTTTAACCTGTCCAAAATGGGAGGCAGGCCTCTCCTTGCTTAAGGACCAATCCTCTGGAATTCACTTCCTCAATATATTTATGTGGAATCAGATCATTTCAAAGTCAGCTAATCTTAAATAGGTACACTTTTCACTTCTGAAGCAGAACATTGCATGAGCATCATGGTGAACTGATAAATGTCATTATTAGCACCAAGGGACTCTGTAAATGAGTGTATTTGTGCTTTACAAATAACATAAAAAATTATAGAAAAATTAAACTCAAGTGTCCTCACAAGACTGTATCTTAATCTCCTACTATATGCGATCACTGTGTTTATAGGTTACATCGATTACTATATTGTCCTGCATGGAAATTCAAAGACTTTATTTTGTTGATTTAATCATAAATTAAATTGCTCATGTATTGATCATGATTTACATCTGATAACTAGGAGGGGGAAAAAAGAGAGACAGACCGATTATATGAGAATACTCATATATTGATCATTTACCAAATGGCTGTTCACATCACATTGCCTTTAAATGACTTGTTGATTTGATTTTCATTTTAGAGCCTGTGGTTACCCAGGTACAAAGTGCCCTGACATGAATCAGATGGCTCAACCAGTTCTTAGTGAAAAGAAAAGAGATAGGTGTTTGATTGTTTCTGAATTTAAAGTAGTGCCTTTATGTAACAGAGAGATATTGACATAGTGTTTCAGGGTTTGAACATCAGCATAGAAATGTACAGCCGTCTACCACATCTGATGCAACCAATCCAGAGAATCAGAGTGGGTGGGCAGATTCAGTAAATAAGAATCCGGGAGTGTATCGAACGAACCATAAATTGGATAAAGCGGTGTTAAAGGCATAAAGCTTTGAATTTTCATCTTTTGTACACAGAGGCAACCAGGAGACGTGCTAAATTGGAGATGCAAAAATGTTTTTTAAGTCCACGGACTAATCGAGCAGTAGAAATTTGTAGAAGAGTTACCATGCGAGAACGACAGAGACCCAAACAGTAGCCACCAATGAACTAATGAGCTAGCATTACAACCAAGGGCACGCTTCTCAGTATGGTCGTAAAGAGAGGGTGATAAAGACTGTAGGAAAGCAGAGAAGCAACTGTCGGTGACTTTATACTTGGCCCTTCTCAGTAGAACAGCAAAGTTTTGGTGTGCCTAGACTGTCAAAGTGGTGTGTTTAGATGGGACATTTTAGGATCTGTCCAAATAAATTCATATGTGGTAGACAATGTGGCTCAATGTATGGCAGAAAAAATAAGATTGAGTCTGGCCACCAAAATTGCTAGGAAATATACAAGATTTGGATCCTTACGAGAATTCAGGAAGTGTTAAGTTGCAGGATTGGCAAGGTTACCAATCCATTCATTAAAATCATTTAGTAAAAGTAAATTGTCTGAGTGAAGACACAAGGGAGAAATACTATCCAGAAACGGATCAGTAAAATTGTGCAAGTCAGTAGGTGAGGTACAAACAGAAGTAGTGTTATACCATTTACCTTAAACGGTTTTACAGTCTTTGTAATGCCCTAGGAATTACCTGTTCCTCTGTTTGGGAACCAAAGGCACTTCTCAATAGCAGTGCCACCAATAGCATCAGGCTACTTTTAAGCTTTCATTGAAAAAACATATCTCTCCAGGATACATGAAGTTGCAAAACTGTCAGTAACTCTAAGAGGCACAGTTAGGTCACAAGCCCACAATGTTAGTGCATGCTAATCTGATTCACTGGCCCATGAAGACGCTGCTCTGAGTTAACATGACATTTCACCACTCTGATCCAGTCTTTACTTCCCATTTCAGAAGTAGCAAAAGAGGACCCAATCAAAAGCACACAGAGGGTCCTCCTTCAAACACTTCTTCATCCAAATCAAAGAAACTGTGCCAACTTAGAGAGGAGAACTGAATAAGCATGGCCTTCTGTATTTAAAGCCAGATGCATGATACAATCCTACCAAACACTGTAAATGTTCCTATGGATTATGGGAGTTCTGTGGCACTCTACCCATCAAGTTGTTGGTATTGAGAACATTTTAAAGTACCTGCATTATTGATCTGCTCTGAAAAACTCTGACAGGGAGAGTTTCCCATCAGCTAAGTTAGTGCTGGGGATGGGGATGGATGCCATGCGGCATAGAGGAGGAAAACAGCTTATGGGTGTCTGTCAGCGTACACTTACCCTGAATCAAATCAAGCTCCAAAATAGTAATGTGGGGCAGAAGGCTCTGCTACCAATCATAACTAATCGATTTTGAAATTTGTATTCTGTGTATTTAATTGAAAAACCTCAGAGACTAGATTAAAAAAAAACCTATTAATCGAACATGGAAGGGATGTCTGTAGTTAGGTTTCATGGATATCAGGGTCCACCAAAACCCCAAGAATGTACATTTTGAAAGAAACGCAAACCCAGAAAATGAATAAACCTTTAAGAAAGTCTATCACCTGCATTGCCTTAACTTCAATGCAGTTGAGAATCAAGCAGTGGGGAATAAACATGTTTTACTATGGATCTGGTTTTACTTGAGTGCTGGGAAGCATCACTGTTGGGGCAGGATTCTTTTTGATTTCAGAGAGTTTTATTAGGTGTTTTAATCAGAACAAAATAAACAATGATGTGACTACATGGCAGGTACATAGGTACAATAAACAGATTTCATGTGCAGGATTTGGCGATGGCCTGTGGACTATACGGAAGCTAAGAAATAACTCATACAAATGGAAAGTCAATATACAGAACAAAAAGAAGCAAAGTGAAAATTAAAAAGGGGTCACAAGAGGGTTACAGCGGCGGATATGACCAACTACAATACAGGTACAGTACACTTCTATCTCAGCAGAACAGGAACAGCAGTGTACTCAACGAGGTACCAGGAGCAAGTATATATCCTTTAGAGAATATTGTGCCGGAAAATATAACAAGTTACATGTTTATATCACAGCATATTGTATCCATGTTCATGTAAGGCACGCAGTGGGACACCATAACATACCTAAAGAAATACATGGAACAGAAAGAAAATACATATTCAGCAAAGTGCATTAATCTGAAGCCCATGGTTCATAATAAGATACACAATTTGGTACACATGTTTGGGGGTTGACCTTCTGACTACGTATATGCACAGATTCCAAAGCGAGTCTGAGTAAGGGGATGAAATACGGAATGTTAGGGAACCTATGGGGTTTTGGTAGCGACAAAGTAGTTGGCGAGTGATTTCCAGACATTGCCGTTCTTTGGTTTCCAGGGGAGTTCTGAAGGGTGATATTGTCTGAACCCCTTAGGTAGGTGATCTAATTCAGCCAGGATCAGAAAGAAGTAATAGCTGTATTCTTCCAACTGGCGAGAACAGACTTACAGGCCGAAGTTAGTTGTATATCTACCAGAAGTCTGTCGAAATGCAAGTTGATTTCAGGTTCCGGGAATCCCTGGATTAGGGAGAGAAAGTAATTTCTCAATCGGATCCCACATAGAGTGTGGATAAAATCGTATGTAATGTCCCAGAAGGGCCAGACCGCGCTGCACTAAAAGAGTGAATGGCAGAGGTCATCATTGGTTTCATTGTAGTTCCAACATGTTGGACTTTCTCTAAAAGACAAGCTGGGATCCAGAATGTCCTATGTAGGAGTGTTATGAACCCCAATGTACCCCAATTTAGGCTTAGGTAGTTGCACAACCTTTTACCTACATTTGTCCTACCAATGTTCTATTTAACGGTTTGGTGCTGACCTTTTACCTAGTTAGATCCCGAATAAATGTTGTATGGTTTTCTCCAAAGACTCGCCTCATTTATTATGCATGAGGATTCTTAGAATCACAGCAGGATTACCATCTTCTGCATCATAACTCTGTACAAGAGTCATGTCTATTATCATCCTTGGCCGACTTGCCCATAGTACCATGACACATCCAGGTAGATCCCCTGAGGGTACCTTTTGGGTATTTAAGTACCAGATGTTCGCTGCGCAGGCCAGAGGAGAAAACATCCATGCTGACACAAGATGCTGAAGTCCTTGCACATGCCAACATGCAGCGGTCTGACATCCCTCGCAGGGTGTCCAACTCGAGACCAAGACGGGGTCCTTCATTCTCTCACATCAGGTTAAGAGGTTGGCTCTTCCTTAGGGGGATTCTTGGCTATACACCTATGAACGCAAATTTGTTCTTGGCCTAAACTCCCTTTGGAGTGGTGGACTCAGGAACTCGAAAATACCAAACCGAATCTTGACTCTAATCCAGTTGCAGCTAACAAAAGTATTACAAACTGGATTGAGGGATCACTCAATACAGTGCTCCCAAAGAAATCAATCCAGAAGAAAGCAGGACCGAACAAGTCCGCATTGTTCTCCCCTAAACTACGTATCCTAAAACAACATTGCAAAAAAATTAGAAAGGATATGGAGGAAAGACTTTTCACCCAGCAAGAAACAAGAAAACAGGGCAGCCATTGGAATATACAAGGCAGAAATAAGAAGAGCACAGGCTGCCTATTACGAGGAAAAGATTGCACTAGCGGCCAATTCCCCGAGAGAAACTTTTCTCATTGCTAAAAAGTTATTTAAAGTTCCCAACACTCCGGCGGCACCAGATCCATCGGGACACCGCTGCAATGAACTTGGTGAATACTTTTCAACCAAAGTACAAAATATTCCCAAGCGTCTTCCCCAAAGAGGCAGTGAGTGATCTTATAATGGAACCTATGTATTCAGGCCAGCACCAAAATGAACATTATTTGGAGACCTATACCCAGTTGACCCAGGAGACTTTTTTAGCTATCCTTTCTTTAGTGAAATCAGGGTCGTCATTTGACCCTGCACCACCTAACATTCTGAAACTAGTAGTTCCTACAATTGCCCCCACCATCACCAGTCTGATTAATGCCTCCCTCGCATCAGGTATGGTCCCCCCTGATTGGAGAAAAGAACTGGGGGAGTGTAGGGAACGCCTACACTACTTCCAATGGCACTCCGGATGGAGAGGAAATCTCCTTCAGAAAAAGTTTTAGGAATGTAACCAATGTAGTCAGTGAAAAACACTATTCTTCAATCATCCATTGTGGCATTTTATTTGAAGAGTCACGTATTTTAATCATAGCGACTTCATTCGAATGGCATGTAATCACATTGTAATCCAAAATATCCAATTGCAATAACGGTGTCCCTATGCATTTCGTGACTGTCGCCCTTCCTCAGGGGTCGCCCTTCCTCAGGGGACTGTTCACAATCTGTAAGTGAAAATACAAAGGTTCAGGAAGTGGAAGTACCCCCACGGGGCAAGTACATCGAATAGAAAATAAAAATGTACCCTAAAACAAGCCGGGATATACAGTGATGTGAAAAGGTTGCCAATGGTGGTAGACGGTGGTGGAGAGTCTATAACGATAATGTGCTGTATGAAAGAAGTGTCCAATGAAAAGTACATGCAAGGAGGAATTTAACAAATGGCGGGTAAATGCGAAGGCGTTATTAAAACGTGAGGTGCTCGAATGAAGTCGGGGGTCCTTGGGTGGAAAGCGACCATCTGAATAATGTGAATTCCGGTCAAAAGAGATAAAAAGCCAACATAAGGGAGCAAAAAAATGCAAGCTGATGAGTAAAGTCGTCCGAGGCAAAGTGAGCGAGCCAAGTGTGCATGCATCAATTGCCGGTGAAATAGCTGACAAAAGAAGCTGAAAACGGTGCGTGCTTACCGGATGGTTCTGGAAAGACGTGTCTAATGTCTCTCGAGCGTGTGAAAGTTCCGAGTGAAAACGCGGAAGTAAATAATTGCATCGGGCGGTGTGACGTGCATAATGAAAACAAACGAAAGACTGAAGTTGGTTAAAGGGCGACGAAAAAAACTACGGGACAAAAATAAATCGTGGCGGAGAAATCCATATAGTAAGAACGTAGGCGGGCGTGGTTTAGGCGCCGATGTAGGTGGAAGCGGGACTCCGGAGCTCCTCCGTGCCCGCCTCACACCGCCACATATCCTGAGCCCCGACTCGCGCTCCGTCCCCCCACGAGTGCTCAAGAGAGCATCAGGGACGCGCAGTGAGACTTTGGGGGTCTGGGGGCCTCTGCAACTACCCCCGCCGCACTCAGAGCGGTGAGCGCGGCACCCGGCGATGAGAGCGCCTAAGATGGCGGCCGCCGTCCTGTAACGACGCGCCTGGCGCCGGAGCCTACGAGGCGGGGGAGAGCTCCCCTAATGCTGTGGTGGCTGGGGTCTACCGAAGTTGCCTCCGGAACGCAAACGGAGGTGAGGAGAGCTGGCGGACATCCTCGCGCACGGAGCTGCGGGGCAGAGGACGACCTCACTGCCTGACCCTAAGATGGCGCCGGCCGGGACACGAAGACCGGCTTGAAGAACTGACTGCGGAGTCTCTGGGTCCGTGAGGGACTCTGGGTCGGCGCAGAGCACCTGGTCCGCCCTACTGAGGGGACTCCTGAGGGACCCACACCACAGGGGGGGTGTACAGCACAAGAGTGTCGACAGAAAAGAGTGCAGGGGGTGAGAGGCTGGCTGCCCGCCCCTGCGACGCATTGGCGGGAGAGAGCGTCTACCTGCCCGGGGGCGCCCGAGACCAGTGCGCCGCATTAGCACTGGGGCCCGTAGGGGCACATCCGGCCTGAGCAATCTCGACGCGGGAACCTCGTCAGGTGCCCTGACCCGGGACTATTGTGCCCCACAACCCTGGTGGAGCGAGCCCCAGCACTTGGGTTACTGCACGGACTGGTCCCCACGGGGCGAGGGCCCAGAGATCGGAGTGGGTGAAGGTCGTGGGGCGGACCAGGGTCTGGAAGGGGCACGCGACACTAACTGCCCGCCAGGATGACACGCGGCAGCAGGAAGAAGGGCTTCGAGGCACTGAAGCTGGACGACCCGGGGCACCCAGAGGACGAAGTCCCGCCGGGGGCGGGGGCCGGGAGTCCATCCCGCCCGCGGGACCCCTCCCTGGGGGACATAATGCAGGCGATAGTGGCGTCGCGGGAGGCCCTTGAGAAACGCATGGACACCATTGGGTCGGACCTGTCTCTGCTAAGGGACGACCACAAAAAGCTGAAGGAGCGGGTAGCGACGACCGAGGGTACCCTGAAAAGTTTGCCAGGAGACGTGGCGGAGCTAAAGACGACCCTGGCGGAAATGGCGCAGAAGGTACGAGTGCTGGAGCTCCGAGCTGAGGACAGTGAAGGGCGCTCTCGGCGCAATAATCTTCGTCTTGTGGGGGTCCCCGAAAAAGCCGAGGGGCGAGACGCGGTCACCTACCTGGAGGGCTGGCTACGCTCAGAGGTGGCCCCGAAGGGACTTTCGTCGTTCTTTGCCATTGAACGGGCTCATAGAGTCCCTGCGCGTCCTCCCAAACCGGGGGTGCCTCCGCGACCGATCGTACTGCGTCTTCTGCACTTCAGGGACAGAGACCATATCCTGCGGAGAGTGAGAGACATCCCGGACCTGAGCATCGACAACAGTCGGATCATGATCTTTCCGGACTTCACCAGAGAGGTGCAAAAGCAGCGGGCCTCCTTCTTGGCGGTCAAGAGGAAACTGAGGTCGCTACAGCTGCCCTACGCTCTGATGTTCCCGGCGCGGCTGCGGGTGGTCGCAGGAGAGCGCACCCACTTTTTCCTGACACCACAGGAGGCTTGGAGCTGGCTGGATTCAAGAGGGGCGTCAGCAGAGGACCGCGCTATGAGGACCCCCCCCCAGGAGACACGCGTCGGAGACGCCGCCGGCGGGACGACCTGGCTCCCCATCGGACTGGCAACAGGAACGCGCCAAGGCGGTGCAGGCAGTGGCGACCATTAGCCAGGGGGACGCCAGCCCTTCCAGTAGTGCTTCGGAGCAGTCGAAGGCCAGTGCTCCCAGCCCTGGCTCCAGCAGTGGGCATGAGTTGTCCGAGACAGAGCTGCCGGTTGTGACTCCCCAGACTGCGGATGGCATCCTGGACTGAGATGGTTCGCGGGACATCGATCACATGAGTAAGGTACCGGGATGTGTGGGCGGAGGAGGGCCGCTTCAGGACGCTATGCTGTGGGGTGCGGCTGCCCACTGGGACTTCTTACTGAGACCTTGGGGACGGGGAGAGTCGGGGGACATCTCCTGTTGGTTGCTGGGGGTAGTGGGGCGGGGGCGGGGGACTTCGGGCCTGTCTGGATCTGGCATTGCCGCCACTCCAGCCCTATTTTGTAATGATACGCTTTTTTGCTAACTATGTTTGGATGGGGTTTCCATGTTGGTTATCTGTCCGGGGGAGTGGGAGTTGGGGTAGGTTGATAGTACAAGTTGGGGGGGGGACAAGGGGGGGGCCTAGGCGTGCTGGAGGGGTGGCTGAGAGGGGGATGGGGATATGGTGGTCTCTGCCATGGGATCCGACTTAGGCTACAAATGTCTCACATGGAACGTCAGAGGGATGCACTCGAAGCATAGGCATCATAAAATTCACTCCTATCTGGTCAGGCGGGGCATTCACATCGCCTTCCTTCAAGAAACACATCTGCTGGATAAGGAGGGGAGGGCTCTGCAGCGGCGTTGGAGGGGACAGGTCTTTCACACTGGCTACTCTGCCTATGCTCGGGGGGTGGCCATTTGGGTACGGGCGGGGGTACCCTTCCTGTGCACACAACAGGTAATTGACCCGGAAGGGAGATACGTAATGGTGCGGGGCAAGCTGGACGGGAGGGACCTTAACCTGGGTTGTTTGTACGCCCCGAATGTAGACCAACCTGCTTTCCTCTCCCTTTTGTCCCACAAACTGGCTCAGTTCTTAATGGAGCCCTTGCTCCTGGGCGGCGATTTTAACAGCGTGGCCGACGTTACCCTGGACAGGTCCCACCCCCCCTACAGACTGCACCAGCTGGTAGACTTGCACTTGCGCGCTCCGCCTGGCAACGACAGTGTGGTCTGGTTGACTCTTGGAGGGCTAACCACCCACTAGACAGGGACTACTCATTCTTCTCCGGCATTCACGAGCTACACGTCCGCATTGACGCCTTCCTGAGCTCCCAGGACGTGCACGCGGAAGTGAACCACAGTGAGTATCTCACACGCTCGATCTCGGACCATAACCCCCTCCTCGTGCGGCTGCGCTGGTCGCAGTTTCGCCCGAGGATCCCGGCTTGGAAACTACGTCCTGAGGCGCTGGATGACCAGCTCTTCCGGACCACAATTGCGTCAGGCATAGAGGGCTATTTTCAGGTGTACGCGGGCACGGCGGGTTCAGCTGTAACGGAATGGGACGCGTTCAAATCGGTGTTGCGAGGCCAATGCATAGCAACGGCGTCGGGAGTGCGGAAAACGCTTCTGGACGAAATTGGGAAGGAGGACGAGACCCTGCGGAGGCTGGAGAGGGAAAGACCTGAGCGGCCGGACACTCACGGAGACCTGCTGGGGGCGCGAGAGGCGGTGGCGGCATCGGTGGAGCGCCTCCGGTGCTTTGACTACAAAGCCTACCTCACACGAGCGCACTCGGAACGCGACAAATCGGGGGCCCTCCTGGCCTGGCTGGCCAACCCGGCCCGCCGGGGCTCGGTCATCCTTGAGCTCCGAGACCACACGGGAGCGGCGAGATTCGATCAGCAGGGGATCAACGCGTTGTTCTACGACTACTATACTGAACTATACCGCAGCAGGGTCCTCCCTTCGTTGGTGGAGTTCCAGACCTTTATGGAGGATCTGGACCTGCCGGTCCTAGGTGAGGAGGATGCGAAACGGATCGGGGACAAGATCGTGGAAAGAGAGGTACGGGTTGCCATTAAGAGTATGGCAAGGAATAAGACGCCGGGCACGGATGGATTCCCTGCGGAATTCTATCTCACCTACGTGGACCTCCTTGCGCCCCGACTGACGTGGCTGTACAATGAGTCGAGGCGATTGGGCTGTCTACCCGAGACCACGAGGGAGGCGTTGATTGTCCCCCTTCTGAAGCCGGGCAAGGAACCATGGGACAGATCGGCATACCGCCCACTGTCCATGCTTAACCTGGATTACAAGATCCTGAGCAAGATCTTGGCGGCGCGTTTGCTCCCTCACATGTCCAAACTGGTGCATGCGGACCAGTCGGGTTTCATCCCGGCCCGCAATACGGCGCTTAATGTGCGGCGACTCTTACATATACTGGAGGCCGACACTTATGATGGTGACGAGGCGGTGGTGTTCGCTGTCGATATGGAGAAGGCGTTTGACAGCTTGGAATGGCCTTACTTATTCCATGTATTACAAGCGTTGGGCCTTGGGGAAGGCTTCGTAGGGTGGACGAGACTGCTCTACCAAGAAGCGACGGCGAGAGTCAGGACAGGGAGGGTTATCTCTGAGATGTGCAGGGTGGGCAGGGGCACCCGTCAGGGATGCCCTCTTTCCCCCTTACTATTTGCCTTGGCTGTCGAACCCCTTGCAGCACGAGCCCGGCTGGGCCGGGCGTATCAGGGACTGGACGTCTATGGCCAAGTACACCACATAGCGTTATACGCAGATGATCTGCTGATGTTCCTGGCGGACTCGGCGAACTCTCTGCGTGGTGCTAAGACTCTCCTGCAGTCGCTGAGCAGTGTCTCCGGTCTTCGTGTGAACTGGGCGAAATCCCACCTATTTCCGACCCGCCCGCGGGGAGAGTGCCCGCAGGAAACGGAGGGCGTGACTTGGGTGGAGAGAGGCCTACGATACCTTGGCACCACGATCTTCCACGACAGGGCCGATATCCTTGAGGGGAATATCGGGTCGGCGATCAGGCATGCTAAAGGGAACTTCGACTTTTGGGGCACGCTCCCGCTATCACTCATGGGGAGGGTGGCGCTGCTCAAGATGGTGACCTTACCACGATTGCTCTACTTCTTCGGGACCCTCCCGATCTGGATCCCGGCGAGCTACTTTCGGCGACTGCGATCGTTGGTCATCGGCTTTTTGTGGGGGGAAGGCAGGCGCAGGGTGGCTCACGCCACACTTCTCCGCCCTAGAGCGGATGGCGGGCTGGCACTGCCGGACTACGAGCTCTACTACTTGGCGGCACAGCTGCAGTGGCTGACGCAATGGGTAGCACGGGCCAGGAGAGGGACAGACGGATCGGGAGAACCGGCGGGTCCAGTCCAGGTGCTGTCGCGGATCGTGCTGGGTCTACCGATGGGGGATTTCCACCTCACACAGGAGTTTGCGACGGCCCGGAAATGCTGGAACAGATATCGCCGGAGGTGTGGTATTGCGATTCCGTACGCACCTGAGATCCCTCTTGGGCTCTGCGGGGCACTTCCGCATGGGGGCTCGTGGCGCGGGCTAGAAGGATGGGACCAGCAGGGGCTGTCATCCATGGGTGACCTGTACGAAAACGGGGCGATGTTACCCTTTGATCTCCTCCAGGACCGCTTTGGGTTGGCAGGCGGGGACTTCCTCCTTCATGCGGCCCTAACGGCGGCGATCCGCAGACACTGGAGAACGGGCATGTCGGAGCCACCATTGTCTCTGGGCTGCCAGTACATCGTGATGATGACAGGGACGATCAAGGCTGTCGCGTGCCTGTCTCGTCGCATGGTCTCGGAATCTGTCGCTCCACTGCTGGCCTTGAAGGCGAAATGGGAGGCTGATTTGGCGATTGAGATCCCCGAGGAGGCATGGAAGGGAATACTGGAGGGGGCCCGAAATAGCACACGCAACGCAAGGTTCCAGCTGGTGCACTTTTATGTCCTGCATAGGGCCTACCTGACCCCTGATAAATTGCATACATACTTCCCGGCCCACCCGGCATCCTGCCCACGTTGCCCGGCAGATCCCGCCGACTTCCAACACATGTTCTGGTCGTGTCCCGAGCTGGGGCCCTTTTGGGAGGAAGTAGTGGAGGTTCTAAGGGAGGTGACGGAAAGGGACCTGCAACTCACCATGGCGCATTGCATACTACACTGGTTCCCACACACTTCAAAAAATAAAGTCACTAGCAAGTTTCTGGACTTGGGGCTTCTCCTGGCGAAGCGAGCCATCACGTCCCAATGGAAGGCGTCCCGGGGCCCTGTGATAGGGCGCTGGAGGTCTGAACTGCATAAGTGGGCTAGATGTGAGGGTGAGGTTCGCCTGCGAGCCGCGCTCAGGGCAGGCAACGACACAGCACTGGAGAGGGCCAGGGCGTGGGAGGGGATGGTCCTGGGACTCACTCTCGTGGACATGGAGGAGGAGGACTCCCCGGGACATAGTCCGGCTCCGGCGGAGCGCCCGTCAGACGGGGGGACGGTCTAGACCTGATTTGCTGCTTCCCTACCTTTGAGTTCCACTGTGAGGACTTACGAATGATAGCTGATAACTCCTGGTACTAAGTTCCGGATCTGGTCCTGTGATTGGGATTAAGATTCTGATTGGACGATACTCTGGCACGCCTGGGGGGGAGGGGGGTCTGGCTAGGGGTGGGAGGGCTATTAGGGGTGGTCCTGGGCGAGGGTGGAGGGGTAGTTGGGGTTGAGGGTGTTGTGGGAGAGGGGAGGGGGTTTGTTCAGGTTGGGTGACAAGAGGCTCTTGGTTCACCTGGCTTTGGGACAGGGAGTAGAGAATGTTAGGACCAAAAGCGGCCATGTTATTCCTCCTCCGATTGGTGGCTACGGGCATGTACTGAACGCCCCTGTTAAATTTTTCTTCCCAACGTGTTATTGCCGCTCGACCTCTGGGTTGTGAGCTGAATGGCTGTGTAATACTGGGGGGAGGGGCGACACACCTCAGGCGAACCAAGGAGAGACGATGGAACATGCTGTTTGATTATATGCTCTTGCTGCAATAAAAAAATATTTACAAAAAAAAATAGTAAGAACGTAGGAAAATGAATAAGAGAAAAACAATTGTGGCAATGCTAAAAATGATGGACATCGATATAGAAGACAGACACATGGGGGCAGCTATCTTAGGTGAGGGCAGGACAAACCAAGGAGATAAATGACGTAGAATGCAAAAAGATCATAAGAAAAGGTGAATAAGTAAGAAATGGGTGAATATCAAAAAACATGGAGTGGTACAAAGTGAATGATGTCAGAAATGACCATAGGCATGTAGAGTACAGAAAAGGGTAAGATGGAGAGAAGTAAAAAAAGGATTAAAAAAAAACATATATGCATCAGAACGAAAAAGTATAGGCAGGGAA
Source organism: Lissotriton helveticus (assembly GCF_964261635.1). NCBI lineage: Eukaryota > Metazoa > Chordata > Amphibia > Caudata > Salamandridae > Lissotriton > Lissotriton helveticus. Next base: position 1,485,286,191 of record NC_136061.1, read on the forward strand.
ATAACAGCATGTAGATAAAAACATGTAAATCAAAGAAAACCGCTGTATTCAATTCTGTCATTAAGGCCTTTCGGCTAACAAGCATCCAGCCTCTTCATCCAAACAGTTTCTCTTTGTAAAAAAGTCTTTTTTTGTTATCTGTGCCTGGTCTCATCTGAACAATCTCCAAGACAAGGAACCGTAATTGGCTGACATTGTGATGGTATGCGGTAAAATGGGCCGCAAGGGGTGCTTTCGTGGTCTTGTTCCTTATAGTACTCTTATGTTCGGTCAAACGAACTTTAATTTTTCTCTCAGTTTTTCCTATGTAAGGTAGTCCACATGGGCATTTGAGTAAATACACAACATTTTTAGAGTCGCATGTGGCATTGGTCATGAGTTTAATGGTTCTACCAGATGATGGATGATTCACGGTATTTCCTTGGATAATACTGTGACAGTGACTGCAGTTATGGCGGGGTTTAGTGCCCGTAAAACAGGTAGGTGATTCAGTAGGTCAAGACTCCAAGATGTTCTTAATGTTCTTAGATCTTTGATAAGCAAAGAGTGGTCTGTGGTTAAATATTCCCTGAAAAACAGGTTCATGTTGGATCATTTCCCAATTTTTCAAAATGATGTTTTTGATGGTGATGCTTCTAGTAGAATATTTTGACACAAAAACCGGTCTCTGATTGCTCATTAGTTCAATGCGTGGGGTCAAAAGATCCTGGCGATTCTTGGACAAAATACGTGCTTTGGCTGTTTGTAAAGTAGATTCCGGGTATTTCCGAACTTTGTATTTCTGAAGGATGTTGTTCTCAGAGAGTTCATAGGATTCAGGTTCTGAACAAATTCTTTTGGCCCTTAGCAACTGAGAGTAAGGTAGGTGTCTCTTCAAAGATGTAGGATGGCAACTTGTGAAAAATAGGGCATTATTTCTGTCCGTAGCTTTCACAAACAGGTCGGTGACTAGTTTATTGTCCTGTAGTGTAACCTGAACGTCCAAAAAAGGTAGACTCGTAGTACTTACAGTGTGGGTGAATTGTATATGATCATCTAAGTTATTGATGTAGGTGAGAAACTCAGTGATTTCCTCTGGTGGGCCAATCCAAATTAAAAAAATATCATCAATATACCGCCAGAAAGTGCGGATGTTTTTTGTCCATTTGTTGTTGTTCACAATGTGGTCTAGTTCCATGCGGTGCATGAAAAGGTTGGCGTAGCTGGGCGCTGCGCAATTACCCATTGAGGTACCAACTAACTGCAAATAGTAGTCGTTGTTCCAAGAAAAATAACTGTGATAGAGCGTAAATTGTATTACCTCTAGTAGTAGAACTTTCTTCGAGCACCTCACGTTTTAATCACGCCTTCGCATTTACCCGCCATTTGTTAAACTCCTCCTTGCATGTACTTTTCATTGGACACTTCTTTCATACAGCACATTATCGTTATAGACTCTCCATCACCGTCTACCACCATTGGCAACCTTTTCACATCACTGTATATCCCGGCTTGTTTTAGGGTACATTTTTATTTTCTATTCGATGTACTTGCCCCATGGGGGTACTTCCACTTCCTGAACCTTTGTATTTTCACTTACAGATTGTGAACAGTCCCCCGAGGAAGGGCGACAGTCCCGAAATGCATAGGGACACCGTTATTGCAATTGGATATTTTGGATTACAATGTGATTACATGCCATTCGAATGAAGTCGCTATGATTAAAATACGTGACTCTTCAAATGCCACAATGGATGATTGAAGAATAGTGTTTTTCACTTACTACATTGGTTACATTCCTAAAACATTTTCTGAAGGAGATTTCCTCTCCATCCGGAGTGCCATTGGAAGTAGTGTAGGTGTTCCCTACACTCCCCCAGTTCTTTTGTTCAAATTCGGAGTCCCCACTGGCCAGGAGGGGCTCATTCCTTGGCACCCGAAGTTTCACCACTTTTAGACCTAGAAGATTTAAGTTGACCTTACCTAGAGGGCGTGCCGCACACCACATTCTATTGTACATTTATATATTTTCTCTGGCCACATCTGTGCGAGCACCCATCCAAGATGTCATATGAAGAGATTGATAGCACCACAGCAAATCGCGCTGAAACGTTCGGATTAACTACCGAAGAAACCAGTCGCATATACTCTCTGATTCAGGAAGTAGATCCATCCTCCACGAGCACATTTTCTAACCCCAGCATGTTAAGACAGCTACTTTACACATCCACAAGAATTATTAACCAACGCCTACACGCCGGTACCCTCATAAGGTACCATAAAGACCAACGTATCCCGAGAGGTCTGCGTATCGCCCTGAAGCCTACTCTCTGTAGGAATAATCCCAAATTCACAGAACGATGGTACGCCATTCTTAATCGTTGTTCACTTGACTTAATCCTACTAATAGTAGAAGAACTCTCTAAAGTCATCGATGATCTGGAGAAAGAAATTGCACAAATTCATCAAAACTTGGACAAGAACATGTCTAAAGAAGAACTGGGAAAAGCCTTGGATGACATTAACATCCAATTGGATAAATATACAAAGGAAATTAACGACAGAAAGATTAGAAAATATAAACGTGACACCATGGACTACAAATGGGGGTAGTCTACAGTTGGGCTGAGGTCTATGCCCAACGTAGACAACAAAGACCTTACAACAATCCCTCATTAGACGAGGGCAGTTCAACCGACGGATCAACATCACAAAGAGGGGGCACATCCTTCGGAAGACCCCCTAGAAATGTTCCACCCTCCAGAACTCCTGAAAACGTTTCTCAAACCATTGCCTCAACATCTGGCACTCCTTTTTTAGAGAAATGCCCCGTCATCACCGTCGAACCCGGAGGAGTAGAAGTCGCAAAAGAATCAACCACGTCCATAGCCCAGGCAACCAGGAGCAGAAAACCTTAGTCATTAATATCTCTAAAGTGACCACACTTGAACGAGGACGTCATTTGTTCGCACTTACCACGCCACTGAATTGGAAACTGAAGTGAGTCTATATAAATTCATGCGCAATGTGAGACTACGTCACTTTTTCACCAACTTTAGTCCTCCTACGGGTCCCCCTTGGCACACACATGTAAAGAATTGAGAAGCAAAAGTACCTTTCAGGCTCCTGTCAGCCACAAGATCTTTGATTCATATGAAACAATCACTATGAATGCCATCAAGGAGTGTTTCAGAAAACCAGCCCCAAAACGCAACAACTTCAATCGCAGAGAAACCAGAGCGCTGAATCAAATTTCTTGCAACCAGAATATTGTCTGCTGTAAAGCAGATAAGGGGGGAGCATTGGTTATTATGGACAGCGATTACTGCCACGAAAGTGTGACCGACCACGTTCATGATGTTAATCTGTATATGAAGTTAACACAAGATCCGACTGAGACTTTTTCTGAGGTTTTGAAAACCATTTTGAACAAAGCCGTAACGATGGGAACCATTACTGAGAAAGATCGAAAATATTTAACTCAACCCCATCCCAAATGTCCAAGCATACATATGCTACCGAAGATTCACAAAAATCTGCACCAGCCTCCTTTTCGCCCTATTGTATCCACTAAGAACTCTATACACGAACCAACAGGGAAGTTCATTGATTTGTACCTTCAGACCATAATCAAAAGCATGTCAACATACTTACGTGACACCACTGACTTCCTTAACCGACTTCAACAAGTGACCCTGGAACCTAACATCATTTACACTCTGGTCACCATCGATGTATGTGCATTGTATACATCGATACCTCACAACAGAGGTATTGAAGCGATTGAATCCTTTCTGTTGACGCATCCCATCGACGATGACTTGAAAGTTCTACTACTAGAGTTAATACAATTTACGCTCTATCACAGCTATTTTTCTTGGAACAACGACTACTATTTGCAGTTAGTTGGTACCTCAATGGGTAATTGCGCAGCGCCCAGCTACGCCAACCTTTTCATGCACCGCATGGAACTAGACCACATTGTGAACAACAACAAATGGACAAACAAAAACCGGACTCTGGCGGTATATTGATGATATATTTTTTAATTTGGATTGGCCCACCAGAGGAAATCACTGAGTTTCTCACCTACATCAATAAATTAGATGATCATATACAATTCACCCACACTGTAAGTACTACGAGTCTACCTCTTTTGGACGTTCAGGTTACACTACAGGACAATAAACTAGTGACCGACCTGTTTGTGAAAGCTACGGACAGAAATAATGCCCTATTTTTCACAAGTTGCCATCCCACATCTTTGAAAAGACACCTACCTTACTCTCAGTTGCTAAGGGCCAAAAGAATTTGTTCAGAACCCTAATCCTATGAACTCTCTGAGCACAACATCCTTCAGAAATACAGAGATCGGAAATACCCGGAATCTACTTTACAAACAGCCAAAGCACGTATTTTGTCCAAGAATCGCCAGGATCTTTTGACCCCACGCATTGAACTAATGAGCAATCAGAGACCGGTTTTTGTGTCGAAATATTCTACTAGAAGCATCGCCATCAAAAACATCATTTTAAAAAATTGGGAAATGATCCAACATGAACCTGATTTTCAGGGAATCTTTAACCACAGACCACTCTTTGCATATCAAAGATCTAAGAACATTAAGAACATCTTGGAGTCTCGACCTACTGAATCACCTACCTTGTTTTACGGGCACTAGACCCTGCCATAACTGCAGTCACTGTCACAGTATTATCAAAGGAAATACCGTGAATCATCCATCATCTGGTAGAACCATTAAACTCATGACCAATGCCACATGCGACTCTAAAAATGTTGTGTATTTACTCAAATGCCCATGTGGACTACCTTACGTAGGAAAAACTGAGAGAAAAATTAAAGTTTGTTTGACCGAACATAAGAGTACTATAAAGGAACAAGACCACGAAAGCACCCCTTGCAGCCCATTTTACCGCATACCATCACAATGTCAGCCAATTACGGTTCCTTGTCTTGGAGATTGTTCCGATGAGACCAGGCACAGATAACAAAAAAAGACTTTTACAAAGAGAAACTGTTTGGATGAAGAGACTGGATGCTTGTCAGCCGAAAGGCCTTAATGACAGAATTGAATACAGCTGTTTTCTTTGATTTACATGTTTTGATCTACATGCTGTTATTTCCCTGCCTATACTTTTTCGTTCTTATGCATATATGTTTTTTTTAATCCTTTTTTTACTTCTCTCCATCTTACCCTTTTCTGTACTCTACATGCCTATGGTCCTTTTTGACATCATTCACTATGTACCACTCCATGTTTTTTGATATTCACCCATTTCTTACTTATTCACCTTTTCTTATGATCTTTTTGCATTCTACGTCATTTATCTCCTTGGTTTGTCCTGCCCTCACCTAAGATGGCTTCCCCCATGTGTCTGTCTTCTATATCGATGTTCATCGTTTTTAGCATTGCCACGATTGTTTTTCTCTTATTCATTTTCCTACGTTCTTACTATTTGGATTTCTCATATCGTATTTTACATTCCCCGCCACGATTTAATTTTGTCCCGTAGTTTTTTTCGTCGACCTTTAACCAACTTCAGTCTTTCGTTTGTTTTCACTATGCACGTCACACCGCCGATGCAATTATTTACTTCCGCGTTTTCACTCGGAACTTTCACACGCTCGAGAGACATTAGACACGTCTTTCCAGAACCATCCGGTAAGCACGCCCCGTTTTCAGCTTCTTTTGTCAGATATTTCACCGGCAATTGATGCATGCACACTTGGCTCGCTCACTTTGCCTCGGACGACTTTACTCATCAGCTTGCATTTTTTTGCTCCCTTATGTTGGCTTTTTATCTCTGTTGACCGGAATTCACATTATTCAGATGGTCGCTTTCGACCCAAGGACCCCCGACTTTATTCGAGCACCTCACGTTTTAATCACGCCTTCGCATTTACCCGCCATTTGTTAAACTCCTCCTTGCATGTACTTTTCATTGGACACTTCTTTCATACAGCACATTATCGTTATAGACTCTCCACCACCGTCTACCACCATTGGCAACCTTTTCACATCACTGTATATCCCGGCTTGTTTTAGGGTACATTTTTATTTTCTATTCGATGTACTTGCCCCGTGGGGGTACTTCCACTTCCTGAACCTTTGTATTTTCACTTACAGATTGTGAACACTCCCCCGAGGAAGGGCGACAGTCCCGAAATGCATAGGGACACCGTTATTGCAATTGGATATTTTGGATTACAATGTGATTACATGCCATTCGAATGAAGTCGCTATGATTAAAATACATGACTCTTCAAATAAAATGCCACAATGGATGATTGAAGAATAGTGTTTTTCACTGACTACATTGGTTACATTCCTAAAACTTTTTCTGAAGGAGATTTCCTCTCCATCCAGAGTGCCATTGGAAGTAGTGTAGGTGTTCCCTACACTCCCCCAGTTCTTTTGTTCAAATTCGGAGTCCCCACTTGCCAGGAGGGGCTCATTCCTTGGCACCCGAAGATTCACCACTATTAGACCTAGAAGATTTAAGTTGACCTTACCTAGAGGGCGTGCCGCACACCACATTCTATTGTACCCCCCTGATTGGAAACAGGCAATGGTAAAAGCATTGCTAAAAAACGCATTTGGACCCTGCCAACCTGGGCAATTATCGTCCTATCTCGCTGATTCCTGAAATCAGTGCGATCGCAGAGAAACATGTTAATCACACACACTCCACATTCCTCGAATCCCATAATTTGCTTCACCCCTCACAAACGGGCTTTCGCCCCCGTTAGGGCACCAAGACTGACTTATTAGCGGTGGTGGAAGAATCTAGAAAGATCCTGACTCAGGAGGATCTTTTGCCATAGTCCTCCTCGACCTGAGCGCAGCCTTCAATACGGTGAATCATCAAATCCTGATTCACCGTCTCAGGAGCGTAGGAGTGACAGGCACTGCCCTACTATGGCTCTAATCTTTTCTAGAAGAAAGTTTCTTCCAGGTTTTTGAAGGTATCACCTTTTTAAACCTATCCCTCTTCAGTGTGGAGTCCCTCAGGGTTCATCCCTGAGCCCCACTCTCTTTAATGTCTATATGTCCCCACTGGCGGATATTACATCCCCCTTTGGGAATCATATAGTAACATATGCCGATGACACACAGTTTGTTGTCTCATTGAACCAGGTCGACCAAATGCCCACTGTCCTCCATTCCTTCTTGAAGAAGTAGCCAAGTGAATGAGCCTGTCCCATCTCAAACTCAACGGTGACAAAACCGAACTGATGCTTCTCGGCAACCATCTAAGCTTTAAATCAAGTACCATGTGGCCAGACTGTATGGGCCCGGTACCGACCCCAAAAGCGGAGATTAAAAGTCTAGGTATCTGGTTAGATCAAGACCTCACATTTAAAGCTCAAGCCAGGAAGACGGCTGCATCATTTTACAGCTTGCTAAGAATGATACGCAAAGTGCTTCCTTTCTTACCTGGTCAAGCCAAAAAACTGCTGGTCCAAGCCCTAATTCATTCTAGGATAGATTATGGCAATGCCCTTTACCTAGGTGCCCCAAATTCAGTGATCACGAAACTGCAGATAGTGCAGAACTCCGCAGCAAGACTGCTCACGGGGACCCAAAACTGTTGTTCAGCAAAGCCTGCGCTACGTGCTCTTCACTGGCTCCCGGTGCAAGAAAGAATCAATTTTAAAACCCTTTGCGTTGCCCACAAATCTCGGGAAGGGAGTGGACCACCTATCATGACAAACTTGAGACGCCCCTATAAGGCTAACAGAAGACTATGCTTATATGAGCTCCACCTAGCACCAATGCCCCGATCAAGAAGGCCAGAAGTGGTGGCCGGCTCTGTTCATACAATACTGCCAAACTCTAGAACACCCTCCTGCTGGATGTTCGTAGAGAATCCAACCATCTCACATTCCGGAAACACCTAAAGACCTGGCTTTTTTCGTAGGGGTCATGTCAACTCTAGTTGCCGCTATAGCACTGTGATGCTCCTGGGTTGCCATGCACTATATAAAAGCCTTTTTCATTTCATTTCATACATGCTAAGTATACTTAGGTACATCTAGTTAGGGTTTCCATTGTAGGAGTACGCATTATTACACTCATGAACTTATATGCTTGCATATATTCCCTGTTTTAGCACTATGGGAGAATTCTACCTTCTATTTACACTATTATGCTTGTAATAGTCTGTATCTGTTTCTGTCTTATTGTTGTTTCAGCACACGTATTTTACACTAGAATGACTCTGGTTCAATAAATGCTTATTGAAAACGACCCCACCCTTTATTCTGTGTATCTCTCCGGGATAAAGTGAGGATGAGTGACTGAGTGAAAAGTACTGTATACACGATCCCTGAGGGGTCAGGGTTGTCATGTTCGATAGTTGCCAAAAACTATTCGCTCCATGTTAAGAGGGACTGCTGGTAGCACTGTGAGCTAGCTGGTCCACAGGTGAACATATCCTGTGAGGGTGTCTGAAATCAGTTTGGATACCAATACCATAGTTTATGTTGTCTAAATGTGCAGATCCTATATAGATTTATAGGAACTAAACGACATGGTGCCGCCAACGTTGGTTTGGTTCTTATCAAACGTTCAAATTTGAGTGTTCAGCACAAGGCTGGATTTAATTAAACGATTTGTACGGTAAAAAAGTATATTGATGTAAAGAAAATAACAATGCAAATGTATGATAATTGTTAGCTGATTTCCGCACTGCCAGGTCCTGATTATTTATCTAATAAAAAGAGTTTAAAAAAAATACTTGAGTAGTTCAGTCGTGCTTTTTCAGAGACCCCTACTCACAATTATCAAGCGACGACTGGAGTGGGAAGGGAAAAATCCACTGCAACCGAGTAGGTACATACTATACATTGGCTGTGGGTATATTCAAGCTTGAAGTATTACAGTTCCCTACATTGTGCATAAACCTTTATCTCTACTTTCCTTGAAAAACATTTTGAAATGTCTGTCCAGGATGAGGCTGCACCTGCATTAAATGCAAATGCAGGGTAAGCTTACCAGGAAGGTGCTGTAAACATTTGAGAAAATGTCAGAAATGCACTTACTTTAAAATTAGCTGATTTTGGAGTCTCAGCATTAGGCGGGACTGTTACATTTGGGATTGAGGCACATGAGGCATACAGGACTGTGGTGTTCTATTTGTGGATCAAATTTCCCCCTCAGATGCACTTGCACATACATTTCATTCTTGTCTAGCAGAGGTAATACCAGAAAAATACAATCCATATGAGGACATAGAAGTCCTGTTAATGTACCAGGAACATATAAATTGGTTTAAAGGCGCCCTCCCACACACCTCAGAAAAAGTGAGACTCGGTCCGCTCAGCTGAGACAGCACAACTTTGGCCGGTCCTAGCTGTTAACACTGCATCCAGAAATTGACACATTGCCAGTAGTGGACAAATCCACTTCACAAAGAAACAATAAAACTTTACAGAAACTGGACGCAGTTTGTTATGAGAACTCTCACTCATCAACCTACCAGGGTTACTCCAGCAGGTCAACTACGAGGGACCACGACAAAAATGACCCCACAAACACGGAACGCAGTTATGGGAAGAATGCCCACTTAATGTGAGCAAATGTCATTCTGGATAGCACAAAAAATAGCACAGCTAGAGGCGGTGTTTCCACAGACAGGCCCACTATAAAAACACAGAATACTAGCAGTCTGCTTCCCAATGGGGATAGCTCCCCAGATAAAGTATTGTACTACTTGGGGTACAGTTTTCGCTGCCATCTATACCAGGACTCATGGTACCCCCTAAATAGCAGTGATACCAGAAGTATTAAGACAAATTCAGAATGAGTATGTGGCAGAACATGCCCTGAACTTAGGGATGAAATTTATAGGCATTTTGTCACGGGTATCAACAATTATGTTAGCGAACATAAATGGGGAGGCAAAAGCGGTGGCTAAACGCCAATGCTTGAGGGAATGCACTCCTGCACAACAGGAGCGAGAATTACCTAAAATTATCGAAGAAGTGAATGCTTCATTGGGTAGAGATAATTTGGGAGCTAGACTTATGAAACCACAATTAATGGGTAATCCTGAAAAGGATAACCCCAAGCAAGCACACGATTCTTCTAAAAAAAAGTGTAACAATAAACAAACAAAAAAATAGGCAGAATGCATCACATTCACTGGGTGGGTCTCCTCAACAGGAGCCTCTTACAGGAGGTATAACCTTAGAAATCGTGATAATATTTAAAAAAATTAACCGGTATCAGGATACAGATACACTTTCCTTTCAGAGTTCATCAAAAAATCCAGAAAGGGAAGGACGGTCAGAACACAGATCAGAAGAGCAAGCCAAGAGACACACATCGCACTTCAGACTACATTATCGAAAAATAAGATAAACCAAAATCAAAACCACAATTCAAAAAGAAGATTAGCTAGCCTCAAAATAAGAAATGCCCAGGCTACTGAGGACTCAACCTCTGAACGGGGAAAGGACTCTCCAGGTGCTAGACAGCGCAGCAGAAGTAACAATAACTCACCAGAATCTGATGGAATTTCTGGTGACAGCAGCGTTGAATGAGCATATCACGGTGGAAATACCTGATAACAAGGGTAAGCGTCCCACATCAGTTACATGAAATAACACTCCAAATGGAGGGGGACATACCAAGGAAAGTAAAAGGTCTTTTTTGGGAGAACCTGACTTTTGGATACGATATCCTTTTGGCGGAAAAAGATTGGCCGCCTGAGTCCTGCCCAAAAGGATAAACCGTAATTTTACCGGCTTTCTCCGACCTCGTTCCAGAATCACAAAAACATTCATACCCGCAGAAGTGGGTGGTGGCACTAGCACCTGCATTATACCGCTATCATGTAGGGTGGGATGCTGAGTCATTTCACCATGAATTTCCAGTAAAAAGTACTCCAACTCCACAAAGACAGCACCCAATAAAACATGACGCACAAAAAAAAGTCAGGGAAATCTTAGATCATCTTGAATACCAAGGTGTAATAGAGAACTGCGCCCCTTCAATTAATAATCTTTTGTTTCCCGTAATGAAACCTGACAATTCATACCATCTAGTTTTAGGCTACGGGCTTTTGAACACATGCTCAAAAACATTTGCAGTACAAAAAGCACACAATGCCGCATTAATAAAGAACATTGTGTGAAAGAAATACAAAACTATATTAAATATCTCAAATGGCTTCTTCAACCAATATATAGCACCTGAAAGTAGATATTTAACAGCATTTTCGACCCTCGGCTCTCAAGGTCAATTCTGTAGATTGGCCTGAGGTATAAGAATTGCCCTGGGTTGTTTTCAGCAAGAGTATCAGAGTTACTTCTAAATTGTGATGAGGAGGCATTGTCCTATATATATAATATTAATCTGACTGACGATGAATTGTTGGATCATTTGACCAGGGTGAACAACATAATTTGGGGGTTTACCTCTGAGGGCTTCAAATTTAACTATAAAGAATCGAAAATTGCCCACCTCAATGTCCTATTTTTGGGATATGAGCTCTCAAGTGAAGGTAAAAGCCTAGCATCTCATTTTCTAGAAAAATGTGCCCTACTCCAACCTCCAAAAACTAAGAAAAACTTAAAGTCCGTTTTTAGGATTCATTTTGTGATCTGTGTAATCACACCTACCTGACCTTCAATGAGGGCGAAACAGTACCCATAGAATGCAAATCTCATTTATACCCAAGCGCTGAAATGCATTTTGCATCAACTAAACTAACAGCTGTACAGACTACTGTAGTGAGAGAAAGAGCACTGGCTCAGGGGAAACAAATAATTGTTGTAAATCCAGTACCAACCTTAGATGCTGTTACTAAAGTAAGCCTTCCAAATGCTAAAGCACTGCATCCAGGATGGATGCAATGGGCTAATTCTCGTACTGCAATAGATGTAGACTACAAATTTGATTCTACAATAAAAACACAGGAATTACTGCAGTACGAACAACAAAATCCTCTTCCACATGAAATAAAGCCTCTAGATCAGTATGAATATATTATTTACACTGAGGGTTTTGCTAATCCTGCCGGAGGAAGTAAACAGAAATACAGCGCCACGTGCGATTATAAAGGGACATTTGCAGGGCGGTAAGTTTCGTCCTAGCAATATACAGACGCAGTTTCTAGAAGATGGCACAGCACAGCTGGCAGAATTAAAAGCCCTGATACTAAAGAATACGACTCGAGATTTCCCCACACTAATTGTGTGCGATTCATTTTATTGTGTCCAGTTTTGCAAAGAATAGCCTCACTACTGGGGCCAGAATGGGTTTAAAGATTCAAAAGGTTGCACAATAAAGCAAGTTACTTTGCAGAGCTGAATAAGGGCTTGCCACAGGCTCACATGATTCACACACTGTGTCATCAACGTGCTAGCCTGCACGTTGAAGAGAATTCATTGGCTGATGAACCCACTGAGGCAACAGTGTGAACAGCTGCTGTTGCTGCAATCACTCATTCTAGCATGGGGATAGACGGACAGATAATGGTAGCAGTCATTGCTTCGTGTAAAAACAGCTCAGCCTTGACAAAAGGTTTTCTACTCAAGTACTCCTACAAGGTAGATCCACAAAATATTCAAATTCCAGGAGTGGGGGATAGAGTAATACCAAACATCGATCGTATATTAGGCTTAATTCTAGCTGCACACAAGGGTCTTTGTTCAGCCCATGCAGGTACTACTGCAACAGTTTCAATACTGAAATAATGTTATTGGTGGCCAGGTCTTACCAAACAGACCAAAGGTTTTGTCCTTACTTGCGACATCTGTCAGCAGATGAAGGGTTCCACCGTAGCATATCCACCACAAACACCACTACTGATATCAAAGGGACCTCTTGCATGTATCAATTTCGACCACTGCGGCCCTTTACAATCTGATGGGGCATACAAGTGATTCTTGGTGGCAGTAGATTCATGCTCTAGGATGCTGTTGGTTTGGCCCCAGCGCTTGGCTGACGCCTGAATTGTTATAAAGGATTTGTGAGTATAGGGACATACCATGGCCCTGCGTTTAGCTCTTGGGCTTTAAAGGAAGCCATGGGAAGTTTGTGTGTTGCATTGCAGTATTCATTTCTGTATCATTCCGAAATTTGATTGTGGAGAGGAAAAACCAGGACTTAAAGCAATCCTTAACAGCAAGGGTATTAGGCTTGGATGGTAGGTGGGTCAATCACCTTTATGGCATCCAGAGGGCACTCGATAACATGCCAAGAAGCTCCCTGAGAGCCTTACTCCTAACGAGGTCCTATTTGGGACGAGAATGTGGGTACTTGACCTCAATTGTGGCAGTACAGTGGCGGATGAAAAAGCATTCAACATCAATACTCTTTTGGCTGCTTTACAAGAACTCGATTCATTCTGGGCAGTACAAAGCAACATCCAAGTAAAAACTGCATCGCCACTGGGGAAGTTAAAGCTGTTCTGGCAAGACCTGCCTGGGTCCCAAAAGTCGGGGACCTGATCAGAGAAAAGATTGTGAACAAGAAAGAATTTGGTCCCTTTTACAGAAAACCTATACCTGTTCTGGCTGTTGAAGGAACAAGAACAGTACTTCTTCCCCCTCTTGCCGGTAAAAAAAAAAGAGAGATCTGTCTCCATTAATCTGATCAAACCACACTATGTGGCTGATACTGAATAGCAGGTCCCGTGGCCTCCTGGGTAGCCATTGATCATCCTCTCTCTACCAATCAGGAGGTTCAGACAGAAAGACTAATAACATTTGAAGAGTCTTCTATATGAAGTAGTGGAGTTACCAACAATGAAATGAAATGCGTACCTGTTGAACTTGAACAGCAACTAAATGGAAATGAAACACAGATCTCAATTTGACCTAACACCGACATCTACATCAATATGCCTCTTCAAGAGACATCTGCCAGTTTAGCAAAACCTTCTGAGCTACCAATGATAGATCGAACTGCATCTGGCTATTTAATTGATTTTGACACCTTCTCTTTGGATCCAAGTGGACCTGAGTCACCCCCAGCTCCAGGCAAAAAAACAATTTCATGATTTCTACCTTTGGCTGAAAAAGACTTAACTTGTTTCACCCTGGCTACATCTTTGGATGGCACTTGGTCAACTGTTCCTAGTCCTCTGGATAGGTTTAGTGACTGTCTTTTTCTTACTACTGAATAGACATTATCTCCCAGACCGCTCCACAGTATCACATGTGAACTTGGTACTGAAAAGACATACATCATCTCATCATGAACAAAGAGACCTGTCCTTTGTGAACATTACAGCAGTTATAGTTTGGGATAGGGTTTTATATGATGTATTTGGTCCCGCTGAACTTTTAAAAATACTACATGTATTTAAAATTTCTTTGAATGGTACCATCCCCCTCTAGTACATCCCCTCTAGTACATCCAGACGATTGGGACTTTGAAACTGTAAATAGTATGCTGCCTGAGTTAGAACAGTCTGCTACATTCTCAAAAAAGGAAATGTATGATGATATGTCTGATTTTGACATCATGTAGTGTAACCAACATTATGGCCATCATTTTTAGCATAAAACAAGTACCCCACGTAGTGTTTTCACATACTACTAATGGGAACATTGCCCAACACCACCGAAAGGTAGTTCAAAAACGTTTGCACAGAAGTTTGCTTATTTTTCTAGGTTTACCACATCAGATCCGCGCTCATAATATTATAAGCTTGCGCCTACATCTGCAAAGAAAAATATGCTCACCAACATGGAACAGATATACTCTGCTTCATTTATCTCCCAACTTTCTGAACAGGGTTTCGACTTATGGAAAGACACTTTTGACATAAAATCAGTCTGGGGGACTAAAGAAGGGCAGGTTCAGGGAACTGAGGCACTGTTTAGAACATGCCTCATACCTCAGCAGATTATGTTCCTGAACGACACTGTGCAACAGACTTCCTGTCTTCGGTTAGCCAAGATTAAGGACTTGAACACACCTCATATTCCTTCACTTTCACACTATGAGGGATGGCAAAAGTATACAGAACACAGTGAGGGTACAATAGATGATGTCATGCATGAGGTTTCATACAATTCAATAGAACCCAATTGGAAGGGATGGTTAGTTTGGCCTATTGACACAAATAGGTGTCAGTCAAGATTCAAGGGTATCACTGAAGGGTTTAGTATCCGTAGGACGGACCAGTACTATGTACAACGAGAACATCTGGGAGGTGACATCCTACAGTATTGGGAAGTTATGCCTAGATTGACTAAGAACTTCAACACTGTCCCAGGTGAAACAACACTTGTCCTTACTAGTGGGGAAGTGTGGCTCAATGGTTAGAGGGGCAGACCCTGATGCAGAGGTCTGGCCTGGGACCAGGGTTCAATTTCCGCCTCGGCGGGTCTTGGGCTCAATTTCCTCGGACCTGTTAATTCTCGCCTCGGTGCCTATTCTAATCATGGGTCCCACTCTGCAACTCTGGGCAATAGCTTGCTTAATCTCCACAACGGCCCCAACAGCGCTAGGATGCCTGGATTCACCTTGGGGGTGCCCAGGAGTGGGCACTTCACAGGGAAAAACCAGGAAGGGTTCCACAGCGGTATGCGTACAAGCGCTTTGAGACCCCTTCGGGGGTGATACGTGCACTATACAAGTACTAAATTTACATTTACATTTACTCTCAGGTGACATGGATTTAAGGGATTTTTTTCCAGGTCCCCAGAAACCACGTCGTAAACACTTCTTATTGGATAATCTCTCAACGGGAAGCTGTGGAGAGATTGCGTGAAATTGACAGAGTTAATCTAGAAAAGGCTATGGCAATGGTTGACAGTGGCATGACCACACTAACATCCATGATTTATTCACTGGGCAACATTGTGTATTCTGCTATAGATATAATGGAACAGGATACAACATAGGCAATCGCAGTTACCATCCATTCTATAATTAAGCTGGACGCTATAATCTTTGCACTTTGGTTACATGCCCTGGAGATATGTTAACAGTTTGTCTTTGTTCTCTGAATATAACCTAACAGAAAAGCAGACAAGAATGGCACAAAGAGATGCAAAATATACAATGCTGCACATTGAAAAATTGGACCAATTACCTTTTACCGTGGCAGAGTCAACGTCCACAGAATGGTTAATTCATGGTCATATAACATTGCCGGTAACAACATTTCAATTTCAATATTAGAATACCACCAGATCGGCAAATATGAAGATATGGGAAAGGGCTATAACCATGAATCTTGGGAATTACTGTATAGATTTAGATGCAGTAATGGGGACACTAAAGTATTTCTCAGCAGTTCAGACTGTGAGACTTCGTTAAGTAGATCTCTAATTTGCCAGGATATTATGCTACACGGGGCCTGAAACCGTTCAGTTGCAAATTTATCCTGTCATTTAAAAGGATCCCCACCTGCCGAGGTAAATCAAGTGTTCAGGCTGCTCTCGAATGTGAGTTACTTAATGCTGAATGATCAAGGTTGTTGTGGGATGCTTTCAGGCATCACATATCTTGTCACAGTAAGTTCCAGAGTTACTTGTTGTGTGCAAGTATTGTTTCCACTGACCCACGCAGTCAGGGAGTTACCTGTATGACCTTCATTGAATGTTTCCTTATATGGTTTGATTCTCTGAGCCGACTGAAAGCCATGCTTTTACGAAAGGATGTGCCCTTAACCTCAGCCAGAAACACTTTTGATTTTCAGGTTGCAGGTCTCAGCTGAGCTACAGGCACTAGTACAAACTAATTGCCCTTTCCATTACGGAGAAATGGTACAGCATACTTTAATATGTCTGATATGAAGGGAATTGTACACCTATTTAAGACCTTAGGTTCTGGACTGTTAAGCACCTTCCAGACAGTCTTTGGAGTAATTCCAGCTTTTATACACTCCGTGTTAGGAAGCCTTCTTGGAGGGCTTCCGCTAATCCTGCTACTGGTAATGGGCATCTTGATGAAAAATGTTCTGCTACGCAACGGACATCCCTATCGCCAAAGAGATGGAAAAAGCGCTCTTGAAATGAGGTTGCCGTGACCGCATGGTACTCCATCTGAGCACACCTCTTCTTTCGGGAGATAAGCAAGTTTTGGGTCCTATCATTCTGACCAGTTGGAATTGACTCTGTTTTGTCTTATCTGGATTAACTTTCAGAGAGTTAGCTGTTATCCAGTTCACAGTGATAGAATATTCTGCACATTCAAATGCGCCTGCATGTAGCTCTCAATCGTAAGATCTGCTGGTTATTATCTACATAGTTAAACAGATGTCAATCCAACTGTGCTGATGCTGCAGTCAGAGGATACAGATAGTTATTAAACTGCAGAGGTGATAGTGCAGATCCCAAAGAGTCCCAGCAAGAAAGCACCTCTTCTCTAAAAGCATAGCCACCCACCTGCACCCTCTGTGACCAGTCGTTCAAGAACGACGAAATCCACAAAAGTGTGGACCCTGTAATCCCACATGCCATTAGCCAATGCATAAGCACTTGATGGTCCACTGTATCAAATGCTGCCGTAAAGTCTGGCAGAACCAACACAGAGGACTTATTCTTATCAGCCGCCAATCTAAGCTCACCCAGAATAGAGAGCATCACCAACTCAGTGCTATGATGGGCCCAAAAGCCTGATTGGTGAGAATCGAGCAATTATTGATCTTCCAAAGGTTTCATAAGGGTTTTATTTATATACCGCTTCAAGATTTTACCCCAAAATGGTTGTAGGGATACTGTGCGATAGTTCTTTAGATTTTTTTATCCGCTCCGGTCTTCTTCAACAGCGGGCTAACAATAGCCTTCTTAAAGCTCGAAGGAACTATACCCGACGCTAAAGAGGTATTCAGGAGGCATAAAACAAATCGCCCCCCCATGACGGTAAAGACCATTTCAAACACCTTAGGAAGACAAGGGACTTCCAGCGAGCCTGACTTAACAGTTACCAGGGCGAAGCTAGGGTCTCCTGATCCAGTAGAGGGAATGCTGATAACTTCTCACCCTGATAGACTGGCACATCAGCCACTATCAATGGGCAAGGATATAGCGGTGTATTTCTTACTTCATTCAGGATACCCTTAATCTTATACATTAAAAAAACCTGCATCCTATTACAGTCCTCAAGATCCATCACTGAGGCCTGCTCTTTAGTCTGACTTAACACATTAATAACCTTAAAGGTCTTCCTTCGTGGATTACTGACTTATCCATGTCTCATAAAAGGCTGCTCTTGTGGCCACAATCACTCTTTTATAGATGCCCGACTGCACTTTATACCTCCTCAGGGTCTCTGGCTCATGGCAATTATGCTATTTCCTTTCACACTGTTGCAGCTTCTGTTTCCCCCCTCACTGTGCAGGGGTGTACCAGGGGGCTCACATGACTCTTTATTACTCGTTTCCTATGGGAAGGAGGCACCCAATCTAAGGCATCCTGAATCCTACCTAGAAACGCTCACTCTCCTGTCCCACATCCTCAATACTGCTAGGCAAATGTATTGCATCCTTTAAGGCCTCCACTAGATGGATTTTATCTATTTTTGATCATTTGCATACTGTACGCCACACTGGCAGACTATGAGCAAGCTGAGTTGGCAAAAGGATTGTAAACCTGATTTTGTAGTGATCTGAAGCATTATTTTCACAGCTTTGCTATAGAAGTTAAAGTGTGCCATAAGGGCGATCGTTTTCCTTGAAACATAAGTGGCTGCATTCAAAATTAATAATCAAGTATACACAAATCAAGAAAGCCATTCACACACAAACCTGGTCACCACCTATAAAAACAAGCATTTACAATGCAATGGTCTCGGCATTATTAAAGGTAGAGCTATTGGCATTGCTCATGACTTTTTTTTTTTTAATCATAAATAAATGGCATTGTCATTTACATTGCTAATAGCTTAGTCGTTAAATAAATGGCATTGTCATTTACAATCCCAATAGCTTAATCGCTCGCAAATGCATGACCTATTGCATTTACACCCACACAGAGCCACACACACAAAGCCACCCTCACACACATAGAGCCACCCACACAGAGCCACCCACACAGTCATTCACATAGAGCCACCTACACAGCGCCACCCTCACACAGACAGAGCCACCCACACATAGAGCCACCTACAATAAAAGCTATCCACACATAGTGCCACCTACAAAAAAAGCTATCCACACAGAGCCACACACACACACACACAGAGCCACACACACAGCACGCACAACAAACGAGGGGGGGCAGGGGCAGGAGAGCAACACAAAAACCCGGATCACAAGCAGGTCACAGAGGCACAAAAACCCGTATCACAAGCAGGTCACAAAGGCACAAGCAGGGAACAAAGGCACAAGCAGGGCGCAGAGGCACAAGCAGGGCGCAGAGGCACAAGCAGGGCGCAGAGGCACAAGCAGGGAGCAGAGGCACAAGCAGGGAGCAGAGGCACAAGCAGGGAGCAGAGGCACAAGCAGGGAGCAGAGGCACAAGCAGGGAGCAGAGGCACAAGCAGGGAGCAGAGGTACAAGCAGGGCACAGAGGCACAAGCAGGGAGCAGAGGCACAAGCAGGATCACAAACAAGCACAACCAACGAGGGAAGAGGCAAGAAAAACGGCACAATCAGGGGGCAAAAGGCAAGAAAAACGGCACAATCAGGGGGCAGAAGGCATGAAAAACGGCACAATCAGGGGGCAGAAAGCAAGAAAAAACGGCACAATCAGGGGGTACATGAAGCGGGAGGGTATCCTAAAACAGCTGCCCGTTACCTGAATGAAATGTGGATACATCAAGGTGGCAGCCTGGAGCACATTGGGAGTTTGTCCAAGGTGGAGAAGTCAGCAGCACCGCAGGACATTACAATGACAAGTAGGAGCATAAGGGTGGCCCGTCAAGAAGTGTGGTCAGAACGCAGCAAGGAATAAACAAAGGGATGAATAAGTGTAGTGCACATTAGGTGCATCAAGTTAGGTAAGCTGCAGCACTCAAGAAAAAAACGGCACAATCAGGGGGTACATGAAGCGGGAGGGTATCCTAAAATTGCTGCCCATTACCTGAATGAAATGTGGATGCATCAAGGTGGCAGCCTGGAGCACATTAGGAGTTTGTCCAAGGTGGAGAAGTCAGCAGCACCGCAGGACATTACAATGACAAGTAGGAGCATAAGGGTGGCCCGTCAAGAAGTGGGGTCAGAACGCAGCAAGGAATAAACAAAGGGATGAATAAGTGTAGTGCACATTAGGTGCATCAAGTTAGGTAAGCTGCAGCACTCATGAGTAAATAACAGGTGAGGTTTGACTGCAGCACATGGGGTATCAAGTAGCCAATGCCACATATGCATGAGCACCACAAGGGGGAGCGGAACCTCTGTACTAAGGGGGGTTGGGCACACAGATTAAGGGGTGTCAGCCTACAAAACATGGGTGTAGGGCTGCAAGCTGCAGGGAGAGTGGCTGCAACACAGAGAAAGGCAAAGCAGGCAGTACAACGGGACAATACATGGGAGCCCAACGGAAGCAAGGCAACTCACCTCTACACTCCGCTCCACACCGGCTCCCGCGTCCTCATCCTCCGGGGCGGGGGCAGCATGACGGGCTGCTGGGGGAGGCGCGGACGGACAAAGAGTAGGCCAGAATCCACGTCCTCATCCTCCGGGGCGGGGGCAGCATGGCGGGCTGCTGGGGGGGGGGCTCAGACGGACAGAGTAGGCCGGAATAAGCGGGGAGCACTGCTAGGCTTTGATTCGGGTTAGCCAGCGGTGGGGGTTCGTGAGGGGTCTGTCCACGGCTACGCTCTCTCCTCCCGGTACCTCCTCAGGTCGCCATCTTCACACCCCGGGGAACAAGTAGTGAGTAGTGTGTGGAGGAACACTGCGGAATGGCCCTCGATGGTGCGCTCTTGCTTCTGCATCAAATGGTGGCACCGTGGTCTTTGGGATTCTTACCTAACGGAGAAGAGTTGTGTTCTGTGCAAAGAAAAAACAAACAAAATGGCGGCCGCAAAGCTCCGAAACTTTTCGGAATCGGGGGCGTGTTTTTTTGCGTTCTGAGTGACGGATGACGTCACAGGGCGAAAGAACGCAAAAAACAGGCCCCCGAATCCGAAAGAGATGGGGCTTTAATGGAGTGATGCCCCTCTCCTCCAATGGCTGGCCTCCGTTTAGGAAGCCAGCCAATGGGGGAGAGAGGCGGGTTCAAGCCCCCCTAACTCAAAAACATAAAATCTTCGGACTCCGCCAACTGCTACGCAGTGCGACGGTCCGAGACCGAAAAAAAGGGGAAACAATTTTCAAAGAAAAAAACTATACAGTACACAGGTTCTATAGAAAATTATATAAATATTAAATAACCATAAAACCTTTTTTGTGTGATTATCCATATGTATATCCCCCGAGCGATAAACAGCCAAACATGTTAACAAAGTTTTATAACAGTCGCATATTAAACAAAAAAATCTGGCATCCAGCAAATGCAAAAATAAAATGTCTCCTTTGCAGCAGTTACAGAATAAATCGCTGCCGAAAAACTCCCCTCTCCCATCAAAGGTTGGGACATTGGATAATGGAAGTGAAGTTCTATCACCAAAAAGTTACCCTGACAATCAGGAGCCAAATACTTACCATTTCTCAAACCCCCATCACTGCTTTGAAACAAAAGACCCGAACTATGTATATTCTAGATTTTAAAAAAAATGCTTAACTAAACTACGGATGTCAGGCTGCAAAACAAAAATCTAAATTGAATGAGCAACTCAGGGATGGACATAGATAAAAGCAGTACTCAGTGCAGACAACAACAGAGAAAAAGACAGACACAAGATAACAGACAAAATCAATAGCAAGAAAGCACAATAGCACATAAAATAGTAAGAAAGTTAAGCTCATGGAACCCCTGTGCCTACTTGAATTGCACAAACACCTGTAGTTAGGTATTTAAATGAAAGGAGTGAAGCAGGTGTAATTATGTTTTACTTCAATGATTAAAGCTTTATCTCAAAGTCTTGGCAGATGAACGCTCTTCTCGCTTTGGACTCAAAAGTCCCAGACGACCCTGAGCAGACCCAGCCCGAGGCACCGGCTCGAGTCTGGCTCGAGGTCTGAGGGGTTGCATCATCTCTACTGTCTGGGCCAGTCCCTATATGTGGCTTTAGGACATCCCCCTCACCCCCCTCAGCGCTCTCTCACTTTCCCTCCATGAGTCCCATTATGTCCTCCTTTGAGCTGCACTGCCCCGTGAATATTTTCAAAACGAAAATGTAACTATCCCAGGATGCAAAGGGACGCTTAATGACATTTAGAGTGATAGTAGCCCCGCCCTCCTCTATGCCAATATTGAAATATAACTGCCCTGAAGACAATTGGTGAGGTGTATATATATATAACCCGTGGCCCCACTCTCCTTTGTGTTTTCCAAAGGCGATGAGTAACGCGTCGGCACCAGTCAGGTGCTTACAATTAACTCCGTGTGCGCATGCCCTTACCTATGAAAAGCCTTGGGGAACGGCTTACTTGCTGTCGAGTGCTGCTGACTTCTTGGACACATCCCCTGGAGCGTAGTATGTTAGCGGTTGTCCTGCCGCTCAGCTTGCACCACCCACGGAGAGTGGGGCCACGGGTTCGATGCATTTCAAGCCCGCAAGTGGTACGCAAGTTTGGATCAGGGCAGACGCCTATGGAGAGGCTCATGCGGAGCCTTTAAGAAGCAAGGATTCAAAGCTGCATCCATCCAGGATTAATATGGGACATTGTGTTTTCCAAAGGCGATGAGTACAATTATGGATTAGCCCATTGAAGGGAATGTGATTATGCCGAATAAAGAACTCAAATGCCCACAATGCAGCTTCCTGACTATTAATGCCCCGGAAGAAGTGAATACGAAACGCGTCGGCACCAGTCAGGTGCTTACAATTAACTCTGTGTGCGCATGCCCTTACCTATGAAAAGCCTTGGGGAACGGCTTACTTGCTGTCTAGTGCTGCTGACTTCTTGGACACATCCCCTGGAGCATATTATATATATATATATATATATATTTATATACCTACTGGCGGTTTCCAGTAGGTAGTTATAGTTAGGTCCTATTTTCCATAGGAAATCCGCAACATTCTATTTGGAATAACTTTGGCGCCGGTTGACGAATCTTTGCGAAATTTTCAAAACTGGTGGCCCGGTCCGCTCCTATCCTGAAAGTCCCGGGGTGATTCGTCAAGCGGGGGCTGAGAAAAAAGGGGGGTCCCAAAAAGTTTTTCCCCATGCGATTTTCTATAGAAAACATTAATCGCAGCTACAGCCCGAACTGCTGAACGGAAATACACCAAATTTGGCAGAAAGGTAGACCTTGGTTCAGAGTCGTGCTTTTTGTTAAATGGTGTAAATCTGTTCAGTAGTTTTTTTAGATATTAAAGGAAAAAAATACATATATATCTGGGCGGAGCCTAACCACACATCTCATCGTGAGATCTGATTGGCTGTCAGCACTTCATCCAAGAAGTGTTGACAGCCATCTTGGGGCCAATATACTTGATAGCACCTCATTAAAAAGCATTGTAGTTAATAGAAGGTTTTAAGACTTTAGTTACATTATAAATCATTTGTTGATAGTACCATACTCATTTTAAGAATTGTGGTGTGTTCTAAGATGATTTTACCATGTGAAAAAGCCTTCTGCTGGGATATCATGAATCATGTTTGAGAGAAAACTATTTTCTCATGCTTTTCCCACAGAGGTTTGGAAGGTGATCTATAAGCTAAACTGAGAGTATATTTCCTGTAAATTCACATTATCTTTCTCGGTCATGTGAGAATGAAGTCTGACATTCTCAGTAAAACATGTACATTCAACAAGAGCAGAAACTGTCAGTCGATTCCTTTGTGTTCTACTCCAGCTTCCCAGAGTGTTCTAAAGAACAACTAGAGCGCTAACAGTCCTACTTATGACAAACGTATGGCACACCTGAAGCCATCTTGATTGGAATAAAGTGGTAACTCTTAAAACATTTAATTTGTATGATTAGTGCTGCAGAAAGAAATATTAGGGCACATTTTGAGTGACGTCTCAAATCCTCTTCTATTTCATAAAAAAATTCTGACATGCAGACTGAAACATGCATTTTCAATACCAGCAGCAGACTTCCCTGGTGAGCAGTAGCTTTACTACATTGATCGAATAAGCAACTAGAGTGCTAACATTCTGAATGTATGGCAAATGTGTGACACATCTGAATGCCTTCTTGATGGAATCAAAGTATAAAACCTGAAAGTATTTCCTACTGAGGAGACTGTAGTAAATGAGGAATTTAGGAAACTTCATAACAAATAAGTCTCCCAAGATGGCCACCAGAGACAAAAGAGCCCAAAGGTAGCACAAATATCACAGATGTAGCGCAAGTATAGCCCAATGACAGAATGTCCAAGAGTGTTCTAAAGAACTACTAGAGCGCTAACAGTCTTACTTATGACAAAAGTATGGCACACCTGAAGCCATCTTGATTGGAATAAAGTGGTAACATTTAATTTGCAAAGGAACAAAATGAGGGGGTTCATTTTGCCATAGAAATTATGATCAGTGCTGCAGAAAGAAAAATTAGGGCACATTTTGACTTCTCAAATCCTCATATATTTCATTAAAACAAATTCTGACATGCAGACTGAAACATGCACTTTGAATACCAGCAGCAGACTTCCCTGGTGAGCGATAGCTTTACTACAGTGATCTAATGAGCAACTAGTGCTAACATTCAGAATGGATGGCAAATGTGTGACACATCTGAATGCCTTCTTGATGGAACCAAAGTAAGCAAGCATTGAAAATGCAATAGATCTCGCCCTCGTTTAAGTTAAAGCAATTCTCTTTGTAATTAGGTGGCTTTTTAGCTTTGCTTGTATTAGTGTTTTTCAAACTTTCTTGTACATAACATGCATATGTATGCATATATGTATATGTATACATGCATTTATATATATATATATTTATATAGATATGCATTTTATATATATGTTTATATATGTATGTGTATATATATATATATACAAATACATATATATATAAATGCATATGCATATATATGTGCGTGTAGAGAGGTAGAGAGAGGAAGAGAGGTAGAGAGGATGAAAGTGAGTAGTAGAGAGTAGTAGAGAGTGAGTAGCAAAGAGTAGTAGAGAGTGAGTAGTAGAGCATAGCAGAGAGTGAGTAGTAGAGAGTAGTAGAGAGTGAGTAGTAGAGAGTGAGTAGCAGAGAGAGAGTAGTAGAGGGAGTAGTAATGAGTAGTAGAGAGTGAGTAGTAGAGAGTACTAGAGTAGTAGAGAGTGAGTAGTAGAGAGAGAGTAGTAGAGAGTGAGTAGTAGAGAGTAGTCAGTCAGTGCCAGTCAATCAGTCAATCAGTGTCAGTCAGTTAGTGTCATTCAGTCAATCAATGTCAGTCAGTGTCAGTCAATCAGTGTCAGTCAGTGTCAATCAGTCAGTGTCAGTCAGTCAGTGTCAGCTAAAGCAGCTCTGCTGACCTGGTTCTCTGGCTCTAAAGCAGCTCTGCTGACCTGGTTCTCTCCATCTAAAGCAGCTCTGCTGACCTGGTTTCTCTGGCTCTACAGCAGGTCTGCTGACCTGGTTCTCTGGCTCTAGATCAGCTCTGCTGACATAGTTCTTAGGCTACAGAGCAGCTCTGCTGATCTGGTTCTCTGGCTCTACAACAGCTCTGCGGACCCAGTTCAGTGGCTCTAAAGCAGTTCTGCTGACATGGTTCTCTAGCAGCTCTGCTAACCTGGTTCCCTCCCTTTAGAGCAGCTCTGCTGACCTGGTTCTCTCCCTCTAAAGCAGCTCTTCTGACCTTGTTCTCTCACTCTAAAGCAGCTCTACTGACCTGGTTTTGCTGGCTCTACAGCTGCTCTGCTGACCTGGTTCTCTGGCTCTAGAGCAGCTCTGCTGACCTGGTTCTCTCCCTCTAACTCAGCTCTGCTGACCTGGTTCTCTGTCTTTAGAGCAGATGTGCAGACCTGGTTCTATGGCACTAAAGCAGCTCTGCTGACCTGGTTCTCTGGCTCTAAAGCAGCTCTGCTGACCTGGTTCTCTGGCTATAAAGCAGATCTGATGACCTGGTTCTCTCCCTTCAAAGCAGCTCTGTTGACCTGGTTTCCCTGGCTCTAGAGCAGCTCTGCTGACCTGGTTGTCTTGCTCTAGAGCAGCTCTGCTAACCTGGTTCTCTCCCTCTAAAGTAGCTCTGCTGACCTGGTTCTCTGCCTCTAGAGCAGCTCTGCTGACATGGTTCTGGGGCTCTAAAGCAGCTCTGCTGACCTAGTTCTCTGGCTCTAAAGCAGTTCGGCTGACCTGGTTCTCTCCCTCTAAAGCAGCTCTGCTAACCTGGTTTCTCTGGCTCTACAGCAGGTCTGCTGACCTGGTTATCGGCCTCTAGAGCAGCTCTGCTGACCTGAGTCTCTGGCTCTCGAGCAGCTATGCTGACCTGGGTCTCTGGTTCTAGAGCAGCTCTGCTGACCTGCTTCTTAGGCTCTAGAGCAGCTCTGCTGACCTGGTTCTCTGGCTCTACAATGGCTCTGCTGACCTGGTTCTCTGGCTCTACAACGGTTCTGCTGACCTGTTTTCTCTGGCTCTACAGCAGCTCAGCTGACCTGGTTCTCTGCCTCTAGAGCAGCTCTGCTGACCTGGTTCTCTCCCTCTAAAGTAGCTCTGCTGACCTGGTTCTCTTCCTCTAGATCAGCTCTGCTGACCTGGTTCTCTGGCTCTAAAGCAGCTCTGCTGACCTGGTTCTATGGCTCTAAAGCAGCTCTGCTGACCTGGTTCTCTGGCTCTAGAGCAGCTCTGCTTACCTGGTTCTCTCCCTCTAAAGTAGCTCGGCTGACCTGGTTCTCTGCCTCTAGAGAAGCTCTGCTGACCTGCTTCTCTGGCTCTAAAGCAGTTCTGCTGACCTGTTTCTCTGCCTCTAGAGCAGCTCTGCTGACATGGTTCTATGGCTCTAATGCAGCTCTGCTGACCTGATTCTCACCCTCTAAGGAGCACTGCTGACCTGGTTTTCTGTCTCTAAAGCAGTTCTGCTGACCTGTTTCTCTGCCTCTAGAGCAGCACTGCTGACATGGTTCTGGGGCTCTAAAGCAGCTCTGCTGACCTAGTTCTCTGGCTCTAAAGCAGTTCGGCTGACCTGGTTCTCTCCCTCTAAAGCAGCTCTGCTAACCTGGTTTCTCTGGCTCTACAGCAGGTCTGCTGACCTGGTTATCGGCCTCTAGAGCAGCTCTGCTGACCTGAGTCTCTGGCTCTCGAGCAGCTATGCTGACCTGGGTCTCTGGTTCTAGAGCAGCTCTGCTGACCTGGTTCTCTGGCTCTACAATGGCTCTGCTGACCTGGTTCTCTGGCTCTACAACGGTTCTGCTGACCTGTTTTCTCTGGCTCTACAGCAGCTCAGCTGACCTGGTTCTCTGCCTCTAGAGCAGCTCTGCTGACCTGTTTCTATGGCTCTAAAGCAGCTCTGCTGACCTGGTTCTCTCCCTCTAAAGTAGCTCTGCTGACCTGGTTCTCTGCCTCTAGATCAGCTCTGCTGACCTGGTTCTATGGCTCTTAAGCAGCTCTGCTGACCTGGTTCTCTGGCTCTAGAGCAGCTCTGCTGACCTGGTTCTCTGGCTCTAAAGCAGCTCTGCTGACCTGGTTCTCTCCCTCTAAAGAGCTTTGCTGACCTGGTTCTCTGGGTCTAAAGAAGTTCTGCTGACCTGGTTCTCTGCCTCTAGAGCAGCTCTGCTGACCTGGTTCTGTGGCTCTAAAGCAGGTCTGCTGACCTGGTTCTCTGGCTCTAGAGCAGCTCTGCTGACCTGGTTCTCTAGCTCTAAAGAAGTTCTGCTGACCTGGTTCTCTCGCTCTAACGCAGCTCTGCTGACCTGGTTCTCTTGCTCTAAAGCAGCTTAATTGACCCGGTTCAGTGGCTCTAGAGCAGTTCTGCTAACATGGTACTCTGGCTCTAAAGAGCTCTGCTGACCTGGTTCTCTGGCTCTAAAGCAGCTCTGCTGACCTGGTTCTCTCCATCTAAAGCAGCTCTGCTGACCTGGTTTCTCTGGCTCTACAGCAGGTCTGCTGACCTGGTTCTCTGGCTCTAGATCAGCTCTGCTGACATAGTTCTTAGGCTACAGAGCAGCTCTGCTGATCTGGTTCTCTGGCTCTACAACAGCTCTGCGGACCCAGTTCAGTGGCTCTAAAGCAGTTCTGCTGACATGGTTCTCTAGCAGCTCTGCTAACCTGGTTCCCTCCCTTTAGAGCAGCTCTGCTGACCTGGTTCTCTCCCTCTAAAGCAGCTCTTCTGACCTTGTTCTCTCACTCTAAAGCAGCTCTACTGACCTGGTTTTGCTGGCTCTACAGCTGCTCTGCTGACCTGGTTCTCTGGCTCTAGAGCAGCTCTGCTGACCTGGTTCTCTCCCTCTAACTCAGCTCTGCTGACCTGGTTCTCTGTCTTTAGAGCAGATGTGCAGACCTGGTTCTATGGCACTAAAGCAGCTCTGCTGACCTGGTTCTCTGGCTCTAAAGCACCTCTGCTGACCTGGTTCTCTGGCTATAAAGCAGATCTGATGACCTGGTTCTCTCCCTTCAAAGCAGCTCTGTTGACCTGGTTTCCCTGGCTCTAGAGCAGCTCTGCTGACCTGGTTGTCTTGCTCTAGAGCAGCTCTGCTAACCTGGTTCTCTCCCTCTAAAGTAGCTCTGCTGACCTGGTTCTCTGCCTCTAGAGCAGCTCTGCTGACATGGTTCTGGGGCTCTAAAGCAGCTCTGCTGACCTAGTTCTCTGGCTCTAAAGCAGTTCGGCTGACCTGGTTCTCTCCCTCTAAAGCAGCTCTGCTAACCTGGTTTCTCTGGCTCTACAGCAGGTCTGCTGACCTGGTTATCGGCCTCTAGAGCAGCTCTGCTGACCTGAGTCTCTGGCTCTCGAGCAGCTATGCTGACCTGGGTCTCTGGTTCTAGAGCAGCTCTGCTGACCTGCTTCTTAGGCTCTAGAGCAGCTCTGCTGACCTGGTTCTCTGGCTCTACAATGGCTCTGCTGACCTGGTTCTCTGGCTCTACAACGGTTCTGCTGACCTGTTTTCTCTGGCTCTACAGCAGCTCAGCTGACCTGGTTCTCTGCCTCTAGAGCAGCTCTGCTGACCTGGTTCTCTCCCTCTAAAGTAGCTCTGCTGACCTGGTTCTCTTCCTCTAGATCAGCTCTGCTGACCTGGTTCTCTGGCTCTAAAGCAGCTCTGCTGACCTGGTTCTATGGCTCTAAAGCAGCTCTGCTGACCTGGTTCTCTGGCTCTAGAGCAGCTCTGCTGACCTGGTTCTCTCCCTCTAAAGTAGCTCGGCTGACCTGGTTCTCTGCCTCTAGAGAAGCTCTGCTGACCTGCTTCTCTGGCTCTAAAGCAGT
Organism: Lissotriton helveticus; assembly: GCF_964261635.1. Classification (NCBI taxonomy): domain Eukaryota; kingdom Metazoa; phylum Chordata; class Amphibia; order Caudata; family Salamandridae; genus Lissotriton; species Lissotriton helveticus. The sequence goes on from NC_136061.1 coordinate 1,485,315,505, forward strand.
TCTGCTGACCTGTTTCTCTGCCTCTAGAGCAGCTCTGCTGACATGGTTCTATGGCTCTAATGCAGCTCTGCTGACCTGATTCTCACCCTCCAAGGAGCACTGCTGACCTGGTTTTCTGTCTCTAAAGCAGTTCTGCTGACCTGTTTCTCTGCCTCTAGAGCAGCACTGCTGACATGGTTCTGGGGCTCTAAAGCAGCTCTGCTGACCTAGTTCTCTGGCTCTAAAGCAGTTCGGCTGACCTGGTTCTCTCCCTCTAAAGCAGCTCTGCTACCCTGGTTTCTCTGGCTCTACAGCAGGTCTGCTGACCTGGTTATCGGCCTCTAGAGCAGCTCTGCTGACCTGAGTCTCTGGCTCTCGAGCAGCTATGCTGACCTGGGTCTCTGGTTCTAGAGCAGCTCTGCTGACCTAGTTCTCTGGCTCTACAATGGCTCTGCTGACCTGGTTCTCTGGCTCTACAACGGTTCTGCTGACCTGTTTTCTCTGGCTCTACAGCAGCTCAGCTGACCTGGTTCTCTGCCTCTAGAGCAGCTCTGCTGACCTGTTTCTATGGCTCTAAAGCAGCTCTGCTGACCTGGTTCTCTCCCTCTAAAGTAGCTCTGCTGACCTGGTTCTCTGCCTCTAGATCAGCTCTGCTGACCTGGTTCTATGGCTCTTAAGCAGCTCTGCTGACCTGGTTCTCTGGCTCTAGAGCAGCTCTGCTGACCTGGTTCTCTGGCTCTAAAGCAGCTCTGCTAACCTGGTTCTCTCCCTCTAAAGAGCTCTGCTGACCTGGTTCTCTGGGTCTAAAGAAGTTCTGCTGACCTGGTTCTCTGCCTCTAGAGCAGCTCTGCTGACCTGGTTCTGTGGCTCTAAAGCAGGTCTGCTGACCTGGTTCTCTGGCTCTAGAGCAGCTCTGCTGACCTGGTTCTCTAGCTCTAAAGAAGTTCTGCTGGTCTGGTTCTCTCGCTCTAACGCAGCTCTGCTGACCTGGTTCTCTTGCTCTAAAGCAGCTTAATTGACCCGGTTCAGTGGCTCTAGAGCAGTTCTGCTAACATGGTACTCTGGCTCTAGAGCAGCTCTGCTGACCTGGTTCTGTCCCTCTAGAGCAGCTCTGATGACCTGGTTCTCTCCCTCTAAAGCAGCTCTACTGACCTGGTTTCTCTGGCTTTACAGCAGCTCTTCTGACCTGGTTCTCTGGCTCTAGAGCAGCTCTGCTGACCTGGTTCTTAGGCTCTAGAGCAGCTCTGCTGACCTGGTTCTCTGGCTTTAAACCAGCTCTGCTGGTCTGGTTCTCTGGCTCTAAAGCAGCTCTGCTGACCTTGTCCTCTCCCTCTAAAGCAGCTCTGCTGACCTGGTTTCTCTGGCTTTACAGCAGCACTGCTGACCTGGTTCTCTGTCTCTAAGCAGCTCTGCTGACCTAGTTCTTAGGCTCTTGAGCATCTCTGCTGACCTGGTTCTCTGGCTCTACAACAGCTCTGCTGACCTGGTTCTCTGGCTCTAAAGCAACTCTGCTGACCCGGTTCTATTGCTCTAAAGCAGTTCTGCTGACCTGGTTCTCTGGCTCTAGAGCAGCTCTGTTAACCTGGTCCCTTGGCTCTAAAGCAGCTCTGCTGACCTAGTTCTCTCCCTCTAAAGCAGCTCTGCTGACCTGGTTCTCTCACTCTAAAGCAGCTCTACTGACCTGGTTTCGCTGGCTCTACAGCTGCTCTGCTGACCTGGTTCTCTGGCTCTAGAGCAGCTCTGCTGACCTGGTTCTTAGGCTCTAGAACAGCTCTGCTGACCTCCGCTCTCTGGCTCTAAAGCCGCTCTGCTGACCTGGTTCTCTGGCTCTAGAGCAGCTCTGCTGACCTGGTTCTCTTGCTCTAAAGCAGCTTAATTGACCCGGTTCAGTGGCTCTAGAGCAGTTCTGCTAACATGGTACTCTGGCTCTAGAGCAGCTCTGCTGACCTGGTTCTGTCCCTCTAGAGCAGCTCTGATGACCTGGTTCTCTCCCTCTAAACCAGCTCTGCTGGCCTGTTTTCTCTGGCTTTAGAGCAGCTCTGCTGACCTGGTTCTCTGGCTCTAGCAGCTCTGCTGACCTGGTTCTCTCCCTCTAAAGTAGCTCTGCTGACCTGCTTTTCTGGCTCTAAAGCAGCTCTGCTGACATGGTTCTATGGCTCTAAAGCAGCTCTGCTGACCTGGTTCTCTCCCTCTAAAGAGCTCTTCTGACCTGGTTCTCTGGCTCTAAAGCAGTTCTGCTGACCTGGTTCTCTGCCTCTAGAGCAGCTCTGCTTACATGGTTCTCTCCCTCTAAAGTAGCTCTGCTGACCTGGTTCTCTTCCTCTAGATCAGCTCTGCTGACCTGGTTCTCTGGCTCTAAAGCAGCTCTGCTGACCTGGTTCTATGGCTCTAAAGCAGCTCTGCTGACCTGGTTCTCTGGCTCTAGAGCAGCTCTGCTGACCTGGTTCTCTCCCTCTAAAGTAGCTCGGCTGACCTGGTTCTCTGCCTCTAGAGAAGCTCTGCTGACCTGCTTCTCTGGCTCTAAAGCAGTTCTGCTGACCTGTTTCTCTGCCTCTAGAGCAGCTCTGCTGACATGGTTATATGGCTCTAATGCAGCTCTGCTGACCTGATTCTCTCCCTCTAAGGAGCACTGCTGACCTGGTTTTCTGTCTCTAAAGCAGTTCTGCTGACCTGTTTCTCTGCCTCTAGAGCAGCACTGCTGACATGGTTCTGGGGCTCTAAAGCAGCTCTGCTGACCTAGTTCTCTGGCTCTAAAGCAGTTCGGCTGACCTGGTTCTCTCCCTCTAAAGCAGCTCTGCTAACCTGGTTTCTCTGGCTCTACAGCAGGTCTGCTGACCTGGTTATCGGCCTCTAGAGCAGCTCTGCTGACCTGAGTCTCTGGCTCTCGAGCAGCTATGCTGACCTGGGTCTCTGGTTCTAGAGCAGCTCTGCTGACCTGGTTCTCTGGCTCTACAATGGCTCTGCTGACCTGGTTCTCTGGCTCTACAACGGTTCTGCTGACCTGTTTTCTCTGGCTCTACAGCAGCTCAGCTGACCTGGTTCTCTGCCTCTAGAGCAGCTCTGCTGACCTGTTTCTATGGCTCTAAAGCAGCTCTGTTGACCTGGTTCTCTCCCTCTAAAGTAGCTCTGCTGACCTGGTTCTCTGCCTCTAGATCAGCTCTGCTGACCTGGTTCTCTGGCTCTAAAGCAGCTCTGCTGACCTGGTTCTATGGCTCTTAAGCAGCTCTGCTGACCTGGTTCTCTGGCTCTAGAGCAGCTCTGCTGACCTGGTTCTCTGGCTCTAAAGCAGCTCTGCTGACCTGGTTCTCTCCCTCTAAAGAGCTCTGCTGACCTGGTTCTCTGGCTCTAAAGAAGTTCTGCTGACCTGGTTCTCTGCCTCTAGAGCAGCTCTGCTGACCTGGTTCTCTGGCTCTAGAGCAGCTCTGCTGACCTGGTTCTCTAGCTCTAAAGAAGTTCTGCTGACCTGGTTCTCTCGCTCTAACGCAGCTCTGCTGACCTGGTTCTCTTGCTCTAAAGCAGCTTAATTGACCCGGTTCAGTGGCTCTAGAGCAGTTCTGCTAACATGGTACTCTGGCTCTAGAGCAGCTCTGCTGACCTGGTTCTGTCCCTCTAGAGCAGCTCTGATGACCTGGTTCTCTCCCTCTAAAGCAGCTCTACTGACCTGGTTTCTCTGGCTTTACAGCAGCTCTTCTGACCTGGTTCTCTGGCTCTAGAGCAGCTCTGCTGACCTGGTTCTTAGGCTCTAGAGCAGCTCTGCTGACCTGGTTCTCTGGCTTTAAACCAGCTCTGCTGGTCTGGTTCTCTGGCTCTAAAGCAGCTCTGCTGACCTTGTCCTCTCCCTCTAAAGCAGCTCTGCTGACCTGGTTTCTCTGGCTCTACAGCAGCACTGCTGACCTGGTTCTCTGTCTCTAAGCAGCTCTGCTGACCTAGTTCTTAGGCTCTTGAGCATCTCTGCTGACCTGGTTCTCTGGCTCTACAACAGCTCTGCTGACCTGGTTCTCTGGCTCTAAAGCAACTCTGCTGACCCGGTTCTATTGCTCTAAAGCAGTTCTGCTGACCTGGTTCTCTGGCTCTAGAGCAGCTCTGTTAACCTGGTCCCTTGGCTCTAAAGCAGCTCTGCTGACCTAGTTCTCTCCCTCTAAAGCAGCTCTGCTGACCTGGTTCTCTCCCTCTAAAGCAGCTCTACTGACCTGGTTTCGCTGGCTCTACAGCTGCTCTGCTGACCTTGTTCTCTGGCTCTAGAGCAGCTCTGCTGACCTGGTTCTTAGGCTCTAGAACAGCTCTGCTGACCTCCGCTCTCTGGCTCTAAAGCCGCTCTGCTGACCTGGTTCTCTGGCTCTAGAGCAGCTCTGCTGACCTGGTTCTCTGGCTCTAAAGCAGTTCTGCTGACCTGGTTCTATGGCTCTAAAGCAGCTCTGCTGACCTGGTTCTCTGGCTCTAGAGCAGCTGTGCTGACCTGCTTCTATGGCTCTAAAGCAGCTCTGCTTATCTGGTTCTCTGGCTCTAGAGCAGCAATTCTCACCTGGTTCTCTGGCTCTAAAGCCGCTTTGCTGACCTGGTTCTCTCCCTCTAAACCAGCTCTGCTGACCTGTTTTCTCTGGCTTTAGAGCAACTCTGCTGACCTGGTTCTCTGGCTCTAGCAGCTCTGCTGACCTGGTTCTCTCCCTCTAAAGTAGCTCTGCTGACCTGCTTTTCTGGCTCTAAAGCAGCTCTGCTGACATGGTTCTATGGCTCTAAAGCAGCTCTGCTGACCTGGTTCTCTCCCTCTAAAGAGCTCTTCTGACCTGGTTCTCTGGCTCTAAAGCAGTTCTGCTGACCTGGTTCTCTGCCTCTAGAGCAGCTCTGCTTACATGGTTCTATGGCTCTAAAGCAGCTCTGCTGACCTGGTTCTCTGGCTCTAGAGCAGCTCTGCTGACATGGTTCTCTGGCTCTAAAGCATTTCTGCTGACCTGGTTCTCTCCCTTTAAAGCAGCTCTGCTGACTTGTTTTCTCTGGCTCTACAGCAGCTCTGCTGACCTGGTTCTCGGTCTCTAGAGCAGCTCTGCTGACCTAGGTCTCTGGCTCTTGAGCAGCTCTGCTGACCTGCTTCTTAGGCTCTAGAGCAGCTCTGCTGTCCTGGTTCTCTGGCTCTCCAACGGCTCTGCTGACCTGGTTTCTCTGGCTCTACAGCAGCTCTGCTGACCTGGTTCTCTGCGCTCACGATGCACGCACCCGACTTTGCGAAAATATATTTAAAAATAATATAAGTTTATTATAAGTACAAATATATTATTTTTATTAATATCTTAGATAATCTCTTTCCCTAATATGTATATTAAAGACACATACATATAATTTTGGAACATACATTTTTTTGGCAGGAGTCGCTCAACCAGCGCGTCCCAGCATGTATATGACATCACACGGGACCCGCCACTGTGCAAGCGTCTCGTACCGTAATGCGCATGTGTCGCAAATGCACGGGAGCAGGAGTCGCGGACTGGTCGCATACCAACCTCGCACATCACGTAATATTAAATGTATATGATGTAACTGAAAAAACGCAGCCGTCGCACACCGTACGCGGATCCTTCAAGACGTTTCTAAAATGGCGGCTAGAATCCGTGCACCCACCCACCGTGATGTGTACTCTTTGAGTGCGCGACTCCGAAAAAAAGTTTGGGAAAACATTTTTTTAAAAGAAAATATTGTATATATATTAAAATAAAAAATGAAAACAAAAAATTTATCAATATTTCAGTTTGAATTAAAAAAATGTTTTTTGCACAATTCAGAAAAAAATATGTTATTTAATGAATAAAATATTTATAAATAAACAGTTGAAAAACTCTAGAAAATCAGTACAAAATAACAGATATAACTTCTATCACACTTAAAAATTAGCAATAAACTAATTAAAATTAATTACCCATTATATTTAAATGAATTACCAATTAATAATTTATTTTCAATTAATTCAAAATAAATACCAATAAATAAATTAACATATTTAATTAATTATAATTAAATTACTTCCCACCCTATTCCCCTATAAACCCACAACCTGCTACAGAAAATAAATTACTAAAATTAACATATTTATCAATTAATCAATTAATTAAAATTAATTACCAATTATATTTTAATTAATTACCAATGAATAATGAATTAACAATAAATTCAAAATAAATACCAATAAATTAACATATTTAATTAATTATAATTAAATTACTTCCCACCCTAGTCCCCTATAAACCCACAACCCGCTACCGAATTATATTACGCAAAAATTAAATACCATAAAAATAATTAATTAAGATAAATAATATAATAAATATACACTTTTCAAACATATACTAACATAAAAAACACTTTAAAAATTGATATTAACTTATTTACCTCAAATTCGATATTTTTGTAGTCTATATTCTGTCCATTCTATATTTTTGTAGTCTATATTCTGTCCATTAGATATTATGTCCATTCTATATTTTTGGATTCGATATTAATGCTATCCTATTCGATATTTTTGTAGTCTATATTCTGTCCAGTCGATATTGTGTCCATTCTATATTTTTTACTCGATATTAATGCATATCGATATTAAAAACTCGATATTTTTACTCTATACCCATTACAACGCATGCCTTTACACGCATTTTTACATCGCTACATCCTTTACATCGCATGATTTTACATCGCATAAGACATTTACATCGCATACCATTACATCGCATTTAAGGTAAGTGTTGGATAGTGTAGGGGGGATAATTACTATTCTAACTTCAGTGAGTGCAACAGTAGGGTACGTGTTGGATAGTGTTGGGGTAATACTTACGATTCTAACTCCAGTGAGTGCAACAGTAGGGTAAGTGTTGGATGGTGTAAGGGTACTATACATTGAAATGGTATGCGTTGTAATGTCTTGTGATGTAATGCCTGCGTTGTAGTGACATGCGTTGTATTGGTATGCATTGTAGTGACATGCTATGTAATGTCTGCTTTGTAATGGCATGCGATGTAAAGGATGTTGCGATGTAAAAAATGCGTTGTAATGGTAGTGCGATGTAAAAGTTGCGTTGTAAAGGTTGTTTCCCCACTGCATGAGTACTTGGGTACTGACTGAATGATTAGACTACTGCAAGGAGAGTGCCTGGGTGAATTTATAAGTGGTTGGGGTTTGGCGCAGTGAATGGATTAGTACATGGTGCTGAATGGGTCACTAGAGGACTGCAAGGTGAGTGACATGGTTTTTGCTGGAGTGTAAGGATACTGACTAGGGAATTGAAGGTGTGAAAGACAAGTGTGTAGGTGGTTAGAGGACTGCATGCATAGTGGATAGGAGTTTGAAGGAGTCCATGTGCTAAGGGCTGCTCGCTGCATGAGTACTTGGATACTGACTGAATGATTAGAGTACTGCAAGGAGAGTGCCTTGGTGAATTTATATGTGTTTGGGTTTTGGCGCAGTGAATGGATTAGTACATGGTGCTGAAAGGGTCCCTAGAGGAGTGCAAGAGGAGTGACAGGGTGTTTCCTGGAAGTGTATGGATACTAACTAGGGAATTGAAGGTGTGAAAGACCAGTGTGTAGGTGGTTAGAGGACTGCATGCATAGTAGATAGGGGTTTGAAGCAGTCCATGTGCTGAGGCCTGGCTCGCTGCATGAGTACTTGGATACTGACTGAATGATTAGAGTACTGCAAGGAGAGTGCCTGGGTGAATTTATAAGTGGTGGTTAGAGGACTGCATGCATTGATGTGAACGTATATAGGACCCTATTTAAATATTCCCGATTCATGCCCTTATGTGGTTATAACAAATCATATCCTTATAAAGGCATAAGAATCATATCCATATTTAGTCATAGCCAATGCAGTCCAAATACGGCAAGGCTACTCCCATAGACTCCTAGAAAGTACAACGCATTCTTTAAACAAACCAAGCCTCCAGCAGCCCGGGAAATCCCCCTGCTTTTGTTTTGATTTGTGCAAGAACGCCTGGAGTACTGAAAGAACTGTAAGTTCTTAGTGACGTCTTATGTCCAACCTTTACGTCAAACTCGGCACCTTCCAGGTATAAATATACCAGCGTTTGCCTTAAGCAAACACACGGTGGTTTGGAGCAGATCGGCTATCTACTTACCCGAAGCCCAGCTGTAACGAGAGCCGAAGGAAGCCGACCCTCCCATTGACGCACTGAGAGAGACGCTGTCTTTTCTCCTGCTGAGAAATCCAGCTCCAGTGTTTCCAGTCACCCTTGCGGGTTTCTGCGAGATCGAGTCCTGAGAACGAGATACAAGACCTCCTTCATTCTATAACCAAGGTACGGAGCTGATTAGATCCTTAAGAGAATTCTTGATTCAGATTCTTGGCAAAAACTAACCTAACTTAAAACTGAAGCTCACTTACTCCTTCCCACGTACTAGACTTAGGTTAGGTACATCGGGGTAGGCGTATCTTAGAAGCACCAGTTGAGTACGTTTAGTCAATGAGTTTTTGTATGTATATATTTTATCTATTTTAAACACGGTATGGCTTAGAAACTGTACCATGCTTTTACAGTATTTTGTCAAAATACTCCTTTTACTGTACGCACTTTACTTTATGACAAGTATTGTAATTGTGGCAACTCACTTTTCTTGCATGAGAAAGAAGACTGCTCAATAAATAACCACTTTTATTGAAAATGCCCGTCTCTCTATTTCTCTGCGCTTCTGGTGAAACTAAGCATGCACCATTGACTGAGTGAAATAGCTTATCTATTGTTTTCACACGTCTCTGGAGATATACTCCTTATTCTGGAGGGAGCAAAGTTGTCATGTTAATGCGGTTGTCAGAAGCTAATCCCTTCTTGTCTATTCAGGGAAGTTAACACCTCCTTGTTTACTCGAGAAAGTTTCTAGTGACCTCTGAGCTAGCTGGCATTCATAATTAAGTCTAACATATTCAATAGAGACCTAGTCGACCTCAGTCCTACGTCTAAACTATCGTTTATGTTATTCCAATGCGCAGAGCCTATTGGGAATATAGGGACTACACTACATGGCGCCCAACGTTGGGTAAGGTGATAATCTAACGCTAGATACTAGAGTAAGTCAGTCGTGCTTTTCACACAGACCCCTTTTTCCCGTAAAAACTCCAATAAACACCTGGAGTGGGCGAAAAGTTAATTTCCGCCGGAACTTAGTAGGATGAGAATCCTATGTATTAGTTTTTGGTTTAGTCAACGTTGAAGGATACAGTGTTCTAAAATATTGTGCACCTAATCTTTGTTTCCTTGAAACTTGCTCTGCAGCAACACTTCCTGTAAAATGGTGGAAAGTGACGATGAAAGGGAGAGAGCTAGAATAGCAGCCCAACTTCTAGCGGATGACACAAGTCTACAAAATGAAGACCCGAATGTTATAATCATTCCAGTCAATGTAAGAAAAACTATAACTATTAAACTTATAGAAAATGGACTATCACCAATAGGTGTACAGTCATATTTGTGGTAGAGGCCCATGAATATCGGCAGACAGAGGTATTCTATTCCTGGATACATTTTCCAGCAGCACACGCTGTAACACACAAGTTCCACTACTACAAAGTAGGGGAATCTCCAGCGGAATACGCCCCTTTCGAAGACGTTGAAATTCCACTAACATACCAAGAGCACCAGCTCTGGTTTAATGGCGCCCTAAAACATCAAAATTACATTACCAGGCTCGGTCCACTAGGTAGACCAGGAGCCACATGGCCGGTTCTAGCCAGCTATACACCACACCCTGACATTGAAAAAATGTCAGAACGAGAACTCTTAGCTCAGCTAAAACAAAATAAATAGACGATTGGTCCAATATGTCAGGCGGACTTCAACAGTCCAACCAGCAATAAGAATTCCACAACACACCCCTCACCAGGGGAACACAAATAAAATCACACAACAGAATATACAATCAGCCATTGGCAAAATACCCGCAAAACGGGAACAAATTCCATTCTGGTTAGCTCAAAAAATCACTCAAATAGAGGCAGTATTTCCTGATACTACACCTCATGACAAACACAGAATTCTGACAATCTGCCTTCCAATGGGGATCGCACCACATGTGGAAGACTGTGACACTTGGGGCACAGTCTTTGCTTCAATTTACACAAAAACACATGGTGTTCTGTCCATGGCGGTTATACCAGATGTACTAAGACAGATTCAAAATGAATACGGTCCAGAACCCGCTTTAACTCTAGGTATGAAATTACTGAAAGACTTTAAGCAGGTCTCAGCTATATTACTATCCAACATAAAAGGAGAAGCAGCATCTGTGGCGATCCGCCAGAAATTGAAAGAAACAGATATAGCAGAACAACCTTTTGAACTTGCCAGAATAATTGAAAAATCCTATGAAGAATTAGGTAGAGATAGTTTGGGTGGGAAACCACTAAAACCCCAACTAACTGAAAATCCTGAAAAAATCATTTATCAAGAATAATCTCAATACTTCAAAAAAGAAGTGGGAGGGTAATAAACAAACCACTCCCAGAGAAAAACAGTTCCAGTCCAGAGGAAAGTCACCCAATCGGAGAAATAGATCTCCAGAACGGGGAAGCAGGTCACCACAACGGGAGCCCTCTGAGAAAAGATACAACCTTAGAGATAGGGATAAATTAAGAAAACCTGACAGATATCAAGATATTGATACACGTCCCACTCAATCTTTTCAGACTTCCTCACAGAAATCGGAAAGAAGAGGACGGTCAGAACACAAGGAAGAGCACGTCAAGTCCAAAGACAAGGAACCTGCTCATCAAAGTAAAAAATGACGATTTCCAAAAAAGAAGGTAGCCAGTATTAAAATAAGACATGCAGAGGATTCTGAGGACACAACTGAAAAACGGAGAATGGGCCCAGACAATGCTAGACAGCGAAGCAGAAGTGACCATAGCTCGCAAGATCCTGATGAATCTTCTGGAGACAGTGGACACGAATGAATACATTCAGGTGGAAACTGCAGACACCAGAGTTAGCGTGCCTCATAAAATATACGAAATAACATTACGTATAGAAGGGGACATAACTAGGAAAATAAGAGGTCTCTTTTGGGAGAAACTATCTAAAGGCTATGATATCCTTCTAGCAGAGAAAGACTGGCCACCAGAGTTTGTCAGGGAGTGCCCACGTGGCGAAGAAATGATTATGCCTGCCTTCTCAAATCACATTCCAATTCATAAACAATACACATTTGCTAGAAAATGGGCAGTAGCCTAAGCCCCTGCATTATATAAAAATCATGTAGGATGGGATGAGAATTCTCCTCACCATAAAATCCAGTTACAAAATTAACCTACTGCACAGAGGCAGTATCCTGTTAAGCAAGAAGCTAAAAAACAAGTCAGGGAGATCTTAGATCAACTTGAATATCAGGGGGTGATTGAAACATGCACCTCACAAATGAACAATCCTTTGTTTCCTGTCTCCAAGCCAGACAATTCATATCGTCTAGTTTTGGACTACAGACACCTAAACTCATGCTGCAAAACATTCGCAGTACAAAACTCACATAGTGCAGCACTAATGAATAACATTGTGCGCAAAAAATATAAAAAAAACATTAGATATCTCAAATGGTTTCTTTTGTCAAAATATTGCACCTGAAAGAAGGTATTTGACCGCTTTCTCCTGTATGGGGGCACAAAAACAATTTTGTCATCTCCCACAGGAATTCAAGAACAGCCCAGGATTATTTTCCGCCAGGGTAACAGAATTACTACAAATGTATGATGATGAGGCTGCTTCTCTGGCTCTAAAGCAGTTCTGCTGACCTGTTTCTCTGCCTCTAGAGCAGCTCTGCTGACATGGTTCTATGGCTCTAATGCAGCTCTGCTGACCTGATTCTCACCCTCTAAGGAGCACTGCTGACCTGGTTTTCTGTCTCTAAAGCAGTTCTGCTGACCTGTTTCTCTGCCTCTAGAGCAGCACTGCTGACATGGTTCTGGGGCTCTAAAGCAGCTCTGCTGACCTAGTTCTCTGGCTCTAAAGCAGTTCGGCTGACCTGGTTCTCTCCCTCTAAAGCAGCTCTGCTAACCTGGTTTCTCTGGCTCTACAGCAGGTCTGCTGACCTGGTTATCGGCCTCTAGAGCAGCTCTGCTGACCTGAGTCTCTGGCTCTCGAGCAGCTATGCTGACCTGGGTCTCTGGTTCTAGAGCAGCTCTGCTGACCTGGTTCTCTGGCTCTACAATGGCTCTGCTGACCTGGTTCTCTGGCTCTACAACGGTTCTGCTGACCTGTTTTCTCTGGCTCTACAGCAGCTCAGCTGACCTGGTTCTCTGCCTCTAGAGCAGCTCTGCTGACCTGTTTCTATGGCTGTTTCTATGGCTCTAAAGCAGCTCTGCTGACCTGGTTCTCTCCCTCTAAAGTAGCTCTGCTGACCTGGTTCTCTGCCTCTAGATCAGCTCTGCTGACCTGGTTCTATGGCTCTTAAGCAGCTCTGCTGACCTGGTTCTCTGGCTCTAGAGCAGCTCTGCTGACCTGGTTCTCTGGCTCTAAAGCAGCTCTGCTGACCTGGTTCTCTCCCTCTAAAGAGCTTTGCTGACCTGGTTCTCTGGGTCTAAAGAAGTTCTGCTGACCTGGTTCTCTGCCTCTAGAGCAGCTCTGCTGACCTGGTTCTGTGGCTCTAAAGCAGGTCTGCTGACCTGGTTTTCTGGCTCTAGAGCAGCTCTGCTGACCTGGTTCTCTAGCTCTAAAGAAGTTCTGCTGACCTGGTTCTCTCGCTCTAACGCAGCTCTGCTGACCTGGTTCTCTTGCTCTAAAGCAGCTTAATTGACCCGGTTCAGTGGCTCTAGAGCAGTTCTGCTAACATGGTACTCTGGCTCTAAAGAGCTCTGCTGACCTGGTTCTCTGGCTCTAAAGCAGCTCTGCTGACCTGGTTCTCTCCATCTAAAGCAGCTCTGCTGACCTGGTTTCTCTGGCTCTACAGCAGGTCTGCTGACCTGGTTCTCTGGCTCTAGATCAGCTCTGCTGACATAGTTCTTAGGCTACAGAGCAGCTCTGCTGATCTGGTTCTCTGGCTCTACAACAGCTCTGCGGACCCAGTTCAGTGGCTCTAAAGCAGTTCTGCTGACATGGTTCTCTAGCAGCTCTGCTAACCTGGTTCCCTCCCTTTAGAGCAGCTCTGCTGACCTGGTTCTCTCCCTCTAAAGCAGCTCTTCTGACCTTGTTCTCTCACTCTAAAGCAGCTCTACTGACCTGGTTTTGCTGGCTCTACAGCTGCTCTGCTGACCTGGTTCTCTGGCTCTAGAGCAGCTCTGCTGACCTGGTTCTCTCCCTCTAACTCAGCTCTGCTGACCTGGTTCTCTGTCTTTAGAGCAGATGTGCAGACCTGGTTCTATGGCACTAAAGCAGCTCTGCTGACCTGGTTCTCTGGCTCTAAAGCACCTCTGCTGACCTGGTTCTCTGGCTATAAAGCAGATCTGATGACCTGGTTCTCTCCCTTCAAAGCAGCTCTGTTGACCTGGTTTCCCTGGCTCTAGAGCAGCTCTGCTGACCTGGTTGTCTTGCTCTAGAGCAGCTCTGCTAACCTGGTTCTCTCCCTCTAAAGTAGCTCTGCTGACCTGGTTCTCTGCCTCTAGAGCAGCTCTGCTGACATGGTTCTGGGGCTCTAAAGCAGCTCTGCTGACCTAGTTCTCTGGCTCTAAAGCAGTTCGGCTGACCTGGTTCTCTCCCTCTAAAGCAGCTCTGCTAACCTGGTTTCTCTGGCTCTACAGCAGGTCTGCTGACCTGGTTATCGGCCTCTAGAGCAGCTCTGCTGACCTGAGTCTCTGGCTCTCGAGCAGCTATGCTGACCTGGGTCTCTGGTTCTAGAGCAGCTCTGCTGACCTGCTTCTTAGGCTCTAGAGCAGCTCTGCTGACCTGGTTCTCTGGCTCTACAATGGCTCTGCTGACCTGGTTCTCTGGCTCTACAACGGTTCTGCTGACCTGTTTTCTCTGGCTCTACAGCAGCTCAGCTGACCTGGTTCTCTGCCTCTAGAGCAGCTCTGCTGACCTGGTTCTCTCCCTCTAAAGTAGCTCTGCTGACCTGGTTCTCTTCCTCTAGATCAGCTCTGCTGACCTGGTTCTCTGGCTCTAAAGCAGCTCTGCTGACCTGGTTCTATGGCTCTAAAGCAGCTCTGCTGACCTGGTTCTCTGGCTCTAGAGCAGCTCTGCTGACCTGGTTCTCTCCCTCTAAAGTAGCTCGGCTGACCTGGTTCTCTGCCTCTAGAGAAGCTCTGCTGACCTGCTTCTCTGGCTCTAAAGCAGTTCTGCTGACCTGTTTCTCTGCCTCTAGAGCAGCTCTGCTGACATGGTTCTATGGCTCTAATGCAGCTCTGCTGACCTGATTCTCACCCTCTAAGGAGCACTGCTGACCTGGTTTTCTGTCTCTAAAGCAGTTCTGCTGACCTGTTTCTCTGCCTCTAGAGCAGCACTGCTGACATGGTTCTGGGGCTCTAAAGCAGCTCTGCTGACCTAGTTCTCTGGCTCTACAACAGCTCTGCTGACCTGGTTCTCTGGCTCTAAAGCAACTCTGCTGACCCGGTTCTATTGCTCTAAAGCAGTTCTGCTGACCTGGTTCTCTGGCTCTAGAGCAGCTCTGTTAACCTGGTCCCTTGGCTCTAAAGCAGCTCTGCTGACCTAGTTCTCTCCCTCTAAAGCAGCTCTGCTGACCTGGTTCTCTCACTCTAAAGCAGCTCTACTGACCTGGTTTCGCTGGCTCTACAGCTGCTCTGCTGACCTGGTTCTCTGGCTCTAGAGCAGCTCTGCTGACCTGGTTCTTAGGCTCTAGAACAGCTCTGCTGACCTCCGCTCTCTGGCTCTAAAGCCGCTCTGCTGACCTGGTTCTCTGGCTCTAGAGCAGCTCTGCTGACCTGGTTCTCTGGCTCTAAAGCAGTTCTGCTGACCTGGTTCTATGGCTCTAAAGCAGCTCTGCTGACCTGGTTCTCTGGCTCTAGAGCAGCTGTGCTGACCTGGTTCTCTGGCTCTAAAGCAGCTCTGCTGATCTGGTTCTCTCCCTCTAAACCAGCTCTGCTGGCCTGTTTTCTCTGGCTTTAGAGCAGCTCTGCTGACCTGGTTCTCTGGCTCTAGCAGCTCTGCTGACCTGGTTCTCTCCCTCTAAAGTAGCTCTGCTGACCTGCTTTTCTGGCTCTAAAGCAGCTCTGCTGACATGGTTCTATGGCTCTAAAGCAGCTCTGCTGACCTGGTTCTCTCCCTCTAAAGAGCTCTTCTGACCTGGTTCTCTGGCTCTAAAGCAGTTCTGCTGACCTGGTTCTCTGCCTCTAGAGCAGCTCTGCTTACATGGTTCTCTCCCTCTAAAGTAGCTCTGCTGACCTGGTTCTCTTCCTCTAGATCAGCTCTGCTGACCTGGTTCTCTGGCTCTAAAGCAGCTCTGCTGACCTGGTTCTATGGCTCTAAAGCAGCTCTGCTGACCTGGTTCTCTGGCTCTAGAGCAGCTCTGCTGACCTGGTTCTCTCCCTCTAAAGTAGCTCGGCTGACCTGGTTCTCTGCCTCTAGAGAAGCTCTGCTGACCTGCTTCTCTGGCTCTAAAGCAGTTCTGCTGACCTGTTTCTCTGCCTCTAGAGCAGCTCTGCTGACATGGTTATATGGCTCTAATGCAGCTCTGCTGACCTGATTCTCTCCCTCTAAGGAGCACTGCTGACCTGGTTTTCTGTCTCTAAAGCAGTTCTGCTGACCTGTTTCTCTGCCTCTAGAGCAGCACTGCTGACATGGTTCTGGGGCTCTAAAGCAGCTCTGCTGACCTAGTTCTCTGGCTCTAAAGCAGTTCGGCTGACCTGGTTCTCTCCCTCTAAAGCAGCTCTGCTAACCTGGTTTCTCTGGCTCTACAGCAGGTCTGCTGACCTGGTTATCGGCCTCTAGAGCAGCTCTGCTGACCTGAGTCTCTGGCTCTCGAGCAGCTATGCTGACCTGGGTCTCTGGTTCTAGAGCAGCTCTGCTGACCTGGTTCTCTGGCTCTACAATGGCTCTGCTGACCTGGTTCTCTGGCTCTACAACGGTTCTGCTGACCTGTTTTCTCTGGCTCTACAGCAGCTCAGCTGACCTGGTTCTCTGCCTCTAGAGCAGCTCTGCTGACCTGTTTCTATGGCTCTAAAGCAGCTCTGTTGACCTGGTTCTCTCCCTCTAAAGTAGCTCTGCTGACCTGGTTCTCTGCCTCTAGATCAGCTCTGCTGACCTGGTTCTCTGGCTCTAAAGCAGCTCTGCTGACCTGGTTCTATGGCTCTTAAGCAGCTCTGCTGACCTGGTTCTCTGGCTCTAGAGCAGCTCTGCTGACCTGGTTCTCTGGCTCTAAAGCAGCTCTGCTGACCTGGTTCTCTCCCTCTAAAGAGCTCTGCTGACCTGGTTCTCTGGCTCTAAAGAAGTTCTGCTGACCTGGTTCTCTGCCTCTAGAGCAGCTCTGCTGACCTGGTTCTCTGGCTCTAGAGCAGCTCTGCTGACCTGGTTCTCTAGCTCTAAAGAAGTTCTGCTGACCTGGTTCTCTCGCTCTAACGCAGCTCTGCTGACCTGGTTCTCTTGCTCTAAAGCAGCTTAATTGACCCGGTTCAGTGGCTCTAGAGCAGTTCTGCTAACATGGTACTCTGGCTCTAGAGCAGCTCTGCTGACCTGGTTCTGTCCCTCTAGAGCAGCTCTGATGACCTGGTTCTCTCCCTCTAAAGCAGCTCTACTGACCTGGTTTCTCTGGCTTTACAGCAGCTCTTCTGACCTGGTTCTCTGGCTCTAGAGCAGCTCTGCTGACCTGGTTCTTAGGCTCTAGAGCAGCTCTGCTGACCTGGTTCTCTGGCTTTAAACCAGCTCTGCTGGTCTGGTTCTCTGGCTCTAAAGCAGCTCTGCTGACCTTGTCCTCTCCCTCTAAAGCAGCTCTGCTGACCTGGTTTCTCTGGCTCTACAGCAGCACTGCTGACCTGGTTCTCTGTCTCTAAGCAGCTCTGCTGACCTAGTTCTTAGGCTCTTGAGCATCTCTGCTGACCTGGTTCTCTGGCTCTACAACAGCTCTGCTGACCTGGTTCTCTGGCTCTAAAGCAACTCTGCTGACCCGGTTCTATTGCTCTAAAGCAGTTCTGCTGACCTGGTTCTCTGGCTCTAGAGCAGCTCTGTTAACCTGGTCCCTTGGCTCTAAAGCAGCTCTGCTGACCTAGTTCTCTCCCTCTAAAGCAGCTCTGCTGACCTGGTTCTCTCACTCTAAAGCAGCTCTACTGACCTGGTTTCGCTGGCTCTACAGCTGCTCTGCTGACCTTGTTCTCTGGCTCTAGAGCAGCTCTGCTGACCTGGTTCTTAGGCTCTAGAACAGCTCTGCTGACCTCCGCTCTCTGGCTCTAAAGCCGCTCTGCTGACCTGGTTCTCTGGCTCTAGAGCAGCTCTGCTGACCTGGTTCTCTGGCTCTAAAGCAGTTCTGCTGACCTGGTTCTATGGCTCTAAAGCAGCTCTGCTGACCTGGTTCTCTGGCTCTAGAGCAGCTGTGCTGACCTGCTTCTATGGCTCTAAAGCAGCTCTGCTGATCTGGTTCTCTGGCTCTAGAGCAGCAATTCTCACCTGGTTCTCTGGCTCTAAAGCCGCTTTGCTGACCTGGTTCTCTCCCTCTAAACCAGCTCTGCTGACCTGTTTTCTCTGGCTTTAGAGCAACTCTGCTGACCTGGTTCTCTGGCTCTAGCAGCTCTGCTGACCTGGTTCTCTCCCTCTAAAGTAGCTCTGCTGACCTGCTTTTCTGGCTCTAAAGCAGCTCTGCTGACATGGTTCTATGGCTCTAAAGCAGCTCTGCTGACCTGGTTCTCTCCCTCTAAAGAGCTCTTCTGACCTGGTTCTCTGGCTCTAAAGCAGTTCTGCTGACCTGGTTCTCTGCCTCTAGAGCAGCTCTGCTTACATGGTTCTATGGCTCTAAAGCAGCTCTGCTGACCTGGTTCTCTGGCTCTAGAGCAGCTCTGCTGACATGGTTCTCTGGCTCTACTCTCCCTTTAAAGCAGCTCTGCTGACTTGTTTTCTCTGGCTCTACAGCAGCTCTGCTGACCTGGTTCTCGGTCTCTAGAGCAGCTCTGCTGACCTAGGTCTCTGGCTCTTGAGCAGCTCTGCTGACCTGCTTCTTAGGCTCTAGAGCAGCTCTGCTGTCCTGGTTCTCTGGCTCTCCAACGGCTCTGCTGACCTGGTTTCTCTGGCTCTACAGCAGCTCTGCTGACCTGGTTCTCTGCGCTCACGATGCACGCACCCGACTTTGCGAAAATATATTTAAAAATAATATAAGTTTATTATAAGTACAAATATATTATTTTTATTAATATCTTAGATAATCTCTTGCCCTAATATGTATATTAAAGACACATACATATCATTTTGGAACATACATTTTTTTGGCAGGAGTCGCTCAACCAGCGCGTCCCAGCATGTATATGACATCACACGGGACCCGCCACTGTGCAAGCGTCTCGTACCGTAATGCGCATGTGTCGCAAATGCACGGGAGCAGGAGTCGCGGACTGGTCGCATACCAACCACGCACATCACGTAATATTAAATGTATATGATGTAACTGAAAAAACGCAGCCGTCGCACACCGTACGCGGATCCTTCAAGACGTTTCTAAAATGGCGGCTAGAATCCGTGCACCCACCCACCGTGATGTGTACTCTTTGAGTGCGCGACTCCGAAAAAAAGTTTGGGAAAACATTTTTTTAAAAGAAAATATTGTATATATATTAAAATAAAAAATGAAAACAAAAAATTTATCAATATTTCAGTTTGAATTAAAAAAATGTTTTTTGCACAATTCAGAAAAAAATATGTTATTTAATGAATAAAATATTTATAAATAAACAGTTGAAAAACTCTAGAAAATCAGTACAAAATAACAGATATAACTTCTATCACACTTAAAAATTAGCAATAAACTAATTAAAATTAATTACCCATTATATTTAAATGAATTACCAATTAATAATTTATTTTCAATTAATTCAAAATAAATACCAATAAATAAATTAACATATTTAATTAATTATAATTAAATTACTTCCCACCCTATTCCCCTATAAACCCACAACCTGCTACAGAAAATAAATTACTAAAATTAACATATTTATCAATTAATCAATTAATTAAAATTAATTACCAATTATATTTTAATTAATTACCAATTAATAATGAATTAACAATAAATTCAAAATAAATACCAATAAATTAACATATTTAATTAATTATAATTAAATTACTTCCCACCCTAGTCCCCTATAAACCCACAACCCGCTACCGAATTATATTACGCAAAAATTAAATACCATAAAAATAATTAATTAAGATAAATAATATAATAAATATACACTTTTCAAACATATACTAACATAAAAAACACTTTAAAAATTGATATTAACTTATTTACCTCAAATTCGATATTTTTGTAGTCTATATTCTGTCCATTCTATATTTTTGTAGTCTATATTCTGTCCATTAGATATTATGTCCATTCTATATTTTTGGATTCGATATTAATGCTATCCTATTCGATATTTTTGTAGTCTATATTCTGTCCAGTCGATATTGTGTCCATTCTATATTTTTTACTCGATATTAATGCATATCGATATTAAAAACTCGATATTTTTACTCTATACCCATTACAACGCATGCCTTTACACGCATTTTTACATCGCTACATCCTTTACATCGCATGATTTTACATCGCATAAGACATTTACATCGCATACCATTACATCGCATTTAAGGTAAGTGTTGGATAGTGTAGGGGGGATAATTACTATTCTAACTTCAGTGAGTGCAACAGTAGGGTACGTGTTGGATAGTGTTGGGGTAATACTTACGATTCTAACTCCAGTGAGTGCAACAGTAGGGTAAGTGTTGGATGGTGTAAGGGTACTATACATTGAAATGGTATGCGTTGTAATGTCTTGTGATGTAATGCCTGCGTTGTAGTGACATGCGTTGTATTGGTATGCATTGTAGTGACATGCTATGTAATGTCTGCTTTGTAATGGCATGCGATGTAAAGGATGTTGCGATGTAAAAAATGCGTTGTAATGGTAGTGCGATGTAAAAGTTGCGTTGTAAAGGTTGTTTCCCCACTGCATGAGTACTTGGGTACTGACTGAATGATTAGACTACTGCAAGGAGAGTGCCTGGGTGAATTTATAAGTGGTTGGGGTTTGGCGCAGTGAATGGATTAGTACATGGTGCTGAATGGGTCACTAGAGGACTGCAAGGTGAGTGACATGGTTTTTGCTGGAGTGTAAGGATACTGACTAGGGAATTGAAGGTGTGAAAGACAAGTGTGTAGGTGGTTAGAGGACTGCATGCATAGTGGATAGGAGTTTGAAGGAGTCCATGTGCTAAGGGCTGCTCGCTGCATGAGTACTTGGATACTGACTGAATGATTAGAGTACTGCAAGGAGAGTGCCTTGGTGAATTTATATGTGTTTGGGTTTTGGCGCAGTGAATGGATTAGTACATGGTGCTGAAAGGGTCCCTAGAGGAGTGCAAGAGGAGTGACAGGGTGTTTCCTGGAAGTGTATGGATACTAACTAGGGAATTGAAGGTGTGAAAGACCAGTGTGTAGGTGGTTAGAGGACTGCATGCATAGTAGATAGGGGTTTGAAGCAGTCCATGTGCTGAGGCCTGGCTCGCTGCATGAGTACTTGGATACTGACTGAATGATTAGAGTACTGCAAGGAGAGTGCCTGGGTGAATTTATAAGTGGTGGTTAGAGGACTGCATGCATTGATGTGAACGTATATAGGACCCTATTTAAATATTCCCGATTCATGCCCTTATGTGGTTATAACAAATCATATCCTTATAAAGGCATAAGAATCATATCCATATTTAGTCATAGCCAATGCAGTCCAAATACGGCAAGGCTACTCCCATAGACTCCTAGAAAGTACAACGCATTCTTTAAACAAACCAAGCCTCCAGCAGCCCGGGAAATCCCCCTGCTTTTGTTTTGATTTGTGCAAGAACGCCTGGAGTACTGAAAGAACTGTAAGTTCTTAGTGACGTCTTATGTCCAACCTTTACGTCAAACTCGGCACCTTCCAGGTATAAATATACCAGCGTTTGCCTTAAGCAAACACACGGTGGTTTGGAGCAGATCGGCTATCTACTTACCCGAAGCCCAGCTGTAACGAGAGCCGAAGGAAGCCGACCCTCCCATTGACGCACTGAGAGAGACGCTGTCTTTTCTCCTGCTGAGAAATCCAGCTCCAGTGTTTCCAGTCACCCTTGCGGGTTTCTGCGAGATCGAGTCCTGAGAACGAGATACAAGACCTCCTTCATTCTATAACCAAGGTACGGAGCTGATTAGATCCTTAAGAGAATTCTTGATTCAGATTCTTGGCAAAAACTAACCTAACTTAAAACTGAAGCTCACTTACTCCTTCCCACGTACTAGACTTAGGTTAGGTACATCGGGGTAGGCGTATCTTAGAAGCACCAGTTGAGTACGTTTAGTCAATGAGTTTTTGTATGTATATATTTTATCTATTTTAAACACGGTATGGCTTAGAAACTGTACCATGCTTTTACAGTATTTTGTCAAAATACTCCTTTTACTGTACGCACTTTACTTTATGACAAGTATTGTAATTGTGGCAACTCACTTTTCTTGCATGAGAAAGAAGACTGCTCAATAAATAACCACTTTTATTGAAAATGCCCGTCTCTCTATTTCTCTGCGCTTCTGGTGAAACTAAGCATGCACCATTGACTGAGTGAAATAGCTTATCTATTGTTTTCACACGTCTCTGGAGATATACTCCTTATTCTGGAGGGAGCAAAGTTGTCATGTTAATGCGGTTGTCAGAAGCTAATCCCTTCTTGTCTATTCAGGGAAGTTAACACCTCCTTGTTTACTCGAGAAAGTTTCTAGTGACCTCTGAGCTAGCTGGCATTCATAATTAAGTCTAACATATTCAATAGAGACCTAGTCGACCTCAGTCCTACGTCTAAACTATCGTTTATGTTATTCCAATGCGCAGAGCCTATTGGGAATATAGGGACTACACTACATGGCGCCCAACGTTGGGTAAGGTGATAATCTAACGCTAGATACTAGAGTAAGTCAGTCGTGCTTTTCACACAGACCCCTTTTTCCCGTAAAAACTCCAATAAACACCTGGAGTGGGCGAAAAGTTAATTTCCGCCGGAACTTAGTAGGATGAGAATCCTATGTATTAGTTTTTGGTTTAGTCAACGTTGAAGGATACAGTGTTCTAAAATATTGTGCACCTAATCTTTGTTTCCTTGAAACTTGCTCTGCAGCAACACTTCCTGTAAAATGGTGGAAAGTGACGATGAAAGGGAGAGAGCTAGAATAGCAGCCCAACTTCTAGCGGATGACACAAGTCTACAAAATGAAGACCCGAATGTTATAATCATTCCAGTCAATGTAAGAAAAACTATAACTATTAAACTTATAGAAAATGGACTATCACCAATAGGTGTACAGTCATATTTGTGGTAGAGGCCCATGAATATCGGCAGACAGAGGTATTCTATTCCTGGATACATTTTCCAGCAGCACACGCTGTAACACACAAGTTCCACTACTACAAAGTAGGGGAATCTCCAGCGGAATACGCCCCTTTCGAAGACGTTGAAATTCCACTAACATACCAAGAGCACCAGCTCTGGTTTAATGGCGCCCTAAAACATCAAAATTACATTACCAGGCTCGGTCCACTAGGTAGACCAGGAGCCACATGGCCGGTTCTAGCCAGCTATACACCACACCCTGACATTGAAAAAATGTCAGAACGAGAACTCTTAGCTCAGCTAAAACAAAATAAATAGACAATTGGTCCAATATGTCAGGCGGACTTCAACAGTCCAACCAGCAATAAGAATTCCACAACACACCCCTCACCAGGGGAACACAAATAAAATCACACAACAGAATATACAATCAGCCATTGGCAAAATACCCGCAAAACGGGAACAAATTCCATTCTGGTTAGCTCAAAAAATCACTCAAATAGAGGCAGTATTTCCTGATACTACACCTCATGACAAACACAGAATTCTGACAATCTGCCTTCCAATGGGGATCGCACCACATGTGGAAGACTGTGACACTTGGGGCACAGTCTTTGCTTCAATTTACACAAAAACACATGGTGTTCTGTCCATGGCGGTTATACCAGATGTACTAAGACAGATTCAAAATGAATACGGTCCAGAACCCGCTTTAACTCTAGGTATGAAATTACTGAAAGACTTTAAGCAGGTCTCAGCTATATTACTATCCAACATAAAAGGAGAAGCAGCATCTGTGGCGATCCGCCAGAAATTGAAAGAAACAGATATAGCAGAACAACCTTTTGAACTTGCCAGAATAATTGAAAAATCCTATGAAGAATTAGGTAGAGATAGTTTGGGTGGGAAACCACTAAAACCCCAACTAACTGAAAATCCTGAAAAAATCATTTATCAAGAATAATCTCAATACTTCAAAAAAGAAGTGGGAGGGTAATAAACAAACCACTCCCAGAGAAAAACAGTTCCAGTCCAGAGGAAAGTCACCCAATCGGAGAAATAGATCTCCAGAACGGGGAGGCAGGTCACCACAACGGGAGCCCTCTGAGAAAAGATACAACCTTAGAGATAGGGATAAATTAAGAAAACCTGACAGATATCAAGATATTGATACACGTCCCACTCAATCTTTTCAGACTTCCTCACAGAAATCGGAAAGAAGAGGACGGTCAGAACACAAGGAAGAGCACGTCAAGTCCAAAGACAAGGAACCTGCTCATCAAAGTAAAAAATGACAATTTCCAAAAAAGAAGGTAGCCAGTATTAAAATAAGACATGCAGAGGATTCTGAGGACACAACTGAAAAACGGAGAATGGGCCCAGACAATGCTAGACAGCGAAGCAGAAGTGACCATAGCTCGCAAGATCCTGATGAATCTTCTGGAGACAGTGGACACGAATGAATACATTCAGGTGGAAACTGCAGACACCAGAGTTAGCGTGCCTCATAAAATATACGAAATAACATTACGTATAGAAGGGGACATAACTAGGAAAATAAGAGGTCTCTTTTGGGAGAAACTATCTAAAGGCTATGATATCCTTCTAGCAGAGAAAGACTGGCCACCAGAGTTTGTCAGGGAGTGCCCACGTGGCGAAGAAATGATTATGCCTGCCTTCTCAAATCACATTCCAATTCATAAAAAATACACATTTGCTAGAAAATGGGCAGTAGCCTAAGCCCCTGCATTATATAAAAATCATGTAGGATGGGATGAGAATTCTCCTCACCATAAAATCCAGTTACAAAATTAACCTACTGCACAGAGGCAGTATCCTGTTAAGCAAGAAGCTAAAAAACAAGTCAGGGAGATCTTAGATCAACTTGAATATCAGGGGGTGATTGAAACATGCACCTCACAAATGAACAATCCTTTGTTTCCTGTCTCCAAGCCAGACAATTCATATCGTCTAGTTTTGGACTACAGACACCTAAACTCATGCTGCAAAACATTCGCAGTACAAAACTCACATAGTGCAGCACTAATGAATAACATTGTGCGCAAAAAATATAAAAAAAACATTAGATATCTCAAATGGTTTCTTTTGTCAAAATATTGCACCTGAAAGAAGGTATTTGACCGCTTTCTCCTGTATGGGGGCACAAAAACAATTTTGTCATCTCCCACAGGAATTCAAGAACAGCCCAGGATTATTTTCCGCCAGGGTAACAGAATTACTACAAATGTATGATGATGAGGCATTATCTTATGTCGATGACATCTCTCTTACAGACGAGGACCTGGAGACACACTTGAAAAGATTGAACACCATTATACTTGGATTCGCAGCTAAAGGGTACAAATTCAACTTTAAAAAGTCACGAATTGCCCACCTCACTGTCCTATTTTTGGGATATGAGTTATCAAGTGAAGGCAAAAGCCTAGCAGACAACTTCTTAGAGAAGTGTGTAGTACTCCAAGCTCCAAAAACCCTGAAAAACTTACAATCAATTCTAGGTTTCCTGAATTTCGGAAGAACCATACATTCTAAACTACGCAGAGAGGGTTAAACCTCTCTACGCATTAATAAAACCTGATTTCAAACCAATTAATTGGACACAAAATCACACAAAAAATGTAAGATCAATGCAAACAGACATGTTAACTAAAACAAAACTGCAAACACGCGCAAACTAACGCAACCTTGTAATCAGAGTCATCCCAGGAAGATGCGGATTCACGTACCTGACCTCTAATGAGGGAGAAACGATACCAGTAGCTTATAAATCACACTTGTACACACAAGCTGAAATGAAATTCAGTTCTTCTGAAAAAATTCTGACTGTGGTTCAAACTGCTGTAGCAAAAGAAAAAGATCTAGCCCAAGGCAAGAGCATATCTGTTTTACCAGCATTATCAGCGCTTGAGGCAGTAACAAGACCAAGCATTCCGAATGCTATGGCATTAGATCCAAAATGGATAAAATGGGAAAATTCTCTTACTCCAACAGACGTGAAACACGCATTTGATCCAAAAATGAAAAAACTAGAAGATCTGGAATACAAACATGAATGTCCTCTGTCAATCGAAATTCTGCCTCTCGAACAGTACTCGTGTGTAATATACACGGACAGATTTGCACAACACTACGTTGTGGAAAAACAAGTTTACAATGCAGCATGCGCGATTGTTAAAGGTCGCTGGCGCTTAGGTAAATTCAGACCGATGGTCACCAAAACTGAATCACTCAGAAACTGTACAGATCAGCGAGCTGAAATAAGATCTTTAAAGATGGTGCTTGAAAATGCCGATCGCGAATTCCCGACACACATAGTGTGCGATTCGCATTACTGCGTCCAGTCTTACAATAATGACATGCAGACTTGGATCAAAAACGGTTACAAAGATGAGACAGGTGCCACAATCAAACATAAAAAACGTTGGAGCAAGTAGTTCTTTTGCAGAAAGAACTACAAAAGACTCACGTGATACATACACAGAGTCATCGACGTGATGGCGTTCACGTTGCAGGGAATTCAATGGCTAACAGAGCCACAGCGGCAGCTGTCAAACCGAGTTCCGTAGCCACAGAAAAGCGTTCTAAAAAACAAATAGACGGTGAAACGTTACTAGCAGTAAAAGACTCAATGAAAGGCAACTATGCGGCGTTACCTCTAAATTATCCACTCGGAAATATATACATAATTGATGCAAACTCCGTTCTGTTTGCTCGAATATCTGGAGTGGGGGATAGAGTAATTCCAAACACGAACCGTAGAGCTTACTTGATTCTAAAAGCACACATGGGAATGGGTCTGAGGCACCAAGAGATCTTGAAATCTCTAATAGAACTACAATCACAATACTGGTGGCCGGGGATGAACGTGCAAATTTACAACTTTGCAATGAATTGTCAGGAGTGCAATAGAGATCGCAGTTGTTAACCGGACCAGACACCAGCTCGGACACCTCTATTAGAAAGCATTAGGCTATCTGTATGCAAAAATCCAGATGGAAAAAGGCGATCCTATAATTATTAAGACGAGATTCATTTAGACGAGACCCCATCGCTCGGCTGACGCCAAAACTGTTATAAAAGATTTGCGAGTCTTTATCGGCACATACGCAATTGGCATGCTACATTCTGACCAGGGTCCTGCGTTTACCTCTCGAGCTTACAAGGAGGCCATGACCAGCATGGGCATTGTATTGCGGTACTCTAGTCCATTCCATCCCGAGGGAAATGCGGTAGTGGAGAGAAAAAACCGTGACATAAAGCAATCTATAACAGCGTGGGTATTAGGTTTGGGTGACGGGTGGGTCAAACATCTAACAAGTGTCCAATGTAGTCTTAATAATCTGCCAAGATATTCTCTAGGAGGTATCACTCCGTACGAACTTTTGTTTGGTACGAGAATGATCATTCATGACCTTGATCATCAGACTTCAGTGGTGAAACAAAACAAACTTTGATATCAAAGATCGTTTGGCTGTTTTACAGGACTTAAATGAAACAAGAAGAAGTCTAAGTAACATAAAGCTAAAGCCAGCGGCCACTGAAGAAAAATCACCTGTCCCAGCAAGACCTGTCTGGATTCCAAAGATTGGGGATCTGGTCAGAGAAAAGATCGCGGTGAAGAAGGAATTTGGGCCTTCTTACAGAAAAGCAGTACCTGTCTTAGCTGTCAGCGGAACAAGATCAGTAGTACTACCGCCCCTTGCTGGTAAAAAGGAGAACAGAGTTGTATCAATCGACCTGGTAAAACCACAATCATGTGGCCAATAATAAGTAGTAGGCCCAGTGGACTCCCAAGAAGTAGCAGAAGACCAAACCTTGCTACAATCCAAGAGGTTCAAACTGAAAGACTAATCACATTTGATAAACCTGCAGTGAATTAAAAAGGACTATGCAACAAAGTCATGGAACTTGTGCCTCTTGAAACCTAAATTGCAACAGTTCGTCAAGAAACTCCAATCTACAATGATGTAGCCTCTGAACATACAGAATCAAAGATTAATAACAATCCGGAAGCAATTCCAACAATTGACAGAACTGCATCTGGCTACTTTATCAATTTCGATGACTTTTCTGATGATCCAAGTGAACATGAAGAAACGCCAGCAACTAAAACTTTCAAAGAAAAAATTACTGAATTCTTTCATCAACTCAAAGAAACATATCTGATTTCACCATGGATTGAATTATGGATTGTGTTAGGTGTACTTTTCCTCCTACTTCGGCTCATTTTGGTTTTAAGCTTGGGAAAATTCATTGATGGAAAATATAGTACAATGGAAACAGCAACTTGGTCCTAAAGCCTCACAGATCTTCTCACATTGAAAAAAGAGAACTATCATCAGTGAACATCACAGCCATTCCTATACCTGGTGGTGTAGCATGGGACACTGATTACGAAATCCATGGCCCGGTTGAACTCTTGAAATATCTACATCAGTTCAAGGTTTCATTAAGTGACTTTGTGACACCAAGTACTTTCTCTGCTGATTGGGACTTTGAAAATATTAATAATATGATGTCAGATTTAGAAATGTCAGCAAAATTCACAGAACATGACTATTTGCATGGTTCATCGAACTATGAAGAAATGTACTGTTTTAACCACTATGGTCATCACTATTTGTATAAATCTGCTAATCCTAGAAATGTTTTTACTTATAATCAATGGGGACATTGCCCAACACTGCCAAAAGGCAGTTTGAAAAATTTTTGGGAGAAATTCCCATATTTCTCAGGGTTCAACAACACAGATCCAGAAACGTTTTATTTCAAAATGTTAAATAAGACAGGAATGAAAAATGTGTTGACAAATACTAAATTGATTTATTCTGAAAAATTTTATGAAAAAATGTCTACATTTGGTTTTGAATTTTGGAAAAACAACATTGTAACAAAATCCATTTGGGGTACAAAAGATTGGCAGGTACAAGGTCTAGAATCACTATTTAGAGCCTGCATGATCCCAGAACAAATAATATTCCTGAATGACACCATTCAACAAACAACCTGTCTTGGCCTAGCCAGGATAAAAGACTTAAATAAACCGTCTATTCCAAAGCCCATACCTGATAGTAATAGCACGACAGATGTGGAGATAGACGTATCCCATATTTTACAACAAAACAGAACAAATCCTGATTGGAGAAAATGGTTGATCTGGCCCACAGACACAAATAACTGTCAAGATAGATTCCTGAATAAAAGACAGGGGTTCAAACAGAACAGGCCAGACCCAAGTTATTCCCAGGGACAACATCCAGGGATAGTTACAACATACAGTGTAGGGAAACTATGCCTCAAATGGCTGCCTCAAATGGCTACAGAGATCCACACTGCCTGAAATTAAGCAACACTTGACTTTACTTAAAGAAGGTGCTGACTTGCGAGATTTCATATTGGGACCTTGCAAACAGCGTCAAAAACGTTTCATATACGCCGGTATATACGTTGCTTACAACGAAGCTTGGAAAGTAATGCAAATTGAAACTGCTGAAAAAATACGAGAAATTGATCGTATTAATTTAGAAAAATCACTGTCTGTAGTGGACAATGGGTTAACGACTCTGTCCGCCAGAATTTATTCACTGGACAGCATTGTATCATCTGCTAATGATATAATAGAACAGGATATGCTAATATTGCAACATGGCCAGTCCCAATTACGTTCTATTGTACAGCTAGGCTGGACGTTACAAAATCTGCGTTCAGGCTACGTGCCATGGCGTCTAATTAACAAAACTTCATTATTTTCTATCTTTAACCTTACAGATAAACAAATCTCTTTGGCACAAAAAGGAGCAGATTATACGATACTGAGCATTGAAAAACTCGAAAAGTTACCATTGACAATGTCAGAACGACCTAATAATAATAATAATAATAATAATAATAATGATCTTTATTTAGATATAAAAAATATATTTAAAAGAATTTACAGATTCACAGCCTGACCGAATATTAGAATAAAAACTTCTAGGAATAAGAACACGAGTGTAGATATAAAGGCACAATCCATTAACAAACATTATAAAAACAGGGATTTTATCTCGTAGTGTGTTTTTAAAATCACAAAAATTGAAACAGGTGCCAGCTTGCATTGGATATAACCAAATTATGTCTAACATTGCTAGGAATAATGCCAGTTAATATTGTTTTCGATGAGAAGGAAAAGATTGGGCACTTTAGCATGGTCTCCTTAGGTTAAAGATGTGATATGCTCGCAGGATAAATTTTGTAAATTTTATGTTTAGCACTGTGTTTTCCGGGTTCAAAGCTGCCATGATGGCTTGCCTGCAGGACCGAACACCCAGCCTATTCCATTCTGATTTTAGTCCCGACCTGCGTTCTGTGTTAAGGGCTGGGCAAAGGCAGTTTACATGCAACATGGTTTCCGCTGTTTCCCCACACCCTCTACAAGTGAGATCTTCCGATGTACGTCGCCATGATGGTAAATCCTGCAAAAAACGCCAGTCACCCAGTCTGATGGCAATAAAGCCGCGTTTCAGGTATAATGAATATGTGCTGGCCAGGTAGCAGGCTGGGACCAGGTGTCTGTAAGAATTTATCGTGACCCAGGCGTGGCTACGTTTCAAAAAAAGTGCTTTGTCAGTGAGACAAGAAGTCATTCTCACACATTTTTTATAGCCTTTTTGAATGCTATCTGGCCTGGGTTTAAGGCCCACAAATCGCTTGCTGACATTTGGTTAATGGCGTCTATAAAAAGACGTCCGTACAAACCCCCCCGGGTTAATCTGGCTGATTTCTTGCCAGACTAGGGATTCTAAAGTACCTGGCTCAGCTTGTCTTAACTTGTGACACAGGTTAAGGTATGCCCCTGTGGCTGAGGCCTCGTAGTTTATTAGCCCCATCTCCAACCTGACCTGCGCTGCAGAAGCGGTCTTTGGCAACCGGAGCACCCCTTTATAAATTTTAGTGGTCTGTTGGTTCAGGGTTATGTTCATTTTACCGCAGAAAATCTCAACGCCGTAGGATAAGGTGGGGCCAACCTTTGCTCTCATTACCTCCAGAAGGGGGGCTAAGGTTGGATCCGAAAGATCTTTCGCAAGTTTGCCTAGTGACACCATTAGGGTCACTGCTTTAACTCCGATCTCTCTACGCTGTTTTTTGTAGCTACATTTTGAGTCCAGGTGGACGCCTAAGTATTTATAGGACTGGCCAATTTCTAAACTAACATTATTGAATGACCAGCCGCCCCCTGTGTGTCGTTTCTTGCCGAATGTGACTACTTGCGTTTTCTTTAGATTAACCTCGAGTTGGTTGCTGATCGTATAATCGAACAGTTTATCGAGGAGTCTTTGCAACCCTACCCTGGTTAAACTAAAGAGAGCCAGGTCGTC
The DNA here is from genome assembly GCF_964261635.1 of Lissotriton helveticus. Classification (NCBI taxonomy): domain Eukaryota; kingdom Metazoa; phylum Chordata; class Amphibia; order Caudata; family Salamandridae; genus Lissotriton; species Lissotriton helveticus. The sequence goes on from NC_136061.1 coordinate 1,485,346,334, forward strand.
TGCATATAAGAGATTACTTAGAGTCATGCCGCCCACCTTCGGAGAGTGACTATTAGTGTCGTCTAGGACCGCTGACAGATCTGCTACAATTAAGTTAAAAAGGAGAGGGGCAGGACACATCCCTGCTTCACTCCTCTAGTTGTCATTATTTTCCGTGAGAGATGTGTGCCGGTCCCCAGCTTCACCCGCACCCACGTCCTGGTGTGGAGCTGAATTAATCCCTCTAGTAGTTTCTCTAGAATCCCCCACATCTTTAGTTTGGCCCATAGGGCCTCCCTGGGGACTCTATCAAATGCTGCTTTGAAGTCGACAAAGCAGCAATGAACTAATCTTGAGGTTGCAGCTGCCCTGTCGACTACAGTTGTTATTGCTAGCAAGTTGGTACGGGTTCCTGAGTGTGCCACAAACCCTGTCTGGTTCATTGGCAAAAGCTTATTGTCCTTTACCCATAACCTTAGGTCCTCTAATAGAAGACCTGCATAATGTTTTGCTTCTATGTCCAGTAGGGCAATGAGTCTATAATTGCTCGGGTGGGCATGGGATCCAGATTTATAAATTGGGTGTATTATGGCTCCCCGCCATGACTCTGGAATTGTGGATGTTCTTAATGCATAATTGAAGAGATTGGCCAATGTTCCTGACCAGAGGGTAATATCGGATTTGAACAAAGTTTGTGGCCGGCCATTTGGGCCTGGTGCCCTGTCGGGTCTTGCTTTTGACAATAGTTTTGAGACCTTTTCATGTGTTATACTCCACGAAGGACCATGCCCTTGGCTGGTCCCAATTACGATGGTGTTTCCAAAGAGGCTTGGATAATCAGGAGACTTAAAGTGATCAAGCAGGAAATTTGCCCAGTCTGATTCGGGGATGTTGGCCGACCCCGTACACACTGTTCCTAAGCTGGTGCGGTTAATAAGCGCCCAGAATTTCCTTGAGTTTTTTTGCTTACTTTCCCACACCAGTTTACTACAGAATTGGTTTTCATGAGCCCATTTGTCCTTTTTGATCGCTCGCATAAGTGATTTTTGTGAGGTTTGATAGTTGGATGTGCAATCACTGTTTCCCGGGAATTTGGCCAGTGCCCGCAGGGCCTTATTTCTCGCTTTCTTTAGTGACTTCGTCGTCTGAGATAATGTAAATTGATGCGTCGAGGTTGCCCTTTGGGCTTGATGCCTTACAGGGAACAGATGAGTCAGGTGGGAGCATAACATGGACCATTGTTCGGTTGGGCTAGCCTCATGCAACTGGCCCAGTCTTATTATGTCCGAGCTTGCCTGAAGAATATTCGAGCTAATTTCCTCAGTCCACTTTAGGCGCTTTAAGTTTTCTGTGTAGGTTCCCTGAAGTGTCGATGGTGCCATTTTGTGATACTCTGGGTTCATGTTGAAGACTGTGACCTGGGGCCTGTGATCACTTTCAATTCTTGGGTGTATTATTCTGAAGTCAATGATACAATTTAACAGGGGTGCGGTGCAGATTGTATAATCCAGATACGATTGCTTTGAGCCGTTTGTCCATGTTCACTTTGGTGGAGTGTCCCCGGCTGTTCTGCCATTGATGACAAGGCAACCTGCACTATAAAATTGGCTCACGCATAGATCGCCTAGATTACTTTGAGTTTGTATAAGCGGTTTAGTTTGCTTAGTGGCCTCGATGATTTGGATTAGGGGGGCATCATTATCTGCTATGTTCCCCTGAAATAGGTAGGTGTTAAAGTCCCCAGTAACTATGCAGTCTGAATTGGGTTGGTCCGTGGCTATATCGTTCATAATCTCGGTTAGACGGGTCAGATGGACCTTTTTTGTGTGTGTACTGGGGTTGATGTACACATTTAAAAGAAAGAGGGGGCGGTGTTTCCGCCAAGGATCGATCTTGACCCCTAGGATCCAGTCTTCCTTAAGGGGCCATCGTGTTTTTCGGGCTTTTATAGAGTTTGATACATAAGTTGCCAGCCCGCCTTTCGAGTGGCAAAGCGACTATCCCTGGTTGCTGGATTCCATTTCTCAGTGAACCCAAGCACTGGGCACCCCTGTAAAGCCCAGGTTTCCTGTAGTGCTATTACTGAGTGATTCCCCAAGAAAGATTGCGTGTCTGGGTCCCCAATTTTTTGGTGTAAACCACTTATGTTCCAGGAGCATAGTAGGGTAATTTGGTCTGATGGGGAGTTGGATGCTGCTCCTGACTGTGGTGGCTGCGCTGAAATTTTTGTGCCGATTGGCGTGATCATAGGGTTGGCTGGTCATTCGTCGCTTTTAGTCAGAACGACCTGTCATTGAATGGATAATACATGGTACAATTACAATTCCGATAACGACTTTTCAGTTTCAATATTGCCAAATGTATATACCAGCAGGCCTGTATGAAAGGTTGGATAAAGGATACATCAAGTCAACCTGGAATTTACCTTATACACATAGATGTTATAGTGAAGGGAAAAAAGAGGTATTTCTTAGTGGTAACAACTGTAAAAATTCACTAAGCGGTACACTTCTGTGTCAAGGTATTAACTTGCATGGAGCCTGCGAAGGTTCATCAAATAACCTTTCATGTCATCTGCACGGCACCCCTGCAACACAGATAGAGCCTTTGTTCAGACAGCTTTCCAATGGCAGCTACGTTATAATAAGTGACCACAGCTGTTGTGGCATGGTGCCAGGAAAAGCCTATCTCATGAGCGTTACTTCCAGGGTCATTTGCTGTATGCAAGTATTATATCCAAACAGCAAACCAGACATGGAGGCAGCAATATGGCCTTCTCTGAATATCTCTACTATTCGAATTGATACTTTAAGCAGAATGAAGTCTATTCTTTTACAGACAACTGTGCCTTTAACCTCGTCCAAAGAGACGTATGATCTGCAAGTTGCAAGGACAGCGGCAGAGATACATACACAATTATCGACAAATTGCCCCGTGCATTTCGTAGAAATGTTAGGTCAAATCTTAAACATGTCTGATACCAGTGGCATCGCACATGTATTTAAGACAATTTTTTCGGGACTATTAGCACCCTTTGAAGCCGTCCTGAACATCTTCCCGAGTTTCGTGCACTCTGTGTTCGGTGGCCTGCCTCTTCTTTTGGGACTCGTATCAGGAATTTTATTTTTGTTCCTTCTGCTCCGATATGGCAAGTCCAGTCACAGACAAAATTCAGGCTACAAAGTAAGAAACGATCCTAGCGATGAGATACCGAGAAAGGATTACTAAGGTCCTCGGCTTGGCGAAGCTAAGAGATCTGAATACTACCTGGTTTCTTTCATTCAGACCAATCTGGCAAGATTGCATCTTACTTGTGCTTCGATGCCTGCTATGCGGAGAAGAATGCGTGTTGGACGTCTGTCTTACACTACCATCAGCAGTACCTATGGATATCGATACTTTGCTTGGTTCGGTAACGGCTCATGCAACGTGTTGTCCCCAGCGGCTACCTATTCTGATGACGGCATTCGTTGAGACCTCACCATTACGATTAGGTGGCGGTGAGGTACGAGATGAAAGCGGCACACAGGTACAACCTTCAGTGAGCATTGCTGATCCAGACATCGATGATGGCAATGGCTCTCACATCTGCACTATTTCTACTTTTTCGGACCTGGTCCAACTTTCACCTACTGTTGTAGACGAATTCTTTGCCAGCCTATCTGAGTTAATGTTCTCTCCTAGCAACGAGAATAATTTTTGAATAACTTTTGAAAACACGAGCACACAGCGTTCCCTGAACTCTGAATTCGGCCTTCAGTTTTGATAAACAGAACTCCTAAAAAACTTTTGGAACTATTTTTTGCCCTGAAAGCGAAATTCTTTTTCCATTCCCAAAATATTTACCTTTTTTTGGCACATGGTACTCTGCTTAAAGTAGAACTATTCTTGGAGAACAAGATTTCTATTTTTGAGACAATATTTTGATTCAGTCTCTAGCACATGTACAGTCTTGTATAAATATGTGATGAAATGGTCTCGACCTTCTCTTCTGTATTAAGAGCCATTTCATAAATGTAATTTTCATGATTCATTCAGCCAATATTTATGTATGCATTATCTGAATGATACTACTGCTTGAAAAACGTACAGTACAAATACTCATTTTTCGTGTATACACCATATACCATTTCAAATACAAGTTATGTATTTTGGGGTGGGTTGGAAAACACATGCATTGTTATATGTTTAGTCTACTTAGTATTTAGTAATGATGGACATTAATACGTGGAGTGGGTGTTGTGAACGTATCTAGGACCCTATTTAAATATTCCCGATTCATGCCCTTATGTGGTTATAACAAATCATATCCTTATAAAGGCATAAAAATCATATCCATATTTAGTCATAGCTAATGCAGTCCAAATACGGCAAGGCTACTCCCATAGACTCCTAGAAAGTACAATGCGTTCTTTAAACAAACCAAGCCTCCAGCAGCCCGGGAAATCCCCCCTGCTTTTGTTTTGATTTGTGCAAGAACTCCTGGAGTCCTGAAAGAACTGTAAGTTCTTAGTGACGTCTTATGTCCAACCTTACGTCAAACTCGGCACCTTCCAGGTATAAATATACCAGCGTTTGCCTTAAGCAAACACACGGTGGTTTGGAGCAGATCGGCTATCTACTTACCCGAAGCCCAGCTGTAACGAGAGCCGAAGGAAGCCGACCCTCCCATTGACGCACTGAGAGAGACGCTGTCTTTTCTCCTGCCGAGAAATCCAGCTCCAGTGTTTCCAGTCACCCTTGCGGGTTTCTGGGAGATCGAGTCCTGAGAACGAGATACAAGACCTCCTTCATTCTATAACCAAGGTACAGAGCTGATTAGATCCTTAAGAGAATTCTTGATTCAGATTCTTGGCAAAAACTAACTTAACTTAAAACTGCAGCTCACTTACTCCTTCCCACGTACTAGACTTAGGTTAGGTACACCGGGGTAGGCGTATCTTAGACGCACCAGTTGAGTACGTTTAGTCAATGATTTTATGTATGTATATATTTTATCTATTGTAAACACGGTATGGCTTAGAAACTGTACCATGCTTTTACAGTATTATGTAATAATACTCCTTTTACTGTACGCACTTTACTTTATGACAAGTATTGCAATTGTGGCAAATCACTTCTCTTGCATGAGAAAGAAGACTGCTCAATAAATAACCACTTTTATTGAAAACGCCCGTCTCTCTATTTCTCTGCGCTTCTGGTGAAACTAAGCATGCACGATTGACTGAGTGAAATAGCTGCAAAACAAATAGAGAGAGAGGGCTATGGCAGAGACGCTCTCAGTCCCCAGGTTATCCGATATTCAAAACAATGAAAGAGCGTCAACAACATCCATAAAAAACACACTCTGACCCCAGCAGATCCCCCGGGAAACAATCTTACCAAGAGGAAAAAACGAGGGGAGTGAAAAAGAAGTAAAATAGGGAGAGGAAAGAACAGTGGTAAGAAAAAAATCCCTCAAACACCAAACAAGTAGGTGTTAATTATCATCATTGGGCTTTCCAAGTATGAAAACGGAAAAAAGAGGTGGGACCACCCATAGGGCCCACAGTGAAAGTGCAAGTTTAAAAGGAAGATTAGCAGTTCCTAATATCAATTTTAATAGAGGGATAGCCTACTTCCATTGAAAAAACTGACATATTAAGGGAATAACAATGAAAACCTAATGTCCTTTAAACGAGAAAATGTGGTCAACATGTTTCTCCTTACAAATGGGCTACAATCACTCAAGCATTCATCAGGACCAAAAAAGAATTTTTGTTTTAGCAGCTTGAAAAGGAACACACTCTAACGTGTATCCAATTCTCGCTGTCTTCAAGAAAAAGGAAGGTGGTTCACCCACTCACTGTTCCTCCTCCGTGAGTTGCCTTGGTTGCTGTTAGTAAGCCTGTGTTTATCAGGCTTCTTGTAAATGCCTCATGGGTGCATGGCAGGGGTATTCTTCACGCCCGTTACAAGTAACAAACGGACGTCTCCCCTCTCCGGACCTACGGAGTGCACATCCATGCCCCGAATTCCGTCAGCGAGAATTGGATACACGTTAGCGTGTGTTCCTTTTCAAGCTGCTAAAACAAAAATAATTTTTTGGTCCTGATGAATGCTTGAGTGATTGTAGCTCATTTGTAAGCAGAAACATGTTGACCACATTTTCTCGTTTAAAGGACATTAGGTTTTCATTGTTATTCCCTTAATATGTCAGTTTTTTCACATGTTTTTAATGGAAGCAGGCTATCCCTCTATTAAAATTGATATTAGGAACTGCTTATCTTCCTTTTAAACTTGCACTTTCACTGTGGGTCCTATGGGTGGTCCCCCCTCTTTTTTCCGTTTTCATACTTGGAAAACCCAATGATGATAATTAACACCTACTTGTTTGGTGTTTGAGGGATTTTCTTCTTACCACTGTTCTTTCCTCTCCCTATTTTACTTCTTTTTCACTCCCCTCGTTTTTTCCTCTAGGTAAGATTGTTTCCCGGGGGATCTGCTGGGGTCAGAGTGTGTTTTTTATGGATGTTGTTGACGCTCTTTCATTGTTTTGAATATAATGAGTGAAATAGCTGTCTATTGTTTTCACACGACTCTGGAGATATACTCCTTATTCTGGAGGGAGCAAAGTTGTCATGTTAATGCGGTTGTCAGAAGCTAATCCCTTCTTGTCTATTCAGGGAAGTTAAAGCCTCCTTGTTTACTCAAGAAAGTTTCTAGTAACCTCTGAGCTAGCTGGCATTCATAATTAAGTCTAACATATTCAATAGAGACCTAGTCGACCTCAGTTCTACGTCTAAACTCTCGTTTATGTTATTCCAATGCGCAGAGCCTATTGGGAATATAGGAACTACACTACAGCATAGTGGATAGGGGTTTGAAGCAGTCCATGTGCTAAGGCCTGGTTCACTGCATGGGATGTATGATGATACAACGCATGCCATTACAACACATGCCTTTACAACGCATTTTTCACATCGCAACATCCTTTACAGCGTATGACTTTACATCGCATAATACATTTACAACCCATACCCTTACATTGCATTTAAGGTAAGTGTTGGATAGTGTAGGGGGTATCATTACTATTCTAACTCCAGTGAGTGCAACAGTAGGTTAAGTGTTGGATTGTGTAGGGGTAATAATTGCTATTCTAACTCCAGTGAGTCCAACAGTAGTGTAAGTGTTGGATAGTGTAAGGGTTCTATGCATTGTAATGGTATGCATTGTAATGTCTTGCGATGTAATGCCTGCGTTGTAGTGACATGCATTGTATTGGCATGCGTTGTACTGACATGCTATATAATGTCTGCGTTGTAATGGCATGCGATGTAAAGGATGTTGCGATGTAAAAAATGCATTGTAATGGTAGTGCGATATAAAAGATGCGTTGTAAAGGTTGTTTTCCCGCTGCATGAGTACTTGAGTACTGACTGAATGATTAGAGTACTGCAAGGAGAGTGCCTGGGTGAATTTATAAGTGGTTGGGTTTTGGCGCAGTAAATGGATTAGTACATGGTACTGAATGTGCCACTAGAGGAGTGCAATGGGAGTGACAGGGTGTTTGTTGGAGTGTATGGATACTGATTAGGGAATTGAAGGTGTGAAATACAAGTGTGTAGGTGGTTAGAGGACTGCATGCATAGTGGATAGGCATTTGAAGCAGTCCATGTGCTAAGGCATGGCTCACTGCATGAGTACTTGGGTACTGACTGGATGATTAGAGTACTGCAAGGAGAGTGCCTGGGTGAATTTATAAGTGGTTGGGTTTTGGCGCAGTAAATGGATTAGTGCATGGTACTGAATGAGTCACTAGAGCACTGCAAGGGGAGTGACAGGGTGTTTGCTGGCGTGTATGGATACTGACTAGGGAATTGAAGGTGTGAAATACAACTGTGTAGGTGGTTAGAGGACTGCATGCATAGTGGATAGGCATTTGAAGCAGTCCATGTGCTAAGGCCTGGCTCACTGCATGAGTACTTGGGTACTGACTGAATGATTAGAGTACTACAAGGGGAGTGCCTCGGTGAATTTGTAAGTGGTTGGGTTTTGGCGCAGTGAATGGATTAGTACATGGTGATGAATGGGTCACTGGAGGAGTGCAAGCGGAGTGACAGGGTGTTTGCTGGAGTGTATGTATTCTGACTGGGGAATTGAAGGTGTGACAGACAAGTGTGTAGGTGGTTAGAGGCCTGCATGCATAGTGGATAGTGGTTTGAAGCAGTCCATGTGCTAAGGCGTGGGTCACTGGATAAGTACTTGGGTACTGACTGAATTATTAGAGTACTGCAAGGAGAGTGCCTGGGTGAATTTATAAGGTGTTGGGTTTTGGCGGAGTGAGTGGATTAGTACATGGTGCTGAATGGGTCACTAGAGGAGTGACAGGGTGTTTCCTGGAAGTATATGGATACTGACTGGGGAATTGAAGGTGTGAAAGAAAAGTGTGTAGATGGTTACAGGACTGCATGCATAGTGGATAGGCGTTTGAAGCAGTCCATGTGCTAAGGCCTGGCTCACTGCATGAGTACTTGGGTACTGACTGAATTATTAGAGTACTGCAAGGATAGTGCCTGGGTGAATTTATAAGTGTTTGGGGTTTGGCGCAGTGAATGGATTAGCACATGGTACTGAATGGGTCACTGGAGGAGTGCAAGGGGAGTGACAGGGTGCTTGCTAGAGTGTATGGATACTGACTGGGGAATTGAAGGCGTGAAAGACAAGTTTGAAGGTGGTTATATGACTGCATGCATAGTGGATAGGGGTTTGAAGCAGTCCATGTGCTAAGGCCTGGGTCACTGGATGATTACTTGGGTACTGACTGAATAATTAGAGTACTGCAAGTAGAGTGCCTGGGTGAATTTATAAGTGTTTGGGTGTTGGCACGGTGAATGGATTAGTACATTGTGCTGAATGGGTCACTAGAGGAGTGCAAGGGGAGTGACAGGGTGTTTCCTGGAAGTGTATCGATACTGACTTGGGAATTGAAGGTGTGAAAGACAAGTGTGTAGGTGGTTAGAGGACTGCGTGCGTAGTGGACAGGGTTTTGTAGCAGTGCATGTGGTAAGGCCTGGGTCACTGCATGACTACTTGGGTACTGACTGAATGATTAAAGAACTGCAAGGAGAGTGCCTGGGTGGATTTATAAGTGTATGGGTTTTGGCGTAGTGTTTGGATCAATATATGTGCTGGATGGCTGACTGGAGGAGTGCATGGGGACTGACAGGGTGATTGCTGGAGTGTATAGGTACTACCTGGGTAATTGAAGGTGTGAAAGACAAGTGTGTAGGTGGTTAGAGGACTGTATGTGTAGTGGACAGGGGTTTGTAGCAGTGCATGTGTTAAAGCCTGTGTCACTGCGTGAGTCCTTGGGTACTGACTGAATGATTAGAGCACTGCAAGGAGAGTACCTAGGTGAAGTAATAAGTGTTTGGGTTTAGGTGCAGTTTTTACAATTTTATCAGATGGGTACTGGTGGTAACGGACTCTGACTAACCAGTCTTAGAGCCAGTGCTATGCTAAAAGACACTTAGAATACAGTTACAACACCTACATACACTAGGGAACACTATGCGTGGGTACACCTGTAATTAGAATGACCTCCTCTGTAAGCCCCTAGTACATTTTGGGACAACATTCGAGTTGTCAGGCGGTTACCTAAGAAGCCTATTTAAACCTGCCACATGCTAGCGCGCAGCGTTTGCGTGCAGCGTTTGCGTGCAGCGAGCGCGCCGGAGGCTCGCCAGAGGCGAGCCCATCTGCGCCCATCCGCGACCAAACGGGACCAGGGGCCATAAACCCTGGCCCGTTTGTCAGGTATAGTAGAGCGGAGCTGATGAATCTACATCAGGGGAACCCAGAGCTCAGTGGGGATTGTCTAACATTGCTACGGAAGGAAGGACTACTCAAATCAGTGTTTGAACAGAAAAGTATGAAGTACAGGAAAGCAGATAAGATTCTGACCTATGGTCTTTTAAACACCAGATCGCTTCAGAAACATAATTTAAAAATCTTCACACTATTACAAGATGAGGAGTTAGATATCTTGGGGGTCACAGAGATGTGTCTGGAAGACTCATCCACGCCAGATGTGGTGGCCTCCCTTCCCCCCAAGTATATGGCTATTTGTCAGAATCGAGCAAATGACAAGAGAGGAGGGGGGTCGCTCTCCTCTATAATAGCTGCTGGAAGGCAGAAAAAGTCTGTGCTGAAAGCTTGTGCGGTGCAGATATTTTAGGGGTTAAATTTGAGGTGGGTACGGACTGCTTGGTCATCCTACTGGTGTACCGTCCTCCTCGGGCTGCCCCTGACTTTGTGGATGGTTTTGTGGAGCTGGTCTATGACCTGAGGTCTCGCTATAAGGACCTGTTGGTCATGGGAGATTCTAACTTCCACTGGGAGATATCTCGCAAAGAGGGGAAGGCAAGCCATCTAGAGGAAGCATTAACAGCGCTTGGACTGATACAACATGTAGCAGGTCCCACCCACGACAAGGGCCACACGTTTGATCTGGTGTGGTCGACTGACCCTGGGGCCAGACCGGTAGTTAGTAGACCATGTGTATGGTCTGACCATTACTTGATCAGGGGACAGAAGGTGACACTAGAACATGGAGGGAAACCCAGGCTTGCCTGGAAAACTGTGAGGCGATGGAACGCCATAAACGAGGAAGAATTGGTGGGAAACTTATTAAATTCCGCCGCACCTACCACATGCCATGACAATATAGAGGTCACCTGTCAGAAGGTAGTGGACAAACTAAAATCAACTATCGAAGTGGTGGCACCGGCTAGAAAGGTGAAAATGGTGGATAAAGGAGCAGGAGCGCCTTGTTTTAATGACTCACTGAGGTTAAGGAAACAGGCCCTCCGAAAGGCTGAGAGAGCCTGGAGGAGGGATTATAATACGACGGCACAGAGTCTTTATCAGCAAGAGCTGGCCGCGTACAAAAAGGCTATCCTAGCACGAAAATCTGAGTTTTTTGAGACCAGGATTGCAACAGCCCAATATCCGCAGAAAGAAGTCTTCAAGGTGCTCTCTGAATTGAGGAAGAATAAGGAGCAGAGGCCTGAATTCTCACAGGAGGACTGCCATAGATTCCAGGATTTTTTCATTAATAAAATTGAAGATCTCCTGTTAGAAATCTCTTGCACTCTCGTCCTAGAATGCTCACTACAAGTTACGCCTCTTAGCCCTAAAGTTGATAAACCCCTGAATACCTTCCCCTTGATTACGAAGGAGATGCTAGCCAGCCTGGTTGGGAGGCTAAAGTCAGGCTCCCATGTGGATCCTTGCTCCCCGAGGGTTTTTAAGCTAGCTATACCAGGGATGGAAGAGGATGTTCTTAACCTTCTAAATAAGTCGTTGGAAACTGGACAAGTTCTGGCTATGCTTAAGGAGGCCCGCCTGATTCCGCTGCTTAAGAAGCCAGGGGCGGATGTCAAAAATGTAAAGAATTTTAGGCCCATCTCCCAATTACCCTATTTAGCAAAGGTTTTGGAACAGCATGTGCTGACATACCTCTCAATGATTCAGAAAAGGGGGTGGTGATGAACAGAGTGCCTGAATTAAGCAGACCACTCTTACCCAGTCCAAAGATCAGGGCTTGATCCATCACCGTTTTTTAGCTCACTGCACCATCCCAGCTCAGAACTTGGCTATATGCAAATTAGTCTGTTCCTGTCCCAGTGCATGATGGGAACAGGACAAACCAAACTACCAAGCCAATTCTTATACTGGGAAGGAAACAAGCTTCCTGGGACCGGTTTCTGCCATTTCAGGCGTCGTCGGCCCGGCTTGCTTGAATCCTGATGGTGCAATGAGCAAGGGACTCACATCTGAGTATACCCTTCCACGCATATGGTGGACAAAATTATTCAGAAAAGGGGGTGGTGATGAACAGAGTGCCTGAATTAAGCAGACCACTCTTACCCAGTCCAAAGATCAGGGCTTGATCCATCACCGTTTTTTAGCTCACTGCACCATCCCAGCTCAGAACTTGGCTATATGCAAATTAGTCTGTTCCTGTCCCAGTGCATGATGGGAACAGGGCAAACCAAACTACTTGGTAGTTTGGTCTGCCCTGTTCCCATGATGCACTGGGCCAGGGACAGACTAATTTGCATATAGCCAGGTTCTGAGCTGGGATGGGGCAGTGAGCTAAATAACGGTGATGGATCAAGCCCTGATCTTTGGACTGGGTAAGAGTGGTCTGCTTAATTCAGACACTCTGTTCATCACCACCCCCTTTTCTGAATCGTTTTTGGCCACTATAGGTGTGGCAGGGTATACTCAGACATGAGTCCCTTGCTCACTGCTCCATCAGGATTCAAGCAAGCCGGCCGACGAGGCTGAAATGCCAGAAACCGGTCCCCGGTAGCTTGTCTCCTTTCTGGTGAAGAATTGGCTTGGTAGTTTGGTCTGCCCTGTTCCCATGATGCACTGGGCCAGGGACAGACTAATTTGCATATAGCCAGGTTCTGAGCTGGGATGGGGCAGTGAGCTAAATAACGGTGATGGATCAAGCCCTGATCTTTGGACTGGGTAAGAGTGGTCTGCTTAATTCAGACACTCTATTCATCACCACCCCCTTTTCTGAATCGTTTTTGGCCACTATAGGTGTGGCAGGGTATACTCAGACATGAGTCCCTTGCTCACTGCTCCATCAGGATTCAAGCAAGCCGGGCCGACGAGGCTGAAATGCCAGAAACCGGTCCCCGGTAGCTTGTCTCCTTTCTGGTGAAGAATTGGCTTGGTAGTTTGGTCTGCCCTGTTCCCATGATGCACTGGGCCAGGGACAGACTAATTTGCATATAGCCAGGTTCTGAGCTGGGATGGGGCAGTGAGCTAAATAACGGTGATGGATCAAGCCCTGATCTTTGGACTGGGTAAGAGTGGTCTGCTTAATTCAGACACTCTGTTCATCACCACCCCCTTTTCTGAATCGACATACCTCTCAAAGCATCTGGAGACCAATGATCTGTTAGAGCAGAATCAGGCCGGATTCCGGGTACATCACAGCACGGAGCTGGTGATGGTGTCTATTTTAGACGAATTGAGGTGTAGAGCTGATAAGAAGATCCCAGGGGCCCTGGTGCTACTCGATCTCTCCGCGGCTTTTGACACGGTGTGTCATAGTCAACTGTTGTCGCGTGTGAGAGACCTGGGCATCGGAGGGTCCGCACTAGGTTGGCTTACCTCTTTCTTGCAAGATAGATCGCAGAAAGTGCAGTTGTCCGACCTAGTATCAACATCAGCGGCCATTACCTGTGGAGTGCCGCAGGGCTCGGCCCTTTCACCGCTCCTTTTTAACATCTACCTGCAGCCATTGATTTCTGCTCTTAATCAGATGGAATGTCAGATTTTTAATTATGCTGACCACACGCAGATCGTCATCCAAATAGAGGATTCTCCAGGAGCACAAACCAGGTTGCATAACATCTTAAGGTATACGGTAAATTGGATGTCCGCCAACTCCTTGAAGATTAATCCGGATAAAACCGAGGTGCTGCCTATAACCATCTCAGGCAGCCCTTGGAACGATGGGTTTTGGCCCAAGGAGTTGGGCAGGACGCCGGAACCAGCAACCGTGGTGAAAAGCTTGGGAATCCATATTGACAGCAATTTGTCTATGAAGAAACAGGTGTCTGTAGTGGTAGGCACGTGTGTTGGTCTTCTGAGACAGCTTCGCAAGATCTCCCAATTGCTGTTGTTTTCCACTCTAAGAAGCGCTGTGTCAGCCATGATCCTGGGACGATTAGACTACGGCAATGCGCTGTATATAGGGCTGCCCCAGCAACACCTTGCGAGGCTTCAGACAGTAATGAATGATGCTGCGAGGCTGATTTTTAAGAAGCCTAGGAAGACGCATGCTTCACCTCTTTTGCGTCAGCTACATTGGCTCCCTGTTAGACAGAGGGCATTGTTTAAAGGATTGTGTATCTCCCACAAGGCACTCTATGGTAACGCGCCCAGTTACATTAAATCCAGAGTATCCAGCTACACCCCTGGTAGGGTGCTGCGGTCTTCTGAAGCCACTCTCTTGGTTAATCCATGTTTCCGCCTGTCCACTTTGGGCGGGCGTGCTTTCTCCACTTTGCTCCCCACAGCATGGAATAAACTACCACCTAATCTCCATAAGGAGCCCAATTTACTGCCATTCTGCCGAATGTTAAAAACTATACTCTTCCGAGAAGCATGGGGAGTGTCATAAGTTAGCTACCTGGTTTTTTTTTGTAGAGTTGGCTTTTCTTGAATAAGCGCTTAGAGACCCTGGGGTGATAATGCGCTATATAAATTGAAATAAATAAATAAATAAATAAAATAATAGGGCAGGGGGATTAAAACTGCCACACGGAGCGTTTGCACACTGGTGAATGGAGGGGAGGAGCTGAGCTGACGTGTGCAAACACGCCCTGTGGCCGTTTTAATTTGGGGGATAAAGTCCCCTTGAATCCTGAGTGTCCCTTGGGTCCAACTAGCCCACCAGTTATCTCCAGTTAGCGCCACAGAGCTGCGTTGCAGAGAGGTGTAAAAAGTGGCACGGCCTGGGCCACCTCTCTGCAATGCAGCGCAGTGGCGCTTACTGGAAGCACCTGGTGGACTAGTTGGCCCCCAGGGGCCCTCAGGATTGAAGTCAAATTATTTCCCCATCTTAAAACACGCCACAGGGCATGTTTGCATAAGTCACCTCAGGCCCCAGCCCCTCCATTCACCACTATGTAAACGCGCCCTGTGGCCAGGTAGTTATACCTTGAAAGTGTCTAGGAATGCCAGGTTTGACGTAAAGTCGGGCATATGAACGTCATGGATGAACCCCTAAGGAATAGTTGTTCATGCATAATAATGAGTTTCTTGGAGAAATCAATAGCCAGGCTAGGGGAAGTCCCTTCTGCTTAAGAGTCTGGTTTTCCAAGAAATCGTTGTGACGTTGATGAACGGTTGGAAGTAGCCATGCCTGTATTTGGGTAGCATGAACTATGGCTAAATAGGGGCTTGATTTCTATGCCTATATAAGGGTATTGTGAATCGTACCTATATAAGGGCATGCATCGGGAAAATTCATTCGGAATCTAAAACGCCATACAACACCCACTCCACTTTCTTATGTACGACTTACTAAGTTCTAAACACGTAAAACATATCTAAACATGATGTTTTAAAAACCACCCAAAATACATAAAAATGCATTGGTATTTGTTGTACAAAAAGCATTTGTGCTGTACGCATTTCAAAGCAATGTTTCATTCCAAGCATATGTTTACATTCGAATGCTAAATGAATGAATCACGAAAATATACATTTATGAAATGGCTCGTAAATACAGAAGAGAAAAGCTGAAACCCTTTCATGTCAGATTACATAAAAAAAATTGTGTATGAGGACAAGGTCAAATATTGTCTCTGGAAGTTTTTCAAATAATTCTTGTTCTCTATGAATAGTTCTACTTTAAGCAGATCACTTTGTGCCAAAAATGAAAAAATACAAATTTGGAGAAAAAAAAATTATCATAGGAAAAAGAGTCCCAAAGTTAGAACTTTGTTTTGAAAAACGAAGGTCAAATTCAAAGTTTCTCTGAACCCTGTGTGTCAAATTCAAAAGTCAGTGTTAGTGTTTGGAGAAAACATCAAATCTTCTAAGTCTATAAAAAGTTTGTCTACCATTGTAAGTGAATGTTGGATTACCTCGTTTGGAAGATTAACCGCACATAGATGAGAAGCATCGCCGTCAGCATTGGTCGCATTAGCAATGTTCATAGTGGATCATACCTGTGCGCCTGTTTCCTCTTGTACCTCACCGTCAGCATTTTGCATCTGTGAGATCTCAATGAATGCCGTCATCAGAATTGGTAGCCGCTGGGGACAACACGGTGCATGGGCCGTTCCTGGTTCAAGCAAAGTATCAACATCCGTTGGCATGACTGACGGGAGTGTGAGACATGTGTCTAACACGCATTCTTCTCCGCATAGCAAGCAGCATAGAACAGGTACGGTGCAATCTTGCCAGATTGGCCTGAATGACAGAAACCATGTGGTATTTAATTCTCGTAGACGTGGTAACCCCAGAATTTGGACGATGTGCTCACGACACTTCATCGCCAGTAGAGTTGTCTCCATGGGGAACTGAGTGTCGCTGGTGAATTGGCTTGCCATATCGCAGCAGTAGGAGCAAAAATAGTATCCCTGCAGCGAGTCCCAAAATGAGAGGCAGTCCGCCAAACACTGAGTGCACAAAGTTTGGAAATATTCCTAGGACTGCTTCAAAAGGTGCTAACAGTCCAGAAAATACGGTCTTAAATATATGTACAACACCTCTCGTATCAGACATGTTTAAGATACGACTTAACATTTCTGAGAAATGTACAGGGTAGTTTGTAGTTAAGAGGGCATGTATCTCTGCAGAAGTCCTTGCAACTTGTAGATCATAAGGTTTCTTTGGCCGAGGTCAGTGGCACAGTTTTTTGCAAAAGTATTTATTTATTTGTTTATTTATTTCAACGTTTTATAGAGCGCGGACAAGACCCTTGCGGGTATCAGAGCGCTTTACAGTACATGGGAATAATAGTGTTGCAGGTACAAGACAAGTGCAGGAGTGAAGTTAATACAGTAGCGGTAAGTAGGTCAAAACAAGAATAACATCAATGGGACCGACAAAAGCCGACCAGTAATATGAAAGATAATAAGGAGCTGAGGAGCCCTGATAACGAGAGATAGGGTACTTTACATTGATAACATGTACATAGTAACTCAAGGAAGCAAAGGCCTGTGTTTAAGAGAATTTTGCCATAAGAATGCCTTTTACTTCCTGTTTGAAAGCTGCAGTGGACGGGTTCAGTCTGGTTTCCGGGGGGAGGTCATTCCAGATCCTGGGCGCCATTCCAGAGAAGGAGCGCTTATACGTTTTTTCTTGTTGAATCTTTGTGGCTTCAGAAGGAGGTTTTCCGAACTTCTCGTGGATCTTAATCCGCCTGATATTGTAAGTTTCTGTGTGAGATAGCTGGGTGCCTTATGGTGTATGGCCTTATGCATCATGCACGCTATTTTCAGGTGAATTCTGGCTTCAAATGGCAGCCAGTTTAGAGATTTAAGGTCAGGGGAGATGTGGGTCCTTCTTTTTGAACCAGTGATGAGTCTCGCTGCAGCATTGGTAGAGGCTCTTAGGGGGGCAGTAGTAGCTGCAGGGAGACCGCAAAGCGAAACACTTCTGTAGTCCTAACGAGATAGAACTAGAGCTTGCACCGTCATTTTGAAGTCATTGGCCGGTAGGAAGGGTTTCATTTTCCTCAGTCTGTTAATCTGAAAGTTTGCTCCCTTAGTGGCATTCCCAATGTGTTTCTGCATGTCGAGGTTGCAGTCCAGTGTTATGCCCAGTGATTTCGCTGAGTCCCCAATAGTTGGCTGAACGTTGAATGCCGTGAGGTGTTTGATCAACTCGTGCATTATGGGGACTTTGGCAGGAGGGGCAATTAGGAGGAATTCAGTTTTAGAGGCATTCAATTTGAGGTGATTCTCTGCCAGCCATGTTTGGGTGGTCTTTAGGGTCGCGTTGAGAAGGTTGATGTCTTCAAGGGTGTTGATCTTAAGGTAGAGTTGGGTATCATCTGCTTACATGTGGAATTGCACGTTGGACGTTTGAAGCAGATCTGTGAGTGGTTCCATGAATAAATTAAACATTGTTGGTGATAACGAGGAACCTTGTGGCACGCCTAGCGAGACTGGCAAGGGTTTGGAGAAGGAGTTGTTGACCTTGACTATTTGGGAACGGTTTTGCAGAAAAGAGGTAAACCAGTTGAGCACTGCTCCAGACAGGCCCATTCTAGAGCTCAAAAGATCTATCAACTTCTTGTGTTTGACAGTATCGAAGGCTGATGAGAAGTCTAGGAGGATAAGCAGGCATGAACCATTATGATCCAGTATCTGGAGAGCATCATCAATGATGTGAGTCATGGCTGTCTCGGTGCTGTGACCTGCTCGGAAACCGGACTGGTGTTTATTGAGAAGGTTAAAGCGGTCAATATGTTTAGTTAATTGGTGTTGACACATTTTTCCAGAAGTTTGGCCAGCGTGGGAATATTGGTGATAGGACGGTAGTTGTTTAGGTCCGACGGGTCAGCTGTGGGTTTCTTGAAGATGGGAGAGACCTGCCCAACTTTAAGGGAGTCAGGGATGCAACCTTGTAGGAGTGAACTGTTAATGATTTTGGTCCAGAGAGGGAGAAGCAGTGGGGTAAGTTCCTTAACCGCATTTGGGTCGGTGAGGTGATTGGAAGGCTTCAGGGCCTTGATAAACTCGCCTATAGCGTTTTCAGTGTAGATGGGAAAGGAAGACCAGACTGCATTGTTTTTTAAAAGATACTTTGAGGGTGATTGAGTTGTTACATTTATGGGTAGAAGGGAGGTATTGGTGAGTGTACAGGAGTGAGAGAGAAGATCATTGAGGAGATCTTTCTTGATGTTCTCAATCTTCAGATTGAAGAAGGCAGAGAAATCTTCACATGTGGGTTGTGGTTGCGATAGTTCTGGTGGACTCTGAGGCGCGTCTTTAGATTGTGTTTTGATTAATTCAAAGAGTTTTTTTGGTCGGTTTCTTGCTTGGTCAAGTTGGTGACTGAAGAAGTCTGCTTTAGTGCGCCTAATCTTACGGTAGTACGCATTTCTCTTTTCTTTTAGAATCATGAGGCGCTTGGCGGATGGGACCGATCTCCAGTTGCGTTCTGCAGTTCTAAGTGAGCGTCTATCATCATTAAGCGAGCCATTGAACCAAGGTTTAGAGTCTTTCGTGCCAACACTCTTAAGCTGAAGGGGGGCAAATTCGTTGATTATGGTAGTCATGGAGTTGAGATAATGGTTGGTGAGATCATGTACGTTGGAGGCATCAGCGGGTGGCAAAAGTAGATTGTGACTGGAGATGGTTAAAATGTTTGGGTTGAGTTTTTTCCAGTCTCTTTTCCAAACTTTGGGTTTTGTGGGTTGAGCCGAGTCGAGCTTAATAGTTTCATTGATAAAGAGGGTGATGATGTGGTGGTCCGACCAATCGCAGGGGAGGATCGACTCAAGGTGAGTGGAATCGCTCTTCGGGATTATTAGGTCCAGAGTTGCGCCTTTATTGTGTATTGGGCTGTTGCAAATTTGGTTGAGGTCCAGGGCGTTGAGGAAGTTTTTAAGACTGTTGACCACAATATCATTGAGGTCGTTCCAGTGGAGGTTGAAATCACCCAGGAAAATGTGGGTGCTCTGTCGTCCCGTGTACGTAGTGACCATGTCCATGAGATGTTCTATGAAGATGGGGTTGTCCCCAGGAGGGTGATAAATGGTGTGTAACGTACACACAGGTTTACCCTTACTGTTGATGTCCAGGCATATGTATTCGCAAGAGGGGAGTGCAGGGGGTATGGCTCTATTTACGGTGATGTTGCTCCGGTGGATGCATGCAATTCCACCTCCTGTATTGCCACTCCTGTCTAGCCTGATGATGTCATAGTTAGGTGGAACAAGGATGTCGATGAGAGGCGAGGAGGATTCAGTAAGCCAAGTTTCAGTGAGGATTAGCAGATGCAGATCAGTGGAGATAATGATGTCTGCTATGTCGGTTGCGTGCTTGGAGGCCAATCTGCAGTTCAAAAGTGAGCATTTAAGTCGGGGAGTAGCAGGGGTGGTGCAGTCCTGCATGATTGGGACTTTACTAAGGTTGTTGTTATTTATTCCTCTATTGTTATGGGTAGAGGGCCTGTTGGGGCCGAACAGGATAGAGGGGATAGAGATGTGACTAAGGGGGGCGGGACTTGTGATGGGAGGTTCGTAGGAGAGAAGAAGAGAGCGAAGGTCGTTCTCCGTCAATGGGTTGGTGGGGCGCCTTAGGCGGGAGGATAGATTACGGTAAGGTATTGTTTCCCAGCAGGGAGCATACCGTATGGGGGTGATAAGTCGGCGGGCGGGGGGCTTGCTGGGTGACCATGTTCTGTAGAGACTAGGTAGCCCTGGATGTCTCGAAAGCATCGCTTTAAAAACACGGAGATCCTCTTTAATTGAGTGAAGAGTGGACATGATCTCATCTAATCTGGTGTCGGATGTGGTAGTTATTGGGGCGGTAACATAGGGGAATGCGTCTGAGGAGTGTGCTGGAGGGGTGTAAGGGCCGAAGCAGGGGTGTCAGGATTAGTCATCTTATTTGCGTGTGTGTGTGGGCTAGGTCTTACTATGGGTGGTTGAGTAGAGGGATGCGGGTGGGTAGGGTTGTGTAGTGACGTAGGGGGCGGTGCATTTTCAGAGGGTGGAAAGTTATTTGAGAAGGCGGGGGGTGACCCGAGAAGTACAGGCGACTGCGTTAGGGGTGACTGGTTGGCCTGGGAGGGGTCCTTGCTGGATATGTTTTTGCGGGGAGGGGAAGAGGTAGAGGTAGAGGGAATGCTGAAAGGAGGGGGTTTGTGTTATAAGGATAGTGGGCTATAGCACTTTCCGAAGTAGGTACATTTGCCGTATTGGGGGGGGCTGTGATCGCTCCAAGAAGAGTTAAATTAGCCGTAGGGGGAGTGTGTGTATAAACGGTTGTGTTGGCTGGGGAGGATTGAGCGGTGAGGGATCAGTTTGTGGTGTGGTAATGTGAGGGGGAGAAGGGTAGGGGGAGCGGTGACCGGGGCGGAGGTTCTGAGGGAGGGGTGAGGCGCTATGGTTGTGCCCCGAGAGGCTTCAGATGCTGAGGAGGGTGCGGGTGTGGACGTGGCTATGCTATGCTAGTTGGAGGATGCCTACTATGTTTCAGGGAGATGTCGTTCAGTGTGTCTGTGGGAGTGGTCCGCAGAGTCATCAGGGGAGAGGAAGTGAGCAGCGTGGGGGTGGAAGAAACTTGTGAATTGATAGTGGGGGTGGATTTGGTGGCAGTTTGGGGATTATCCACTTTTTCCTTAATGGGGAAGATGTTATCTAGGAGATTTAAGCTACGGTCCGAGGCTTGTAAGAGGATGGTACCGTTGTTGTAGATGGTAATGGTGGCAGTTGCTTGGAAAAGTTGGGAGGGAGCAATTGCAATAGCTAGGCCATGTGCTGATTTTCTCGAGGAGGAGATGGTAAATGTGGCAAGGAGTGCTTTCCTCCATTGGGCTCTCCGTTTCGTGTGGAAGAGAAGATGATGTCCATGGTTGATTGCCGGTTGCGTGAGGAGAAGTAGGGATCAGCGAAGAGGATTTCAGGGTGTGATTTGATAAAATTGTGTTTAAACCGTTTGGCCGATTTTCTTGATAGGCCAGGGGGATAGATAATGCTGTGTGTGTGTGCGTGCCTGTGAGTTCCATGATGTGTGTAGGATCGGAGAGGAGGGCGTCAGAGGGAGTGCGAATAACTAGGAGCCCGGTGAAATGAGAGGGAACCAGGGAACAGGGGGGCAGCGCAAGAGAGAGTGCGATTAACTAGGAACCTGGAGAAATAAGAGTGATCCAGGGAGCTGTGGGAAGCGGGGGTAAGGGCGGGATGAGGACCGCTGGCGAAAAGTGTATGGATTAAAGCAAGCTAGGGATCCATGGAGCTTGGGGGCCGCAAAGGGAGGGCTGGATGAGGACCGTTAGCGTGAAGTGTGTGGATAATAGAAGGCTAGGGGCTTTCATTCTGCTTAAAGTATCAATTTGTACAGAAGAGATGTTCAGCGAAGGCCATAAAGGCGACTCCCTGTCTATCTTGGTTTTAGGAAACAATACTTGCCTACAGCAAGTGACCCTGGCTGACAAAGTTACTAGATAGGGTATACCTAGCAACATGCCACAGCAGCTGTGATAATTCAACATGATGTAACTTCCGCTTGAAAGTTGTCCAAAAATTGGATCATCACCTTGCAGGTGGCAGGATAAGTTGATAGTAGATCCATCGCAGGCCCGTGTAAATTAATACCCTGACAAAGGATAGAATCCCTCAGTGTGTTTTTACAGTTTTCACCATGAAGAAATACTTCCCTTCCCCCACTCCAACATCTGTGTGTGTATGGTAATTTCCAGGATGTCTTGATGTATTCTTTATCCAACCTTTCATATGTGCCTGCTGGTATGTGTTTTAGGCAATATTGAAAATGGAAAATTGTAACAGGCAGAGTGATTGTTCCATGCATAATCCATTCGAAAGCTGGTTTTTCAGCGACTGTAAATGGCAATCTTTCCAGTTTTTCAATGCTCAGCGCCATATAGTCTGCTCCCTTCTGTGCCAGTTTGATCTGTTGATCAGTGAGATTAAATTCTGAAAACAGTGACGTAGTGTTGGTTAAACGCCAAGGCATATAGCCTGAACGAAGGTTTTGCAACGTCCAGCCTAATAGCATGATAGAACGTAGTTACGACTGACCATGTTGCAACATGACCAAGTCCTGTTCCATGATGTCTATGGCAGAAGACACTATGCTGTCCAATGAATATATCCTGGACGACAGAGTCGTTAACCCATTGTCAACCACAGAGAGAGTTTTCTCTAAATTAATACGATCAAATTCTTGTATTCTTTCTGCAGTCTCTGCTTGCGTAATCTTCCATGCTTCATTATAAGTAGCATAGATACCGGCATATATAAAACATTTATGACGCGGTGTTCTTGGTCCTAGCAAGAATTCCCTAAGATCAGCGCCATCTTTAAGTAAAGATAAGTGTTGTTTTACATCCTTGAGTGTAGATTTATGTAACCATTCAAGGCACAGTTTCCCTACACTGAATGTTGTTACTATTCCTCGATGCTGTCTTTGAACATATCTTGGGTCTGGCCTATTGAATATGAAACCTTGTGTTTTGTTCAGGAACCTATCTTGACAGTTGTTTGTGTCTGTGGGCCAGATCAACCGTTTTTTCCAATCTGGATCTGTTCTGTTGTGATGCAAAATAGTATGTACGTCGACCTGCTCCTCTGAAGTGTTACTGTTATGAGGTGTAGGTGAAGGTGTAGACGGATTGTTCAGGTCTTTTATCGTGGCTAACCCATGGCAAGACGACTGTTGGACAGTGTCATTCAAAAACATAATTTGCTCAGGGATTATGCAGGCTCTAAATAAAGCTTCTATACCCTGTACTTGCCAATCTTTTGTACCCCAGACAGTTTTTGTCTCAATTTTGTCTTTCCAAAAGTCGAAACCTAGTTTAGACACTTGGGCATAAAAGGCTGCAGGATAAATCTGTTTGGTATTTGTCAACATACTTTTAATTCCTGTTTTGTTTACATTTTTAAAGTAAAATGATTCAGCATTTGATACATTGAACCCTGAAAAGTACGGAAATTTTCTTGCCAATGTTTTTGAGCTACCCTTTGGCGGTGTAAGACAATGTTCCCATTTGTTATACATTAATACATTTCTAGGCATTGTTGATTTGTGCAAGAAATGGTGACCATAGTGATTATAACAATACATTTGTTAATAGTCTGATGAACCTTCTAAATATTCATGATTTGTGAACACTGCAGACATTTCTAAGTCTGACATCATGTTATTAACAGTTTCGAAGTCACAATCATCAGAAAAGGTACTAGTTGAAACAAAGTCACTTAATGAAATCTTGAATTGGTGTGGAATCTTCAACAGCTCAGACGGGCCAAAAATGTCATATTCAGTTCTGTCCCAAGCTATACCACCAGGTATAGGAACAGCTGTGATATTCACTGCTGACAAGTCTCTTTGTTCACGATGGGATGATTTGTGTGTCTTGAGGAGTAAGTTGGTGTTCGTACTTGCTGTGTCCATGTTGACACATCTTCCATTTATCAGCATTCCCAAAGTTATTACCAGAGTCAACCAAATTAGAAGAAAAAACACACCCAACACAATTCAAAGCTTAATCCATGGTGAAACCAGATAAGTCTTTTCCAGGTGATGAAAAAGGTCTGTTGCTTGTTCTTTGAAAGTAATTTTTACTGGTGTTGTTTCAGGTTCGCTTGGAACCTCGGAAAACGAATCAAAGTTAATGAAATAGCCAGAGGCAGTTCTGTCAGTTGTAGGGATTGCATCAAGATTTGTTGAAATCACTGGAACCACTTGATACATTCATGTAGCCAGATGCTACTTCGTTTGGTAACAGGTGTTTCTTGACGAACTTTTATTTGGGTCTCAAGAGGTACAAGTTTCATAGCTTTGTTGCTTAGTCCTTCATTTCGCACTGCAGATTCTTCAAAGGTGAGGAGTCTCTCAGTTTGAACCTCTTGGATAGTAGCCATATTAGGGTGTCTGCTACTTGGTCGGAGTTCACTTGGCCCACTGCTTAGTATTGGCCACATGATGTGGTTTGACCAGATCGATTGACACAAACCTGTTCTCCTTTTTACCAGCAAGGGGCAGCAGTAATACTGTTCTTGATCTGTGGATTGCTAGGACAGGTACTGGTTGTGTGTAAGAAGGCCCAAATTCCTTCTTGTCAGCGATCTTTTTTCTGACTAGATCCCCAAGCTTAGGAATCCAGACTGGCCTTGCTGGGATGGTTGGTTTTTCTTCAGTGGTGGTTGGCTTCAGTAACACGTTGCTTTGTTTCGTTCTTATTTCATTTAAGTCCTGTAAAACAGCCAAACGGTCTTTAAAATCAAATGGCATTTGATCTACCACTGAAGTCTGACAATCGAGATCCGCTACTAACATTCTGGTCCCAAAAAGGACTTCATATGGAGTGATACCCCCTAGAGAACTTCTTGGCAGATTGTTAAGACTACGTTGGACACTTATTAGATGTTTGACTCACCTGTCACCCGAGCCTAATACCCAAGCTGTCATAGATTGCTTTATGTCCCGTTTTTTTCTCTCCACAACCAAATTTCCCTCAGGATGGAATGGACTAGAGTACCGCAATGCAACACCCAAACTGGCCATGGCCCCCTTGTAAGCTTGAGAGCCAAATGCAGGACCCTGGTCAGAATGTAGCATGCCAACTGCGTATGTGCCGATAAAGACTCCCAAATCTTTTATAACAGTTCGAGCGTCAGCTGAGCGCTGAGGCCACATCCAAGTGAACCTTGTCTTAATATTTGTGGGACCGCATGTAAGGGTTCACCAGGCCTGTTCTGCAGGAGCGCCAGGAATCCGATGATAAGTCCTCAACCTTCCGCTACGACCTTCCGTCTCTATCAAACACTAGAGAGCAAAAGGTGCATAGGGGAAAGAAGGGAAACAAAACAAGGAAAGAAGGGGATGGAATCTTGGCTTTCTGCGTCTCTCCTCAACCAGCTGGATGTACTCGGACACTGTAAAGGAAACAATGTTATATGCTTTGCAACATGATTTATACTGGCAGAGCAATGTCTTTCTGTCTCAGCATAATCACCTATTCTCATGTGTAACTATGTTTCCCTTGAAGTGGGGGAAGTAGGAGCCATGGAATCTGTAGTCTGTAAAAGGTAAAGCAAACACATTCAGTAAACAACAACCTGATAACTACAGGAATAGAAATGCAGGTAATACTATCTTACCAATATTTACTCTGATAGAGAATGGGAATCGTATGTCAGGAGAGACAAATGGTCCTTAATTGTGGAGAATAATAAGACTGAAAACATACACAAGACAGTCTTAGTCACAAAGCAAATATCCAAATAGCATGATAATATATCACTGTTGCGCAGCGCGCTGTTACCGGGACCCAGGAGAGCGCGATGCTGTACTTCTGACAAGCAGGTTCACAATGCTGGTGACGGAAAGCCAGTTCCAAACTAATAAGGGATCAGGTAAGCTGGTTCCAAAATGGTGAAGAGGACAAAAGGGTAGGTTGTTCGACCGGAGGAGGGAAAGTGGAGTCCCAACACCCTCGAGGTCTCTTTGCTGACGGAACAGGCAAGGCTGCATCCGGCCGGCCAGCGGGAGAAACTCCGGCCGACAGGCGGAACACCACACTCGGCCGTCCGACCAAGCAACCAAGAACCCCAAAGGTGAGGCTCTAGTATCCCTGTGGAGGGAAAGCCACGAACACGGTCAGGGGCAACAAACGCCGGTCAACGTGCTGTGTCTCCAGACGCTGAGCAACTCCAAAGGCTGAGTAAGTTCCCAGGATGAGTTGGCAAAGCGAGGGGTAAGCGCCGGAACGAGCGTCTTACTGCAAACGCTAAACACACAGTTCTGAATAGAAACCAAGGACGGAAGCAACAAGTTCCGAGTAGAAACAAAGGACGGAGGAAATCCGGAAGCAGAGGTCCGTCGGGAGGCTGTCACAAGAACGCGAAGCACAGTCTTAGCCGGGAGTCAGGCTGCCTGACGTCCGCGCACATGCACAATGGGATGCCGCCATCTTGGTTAGGAATCCGAGAATCGTGACACCGCATTTGTCCACAGGGACATCTGCGTGTCTGTACTGGGCTGGCTATGCTATCGTCAGGTATCTGGTGGCTTTCTCAGCTGCGATCTCTATTCCAGTCATGGCAGTTAGGTGCAAATGAATGAATGTGTGCATTCATTCCTGGCCACCAGTACATCTCTTTTAATTCTATGTATCAGGCCCTCTCCCATATGCGCTTAGTGAATCAAAGCTACCCCGCGCTTCCTTTTTAGAATTACTCTGTCCCCCACTACAGGGATTCGAGCAAAAGGAACACCTGTTTGCATCAATTATATATGAGTGGAAATTTTTGAGGTAACGCTGCACCACTGCCTTTGCATGTTGCATTGACAGCTATTTTCGTTTTTGAACGAGTGATTGCAGCTACGGAAGACGTTTGCACAGCTGCCTTTGCGGCTTCATAAGCCAATGAATTCCCTGCAACGTGAACGCCATCACGTTGATGACTCAGCGTATGTATCATGTGAGTGTTTTGTAGTCCTTCTCGCAAGTGAACTACTTGTTCCCAAAGCGTTTTATGCTTGATAGTGCCACCTTTTGCATCCTTGAACCTGTTTGAAGACAGTTTTGAAAGTATTCATTGTAAGATTGAACACAATAATACGAATCGTACGTTATGAGTGTGGGAATTCGTTGTCCGTATTTTCAAGCGCCATCTTGAATGCTTGTAATTCAGCTCGCTGAGCTGTACAATCTTCTAGAGATTGTGTTTTAGTGACCATTCGTCGGAATTTGCCATTGTGGCAACGACCTTTAACGATTGCGCATGCCGCACTATAGGCTTGTTTACCCCCGTAGCGGGTTGAGCTGATCCGTCAGTATAAATTATACATTCATACTTCTCAAGAGGCAGAATTTCAGTAGGCAGAGGACATTCTTGTTCGTATTGTAGAAATGCTTGTGTTTTCAAATAGGGGTCAAAAACATATTCAACGTCCATTGCAGTAGGAGAATTAAACCATTGTATCCATCTCAGATGTAAAGCTTTAGCATTAGGAATGCTTGCTTTTGTCACTGCCTCTAAGGCAGGTCCACGTGTAACGACCATAATGCGTTTACCCTGTGCGAGGGCTCTCTCTTTTGCTACTGCAGTTTGAACCGCTGTCAGAATTTTTTCTGTTGAAGTGAATTTAATTTCTGCTTGTGTATACAAATGTGATTTGTCAGCTATTGGTACTTTTTCACCTTCGTTAAAAGTTAAGTATGTGAATCTGCGTTGTCCTGGAATGATTCAGATCACTAAGTTGCGTATGTTTACGCGTATCTGTAAATGTTTAGTTGCTAACTTGTCTACTTGCAGAGAACGCAAAATTTCTGTGTGTTTTTGTGTCCAATTTACTGTTTTAAAATCAGGTCTGATTAATTCGTAGAGAGGTTTAACCCTTTCTGCGTAGTTCAGAATGTAAGTTCTTCCAAATTTAAGAATCCTAGAATCCACTGTAAGTTTTTCAGCATTTTTGGAGGTTGGAGCAGCGCACATTTCTCTAGAAAGTTTGCTGCCAGGCTTTTGCCTTCACTTGATAACTCATATCCTAAAACAATGACATTTAAGTGGGCAATTCTAGATTTTTCGAAATTGAATTTGTAACCCTGAGATGCGAACCCAAGTATAATGGTGGTCACTCTGTTCAAGTGCCTATCCAAGTTGTCATCTGTCAGATAGATGTCATCTACATATGATAATGCTTCATCATCATAAGTTTGAAGTAACTCTGTTACCCTCGCTGAGAATAACCCAGGACTGTTCCTGAATCCCTGTGGGAGACGACAGAAGTGAGGCTGTGTTCCCATAATTGAGAAAGCGGTCTAATACCTACTTTCTGATGCAATGTTTTGACAGAAGAAACCGTTAGAAATATCTAATGTGGTTTTGTACCTCTTACGCACAATGTTATTGATTAGTGCTGTACTGCGTGCATTTTGCACAGCAAATGTTTTGCAACAAGACTTTAGATGTCTGTAATCCAATACTAGACGATATGTATTGTCTGGTTTGGATACAGGAAACAAAGCATTGTTCATTGACGAGGTGTATGTTTCAATCACCCCTTGGTATTCAAGTTGATCTAATATCTCCCTGACTTGTTTTTTAGCTTTTTGCTTAAGTGGGTACTGCCGTTGTGAAGTTGGTTGATTTTTTAGTTGGATTTTATGGTGAGGCGAGTCCTCATCCCATCCTACATGATTTTTTTATATTGCTGGGGCTGAGGCAACTGCCCATTTCCTGGCATATGTATACTTTAAATGAATTGGAATATGATTAGAGAAGGCTGACATAATGATGTCTTCGCCATGTGGGCACTCCCTGACATATTGTGGTGGCCAGTCTTGTTCACCTTAGCTGGCTATAGCCGGTCATGTTGCTCCTGGTCTACCTAGTGGACCGAGCCTGGTAATGTGATTTAAATGTTTTAGGGCGCCTTTAAACCAGAGCTCATGCTCCTGGTATGTAAGTGGAATTTTTTCTATCCTCGAAAGGAATGTATTCCTCTGGTTGATCATCTTCTTTGTTGAAGTGAAACAATTGTGTTATTGGATTTGCTTCAGGGAAGACTATTCATGAACAGAATACCTCTGCCTGGTGATATTCATGTGCCTCTATCACGAAAACTCTACTCCCACCTCTCGATGTTAGGCCATTTTTTATAAGTTTTATAGTGATGGCTTTCCTTAAATTTATAGGAATGCGAATAGCATCCGCTTCAGTTTCATTAAAACCTGTTGTGTCAAAAGCTGCTGGATCAGCCGTAGCGTCACCGGTTTCGGTGTTGTTGCTGTCCAACATTTTGTTGACTGAAAGTGTGCAGAGCAAGCTTCAAGGAAACAAAGATAAGGTGCACAATATTTTGGAACACTGTATCCTTCAACGTTGAACAAACCAAAAAGCTAATACATAGGATTTTTCGTCCTACTCAGCTATGGCGGATATTATCCTTTTACCCACTCCAGACGTCTATTGGAGTATTATGGAAAAAGGGGTCTCTGAGAAAAGCACCACTGAGTTACTTTAGTATCTAGCGTTAAATTAGTGCCTTACCAAATGGTTGGCGCCATGTAGTCTAGTTCTTATATTCCCAATAGGCTCCATGCATTGGAATAATATATCCTATAGATGTGACATAGGACTGAGGTCAGTATGTCTCTATCGAATATACTAAACTTAATTGTGAGTGCCAGCTAGCTCAGATGTAACTAGAAACTTTCTCGAGTAAACAAGAAGGGATTATTTTCTGACAACTGCATAAACATGACAACTTTGTTTCCCGAGGACTGGAACAATATCTTCAGAGTCGTGGAAACAATAGATAACTATTTTACTCAGTCAATCGTGCATGCTTAGTTTCTACAGAGTTGCAGAGAAATAGAGAGACGGGCGTTTCAATAAAAAGGGTTTATTGAACAGTCTTATTTCTCATACAAGAGATATGAACCGCTACAATCGTTAGACAGAATGCAAAGTATAATGCGTACAGCAAGAATAGTTTTATGAAATAATACTGTTATAGCATTGTCTGTTGCTATGAGTTGTATAAAACACATACATAAATAACACAGGCTAAAATACTCAACTGGTGCTTCTAAAATATGCCTACCCCAATGTACCTAACCTAGGTCTAGTACCAAGGAAGTAGTAAGAGTTTGTTTATCATAAGTTTTAGCTCTGCCAAGAACTGCTTTAAAGGTTTCTCTAGGTTCTAATCAGCTCCATACCTTAGAATGAAGGAAGTTGGTATCTCTGTCTCGGAACTCGATTTCCCAACATCCCGCAAGGGGAGTCAGAAACATTGGAGCTGGATTCTTGGCAGAGGAGGACAGCTTCTTATCAGTGCGTCAGCTGGAGAGTCGGCTTCCTTCGGCACTTGCTGTAGCAAGCTGCATCGGGCAAGTACGTCGTCGAACTGCACCGAACAACACCGTGCTTTGCCATAGCAAGTGAAGGTATATTTATACCTTGAATGTGTTTAGGAATGCCAGGTTTGACGTAAAGTCGGGCATATGAACGTCATGGATGAACCCCTAAGGAATAGTTGTTCATGCATAATAATGAGTTTCTTGGAGAAATGAATATCCAGGCTAGGGGAAGTCCCTTCTGCTTAAGAGTCTGGTTTTCCAAGAAATCGTTGTGACGTTTATGAACGGATGGAAGTAGCCATGCCTATATTTGGGTAGCATGAGCTATGCCTAAATAAGGGCTTGATTTCTATGCCTATATAAGGGTATTGTGAATCGTTCCTATATAAGGGCATGAATCGGGAAAATTCATTCCGAATCTAAAAAGCCATACAACCGAGGCAACATTAAAAATGTCAAGCTAATGACAGTGATTAATGCTCCTGCTGGAACCCTCAATGTGTTCATGTGCCTGCTGCAAAGAACGTATGACTGACATGTACCATGATCAGAGAACTGACTGTGAGTGAACAATGAGTGAGTGAACAATGAGTAGACCTATAAAAAAAATTAATATATGCCAGAGATAAGCTTTGGAGATGTGAAGGGTACTGTTGGAGAATGGTAGTAAGGTTATTTATGGAGAAGGTGGTCAGTTGGGAGCTGACAAAACGATTGTCACACTGGGCGCCAGCAGCGCTAAAGCCTACCTGTTTTTCAGCCTCATCCAGTAGTTTCTGCGTTACATAACCCACCACCATTTGCAGCAGGAGGAATACCTCTTACCATAGTTTTCAGGGTAGCATGCATATTTTCCCACACTCTCATTCTTTTAATGGGAAGCCATATTGTGATACATTATGTTATCACAGACTAGAAGGTCTGCTTGTTCCTAAGCACATTACATATTTCAGAATCACAAGTATAAGGTATTACCAGGCCCACTGGAATTATGCTTTATATTTGCATAATTATGGATTTGCCACAGAATCCATCATCTGAAACAGAAATCTGTAGATTTAAACCAAATAAAAATAGTTTCCAGCTTAAATAAATCAGAAGATCAAATGTTCCTAAAAAAAGTTGAGACATATGTTTGCGTGCATGGTAGGCTCCTCGCAAAGATTGGCTGAGTGAGTAGTCAGAAGTTGTACTCAGCTGCTGTAGTTTTGTTTCTTTAGTTACTGTTAGTTTCCAATATAACATCTGTGCATTCATATAAAGTGTATGTTCTGTAACACTCTGCACAATAATTCACCAGAACCACATTACTACGACATTGTGGACTTCACCTCTACTGTAGCGATGCATATGTTGTAGTCCAGTCTGGCACTGTGACTAAGGGGTCACCAGACTACATGGTGGCCATCTCAAGCTTGTATGTGAGAACTGAGCGTCACTGTTAGAAGATACTAATTGTGGGGGTAATGTAATGCTGGACATTGTCCTGCCAACATTTGTAAACGTTGTGGAAAATTAATAAAACAGATTTAAACCAAAAAATTAAGTAAATATTGTTTGATGACATAAAACTGCTGTTGTTTACTCCAGTAATATTCAACACCAGAGTACAGTCACTTTTCCCCACGGGAATACTTCCAATACTGTTCACACACAGGTCTGCTCGTGCTCTAGTGAAAGCTATAAAAGGAGGCCCATTACCCTTGACAGTTCGAGTGTTTGGAAAAACATAGCGCATGGAGTAGTTTCCTCGGCGATTCTCCTCCATTTCCCATACAGTTCCTTTAGCTTGTGGTTCTCCTTCCTCTTCAGGGTAGCACACTTTATTGAGTTTAAAATTCAGTCTTTCTACATCAGCATAAGTAATATTAGCAACTTTAGATGCCCATAGCAGCGCAAACCAGTCCCTAAAAGATCCATTGTGTGAAAAGGGCAAAGCAATGAAAGATGTATCTCCCTTTTTCTGATGAGCTGGCATCATTCCACACACCCAACAGTTGGTAATGTTCATAGCATAATGGGTGTGGTGCAACATTTGAATGAACTATTGTTGAGGTAGGACATTCTGTGCTGCTGCTCATGATAGGGAAGGGAGAAGTAATGATGCTCAATGGGGTCAGGAGTAGTGACATTCTGTAGATTCCGAGCAGGAGTTACTCTCTCTATAATCCATGTTATCGTAGCAATGATGATAACAATGAAAGTGAGTCCAACAATAAACATGACCTTTCTGTCACAAATTTTCGTAGCAGTTCATCTCTTCTCTGCAGGCATATTCACTTCGATGTTGAAAAACAAAACAGATGGAGTCCTAAGGTCCAGGGCAGCTGTTGGTTTCTTCACTGAGGGTTGAGAAGAGTACTACAAGGTTCCCCCCTTTGTAGCTCAGCCTTTCACTAGCAAAGGACGGTGACTCAACCAGTCTTTTTCAGCAATGCGGTCTTAGTTTTCCGGGGTCGCAGCTGATATCGAGATGCACCAGGGATCGTATGGTCCGGAAAGACTTCCTCAGGTTCTGTAGGTGACGCAGCTTGGCCTCTCTCTATGTCCAGGATGTCACGATGATCGGTCAATATAGAAGGTTCCACCAAAGCGGACAGCACCCTCTTGCAGTGAGTAGAGTGAAACCAATTCTTCTGATTTGTCACTTGGACTGCAGTTCTGGTGGCCAGGAGGATCTGCTCAGGTCCGCGCCATCTGGGTTCCAGACTGCTCGACCGCTGGAACACCTTGATCATCATATAATCAACAGGCCGTAGATTATGACCATCACCTTGCAACCTTTCAGGAAGAGCTTCTCGAACCTGTTGATGAATAGAAAGCCAGCTGACAGTTAACTGAGAACAGTAGTCGCTCATCACCACATAAGGTACATCATGTATAGGGCGTAGCTTAGGAATCCCCCAAATATTCATTGGCCTCCCAAATACTACCTCATACGGTGTGAGGCCAGACCGTGTATGTGGCACCAATCTAATGGATAGCAATGCCAAGGGCATCAGGCCATTTAAAAAATGTGGAAGCCTGTATTTTAGCCAACTTAAGCTTAATGGTAGAATTGTATCATTCCACTAGCCCTGCTGATTGTGGGTGAAAAGCAAGTTATTCGATACTACAGGCAAATGTGGAAATTATTTTTTTTAGAAGGAACACATAAAACAAGGATACAGTACCCACAATCAAATCAGGGTTGTTGGGTGATAGGATATTTTTATATAAATTACATAATTTATATGCACCCATGTACACGTAATTTTGGTAGTATAGGCAACTGCAACAAGGTGAAAGTTCAAAGAGAGTTGTGATTAAGTGACATGGTGAGATTGATGACACAGTAAGTGCGCGATATGTACAGGGTGATTAAAAAGTTATGTACAAGTTTATAGGAGGTCCGTACGAGAAACAAAACAATGACCCTGCTGCTCTAAACAATTCAGATATTTTGCAAGTGGGGCCTTGAACTGGGCCAAGATGTTGTTGATGTTTCAACCCTAAATATGCGATATTAAATCGTCATGCAGGTCTTCATCAGGACTAGCGTGGGGGATTGGCAGCCTAACGATTAGTGAGGAAGATTCCTGGTTAGGCGCAATTCAGTGCAGATAGCCTATCCGGTTGGATTCTAAGGACATCATACGTGAGGCCAGCCGTGAGTAAAAGCCGGGTGAACCTTAGCGTTGTTATCGGAAGCAAATCACGATATTCTGTGTGTGAGCAGTGTACAATCCTGCCGGGAAACCGCCTCAAGTCGAGTTGGCTTGGCCCCGCTTTCAAAATATCTGAATTTTTTTAGAGCAGCACGGTCATTGTTTTGTTTCTCGTACTGGCCTCCTATAAACTTGTACATAACTTTTTAATCACCCTGTACATATTGCGCACTCACTGTGTCACCAATCTCACCATGTCACTTAATCACAACTCACTTTGAACTTTCACATTGTTGGCAGCTGCCTATGCTACAAAAATTACGTGTATATGGGTGTATATAAATGATGTAATTTATATAAAAATATCCTATCACCCAACAAACCTGATTTGATTGTGGTTACTGTATCCTTGTTTTATGTGTTCCTTCTCAAAAATGTTCTTTTCACATTTGCCTGTAGTATCGAATAACTTGTTCTTTGTAGATTCAATTGTAATGAGAAGCAATATTGTGGTCATACCCGGCAGAACCACTGTACTATTTGCAATATTATACCCAGGTTCTGAGGGACACAGGGTCACCCCATTGTTTACTTAATGTGGGTGAAAAGCAGCAAGGACTTCTGCTAAATTCCCAATCCTTTCAAGACATACTCAACAACTTGCCCAATTAAATGGGGTCCGTTGTCACTCCACAAAAGTCGCCAAACGCTGAATCTGGGGAAGAACTCCTTTAGAAGCACCTTTGCTGTAGTAAGGGTTGTATTATCTTTCATAGCGTATGCCTCTATCCATTTACTAAAGGCACATACCACTACTAGGACATACTTCAGGTTATTACAGTGTTCAAGCTGGATGGAATCTATTCCCTTTCCAGGATTATACTGAAGACAAATCACGCAAGACTGAACTATCTTTTTAGCTGTGCCGGCAATAGCTAGATGATCCCAAATTTGCATAAGTAACTTTGCTATTGAGGATGCTTCAACATGTGCCGGCCCATGTGCCATGTGAATCATGGGATGTAAGTAGGCTGTGGGCAATCTCCACTTCATCATGTCTTTAGTCCCCCAGCAGCCCTCATCATTCAATGTCCCCTCCTTTGTCCATTGGTCTAATTCCTCAGTAGAGGGAGATCGCTGCATGTCCAGCACCTCTTGCCTGGCATCGTGCCAACATTCAGCCTGTGACTTAACCACATACATAGATGTAGTTCGTCACTGCATTTCAGTCTCACGGGCTGTGTGATCTGCGAAGGCATTGCCCTGTCCTATTTTATCAGTCACCTTCATATGTGCACTACACGTAACAATCACTACTTTCTTAGGATATGTCAGGGCAAAAAGGAGATGATGTACTAATTCCCCATGCACTATTGTGTCCCATGTGATGTAAGGAAGCCTCTTTCCTTCCAGAGTAGCCCAAAATCATGAGTCACTCCAAAAACATACCGACTATCAGTGTAGATATTAACAGACAAATCAGTACTAAGCTCACATGCTCTTGTTAGTGCTATCAACTCTGCTGCCTGAGCTGACTTCTGTGGGATGCGGGCTATCTCAACTACTGTCGGAAGTGTTGTAGTTGCATACACAGCTGATGTTGTGCCATTGGGCAATTTCAGGCAAGACCCATCAACCCACAATTCCCCATCAACACTAGAAAGGGGCGTATCTTGTAGGTAAACACTACACTTTTTTGTTCCTCAGTAAGATATATATAGTCATGGGACTCTTGCGACTGAGACTGAGTAGCTGGGAATAGCAATAGAGTAGCCAGATTAAGTATCGAACATCTTTTCAAGATGATATGAGGATCCAAAAGTGTCAATTCATATCCTGTCAAGCGAGCACTAGTTAAATGCTGTATCCCCTCACTCTGACGTATGGATAGCTGCTGCTGCCACAGAACGAAAACACCCAGGCAACGCACAAGCGACTGAATCGAGGACAACCAGGAAATATGCACAAGGATGCTGCTTATCACAATGTGTCTGTGTTAAAACTGAGAGATCACAACCATCTCTCTCTTGTACATGGAGTGTAAAAGCCTTAGTGTAGTCTGGAGTTCCTAATACTGATGCAGAACATAGAGTTTGACGCCACTGTTAAAAAGCATTCTGGTATTCAGTAGTCCATGGGAGAGGCATTGGAGTGTCTTTAGTCAAAAGGGCCAACAAGGGTTTAACAATGTGAGAAAAGCTAGGAATCCATTGCCTACAGAAAGAAGTAAGGCCAATCAGTGCACGAACATCCTTCTGAGTACGGGGCACAGGCGTATCAAAAATTGCTTGAATGCCGTCTGGTGTGAGTGCACGTCCCTCCTTAGACAGGAGGTGACCTAAATAGGTAACCTGCTGTCTTCAATATTGCAATTTCTTCCGGGAAACCTTGTGATGGCGAGATGCAAGAAAAGAGAGCAATAAAAGTGTACCTTCTTCACACTCTTCACGGGTATCAGCAGCCAACAAGATGTCATCAACATATTGTCTGAGAGCCACCCCTTTTGACACAGGGGAAGAATCAAGCTGTGTTTTCAATGGCTGGCTATAAATACTAGGACTCTCTGTATACCCCTGTGGAGCTCTACAGAATCTGAATGATCGATTATTCAAAGTGAAGCCGAACAAATAATGGCTATCAGGGTGAATAGGTATGGAGAAGAAAGCATTCTTCAAGTCAATCACACTGAAT
This sequence comes from Lissotriton helveticus, assembly GCF_964261635.1. Lineage (NCBI taxonomy): Eukaryota > Metazoa > Chordata > Amphibia > Caudata > Salamandridae > Lissotriton > Lissotriton helveticus. The sequence continues at coordinate 1,485,382,750 of NC_136061.1, forward strand.
GTAGTTTCAGTCGGAGGAACCATAGTAAGAAGTGTCGTGATGTCAGAGACTACCAGGTATTGGGACACTACGATCTTATTTACCTCTCTTAAGTCAATGATAAACCTGTATATTTTAGTATCAGTGTCTTTTTTCAAGATGGGAAGGATAGGACTATTACAAAATTTGTAAGGGACTCCTTCCACAACTCCTACTCTAATCAGATCTTGAACAATGCGTATTAGTGACACTTCATCTTCTCGAGATATTTTATATTGAGGCAGTCGAGGCAATGAAGCACCCGCCTTCACTTGAAAATGGACTGGTGGGATAACCATTTGTCCCACATCGGTATCTGATGTAGCCAACAAAGTACTAGGTAGGGATGCCAAAGCAATATCTTCTCTAAAGAGACAAGACCTCTCAACCATGGGATAGTTATCATTTAAAATAACACACACACCTTCTGGGGAACAACGTATCGTAGCACGAAAATGTTTCAGCATATCGAGACCCACAATATTGTCCGGCGTGTTAGGGGAACGTAAAAACGGACAGGCTGCAGTGAATTTATCAACATGAAATGCAAGCGGCTGTGACAGTGGACTAAGGGAAGGTGTCCCATCAAATTCTATCAATGTTATTGTTAAGCCAGACAGGGGAGCCCTAGGAACCAGTTGTTTAGACAGGGCGCTACAAGTAGCTCCTGTATCAACCAAAAACCGATCAGTAGAACCCAAATTGTATGCATACACATAGGGACCCTTCTGATCTTCTGGGACTTCAACTGGTTCCTTACCCCATTCTAGGCTCTCCTATGTATAATTAGAGTCCTTCAAATCATCAGTCGAATAATTGTACATTTGATATTGATTTCGCCTGTCAAAAGTATTAGAGGAATTTTGAGTATGCTCAACTGCCTCAAACCTAGTACGAATAGCCATACCTGCCCTATTTCCTAAGTTCCCTGGGCAGCTTCTCATAGGTCCTCTACTGCGCTGGTACTGCTGTCCTTGCAAAAGGGGGCACTCAAAACGCCAATGTCCAATCTCCTTACAATAAGCACACTGATCGGAAGACAAAGTTGCTCGAGGGAAAGGAGGCACACCAGGACCATACATCGCATGTCTGCCTCTACCATCACCTCTATAAGATGGACCATAAACCTGAGCTAACATAACCTTCGTCTTTAAATCTTTAGCCTTTTGTATCCTCCTTGCCCTTCGCTTCCAATTCCTGACATTCATAATACTGAGCCATAGACAATAGAGAGCCTGGGGAAGACGTAGTCCATGAACTCTCGCTGGCCTTTAGGCGACTAGCTATTTCTGGCAGCATGTGCGTGACAAATTTGTCAATGAACAGATGATTGCCCGTGTCATCTGTCAATGACTGCCCACTAAAGTCATGGAATGTCTCCTCAAAACGTGTAAAGAAATCAGAAACTGATTCATCCACTTTCTGCTTACAAGACGCTAACTTAGTCCAATCTATCTTTTTAGGAGGTATAAGAATATTCAACTTAGTTAATATAGCCTTTGGAAGGTCTAATATCTCTTGTTGCGGTTTCTGTGCAGGTTCTCTCGCTGCATCTTTTTTCTCTATTTCCACCCAAGTATTTTCAAAAGCTGTATGATCGTCTACTTTCCCAATTAATCTTCACATATCAGGGGGTAAAAGACACCCAAAAACATGTCAATATCAGGCAAAGTCATAGTGCAAGAACGAATAGCTCCCTCAACTTCTTTATAAAAAGCAGCCGATTTTTCCGTGGGTCAGGCAAAGCAGCTTTAAGAGCTATGACTTCTGCTCTACTCCAAGGAGTATAACCCAATTATAAACAAAATAGCCCTTCGCGTCAGTTGAATCTTTATTATCACTGGTTCCCCCACCCCTAGGAGGAACATATAAAGGCACAGCTTCATGCATTGGTTTCCCATGAACTACAGAATTACTGTCATCCTTATCTGTCCCTGGATCTGTAGCATGTGGCACGGGGTCTGATCTGTTTGTTCAGCTGGAACTGCACCAGCTGTCTTTTTCTCCTCTTGCAAACACAATGCACCAGTTTGTAGTTTAACCACTCGTCTAATTAAATCGGCCACCTGGGAAGGGAGAAAAAGACCGTCATTCAATTGTTTAGGATCAGATTTTATATCAGCTGGCTCTAGACTATCGGAATGTTTCCTAAAACTAAGTATTACTTCCCCAGTAAACGACTCCACAAAATATAACTGCTCTGATGCTGGCCAGTGCTGAACCATTGCTATAAGGTCTGGAGCAGAAGTGGTACCGCAAGCTGGTTTACGAGCAGCGGATCTAAGAGTGGCCGCACGGTCAGCGGGCAACAAAGAGTGAGTCTGCTGTTTACCTTCTGCATCTGTCCCTTTCTGATCTAAGAGAGATGCATCGTCATCTAATTCATCCTCGGATGCAGAGGGAAAAGTATATGGAATCGGAGATCGATCTAACAAAATTGAATCATCCTGAGGTTTATTAAGTACAGGATAAAGGGGGCGCCGGACAGGGTATCGGCTAATTATCTCTAGACGACGCTCCCTATGCTCTTTCTCTTTTATTTCCTTCATCTCTTTATTTTTCATTTCCAGCGCTTTCATATAAATATTATTGTGCTGTTCTTTATCTGCTATAGCTTTCTCTTTTCTCACTCTTTCATGCGCATCTTTCTCCCACATTCGTACACAATCAAACATATCTTGTCTGCTTTTATGCTTGAACGCACATTGTTCCACATGTTGAATCTTTCTAAGGTCAAATGACCCATTTATTGGCCATCGTAAATCAGGATCCTTTTTTGTGTATTTATTCCACAGTGCACTATACATTATGGAAGAAATACAGTTTTTAACGTGCATGTACCTATTCAGTGTCCCCTCAGGGTGAGCTGGCTGACTGCGTTCTAAATCCATTTTGGTACCTCCAAAAAAGCAACACATCCTACGAAGTGTGCTAGAAACAGGCATGTCGCAAATATTATAGTAAATATAATATTATAACAAAATAGTACTTATCACAAATACAGTACCGTTCATCATTTCAAAAGTTAGAGCAAAATCTCCTCATTGCCTGCCTATGTATGTTGCAACACACATATTACCTAAACCAAACCAGAATCTTGGCCAAGCAAATCTAAAATCAAGAGTGCCGCTTTAGCGACCTTACCTAGCAAAAATCTCCAGCCTCCAACTGCCAAGCTCTGAATCGACCTAATGGTCGGGCAGCCGTGTCTACGATGAGCCCCACGTGACGGGCGCCAATTTGTGGGAGTGAGCCTTTTCAGAGGCCCACCAGTGCAGGGGTTCTCCCTCCTTTGTCCTCAAGTCCTTGGACTAATAAAATAGAGATTGGCACGGAAGCTGTAATATCAAACAAATATTTTATTATCACTCATGAGTGGGACTACATCGATACAGAACCCTCGAGCAATGTATGAGGCAGTACATGGAATACAGAAACCATTGTGCTTATATACACATTTTGTTGCAGAGTAAGCATGGAGACTCAAAAAGAGGGGGTACAAGTATACACATAAATAGCTATTCACAAATATGGACAAGTAGAAAATACTTAGTCAACTGAGTGGGAGGGGTAACGAAACTGCTTACATCAGTTGAAATAGTATGACAGTTACACTTAAGGAAGGTGCATTCTAACAGCTACAAGCCTTTCTGAGCATGCGCAGTGCACTGGCTCAGTACTGAAGGAGTTAACTATAGTTGATGACTCGGGCAGAATAGTAAAGCAGGCGACAGAGAAGACGGAAGTAGCCCATGGCTAACACATGGTTCACTAAAATGGATGCCAAAACAAAAATGGCTTCAGCTCATGCTAACAGAGATTTCTGCCAATTTCCACAACCTCACCTCCCTAGCAATGTTTAAACACACACATATAGTGTATTACAGGGGCAGCACCGTGCGTACATTGGCACTAAAAGTTAGCGCACTCTAAATGCAGCCTTCTCTTTGCCTTCCGACATGCTCTGGGTAAGCCCTTTAAAGAAATACAGCGTATTGCAGAAGCGGGGCTGTGTGAAAATCAACACTCACAGTTAGTGCGCTCTAAATGTGGCCTTTTCCTTTCCTTCTTTATTTTGATTCAATTACTGAGATGCTACAACTTGCGCACTCCAGTGTACACCTAACACGGCACCATGCTCCTGTCATTACCATGTTACCACTTTAAACTTGTAACTAGGCATTTCTCAATCACCTCTTAACAAGTAAGAAGATAAAAAGTCTTCTTCCTACGCTTTACCTTTCTGCATGACACATGCCTTATCTCAATGTAACATGCCGCATCCTCCCCACCCCGCTATGTGCGCTAGAACTCATTCATCAACTCTGACCGGAACTTTGTCTCCTCATCCGCTCCTCTCTGCCCCCCACCCTCACCTCCGCTTCTCATCTCTCATCACAGCACCCGCTCTCTCATCCTCTTTCAGATTTCTCTTTTCTCCTTTACATACCTCCTTTGCCCTCTCTCCTCAAAGTGCACACATCCCTCCTCACCCCAGTTTCTGGAGTCCCCCTGCTCTCTACTTTTCCCCAGCCCTCTCCCCCCTTCTTCCTTCCCTCTAATCTCTCTTCTTTTGCTGCTGTTCCCCTCTATTCCCTCTCCATCCTGTGTTCCCCTTTCTTATCTCTCGCGTCCCCTCTGTTATTTCCCTCTCTTCGGTCTTTTCCCTGTTCTTTCTCCTACACTCGCCTCCACCCCTCTATATATTCCCCTCTATATATTCCCCTCTGTCTGTACCCCCGCCCTTTCTATCTCCCCACTGCCTATTTTCTCCCTTCCCTTTCACATGTCCCTCCCATTGCAACTATCCCTATAGCCCTCCCCCTTCACTCCTGCCCTCTGCTCCCCTCTCTTCTCTTTCTGTCTACCCTCTCTTTTCCGGTCTGACCTGCCCCTCTCACCTCTGCTTACTCCCCCCTCCCTCCCCCCCCCAATCTGCTCTTGCCTGCTGCCCAAAATGGTCCAGTACACCAGAGGGTTGCCGGATGGCTGTTTACTGTGACATTCATCATGGAGGCGGCATGCTCATTTTGTATTGGTCTTCCATGGTGATTTATTTTCACTTGTGCTGTGTGCAGGGTAGCTTACTAGGATTCATAGCTTTGAACTGGAAGTTACGTGAAGGTTGTGCACATCTGTTTGGGTGACAAAATACCCATCTGGGCTACTCTCCTGGATTTAACATTTGTTTATGTCCGTTACAAAAATGCATATGCAGTACGCATAAAAGCACATTTTTATTTGAGCAAGAAGCACCTTATCGTTGTGATCCGTCCTACAAACCAGCCGCTTTATTTTGGCTGCTTATCTTGAACTCTATCTGCCCCAGAGCCTGGTAATCCTGTTTAGGGAGTTCCTGGTGCACACATTGCCGTTTGCTATGACAGGACGGGAGCATGGCTTTCACCCTGTGATCGCAAACCCTGGTTTGCTTTGTTGAAGCGAGAGAAGGAAAACCTCCTCTTGCTTCAATAAGGAAAGGAGAATTGCTTTTGGGCAAGGGAAGCTGCATGTTAGCAGCTCCCATTGCTCAAAAGCAGTGCCGGCTCCCGAAGGAGGCGAGGAGCTCTCGGGACCATGGAGACATTGGGGCTCCCCCCACAATCCCCAACAGAGAGGCCAAGCCCCGGGGGATGGGGTCCCTGGAGCCAGAAGTGGCCTGGGAGGGGGGCCACGCGGCCCCCCTCACCTTGAATTTTTTTTTAAAAAAATATGTAGATTGGGCATGCCTCTGGGGAATGGGGTTCCCAAGGCGAATGTAAATCAATGAAAAGTAAACTTTTTTTCCCCAAAAAAGTTTGGAGTCATGCCCCTAGTGCCGCCCCCTAGTGTGAACACGAAGGGTGCGCGGCTCTCGACGCAGCCCCCTAGTGTGAATACGAAGGCTGCACGGCTCTAGTGCCCCGCCACCACCCCCTTGTCCGCCATCCCCCCTGACCCCTCCACCAACAAACAAATATGACAAAAACCTTCCAAAATCTGGAACGTAACAAATCGACTGATTTCACACAATTATAACAATCAAGATGCAAGTGAGGTTGGACAAATGAGAATCACAGTCATCTATGGATTTACAAACATTTTATTTCAACAAAGCAACAAAAAAAAAGTAGGTACAGCCTTGGCGTGTCATCCCTCGACAATCTGTGAATCACAGCCTGCAAGACAAAATGCAAGATAAGATTGTGCGTCATGCGGCCGTCAAAGGAGAGAGTGAAAGAGAAAGTGAGAGAGAGAGGAAGAAAGAGAGAGAAGAGAGAGAGAAAGAGTGAGAGAGAGAGAGAGAGAGAGGGAGAGAGAAAGAGTGTGAGAGAGAGGAAGAGAGAGAAAAAGAGAGTAAGAGTGAGAGTGAGGAAGAGAGAGAGGAGTGTGAGAGAGAGAAAGGAAGAGATGGAGAGTGAGAGTGAGTGCTGACACTGGGACAAAACCCTCACAGCTCACCTTTCCACCACTGATGTGTCGCCAACCACATGCCAGGACATACTGCAGCCCTCAAGCTCACTCATCTGAAACATAGTATAGAATAAGTAATGGCAGAGTACATACAACTGCACACGCCTTCATTACTGTCCCACCCCTGCGCACCAAGGCTGCTGCACTCCATCCACTCCTGCCGTCCAGAGGTGTCTGCCCACCCCTGCGCACCCAGACTGCTGCACACCATCCACTCCCACCACCCAAAGGTGTCTGCCCGCCCCTGCGCACCCAGGTTGCTGCACACCATCCACTCCCACTGCCCAGAGGTGACTGCCAGCCGCTGCGCAAACAAGACTCTCTGCTTACCTTCTGCCATCGGCGTGTTTCAAAGAGGGCCCACCATCTGCTGAAGCAAGCTCCAAGGCCGGGCCCGTGTACTTGGCAGCCAGAAGGTCACACATTTGATCTTCAATGGCTGAGAACATATCAATGCACCGCGCCGAAGAGTCATCTTTGTGTGGCTTACATGCGGTCCAGCCGAGAGCACAATTCAAATCGTGTCTTGATTGCCAGGATGGTGTATCAAGGCCTACACATCATCGCAGGCTGCCCACCCGCTGAGCTCTGGTGGCACTAACTCAGTGGAATTCAAGTCATCGCCAAGTGGCGGGAAGCCTGTGAGGGGCAAGGTGCCTCGCCAGCCACCAACTCTGTGTACTTCAAGTCATGGGAGAGGATGGAAATGGCCTCCAGCACGTGCACCCGGCCCTTTTTATTGGCAGGGTCACATGTCCTGTGACACCTGTGCTGCATGGGTGTGGTGTGGGTGTAAACCAGCCACGAGGGAATGGCTGTGGCATGCTGACAACCAGACCTGTGATCAGCAGATCACTACAGGGAAGACCTAGGACATGTAGTGTTGTCGTTCCTTTCCTGTAAGCGGAAGCGGCGTGGGCTGGCTGAAACGCACATCTTTCATGACTTCACCAATATGGCGTTTTGAACCGCGCACCCACCGAGATAGGTACACGATGGGTGCTCGACTCCACTTTTTTCTCAAAAAAATAAATATATTTCAGTATTTAATAAAAAAGAAGACATTATGTACTTTTAATAACAAACACAAACAATTACAAAAACAATTTTTAGGATATTAAAGTTACAAAATATCACAAAAAAATTCTAAATTACTGAAAAAACCATAGGTTTAATGAACATTATAATTAGAAATTAGCATTTAAAAAACCTTTGATGGGGGGCGTGGCTAAGCGGGCCAACATGACGGACGCAGCCTAGTGGTGCTCCGTCCCTCCCGTACATCATCCGACGATTATCCTGGTTTCCCCGAACTGCCCTGCTGCCCAGAGGTGCGGTACTGTGCACCGGACTTTGTGGCAACGCTCCGGCGATATTAACAGAGCGTGGAGGTGCCCGGAGACGGAGGGAAGAGGCACAGCAATCTGAGGCCTGGTCCCGGGTGGTGGAGCCGGGGCCTCGAGTTTCATGATCCCCGGGCCGGGTGCATTGGTGGCGGCTGCGGGGCACAGAGTGTGGCCTAACCTACTCCGGCGGACATCCAAGGCCCCCAAGAGACTCCGGCTTGTGGCGGGCTGCCACTGTGAGGGGCCCAAACCTCCCTCTGTGGCGACACGACTCTGCTTCGCAAGGTCTGAAGGTAGGTGGTGGAGCCCAGGGCTAAAGTTTGGCATCGCCCGGGGAGGCAGCAGTTGCGACTGTGTTGGTCGGTGGGAGATCGGGGGGCAGGTCGGCCCTCGGACGCGGCAACCAGTGTGTGCCAGGGGTGTACACGGCCAGGACTGGGGTCCACAAACGCCAGGAGCAACGTGGCAGTGGCCTGTGGCTTAGGGGACGCCCAGACTGGTAGGCGGTATAGCTGCACATGGGCGCTCGGAGGCCAAGACATTGATGGCGGCACATGCGGAGGTGTGAGGGGCTGTGAGACGCGGCTGGTGGTCAAGAGACTTTTGACTGGTGCACGTGACAAGTGGCCTGACGGAGTGGTGGCTGCCAATCAGCTTTCACCCGGAGGGGTGTAGGAGTGGCACGGATCCTTTCGACTTACCCAACTGACCGATGCCTGTTTTGCGTGCATGAACTCGGGCCTGGCTAAGGGGTCGGAGCAACTTAGCTGGTGACGCTGGGATCCTGCAGGAGGCCTGAGGGTGTTGCTGTCACTCTCTCTGCAGACGATCTCGACGGAAGGGGGCGAGGACTGGAACTGGACAGCTGGCCACATTGCGGGGGCCCGGTGTGCAGCAGGGGAAGGGTCTGAACGCACGTCGGCGACCCAGGAGTGACAAAGGAAGGGTGCTGGTAGCCGAGACAGCTGGACTACCGGTGAGTGTCCCTGATCGCCACCCATGATGACGAGAGGAGGGAGCGGTAGTGGGTCCACGAAACATGGCCCTATTGACAAATTCACAAAGCCTGGTGGAGGGGCCGGGGCTGCGGGGGGCCATCAAAACCCGGGGCCGGACAACGCAGCGCTGATGGCCGCCATAACCCAATCCAGGGATATGTTGGATGCGAAAATAGGGGCTGTGGGAGCAAACGTTACCATATTGCGTCAGGACTTGCGCAACGCTGTGGCCCGCATCACGGAGGCAGAAACCAGAATCTCGGGAGTGGAAGACGACGTGGCGACCCTGAAGCGCAAGGTCGCCAGTATGGAGAGTATCCAGAAGAACCTAGCACTCCGAGCAGAGGATGCGGAAGGGCGGGCCCGGCGGAACAACCTGCGTTTTGTTGGGCTCCTGGAGGGCTGTGAGTAGGGCAACATGGAGAAATTCTTGGCCCAGTGGTTGGAGAGTTGGCTCCCCCCTGACACCCTATCGCGCTGTTTTGTGATAGAACGGGCACACAGGGCTCTAGTCCAGAAACCGCCCGTAGGGGCCCGTCCCCGGCCTGTAATTGACAAACTGTTGAACTATCATGACCGTGACACCTTCTTACAGCAGGCACGGGCGAGGGAACCCCTCATGTATGAAAATCAGCGGATTCTTATTTTCTCAGATTATACGAGAATAGTGCAACAGCAGAGGCAGTCGTTCATGGCGGCAAAGGCGCGCCTCCGGGACCTCAAGCTCCCTTATGCTTTGATTATCCGGCCCGCCTACGGGTGGTGTTCCAGTCTCGCACCCACTTCTTTGATACTCCGGAGGAGGTGTTCCAATGGACCGATGAGACAGTGAAGGTGAGGGTGAATACCCGGCCGGGCATGGACTCCGATTCTTCGCAGAGTGGGGCAAGGTCACAAACAGCCAGGGGGTCACGGAGCAGAGGGAATTGGCGTTCCAGATCCCGGAGGCGCTCCACCTTGGGAGGGGCTACGGGGGGGTCGAAGGATGCCACTGATCAACTGATAGTAGATCCCTGAACAACAGGCACAAGGGCTGTGGAGACTTTGATGTCAATGTGATTCTACAGTGCTCAATATGTCTGGGGCGCCACTGTAGAGACGCTCTGGGAGAGGGCTGCGGTAGATGGGACTCTTAGTACATGATGAATGTGATGTCTGTGGGGCAGCGGGATGGGGGAGATGTTTGGGGGCGGTACCCCCCTTTCCCTAGTGCTTAGGGGCCTGTTTTAGGAGCATTGGGTATATGGGCAGTTTGAGGGGGATCCATTGGTGCGGACGGCCTCAGGTCCTACGTTTGGGGCCGGGAGCTGTCTCTACCGCGACATGTACTTCAGCGTTTTTGAGGTATGGGGATGGGGGTTGGGAGTGGGGGGGACGGTTCTTAGTGTTGTTGGGGGGGTTTGTTTGGGTTGGGTCGCACGATAGTCGAAGGGTTTGCATGGTTCAATGGTATGCACCTCCATGGCCTATCCTTTGGCCATTTCCTTTCCTTGCTTCCGGATGGCAACTGCAGAGAATAGGGCGCTAAGTCCCAGGGCATCCCTTTGAGTCCTTAGCTGGAATGTGCGGGGATTATTAGACAAGGTTAAGAGGGGGGCTGTGTTGCGGCAGGTGAAAAGGGAGCGCGCAGATATCCTGTTACTGCAGGAAACCCACGTGCTAGGCAATAAGACAATTTGCTTACAGCGTTTTGGCTACTAACAGGTTTACCATGCAGGTTTTGTCTGGGGTTCCCGGGAGGTGGCCATATTGGGGCACTGCAGACTCTCCTATGTTCACTCCACCCAATGGGTTGATCTGCAGGGCAGGTATATATTTATTAGAGGTATGGTGGGAGAGGAGACCCTGGTACTGGGCAGTGTATATGCCCCGCCTCCTCTTCAATGGTCATTGGTGGAGAAGCTATTTGCAGTCTGGGCGGATATTCCTGTGATGCCAGCGGTGGTAAGGGGGGACTGGAATGATGTCATGGATGGACTGGCAGACCGATGTAGGCCTGGGGGTGGGCAGTCAGCCGGAATAGCCACCAAACTAGGGGATATGGTTCGCAGCCTTGATTGGGTGGACACGTGGCGTTATTTACATGCACGGGGGCGGGAATACACATACCTGCCTGCGGTCCACAAATCCTTCTCTAGAATAGATTACATATTTGTCCCACGAGCAGTGATTGGCAGGGTGGAGTCGGCGGCTGTACTGTCACGGGGGCTCTCGGATCATTCCCCTGTCACAATAGAATTTACGATAGATAGAGGGAGGCAGCCATTCCGATGGCGCCTCTCTACATAGCATCTTCAGAACGAGGACTATAAGAAACACATGGGGGAGGCCATAGCACACTTCTGGGTGGAGAATGTTAGATCTGTCTCGGATGCGGAGACGGTGTGGGAGGCCCTGAAGCCCACGTTGCGGGGAGTAGACATTGTGTGGTGCGTGGCTGAGCGCCGGCAGCGTGGGGCAGACTTGGTCCGGCCCACAGCGGACATTGAGACCCTGGAGCGCCGCTGTAGTATGGACGGTGACAGCCAGGCGGTGGGGCAACTCCTCTTGGCACAGCAATCTTATGTGTCCCTGTTGCTGGACGAGGCCCATCAGGTATGGCTGGTGACGCGCAGCAGGATTTATCAGTGGGGGGACAAGTCGGGGACGATGTTACATCGGGTCTGCCAAAATACATTCCAGGCGCAGACCCTACCGGGACTCCTGGATGCTGCCGGGGACCCGATCACGGACCCGAGGGAGTTGGCTGACAGCTTTGTGACGTACTACGCTGCTCAGTATGCCCCAAACGAATGCCTTCCGGCAGACATGGTAGACAAATTAATTGCTGATTTGCCACAGCGTGCGGTGACGAACGAGGTGCGTGAGCGCCTCGAGCTCCCACTGACGGAGGAGGAATTGGGAGGGGCTTTGGGGGAGCCTAACGTCGGGAAGGCTCCAGGACCCAATGGGTTTCCAAGCGAGTTCCATAAGAAATACCACCTACAGCTAGGTGCGCATTATAGGGCGGCACTAGAAGAAGCCAGGGAATGCGGCAGCCTCCCTGCAGATTGGCGACATGCGGAGGTGGTGGTATTCCACAAACCGGGCAGACCTCCGGAGCAGCATGCGTCCTAGAGACCCATATCTCTTCTCAACGTGGAGGCAAAGGTTTTAGCTAAGGCGCTGGCCAATCGCCTCCTGCCCCACATTGCGGGACTCGTCCACCCAGACCAGGCCGGGTTCATGCCCAATAGGACGACTAGGCACAATATTCGTAGGGCCCATGTGGCGGTGGCGGCAGCTCGAGATATCGGGGGGCAAGCGGCACTTCTTGCAGACGTGGACCGGGCCTTCGATTCCCTGAGCTGGGTTTACCTGTTTGCGCTTCTACCTCAGCTTAACTTAGGGCCCCGTTTCCTGTCATATTTACGACTCTTGTATACAGACTTGACAGCCTCAGTTAGGGTAGCGGGGGCCATTTCCTTTAAATTCGCTATTGGGCGCGGCACTAGGCAGGGCTGCCCCCTATCGCCGTACCTGTTCGCCTTGGCCATGGAACCGTTGGCGGCTTGGGTACGCATAGATGCGCAGCTTAGTGGTTTAGAATGGGAGTGGGGCCCATCGGATAGAATCGCCTTATATGCTGATGATATCCTGTTCTTTCTCACAAACCTTAGCAGGTCGGGCCGCGTCTACTTGAGATTATGCAAATATTTGGCGGAACCTCTGGGCTCTATCTGAATCTGCGTAAGTCGACCCTGTGGGTGTTGGGAGACCAATCTGGGGTTGGGGACTGGGCATCCACGCTACAGGTAGCGGTTGTAGGTATTAAATATCTGGGAGTATTTATCTCTGAGATTCCTACGATATCCTGGGAACGCAACCTGGTACCAGTTTGGGATCGGGTTCGAACGGAGATGAAGATGTGGTCCCGGATGCCCCTTATTATTTATGGCAGGTCGGCCATCTTTAAAATGGTAGCCCTTACCCGATTGCTCTATCAATTACAGAATCATCCATACCCGATCTCACCCCACTGGTTCCGGCAAGTTGATTCAGCGTTGGGGCAGTTTCTTTGGGCTGGAGGAGTGGTGCGGGTAGAGCTACGCACCTGTTTCTTATCAACCTACTGTGGTGGGTTGGCAAACTCCGATATCCTATCATATTACCAGGCCTCCCATCTCCTGGTCCTGAATGAATGGTGGTATGGATATAGGGGGGACCCGGCGTACGCCCTGGAACGCCATCTTATGGGTTCCCACACCCTGCATACAGTCCTATACGCGGTACAGCTGCGGAAGACGTTGCCGCCGGCCACCCACGTGGTGTTTCAGATATGGAGGCAGACACTAAGTCGCATGGGATGATGGGGCAAATTGACCGAGGAGACCCCGTTATGGCATAATGGACGTTTACCTGCTCTGGCGTCTCTCGAGGGATTCAGGGGCTGGGATGATATTGGAATCTCGACCCTGGGCAATGTAATGTCAGGAACGACACTTAAATCCTTCCAAAATCTACGTGACGAGTATGCTATGCCCCAATCCCATTTCTTTAAATATCTGCAATTCCGCCATGCCATCACGCCAAGCCTAGTAGGCTTTGATTCCCTTCCAGAATTTAGTCCGTTAGAGGCCAAAGTCTTTATGGGAGATCTAGGGGACAAAAAGATATCTCGCATCTATCAAATACTTGTCACACATTGCTCCACTACACTGCTGAAGCTCCGGGAGTCCTGGGAGAGGGATGTTGGGGTACTGGAGAAGGAAGACTGGCGGGAGGCGCTGGAGGCCCCTAGAGGTGCGGCTATAGCGATGCGCTTGTGGCTCATCCAATTCAAATACTTGCATAGGGTCTACTTTACAAGGCAGAGACCGCGGAGGGCCAGCCTCATTGCGTCCCCAGACTGTCTCCGGTGTGGTAGGGAGGTGGGGACATTGATTCACACGGTGTGGAATTGTAGCTTGCTGGCTAGGTTCTGGAATGGGGTGCGGGACTGTATGTCCGAGGTTCTAGGATGGGAACTCCCTCGCACACCTCAATTAGGTCTGCTGAATGTGTTGGAAGGGGTGGGGGGTAACATATATAAGAGGCATTTACTGTTGTTTGTTCTCACCCTGGCTAAAATAGACATAGCCAAAGCATGGAAGGATCCCCGAGCTTCCTCGATCCTGGTGTGGATGAAGAGGCTTGACTTTTGTATGGGGCTGGAACGCCCATCTTTGTGGCCCGAGGATGCCCGCGAAAACACTACAAAATATGGAAGCGCTGGGCAGAGTATCGGGGCCTATGGCTGGAGCCTCCAGTGGAACGGGAGGTTGCTCTGGAAGTGTCATAATCGGGCCAACATGGAGGCGGTGTATACATTACCAGTACAAAGATTCGTTTGTAGAGACTGTGAGATGAAGTTGTGCGACCTGGTTGTGAGGGTTCCGGGTGGGGGATGTTGGGGGGCAGGGGGGATGGAGGGATGGGGTGGTGGGATGTTGTTAAGTTTGATACAACTTTTGGGCTTAAAATGATGTATGGATTGCCAATTCTTTGATGTTGTATATTTGATTGGCAGTTAACTCCGGAGTGCGGGGTGCTGCGCTATGTGTGCAATCTGTCAATAAAAATTCTGTTTAAAAAAAAAAAACCTTTGATGTAATATGTGACGTCATCAGCAGTGCATTGTGGGGGCGCGAGTTATAGTTATCTAAACTAACTATAACAGCGGAATTTCTATGGTTTTGTACCAGTGAAAGGTCCAACTAACTATAACGTCCCTGAAATCTGTTTTTTCAGTGAATATATATATATATATATATATATATATATATATATATATATATATATATATAAACTACTGGCGGTCGCCAGTAGGTAGTTATAGTTAGGATTGTTTTCCATAGGAAATCCGCAACATTCTATTGGGAATAACTTTGGCGCAGATTGAGGGATCTGCCTGTAATTTTCCTCAAATTTGCCTCGCTCCGCTCCTTTCCTGAAAGTTGGGGGGGGGGATTCGTCAAGCGGGGGCCGAGATAAAAGGGGGGTCCCAAAACGTGTTTTCCCCATGTTAATTTCCATAGGACGGTTGCACTCACTTTTAGCCCGAACGGCTGAATGGATTTCCACAAAACTTGGCAAAATTGTAGGGACTGGTAGCCCAATGTGCCTTTGCTATGTCTCAAGATATGTGCTCCAGTGGATTTTGAGTAATTTAGGTTCCAAAAAATATATATATCTGGGCGGAGCCTAACCACACATCTGATCTGATTGGCTGTCAGCACTTCATCCAAGAAGTGTTGGCAGCCATCTTGGGACCAATATACATGATAGCACCTCATTAAAAAGCATTGTAGTTAATAGAGGGTTTTAGGACTTTAGTTACATTATAAATCATTTGTTGATAGTACCATACTCATTTTAGGAATTGTGGTGTGTTCTAAGGTGATTTTACCATGTGAAAAAGCCTTCTGCTGTAATATCATGAATCATGTTTGAAAGAAAACTAATATCTCATGATTTTCCCACAGTGGTTTGGAAGGGGATCTATAAGCTAAAATGAAAGCATATTTTCTGTAAATTCACATTATCTTTCTCAGTCATGTGAGAATGAAGTCTGACATTCTCAGTAAAACATGTACATCCAACAAGGACAGAGACTGTCAGTTGATTCCTTTGTGTTCTACTGCAGCCTCCTAGAATGTTCTAAAGAACAACTAGAGCGCTAACAGTCCTACTTATTACAAAGGTATAGCACACCTGAAGCCATCGTGATGGGAATAAAGTGGTAACTCTTAAAACATTTAATTTAAAAAGGAACAAAATGAAGGGGTATATTTTGCCATAGAAAGTATTATTAGTGCTGCAGAAAGAAAAATTAGGGCACATTTTGAGTGACTTCTCAAATCCTCTTCAATTTCATTAAAAAATTCTGACATACAGTCTCCCAAGATGGCCACCAGAGACAAAAGAGCCTAAATGTAGCCCAAATATCACCCAGATGTAGCCCAAGTATAGCCCAATGACAGAATGTCCCAGAGTGTTATAAAGAACAACTAGAGCGCTAACAGTCTTACTTATGACAAAAGTATGGCACACCAGAAGCCATCTTGATTGGAATGAAGTGGTAAGTCTGAAAACATTTAATTTAAAAAGGAACAAAATGAGGGGGTTCATTTTGCCATATAAAGTATGATTAGTGCTTCAGAAAGAAAAATTAGGGATCATTTTGAGTGACTTCTCAAATCCTCTTCTATTTCATTAAAGAAATTCTGACATGCAGACTGAAACATGCACTTTGAATACCAGCAGCAGACTTCCCTGGTGAGCAGTAGCTTTACTACAGTGATCTAATGAGCAACTAGAGTGCTAACATTCAGAATTTATGGCAAATGTGTGACACATCTGAATGCCTTCTTGATGGAACCAAAGTAAACAAGCATTGAAAATGCAATAGATCTCGCCCTCGTTTAAGTTAAAGCCATTCTGTTTGTAATGAGGTGGCTTTTTAGCTTTGCTTTTATTAGTGTTTTTTAAACTTTCATGTAAATAACATGCATCTGTATGCATATATGTATATGTATGCATGCATTTATATTTGTATTTATATAGATATACAGATTATATATGTTTATATATGTATGTATGTATATATATGTATATATATATTCACTGAAAAAACCATAGGTTATAGACCATATATAGTTAGGAATTAGCATTTAAAAAACCTTATTTTACTCACACAAAACCATTGAAATTCCATATATAGTTAGTTGCACTAACTATATATTGCGCACCCGCAATCCACTGCTGATGATGTCACATATTACATCATTCATGACATGGTCAGTGACATCACTGATGACATCACTGATGACATCTCAAATGACATCACTGATGACATCTCACTTGACATCAATGATCACATCACTGATGATATCATTCATGTGACAATACAATGCATCTCCTCACATTTTAATATAACCTCTGTTTCACCCAGTGTTAAAAACAGAGTATAATTTTTGAAACCATTGACACACCAATACTAGTTACTACATACGTACTCACTGATTCCTACGTCTACACACACATTCACTCATTCACCCATACAATCATTCATACATACAATCACTCATGTTTACAACACAATCATATGCACTCATACACCTATACAGACACTCACACTCTGCCACTCATCCATGGAGTTACTCACACACCTAGTCAGTCCTGTAAAGAATCAATCACACTTCCATTTTCTACTCTATACAGTTAAACATAGAGCACCTTACGTTTTCAACCATATACTAACACATACTTACTCTCTTATACAATCATTGATACAAGTACACATTGATCTGTACAGAGTCACACACCTCCCATCCAGCCACACACACACTCAGTCTCCCATGCAAATACTTGGGCAATCAATCAATAACCCATATAGTTACTCATATAGCTACTGATCAACACATGCAGCAGTTTACAGAACAACAGACATAATGATGCACAAATTAAGACAGTTTAGTCACTAACCCATGCACTCAGTGAGACACATTTAATCACTCACTCATACATTCAGTCATGCACCTACTAAATCCTTCGTCCAGACACTTATACATCCACTCATTCTTCAATATGTAAGACATATTTTAACTTTACAGAAACATAGTCACTGGATGTTGTCATCAGTGATGTCATCAGTGATGTCATTTGAGATGTCATCAGTGATGTCATCAGTGATGTCACTGACCATGTCATGAATGATGTAATATGTGACATCATCAGCAGTGGATTGCGGGTGCGCAATATATAGTTAGTGCAACTAACTATATATGGAATTTCAATGGTTTTGTGTGAGTAAAATAAGGTTTTTTAAATGCTAATTCCTAACTATATATGGTCTATAACCTATGGTTTTTTCAGTGAATTTTCAAGGTTTTGTAAATGCTAATTCCTAACTATATATGGTCTATAACCTATGGTTTTTTCAGTGAATTTCAATGGTTTTTTAATAGCAAATATCATAAGCTGTCGAATGTCAAGTACGTGGTAAGAATTTTTTTTTTCGTGTTTATGCACACTGATCTGCTTTGATTGCTGCCCCCCACCCCTCATTTCTATTAGGAGTACTCTCTCTTTGCAGATAGTGAAGGGTAGTTAACGCAGCCCTTTCCCCCTTTGTAATCCGTCGTGCCTGCTTCTCTCTCCATTTGATTGATTGTTCTCTTTGGTTCATTCTCTATTTACAAACAAGCACAGAGTCGCAATACTCTGTTTAGTCTTTGCAGATAGCGAAAAATCGTGTAAAAAAACAAAAGGAATCGAGCAAAATCAGTAGGCCACTAATGGGATCTCTTTTGACCTCGCTAAAATAGAAACATTAGGAACAACCTGTTGAAAATAGCAATGCGTATGTATATAAGCGGCGTTCATTTGTGTTCACAGTACCCCTTGTTGATTGTTTCAATCGAGCATTGAATTGTTCGAAGTTAATTCTCTTAACGATCTTCTCTACCTGCAAACGAGGAAGAATAGGAATATTCTATCTCCCTTTGCAGATAGTGAAGGGTAGGTAACGCAAGCCTTTAACACGTCGTACCTATTTCATTCCTCATTGATTGATTGATTGTCCGAACATTGACTGTTTGGGAATTAGTTCTTTTTGGAGGTATTCCCTGTTTGCAAATAAACGTAGGAAAATCTTTGCAAGTAGTGAAAGGGTACGTAATGCGGACCGTTCTCCCCCGTTGTAATCTGTCATGCCTATCTACTCCCCACTGATTGATGCACCTTTTTCACCCGGACCATTTACTAGAGATACGTCATCTGGCCCGACCAGAGAGCACCCCTAGTGAAAAGGACATATGCAATAATAACGAAGTGATCACTGTATCCTGTTAACAGAAACTTTACCATGAAACAACCTGGAAAGAAAAAAATAGGAAAACGAAAATCAGTAGGCCACTGATGAACATGAACTTTTATTAAACAACGAACAAAGAAACGATAACATAACGTAATGATAAAACCTATTAATGTCCTAGAAACAAGAAAACGTTAAAATATGCCAGTGGTGAGAGACCAGAAAAACAGTAAGAGAAACCAAATCACCCCTCGCTGTCCCACCGCCTGCCACGCCAAAAAAATCGATAGACTAGGGAAAATGCAAGTCAGTAGAACATCCACCCCCACTCTGGAAACTTCCAAGGTGGGGCAGGGTTCCGGCTACGCCCAGCCGGGAGCAGCCCATATAAGGCAGGTCCTGCTGCCACGCCTCGGCCAGGAGATCCTAACGTAGGGTGTAGCCGGAGGAGAGGCCGAGACCAGCGGGACCCGGCCAGGGGATTGCCTTTACAACGCTGAACAGTTGCAGGGGGGGGGAATGTCTCCTCGACCCTCCCCTCTCTCTCCCAGTCCGGCCGCGGTGGCCCTTGAGAGTTGCAGGTAGTCCCGCCACATGCTCTTCCGGTCCGACCACCAACGGTCGGGGGGCCGAGGCCGACGGGATCCGGCTGCAGCCGATAAACCAAGAAACCCGTTCATGGGGCCAGAGCCAGGGGCGTCCGGCCGACATCCACCGGAAGCCCGGCCCGAAGACGGACGGGACACTTCTTTCTTTTATAATGGCTGCGACAACACTGGAGGGGGATGTCTTGCACATGCCTCCGACCCCCCCCTCGTCCTCATCGCCTGGTCCGGCCATAACAAATCTCAAGCGAGACGCCGTGGGGTGCACTGGGAGGGAGAGACGGTGCGAACAGGCCTCTCCCGCCTCCCCAGGTGGAGGCTTCCCAGCTGCACCCTCAGCGCTCCAGGCGGTGGCATCCTAACAACTACAGTGCTGCACAGTTTCGGAACGACCTAGATAACGGTTCTTCCACTGTGGCCATGCTGCAACGTCTCGCCCGGCAGGGTGGAGCCCGTCCGCTCATGTGACCCCGCGATCGCCGGTAGCTGCCGAACTCTCAAAATGGCGGTCGACCTGGCAAGAGCGGGCCCAACATAAAGAAATGGCCCGGTCACTGGTTGACTCCACCACCGTAGTCCTCCACGACCTTGAAGATTCTAGAGGAGCCGCGGGAGTCTCCGACCCCCGATGGGGAATGACTGCCATGATCGCCCGTGGAGTGACGAAACTGTATCCGCGGGACGTCGGCGCTCCCATGCTGGCGCCAGCCTCACTTTGAATTACTACAATCCTGCAGACCTCACTTCCGGTGAAAGCACAGTGTGACCCGGTAGGAAAAATTATTGCACCCCCTCCCCTTTTTGACTGATAGTTCAAACCACCGATCCTTTCCTTTGCCCTTTTAACGGAACTTTGGACTGCCTCCCCCTCTTTTACATTTTCTAGAGAAAACAAAACATTAACCACTACATTAGCATAGCAGTTGACACCAGAACTGTTTTCAAATTGAAAACCAACAACATCTTCAACAGAATCCTTTTTGTTTCTGCTGTGACCCTGCTACAGCACAGGCATTGTCCCCAGCAGTAATTCTGCAATGCCGGTAAGAATAGCTGTGATGCCTACTGGACTCACTCACCCCCGCGGCGCCCCACGCCGTTTTTTGCTGGGCGGCAACTTACTAGACATCACTTTCGTGCCATCTAGATTTCAGCGCGTTCTGCTGCCTTGGAACTATTCGCACAACAGACCGCTACTGACAAGAATATTTCATTATTGGTGCTGTCAATTTCAATAAATCTATTGGATAATTAAAAAGAAATTGCCACGGTCTCTTCGTTGTTTAAATGTTTTTACTGTTTTTGTTTTGTTGTATATATTTATATGTTATTAAAGTTTTATATTCCTACTACTTTGTTGGAGTGCTATATATTTTTAATGTGACACATAATTGTAAAAACTTTGATGTACAAAGAGTCATTCCTGGAATCTTCCGCTTCAGGCTCGGTCCCCTCCCCAATCACAATACAGGATGGTTTTCAGATAGTAGGAACGCGTGTGCTGTGACGGATCACATCGGGTGTGGGCCTTGATCTACTATAACTCCTTTGAAGAGGGGTGATTCTTTACAGCTGGGGCCATAAACTACATCTGCAGGGCTAGCTGATAGCCTAGGACCGGCCTGGACATTCGGACACAGAGGAAGAGGAGTGTCAGAGGGTGCGGTAGTGAATAGGGCGAAAGGGAGGTGTCGGGCGGGCACAGAGTGTGATTCTCAGGGAAGAGCAGCGCAGATGGGGGAAGGTTTATTGCCCATGCATAAGACAGAGAGCGGTGGTGACCAGGGCCTGGGGGAGATGCTTACGAGGGTGAGGAGCCATGCTACGAATCGACAGCGTGCAGAGAGTGGGTCTGGTCAAGACATCTAAAATGGCTGCCGTGCACGACAAAAGTGTGGCATTTCAAAAAAGGCAAGATGGCGCAGACAATGTTTTTCAACACTTCCTCATTTCCTTCGAATCGAACGTTAACAGACGTTGGGGCATATTACCAAAGTTAAGCGATATTTATCGCTAACGATGCTTACCAACCAATTTTTTACCACTAAGCATCGTCAGAAATTATCGAAGATAAACCTTACTATTATCAAGGTTTATCGCAAATGCGATAATAAACGGCCGCAATGCATGAATATCGCTAAAAAGTCAGCGATATTCATGCATTACCGAGCTAATACTCTTAGCCATGTTATCCACCTCCCATTGGATAACATGGCTAAGAACTGCTCAGGGCAGGTGTTACTTTTTGGAGATATTCGCGCTTAGCGCGAATATCTCCAAAAGTTGGTAATAGGAGATAGATATCTTGCATGTTGTAATGCAAGTTATTGTGGTATATGGAACTCATACCATAATCTCTCAGGAAAGCAGAAACTGATCCTTTTGGGACCGCCTAAAAAGGCCTAGGGGGTGAGGAGTACTCTACTTTGCCCCCTTTTCACGTTCCGAACTATTTTATTTTACTCTCTTCTGTAATTACACAAAATACCAGCGATAAGATGCATCGGAGACACACAGTGAGAGAAAGGAGGCCGGAGATGAAGAAGACATGTCAAATACACATTGGAGATAATATAGTGGCAGAAGGGAAGTAAATATGAGTAAACTTACCATGTAACATAAAAATGTTGCACTCTATACTATAAGTCTCATTTTATACTACAATCACTTCGCTACAACCTCATAAATTAAAAATAAAAATAAATAATGTCTCAAACAATTTTTGATTTCTAAATATAAATTTATTCTTCAGAATTTTCTAAATTTGAAACAACTAGTAACATGTCCTCATCAGTAATTTCCTCTTCAATCATCTCATCTGGAATCTCCTCATTAAAAGTCTGCAATGATGATTCTTGTAACTCTATGGTCTCCAAACACTCGATAAATTCGCCATCAAGAGATTGATCAAAAAAATCATTCAAGTCATCTCCTCCTTCTGACAATATTTCATTATTGGTGCTGTCCATTTCAATCAATGTAGTGGAATCATTCAAGTCATCTCCTCGTGACAATATTTCATTATTGGTGCTCTCAATTTCAATCAATGTAGTGGAATCATTCAAGTCATCTCCTCCTTGTGACAATATTTCATTATTGGTGCTGTCCATTTCAATCAATCTAATGGAATCATACAAGCCATCTCCTCCTTGTGACAATATTTCATTATTGGTGCTCTCAATTTCAATCAATGTAGTGGAATCATTCAAGTCATCTCCTTGTGACAATATTTCATTCTTGGTGCTGTCCATTTCAATCAATCTAATGGAATCATACAAGTCATGTCCTCCTTGTGACAATATTTCATTATTGGTGCTCTCAATTTCAATCAATGTAGTGGACAATTCAAAAGAAATTGCCACGGTCTCTTCATTGTGAGCCATTTTATTTTGAAATTGCTTGCTGTAAATTGCAGAAAAAAATAATCACTTTCATTTATCGTTTTTAGTAATACATAATATAAAACTAACTTCATCAAGTATTTAGTATAACAGAAGGACTGCAAATAAATAACAGAAAACATTTTTCAAATTATCTTCAAGTGTACAACATAGTTCCCCTTACAAATTAACAACTCACCTTTTTAAAAGTAGCAGAAGTGTTAGTACTGTGTAAATCAAACACCAGAAATTCACCACCAAAAATTCCTCACAAATGTACCTCAGACAGTAGTATCACAAAATGGCTGTGGTTTCCTCTCATTTGACATATATACATAACCAATTAACTTTCATCACACACAAATACAAAACCAAAGTAACATTTTAATTGGTTCTAAATTTCAACACTTTCAAATGTGTTTTCCCCATGCAATTTTCCATAGGACATTTACATACGTCTACAGCCTGAATGGCTGAACGGAATTACACCAAACTTGGCAAAATGGTACATCAAACCTAAGAGGTCAGGAATGATCTACTATGCCCCCTTATGGTCATTTCCCCCTTCGCTTTGGCCTCCTCTTGTCTCTCAATCCTACCGAGGGACAAGATGGCGGCCGCTACGGACTGTTTGGAATGTTGACAGACGCCGGAGAACCAATCAGCTTCGCAAAGCTCCGTAACGCGAAAAGTACGCGAAGCGGAGCGCTGTTACAGATATATATCTTTTTTTCAACGTTAATTTCTCAAAATCCACTGGAGCACATATATTGAGACCTAGCAAAGGCACATCGGGCTACCAGTCCCTAATATTTTGCCAAGTTTCGTGCAAATCCATTCAGCCGTTCGATTATTATTATTTTGTTTTTTTTTTGCCCCGCGGGGCCCTTTTAAAACCTCCACATCAAACCTAGGGGGTCAGCGAGGATCTACTATGCCCCCTTATAGTTATTTCCCCCTTTGTTTTGACCTCCTCTTGTCTCTCGATCCTACCGAGAGACAAGATGGCGGCCGCTACGGACTGTTTGGAATGTTGACAGACGCCGGAGAACCAATCAGCTTCGCTTCACAAAGCTCCGTTGCGCGAAAAGTCCGCGAACCAGAGCGCTAACCGGTCCGCTGTTACAGATATATATCTTTTTTTAAACGTTAATTTCTCAAAATCCACTGGAGCACATATATTGAGACCTACAAAAGGCACATCGGGCTACCAGTCCCTACAATTTTGCCAAGTTTCGTGCAAATCCATTCAGCCGTTCGGGCTAAAAGTGAGGCCAACCGCCCTATGGAAAACTCAATGTTAAAAACACGTTTTGGGACCCCCCTTTTTTCTCGGCCCCCACTGGACGAACCCCCCCCAAATTTTCAAGGGCTGCTCAGAAACAAAATGTGCCATTTTCCTGAAAATTTCAGCCGATTCCGTCCACAAACGCCAAAGTTATTAGACATAGAATTTTCAAAAAACCCATAGAGAAAAAATCCTAACTATATATACCTACTGGCGACCGCCAGTAGGTAATATATATATATATATATATACATACACATACATAAATGCATATGCATATATATACATATATATATATGTGTATATGTGTGCGTGTAGAGAGAGGTAGAGAGGTAGAGGTAGAGAGGTAGCGGTAGAGAGGTAGAGACTAGTAGAGAGAGAAGTAGAGAGAGGTAGAGAGGTAGAGAGTAGAGAGTGAGTAATAGAGAGTAGTGAGTGAGTAGTAGAGAGTAGTCGAGAGCAGTAGAGAGAGTAGCAGAGAGTGAGTAGTAGAGAGTAGTAGAGTGAATAGTAGAGTGAGTAGTAGAGAGTAGCAGAGAGTGAGTAGTAGAGAGTGAGTAGTAGAGAGTAAGTAGTAGAGTGAGTAGTAGAGAGCAGTAGAGAATGAGTAGTAGAGAGTGGTAAAGAGTGAGTAGTAGAGAGTAGTAGA
Source organism: Lissotriton helveticus (assembly GCF_964261635.1). Classification (NCBI taxonomy): domain Eukaryota; kingdom Metazoa; phylum Chordata; class Amphibia; order Caudata; family Salamandridae; genus Lissotriton; species Lissotriton helveticus. The sequence goes on from NC_136061.1 coordinate 1,485,407,322, forward strand.
GAGTGAGTAGTAGAGAGTGAGTAGTAGAGAGTAGTAGAGAGTGAGAGAGATAATAGTAGAGAGTAGTAGAGAGAGAGTAGTAGAGTGAGTAGTAGAGACTAGTAGAGAGAGAGTAGTAGAGAGTGAGTAGTAGAGAGTAGTAGAGAGAGAGTAGTAGAGAGTGAGTAGTAGAGAGTGAGTAGTAGAGAGTGAGTAGTAGAGAGTGAGTAGTAGAGAGTGAGAAGTAGAGAATGAGTAGTAGAGAGTAGTAGAGAGTGAGTCGTAAAGAGTGAGTAGTAGAGAGAGAGTAGTAGAGAGTGAGTAGTAGAGAGTAGTAGATAGTGAGTAGTAGGGAGTGAGTAGTAGAGAGAGAGTAGTAGAGAGTAGTAGAGTAGTAGAGAATGAGTAGTAGAGAGTAAGTATTTGAGAGTAGTGGAGTAGGAGAGAGTAAGTAGTAGAGAGTAGTGGAGAATATTCCAAAGTTTGGCACAGCACCACTTGCACAATAAGTCCAATCAAATCATATCACTTAGAGTCCTTATTGAAGCGCTGAATCTTGGTGTATATTCAAATGCTTTTATTTTCCTTAAGTTTATGTACCACAGCCAGCTGAAACGTTTCGTTCTGTACAACAGAACTTCTTCAGGGCGTTCTTATTTCCTTCAAGTTATGTCGGTATCCTGTTGTCATATAACTAGATATTTCTTCCAAATGTTAGACGAGACGTAAGTACATTCTTATTCAAAGTGACTAGGTATCAATTTTACCCACACAATTCGGGCAGACTTGAGTAATTTATAGCATCCTCAAAGTCAGTCTTTCAAAAATTCCAAAGTATAGGACATGATAATCCAAATCCAAATGTTTCTCAAGAAAAGTCATTTTCAATCGTTCGGAATATCGGTGTTTGGGCAGATATGACCCAGGGACCCCCAGTATGCAAGGGGAATTAGTCCCCCCTCTGCAAACGCGCCAGTGGCCTTCGTTGCAGAGAGGTGTAAAAAGGGGCATAGCCTCATTACACCTCTGTGCAATGCAGCCCCCTGGCGTATACTGGAGGTTCCAGGTGGGCTAGTTGGCCCCCAGGGACCCCTAGTATGCAAGGGGAATTAGTTCCCCCTCTTCAAACATGCACGGGGGCTGCGTTGCAGAGAGGTGTAAAAAAGGGTGTGGCCTCATTACACCTCTCTGCAATGCAGCCCCCTGGCGCATACTGGAGGCTCCTGGTGGGCTAGTTGGCCCCCAGGGACCCCCAGTATGCAAGGGGAATTAGTTGCCCCTCTGCAAACGCGTCAGGGGCTGCGTTGCAGAGAGGTGTAACAAGGGGCATAGCCTCATTACACCTCTGCAATGCAGCCCCTGGCGCATACTGGACGTTCCAGGTGGGCTAGTTGGCCCTCAGGGGCCCCCAATATGCAAGGGGAATTAGTTCCCCCTCTTCAAACATGCACGGGGGCTGCGTTGCAGGGAGGTGTAAAAAGGGGCGTGGCTTCATTACACCTCTCTGCAATGCAGTCCCCTGGCGCATACTGGAGATTCCTGGTGGGCTTTCAGGTCTTATATAGTTAGGAATTAGCATTAAAAAAAACTTTGAAATTCACTGAAAAAAACATAGGTTTCAGGCCTTATATAGTTAGGAATTAGCATTTAAAAAACCTATGAAATTCACTGAAAAAAACATAGGTTTCACACCAGTTATAGTTAGGAAATAGCATTTAAAAAACCTATTAAATTCACTAAAAAAACCATAGGTTTGACACCAGTTATAGTTAGCTGGAAATTTTACTGACATAAAACCATTGAAATTCCCACGTTATAGTTAGTTGGACTCACTATAACTTGGTTGTTGAAAAGAATGTAGCACGGACCACAGAGTAAGTGCTTGAAGTTTTTTTAATTCCACCAGGTTACATGGCAGCCATAACGCATTTCAGCCCAGAGGGCCTTGATCACATGACGCGCAAACCAGTCAACACGTGATTTTTGTCTTGTTTTCTGGCCCAAAATTTAAAGTGACAAGTGCATGAAAGGAAAAACATGTACCTGTAAACATAGACAAAATACTGCTTGTTTTCCACCATTGCGGGCACCTTCCAGTATACACATTTACTAGTGCATTATGTGCACATTCAATGGTTGTTGTATATTGATATTGTATGACTAACATAACTGCGTTAAAAAACTCATGTATATATACATATGTAATAGTTACAAGGTCTGTAGGATGGTATATGTCCTCACTGTTAAATCTAGTGATGGACATCTGTTTAAGATAAAGGCTTTTTTAACTGCAACAAGGACCACTGTGTCTATGTACTCAGGTCTATCCAGAGATTGGACAAAAGAATACTAAATATGAACTCCCAGACCCAACATAAACATAACCACGTGTTCAACAAATCACAATTGTAAAGGAAATAAGATCAAACCAATTTAAAATGATGTATAAAAATTTGTACAATTTATTCCATTTTAGAATACATACTTTACCAAAAATATACAGTGCCGTTGTTAAAACAATGTTAAAAAATGTGTCAATGCACAAAAAGAACAGGTTAAAATTCCACACAGTTGTCAACTGGATAGATAGGGACTTCTCTCTTATCTTTATGCACCGCTCCTTGTCCCTAATTGGATTCATAAGGAGACCTGCCTGTTTTTTATATATATGTACTCAGCTCTCTATGCCAATTAATGTATGTAGGGAGCACGATCTTTCCCTTAAAAAAATTGATGCTAGAGCATCAGCAAGCAATCAGGAATCAGAAGTGCTTAGCCACAGAATAAGTGAAATCCTATGATACACATGAATGTGATCCTGATCTATCGATGTTCTTTGCTATTGACAGGGTTCCCCCTAATATCCGTGGAGGCAATAGAGTACTGAACCCTAGGCGCTTGGAATCTAGGTTCATATTGGACCTGAACTCAAAATTCCCATAAGGTTTTAAAAGGGATGAGGAGCTAGAGGTTCACCTAGGCTGAATGTTTTCTGATATATTGCCTTGGCCTCCACCAATTCCTTTAGATTATGCCTCATGCTGTTTCAATATTTAAATGGGGATGTGTTTTAAATATTGGAATATTTAGCAAGGGGAAGTGGATTTTAGCTTTTTGCATCATTGCACTTTATAAAGAGGGTTGGTCCCTATTTGCAACTTTGGGATACCTGGCACATATGCACTTTGATGGATTTTGCAGTGATATACCCATTGGTTACTGATCATAATGAGGTAATTCGTCGATGTTTTGGGGAAAATTAAGGAAGAATAAAAGAAAAAAAGATACCCATATCATAGGGTATAGCTCTGTCCTTGTTATCAGAGTATTTTTCTGGGATATTAGGATTGTAGGGGCATGCATGTTTGGGTTATGTTTGCACTTTGGCAATTTATGCATAGTGCGCTGGCATAGTTTAAATGAGGTTGAGACACAGGAAGTGCAATATAATATGGGTGATTCCCGCACTACAGCACTTTACATATTGTGATGATATCTGCCAGTTTATCTATGTACTAGCAGCCCGTCCCGACGTTGTATGGGTATGAAATAGAATGTGTGTAATAGGCAAGGGAAATTTATTTTAAAATCTCACGGTTGAGAACATTTTTAGCATGAAGTGTCACAATAATTAGGCATGTGTGTACCTCGGAGTAAGAAGTATAAGCAGATGTCTCTAGTGTGTATGTACTCCACTTCCGTAGGTAAGCATGTGTGAAAGTGCATTCAGTTGTAAATTTCGTGTCCCCGCAGGCACGCTGAATCGCGTCATCCCCCGCTTGAGGCCCGCTCCAATTTTGTTTGATGTTGTGCTTGTGGTGAACAGTCGTTGATGCAGAGAGTGGAGTGGTGGAGATGCTGCGTGTGTGGGAAAGTGCAGTCAGTTCAAAGGTTAGTGTCCCAGCAGGCGCGCTTAGTCGCGTCATCCGCCGCCTGAGCCCGGCTCCAGCCCTGGTTGATGTTGTGCGTCTGGTGTCAATTCGTTTATGCAGAGAGTTAAGTGTGTGACAGTGCGCAGGAGACGCTGCAGTTAGTGTCCCCGCAGGCACGGTCCTTTATGCAGAGAGTTGACTGTCTGACAGCGCGCAGGATACTGTGCAGTTATTGTCCCCGCAGGCACGATCAGTCGCGTCTGCCCCCACCTAAGCCCCGGAAATTGCCATGCCCATTGGCCACGCCCCTTTCTCCCGCACAATTGCTGCACCCATTGGCCTTGGCCAAGCCCCCGGCCCAACGCACACGTTTGTTTTCCACACGCCCTCAAGGCACGCTTTTTTGGGGGGGATGTACCGCGTGATTGTTGCCGGTTGTCGTGCCCATTGGCCACACCCCTTGCTGCAGCACAATTGCCGCGCCCATTGGCATTGTTCATGCCCCCAGCACACGCCCCCAGCACAACGCACACCATTAAGGAACTCTTTTTTTTGTCATCATGCCGCGCCCCTCCCACGCCCTCGCCCACAAGGGACTACTTTTCTGGTAAGGTTCTTTTACCTTTCAAATGTATATGCTGGGCATCTCTATAGCCTATGTCCTTCTGCTGCAACTGCCCTTTCCAATGCTGTATTGGGTGTTGTGATTGGTGCTGTGGTTCCTGAGATTACCCGCCTCAAAGGTTTGGGCTCTCTCTTTATAATATTAGTATAGATATAGATGACACTTTGGCACTTTATGTATACTTATCAGATTTTGCACATGTATAGTTATTTACTGTACTTATGGGGGGGGTGGGGAAGTTATCTGTATGATCTACATAACACATACTTTATGGAAAGTGATTGGGCGAACCATATCCCACCATTTTTGACAATGATTCATTTGTTAATACCCCTATATTGTTACCCTACTATGAATGAATATCCATATGTGCTGACTTTCTGTTGAGTTGTTGAATACGAGACTAGTCATGCTATGCATATTGTCAAATGTTTTGACCTCCGGGTAGCATGTTGATGTATTTCATAGATTATGGGGCACTGGCCCTTGAGCATGCCTTCTTTCTGTGGCTCCCGGTGCTGGATCTGTTAGATTGTTTTGATGGTGCTAAAGAGGCTTAATTTTATATATATCAAAAAATGTGTGAAAAAAAGTGAAAACATGTATCCTTTCAAGGGAACATAGAAAAATTTTGAAATTGCATTGTTACATCAAATGTGCAAGGTTAACAGTGTGCATTAGTGGGAAAGCATAAATGAGAATGGTTATGCTTTCTTTTATGTTTATGGTACTGTGCCTTTAAATGAAAACAAATCTAACTAACAAATTACTTTTGACTAAGGCTGCTTACAGCCGAAACGCGTCAGGACGGACATTGTGCCATGACTAAATAAATACAAAATATGCTGCTGACCGGGAGTGCCTGCATTTGCTCATCTTTGTGGGGGCTGGTGTAAGAAATATATATATATATATAAATATATATATATATATATATTCACTGAAAAAACCACAGGTTTCACACCAGTTATAGTTAGCTGAACATTTCACTCATACAAAACCATTGAAATTCCCATGTTATAGTTAGTTGGACTCACTATAACTCGCGCGCCCTATAGTTAGGAATTAGCATTTAAAAAACCTTGCGAATTCACTGAAAAAAACATAGGTTTCAGGCCTTATATAGTTAGGAATTAGCATTTAAAAAACCTTTGAAATTCACTGAAAAAACCATAGGTTTCAGGCCTTATATAGTTAGGAATTAGCATTTAAAAAAAACTTGCAATTTCACTGAAAAAACCATAGGTTTCAGGCCTTATATAGTGAAGGAATTAGCATTTAAAAAACCTTTGAAATTCACTGAAAAAACCATAGGTTTCAGGCCTTATATAGTTAGGAATTAGCATTTAAAAAACCTTTGAAATTCACTGAAAAAAACATAGGTTTCAGGAGTTATATAGTTAGGAATTAGCTTTTAAAAAACCTTTGAAATTCACTCAAAAACTATAAGTTTTAGTGGTGTTATAGTTAGCTGGACATTTTACTCATACAAAACCATTGAAATTGCTCCTATATAGTTAGTTGTACTAACTATATTTCGCGCACCCGCAATCCACTGCTGATGATGTCACATATTACATCATTCATGACATGGTCAGTGACATCACTGATGACATCTCAAATGACATCACTGATGACATCATCCAGTGACTGGGTGTTTCTGTAAAGTTTAAATATGTTTTACATATTCAAGAATGAGTGGGTGTATAAGTGTCTGGATGAAGAATTTAGTTGGTGCGTGACTGACTGTATGAGTGAGTGATTAAATGTGTCTTACTGAATGCATGGGTTAGTGACTAAACTGTCTGAATGTGTGCATCAGTATGTCTGTTGTTGTGTAAGCTGCTGCATGTGTTGATCAGTAGCGTTATGAGTGGCTATATGGGTTATTGATTGGTTGCGCAAGTATTCCTATGTGAGTCTGAGTGTGTGTGTGGGTGGCTGTGAGGTGTGTGACTCTGTGCATAGATGTGTGACCAGTTGATTCACTAGGTGTATGGGTTCAAGAGTGCATGTGGAAACAGCTGTGTGGGCGGTTGACTGTGTGCATGGCTGTGTTGGTGAGTGAATTTATATCTCAGTGCTACATGTCTAAATAAGTACATATGTAAAACACAGTGCTTGTGAGAGTTGGCATATATAAATGACTATACATAAGAGCCAGTGATTGTGTGAGTGGCTGTATGGATCAATGTGTACTTGTATCAGTGATTGTATAAGAGAGTAAGTATGTGTTAGTATATGTTTTTATATTTGGGGTGTTGTCTGTATAACTGTATAGATGAGGAAATGGGAGTGTGATTGATTCTTTGCATGACTGACTAGGTGTGTGAGTAACTCCATGGATGAGTGGCAGTGTGTGAGTGTCTGTATAGGTGTATGAGTGCATATGATAGTGTTGTATTGATGAGTGTCTGTATGTATGAGTGATTGTATGGGTGTATGAGTGGATGTGTGTGTAGACCTAGGAATCAGTGAGTGCGTATGTAGTTACTGGTATTGGTGTGTCAATGGTTTCAGCAATGGTAGTATGTATTTAACACTGGGTGTATCAAAGATTAGATTAGAGTATGAGGAGGTGCATCGTATTATCACATGGATGATGTCATCAGTGATGTCATCAGTGATGTCATCAGTGATGTCACTGACCATGTCATGAATGATGTAATATGTGACATCATCAGCAGTGGATTGTGGGCGCGCGATTTATAGTGAGTCCAACTAACTATAACGTGGGAATTTCAATGGTTTTGTATGAGTGAAATGTTCAGCTAACTATAACTGGTGTGAAACCTATGGTTTTTTCAGTGAATTTCAAAGGTTTTTTAAAAGCTAATTCCTAACTATAACGAGTGTTAAACCTATGGTTTTTTCAGAGAATTTCAAAGGTTTTTTAAAAGCTAATTCCTAACTATAACGAGTTTGTAACCTATGGTTTTTAAAGTGAATTATTAAGTTTTTTTAATAGCTATTTTTTATTGCTATTAATTATTATAATTTTTATAAAAATTATTTAAATAATGTATATTTTTCAAACATTAATTATTCAATGTATTTTTCCTGTGTTTTTTAAAAATCTTTTTAACCTGGAGAGCTCAGGGTACGCGCACCCGTAAACGCACTCGTAAACGCACCCGTACACGTAGCGAGAGCGCTATTCCCGCATGCGAAAAAAATATAATTATGAATTTAAAGTAAATAATAATGCAAGACATTCAGTACCATACTCATAAAAGTAGTATTTTTTAAATTTAAAAAGCGTATTTTGACTTTAAACACATTTCCGAAAATCAAGTAAAACGTCATTGTGACGCGCCCCCGGAAGCGCCTTCGTAAGCGCCTACGTACGTGCCGCGTAAACGCACCCGGAAGTGCTCCGGAGCGCGTAGCGTAAGCGCGTTAAGCCATGTGACCTTAAAACAACACTTTTCATTGGTTTATAACAGTTTTTTTTCCAAATATTGAAAGCCCCCACCCATTTCCTTCACTACCACTTTGAAATTGGAGAGAGCAAAAGCTGTTCCTTGTATCTTGCTTTTTCTAAAGAATGGCTGGAAGACAGACAACCTCCAGTGACTCTGATGATGACTTTGTGCCAGAGGACCCTCCTAGGCGCAAAGTCAAAGAACATTTAATTTGAGAATTTTTTACCTTCCCTGAAGGTGAGAAGAAGGTGAATGCGGCGAAGGTGTGCTGCAAAATCTGCGGCACTACCTTGTCACGTGGTGACCCAACAAAGAAGTACAGTTTTGGCAATGCCACTTTAATCAGACATGTGGAGAGGAGGCACCCCAATAACTTTGCGAGGGAGAGTGTCTGGGACCTGGCACGCAAACCCCTGAAGAAATGGCGGCAGCACCTCCACCGGAGGAGCAACACCTTCCGGAAGACCTGAAAGACTAGTTTCAAACGTGCAGCCGGTCTTTGCAGGTCTGAAATTTCTCTGCAAGGACTGCGATGAACTCATTTGCTACAGGGAGCAGAGCGTCGAACTTGTTGTTCGCAGAAAGGAGGAACACCGCTGCTCCACCCGGCACTAATTTTTCCCCTTTTTTTTGCTCCTGTTGAGCAGTTTGGCATTCCGTATTTTTGTTTTTGTTCTGAAAAAAATACAATTTTTTTTAAACATTGTTCGGAAAAAGTAAAAAAAACAAAAACTAAAAAAGAAGAAAAATAACAGTTCTTTTTAGAACTACCTCCAATTCTCCAAAAAGAGCTATATTCCTTACAATTTCTCAAGGAGTGAGTGAAGTGGAGTACGGTGAGAGAGGAAAGGAAAATGAGTGAGGGAGCGAAGGAAAGGAAAAGAGGGGAAGAGAAGTGAAGCAGGGGGACTGAAAGAAGGTGAGTGTGGGAGGTGAGTGAGGGGAAGGGGAGTGAACATGGGGAATGAGGATAAGTGAGGAAAGCGGAGTAAAGGAACGGGGGTGAGGAAGGGTAAGAAAAGAGCAGTGAGGTTGAGGAAAGAGGGGTGATAGAGGGTGGATAAAGGCAAGTGAGCATGAGACAAGGGGAGTGAGGAGACAGAGGGAGTGAAGGAAAGAGTGAGAGAAGGGGACTGAGTGAGGGAGCATAGAAAGGTAAGTGAGGGAGTGTGGGTGAGTTAAAGGGAGTGAGCATGAGGGAAGGGGACTGAGAGAGTGAGGGGACAGAGGTAGTGAAGCTAAAAGAGAGGGAGTGAGGGAAGGAGAATGAGGATGTGACAGGACAGAGGGAGTGAGAGAAGGAGTGAGTCAAGTGGAGTAAGGTGATTGAGGCAAGGGGAATGAGTGAGTGAGCGAAGGAAGGAAATAGAGGGGAAGAGGACTGAAGCATAGGTACTGAGAGAAGGTGAGTGGGGGATGAAAGTAAAGGGAAGGGGAGAGAAGGATGGGGAATAAGGGGTAGTGAGGGAACTGGAGTAAGGGAACGGGGGTGAGGGAGGGTGAGAGAAGGGCAGTGAGCGTGAGTAAAGAGGGGTGAAAGAGGGTGGATAAAAGTGAGTGAGGGTAAGACAAGGGGAGTGAGGGAGTGAGGGGACAGAGGGAGTGAAGGAAGGAATGACAGAAAGGGACTGAGTGAGGGAGCATAGAAAGATAAGTGAGGGAGTGTGGGTGAGTAATAGGGAGTGAGCGTGACGGAAGAGGAGTGTGAGAGTGAGAGGACGGAGAGAATGAGGCTAAGAGAGAGAAAGTGAGGGAAGGGGAGTGAGGAAGTGAGAGGACAGAGGGAGTGAGAGAAGGAGTAAGTGAAGTGGAGTAAGGTGAGTGAGGCAAGGGGAATGAGTGAGTGAGCGAAGGAAGGAAATAGAGGGGAAGAGGATTGAGCATAGGTACTGAGAGAAGGTGAGTGGGGGATGAAAGTAAAGGGAAGGGGAGAGAAGGATGGGGAACAAGGGGTAGTGAGGGAACTGGAGTAAGAGAACGGGGGTGAGGGAGAGTGAGAGAAGGGCAGAGAGCGTGAGTAAAGAGGGGTGAAAAAGGGTGGATAAAAGTAAGTGAGGGTAAGACAAGGGGAGTGAGGGGATAGAGGAAGCGAAGGAAGAAGTGACAGAAAGGGACTGAGTGAGGAAGCAAAGAAAGGTAAGTGAGGGAGTGTGGGTGAGTTATAGGGAGTGAGTTTGATGGAAGAGGAGTGTAAGAGTGAGAGGACGGAGAGAATGAGGCTAAGAGACAGAGAGTGAGGGAAGGGGAGTGAGGAAGTGATAGGACAGAGGGAGTGAGAGAAGGAGTGAGTGAAGTGGAGTAAGGTGAGTAAGGGAAGGGGAATAAGTGAGGGAGCGAAGAAAGGGAAGATAGGGGAAGGGAAGTAAAGCAGGGGGACTGAAAGAAGATGAGTGTGGGAGGGAAGTGAGGGAAAGAGGAGTAAACAAGGGGATTGAGAATAAGTGAGGGAAGCGGAGTAAGGGAACGGGGGTGTGGGTGGATGAGAGAAGAGTAGTGAGGTTAAGAAAAAGAGTGATGAGAAAGTAAATGTTGTTTGTCAAATTTACCTTATAAGTAATGTAAATTTAATTACATATTTTTACTAAACTTAATATCTGTGGAAGAGAAAAAAAAGAAAGTTATAATATTTATAATATATATTTCAAAATACAAGAGACAAGGCAGGAGATTAAAAGTCATAAAAGGATACGAAGAAATAAAGTAGGAGTGAAGGACACAGAAAGGGAAACTAAGGAGTGGTGAAGGACAGAGAGAGTGAAAAAGAAACAGAGGGAGAGCAAATTACTAAGAGGATAATGAAGCAGATAGATTAAGTGACAGAGAGGAAGAGAGGGAGAGAGAAATGAACTGAAGGTGAGTAAGATACTAAAGGAATGTGAGTTATCAAAACTAAAGGAAGAAAGGGGAGTAAGGAAAGGGGAGGAAGTTACAGGGAAGGGGGAGTGAGTGAGGGTGCATTCACAACAATGAGGGATGGAAGGTGAGTAAGGGTGAGTAAAGGGGCGTGAGAGAGTGAGGGGAGAGAGGGAGTGAGAGAAGGAGTGAGTAAAGTGGAGTAAGTTGAGTAAGGGAAGGAGAATGACTGAGGGAGCAAAGGAAGGAAAGAAGGGAAGGGGAGTGAAGCAGAGAGACTGTGAAAAAGTGACTGCGGGAGCAGAGTGAGAGGAAGGTCAGTTAAGGATGGGGAATGAGGATAAGGGAGGGAAGTGGAGTAAGGGAACAGGGGTGAGGGAGGGTGAGAGAAGGGCAGTGAGGTTGAGGAAAGAGGAGTGATAGAGGGTGGATAAAGGCGAGTGAGTGTAAGACAAGGGGACTGAGGGAGTGAGGACATAGAGGTAGTGAAGGAAAGAGTGAGAGAAAAGGACGGAGTAAGGGAGCAAAGAAAGGTAAGTGAGGGAGTGTGGATGAGTTATAGGGAGTGAGCGTGACGGAAGAGGAGTGAGAGAGTGAGAGGACGGAGAGAGTGAGTGGAGTGGAGTAAGGTGAGTAAGGGAAGGGGAATTACTGAGTGAGCAAAGGAAGGAAAGAAGGGGAAGGGGAGTGAAGTAGAGTGACTGGCAGCTGGAAAGATGGGAGAGAGGGAAAGGGCAGTGAAGGAATGGGGAATGAGGGGTAATGAGGGAAGTGGAGAAAGTGAACGGGGGTGAGGGAGGGTGAGAGAAGGGCAGTGAGGGTGAGTTAAGAGGGGTGATAGAGTGTGGAAAAAGGTGAGTGAGCATGAAACAAGGGGAGTATAATATATATTTCATAATACAAAATAACTTGTACAACATGTTATATGGTTTATTTTTGCTGTTCTCAGAATATATTGAATTTCACTTTAAACAGTGAGCTCAATACTACTCATCATATGACAGTGGGCAAAAAAAACCACAATCAAAAAGATTGTGTTTAAAAAACCCATACGATGTTTCAATAAATAATGTAAAACATAGAAACAACATATCTTAACTCATTTCTGATCCACTTACTTTTCCACGAGGCCAAATAGTATATGAAAAGTCCTTTTCTTTGGAAATTACTCAATAGTACTGTTAAACTTCCATTTACCCGAGTTTCTGAAAGAAAAGCTCAAACATCTTTTACATCATTGTAGGAAGGTGGATACCTGACTATGGTTACCCCAGATTTTTTGCCTTGTGTTTAGCTGGTTTTCGACTTAGTTGGCCTGGGATCCTGCTAATCAGGGCCCTAGGCTATCTGCTCTCTCTTTAAATGGACTCCATGTACTATAGGTACATCACCAATTTGGTACTGGACACCTTATCAGCCCCTGTACAGTGCACTACAGGTGCCCAGGGCATAGGTGCATCCAAGGCCACCAGGGGCTGCAGCATATCTGTTGCCACCCCTGGCTGGTCACTTAAATCGACACAACTGGCTGATCACTCAGCTGGGGCAAGGTGGTGTACTCAATCCTTGCTTAGATATAGTATACCTATGTCTAAACCTATATCTGGACACATATGCACCTATAAGTCACTCCTATGGCAGGCCTTTACAATCCTGGAGTGCTTGGTTTTATGTGAGATGGTGCTCTAGCATGAGCTGAGCCTGTCTGCAGTGTTCGGAACCATTTCCTTACTGCTGTTCCAGTGATACTGCCATACCATATACTCTTAAGTGCATTATAATCCTCGTGGTTAATGCTAACTTTGGTTTGGCTTTATCAAAACATGTCGTGTTTGGTGTAATACACTTTGTAATACTACCCCCTCGCCAGTTCTGGCGACGGGGGTAGCATTCCACCCTTCTAGAGGGAGAAGACATGTTACTTTACTTAAAACGCGGTTAATCCTAACCAGAGCCTCAGCATCACAAAATGGATGCTGCTGCCCCGACACAAGTCTGACCTCCTGCTGCTGACCGAAACTTGGCAGGGGAGGCCTGGACAAAGGGTTTCCTGTCACAGGGAGGTGTTACACCACCCCAGACAGGAGATAGTGGATTGGAGCAGGGAGGGTTGAAAGAAACTAGACACTGCCTGGGGCACACAAGGTGTCCCATGCAAAATCCAGTCAAACCGGTTCTGGGGCACTCCAGCCCCAGCTCTGGCACGAAACTGGACAAAGGGAAAGGGGTGTAACCACCCCCTTGCTGGGTCCCACCCATAGGAGGGACCTAGCAGGTAATCCAGCCCCTTGATTTGGAATAAAGGTAGGAGCTGTGCAGATGCACATCAGATTATCCTGACTGAAACTTATGAAACGAAACTCTGGACCCTTCGACATCCCACTCGATGTGGTGGAAGACTGAAGAATCTCCCTTGTGGTCAAGGAGTGACCACCCTGTGCAAAAACGCACCATCCAGCACATCACCATTTGCTTTGTTGCAGTTCCCGCCGGAACTCGAGCAACAGAGATCGACAAGACCCAGCGTTCCTGCCTTGCAACAGCCCGATCCACAGTCCCTGCAAAGCTGAGATCCGTGGAGGTGACCTGAAGCGTGGGGCCGGCCATCTTGGAAAAACTACGAAGTGCTGACCGTGCTGCATCCGAGGCTCCCTCGAAGCTGTGCATTGGAGTTTGAGAAGCTCCAGCCCCGAGCAGCTTTTGCACTGAAGCTCACCCCTCCACACTCATCGAGTGCTGCGTGGGGCCCTTTTGCATTTTCCTGCTCGACGCGTTGGTCCGGTCGCTTGTCCGTTGGCTAGTGGCCCCAGTACCGATGAACCTTTGAATTTGCTCTGCTAGTCTGGTTGCTCCAGACTGGCCCTCGCTCCCCTGAAAAGGAGCACCCGCTCTGACCTTGCTGGTCCGAGTAAGAAGCGATCTTCGAATCCTGCGTGGGTTGAATTTGCCAAGGCCTGTTGACTCCGATCCATAAGCCGACACCGCCGACAGCGAGAGCCTTCGTGGGACAGCTCGTGATTCTCTCCAGGACATCCTCGGTGCCCCAGAGTCCACGTGGCAGCGGAGACAAGCTTCACGACAACCACCTGATTGCACCTGACATTGCCTGGTTCCTTCCTGGTTGCTTCCTGGTCACTGGCTAGTGACCCAGACTCTGTCCCCTCTGCTTTCAGGTACTCTACATCTTCGATCACACCGGACTCTTCTCAACTGGTCGCCTGCAGCATATTTCATCTCCAGGCTCCATAGATCTTCACGACGAGACCTGACACGCTTTTGCACCTGTGCACCCGCTTCCTGTGGGTGAGGTAACTCTTGAACGCCGGTGCTCCTGTAGTGGTTTACACCTCTAGTGTCTAAGTCTAAAGTTTTGTCCTTCTAGTCCAGTCGGAAGACTCTTAAAACTGTAACTCGATAACTTTTACGCACCATTGACTTTGCATTGGTGCATGCGTGTGCTTTTAGCGCTGCACCCGATTCCCACGGGCTTCTCCCATCCTAACTGCTGTTAGTCCAGTGTAGTCCCAGCGATTCCCAAGGCCCTAGGCCTTACCACTGATCGAATAGTGATACTTATACCACTTTTTTGATATATGGTTTGAGTGGCCACCGGCCTCATCCATAATTGTGCAACTTTCAAATGTTATACTGTGCTTTTGTTTAAACGCTTGTGCTTCTATACTCATAAAGAGTACAGGGGATTATTCTAAGAATAAATACATATATTTTTATAATATATAACTTGTGTGGTGTCCTTTCATTTGATATTACAGGATTGCATATGGTAAAACAGCTGGCTTCACATGTCCTCTTGAGTTAAGCCTTTAGGCTGCTTAGTCCATGCTACCTCTAGGATAGCTTGTCTTTAAGGTTGACTTACAACGATCACCATAAGGGATTGTTTGGACTGATATAAGGTGACCCCACAATTGGAGACATCATACATCAGGCCAACTTCTCACAATCATGTAACAATAGTTATATTTCCAGCTGTAGCTCAGTCATGATCATCATTTCCTATAATACTGATATCACTCAATATGTGATACACTTACACTACCTCTATGACAACTACAAGTTTTTTATTATCTTGATCACTCTCACTCACAAAGTAATTTTGAACAGCAAACTAAGTTTTATTAACTGCTCCAATCTTCATAGGCCAATTACCTTTCCTAAAATTTTGGTTGTAAGAACACTAGGTAAGAATTTTGTAAGTCAGAAGGCAAACGTTGTTTGAAAGTCAATTGAGTATCATTACAATTAGTCCAGCCTTTTTGACATTTTAAATAAGCTGTGTAATGTCCTGATGATGTCGAAGGACCATCATGGTAAATAATTGCTGCAGTTGCAAAGGTTCTTGCTGAAATTGATAATTGAGAAGCCACAACATTTTTAATTAAAGTTGTCAATTTAGTTCCATCAGGTCTACATCGTTGGAACATAAAAATTACGTACTGTCCATATCTTTGTATAAATAATGTTGATAGCATTGCAGATTTACATTGAGTACAGACCATGTTTTGATTTGCTTCTCTAACTAGATTATTAAAAGACATTGATTTGCAGTCTGGTAAAGTCAAATATATAAATCTTTCAGTGTCTATTGTAGTAGTACTTGAAAAGGAACAATTGTCGCAGTTATGCTGCCATTTATAAGAAAGGCCAAAAAGATTTTCTACATCTATACCTTCATCTTGCAATACAACAAGCATATACATTAGAAATTCCTGACAATTTTGCTAAATATTCTGTGAAAATTGATTTAGACCAGAACATATGTCTAAAACATTTCGAATTTCAGAAACACTTTGTATTTTTGTTCTATCACTGCTACATTTCTCAAACACAGAATTCAACAAACAACAAAATCTTTGATCACGATTTTCAACAATCTGTTCTTGTACAGTTTTGAGAAAAAAAAACCATTAACCACTACATTAGCATAGCAGTTGACACCAGAACTGTTTTCAAACTGAAATCCAACAACATCTTTAACTGAATCCTTTTCCTTTCTGCTTACAATTATGTAAGATGGTGCATGAATCAAAAATTCGTAAAAACTCTGCCTTGAAATCTTCAAACTTATACAAAACCGGATCATTAGAGGAGACCAAAGGCATGGACCACGCAGCAGCGTCACCACTAAGATAGGACAGCACAAACGCCACTTTAGACTGATCCTCTGAAATAAGATGGGCTTACACAGAAAATGCAGGGAACACTGTGTCAAAAAGATTTGAGCCTTGTGAGGATCACCTTGGAATCTTTCTGGAGGGGCCAAAGGAATGGTTGGAGACATGGCATGAACTACCTGTGTTGTTAACGCGGAAGATGAAGAAGAGGAAGGAGCAAAAGCTGGAGACTTAAGCCCCCCAAAATTAGGACTAGGACTCACTGAAAGCTCTTCAACCCGCTGCCTCAAATAACTAGCCTCCTGATTAGACTTCCTAACTTCCTCTTTAGTTTCACTAAGTTGCTTTTGCAAATCCTCTAGAATGGTTGCCAAAGCCTTAACATTTAAACCTTCTGCCATCTCGCCCAGACGGAAAGAAATATCTGGCACTTCAATCTGTCAAGAGCGTACCTGAAATCGTTTGAATCCGTGGGAGCTGATGGCTGGAAGGTAATTCCTAGAAGATATTTTCCCAACTCCCCTACTCCCCTGGGCCCAGAGAACTCTAAGCCCAGGAATGAAAGGGAAAGGGGAAGTGGATAACAAGAGAGACTGCCACACAGAAATCTTCTAGCTTTCTTCACTCTGGGAGATCATCTCCTGTAACAGTAAGCAGAACGTTACTACAGTTCCCAAAACTACACTGATTCCAACCCAAACTCTCCTTTCTAAATTTTACTAATTAAAGTACCTTGGAGTGTGGGTGGAATTGGCCTCTCTCAGAATTGACTGAACTACTGTGCTCCTAGTAGATGAAGAGTCAGTCTTTCACAACTGGTAATATTCACCACAGTTTATATTGTCCAAAACAGCTGAAGAATTATAGGTGGTATAACACTGTACTATTAATATGCGTATCAACATACAACACTATACTTGTAGCCTTCTGGTACTGGTATGCTGTTACAATTGACTGCTGACTGGACCCTGAGGTGATTACTGCAGACTAGACCCTGAGGCGAAGACTCGTTTTGGGGTTGACTCCATAAACGTTAAGCAGCTCCAAATTGCATATACTGAAAACTAGGCGACCTTAGAAACTGGTAGCCTCTGTGAATAACGTTCAAATGTCTCTGAAAATTCGAAGCTCCCAGCAGTGCAAGTAGTCGAAACAGGAAACCAAAACTCTTACCGCACTCTGGAAGATATGCCTCTAAATGTCTTTCTTTACCAGACCCTCGAACAGCAGGAAGACTTGAGCAGCACAGAGACCGCACTCGGAGCTGAAGGAATAGCGCTATTCTAACTAGGGAATGGAGGACTGAAAAGCGCCGAAGATAGGAAGGGCCAAAATACTAGGAAACTTCCATTAGGACTTAAATTCAGAAAACTAACGGAATTTGACTGATGCGGTAACTGAAATACGCACTCAGAAGGAATGCGTCTTACCGCCAGGAAAACGACCGTTGAAGTGCGCCGCGAAAGAAGCACGAGCGCACGAAATGGCCGCCTGAGCCAACCACTGGAACGCTAAGGCAATCCAGCAGTGGCACAACCAGGAAGTGATTATCTGCATCGAAATAAAGCCACTCTCTGCCTCCAATTCCAGGCAGAGAGTGAATGAACTGAACCAGCACTGACCTTAAAGTTACAACTAGGAACAGCGCTATCCGTAATCAACTGGGACCTGACAGATGCACTGCTAACATCCTAAAATGGTGAAAAACACTCTGACATACTTTTCTTGAAAGACAAGCCAGTGAATGCCCATGCAAACCTGTTTTTTCTCTCTCTCAAAATCTTCATCTTTTGTTTTAGACTTTTCTTAGTATATGTCCGTAAGAAATTGAGAAACAAATCAATTGAATCCTGTTGCACACTACAAATACTACTACAATTCCAAGTATACACTGGAGCCTTAGGACATCTCCCTAAAACTTCATCAGCTAACACCTCTTCTGCATTTCTAGGCACATTTTTTTCTTTTTCAACCGGACAACCATCCTTCACCTCATATGCTCGACCACTGGTGTCAACTGCATGCACCAAATCATTATCCTGAAAGTAACTTTCTTCATTAAAAAATGGCTCACAACTTGAACTATGCTTCCATTCTCCAGAAAAAACATCACAAAAATTAGTCCGATTAATTACTCTTTTCCACTTACATTTTGATTTGAAAACATTGATTACCTTATCTAGTGTACAAATTCTATTGATTACTAAACCATATAATTTATTTTTCACTTTGCCTGATCCACAATCTTCACTATGCTTTTTTTTCTTGTAAAAAGCACTCTTCTTTTGATACATCTTTAAATTTTTTAATAAATTTAAAACAATTCTGTTATAAAACATTCATCTACGAATGACAATAAATTGATTTCTCCGTCTATTGCTATAGAGAATATCATCTCCTTCTACAGGTCTAACATTTTTTGAGGGGCACAGTTTTTTCTTTGTATTTACAGATGATTTTTTTTTTTAAAGAACATCTTTTTTTTTTACATTTCATTAATTTCCTTAAAAACTCCTTTGTTTGCTTACCAGGAGCATTCTTTTTTTTCACTGAAGATTGTGTTTTGGATGAATCTTCTATTTGTGTTTTCTTGGACCATAAATCATGTTTATATATTTTTTGTTGTCTTTCCTTCGTCGGCATATTCTTTTATCTTTCTATAGATGATTACAATGTGTGGTAAAGAAAAAATAACATATTACAGACCACTACAAACATACTACATAGCAATTACAATAAGTAAATGATATAAAAACTAGTTTACAACATAAGTAAGTTTATACCACAGCAACTGTGTCACAGCAACAGTGCAGTACAGTTTCATTATTAATCTCACTCTCTGAATGCACCATCTCACTCTGTGCCTGTGTCTCATGTCACTCTGTGCCTGTGTCTCATCTCACTCTGTGCCTGTGTCTCATCTCACTCTGTGCCTGTGTCTCATCTCAGTCTGTGCCTGCCCCATTTCTCTCTTTGTGTGTGTCATTTCTCTCTTTGCGTGTCTCATCTCACTCTATGCCTGTGCCTCATCTCACTCTGAGCCTGTGTCTCATCTAACTCTGTGCCTGTGGATCATCTCACTCTGGTAAATGTTTTATGGTAAAAAGTATGGCTTTAACATTTTTGACAAGGATCACACTGAGTGTCTGTATGAAATAAGGAATTATATTTTCACATTTTTCAATAATGTCACCTGTGTCTGCTCACAGTTTACAACTCTAAGCTTAAAGGGTACTCTGTGCCTCTGTCTCACCTCACTCTGTGCCTGTGTGTCATCTCACTCTGTGCCTGTGTGTCATCTCACTCTGTGCCTGCCCCATCTCTCTCTCTTTGTGTGTGTCATTTGTCTGTTTGCGTGTGTCTCATCTCACTCTGGTAAATGTTTTATGGTAAAAAGTATGGCTTTAACATTTTTGACAAGGATCACACTGAATGTCTGTATGAAATAAGGAATTATATTTTCACATTTGTCAATAATGTCACCTGTGTCTGCTCACAGTTTGCATCTCTAAGCTTAAAGGGTACTTTGTGCCTGTGTCTCACCTCACCCTGTGCCTGTGTGTCATCTCACTCTGTGCCTGCCCCATCTCTCTCTTTGTGTGTGTCATTTGGTAAAATGTATGGCTTTAACATTTTTGACAAGGATCACACTGTGTGTCTGTATGAAATAAGGAATTATATTTTCACATTTTTCAATAATGTCACCTGTGTCTGCTCACAGTTTGCATCTCTAAGCTTAAAGGGTACTCTGTGCCTGTATCTCACCTTACTCTGTGCCTGTGTGTCATCTCACTCTGTGCCTGCCCCATCTCTCTCTCTTTGTGTGTGTCATTTGTCTGTTTGCGTGTGCCTCATCTCACTCTGGTAAATGTTTTATGATAAAAAGTATGGCTTTAACATTTTTGACAAGGATCACACTGAGTGTCTGTATGAAATAAGGAATTATCAGCCAGATTCTTCATTGCAAATTGCGCTCGCAAAGGGCCAGATTCAGAGAATCTGGCCCTTTGCAAGCTCAATTTTTGCATTTGGGATTCATCATCCCAAATGCAAAAATCGCTAATAGCAAAATCGCAAAATTGCGAGTAATTGCATTTAAGGAATCTCTATTTGAGATTCCTTAAATGCAATTCATTAACCATTTTTAAATTGGGAATTCGCAATTTTTGGCCGCTATTTACCGCGAAGTCTGACTTCGTGGTAAATAGCGAAAAATTAGAAAAATGCACTTTAGTGCATTTTTCTAAGTTGCATGTTACACACACACATGTCCTTTGGACATGTGTGTGCGCAACACCTGTGTACATTTGCTTTTCAGGGGTGCTACAGGGTGTCCTTTGGACACCCCTGGCACCCTTGAAATCGCATCCTTATTTGCGATTAGCGAATTGCTAATCGCAAATAAGGAATAACTCCCCATTCATTCCTATGGGCATATAGGCCCATAGGAATGAATGGGGAGTTATTCCTTATTTGCGATTAGCAATTTGCTAATCGCAAATAAGGAAGATGAAGGAATCGCAGTATTTTTTGCTATTCCTACATGAATCCCGTTTTGCAAGTCCTTAATAGTGATTCCTTAATAATCGCTATTAAGGACTCGCAAAACGGGACAATGATGAATCTGGCTGTATATTTTCACATTTGTCAATAATGTCACCTGTGTCTGCTCACAGTTTGCATTTCTAAGGTTAAAGGGTACTTTGTGCCTGTGTCTCATCTCACTCTGTGCCTGCCCCATCTCTCTCTTTGTGTGTGTCATTTCTCTCTTCTTTTATTTTTTGTTATTTTCAGTTTTTTATTGCAAGCAAGTCAGATACAAGACATTATTAGAAAATCAAGAAAAGAGAATGGAAAGAAGAAAACAACATATTGCAATTCGGTAAATGATCAGAATACAAATATACAATAATGAATCATATTTAAACAATGTCTGGTAAAGACGAGTCTTCTACCCCCCCAATTCCCCCTGAATCCAGTCCTGCACTGGGGCCCAGATTTTCTCCCCAGCAATCTTTTTCTGCAACCTTTCACAGCATAGATGGCATGTTCTAAATTATACATAGCTAACAGCCGGGCTCTCCAAGTATAAAATAATGGCGGGTCTGGGTTAATCCATTCCTGAGTTATACAGCGCGATATACTGACATGCAGATAAATATCAACTTTTTTTTATCTTCTGATATGTTTTCAGACGTTATCCCTATCATTACCAGCTCTGAAGTCAGATTTATAGAGGTTCCAAGTATTAAAGACAGAAAAGATTGTATTTCAGAGAGAACACATGATAGCTGTGGGCAAAGAAAAAACATGCGAGTTGCGTCTGCTGCCTCTAACAAACATCTTTTGCAAGCTATAGATGGCGAAGCTCCCCATTTGGAGATTTTTGCCGGGGTATGGTATAAATCGAAAAGAACCATGTAATGTTGAGTTCGGGATCTGCCCGTCAGAAGAATGGAGTTAGCCATCTGAATGGAGTCTTCGATTAACACATCACTTACCCCCAGGTTCGTTGCCCATCGCTCTTGTGTTAGTGTTAAGTCATCTGAATAAACTGAGATCAACAAATTATAGAAGAAACTGATCTTTCTTTTGGTATATAGAGACTCTATCAGATGAATCTTCTGAAGGCCTGCGCGTTCGGTAAGTGATAGGGTTTTAAAATAACTATGCAATTGAAAGTATTTAAAGTAATCAAGAGTTGAAATCTTAAATTTAGTTTGAAGGGTGTGAAAGAGAATCATTTCGTCATTCTGCCATAGATCACGAATGCAATTAATTCCTTGTTTGAACCACTTTATCATAATGTGATCCCTAAAGATAGCAGGAAGAATTTGCTTAGATGTCAGCGGAGTGTATTTCAAAATTTTTGGGATCCCCATATGTCGCTTAATAATCTTCCATGCCCGATATGCTGCAGTTACAATCTTAAATTTCGTTTTCTTGTAATAGCTCGGTTCTATATTTTTTAGCGAGCAGCCACGAGCCTCAGCCCCTAAAGGAATTTCATAAATCGACAGAGAATGTGCTTCATAAATTGGAGCTTTGGTGCCAATAATTAGAGGACTTATAAACTGCAAAATTGATGCTAGATAATAAAACAGGAAGTGTGGAGTGCTCCATCCCCCTCTGGCCTTTGGGAGAGTTAACTTTTTGAAGGCTCTACGATGACGTTTATACCCCCAAAGAAATCTCCCAGCCATTCTCTTAAGTTGTTTAAAAAATTCTATTGGGAATTCAAGAGGTACAGTTCGAAAAATATATAGAAATCTTGGAAGTATTAGCATTTTTAATACATTGTTTCTGCCATGTAGGGACAAGTGTAAATGGTCTATACGCTCCAGAGTAGTGTTTGGCTTTTTCAAAATGGGAGTAAAATTGAGTTTGGGAATTTCCGAGATCGGGTTGTTAATTTAATGCCCAAATATGTTGCCGTGGTTACTATATTAAGGTCTGTCGGTGGATTCTGGCCTACAAATATAGTTTGGGTTTTAGCAGGATTCAACTTGTATCCTGAAAAAATATCAAATTGAGCCGCGATCTCTTCAATTTTTGGCATTGCCCTTCTAATATCTGTGGTGATCACCACCACATCGTCAGCATATGCTAGCGGTACCTGCAACTTCCACTGGCATTATTTCTTCAGCTTGATTTAGTCGATTAAGATAGATATCGATATAGATGGAAAAAAGCAGTGGAGAGGACGGGCAGCCTTGTCGAGTACCACGAAAGATAGGGAATGGGCTAGAATTACATAGTCCAAACTTAACACAAGACGTTGGTGACTGATACAAGGCTTTCAGCGTCACAATCATTCTTGGTCCAAAGCCTTTTAGGGGCAGGACATCCCAAAGATAAGGCCATGCCACCCTGTCGAATGCCTTCTCGGCATCCAACAGGGTGATTCCTATGGGTGTATTGGTGCCCTGTGCCCAATCCATCAAACTAATTACTCTTCGAACGTGGTCCGCTGTTTCTCTGTTAGGGATAAACCCGTGTTGCCAGCGCGAAACAATGGAGGATATCACTGATGACATACGAGTAGCTAATATTTTCGAAAATATCTTACTATCGGCATTTATCAGCGATATTGGTCTGTATGATGCCGGATTAAGAGGAGGCTTGTCCTTTTTTAGAAATGCCATTAATATAGATTGGTTCCAAGACCCTGGTGGAAATCCCCTCTGAGCTTCCTGGAATGTGATCAATAAGTCTTCCTTCATAACATTCCTGAATGTCCTAAAAAACTCGAGAGGAATGCCATCAGGGCTCATGGCTTTCCCTGTGGCCAGCGAGAGTAGAGCTAGTTCAATTTCCTCCCATGTAATATCGGCTTCCATAGAATGTGACTGAAAATCAGTTAACTTTGAAATATTATTTTCAGCGGCGAAATTTAACATCATGTCAGAAGAATATACCATATTATCCTAACTGTATGAAATAAGGAATTATATTTTCACATTTGTCAATAATGTCACCTGTGTCTGCTCACAGTTTGCATCTCTAAGGTTAAAGGGTACTTTGTGCCTGTGTCTCATCTCACTCTGTGCCTGCCCCATCTCTCTCTTTGTGTGTGTCATTTCTCTCTTTGCGTGTATCAACTCACTCTGTGCCTGTGTCTCATCTCACTCTGTGCCTGCCCCATCTCACTTTTTGTGTGTCTCATTTCTCTCTTTGCGTGTCTCATCTCACTCTATGCCTGTGTCTCATCTCACTCTGTGCCTGTGCCTCATCTCACTCTGTGCCTGTATCTCATCTCACTCTGTGCCTGTGTCTCATCTCACTCTGTGCCTGTGTCTCATCTCACTCTGTGCCTGTGTCTCATCTCACTCAGTGCCTGTGTCTCATCTCACTCTGTGCCTGTGTCTCATCTCACTCTGTGCCTGTGTCTCATCTCACTCTGTGCCTACCCCATCTCCAGGGTGTGCAAAAAACAGACCACATATATATAAGCAACACATAACATTCCTTTTTCATTTCAACAGCACACCCTGGATCTTTATTGCACAGCTTAGAGCCTATTTGCGAACTAAGAGGCCTAACAGACATGGTGCCTAAGATTCTCTATAAGTACATATCCTAAAGCCTAACTGACTTCAAGAATACATGTATTCCCATATTTTTAAACACATCAACTAAGCAAATTATTCACCCAGATTCATTTAAAATCAAGCTTGACTCACAGTGTGATCTTAGGCACTTGACCAGGATGTTACATGTAATCTACCATGTCTGTCTCTGCCTCCACTATGTGTGTTTGTGCTCATACTGTCTCTACTGGGAAAAAACAGGCCTCTTACTTCAGACATAGGCTCTAAGCTGTGCATTAAAGATCCAGGGTGTGCTATTGAAATGACAAAGGAATGTTATGTGTTGCATATATATATATATATATGCAACACATAACATTCCTTTGTCATTTCAATAGCACACCCTGGATCTTTAATGCACAGCTTAGAGCCTATGTCTGAAGTAAGAGGCCTGTTTTTCCCCAGTAGAGACAGTATGAGCACAAACACACATAGTGGAGGCAGAGACAGACATGGTAGATTACATGTAACATATATATATATATATATATATATATGCAACACATAACATTCCTTTGTCAATTCAATAGCACACCCTGGATCTTTAATGCACAGCTTAGAGCCTATGTCTGAAGTAAGAGGCCTATATATATAAGCAATACATAACATTCCTTTTTCATTTCAACAGCACACCCTGGATCTTTATTGCACAGCTTACAGCCTATTTGCGAACTAAGAGGCCTAACAGACATGGTGCCTAAGATTCTCTATAAGTACATATCCTAAAGCCTAACTGACTTCGAGAATACATGTATTCCCATATTTTTAAACACATCAACTAAGCAAATTATTCACCCAGATTCATTTAAAATCAAGCTTGACTCACAGTGTGATCTTAGGCACATGACCAGGATGTTACATGTAATCTACCAGGTCTGTCTCTGCCTCCACTATGTGTGTTTGTGCTCATACTATCTCACTGTCTCTACTGGCAAAAAACAGACCATATGTATATAAGCAACACATAACATTCCTTTTTCATTTCAACAGCACACCCTGGATCTTTATTGCACAGCTTACAGCCTATTTGCGAACTAAGAGGCCTAACAGACATGCTGCCTAAGATTCTCTACTAGTACATATCCTAAAGCCTAACTGACTTCAAGAATACATGTATTCCCATATTTTTAAACACATCAACTAAGCAAATTATTCACCCAGAATCATTTAAAATGAAGCTTGACTCACAGTGTGATCTTAGGCACATGGCCAGGGTGTTACATGTAACCTACCATGTCTGTCTCTGCCTCCACTATGTGTGTTTGTGCTCATACTATCTCACTGTCTCTACTGACAAAAAACAGACCATATATATATAAGCAAGACATAACATTCCTTTTTCATTTCAACAGCACACCCTGGATCTTTATTGCACAGCTTAGAGCCTATTTCTGAAGTAAGAGGCCTAACAGACATACTGCCTAAGATTATCTACTAGTACATATCCTAAAGCCTAACTGATTTCAAGAATACATGTATTCCCATATTTTTAAACACATCAACTAAGCAAATTATTCACCCAGATTCATTTAAAATCAAGCTTGACTCACAGTGTGATCTTAGGCACATGACCAGGATGTTACATGTAATCTACCAGGTCTGTCTCTGCCTCCACTATGTGTGTTTGTGCTCATACTATCTCACTGTCTCTACTGGCAAAAAACAGACCATATATATATATATAAGCAAGACATATTATTCCTTTTTCATTTCAACAGCACACCCTGGATCTTTATTGCACAGCTTAGAGCCTATTTCGGACGTAAGAGGCCTAACAGACATGCTGCCTAAGATTCTCTACTAGTACATATCCTAAAGCCTAACTGACTTCAAGAATACATGTATTCCCATATTTTTAAACACATCAACTAAGCAAATTATTCACCCAGATTCATTTAAAATCAAGCTTGACTCACAGTGTGATCTTAGACACATGACCAGGATGTTACATGTAATCTACTATGTCTGTCTCTGCCTCCACTATGTGTATCTGTGCTCATACCATCTCACCATCTTACATTTTACCAAAAAACATGTAGCATAGTAAATCGTTTTACACACAGAGGACAGCCCATTTAAATGACCACTACATTACAAGGCAGAAACCTGACTCATTTCCAAAATACATTTCCAATATGCACCATTCATTTTTTAGACAGCATTACATAGAAACATGAGACACAATGCAACAATAAACAAGCCCAATGCGCTTCTTAATCTTCCCCATAGTGCATATAGCACTCAATCTATATTATAATAATCATTACTCACCTTTAAAAATGCTTTTGAAGATTTAGAACAGTGTCAGTCACACACACCAGATTTTCTTAAGCAGAATCTCTGAAATGCACCTCAAACACTGCAACCACAAATGGCCCTGATTCCCTGTAGTTCTTCACACATATCCCTGGACTTAACCAATCAAAATTCTCCCCACTCTATTTCAAAACCAAACTGACATTTTAATTGGTTCTACATTTCAACACTTTCAAACTTACATAATATTCACCCATCCCCCCAATGCTTATTCAGCCTGTTACCATGGTAACTCCCACCTAACTCACCACACAGGTGAAAAGTTCATCATACTATGTTGCAAATGAACTCAGCAAGGGTGTTTGACCTCTCAATATACTAGCTAATCATGTGCAATGTTTCTTTCAATGACTTTTTCTCAACCATTAGAATTACTTATTTCAAAAAACAAAAGCATGCACCCTCATTTTCAGTGGAGAATTTTAAAAAAACACCAATCATTTCTTCTTTTTCAAGTGCACTGAATCTCAACCACTTTTTTTTCATAACTCCTACTTTCAAACTGCCATTTCATTTCCACCACTCATCTGAATACAACCACATCTACCTTCAAGATGCCAAAAGTCTGGATTGTGGGTCATAGCTTTGTTCACTGGAGTGAAAGATATGCAGCAAACAGAGGTATTCACAACCTTGATTTACCAAATGTGGATATTATGTGGATTGGCCAGAGAGGATTGAGATGTCACCAATTGATACCATTGGTAAAATCCTTTATGCATCTACCACACCCTGACCTCATAATTGTGCACTGTGGTGGCAATGACCTGGGCACTTTGACTGGGGTAGGTCTGGAAATGCTTTTAAAGGACATCTTTGGGCAATTGATGTCACTTTTTCCAAAAACTGCCTTGGTATATTCTAATATATGCCAAAGGTAAAAATGGAACTGGTCCAACCAATTTTGTCCACAGATTGAGAAAGCAAGCACACATGTGAATAAATCTGTTTCTGCTTTCCTCAGAGACTATGGTATGGGTTCCATATACCACAACAATCTGCGTTACAACATGCAAGGCATCTATAGGAGAGATGGTGTACATTTTACAGATGAGGGGAATAGAGTCTTCCTCTTGAATTTTAGACTCTGCATCGGTACCTACTTGTAGGTACAAAAAACATCCACATAACACAACAGCTCTTTTCAGAGCTACCCTACCTCTAAGCACTCTAAATTATTTTTTTACTCTAATTTTTTACACTGTTTTTTCCCGTGGTGCGCTCAGGGTACGCGTACCGGGAAGCGTACATGGGAACGCACCAGCGCTTACCCCGCGAAATTAAAAAAAATATAGTTTTTTGCCCTTCAGGGCCCTTCTAGGCCCCCCTCAGAAAACCTAGGGCGTCAGGGGGTGTCTACCCTGCCCCCTTTTAACATTACCCCCTATTTTTTTCTCCTCTTGTGTCTCGATTCTACCGAGACACAAGATGGCGGACTCTCCGGACTGTTTAGAATGTTGACAGACACCCGAGAGCCAATCAGTTTTCCGCTCGCGCACTCCCGTGGCGCGCCGGGTGCGATCCCCGGTACGCAAACCTGTAAGCGCTCGAAGCGCGCATATAGATATATATGTGTTTTTGAAGTTAATTTTTGTAAAAACCACTGGAGCAATTTTCACCAAATATAGAAAAGGCACTTCTGCGTACCAGTCCCTACAATTTTGCAAAGTTTGGTGTAATTCCATTCTGCGGTTCGGGCTGTAGCCTTGTCTATTCGTCCTATGGAAATTAACATGGGGAAAACACGTTTTGGGACCCCCCTTTTTTCTCGACCTCCACATGACGAATCCCCCCAAAACTTCCAGGGAAGAAGCGGAGCGGAGCTGGCCTAAATTTTGGAAAATTAAACGCAAATTTCTCAACCGGCGCCAAAGTTATTCCCAATAGAATGTTGCAGATTTCCTTTGGTAGCTAGGTCCTAACTATAACTACCTACTGGCAACCGCCAGTAGGTAATATATATATATATATATATATATATATATATATATATATTCGTCTTGTGCGAAATGCATTTTCGGCGTCGGCCTTCTTCAGCGCACCAAATGAAACAGCTTGCACAGGTTCTGTTCTCTTTCTCATTTATTTTCATTGGCGGAACTGTGAGCCAATCATTGCGCTGCATCTCCGTCTTCCGGGCAATCTTATAAACATGAAAATCTCAAAGTTCCACAATCCCTTGCGGTTGTCATTTTAAGGTTACAATGCAATTAATAAGTTGTTTCATGTTCTTTGTTAATTAAATGCCGCTTGTTCACAGTGTCCGTAATTCATCCTTTCAAGTGCAAGCCTCCCTCGCCAACTGCATGATGTCCTTCTCAGGAGTCCCGTAGATGACCCTCCTATGGTCGGGCATCTCAGGCTTGTATAGTCTGCATCCGTTTGTTGGGTGCCGGGCCCCTGGCAGCAGCGGTTCACACTCGCCAAAAAATCTCCTTGTAAGCTACACCCAGGCAGCGGAAGACAAGACGGGTGCATCCAAGGTGGTGGGGGGGGTGGTCCCACAATGTTAATAAACAACTCCGGTGCGGGAGCACACTCGGGGTAATAATTCATTCGTCTTGTGCGAAATGCATTTTCGGTGTCAGCCTTCTTCAGCGCACCAAATGAAACAGCTTGCGCAGGTTCTGTTCTCTTTCTCATTTATTTTCATTGGCGGAACTGTGAGCCAATCATTGCGCGGCATCTCCGTCTTCCGAGCAATCTTATAAACATGAAAATCTCAAAGTTCCACAATCCCTTGCGGTTGTCATTTTAAGGCTACAATGCAATTAATAAGTTGTTTCATGTTCTTTGTTAATTAAATGCCGCTTGTTCACAGTGTCCGTAATTCATCCTTTCAAGTGCAAGCCTCCCTCGCCAACTGCGTGATGCCCTTCTCAGGAATCCCTTAGATGACCCTCCTATGGTCGGGCATCTCAGGCTTGTATAGTCTTGTTGGGTGCCGGGCCCCTGGCAGCAGCGGTTCACACTCGCCAAAAAGTCTACGGGACAACAAGCGGCATGAGATTTTCATGTTTATAAGATTGCCCGGAAGACAGAGATGCCGCGCAATGATTGGCTCACAGTTCCGCCAATGAAAATAAATGAGAAAGAGAACAGAACCTGTGCAAGCTGTTTCATTTGGTGCGCTGAAGAAGGCCGACCCCGAAAATGCATTTTGCACAAGACGAATGAATTCTTACCCCGAGTTATAAGGTTTTGTGATGAGAGGAGTCTGGTTTTAAATGAGGCCAAAACCATGTATATGATTTTTATTAGAGGCAAGTCCAAATTATCTAAAAGACCTGTATTGACTGGTAGTGTCAAACTAGAGCAAGTTGAAGTCTTTGATTTTTTAGGTATCCGTTTGACTTCTTTGATCGAGTCTGGTGGCCATATTGAGAAAGTAAAATTACAACAAATCCATCAGTGTGCCCACATTAGTAAAATACTTAGGAAGACGATTCTCGCCAAATTGCTCCAGAACTTGAAATTTATAACACTAAGGTCCTGGGGTGGGGTACTTTATGGTGCAGAGCTGTGGGGCACTGGCAATTCGACCTGCCCTACAACGATTGAAAATAGTTTCCTAGGATCACTGGTAGATCTCCCCTCTAGCTGTGCCTTGATACCTCTTTATAAGGATCTTGCTCATAGACAGCTGGCGCACAAGGTAAACTGGAAGCTTTTAACAGTGGACAGTGGTCAGTGGAAGAATTAGAATCTTATCGTGTGGCCTTGTCAGACCTTTTGAAATTTCCCAGGGCTGCATCGATCAGGAGGTTCACCTCCTTGAGGGAGTTATTAGGGAGGATGGGGATGGAGGCCTTTTGGTCCGACCCAGAGAGTATGGCCCAAATACCGAGGGCACAGCTAAAAGAAATGTATTTGGAAATGACATTTGTAAAGGACCTGTAAAAACCTGTGTCCAGTCCGACTAATGACGTTTTAAATTTTAAACCAGTTCCCTGTTTCAAGACAAGTATTTATTAAATTACTCCCCCTTTGATATGCAAATTGTTTTTACAGTTCCACTATAAGACTTTACCCACCAAACTGTTCTGTTCTAAGTGGTCCTGTAATGCCTTTATTGATGATTTGTGCCCTGTGTGTAAAGCATGCCCGGAATCCATTGTTCATCTACTTTTCATTTGCCCATACTATTCTTCCTGGCGGAAAAATGGATACTTCCATTGTGTAGACTTGTAGGCCCTAGTCATTACTTGGAGGTGCTGAGAGTCTTGTGCACTGACACTCGAAGAGTAGTGCATCAGGCGTGGGAATTTTTTTTCTGCATGAAGCACTTTATTCTCTTCTACGTCATTGTATTTCTACATTCGTAAAACTGTTTTATGGCATGGCCTTTTAACTTATTTATTTATAATGTTTTTAGATTTTGTTTTTATTACTTGGGCTGCCTACTTTTTTGGATCTATGTGATCGAAATAAAGTTAATGATGAGGATGATAAATAGAAAATGTGAAGTTTAGATAAAGTGGGTGATAGGATAGACCCTATAGATATCCCACAGAACGTGGGACAGAGTGGGACATCTGTAGAGTTTGGTATTCACAATGTTTTATCTGTAATACACCTTTAGTGTACATCTCTGAAACATGTTCAATGTGTGATTCTTAACATTTTCTTACCTAGAACAGCATTTTCAGAAAGCCATTTCTACTCTTTCCTTCAAAGTAGCCATTATCTTTCTAGAAAAGAAATGTTAGCAAATGAAGGTGTGAGGTTTAAGTATGGAGAACACAAGTGAATGAACACATACATCAGTACTGAATGTTAGTTGAATTTCTGTTCACGTTTTGTCTAGTTAAATCATTCATTTGGAGTCACGTTTTTTTATTGAGATGCATTGATTGGTACATGCACTTCTGAAGATTAATAACAAGATGTTTTACTTTAATCCAACAGGTGATGGATTCACTACAGGGCAGTGTACAGATGCAGATGCTGTCACTTGTACCAGAAATACACAACCGTTTATATCTTCATCGAGAGAGGCAGATGGGAAAACATTTCAAAGGTCCATAGAACTACCGGATTACAAAAGCCAAGTATGGCCTCAAAATCATCTGGAACTCGAAGTAAAGAAAACAATGCTATGTGAAAGTGATTTTGGATATCTTACGCACGAAAATGGACTCCAGGGCTTGACTAAAACAGGATTTTCAAATGCATATAATGAATGTCAGAGTAATCTGAGGAATGGGGTTATAAGTGCTTATCATCAAAAAGCAAAGCAAGTGCCAGGACCATATGTGTATACTCAATATGAGAAAAACCTCAGACACAATGGTGCCTTAACAACTCTGAAGAAATCACAGACCAATATAAGACTACAGGAAAGACCATACGCGTGTGCTATCTGTAAGAAAAGCTTCAGTGTAAAGTGTGATCTTAATCGGCACTGGAGAACTCATACTGGTGAGAAACCATACACCTGTCCTGATTGTCAAAAAAGCTTCACTCAAAAAGGTGATCTAAACAGACACCAGAGGGCACATGCAGGTGAAAAACCTTATACATGTGCGGTCTGCCAGAAATGTTTCAGCCGGAAAGACATTCTTAATGAACACAGAAGGATACACACTGGTGGGCGAAAGATGCTATCGAGGAAAGATCAAAAGTCATTACAAACTTAAAGTCCAGAATTGTGGCATCCATACATTTGCCACAAAATGTTTAAATAACTTGTGTCTATAAATAATTACTGGTGGGCGAAAGATGCTATCGAGGAAAGATCAAAAGTCATTACAAACTTAAAGTCCAGAATTGTGGCATCCATAAATCTGACACAAAATGTTTAAATAACTTGTGTCTATAAATAAATAATTAAATAAAAAAGTAACCAAACATACCCCAACTGGAGCCACTTGGAAGTAAGATTGTCAGGCTGGGCATCTCCACGCATCAGTACATGGATGATACACAACTTAACCTGAAGCTATCCTCCACCAAAACTCTCCTGCCTTTGAAATTCTGCTTTCGAGGAGTGACTTGCAGAGAGCATCCTATGTACAAAATGAAATGCATCCAAAGCTGAACATCTATTGTTATCTAAACTGAAAAGGAAGATGCTGGTTCAAGGGTAGATACCACGTTCAGAATATAGTGAGCAGCTTACAATCAGCTAATCATATCCCACCAAATGTTTTACTTTTGTTCTAAACGCCTGAAACCTCTTGCATCGATTCTGCCTACCCTTTTTGGTTGCAGAGAGGTATTTTATTATAGAGGGAGCCAAAAAATTGAGGACCCCATAAAAACAAAAAAAGCCCTTCATCATCTTCTGTAGGTTTCATGCAAGAGGTTCAATACCACTCACCAAGAGTATGAAGCATAAATCAAAAAACATGCAGCTACTAAATGGGCAAGCTCCAAATCTTTGATGGGTCCTGGCTTTTGAAAAGTACAAACCAATTATATCACAAGATCCATAAAACCTGCTAGTACCCCACTGATTTTTATGGAATGCTGTCTTTTTTGGAGTTTACCATGTAGCTCATTAATGGCTGGGAAATGTATTAAGGTCTATCTGTGAGTTACTGCTTCTGACTGAACTTAGTCATACAATAATGCATAATAAAATGCACTTTTACCATGTAATTATGTTTTTGGAATAGGGTATGTTATATGCTTTTTAGTGGTCTATCAAATGTGTCTTTATTTGTATTTGATTAATTAAACTCATTCAAAAACATCAATAATAAAATATAAAACAAGCTGATCATGGTATAAAAAGGCCAGTAAAGTAAGTCTAATAGTTAAAAAGATGTTCCCCTGGTGATGCTGATTACCCACTTAAGCCACGCTCTCAAGAGACCCAAGGACAGCGATAGATTAAAATGCAAGCATGCAACTGCTTTAAGTTTTTTTGTGTGCAAGCTGTCCAGTGATTGACAAGCTTGTAAGTTCACCAGCAGATCACTTGGGAACCAGGTAAATGCAAATGGCAAGAAGGTATAGGAGGACCGCTCACTCTGGTTACTTTTGGGGGCAGCTATAGGTTAAAGTGCTTACATGCAGCAGCTATTGGTAGTCATGGGAGTAAGCCTGTGATTTGGTGATGACAAGAGGAGCACTCAAATTTTAAATTCTTGCTATACCTCTTTTTTTCAAACTTTTACCCAAAGCGTGCTGCAGGGGCTGGCATGCTGTCTGGCCATGCCAGTATCTATTCCATCATATGTCAAGTCTTGACCTCTGCCTACTGTAACTACTGAGCAGTTGCTACCAAAATCTTGTAATAATTGCTAACACATTTACTACATTTGTAACTCCAACTATATCAAACTATACACTGTGTTTTTTGGTTCAAATAAAACAAACATTTATTCTGTTGTAAATCACAGAAACGTCATTCCTATTCCAAAAAGAACATTCTTGGTAGGCCCATGAAGAAATCTCTTTTCTGTGCCCAATGCATTTCAGGCCTGCGTGGCCCAACCTCAGGGGCTTGATTCTACAAAGAATGCAGATAAAATATTTTACAAGAAAATATGCAAGGAAGCGTTTAAAACAATGTGTAATCTTTTGCATTTTACACATAATCGTATATATGCCCGAGTTCCACAACCATGATGTTTTGAAATTCATGATACTGATACACATACATATCGTTAGTTACATTACATGTTCAGTATTTCCCTATGCACATGAGAAAAACAAAATTAACAGTGTTCAAAATAACGAAAAATGCCCTCGAGACCAACTAGCTTCCAAGTACCGTGATCAAACCCGAGTGAGGTGTCAACATCTATGCCCATTGTATAACTCCACTTACAAAAACTATGCTCCTCG
This sequence comes from Lissotriton helveticus, assembly GCF_964261635.1. Classification (NCBI taxonomy): domain Eukaryota; kingdom Metazoa; phylum Chordata; class Amphibia; order Caudata; family Salamandridae; genus Lissotriton; species Lissotriton helveticus. The sequence continues at coordinate 1,485,441,414 of NC_136061.1, forward strand.
TGAATAACCATGTACTTCTGCGCCTGCTAAAAAAAATACATGAATACAAGGTCATTGAGTACCGTTTCTAAAAATTTAAAGAGTCGTCCTGTTAATACCCCCGTGACACAAACTGACCTTGTATATGGAGCTGCCTTCGGAGCTCAAGTGCCAATCGCCTGCTGGAAACCGAAATCTACAGGGACAACGAGAGAGAATTAGTCTCCCGTTTAAATACCAAGACCTACAACACAAACCCTAGCCTCAAAAACGGACCTCACCTCTTTCAAACGTTGTGTTCTGCCTGAAGGCGTCTGCCAGTGAACCGATAGTCTGTGTGGCATTCCACCTAGGACGCTATTACAAGATTTTGGTAGCAACTGCTTTGTAGTTACAGTGCGCAGAGGTCAAGAGTTAAGACTTGAAATATGATAGTAAGCCTGTGATTGCCCAGCATGCTAGTTCACTAGCAGCCCCTCTGAAAGCCAGGAAAAGTGCAAATAGCAAAAAAGTGCTACCTGCAGCAGCTATTAGTCCTTATGGGGGCAATCAGTAAATGCCAAGGTGTTGGTTCACTAGCGACCTCTCTGCGATTCAAATAAAAGTGCAAGTGGGAAAAATGTGAAAATAAACCAGCACAACAAAAAAAATAGCGCAACAGAGTCATTAGGTAAAGTAGTCAAGTCACTGTTGATGGAGACCAGTGGGCCACTTTTTCCGGGGGTCGGGTAGTCCATAGCCAGGATAGCATGGGAATGGAAATGAAGATAATACTTTTGGTCAAAGCAACAAGCATTGGCATAGCCAGTAGGTCTCACCTTTGGGACATTGTGTTTAGCCATGCAGCTTATTAGCCTGGGTGCTGTACCGCCAGGGATTGAAGTGCTATATAATTACTATCCACTAGGTCATGCAGTCTGGTTTAGGTATACATGCATGCATTTGTTAACATTTATGCACACATTCCAAGGCGTTTAAATGCAGACAGAAAGATGAGCCTTGATGCAAGTCAACAATACTAAAACATTCTGTGTTCGGCTATCTTGAAGCCTACATTCATTTTCAGACTAAGGGGCATATTCTTAAGAAAATATCGGACCACAGATTTCTTAGCGTCACGGTCCGACAATGCAGGGATGTGCCGTATTCACAAGAATATGCTTCACCCATGTGTTTCACCTAGCACTGGTGCGAAAAATGCTACCTAGCGCCAGCGCATGCACCTTGCCGCCACATTGCAAGGCTGCCTGCACTGCGGGGACTATTATTTATGTGCAGGAAGGTACACCTTCTATGTGTGCTGCAGATTGCAGCACACATGGAAAGAGCAAAAACGAGGAGAAATGAATACAATTTTCCTGTGCCATGCTAATGCCTGGTAGTCCATGGCATTAGTTTTTGGCACTGCCTCAGCCTTGTAAATCTGGAGCAGCTTCAAAAAGCAATGGGTTTTGCAGTGGAAAGCCAACAGCAACACCTATTGCACACCCCTTCGATGCAGATGACTGCTGCGGAAAGAGGCATATTTACAAGGTGGTGTTTATCCATGCAAAGTGGCCTAACGCCATGTAATATGTGTGCTGTGCACGCCCCTCTGTGAACGCGCCAGAGAAGGAGAGAGAACCACAGTGAGACCAGGATATCGTGTTATGCCTCCCGTCTTTGTATTTATTTTGGTACAATTGGGTCTTCAAAAAAACAGTAGCACATGAATGCAGAGATGCAAGTTTACAATTGGCCTTTTTTGTTTGTTGGCCTTTTCTTTGAAGTCAGTCAGTCAAAATAAAACACACAGAAAAGTTGGTCTTCCGGCTTTTTCGTTCCTTTTTTTCACTGCTGGTCCACTCGTCACCTAGGTTTCGCTGGAGGATTATCCTCAAAAGAACCACACAAAAAAAAAAGTGGAGACGTCATGAGTAGGTTGACCCTGATCCCCTTTGGAGTTTTGTTAATGTGTACTCCCTCCCCCACCACTCCACACTTTTACGGCCACATGCATCAACCTATTTAGGAAGTGCAAGCGGTGCGAATCGGTAAATTCGGCCGTTTGCGCTTCCTAAATAAGTTTTTGGGTTGCATGAAACAATTTTTGAAAATCCGCATTTTTTTGCAATTCCTAAAAATGCGAATGCATTTAAGGAATCGCATTTGTGCGATTCCTTAAATGCAATGCATGAATTTGTAAAAAAATGCGAATTTTGAAATAGGAAGTGCAAATTAACACGCGGTTGACCCTCGTGTTAATTTGCGAAATTCTTTAAAAAAGCACAAAAATGCATTTTGGAAAGTGTGATGTTACACACACACATGTCCTTTGGACATGTGTGTGTGAAACTTGCACTTAAACATTTCAAGGGTGCAGGGGGGGGTCCTTGGGACCCCCTCAGCACCCTTGCAATGCATCAACAAAATGTCATTGGCAAAAAACAAATTCGCAAAAAGGCATTGATTCCTATGGGCCTCTAGGTCCATAGGAATCAATGTAATGCCATTCCTTAATTGTGATTCGCAATTAAGGAATCACAATTTCCGAAAATTAAGTAATCCTAAAAACTTTTAGGATTTTTTGATGTATAGGATTTTGCAATTCCTAAATTGCGATTCCTTAATTTTCGCAATTTAGGAATTGCAAAATCCTACAATGATGCATGTGGCCGCTAGTGATTTGTATGCCCTGTGGGTTGTGACTGGTTCCTCCCCATCACCTGTGTAGCACCATAAAGTTGAGAAAAGGGAATTGCCTGCAGCCACGTTCCTCCTGGGACGTGGTGGACTGGAGTGGAACAGCCTCTCTGCTCTCAGAGCCTTTGGGGTTCTAGTGGGACGATGTTGGAGTTTCCCCTTGCACTCTGGTCACATCAGGTACCTGGATTCTGCCATCCTTGTTGGATCATGAACCTCCCGGACTCCTCTTCCCCTCGTAGCCTGCGTTCTCGTGGTCTTCAGGTTCTTTTGACTCGTCTCCTCCGCGTCCGCGTGTTTGCCCCATTTTTTCATCTAGGCGCAAGCGGTATGCTGGTGGGCTCACTCCTGTACTGTCCGATCCGCTGCTGGCAGCCGTCTTGGATTGCTTGGGAGCGGCTAGCGCGATATCACACCCCACCTTGTAAATATGGAAAATGAGGCCGTGCCACCGGAGCATGAAAAAAAAGTGTCGCTCCGGTGTCGCGGAGGGCTTGTAAATATGCCCCTAAGTGTTGAATTTCTCGATGCTCTTCAGCCACCTGGTTTGTAATTTCTGTTATATGAATGCAAGTGCCTGCTTGTGTGACTTCTAGCAATGTCAAGGGTTAAAGGTCAAATTATGCCAGAACATCTGGCTGTCACTCTCCAAGCTGCTTCACAAGGTTTAGAGATAGGTATATGCAATTTTGCACTGAGGGCGGGATTGGAGATGAAATTTCCCACAAAGACCCACTGTTTTCTGTTGGGGTGAAGGAACCAAAGTATTTTTACGCTGTTCAGGCAATGCATTTTATGTCAGATAGATGTGAAGCACATTACAAACAATTATGTGAAAAGCTACTGAGAGATCTAAGTGAACAAGAGTGACGTGGTTCCCTCCATCAATGTCCTTGTGGAGGGCTGATGTTTTGCAAGATCAGTGTGGCGTTGCTGTTAGAAGTGCAAGCAGAACTAAGGTGTATCTTACTTCTCCATAGGCTAGAATTAGTTCTGGGATTGAAATAAAAAATAAATATGTGGGAAAAATATAACATTCGGAAATGAAGCATAGGGACTACTGCAAAAATGGCTGGTTAATCTGGGGGTAGAGCATCCAAACCTGGGCTCAGTTTTTGTGATGCACCAGCAGCGCAGAAAAATATCTACAAGACCACGCAAAGCCAGCTTGCGTGGCTTGTCAAGGCCGCGTAGATCTGGAGTAAGGTAAAGCAGTGCAAGTCGCTGCGTTGCCTTACTCTGTGTCAAAGAGGCGCCCCATGGGCGTTGCAGTGGTTGTTCCCAGGCAACACCAATGGATTTCGACGCATTCTCAGATTTACAAGGTCTTGTAAACCTGGGAATGCATTAATAGTCTATGCCTCCCCAGGGGAAGTGTAACAAGGAGAAATAACTTTATTTCTCCTAATTTTTCCTCCTTCTATGTGTGCTGCATTTATCAGCACACATAGAAGGAGGTAAATACCTTTAATTTTTTGTTTTTGTGCAGGAAGGTGGAACTTCCTGCACAAAATCAATCATTCCTACAACGCAGACACCCTTGCACCAGGGTGCCTGTGTTGGTGCAAGGCAGCCAAAAACTGCACCAGTGCAGTGTGAATGGACTGTATATCATAAATACAACTGATTACTGCCCTTTCCTTTTGACGCAGAGCAGCGCAGCAAAGTGACTTACTGTGGTGCCCTGCTTCAAAAATATGTAAATGTCGTAACGTTGGCTGCTCCCTGCTGTTTTTGGCCATGATTAGATGGCCAGAAAGTCGGGGAACGGGCAGCAGGTGGTGGTCAGGAGGCAGATACAGGGAGTCATTAGGAGCTGACTCACGACTCAGGGTGCTGCACAGGAGCTGCTGTTCTTCTGTTGTGCTATTTTGTGGCCCAGGCTGCGTGGATGGGAGTAACCTGCCTTTCTCCTCTGTATTCTGGATGATCAGCAGTGTTGAGATGGATTGGAGATTAATCACCTTCCTGCTATGGCTTGAGGTTTTTCGCCAGGCTAAGTGCACGCGCTTTACTTATTTGCCTGCAGGGGTTGGCAGTACTACCCAGGAGAGGGTCGCTGGGTAGGGCCCAAGCAGTACCTTCTCTTGTGGTGGGGGTCACCAGCATACTGCTAGAATGTGGAAAATAAAGAGATAAATCAGCGAGATTTACACGATCCTGGACTGGGAGTGCAGGTGAAAAAATGCGAAGCCACTCTAAGGTCTCTGACTCTGCAATTACAGCCCCCTTTGAGGTATCCACCCCAACCCAACAGGCTATGAAACGAGTGGGGCAAGCTACAGCATGAGCAAATCGTACTGCCTCAGCGCGCAAAACCAACACCCTCCTTAGTAATACTGAAGACCGCAAAGAAGGTGCGAGGATCAGGGTGGACCAGCACTTCCCGGAGGGGGCTTTGGAGGCAGTCTCTATGAACTCTATTCAGAGCGCCAGTAGCCCGCAATCTGTGTCAGCTCCACCTACTCAGACTTTAATGCACAATTCAGTGGAGGTAATCCTGAAACCAGAGGCTACTCTTCTAAAAACGAAAGAAGTAATGGAATACCCTCTCTTCATGAAGGTTAAACCGGGTCTAGGGATAGTGCTTCTAACACGTACACGGAGGAGTAGACGGCGCCGGAGACCCTATCAAAGGTCCCGCATCAGACGATTTATATCATCATGGCAACTCGTATGGACGCCACTCACCAATAAGTCCATCCTTACTGTTAAAGAACTGTTGGTATCACGGACTTCCCCCCCCCGGGGGCAAGGATAAACTTCCGTTTTTCCTTTAAACACAACGGTTCATCGCATACGGAGGAACGCACTTGAATTCCTTTCCAGCAAATTTTACAATATACAGGTTCAGATCGCTGACAATACTTCTGTCTCGCGCCTATGGTAAAGGTGTATTTCATTTCGGACCATCGGATTGAGATGATCCTACTTGTAGCCCTGACGAAATTCCCAAGGCACTAAAGGGAATGAAACGCGTTGGCTGTGCCATTGTATTTTAAAAAGAAAGGAAAAAAAGAATTCAATATAGAAAGAACAGAGGATTTACAAACTTCATGAACTTTTTTTCACTATTTACGCCACCGAGTGCACCTCTCAAATTTCTTGTAAACTCTTTGTATAGTAGACATCCTCGGCAGCGGATGGTGAGAGTGGTTGCACCACACAAACTCATGAAACAGAGGAAGTTGATGTGCTAAACCTTGTTCTGCTGCTGTGTACTTTTGTTTTTTGCATAAAGGATAGGTGCAAACTCCGGGCTGAGTTGCCTGAGAAGCTGCAATACCTACAACCACTGCAGCTCTAGCAACCGTTCCCTGTTCTCTCCTCTGGTGGCAATTTGATGCTATTCCAACCCTTGACATCCCTTACTACTAAGTCAGCAAAAGCCCTGAGATCATTAGATACTGAACAGGAGGACCCAGGATTTGGAAAGCTGCAACAGGGCATAGTTTTTCCAAGACATTAAACACTGCAGGGAGAACTTTACATGCATGACTTTCTAACATCAAGTAGACACTTGCCCAGATCCTGGAGAGGTTAAAAGAAGCAGAGTAATGATCTCTCAGCTAGAGGATCAGGTAGCTAGTCTACAGGAGAAGACAGCCACTTTCCAGAAACAGAAATCCTCAATTTGGTATAAATTTGAGGAACTGGAAAATCACAAATCTTTGCATTGTTCCGGAAGGACCTGATGGACAGCAAATGCTGCCGTGGGCAAACACCCTTTTCAAAACATAACAAGAGCCCACCTAGTGCCTGCGCATCTGCCCTCAAATTCAAAGTATCCTCACACAATACTTGTGAATTTTGGAGACTATCGGGTGAAGGAGTTTGTGCTATCCAATGCTATTAAGCACAGACAGTACAGTACTCCTGAAATTCCTCTCTGTCGCATATTCTCCAACATGTCTGTCTCAGCAGCTAAGCAGAGGAAAGAATTTGTAAAGATGCTTCATCTTTTTAAAGCACAGAAAGCCAATGCAATGATTGTGTAACAGTCAAAACTGAAGTTGTTAGTGAAAGGGCTGTTCCACGTATTCTGTGATATCTCTAAGGCTCAGGAACTATTACAGCACATATCGAATAAGCAGTGATTGAATATTGCATGATTGAAAATTGGACTACTAGTTATTCTGGCTAACCAAGATTAGGGAGTGTGATTAGTACAGGTTGTTCTGCTCCTCTTCTGGTATTGAAAGCTGACTTTTGGGGCTGGGGCCCCCTGCACTATGCTTCAAATCACTATTTAAAGGTTAATGTGCCCTAGATAATCAGTTGTCGAACAGAGATGGGATACCTATTGGACTGTGGAGTGAAAACCGATGTTCTTTAGATGTTATTTGGGGGGGGGTTATGTTTCCACTGTTTCTCCTTTTTTTTCTCTTCTCTTTTTCTAGGGCTGTGTCTTTGATTGTCCTAGCCTGGCGGCCCATGGTGGTGGGGGCTAGACCGATCGATCTAGGCATAAGGACAGCATGTCAGACTCTTGGGGTGGGGAAGCATGTCAGGTGTGGGATAGAGCACCACTCACTGCAGCTCAGGGGAGGGCGGGGTTAGGGAAGGAAAGTTAGGAGAGCAAGAGCTAGGTGGAGGGATGGGTTGCAAAGTCTGATTAAAATGGATTCATGTATCCAGGCAAGTATAAGTAGTAAGGAAGGTAAAGTAGAGTAGAATACCAACCTTTTTTTACAGGGAGGACTAATCATCGAATGATCCTCTTCTCCAGCTTAGTGTGAGACAAAGGTGGGAACCAGTCTTTAATTGTCTGAATAGCCCCTATTTGGGCAGAGTAACTTTGGCCTGTAGGTGTGGGAAGGGGTTCAGTAAGATGATATTTTGTCTTAAAGGCTATCCTAGAGTAGACTATCAGTCTGAGTAATTTCCTGAAGGTAGTTACCTTTAATACAAATGGCCTAAATAATGCTAAGAAATTGCCGCTCGTAGTCATGGGTCTTGAACTACATTTGTCTGGTGTTTCTAAAAGCCATCACTCCTGCTTCAACCGGGACTGTAGCTGATTTACAAGTCTACCTCGATACCTGGAGCTGTTGTTGGTTGCCTATTGACCTTTCTCCATCTGGGCGCTCACGGGGCTGCGGGACTGCGAGGCCCAGAGGTATTTGCGCTGTGTCAACCTCGCGCACCTGGTGCCTCTTCCTGCCCCTCCTCCCTGTGATTCCCTGCCGGACTTAAATACGACTCGCGGCCCCCCGCTATGCGGGTGTCGCTCGTAGTCGTGGGTCTTGCACTACATTTGTCTGGTGTTTCTAAAAGCCCTCACTCCTGCTTCAACCGGGACTGTAGCTAAGAAATTACTGACAATAAAAAGATGGATTCTAGCCAAAAACCCAGCAGTGATTTTGGTTCAGGAGACTCTCATCCCAGCTGGGAAGTTATCAGGATTTTCGATGTTTAAAAACTGGTTAGCACATAGAGGGTTTTCGTTTTCCCAAGCAGTTCAGCGCAGCACTGTTAATTTTTTTTGTCAAAAGGGGTAGGCGACGAAGTGGTCAACAATGCCAGCGATAAAGAGGGTCGCTGGTGCTGGGTAAGCTGCTCATTATGGTCCAAGCTTATAACATTTGTTAGTTTTTATGCCCCAGTCGAAGATAAATAGCACCATAGGTGGACCTATTTCAATCGCTTCTACAAAATCTGAGTGAACTGATAATTGAGGGAGATTGTCATTTTCTGTAAGATCCTAATGCAAATTCTTTGTTTAAGGAAAAAAACTGAAAAAAACGAAATCCTTAAAAGTCATTATGAACTTTCAGGAATCATTTTGCTTTAGTCGACCCCTGGAGAGCCGCCTTCCCTACAGAAGTCACATACAGCTGCTTTTCAGGGAGATTCCGCAGCTCTTCATGTCTACATTTTAAAAAAATGTTCTTGCGCCTTCAATTATAAAACTCAAACCACTGTACCGAATACATTCTCAGACCATGCAATGATTATTCTCAAGTTAGGAGTGGGTAGGCCCCCTATTATTTATTTTTTATAAAGTTTTATATAGCGCAAACAAGATCCTGAAGGATATTTGCGCCCCAGACGCAATATGTACAAGAGGTAGGATGGGTGCAAATTCTCAAAGAGGAGATAAGGGAATTTCTTATGATTAACAACAAAACTGCACCATAGGGCATTGTATGGGATGCTACAAAGGCATTTATTAGAGGTAGAGTAATAGGCAAGGATGCCGAAAATTGTTTAAAAGCTATAATAAAAACACAAATTTTAGAATATAAGGTACAGTAGAGCAATGGCAGCTTTCTGAAGAATTCATCTAGGGCTAATTAAAAAATGTTCAACATCGCTAGACAGGCAATGAACGAAGCATATTACATAAAATGTGCTGAATTGAGTCGGGCCCTTTCTCAAAAAGTATATGAGGAAAGCAACTTCGTGGGAAAATTTTTAGCCTGGCAGGCACGGGAGTAAACAGCCAAGAATAGGATAAATTCTCTGAAATGCCCAATCATGGAAACTATAAGTAGAGTATTAGAGAAGGTGGGAGAAATCAATAATAGATCATTATAGTCAGATAGATTCACAAACTCAGATGATTGACATAGTGTCAGGAATCAGATTAATGTTGTATCTTCAAATCAAGGCAGGTCGAGGTGGAGACAGAAAAGAAGAAAGATTTTCATGAAAGCTTCAATGATAAACCATTGGAAAACCCTGTAGAATAAGATTGAATTTGGGTATTGCATGATGGCCGCCGCATTTGTCCATGTTTAGGCTGTCGTCTACATTAGTACCTTCTCACGAGATTTTGAGGTTCACGGCGAGTGCACGGGCACTCTGCGCACTTCAATTCGGAACACTCCGACAAGAGTTTGTGTTCTGTCCGCTCCTCCTCAGTTCTTACAGAGTTGGAGGCAGACTACCTGTGGACAAATTTAGACTTCTGAGTAGTTTTTTCGGAGCCCGTTTTCCAGTATTGAGCCTTCGGTGAGAGAGCGGCGTCTCCCTCACATTTGCGCAATCGCAGTACTGGAGAGCAGTGTCTCTCTGGTATAGTAGTCGCTGTTTGGCGCAACCTCAGAGCTATAGAGAGTTTTCTTTGTAGGCCAGTTTCCTAACGGCATTTCTCCTGCTTTTGGAGAGAGTAGTGTTCCGTCTCTGGAGAAGAAGTGTACAGCAGTTGAAGTCTCAGCCGCCTGAAGTATCCAACTTTAGAACTCTCCTGAGCTCTTCATCAATTGGGAAGTTAGTAAGAACCATTCCCAGATATTTAATGAACTTTCCCCCGCCACCCTTTTGTCGATTTTCCTTTCTTTCCTCCCCTGCTCCTTTTTACGCGCATCAATCTAAAGTTGCCAACTCCCCTGGAGAAATTGGGTTGGCTAACTCAATACTTGAAGAAGTTCTAGAATTTCAAAAAGAACGGTCTTATAAATAACTGTACAGTGTTGATAATACAGTTAGTCTCCAGATAGAATTGTAAAGAAGAGAGGCAAATGCGTCAGAAGAAATTCATAGGAACTCCTCAGCTACAACTGTTAGAATTTTGAGGGTTGTTAGATCAGAATGATATATTGTTCTCTCCTCTTCTGTGCATTAGGTGTTCTCCCCTTCCTGGGATCTATACGGGTTGCAGATAGAAGAAGAAATACCCAAGCAGAGATTCCAGCTAGTGAGAGGGCTGCCAACCATCTGCAGTTGTCTCTTCTCTGTCCCATTCCTCTTTCCCCCTGGTTTGTAGATGTTACCAGAGATATTAGTGACAGCACAGACGAGTGGGCATTGGGAAATTATCATCCATTCCGCTTCTGTGGAGATTCCAGGTACCTTTTGACAGATTGAAGTGCCCACAAATGTTCCTCCACCTAGGCAGAATGGCAGAGGGGTTTAGTTTGAAATCCTGGGGAGTAATGTTTGGAGGTTATTCAGAGAATTAGGAGCAGTAAGAGAGGAAAATAAAAGTTAAAACAAGTCCTTGTAGCGTCCCGTCAGGAAACTGTTACTGACTCAGAGGGTTAATGGTTTGATTGCTGGAATCACTCCTATGTCCCCAACCACGTCTCATAGTTCCTCAGCTGAGTCTAACCCAAGAACAGTAGCACAGGTTGTTCATTCAGTTTCCCCGCTGATTCCTTTGGCCTCTCCTGAAAGGTTTTCTGGGGATCCACAAAAGGTTCAACTTTTTTTTGGTGCAGTATTCCCTTCATATTATGTGTCGGCCTACCCTATTCCCAGACCCATAGTCCAGAGTAGCCTTTATTCTATCTTATTTAAGTGTGGAGATGCAGCTAACTGGGCAATGCCTTTGGTGTCTAGAGACAACCCATTCCTTTATAATTGTGAGCGATTTAAACCCGAATTCCTGAGGACTTTTGACAGGAGAAAGATTTCTCAGGCTATTGATAATGAGTTGTTAGAACTGCGTCAAGGTAACAAGGATTTAATGACTTACTTGACCCAATTTAATAAGTTCATCGTGGAGACCAACTGGCCCGAGGAGAAGAGAGCAGCTCTTTTCTATCGAGGGTTACAAGATGATATAAAAGATACATTAGAACAAATTCCTTACCGACCTTCTGAAATGTCTGCTTTGGTGGATTTCGTTTTGGAAATTGATTTTTGTTGGACTGAGCAAAAAAGAGAGAAGAAAAAAGACATCCTCTTTCCTCACCCGAGGTTTGATCGAGCCAGACCAGAAGTTGGTAAAACTTCAACCAATTAATTGGAGGTGGAACTTATGCAAATTGGAGTTGGTCGAGGCCCATTAAGTAAGTCGAAAAGAGAACAACGAAGACAGAAGAAGTTATGTATGTATTGTGGAGTTTCAGGGTATTTCGTTTAGGAATGCCCAAAAAGACAAACAAGTTCTTTAAAGTGAAACAAGCAAAACCATCAGTAGGCAGGGTCACTCTGATGGTGCAAGAGAATAAAACGGCTCCAGAACCCCACCTTATTATGAACACACTGCAGACACATGCACTTCATTTGATTTTGTATATGACAATTAAGTTTCAGAATCGAAAAATTGTTGGGGTTGCTATCATGATTGATTCCAGAGCCACAGGAAATTTCTTTGACAACAAGTACGCACAAAATATTGGGATAAAAGCCCTTCTTAAAGAAAGAAGTGAATTAGTTTGTGTAGTGGATGGAACTAACCTTTCTTCCGGGCCCATCACTCGAGATACAGAACCATTGGAATTGATTCAAGCAGATGGTCATCGTGAAATTATTCTATTCAATCTTATCATTGCCCCCCAGTTTCAGGTGATTCTGGGATGACCTTGGCTCACTACGCATAATCCCACCATCAATTGGGAGAATCGAACAGTAGAAATGAACTCGACGTTCTGTTCAGAACATTGTTATCATGATCAAGGTACTTGCCCAGAACCTTCACAAGCTTCCTTGCATTCTTTTGGAGGAGAATCCATTGTATAATCAATTCAACCGAAATCCATCCTGACTATCAGGATTTCAAAGACTTTTTTTGTGAACAAGAAGCTGAGAAATGACCTCCTCATCGTCCATATGACTGCACCAAAGATTTGGAAGCTGTAGCAGTTCTTCCTTGGTCACAGATTTATGCCTTGACTAAAGCTGAAAATTGCTATTTGAAACTAATTGGATTGCTATTCGGCTAATAGATTTATTAGGCTGTCACAGTCTCCAGCATCTTCTTTATTTTTCATCCCACAAAAGGAAGGATCGTTGAGAACTTATATTGACTACAGAGCATTGAATCGAGTGACAATAAAAAAACATTATCCACGACCTCTGATCTCGGTACTCCTGGACCAAGTCAAAGAAGCTCTGATTTTTACCAAATTGGACCTTCGAGGGGCATACCATCTCATTCGTGTTAAAGAAGGTCATGAATGGAAAAACGCATTTTGGACAAAATATGGTTTATTTGAATGCCAAGTTATGCCCTTTGGCCTCTGCAACGCTCCGGCAGCCTTCCAGCATTTTATCAACGATATCATGGGAGAATTAATTGATAAGATTGCAGTCGTCTATGTTGGTGATATGTTGATATATTCCAAAGAACCTCTAGAGCACTCCACACACGTTAGAATGGTTTTGGAGAGATTATGTCTCCACCAGTTGTATGTTAAGCTGGAAAAAGGTGCCTTTGGTGTTCAAACAGTGCTATTCCTGGGAGGTGTTCTATCACCTGAACGAGTTACCATGGATCTGAAGAAAGTCCAATCAATTGTAAATTGGACTTTAAACCCTTCTTTGTGGAAGCTGACACATCAGATTTGGCAATTGGTGGGGTTCTCAATGCCATAAGAACACCGAGCAACTTCATCCATTGGCATTCCGATCTAGAAAGTTAACTCCTGCGGAAATCAACTATACAATTGCTGTAAAGGAATTATTAGCAGTAAAGGGTGCTTTTGAAGAATGGAGGCATTATTTAATAGGAGCTAGGCATACAGTGACTGTATATTTGGACCATAGGAATCTGCAGTTCTTGATTGTTGATGGTGGAAAACATGGCGGCAGCTGGCTGAACTGCCGCGGCGCTCCATGACCGTGCTCCCGATGTGAGCTGCTCCGTCCGCTTTACTGGGTGTTTTCCCCGCTCAAAATCCCTTTTCTGAGCAGTCTGATGATTTATTCGAGGAAACCCGTGTTTTTTTTTCATCTAAACGGGAACCAATTCCTGTAATCGTAGTATTCGGGCAGACCTCTATTACGCAAAGTTTTTCTTCCCTCTCCATGCCCGACCCAAACAGGGGAGTCATCGGCTCCGCTTTCTCTCATCCCGGTATCGTGTGTTTGTCTTCTGTTCCGGGACGGATTTCTCAGGGGCTGAGATTTTGGACATCGGCCGCCCTGGAGCTGAGAAGAGGGAGGAAGGCACGTAGCCTCGTCCAAGCCCCGGGTGGCAGAAACCACGGCGAGACACAGCAGGACGAGGTGAGAGTAGAAAAGCTTTCTCCGTTGATAGCTGTGGAGGGGAAAGCGGGGTTGTTTCGGTAGATAGCGGCAAGGAGGGGGATGATAATCTTGACCTTCAGCCCAAAACTATCCACACATCTTTGCATTTTCAGCAACCTGAGTCATTTCTGCCTATCTCAGACCAATCTAAAACAAAGGGAAAACGGGGAAGGAAAAAGAAGGAGGCTTTAGCAAAGGTGGTCCCTGTAACCAAAAATTCAATCAATGTCCCTGAACATTTTGAGGTACCAAAGAAAAAGCCCTCATCTTATTTGTCTAATGAGGTAAAGGCGAAGAAGTCAAGATCATCTAAACCCGCTAGAAGTCTTAAAGGGGTTTTGAGTGTGGGGTAAAAAATAACTCCTTCTCTCCGCTCCTACTTCAAAGCCATCCCACAGGTGCTGGTTCTTGCAGAGGATTCTGCCATGTCGATCACAGCCCCACCCCCTTCCCCCGCTTTAGTCAGCAACTCAACAGGTCCTTTGCATTTTATCTCTATGTCTACCTCTTCTTCTCCTGGGCAGGACACCACCAATGCTGAGGATTTATTAGTTCCAGTCTTACCATCCTCCGTCGAAGAAGTTGATCTACTGCCTGGTTTGCCTGTATCAGTGGATGCGGGGTGGTTAGAAGGGGCCAATATACAAGTTGATTTACAAGGGCTCCAGCGGGGGGCACCTTCTACGACCCCGAGCTCTGCTATCAAATCTCTTGAGGTTGGAATTTCGGTGGTCTCCTTGGAAGCAACGTTTTCCTCACTGTCACTTGATATAAAAAGGGGCTTTGACGAATCTTCAGCAAACCAATTGGAGATCAGAAACTATTGCGCATCCCTGGACAGTAAAATAGATGGTCTCACTTCTAGAACAGGGCAATTGGAAGAGACAGTAGCAGTGTTATCTGTTCATTTAGATCAGGCTAAAGAAGACATTACTAAACTCCAGAACGCAGATTCGGACTTGGCGGACAGAATAGAAGTTTTAGAAAATAATGCAAGACGGAGTAATATTCGAATCCTCAATGTTCCCAAAGGCTCAGAGGGATCTGATATTAAACAATTTGTTACCCATCTTCTGATGGAGTCTCTATGTTTGGACCAATCAGTCGAAGACCTGATTCTTGATATTCAGCGTGTCCATAGGGACCCCTTTAGACGTAATCCCCAAAGGTCAAAGCCTCATAAAATATTAGTGAACTTCCATACTTATTCACTTAGAGATCACATTCTCAACCTGGCCTTGAAACAAAAATCTTTGGCGGGGAAAGGTTACACATTTCAAATAAGGTCAGATCTCTCTAGGGTCAGGTTGGAGAAGCAGTGGGAGTTTGGGAGACGTCTTGATGCCTTCAAAAGTCTAGGTGCCACAGCACAATTGATGTTCCCAGCTGCCCTAAAAATTATGCATGATCAAAGATGGTCAATGTGAGATCAGTGCAGGCAGCTGATGAGCTGTTGCTTTCATTAGGCAACAAGGGCAATAAGGGCTCCTCGGAATAGTTTGGGGGATTCCCCCCTCCACTTCATGGTTTACACTATGGCTCAAATAGGAAAAAAAAGAGGGATGTTTGTAGGAAAGAGAAAGGGAAAGAAGAAAAAAAAGGGAGTATTTAAAGATGCATGTTCTCAGAAAAAAGAAAAAAAAATATATATACAAAATATTTTTATATAAGAGACTGCAGAATAGAGTTTAAGCTGCCCTTAATATTATGCCATCCTTGGTTTCTTTTTTTTTTTTGCCTCAATCTAACGGGAGATTAGATTAGATCTTTACTGCACTCCGTTAGCATAATAGGTCACCATGGTATATATTTAGAGTTAGGGGCAGAGCAGTCTTCTTAGGAGCATGGGGAGGGGTGCTATCTACTGGGCTTGTTCTGGTTAGATATAGCAAGGGTTTTCCAGGGGACGGGTGGGGGGTTGATGGGGGGGCACTGGGGGAGGAGGGGGTGGTGGGTAAAAAACAAAAAGTTCCTCATTTTCCACCCGAATTTTGTTGGATTTCGTAAGCTGTTGATTGATTTTGTTGTAGTATTCCTTCAGTTAGGCTACACTTTGGTCAACCTCCTCTTGCGGGGGCTTCTAGTTAGTGTTTGGGATTTAATATATGGGGTGTTTTAGAGTCATCTCCTGGAATGTAAATGGCCTGCGCACTAAACCAAGAGCAAAAAAAATCTTGCAGTATTTACGAGATTCAGAGGCTCAGGTCGTTATACTTCAGGAGACCCATTTGACGGACACTGAATCTCTCGCTTTAGTGAAGGAAAATGGGTGGATTGATTTTGTGGTGTCTTCATCACAAAATATGAATATCAGGGGTGTGTCTATTATTTAAAAAAAAAAAACTTAAAGCTAGTTTAATCACTCAGCTGGTGGACCCAGGTGGCAGATGGCTCATTGCCATGGTTGATATCTCTGGTAAACAATTTACATTTGTGGGGTATTATGGGCCCAACATCGATGACCCCTCTTCTTTAGAGTCAATATTTGCTCACCTTCTGACTTTCTCGGAGCCAATTATCTGGGCGGGCGACTTTAACATAGTATTAGACTCACACTTAGATAAATCACCTAGTATTCGTCCTTTTGTCCTATCTAAATCCAGGGCCCTACTGCTTAATTCTATGAAGCAATATGGGTACATCGACATTTGGAGAGTCAGGTCAGGTCAGAAACAGGGTATTTCTTATAGAAACTACAAATACCATCATCAGTCCAGAATTGATTTTGTTCTGATTAGCCAGAGACTGACTGATTCTGTTAAGGACATAAGATACCTTCCTCGACATCTATCTGACCACTCTGCAGTACTATTGGAGCTTGAGGGGTCCCCTACTATCTCCCCCAGGGGTTGGTCATTTGATCGCTCTCTCCTGTCACACCCTGACGATGTTTCCTTTCTTAGGGATGAAGTTCAAAGCTTTATGAATATAAATATTGGTTCGGCGGCACTTGGAGTGGCATGGGACTCTTTCAAGGCATTTTTAAGGGGGCTTATTACAGGAAAAGTATCATTTCGTCTCAAGCAATATAAGCAGGCAGTTGCGTCTATTGAAGCAGATATTGCTAAACCACAATCGGACATAGATGCTAATGCAGCTTCTTTGGACCCAGTCTTAAACCCAATCCAAGATAAATTGCTCGCTCTTAAAGCGCAGTTGGGTTCTGTTTTGGGTAAGAGAGTCCAACAGAGATGGGAGGCCAGCAAGTTAGCACACTTTCAGTATGGCGAAGGGGCAGGAAAGATGTTGGCCTGGAAGGCCAAAACAGATCAGGCCCGTACTAATATTGTGACAATAACAGCAAACAATAGTATAATCTCTTCTGATGGGGGAATAAGATCTGCCTTTAGAGAGTTTTTTCAGGAGATATATCATGAAGAAAAAAATATCAACCCAGAAATAGTTAAAGCCAGCTTGAGTAAAATCTCCCTCCCGGCCCTTTCTGTTGAGCAGAGTACACTCCTGGAAAGTGAGATCTCTGAGGAAGAGGTTAGGTTAGCCATCCGAGGTGGTAGGAAAGGACAAGCGGCAGGACTGGATGGTCTACCAGTAGAATTTTTTTAATTATTAGAACAGGAAATAGTACCATCTCTAACCACTTTATTCAATCAAATTTTGCGGGAGGGCCAACCCCCCCTGAATCTTGGAATAGTGCATCCATCACCCTGATTTTGAAACCTGGTAAGCCAGCCTCCTCTTGTGGGTCTTACAGACCAATTTCGATCTTGAATGTAGATTATAAGATCTTCACTACGGTCTTGGCGAGGAGGCTGGCTGCCGTGGCCTCTAATCTCTTACATCAAAATCAGATAGGTTTCGTAAAGGTGCGTCAGCTGTACGAATTAACATACGACCCAATAGGCGCTATCGATATAGCTACAGTTGAGTCCCTTCCTCTGGTTGCTATAACATTGGACGCTACCAAGGCCCTTGACAGGGTAAATTGGATATTCCTGTCAGAGGCCCTGGTTAAGTTCAATATCGGGGGGAGCTTTCGGCGAGCTATTGACCTTCTGTATCAGAGCCCTATTGCTCGTATACTGGTTAATGGAGTGTTGTCGGACCCATTTAATATTTCTAGGGGGACAAGACAGGGCTGCCCGCTCTCCCCTCTCCTGTTCGATCTTTACATTGAGCCCTTCGCTCAATGCTTGAGGGATGATATTAATATTAAGCCCTTTTCCTATAGGGGGTGGGAGAGAAAGGTCGCCCTCTATGCGGACGATGTGCTTATTCTTTCATCTGAGGCACAAACCGCAATTCCAGCAGTACTGGAGGTGGCTCAACAATTTGGTGAAATATCTCGCTATGAGGTGAATGCATCGAAAACTGAGGTATTATTCTGGAATGATCAGTGTGAAATCAGTATACAGCCAGGATCATGTATGAGGTACCTTGTAGTAAATATAACGAAAGATATACATCAGCTAGTAGCTTCCAACTTCTCAGCTGTGGCAAAGGTATGTCGTCAGTTAATGCGATCCTGGGCTCAATTACTGCTTTCCCTCTTGGGAGAGTAAACCTGATCAAAATGACCATTCTACCTAAAATTTCGTTTTTATTTAACACCATCCCTCTTCATTTTGATCCCTCCTTAATAGCTAAATTACAGGCGGACATCACCTCTTTTATTTGGAATAAGAACCTTCCAAGGATTGCTTGGAAGAAACTTAGGAGGCGTAGGGAGAAAGGAGGGTTGGCCGCTCCAGATCTGCAGATGTACGCTTGGGCTTTCCAACTCTCCCATGCCCGAATGCTTCTAAAGATGCCTGTAGATTTTGGAGTCGGCTCTTTATTTTCCGCTTTACTTAAAGGGGAAGGTCTTAGCCAGTCAGGTTTTTTGTTTAAATTTGGCAGCCAAGAGTTTTTTAAAAAGATCAAATTGAAGATCCTGCAGGGTTTTGCAAAAACGTGGGCAAAATTAACGGTTGCCATAAAAATCAGCTAATATGGTAGAAGGGCCCCCTTTGGGGTCTTCCAGATAGTCCCTTGTGGTTGTGTGACAGCTTGGGTGTTCCACTTAAAGAAGCCGGATTGGCGGCCTGGGGGGACCTATTTATGGATGGTAATCTCCTTCCGTGGGAGTGCCTTAGAGGCAAGATCAGTCCGAACCATTCAAGGTTCAAATATATGCAAATGGTAGGTTGGACTCAGGTATTCCATGTACGGCCGAGCCTGGCAAATAGGTTCCCTATCGGAGGTTATAGCCATCTACTATCCCATCTGGTAGATAATCCACCTATGGAAAATGACAAAATGTATATGTACATAAGCGGCGTTCATTTGTGTTCACCCTCGCCACTGTTGAAGGTAAAGAAAGTCACGAAACAGTGGCCCCGCCATCTTGTTCCCTTTTAGGCCCCATCACGAACGTAGATAGTAGCCATCTTTGTGTCATGACCTCTCTGCCCATTGCCGATAGCCATCATCTCTCTCTCTCTCTCTCTCTCTCGCTCTCTCTCTCTCTCTCTCTCTCCAGCCCCGCAAGCACCCCGCGCCCCGACAGCCCCCGGTCTCTCCTGTTCGGGCCATAAACGCACCGCTAAACACAACCTTGTCTCCGTGCTGAACCCCTGCCCCCTCGCTCTTTCATCCTACCCATAGAATGGGCCCTTTTGGTAACCTCTTCCTCCCTGCCCGATTGCCCGGCCTGATCCCAGGCCATCACCTAGCCCAACAGATGCAGTTTATTGATTCCTACAGTAGGACCTCGCCTCACATCAGAGGAGCGGTGATTAATCAAGGCCTTCACACCCCTAGATCTGACCGACACCCCCGCATCCCTCCCAGGAACACCCTTCCTCTCTTTTGATGCCCCCCCCCGGCTACACCTGGCCTCTCGACCCAGTCCCACATCATAAAACTAGGTCTCGTGGATGTACCCCTCCGGCCCCGCATAGCGAAACATGATCTTATCGCCTGCCCAACCTTAGATCTGACCACCCCCTCCTGCCCTCGTGCCCTGTTGGAATTTCCGGCTGCAGATTACAATCACATGTCACATTTGGGAGGGGAAAACAACATCAGAGCGGTCAGTATGGGAATGGGCCTGGAGCTGGGGTCCCAAACATGCCCTTTTTTGTACTTCAAAGTGTCTTTATTGCAATAAGGAATGTTTGTACATCATAAACCTGTGTATAAAAGATGGAGCCGTAGAGAAACTTGAGAGAGCACCTCGGAAAGATACCCTGTTGTCTGATTTGACGTGTTCCGTTCCGTCGGAAATAAACTCCTGTTTCCTGCCTTCCAATCTCCAGCGCCTGCCTCTTTATTTGGTAAATCGTGACTTGGGTGAGAAGCGGCTAACGCCGGGCAAACCGAGAAAAGGGGTAAAACGACCTGATCTGCCTGAACCCTTTTCCATCACACCAGCTAAACGTGGGGCCCATCAGCGACACGTGGATCCAGTGAGAGAGGTCCCAACGACAGAGTGAACGACTGCAACGATCGGGAAGAGCTCCTGCCTGATAGACCCTTGTCTGGCAGCCGATCATCCGAACTTCACTGGTTCCGAACAGACCTCTCGCGAGTGATCTACGGTCCTGACAGGGAACCATCAGGAGTGCCACAGCAATTACGGAGAATAGAGGACGATCGGGCGCTGGAAACGGAAGACGAGAAACTGTCCATGCGGTCCGGGTAAGGTCGTGTAAACACGACAAATTGCGAATTGATTGTTTGATTGTCATTGGAAAATACTAGTATTACGCATTTTGATTGTTTTTGTCCTGAGAGATTCTCTGTCTACAAACGGGGAAGGATAGGAGTATTCTCCCTTTGCAGATAGTGAAGGGTGGGTAGCGCAGGCTTTTGCCCCCGTTGTAACCCGTCGCGCCTACTTCCCTCTCCATTTGATTGATTGTTATCCAAGCATTTATTGTTTTGGAATTGGTTCTCTTTGGATCATTCTCTATTTGCAAACAAGCACAGAGCCGCCATACTCTGTTTAGTCTTTGCAGATAGTGAAGGATAGGTAACGCAGGCTTTTGCCCCCGTTGTAATCCGTCGTGCCTATTTTTATCCCCCACTGATTGATTGTTTGACCGGACCTTGATCGTTCGGAATTGGTTCTTGGACAGGATCTTCTCTGCCTACAAACAGAGAGGAACAGGAAGGTCTCTCTCTTTGCAGATAGTGAAGGGTAGGTAGCGCAGGCTTTTGCCCCCGTTGTAACCCGTCGCGCCTATTTTATTCCTCATTTGATTGATTGATTGTTTGTCCGAACTTGACTGTTTGGAATTGGTTCTCTCTTTGGGTATTCCCTATTTGCGAATACTGTAGAATAGAAATATTCTACCTAGTCTCCGCAAAGTAGTGAAGGATAGGTAGTGCTGACTTTTGTCCCCGTTGTAACCCGTCATGCCTATCTCCCCCCCATTGCTCAGTAGTTGGTTCAGCCCGGACCATTTATTAGAGGTAGACCATCTGGCTCCACCGGAGGACACCCCTAATAAAAAGGACATATATAAAGAAAATGCGGATTAGCCGCTGTATCGTGCTAGCAAATAAAAGAACATAAGAATCGTTAGGAAAGACAAAAGGAATCGAGTAAAATCAGTAGGCCACTGATGAGATCTCTTTTCAACCTCACTGAAATGGAAGCATTAGGAACAACCCCTCAGGAAATATGAAACTAGTGAGGAAAGCCGAACTCAACGCCATGATGACTGCGAGACAGCTCGGCTCCACCGACCACCCCGCCCAATTAACGACAAACCCTAGGCAAATATTAGAAATATACAACACCATAGCAAAGTAACAGGTTAAAATGTTTTTATTTGACAAAAATATATTAAACAACTATTTACACGGCAAACGGCTGCAACAACAAACCCACAATGCATTTCGCCGTCTGCTTGACGCCGTTCCTGTCCCTCCTTCCCCAAAGTAGCAATGCTGGGCTACCTTGGGCTACTTTCTAGTAGGTTTTTGGGCGTCAGAAAGTCTACAAAAGCCGTCGGCGGCGGCCTTGGGTGGAGAACCACTACGCGAATAGTCCAGGAGGCGACACCACGCGCCAAGGCCTGTCCCCAGGATGAACCAAGGGACCCGCTCCTGTGGCCTGGGGTGGAGAAGCAGCTGGCCGCCCCTCGGCCGGAGAAGTCGTGGGGTGAATGGCCCGGCCCGGAATGAACTCGTCCTCCCATTCCCTTCTTCTCCCGGCGCCTTGCAGGCCACGGGGGGAGGGATGTCTTGCATATGCCTCCGACCCCCCCCCTTCTTCTTCATCACCTGGGCCGGCCATAACAAATGTCAGCGAGACGCCGTGGGGTGCATTGAGAGGGAGAGGCGGCGCGGACGAGCCTCTCCCGCCTTCCCAGGTGGAGGCCCCTCAGCTGCACCCCCAACGCTCCACACACCCGGCAAAGGGTTCGTCCACTCTTGCGGTGCAGGGACGCTCCACACACCCGGCAAAGGGTTCGTCCACTCTTGCAGTATAGGGACGCTCCACACACCCAGCAGGGTCTAGTCCACTGTGGCGGTGCTACAACGCCTCACCGAACAGGCCGGAGTCCGTCTGCTCATTTGACCCAGTGACGGCCGGTAGCTGCAGAACTCCTAAAAATGGCGGTCGACCTTGCAGGAACGAACCTGGCGTGCAAGGATGGCCTGGTCGCTGGCCAGCTAGAAAAACGAGTCCTCCGTTCAGAAACGTTCTCCTCAGCTTTGAAGATTCTACGAGAGTTGCGGAGGGCCCTCGACCTCCGCGGACCCCCGACCGCCCCCCGATGGGAAATGACTGCCATGATTGCCCGCAGAACGACCAAGACGTAGCCACGAGACGTCGGCGCCCTCATGCTGGCGCCAGCCTCAGTTTTGAATGACCCAAGATACTGCAGACTACCGATTTGATCAGTTCCGGTGGAACATCAGTACGACCCGGTAGGAAAGATTGTTGCCCCTCCCTTTTCTTTGATTGATGGTTCATGTCACCGGTCCCTCCTGTTGCCCCTTAACGAAACTTCTGGGCTGCCGAAAGAGGTTCTGGTCCGACCACGAGTTGGTGGAGACATTTTGACTATACTTGGACCCGCCTGACCCCACCCAAAATGGCGCCGATACAAACGAAACTCGCAATTCCCCGTTGTGTTCCGGATGCTCAGACTTGATATCATGAGATATGTATGCAGTTTTTGAAGCACATGGCGGGAGGGGATGAGTATTGCTTGAACATTCAAACAATGAATTTGATATTAAGTTCTGACGCATCATTGATTACAGTATTATTGAAGGTTCGAATCTTTTTGACACTGATGGTACTTACCCACAATGAATTTTCGATATGATTTTATTGCACTTATCGTACCTTGATGAAATAAAACAACCACCGACTCAGTTATGTTTTCCGCAGATAAATATGCCCTCATGTACAGTTCCAGTCTGCTCCGTGGCTGGCCCACGTGGTTGTAGGCCTGCATTTGTACGTCAACATTTTTTAAATAAAGATTTTGTGACAAACAAATATAGTCGTAGCTTTTGGATTGGTAAGTTCGAATACATAGCCCTTGTTTCCGATCTACGTAAAATACAGGCGAAATAAAGCAAGTCGATTACTGAAAGGTTAAAAAGCAAAGTACCCAGAAATATTGAAAATGTGAATGATCCAAGTTTGTTGCGTGTGTTTTTTTACTTTTGTGCAACCTAAGGCAATCGATAAAGGTCCCGGTGTTCTGTTTTACTTTGTATGCCACATATCTCAGGGAAATTGTTTCAGATGCCCCTAAACCAGACCCGGTACCACTGTAGACCACCCCGACTCCTCGAAGAAGAACACGAGTTCACCCACTTTACCCTGATTGCCCTTTTGTTTCGACCCCCCCCCCCACACAAGATCCGCAATACCACACGTGGGCGATCTATGCAATGTGCAGTCCATAAATGATTATGCCTCCCACACCACCAGTCCCTCTGGGCTTAAAACGCCGAGATGGAAGGGACTGCATCCCGCGGAGATAGGTCGAAATACTTAGTAAGTGAAAAGCCTTTTGGGTTTATGCGCGCGAATGTGTCTTAAAACGCTGCCCCACCCCTTCTTTTTCCCCTTCTTTCTACAGGTCACATCGGAACGTCGACTAAAGTATGGAAAAGACCTAAGCAACACGCCATGGCTCCGCGAGGACAAATGATACATTATCCATGGGGACTGCCCCTGAGGACATGACGGTTTTGGGTGATATGAATGCGCGCGTATATAACCGGTTGTGTATGACTCGGCTGGATATACGTTGCACGCGTTGGTTTGATAAGAGAGATGTTTTTGTACGACTTGAGGGATGATCGAACGACCGATGGAATGGGGGAAAAGGGGGGTATGAACCTGGTGCCTATACACGACGAGCAAACGTAGATATAACACTCCCTCACTTAGAAACGACCGCCTCTCTCTCTCTGAACCCAGCGACTGGAGGGGTGGCCTGAAGCAGAAATTTGGCGGGTTATTGCAGTATGACAAAAATATGACTCCAACCGGCCCCCGAATAATGCAACCAAGAATGACGTGCACCTACGAGTAGATTCTTACGCCATGAAACTCGAAGTTGCCCATTGTTCCCCAACTAACACCCTCCGTTGCCTCAGCCTGGATACCCATTCGCTAAAAAACGATTCAAAGATCCCACCGTAAGTACTAGCCCGACCAGGATAGTTCCCGGACAATTGACAAAAGTATAAGTATTTGCAACAGACACCAACAACAAAAGACAGCCAGGCGAATTAAATAGGAAACTAAGGATGCGCAGCATGCAGGGGGAAATGTCTTTGGCCAAGTACTGTTCTATGTTTTGTCTTGAGTTCTGTATGTAAATGCATGTACCCCCCCCCCTCGCCTGAATTCATGTGTACGTAGTATCTGGATTTGCGTTGTCCCTCAGTCTGTGTTTCTATATAATATGACCCCTACTGTTTTGTGTTTTGTGCGCACCAAAATGGCCTATTTTTGTACACGTTTCTCTCTCTCTCGTCCTTTCCCTTCATGTTGTACGTGTACCGAATAGTTCATTTAAAATGCGAACGACCCCTGCTCCCTCTTCCTCTGTGTGGTAATGTTGTGCCCCGCCGGCACGAGCCTAATTGGTTTTTCGAACACAAAGGTGATCGACAAATTGCCAGAAACTAAAACAATTGTAATTTGCCATGTTACTACCTCTCCTTTTCTGTAAAAATGATAGAACTCGAATTGGCTATAAAGGAAAGGACAGGTAAGACGACTGATGTCCCCCTAATCTGGCCCTTTTTACAGGAGGACTATACGTCAGTGGCCTTCTGCTCTCAGCTCGTTAGAAACACAATCTCCTAGGCCCAGATTGCCCCACCCCCCCCGTACCCAAGTACGGATGTCCAAAACGTCCCCGTTCCTCCCGCATGACCCCAGCTCCGTAAACTCGAGGTATAACTGATGACCCTGCTTAACTGTTGCTCCCCGAGAAAAGAGTGTTTAGCCTCTACCCCTCTCTCATGATGATAAAAGACTGCCAGGGCTAGGGTCAGAAAACCACATGCGACATGAATGAACGCCAAATAGACTTAGTTCAAACTCAGTAGACATGCCTGTAGACATACTGCACAGTGATAACTTCTGACCGTGACCGATGAAACGTACCCCCAGCTACCTAGATCTGGGACGGAATTGAAATGTATAAATGCCTTCTCTTGCCAGTTCGCTAAAACCTGTTTTGTACCCATTCAAGGATACACAGTCACCGGAGGAGAGGGGCTGGACGTGACGCACAGCCTGGCCACAGATCGTGAGGCGCGTGTGACCTCGACCTAAGATGGAGCCGCAGAGCAACGGGACACGGGACGATGCACCACTCTCAAACGCAGAAAACGAAGGAATGGAGGGCTGCCTTGAAGCCCTCTGCTTGTTGACCCACGCGTGCAAGAAGTCCCCGCCCTTTGAGCCCGATTGATGGACCTGCCTGCGCATCACCCTTTTGCTCCCTTGGTCCGTCTCAAAGATCCGGTCCCACTCCGCCCTCTCCTCCCTCGATTATCCGACAAAACCCCTTCTATCCTTTCCACGTGGATTCTGACTCCGAGAAAGAAATGCAGGTGCCCAGCATAAGGCACCCTTAAGAGAGATTAGCTAGGAAACAGGACTGTGGCCTAACGGCAAAGGACAGATCACACCCTGCGACGTGTAAAGAAGGACCCGAGCTGGACCTATAGCTCCACCGCCGGTGCTCAACAGCGCCAACGGAAGAAAACGAACTACCAGTGATGACTCGCTACTAAAAGGACACTGAGGCGAAGATCTCCCTTTTTCGGACCTTTCTACACCCCTTGACTAATTGCTTGTATTGGACAAAAATTCCTCCCTCAACCACTTTTGCCTGTAAATTGTTTCATCGGTCACTTTTAAGTAGACAAATGTAAATTTATATGTATTCCACCTCGTATGTCGCATCAACTACACACGGTTATATGTAAGTCTACCAACATTGACAAACACTATTTCATTGACTACACACGACTACATGTATGATAAACACGAAAATGATCTATCTTATGTAAAAAGCGGCGACTGTGGAAAATGACAAAATGTATATGTACATAAGCGGCGTTCATTTGTGTTCACCCTCGCCACTGTTGAAGGTAAAGAAAGTCACGAAACAGTGGCCCCGCCATCTTGTTCCCTTTTAGGCCCCATCACGAACGTAGATAGTAGCCCTCTTTGTGTCATGACCTCTCTGCCCATTGCCGATAGCCATCATCTCTCTCTCTCTCTCGCTCTCTCTGCTCTCTCTCTCTCTCTCCAGCCCCGCAAGCACCCCGCGCCCCGACAGCCCCCGGTCTCTCCTGTTCGGGCCATAAACGCACCGCTAAACACGACCTTGTCTCCGTGCTGAACCCCTGCCCCCTCGCTCTTTCATCCTACCCATAGAACGGGCCCTTTTGGTAACCTCTTCCTCCCTGCCCGATTGCCCGGCCTGATCCCAGGCCATCACCTAGCCCAACAGATGCAGTTTATTGCTTCCTACAGTAGGACCTCGCCTCAA
Organism: Lissotriton helveticus; assembly: GCF_964261635.1. Classification (NCBI taxonomy): domain Eukaryota; kingdom Metazoa; phylum Chordata; class Amphibia; order Caudata; family Salamandridae; genus Lissotriton; species Lissotriton helveticus. The sequence continues at coordinate 1,485,467,993 of NC_136061.1, forward strand.
ATCAGAGGAGCGGTGATTAATCAAGGCCTTCACACCCCTAGATCTGACCGACACCCCCGCATCCCTCCCAGGAACACCCTTCCTCTCTTCTGATGCCCCCTCCCCCCCGGCTACACCTGGCCTCTCGACCCAGTCCCACATCATAAAACTAGGTCTCGTGGATGTACCCCTCCGGCCCCGCATAGCGAAACATGATCTTATCGCCTGCCCAACCTTAGATCTGACCACCCCCTCCTGCCCTCGTGCCCTGTTGGAATGTCCGGCTGCAGATTACAATCACATGTCACATTTGGGAGGGGAAAACAACATCAGAGCGGTCAGTATGGGAATGGGCCTGGAGCTGGGGTCCCAAACATGCCCTTTTTTGTACTTCAAAGTGTCTTTATTGCAATAAGGAATGTTTGTACATCATAAACCTGTGTATAAAAGACGGAGCCGTAGAGAAACTTGAGAGAGCACCTCGAGAAGATACCCTGTTGTCTGATTTGACGTGTTCCGTTCCGTCGGAAATAAACTCCTGTTTCCTGCCTTCCAATCTCCAGCGCCTGCCTCTTTATTTGGTAAATCGTGAGTTGGGTGAGAAGCGGCTAACGCCGGGCAAACCGAGAAAAGGGGTAAAACGACCTGATCTGCCTGAACCCTTTTCCATCACACCAGCTAAAAAGGAAGTCTCCCTTTGATATAAGTTGATATTGGAGGAAGTTGATGATGACTTTTTACTACCAGCTAACCTTTGGGGAGACACCTTGCCAGGAAGCGACGTAGATGACCTGTGGAGCACTTCTGGCAAAATCTTATGGGACATCGTTAAACCAGCATGGTTGCGTACAAACCATCTGTTCACGCTCCATAGGGCATATTATTCCCCTCTCAGGCTTACGAAATTTTCACAAGGGAATCCGGTAGTTTGTGCTAAATGTGGTCTGCCCGCGGCTTCGGATGCCCACATGTTTTTCGAATGTCAATGCCTTGCCCCCTTTTGGAATGCTATAAGTCATACTCTCTCGGCATCACTAGGAAGGCAAATAAATTTGGATCTTTCAATGGTCATCTTCGGGGTTTCGGCTCGGGCAAGCCAAGTGTTTACTGTTTTATTCCATTCTTCTTGCCCGCAGAGAGATTTGTAGAAGATGGAAGGACCCTGTCTCTCCCTCATTTATAGACTGGCAGGCCTCAGTTCTGCAAGTTTCCAGACTAGATCTTGAAAGATCTGGCAACCAAAACAAGAGGGCATTTTAGCACCAGTTGGTTTGGGGCCACTGAGCTGGCCGGGGTTTTTTTTTTGGTTTTTTTTCCCCGGTCCGATGATTATACACCTGTGGTTTTATTGAACCTGTAAAGCACAATACATCTGGAAGATTGGGACTTAATGGTTGCACTTCCTCCTGTTCATGGCTGACTGTGGTGTTTTTTTTCTTTCCTCCCTGCCTTTGGTTTCTTCGTGTTGGTCTCTAAGGGTGTGACATTTCTGAGGGTATTTGGTTCCAGGTAGTTTCCTGTAACCACGCCCTGCCAGGTTTATAATCTGTGACAGAAGTGCTTTTCCCGATTGGGACTACACTTGAATCCATGGTGGTAAATAAGGACAAAAAATAAATAAAAGGAATCTGCAGTTCTTAAAGACCGCCATAACTTTGACTCCTCCACAATTACGATTGTCTCTCTATTTTGCCCGCTTCGATTTTGTGATTACTTACCGTCCTGGGAACAAGAATGGCAAAGCTGATGCCTTATCCAGGATTCCAACAGAAACCCAAGAATATCCTGTGATCCAACAAACCATATTTCCTGAGTCTAAGATCATCTGTACCATCTCTTTAATGGATTTTAAAGAAGAGGTTGGGAAAAAGTTGACCCCAGAAGAAATGTCAGATTGGACCACACAAGGTTCAGGAAGGGAAGTACTCATTCAACTGCCTTATTGTCAGGGTGCCTTGTACTTGCCCACTAAAGAACTTCAAATAAAAGCTCTACACACATGCCATGATCGACCTTTGGCAGGTCACAAAGGTTTATTAAAGACTCTTGATTTGGTTCAACGCTATTTTTGGTGGCCTGAAGTCCAATCTCATGTAACCAATATGCAGCTACCTGCAAAATCTGTGCCCGAGGAAAATCTGTGAGACAAGCACCCCAGGGACTTTTACACCCTTTGCCCACCCCTTCCCAACCTTGGCACACTGTCACCATGAATTTGATAGTAGATCTACCTTCTAGTCATGGGTTCAACACTGTGTTAGTTTTTGTAGACACTTTCACAAAAATGAGTTATTCTGTTTCTTTAAAAGGGATTCCCACTGCCCAAGCAGTTTGGTGAACATATAGTTAAGATTCACGGGGTTCCTAAAATGTTGATTTCTGATCGGTCCTCTCAGTTTGTATCCCACTTTAGGAGGGCCTTCATGCATGGTCTAGGAGTAGAAGTCTGACACGCAACCAGTTATCCTGAGACAGAAGGTCAAACTGAAAGGGTAAATCAAGAGTTGGAGCAATACCTCAGGATGTGCCTTCTGAAACAGAAGGGTGAATGTCAGAGTTTCTCTGGATGGCAGAATTTGCATTTAATAATGCTAAACATGTTTTCACTGGGTACTTTCCCTTCATTTTAAATTATGGCAGACATCCAAATCCTTTTATAGGTCAAGGAGACATGAGGGTTCCAGCAGTTAAAGACTTAATGAAAGACTTTACCCTTATTCGCAAGTCCGCTGAGTCCAACTCAGTGAAAGTCAAGGAAGGTTATAAGAAACAGGCAGATAAGCACAAGAAAATTGCACCAGAGTATAGGGTGGGAGACCAGGTTTGGTTGTCTACTTGTCACCTCCATTTAAAGGGTGATCGAAAATTCCAACCACATTTCGTGAAGCCTTATCCTAGAGAAAGAATATTGGGGCCAGTCACCGTCAAATTGAAATTACCCTCTAATACAGGCATCCATCCAGTCTTTCATGTATCTCTACTCAAGAAAAGTGCTCCCAATACGAGATTAGCCAAACCACCAGCACCCTTGTTGATAGAAGGGTATACTGAGTATGAAGTAAAAGGCATTCTAGACTCTAAAAGAACCAAGGAAAAACTTTACTATCTAGTGGACTGGAAAGGCAATGGGCTTGATGAAAGAACTTGGGAATTAGCAGTAGATGTTCATGGCCCTCGACTTCAGCACAGATTTCACACACAGCATCCTCTCAAGCCTGGGCCAATAAATCGGCCTTTGAGAGGGGGTACTGTCAGCAATCAGATTAATGTTGTATCTTCAGTTCAAGGCAGGTCGAGGTGGAGACCGAAAAGTAGAAATATTTTCGTGAAACCTTCACTGATAAACCATTGGAGAACCCTGCCGTATTAGATCGAATTTGGGTATTGCAAGATGGCCACCACATTGGGCCACGTTTAGGCTGTCATCTACATTAGTACCTTCTCAAGAAATTTTGAGGGTCAAGGCGAGTGCATGCATGCTCATCAGTAGTACATAGTGATACCTTTAACGTCAAGCTGGCCGGAAAAGTGACAGGTCTGGCAGGAAACCCTAGTCTTAAATTTGACAGGTCTAGTCTTAAAATTTGACAGGACTGGCAGCAAAACCCTAGTCTTAAATTTGACAGGTCTGGCAGCAACTTGATGGCCTTTAATTTGACAGGTCTGGCAGCAAACCCTAGTCTTAAATTTGACAGGCCTGGTTTTAAAATGGACAGGCCAGGCCTTAAACAGGCCTCGCCTTAAACTGTTGGCAACAACAAGTGACAGGTGGCACTAGTGTTGGCAAGGGTAAGCAGCTGTCCAGGAAGGGGGCAAATGAGTCATAGGGGGCTGGTTGTTTTTGGAGACATAGGTGTGGCGGAACTGCCCTGAGGCCATGTGTCCCTGTTGTGGTGTAGAGGTATACGCCTCTTTTAGGGGTTGTGGTTTCTTAGAATAAATATAAGCCCGTGTCAGGAGCCTGGTATAGCAAGCAGCCGCTGGACTACGTGAAGGGTCGCCATGGCAGAAAAGAGGAGCTACACCCCATTTGCGAGAATACACTGGTTTGGTGGCTTACAGCCCCCCATCAGTAGCTTTTACAGAACCACAAGCCCTTTGGTAATGGACGAGAATGCTCAACCAGAAGAACCTAAGGATATGGGTTGCGACGTTACTGCTTATGGCTGTGGGTTTGCTAAGCGCTTTAGCGCCCCCGGTCTCAAGAATTGCCGGTGCCCGGTGTCCCCGATTAAGAGCGACAGCAGCTCTAGCGAGGGTTCGAGTGGCGACTTGACGCTTGAGCCAAGCATGCGAGTGCAGGCGGAGGATGATGAAGACACCATAGTTCGGCCTAATACACCCGTCTATGAAGACGTGGGTTTTCACGAGAGTCTTTTTCCTGAGAATGTCCCTGTTCAAAAGCCTGATACAAGCGTGGAAGGTGAGGGAGCATCGGCTGTTATTAGCGACTCTCAAGATGTCAGAACCGCGGCTGATGGGGCATCGCAGGATATTAACAACTCTCAAGACGGCAGAGCCGCCGCCGAGGGCTGTGAAAATGTGAAGGTGAGTCAAAATGTTATGAGCAGCCATTTACATAAGGATGTATTTTTATTTCTACAACTATCGAACACTAATAATTCGTTTTTTTTTTTAGTTTTTGGCCCTCTAGAGAGCAACACCAGTTGGATGCACTTACTTCATAATGCACAAAGAAAATCAAACTATGCCCCCTCCTAATACGCACATCTATGAAACCATGGATGTTCAGAAGGCTATGAGTCCTACGAAGGTAGTTGTGCAACAGCCTGATACAAGCGTTGAAGATGAGGGATCACCGATGGATATTACCGACTCTCAAGATTTCAGAGCCGCTGCACAGGGTGGTGAAAATGTGTGGGTAAGTCAAAAAAAAAATGTTAGGCATAGACCCTTTACATGAAAGTTTGTTGTCTTTCTACAGCTAATGGGGTGTCAATATTTATCTTTTGAACCTAGGATGAAACACCGAAAAGAACTGAGGCCCAGGGGCAGACTGCAAAATGTCGCAGCTTGAATCTGTCCTGTATATGCTGTGCAAACCAGACTGAAAGTTCCACAAAGCCGAGTTCACCTCTGCCATGGAATGTGAAGATGGTTCTAAGAACGACGAGTTTGTAAAAGCAACGGCGTGGTTCCCCAGAGACACTATAGCTGGTGTTAAAGGTTTCGCAGCTATAGTTGTACGAGCATGTGTCAAACGGGACTATTACAACATGTGTTTCGGCCATCGTATTAGGGAGCCTCAACAGGGGGTGCACGAGTGTCTAGCCGAATCATACAGAGACCGAATGATACGGCACATATGTAGTTTGCTTGATCCGTTTAAGATGTATAAGCTGCTAAGGGTGGTGCACGGCCTGAGCGATGAAAATAATTTTGTCCACCCTAACATGTTGAAGATCTTGATGGCGACAGTAAAGGAGATACGCTATGCCAACGACCCCTGCGCAAAACTAAGAAGCATGCCAAACGCCTGTGCGTGCTGTGACAGAAAAATGATAGAAAGACTTATAGAAAGGCGCATGTGTAATGTGTATCTAAAAAGCAGAAAAGTAGTGGCCCTGGCACCACAAAGGCTATTTTATAATAGATAAGTCCTGATGTATTATTACGTGCTAGCGTGTATTTAAAGTAGTAGAATGTTACACCCAAAAACCGTATATGTGTTAAACCGTACTTACTACACATACTGTGAAAAGATATGAAACCCCTTTTGTTTGTGATTTGGTAATACTCATTATTTTTAATAAAATGTTCTTACACAAAACAAGCATCTTTCATTTCCTGTACTGTAATGACTGCTAACATGTCGGAGGGCCTGTTAAGAAAACTTTATTATGATACAAGAGGGGTTGGCAGCTTTGGAAGTGGCGCAGCTCTATATAGAACGGCTGGGGCTGAAAAGGAGTCGGTAAGCAGAGAAGCTGTGAAGACATGGTTATCAGGAGAGGAGGCATATTCACTACATAAACCAGCCAGAAGACGCTTTAAGAGGCGTTCTACAATCGTTAATGCGTGTATAGATTATCAGTGGCAAGCGGACATAATCAGCCTTCAAGATATAGCAAAACATAACGACGGTGTATGTTATATATTAACAGTCATAGATGTGTTGTCCAAGTATGCGTACGCAGAGGCGCTGCGTGATAAAAGTGGAGCTAGCGTCACGGCCGCTTTTAAAGCCATCTTCGATAAGGGGCGTATTCCTCAAAAACTACAAACAGACGCAGGAAAAGAATTCTTAAACAAGTCATTTCAGAAATTATTAAAGCAGCACAATGTTCAACATTTTGTAACACACACTGAGGTAAAAGCAGTGGTTGTAGAAAGGTTTAACAGAACTTTAAAGTCTAAGATGTGGCAGTATTTTACGGCCAACAATACATACAGATACGTGGATGTTCTACAGGCTTTTTTAGCTGTATATAATGCCAGTTATCATAGGACCATCAAAATGGCACCTGAAGAGGTAACACCTAGTAATGCGTTAACTGTTTGGAGAAATGTGTATGGTCCTAACTTCGGGACAAAGGTGAAGAAGTCTGTTTTTAAAAATGATGATCACGTAAGGATTTCAAAATTGAAAGGAGTCTTCACGAAGGGTTACCAACAGACCTTTAGTGATGAAATATTTATAGTGGAAAGTGTGGAGCTTAAGGAAGGGCTGTATATTTACAGGTTAAAGGACTACGATGGGGAAACGGTGTTCGGATCCTTTTACAAGGAAGAGTTACAAAAGGTGCCCTATGATCCAAACCGCGTGTATAGGGTTGAAAAGGTTCTGAAAAGGAAAGGTACAGGTACTAAGAGACAGGCATATGTCAAATGGCGCGGCTGGCCTGAGAAATTTAACAGTTGGGTGTTGGCCAGCTCTCTGAAGGGTGTGTGAGCTAAAAGCCGCTGCCACGATGGAGACTACACCCTTTTATATAACCTTACCATCCAACGCTTCTAAGGACATGTTCCCCAACAATCAGATTTCTAATTACACGGTCAAATTGGCTAAGGCTGTGGACCTGAAGGGTGACTGGGAGGTTGCCCTAACAGAAGTACAATACCCTAGGACATGGAATACATTTACAGCGGCCGAAACCAAGTTTCACATCAAGAGGGAACAGGACCCCATGGGCATACACACATCCTTCCCACCCGGCTACTACCCACACGTTTCAAGCATTATCGAAGCCATCAACAAATCCATAGCCGGTATAGAACCACATCCGAATATTCATCTGGTGCTAGATAATGTGAGAAGGAAGGTGTTTCTTAAATCCATAAATCGAAACACCCTGTTTAACTGCTCAGGTAAATTAAAAAGGATTTTAGGGACAGTACAACATGTGAAAAGCCCCGTGGAACAAGATCACACGTGCCCCGATATTAATGGGAGGTTCTACACGCTCTACGTGTACAGCGATACACGTAGAGTCTCAGAGGATAGGTGATAGTTACTCGCCGTTAAGGTGGGTGCATGTACAGGGTGATAATAATACCATGGTCAACATACAATTTAACAAACCTGACTACGTCGCAGTTTCTAAAAAACATTTTGACACTATTTCAATTATGATCTACGATGATCAGTCTGAGCCGGTGGCCTTTAAATACGGGAAAGTTATTGTCAAGCTTCATTTAAGGCCTAGACACGACAGAGGGTATTAAGCAGCCATCATGGTGGTTATGAAAACCTACGGAGATCCGTCTATGTACAGAGACTATTACAGAAGTCAAGCCGGTTATGGAGGACCACCATACTTTCAAGGTTCACCCGTTATGTACGGGGCTGGATTAGGAGGATTCTTTAGGAGTCTGTTTAGAAGAGCTATGCCTTTCCTGAGAAGAAGCTATGAAATCGCAAAACCTCATGTTAAGGCGGCTGCCACGAACATTGCCCAGGAGGTGGTGGGGTCTGTTACATCGGCGGTTGCAGAGCACATGAAAAGCAGCCTCAAGAAGGAGCTGGTTTGATGCATAAGCCACGGGCGAGTGTCAAAAGGAAACGGCGTGTTTCCAGACGCCGGGGTCCCCCAGCCCCCTATAAAAAAAGGAGGACAGCTTCAAAACGCCCTCAGAAAAGAAGAGCTCCAAGACGGAAGAGAGCTGCGAAGAAGCGAACCGGCTCTAAAGTAAATATTTTTTAAAGCCTTGTAAACACAGCCATGGCCTTCGTACATTGTGGATCTGGAGAGTGCGCCAAATCAGAGTTAGACTTGTTTAGTCTAAAACCCACGCAGACAAGCATTGAAAACAGCTTCTTCATGGAGGTGTCACCTTTAGCAGCATTGACACCGCTGGCACCTATAGAGTTTTATGTGTCAGGGGCCTCGGATATGTATTTGGATCTCAATAACACTCTGCTGCATCTTATGTGTAAAATCGTAAAAGCGGATGGGACTGACATTGCAGACGACGCTAAAGTGGCACCAATCGCTTACCCTCTAGCTACCATGTTTAATCAAGTGGACATCACCCTGGGCGACCGACTCATCACCCAGAACGATAACATGTACGCCTACAGAGCCTACATAGAAAGCATTCTAAATTACAGTAGCGATGCCCTTGACACACAACTTTCAGCTGGTCTCTTTCACAGGGATACACACGGCCAGTTTGAAATCAAAGCTCTGGATGGTGATAATAAGGGCTTTATAAAAAGAGCGGGGCATGCTGCAGCCAGCCGTACCCTTGACCTCCTGGGGCGCATACATTCGGACCTCTTCTTCCAAGATAAACTGCTCATCAACGGAATTGATCTTAAGATCAAGCTCAATCGCAACAAGGACTCATTCTGCCTCATCAATGGGGATGCTGAACAGTACAAGCTGAGCATACAGGCCGCGAGCCAGTTTGTAAAGAGAGTAAAAGTGTCCCCGAGTGTCAGGTTAGCGAACGCCGAAGCTTTGCAAATATCCAACGCCAAGTACGCTGTGGAAAGAGTAGCTCTGAAGGTATTCAGCATCCCTGCAGGTACCCTCTTAACACAACAGCAGAATTTATTTCTGGGGCAGCTACCAAAACTCATCATCATAGGGTTTGTGGACAATACAGCTTTTAGTGGCACCTATGGCTCAAACCCCTTCAATTTTAAACACTACAACATCAACTACGCAGCGCTGGTCCATGAGGGCAATGTGATTCCTGCAAAACCCTACACACCCAATTTTGCAGCCGGGCGTTACATCAGGGAATATCAGGGACTGGTTTCGATAACAGGCAAGCATCAAAGGGACTGCGGTGTAGCAGTGTCAAGAGAAGGCTATGGACGTGGATACACGCTGTTCGCATTCGACCTGACACCGGACATGGAAGATGGCGATCACTACAACCTGGTCAAAAATGGGAATCTAAAAGCTGAAATACGATTCGCAGCTCCACTGGCGGCTAATGTGAGCATGGTCGTATTCTCTGTATTCGACAGCATCATTCAGATCAACCACGCAAGGCAGATTTTGTTTGACTATCTTTAAAAACATTTGTGAAATGGATACGGTGCAGATACGTGACTTCTTAAGCAGACATAAATACGCTAGGAAATACTTTTTGGGTGTTTTCCCTAGCGATGGGTTACCATCCGAAATAGTTGCAGAAAGACCATGCACCCTAGTCTTTAACACAGACCCGCATGACCAGGCTGAGACACATTGGGATGCCATGTTTATAGATGTTGACAAGGTTACAGTATTTGACAGTACAGCAGAGTTCCCTGAGCACAAACTCTATACAACACCTATATTCAAGTTTGTGAAAAAAGCTGCAGCTGTGGTGGAGTATAACAAACTAAGGGTGCAGGATTCCATGGCCATCACATGCGGGGAACATTGTATTTATTTTATCAGTAAAATGTCCCAGGGTGTTTCATTTAGAAATTTCTTAAATCTATATCCGGGGGATCTTGTTAACAATGACCGTATAGTTGCGAAATATGTAAAAGAAAACACCCGGGTGTCGGTCAGACCTGTGAAAACAGAATATGTACCCTGTCAAAACTGTAAGGGTTTATAACTGTTGTATGGTTAATGTTGAACATATAAAATAAAGACATTATAATTTTTTTAAAACATGCATTCAGACTCGTTATTTTAATATACATGCACCATAAAAATGTTTTTTTGAAAGACGACGGAGACGGTTTGTAAAGTTATAACAAGGTGTTTATTACAAATATTTAGTTGACAAAACTTTATTGCAGAAACCTAGGAATAAAAAAATCACACACACACAATTATTCAAAAATCTATGCGAGGGGTGGTTGAGGCAATGTCTTTTTTTTTCGAGATGTCGCCGGCTGTGTAGGGGTAGACCATTTAGGGGATAGCCTTCGAACTTCAGAACCTTTAGGCGATGGCAGTAGGGGGTCCTTCAAATTGTCTAGCAGGCGTCGGTGTTCATTATTACCAACAAGCGTGGAGGGTATATTGAGTTCAGCAGCGGCCTGCAGAAACTGCTCCCAGCCTCTTGGGGCATTTTGAGGCGTTAGGATTTTGGGATGTGTGAGACCTTTGACTCGATCCTACATATGCGACCCTGCAACCGGTTGGCCCTTGTAGAGAAACTCGCCGCGGTCATTCCAGGAGGCTAGGTCTTTAGAAGCGGATAGTTTACTCATTAGCATCTGCGCAGCCCCTCTGTGCCTTTGACTTATATTTTTTAGGAGGTCTCCAACAAAGGTATCTGAGGCTGTCGCAAGATCGGGAGGCTGTTGTAGGGGCTGAGGGTCGTTGGCAGTAGCTGCGGGTTGTTCAGAGTCTGGGGTATATAGAGTCAACTTGTTTTTCTCGGTATTCCACTGGCCGTAGTAATTTAAGAAATTTTTGAGAGTGCTGGTGTATAGGTTAGCCTTGTCGTAGGGGTTTAGATCAGTCCTGCTCAAAATGTCTTTAATTTCAGTATCCAGGCGTAGAGTCTCATTTCTACGGATATCCCAGGCGTTGTCCGAGGTGGACCCCAGCTGCTCCATTTGCCGTCTAGGAACCAGATACATTTTTGTGGCATGATCCATCACTGACCCGCGAGGAGGCTTGTAATTACAGGTATAGCTATCCCCAGTAGGTTACCTATAAAGCCCCCGGACTGTTTCACCAGTTTCTTCTTGGTGATGAGTGTGGCCCTTTTATTACTGAGCTTCTTGATAATCCCCTTCTTCTTCTTCAGAACCTGTAACTGACGCTTTGATATAGGGACGTTGCCTTTTAGGGTGTTTAGGGCTATTTCTGAAATGGCAGCCACTAAATCGTCAGAAGCGGTGCCCAGGATGGCCTTTTGATGTTGGGGACTGGCTTTAACAAGCATTTTTAGGAGGGCTAAATTGCGGCGTAGGTGTGCAGACATGGTCACCACTGAGCGTTATAAGGGTGGGGCTGTAAATGGTTCTAAAAGACATCAGCGCTGCTTTTTATAGGTCCTGGTCTTGGGCTTTGGGGTGTAAACTACAGGTAGCTCTGGGGGAAAAATATCAGCCCTTAGTCTATAGTCTTCTAGAGTTTCATTTTTTAAGTCTACCAACAGGTATCCGTGGGGTTTTGCTGTAGCGTCGTTAAAGGCCTCCATGAAGAAGTGTGTGTTTCCGGGGTACATCTGTTTAGCTATGACGGCTATTTGTTGTTTGTCACAAGGGTTTTTAAATAAAACAAGGTATGAAGCGTTGAGAGCTATAGACCTACTGTTCTTGCCTTTGTAAAACAAGTTCTGCACAATGTAGCAGATGCTTAGATTACGATGATGGGAATATTGGGTAAAAGCTCTCTCTAACTCGGGATGATCACCACCTTCACGCATCAGATCATCAACAATTATATTTACAAGGGTTGGGGGTAGTATCTCATCATCGTTGAGGTTATCCGGTATACCCTCTATAAATTTAATATGTGGGAACCGACGGCCCAAGTCTGTATAAAGAGGCTGCCAGCATGAATAAAGCCACACAATGTTGATAGGGGTTTGTGATAAAGCAGAGCCGGCATTTTCTAAGAGCTTTTTTATAAAGTAGCTTTTGCCGCAGTTTGAGGGTCCTGCTAGCACGCAGGAGAACGGATGCTGTAACCTAGTGTCCATGCTGTGGCGGGTGTCTCTCTAATGAGTCTAATAACCATAAAGCAGTGTTTTATAGTCGGTGGTCAGGACCCTTTTATCAAAAACAACTCGCAATGTTTTATGTAGAGGCTGGGTTGTGATTTCCCACGTCTTTTTGGATCTGACTATGCAGGGCTGGTTCACTAATATGGTTTTAGCATTCTCAGAATCGTCTGCTGTAGCGTATTCATGCACCAGATTCTTCAAACTATCAAAATTGATTTTTAGGGTGTTGCTGACATTTAATGTTATCCCTTTGACCTTCATACACACCTTGTTCTTGTTGGTCCGGTAACTGTATGTTTTAGGCCCTGAGGAGGTGAATTCTTTTATATACTCATCCTTATCTAGCTCACTGGTTAGATTACCCAGATAATCTCCCAGAGGAGGGTCTTCATCCCCCGGCTTGCTCAGAAAAATCACAGAATCTGTTTCGTGATACAAGCAGCGATCCTGGAGCTTATCCATAACCCCGTAAAGCTCTAGACGAGCGTGGGCTGTCGTGAAGCAGGCTATGAAAATGTTTATGTTGTTACTCGATGTGGGGTACTCTTGGGCGTATTTCCAACACAAAGCCGCGGTATCATCATCGATAAACTCGCAGCGGGACACCTCGTAGCATGGGGCAAACAGGTACTTGAACAGTTCATCAGGATCTGATATTAAGGTAGTATTTCAAAGGTTTGTGCGCTGTGCAAATTTTCCCCCATAAGGAGTTGAGACAGAGTTTGGCTAACTGACGGCGTGCAGGATTGACCTCTATCAGATGGGGCGTAAACGGATACCCTTGTGAGCGTAGTAGTCGTCGATGTATTTCTGTTTTGCATCCTGACTAGTACACCATTCAGGATACCCTGAGGCCTCCTGTTTGTCTCTGAGAAACAAATTAATGTAGGGGGCAAAGAGTTGTGTTGTAGTGCTCTTAAAATGCCACACTTTGTTTACTCTACCTAGCCTGTACCCTTTCTCTAAGGCAGCTTGTACCTCGATGCTACACCAGGTCCCTGTGAGCATCCTTTGTTCATCGGTGTGTCTGCAGCCGTCAACTTCTTTAAGCATCGTACATGTTCCACAGAGGGTGAACATCAGCTTGCCAGCGACTCTGCATGGTAACACCGGGAAGTAAAGCTGCTTAGGAGGATAGATTTCACATTTGATAAGCCCAAAGTATTCGGATAGGGGCTTAAAATCTCTATAGATGATGGTGGGATGACCCAGCGGGTACAACTTCATCTTGTTCACAAAAGGGTACAGACTGGTGAAATCATAGTAGTGTATTTTCTCACCCTCACCAGCGGCCTTGTAAAGTTGTATGGCATTTGTACGCCCCCCAAATAAGGCATCGCGGGGTTCCAGAGGTGTGGGTAAATCACGAGTCTTAAGAAAAGAGCAGAGGTCTGTGTCTGTTTTTAACATGTCTAACCACTCATGCTCCCAAAGAACTCTCATAGTAAAGCCCTGGTTTTCAACATACTGAGCCTTTGTCAGAGTACGTCTGTATAAGTGTTCAAATTTGGCACCCAGCATTTTGTTATACTCGTGGGGTTTGTAACACTTGGGGCAGCCGTGGTAAAAATAACCGTTGAATTCAAAGGCCGTCGGCACACCCTTATTTACAGAGAACCCGTCCAGGTAATAGGGGCCCAGGCGGTATTCACCACCCTGTAAGGCATGCTGAATTTGTATGTCTTCCTTCTCAGAGACGTGCATGAGCCATTGGATAGAGGGGTTTGAATAAAGTTTCTGTTTACCGTTATAGAGGTCTGGTGGTACTAGAGCTATAGTTTCTGGCCTCAAAAACATGTGTTTGTAGATGGACACACACATGGATGCCAGAGTGACGTTTTGAAATGGGTCTATGTATTCGACCGCGGGCCGCATTTCAGGGGTTTTGAATGTCATTGCCTTGACTTTCTTAGTCAGTGTCTCAGGTTTCAAGACCGTTACTTCTTTAGTCATAGACACCACAACATCTCTGAAGAGGTTACAAGCTTGCCGCAGGATCATTACATCAGCCTGACAATAAGCTTTCAACTCTGTTTGAAAGTGAAACTCCTTTTCACGGTTTTCAGAGTACCATTGTAGAAAGCTCACTTTCTCATCAGGCATCATGTATTCAACCCCGTAGCTGTCAGGAGGAGGCATGGGCCCCACATAATTCTGGTTAGCCCAGGTGTTAAAAAAGTGTGGAAAATAACCTTTACACCCAGGGAACCCAAAGGCCTTTGGCAGCTTGCTCAATTTCATGGGTAGGAAATTCAGGGTGTCCATGAACCGTATTTTAAAAGGGCATACCGTCATCAGCATCAGATTAGACCCCTGGGTTATGAGTTGCACCTGTATCTTTTCACGAATCATGTTTCGCAGAATAAAGAAGGAGTCATAGGCTTTCGAGCTGTGGGCGAGCATGGTATACCCTTGGAATTTGGGTTGAATGAAAGTGTTTAGGAAATCACCAACGCACGTTCGTCCCTCAAACTCCTAGCTGTTGTCGGAAGTTAGATGGTGTGCGTAAATATAGTTAGGCTGGTGTACCCCCGTCTCTTGTGTGCACTCTATATCAAACACTATATAGTCTTCGGTCTTGGTCTTCGGTAGACCTTTAACCATATAACACTGGTGGTTGGTGCCGGCCTTGTAAGACACATGACAACGGGGACATATCATACCTTTGCACTTGTGATCCGTTGCCACATACCGCCCACACTCGCTGCAGTCCTTTTTAGGGACGCAGGTGAAAGATTTCTCGTGTATGCTCAAGCAGTTTTGCGAGCGACAAAACATCCTACATGTGCCGCACCTCACCTTCAGGGTAGCGTCTTCTATACACCCGTCCCTCTGACACATCTTACAATGCATTTCACACTGGTGGTATGTTTTATTGCTGTATATATGGTCACAGTGGGCGCACACATACCTGACCCCCAGAAAATCTTTAAGGTTCAAGATGCCGTAAAAATGATTTTCGGCGTGGAGGACATATACGGTCTTGTTTCTCACAGGTTCCCCGGTTGTAAAGTACTTCCAGGAACCGTTGTGATAAAGAACTTTCACCGTCACGGCGAAAAAGTTCTCAAAAAGACCTATATCGCCAAAGCCGACCATTCGGTCAGGAGGTATTTCAAGAACCTCATGGGCTTCAGCAGCTCTAGACATGATGACAGCGTCAGGGGTCTTGCGAGCCATCAGCAGCCCCACGATGCTGGCCGCCAGACATGTATTGGCTGTGGCATTGTTAAAGTTGAGCAGCCACCGCTGTTTCTTACCAATTATTTGACTGTAGAGTATGCTCTTTAAAGGTCTGGAAACACCCCCCTCACGCCCCCGTACAATGAGGGCTATGACTCTAAAAGTGCCATAGGCGACTAGTTCAGCCTTACTCTGTAAAAGCCTTGAGAGGTTTTCTAAAAATTGCACAGCGTCAAAAACATCTCGGGTCTTCCGCCTGGTGAACAACGGAGTGTCAAATCCCTGCCCCTGGAAGCGGAGTTGGAAAAAGTCATTAGGCCCCACATTGTGTAACAACCTTTCTATGAGCTCCTGCACAGCCTGATGTATAGCTGGAACACCCTGATTGGATGATGTTATTTGGTGTAGGTTAACAAATCTAAACTCCTCATAGTGTTCTACGGCCCTAAACCTCTCTACATTGCGAGTGTAACTTCTAACACTCTCTAAAAACAAGGGCTCTGGGCCCTCATCCGAAGGAGTGTGATTTGCGGAGGTGTTCTCTGCTGTGTCATTTTGGGAGGTCAGGGTGGGACATGTCTCTGGGGTCCTTGTAAACCTGCGGGTAGCGCATATTCTCGCCTTCTTCAGCTTATGTATTAAAAGCCGACGTTGCTTTGTACTATTAAACCACTTTTTTTTTTTACGGGCCCAGGCTTTTCTAGATACCATGCCCCAGCCTATCTGAACAGGTGGGTTGGTGTCATTGTACGTCTTGTTCATGGAGGCCGCCGCTACAGTTCCACCCCTAGGTCCTTCTGAATGTTGCTGTGTTTGGAGTTTTAAAGTCCACCCCCCTACCCCCTTCAAATGGCCGACCCTCGGTATGTTAGACCCTGCACCTATGTATTGTCGGTGGTGAAGTGCTGGTTTATATGTTTCAGGCGTTGGTCTTGAAGCTACGGGACCTTGTTTGAAGGGGTCTAGGGAAACAGATGTGTCTTGTTTGAAGGGGTCTAGGGAAAGAGTGTTGTCTTGTTTGAGGGGCTGTGGGGCAGCAGCTGGGCGCTGCTTGAGCAGTTGTAAAAAGCGTACAGACTTTGTCACTAAACTCTGGACCATATGAGTATATGTTGGGGGCCTCTTATGAGCACCAGTGAGCTGTGCGGATCTTTAGGGGATGGTGCTGCCATAGTCACGCCCGTATAGCGTATATGTCGGCCACAGCCGCCTGACACTCCTGGATGACCACTTTTTTACACATCCCAACCCTTTGCACGATCTTCTTCTGATGGGCCTCCCTCGTGTGCAAGGTCTTGGTAATCCCCACCCCCCATTTTATGTTTGCGGCGAGCGCCTGGCGTTTTAGTTTTCTAACCGCCATCTGCATCTCTTTTACATGAGCCGCAAATACCTCATATGCGTTTACAGACTCGTCTTGCGCCTGCTGTTCCGCTAGTGTTCTAGAAATAGGGACCCCCTGCGAACGCCCTGGTGCGGACAGGAGCGGAACATTGCAAACTTTGTATGGAAAATGCGGATGCACCCACTGGGCCCCCGTGGTATTGTCATCCACACTTGTTGCTGATGGCTGTGTGGGGCTTACGACGGTCGCGGGGCTGGACACGGGACTGTACACGGGGTTGGCAGCGGGGATGGTGGGGTTGTATGCATTGTGAGGAGCTGTCGTTGTAATCATGGGTCCTAGCTGAAATGCCTGTGTCAGGGTGTGGTGACTGGTTACCTGGTTCTGTAAACCCTCTGTGCTCAAAGATCGTTGGTACACCGCTTCTGGGGTTCTACCTATGCTGTCTACCATCCCCCTCATCACCTCAAGAGCGTGGCTATTCATGATAGAAGGACCTTCTAGGGGTTGCGTATTATCACCTGTTGAGACCCTAGGCTGGGCCTGAACACTTACAATTGGCTTTGGGGTCTGCTCCGGGGCGTGCACCTCTACATGAACAGTTATTTTATTTGGCACTGTCTGGGGTTTCAGGACGCTTGGTGGATCCATCGTTGTATTAGGGTTGCTGAGGGATGCTGCTAACTGTAGCTTAGGGACCCCCGGTTTCAGCTTCAGATGTTTTCTTGAGAGGCGCGATGTTTTAGGGGGTTGTGGCGGCGCCATCTCTTCTACACCCACAGGTACAACTACCGCCTCCTTGGGGCTCATGGGTGTATAGGCGTCATTCAAGGGCTTAGCATCCCTTTTTACAGATAAGTCTAAGGGGTTAGCTTGGGGCTCAGGGGTCCTAGGTTTCTTCTTCTTCTCAGGGCTTAAGGGCTTTGCCTGGACCTCTGGGAGCACCGGCGCCGTCTTCTTTAGGTTTAAGGGTTCTGTTTGGGGCTCTGTGAATACCTTGGAGGACTTCCCATGTTTTAAAGGGTTGGGAAGGTTCTCTGAGTCCCTATGTTTCTTCTTAAGGGAGGCAGTGTTTGAGACACCTTTCCCTTTTGATACCCTGAGAGGGCTCAGACCCTCTGTAGCTGTTTTACACAGACCCTGCCCTGTGTTATCTGTGCTTGTAAACACTCCTCCAGTGCTGACCCCACCCCTGTGCAGAATAGATTGTTGGAGAGGATTGTTCATCATGTTTGGTGTGTAGTACGTAGAGAGTTTCTCCTGGCGTACACGCCTACTCACGCCTTTTGCAGCGCTTCTGTTGTTCTGGACGGTCGTTGTTATGTCCCTTAAGGGCTGCGCCGACCTCTCTTCAGCAGCATGTTTCTGAGCCGCTTCTAAATATAAACAGAAAAAATATATATATATTAGAGAAAGCATAAAAAACACATACAATCAGCACAATCCTAAATTCTACACAGCCACCTTTTTTATATAGGCATTGCTACAAGTCGTTGTACCCTTCTGCTTGAGAGTCTGTAACACCGCTAGTACTTTACACACCCTTTGTAAAAAACACACCTGATAGAGGTCTTTTTGCTACTCCTTTCTTTGACGGGGGTCCCACTTTAGAAGGTAAAGCTTTCCTCTTCAAAGGGCTTTCTTTTGAACATCGCCCCGCCTCTTGTACCTCGACGCCGTTCGGGTATAACGTGGGGGTGTCTGTAAAGAAAAAATAATACCCAGCCTTAGTCATCTTTCTGAGGAGTCCCACTATACACCCTCAGGGTCAGGACTTTGGCCTACCCCGCCAACTCTCCAGCGTCTTAGACAGTTTAAAATAACAGGGGCCTTTTTAATTACATGTAGTAACTGAAGTGTTTTGCACACTGTTACTGTTCAGAGCTCCTTGAGCCTCGAGGTACACCATAAGATCTTCAAAAACTTGCTGTAGTTCGGGATCATAAGCTGTAAAAGTATACATACATGAGACCCACATTAGAAAAAAGAGAACTTCTGAGAGATTGGTGTACAAAACTACGTAGAACTACACAACTAAATATATATATATATATACCTGGCTGTGGTGTTGTCAAGTCTACGGCGTTGCTAGTTATTACAGGGGTGTCCAGCACCGGGGAAACATTGGTAACGGCTGCTTTTACAGAGTCTTGCATCTGTATTAAAACAACAACAACAAAAAAAGCAGCGGTTTTAAAAGCGCCTTTCTTAAACAAAAGTATCACAACTTCAAACAATTCAGGTATACATTTACAAGGGTGGGTACAACAACACACATTTTTAAAAAAAACTCTATCTGTGACACGTTAGGCGGCCATTTAAAAAAAAAAAAAGGGGGTGACTGTACAGCGCAAAAGCATGTATTGTAATAGTTATGCACCCTTGGGGATAGCGTTAGCAGACATTTTAAAATAAATAGAAACACCCTGCTCCATATCCTGTGCTTCTGGATAAATGACTTAATTTACCACCAACATCCTACCTTGCAACCACGGCGCATATGTGTTTGGCACTCTTTTGTAACATGTACACGCCACTTTTCTCTTGTAACACATTATTTAATACCTCTCACATTTTGCAGGCTTTTGATACTTGCGGCAGTGCCACAATTGCCTACATATCGCTTATTCTTAAGCTTGAGTGTCTGCCTTATATTGCAGTATAATACCTCTAATTGCACTTTGTTTTCTCTTGTACCCTGCACACATGCCACTTTTTTTCCTCCCATAACTTAACGTTTGGTTATGTTATCTGCACACATGTCACTTTTCTCTTGTAACACCTTCTCTGCTACCTCATGTATTTTGTTTGCTCACAATTGTCACTTTTGCCGCATGCAACTTTACGTGTGCTTTTTCTAATTTGTTCATTTGTAATTTTCTGTTCCTTTTGTGAAGCGCTCTGACAACTTAGGGTAAAGTTCGCATTATATAAAATATTTTTAAAAAACATGCACACCGGGGCTGCATTGCAAAGCCAGCCCCTACATGCATTTTTTTCTGTTTGTATCTTTTATGTGCCGCCTGTAATATGTAAAGCGCTGTGGCACCTTCGGGTAAAGTTCACGATAGAAAATAAAAAAAAACACACACACACCGGAGCTGTTGGGCAAGGTCCACCCCCTTCAGTGATGCACTGGTGACATCATTGAAGGGGCGGACCTTGCACAGCAGTCCCCGGGGAAGAAACACTCCGCCATGCTGCCGCTGCTCCATGGATCCACGTGGGCTATTGGGAAAATGCCCTGGGACCCAGCAGCGACGAAGTCGAGCCTCGGAGCCCTGCCCCAGACACCACAGCCCCCGAACAGCGGCCCCATGCAAGCGGGGGTCGGGGATATTTAAAAAAAAAAAGAAAAGCGCCAAAACTTGCCATGCGGGGCACAGTGCCCCTGGGACCCGCTGAGCCCTCCACCCCAGAGACCCCCGAGCAGCGCCAGACACAAGCGGGCTCGGGGGCATTTTTATAAAAAAAAAAAAGAATTCTGCACACGGGGCACGGAGCCCGACAGGGGCACCAGGACTCCGACCCAGAGCCCCCCCCCCGAGCAGCGCCAGCCGCAAGCGGCCTCGGGGCATTTTTTTTTTTTTAAAAAGCAGCAAACTCGGCACTCGGGGGCCCGGAGCCCCACAGGACAGCAGAGCCCCAACACCCCCGAGCAGCGCCATGGAGAAGCGGGCTCGGGGGCATTTAAAAAAAAAAAAGGCACAACTATGCACACGGGGCACGGAGCCCCACAGGACAACAGAGCCCTAACACCCCCGAGCAGTGCCATGGAGAAGCGGGCTCGGGGGCATTTTTTCAACAACAAAGAAGCGGGACAAGCATCATTCGGGGCCCACAGAGCCCCGGGACACACCGCCCACGCCCCAGCACCCCCGAGCAGCGCCATGGAGAAGCGGGCTCGGGGGCATTTTTAAAAAAAGCGGCAAAATTTGGATCTCAGGGGCCCGGAGTCCCAGGACAATAGGACCCTGGACCCACAGGAGCCCTACCCCACAGCACCCCCGAGCAGCGCCATGGAGAAGCGGGCTCGGGGGCATTTGATTATAAAAAAAGCGGCAAAAAGTCTGAACTCGGGCCCACAGAGCCCCCCAGGACACCAGGAACACAGCACCCTCACCCCGAGCAGCGCCATGGAGAAAGGGGCTTGGGCTTATTTTAAAAGGGCCTCATACCCCAAAACCCCAGGACCATGGAGCCCTGAAGACACCAGGAACCTGGCCCCAGAACCCTCAGAGCAGCGCCACGCATACTGAAGGAACACCCTGCAAGAGCTCCTACAAGGATACAGACCCATACTTCTGACCCGCAAAAACAACGGCTTGGTGAGTACAACAAGGCATTATTTATTTTGAATTATATGCCATGTATATTATTTAAAGACCCTATGGTAACCTTGCAATACCAAAGCCTCTAACATTTTATTAACATTAAATGTACAACATCCTGGTAAAATGCTTCTATGCTTTGTAAAATACACGTTTCCCATCTGCATGTACCCTCCTAAGACCTACAACATTATGCCCCTTAAATACAAACCCTGCAAACTCTATGCCACCCCTACACCAACACCCCATTAACATTAAATACATACACACATAGCTTTAAACTCAAGCCTTCAACAAAACCTTTATTCACTTTAAACACATTTACATTACAATTCAAGTCTTTTAAAAAACTTCATTGTCACCATTATTCACATTAAACACAGCACATCGCTTTAAAAGATTAACAGTACATTTACATTACAATTCACGGCTTGTAAAAACTTCATTGTCACCATTATTCACATTAAACACAGCCCAGCGCCTTAAAGATTAACAGTTTAAAAACAATTCTACATAGTACTATTTTAGCATTTTCAAAACTACAGTTTTGTATACTTTAAATACCACATAATCATACATCATTGCGCCATCCATTATTTACGTTCCTTAAACTGTCACAGGCAGCTTCAATCTGGGATAAGTTGCTCAGGTCCATTTTTGCCTTAAGTTCCAAGGGTTGGCTGTGTGCCTCCAATCCACGCAAGTTGCTCCCAAAGGTTTTGAAGGGTTTGTTGGTGCAGAAATCCTCAAGGTACAGCAAAAGCAGTCCAGGCACTCCCAAAGGTTTTTTGACTTGGTTGCTGGTGCAGGAAATCCACAAGGTGCCGCAAAAGCAATCCACGCCAGTCACTCCCCCAAAGGTTTTTTGAATGGGTGATTGGCAGTGTTCCTTAAGGGGGCTTTTTATACCTGTCCAAGCATGCTAATTAGAAGCCCCCACACCCTTTATGACTTGAGGGGGTTTAGAACAATGTCTTGGGGTCTTTGGATGGGAACTTTTTCTTCTATCCTTGTACAGTTTATGCTGTATACATCTGTTACTTAAACTCATGGCCTATCTTGGGAAGAGTAGGGTTATCACCGGTGCTTGGGGGGCATCGCAAACATATCTAAATCTTCTGGACACTTTTATAATGGGCTTCATATGTTAAAGCTGTTTGGTCCTTCTCCTGGGAAGTAGGGACCCCCGGGAACCGGCTCTTGTCCCAGCACTAAACCCATCACCCGTCATCTTTCCAGCCAGAAATGTCAAGTTTGGGACTAGCCTGTCAAATTTGGGACTAGCCTGTCAAATTTGGGACCAGGGGCTTTGGGGTGTGTGAATTACATCCTAACAGTTGGCATCCTGTTTCAGGTTCTCATGGGAAGCCTTGCCTCTACACGACATCGGTCTTTTTCAACATCTCAAAGCTCAGGGGTTGCTGTGGTTTATTATTTTATAACAGGCCCAAGCCTTCCTGGAAAAGTGAACATGGCTTGTGCTTTTTAAAACATACTATGGGTTTCCAACCAACTACATTTTAAAAGCTCCCCTTTTTTTCAAACATAAAAAAACACGTCCCACACACTGTGCTGGGGACTCAGGCCTGCTCAGTAGCTGTTCAGCATGCAGCTGTCTGCAACCCCCAGTTTTAAACATGCACAGACATTTCCAGCCTACAGCAACACACACTTTCCTATGCACTTTTAAACATATACACAATCACCTCATGTTTTGCAGCCATACCTGTTACTTCTTGGGACTAACCCTACATGTCACCCCTTTTAAAACCAGGCCTGTTTAAGGCCAGGGTCTGTTTAAGGCATGGCCTGGCCATTTTGCTGCCAGAGCTGTCAAATTTAAGACTAGGGTTTTGCTGCCAGCCCTGTCAAATTTTAAGACTAGACCTGTCAAATTTAAGACTAGGGTTTCCTGCCAGACCTGTCACTTTTCCGGCCAGCTTGACGTTAAAGGTATCACTATGTACTACTCTCATCTGTGCACTTCAATTTAGAACTGAACTCTCGGACTAGAGTTCATTTTCTGTCCGCTCCTCCTCAGTTCTTACAGAGTTGGAGGCGGACTACCTGTGGACAGATTTAGACTTCCGGGTAGTTTCTCGGAGCCTGTTTTCCAGTATTCCGCCATCGGTGAGAGAGCGGCGTCTCTTTCACGTTTACACAACCGCAGTACTGGGGGGAGTGTCTCTCTGGTACATTGGTCGCTGTTTGGAGCAACCTCAGAGCTGCAGAGAGTTTTCTTTGTGGGCCAGATTCCTAATGGCATTTCTCCTACTATTGGAGAGATCGGTATTCCATCTCTGGAGAATGATGAGTACAGCAGTTGATGTCTCAGCCGCCTGAAGTATTCACCTTTAGAACTCCTTCAGCAAGGCAGCAGGATATCTCCTAAGATCTTCATTGATTGGAAAGTCAGTAAGAACTTTTTCCAGATATTTACTGAACTTCCCCCCTTGCCTCCCTTTTGGCGATTTTCCTTTCCTTTCCTTCCTTTCCTCCCCTACTCCTTTTTGCGCGCATCAATCTAAAGTTGCAAACACCCCTGGAGAAATTGGGTTTGTTAATCCAATACTTGAAGACATTCTAGAATTCCAAAAAGAACGGAGACTTCACAGATAGAAGAAGAAATACCCAAGCAGAGATTCCAGCTAGCGAGAGTGCTGCCAACCATCTGAAGTTGTCTATTCTCTGTCCCATTCCCCTTTCCCCCTGGTTTGTGGATGCTACCAGAAATATTGGTGACGGCACAGACGGGTGGGCATTGGGAAATTATCACCCATTCTGCTTCTGTGGAGATTCCAGGTACCTTCTGACACATAGTCTCCCTGGGTAGATTTTTAGCAGATTGCAATATCCCAACCTTAACTAGCGAAGAGGGGGCTGACATGTCTCAACCCTTCTCTAAAGAGTAATTGGTAGCGGTTATTAAGAATCTTCCGAATGGTAAAGCTTGTGGCCCGGATGGACTCCAGGGGTAATTTAAAAAGCTTTTTACTGATATCCCAGCCAATTATCTTTTGTCGCTCGCTATTATAATGCTACAAGGGGTCGATATACCACGTTCTTTCTTCAAATGGAATGTTGTATGTTTTTGATCAGAAAGTTAAGGATGCTGAGGAACCAAACTTGTATCACACTAGGGCTGACCCTGCTGTCGTTTGTTTTGTTTTGTTTTGTCTCCATTTGTGCCATTTGTTTTGTCTCCATTTGTGCTTGTTTAATTAGTATTTTTTGCCCGTGTTAGCGTTTTTGATATCCATTTGTGCCTGTATTTTGTCAGCTTGTGCCCGTATTAGCGTTCTCCTTCCTGTTTGCCCGCCTACCTCGCCGCCCCCCGTCTTCCCTCCCCGCTCCCCGCTTCCCGCCACCACCGCTGACCCCGCCCCTTTTTGCCTTCTGTTCCCTCCCCGCTCCCGCCTCCCAGCTGCTCCGCCCACCCGCGCACTTGGCCTTATATGGCGACCGTGCGACGCAGGTGAGTGTGACCCACTTGTGGGACACCCCCGCGCCGCACGGCCACCAGCTGCTGCGTGTGCCCCATTGCCTTGCCCTCTGCCTCGCTGCCTGCCTCGCTGCCAGCTGACCCTGCTGTCGTTTGTTTTGTTTTGTTTTGTCTCCATTTGTGCCATTTGTTTTGTCTCCATTTGTGCTTGTTTAATTAGTATTTTTTGCCCGTGTTAGCGTTTTGATATCCATTTGTGCCTGTATTTTGTCAGCTTGTGCCCGTATTAGCGTTCTCCTTCCTGTTTGCCCGCCTACCTCGCCGCCCCCCGTCTTCCCTCCCCGCTCCCCGCTTCCCGCCACCACCGCTGACCCCGCCCCTTTTTGCCTTCTGTTCCCTCCCCGCTCCCGCCTCCCAGCTGCTCCGCCCACCCGCGCACTTCGCCTTATATGGCGACCGTGCGAACGCGCCGATTGTGCGCCGAAGGCGCGCCAAAGGTAAGCCCGTCTGCGCCCGTCCGCGACCGGACCGCGCCCAGCGCCAGGACCCCTGGCCCACGAAGACCCCGACCGCGACCGACCCGCCTGACGTACTCCGCCGCCACCCTCATCGCACTCAACACCGGCCGACTCCCAGAATGCCACCAAGCCTCACCACGACGCACCCACGGACCTTTCAGCTGCCACGCCTGCAAATTCTCCTGCACCCGGACCTGCCTCACACCAGCACCCGCCAAGTCGAACACCAGCAGCACCCACCTCAAGTGCATCCTGCTCAACACTCGCTCCGTCCACAGACACGCCATCGAACTCTGGAACCTCCTAGACGCCACAGCCCCTGACGTCGCCTTCCTCACGGAGACCTGGATGAACGCCTCTTCAGCTCCCGACATCGCCATCGCTATCCCAGAAGGCTACAAGATCGTCCGGAGGGACCGCAACGCCAACCAGATGGGAGGAGGCATCGCCGTCATCCACAGGAACACCATCCGGCTCACGACCAGCACCGACAACACCCTGACCACCGCCGAACACCTGCATTTCCAGATCCACACCGACCCGAACACCACCCTCAGAGGCACCCTGATCTACCGACCCCCGGGACCACGCACACAATTCAGCGAGGACATCGCCGACTTCGTCAGCCCGCATGCCCTCCCCTCCGCTGACTACATCCTCCTGGGGGACCTCAACTTCCACCTGGAGAACAACAACGACCGCAACACCAGCTCCCTGCTCGACAACCTCGCCAATCTTGGACTCAAGCAGCTGGTGTCCACCCCCACCCACCTCGCCGGACATACACTCGACGCAGTCTTCTCCTCCAGCCCAGACATCGACTTCAGCCACGCCACAGAGCTTCAATGGACGGACCACAGCTGCGTCCACTTCACCTTCAAGAGAACGACGACCCACCACCACCAGCAACAGACCGCCCGCAGAAGCTGGAACAAGATCACAGCAGACCAGCTCGCCACCTCCCTGAGCCAGCACCCCCCTGCCAGCTCAGCGAACCCCAGCCAGGCTGCCGACAACCTCACGAAGTGGATCAGCATCTGCGCGGACGAGCTCGCCCCGCTAAGGACCCCGCCCAGCAGACCCGGCAGCAAGAAAGCCCCGTGGTTCACCGACGAACTCAAGAGCTCCAAGAAGAACTGCCGAGCCCTCGAGAAAGTCTGGAGAAGGGAACCTACACCGGACAACAGGACCACCTTCAAGCTGGCCACCCGGAAGCACCACCAGCTGATCCGAGCCGCCAAGAAAACTGCATTCAAGGACCGGTTGGACAACAACGCACACAACTGCAAGGAACTCTTCAACATCGTGAAAGAGCTATCCAACCCCAGCGCAGGAAACAACGACATCACCCCATCGCAAGACCTCTGCAACTCCCTCGCTTCATACTTCCACAACAAGATCGCAGACATACACAACAGCTTCAACAACCAACCAACGCACACCAGGACCGAACAACCACCCCCCACCACCACCCGCCACGCCTGGACCCCGATCAGCACCGAAGACACCATCCAAACGATGAACTCCATCCACTCCGGATCACCGACTGACCCCTGCCCTCACTTCGTCTTCAACAAGGCCGACGCTGTCATCGCACCCCAGCTGCGAGACATCATCAACACATCCTTCGACACCGCCACCTTCCCTGAGAGCTGGAAGCACGCCGAACTCAGCGCTCTACTAAAGAAACCAACGGCGGACCCCACCGAACTCAAGAACTACCGCCCCATCTCGCTCCTCCCGTTTCCAGCCAAAGTCATCGAGAAGACCGTCAACAAGCAACTGGCAGCCTTCCTCGAGACGACTGGATCCCTCGACCCATCTCAGTCCGGCTTCCGAGCCAATCACAGCACCGAGACCGCCCTCATCGCCGCCACCGATGACATCCGAGCCCTGATGGACAACGGAGAAACAGCGGCCCTCATCCTCCTAGACCTCTCCGCGGCATTCGACACTGTCTGCCACCGCACCCTAGTACAGCGCCTCAGCAACGTCGGAATCCAGGACAAGGCGCTGGAATGGATCATCTCCTTCCTCGACGGAAGAACACAGAGAGTCCGCCTTCCATCGTACAAGTCAGAGGCCTCCGAAGTCATCTGCGGCGTCCCCCAAGGATCCTCTCTGAGCCCCACCCTCTTCAACGTCTACATGAGCCCCCTCGCGGCCATCGCACGCCAACACAACCTCAGCATAATCTCCTACGCCGACGACACCCAGCTGATCCTCTCCCTGACCAACGACCCAGCCGCCGCCAGAGCCGACCTGCACGAAGGGATGAAAGAGGTAGCCGAGTGGATGACGACCAGCCGCCTGAAACTGAACTCCGACAAGACGGAGGTCCTCATCCTGGGCTCTTCACCCTCCGCCTGGGACGACTCCTGGTGGCCTCCCGCCCTGGGCACCGCACCCAAACCAACAGACCATGCACGCAACCTGGGCTTCATCCTGGACTCCTCCCTCTCCATGACCAGGCAAGTCAACAACGTCTCCTCGGCGTGCTTCAACATCCTACGCATGCTACGGAAGATCTTCTGGTGGATCCCCACCGAGACCAGGAAGACCGTCACCCAGGCCCTCGTCACTAGCCGACTGGACTACGGCAACGCCCTCTACGCCGGTACCACCGCCAAGCTCCAGAAGAGACTCCAGCGGATCCAGAACGCCTCTGCCAGACTCATCCTCGACATCCCACGAACCAGCCACATCTCCGGACATCTGAGAGACCTTCACTGGCTCCCCATCAACAAAAGAATCACCTTCCGCCTCCTCACCCACGCACACAAAGCCCTACACGACCAAGGCCCGAGCTACCTCAACAGCCGAATCAACTTCTACGCTCCCAAACGCCACCTCCGATCAGCCAACCACGCCCTCGCCGCCGTCCCCCGCATCCGAAGAGCGACTACAGGTGGAAGGTCCTTCTCCTACCTGGCCGCCAAGACCTGGAACTCCCTCCCGACCGACCTGCGCCTGACCCAAGACCACCTCTCCTTCAGGAAGAAGCTGAAGACCTGGCTGTTCGAGCAGTAGCGGCACCCCCCCTCCCCCAGCGCCTTGAGACCCTACGGGTATGTAGTGCGCTCTATAAATGTCATTGATTGATTGATTGATTACATTACCAAATACAGATTATAAAATTATTACAATTTGCTCACCAAGAGATTTAACTCAATAGCCGCTGGATTTGTCCATACAGATGAAGGAAGTGACCCGTTTAGGGCCACCCGGGTCACTAATGACCAGCTCTCAGCCTTCCGTATTAAATTAAGAGTCTGACAGACAGTAGAGAATACAAACCAATAACTGTTGATTCATATACACTCAGAGCAGAGTCCAGTCGCTAAGAGTGCTGCAGAGAGGACTGACTTCGACAACTATACAGATACATTATGTAAATTTCATAACTGGGCTAAAAAACGCCCACACTGGAATTTTCCATGCAGGTGCAGTTAAACAGTTCCTATCTTACACAAAGTATCGTAGTTCAAGGTCGTTCCATCTGGAGCCCACCACCAGACAAGGGGGAGAGGGCCTCTACTAGAGAGAAAGGTATGCGCTAATAAGAACAGTGTAATCATTGCTGGAACAAGACAGAAACGAAGAAACAAAACTCTAAGGGGAGCATTCTTGGAATTAGAACAAGATCAGTTTTGGACAGCTTGAAATGCCGATGGTAAAGAAACTGGCTCATCAAATGCTAACTTACATAGGGCAATGCGCAAACATGGATATTTCTATTTTAACAGACCCTCGTTTTAGCATGAGCTAAAACATTTTCTAACAACAACAAGCGGAGCAAACCTCAAATAATAATAAAATCACAACAATGAACAATTAGGAGCATTCCATGTCATCAACATCAGGAAGTGCAACAGTGAGGAGGGAAGAATCCTCAAAAATGCCCTCGTCTATATTCATGATATCCTTCTGTATCATGATTGCAGCATTTGTATCATATAGTGATATCCTTTTTGGGCATGATAAGGGTAGTACAATAAGAACAACAATAGGGAAGACACTGAACAAGAATACAGCAAAGAACCGATACCACTATGAGATAAATTACTTGTTTGAGAACCCAGCCCCAAATTACAAAAAGAGACCAACTCCAATGCCCGTTTTCTATTCCTTTGATGTTCTCAATGATGTCTAAGATGTGTTTAGTAATATTCTTCTCCATAATTTTGATCCCGACTACTCACTGGTCGCCCACTAACGCGCATACACCACAACTCTCAGCTAAAATAAAATCAACTGCATATCTGGTCTGTTCTGAATATATAGGCATACTCTCCAATTGAGTGGTGATGTCACACAAAGCTGCTGCTGTGGTATTAGACAGAATTTGCAGCTTACTTGCAAAATGTTCTGTAGCTTTCTCACCTCGTGCCATGGAAGTGCCACATAATGTGAAAATGGAAGAAAGGATGTATCCAAAAGTAATCCGGTACTATAAGTATTGACCTCTACATTGGTCACTCCCTCACAGAAATCTTTTGTGAGAGTTCTTTTAACCCAGCGTACATTAGGCATAGCATATTTACAGGGCAAACCCAAGGGCAACACCATTTCAAGAGCTACGTCATCCGTAATATTATGGACGTTGGAATAGATACCGTTAGACAAGAAGTAAATCCCCAGGTGATCCAGCGGCCTATAGGAAATATATCATAAGCAACGCTACCCAACTTCACAATACTCACTAAAATGTATTCACAAGCCCATAAACTAACATGATATATTTTGACCAACTGAATCATGTGACCTAATTAACCTATTCACAAAATATATACATTTATATATAACTGCAGTAAAACGAATTCATTATACTTTAACAAACCCTATGATTAATTAAGCCACTGTGGCGATAAAATCTGCTATTAGTAACCTAAACTCATGTAAAAAAAGAAGACCAGCTTGATTTTTAAAGAATGTTTATTTAACTAATATTTAGAAAAGTGCGCTAAAATCTTTTATTAAAGCATTTTTATTAGTCTTTGCAAATGGTAATGATAGTTTCAAGTAAATTTCAAAAGCAATATTCAAATAGAAAATAGTAGTTTGGCATTATTACTATATAAAAGGATAAAGGGTAAAATCTTTAGGGCTTAAAAAGTCTCTTACGTGCTCCAAGAGAAGACCAACAGCACGACACTCCCATCTAAAGGTCAGCAAGAAGCAGCAGCCTTTTCCTCGGGGGAAGAGTTTTTATACCTTTCTACGCTAAACTAATCTATGAAAACTTATATTTTTCTGCTTAACTCAAAGCCTGATTGGCTGTCAAGTGACATGCCATCATGTCATTTCGTCTTCTGAACTTTAGTTCCGTCTCTTTCTTAGAGTCCATTGTCCTTTACTTTTAGAATTGCGAGGCTTCCTCCAGTTTGCAACATTATTTTAACAGAGTTCATAGCTTCCTCAGCTTGTCATACTCCTCTGCCGGTTCCTGGCCTTGGCCTTGCTTGACTAAAGAACAGTCAGCTCATCACGTTTCATTTTTCATCGCGTTAATAATTTTTGGCAGGGGATGCGACCACATTTGGACTCTTGCTTTTCTCCGAGCAGAATTTTCTCTCAATCACAAAGGCACTAGGCCTCAAAAAATGCTTTCACGTTAACTAGTATATAAACAAACATAAAGGAATAATTAATGCAAGAAATGAAATTTGTTCTGTTACCCACCCATCATTGCTAATGATTAACCCATTTAGTCTATATTATCTAGCAGAAGCAAACAAATAAAGCAGCATTTATATCTACCATTCTTCATTTAGTCCAGCAGGATTCTCCGCATACCTGTATAAAATAAGAGACACCACGTAGACAAAAGCATACATAAAATAAGCACATGCCATTAAATAAATAGCCGCAATTAATAAGACAATTAGACAAACAAACAAGGTTAGTTAATTATTTTTCAAAAACATACTTGCTGCAACATAAAGCACATAATGTTATTCCCGCGTGTTCATGTATGCAACTTTAATCTAGGTTGAATTAATAAACACACAACACACATCATTATTAATATTATTAATTATTTATGGAAGTGTAACTTCACGAGCTGAAATGAATGCATTTCTGAAACTCGCTCCATCAACTCCCTCATCTGGTGATTTTCAAATCACCACACCACACCCAAAATGTAACAAATTTTATCTAGAATGAACATGATTTGATTTCACTGTGTTAGTATTTCTAAAGACTTGTTTCAGCTGTGTCTTTACAACTATTATATTGAGCTCTACGAAACTCCTCCAGCTCTATCTCTCTCTCTTGATCCTTTCTGATTTTGTAAATTCTTCTCTTTTCTTTCATGTACCTCTTTCTCTTGTGCAACATGCAACTGATCTTAATCAAAACTATCACAAAAATTATTACAAACAAAGGTGTTAGAATCTTGCCAAGAACTGAACCACCAATTTCTTGAAACCACGTTTTAATAGCCTGAAATCTTTTGGAAAGACGTTCTGAAAAATCGTCTTCTTCTAATGGAACTATTTCCGAATGCATCTCTGTGATGTTCTTAATGTACATTTCAATGTTTCTACTTTCGTCTGGGATATATGTACAGCAATGCTGGACATGTAAAATGCCACAGACTCCTCCCTCTTTTGCTAGAAGTATGTCTAGGGCAAGACGGTTTTGCATCACCATCGATCTAATTGCAATAACCTCAGTATCCACTAATTGGAAAACACCAGCTGTGTCAGTTGACAATCTGTCAACTATTGTGGATAATTTTCTGATTCTACCTGCATTCAGGGTAATACCTACTAAATGTATGACTGCCTCAAAAATGTCTCCCAAAATTCCTGAGAAACTTTCTCTTTTGTATCTGTTTACATGATTATAGATTTCAAATGAACCTTCTGCATTTCTGTCAACATGAAAAATCTTTGGAAACACAAGACCAACAAAACACGTCCCATACCAATGGTCTGGGAGGTTATAATAGGCTTTGTCTCCGCAAACAAAATAAATTCCAGGAAAAATTGGGTCTTTTCCACCTTTGAATCCCCAATCCCCCATGATCTGATAAGTGTCTTCACAATTGCTAGCTCCCACAAAATAGTTATCAAAAAGTGTGTTATCTCTTCTAATACAAAGCTTGCCACTAATGTCAGGGCGTGGCTTAGCACGCGATGTAGACGGACGTGCCTAGGCTGAGCTCCGAGTGAAGCTCCCCTGCCGCGGGCCATTTCTCCGGCATTTCCCGCAGTGGCTGTCCCAAACTTGAACCGAGTGGGCCCCGGGGCCTAATCCATCACCTGTGCGACTTTGGGGAGGATCGGAGATATGGACCCTCCGACCGGCGGCAGCCTCGGCAGTTACCCGGCCTAGACCCACTTCCGGCCGGCAGCTCCAATCACCTGAGCCCGGGGATCCGGCCCTCCGAGGTAGGCCGCGCCGCGCACTCCCGCCCCCGATCTGCACGGGGGGGGGGGACGGGACTGTGCCGCTGCGCCTGGTGCATCCAGTGACCCCACTGCCCGGGAGCCCCTGCATCTGGTGGCGGCGGCGCCGCCTTCGGACACTAAGGCTTGGAGCGCCGGCCCGCTTGGACGGCAGTGCCAGGAACACCCCGCTGGGCCACGCGGTTCTCAGAGGGGGACCACATCACACCTATTGGGGCCCCCACTGCCCGTGCTACCTGAGAGCCCTTGCAACTGGCAGTAGAAGCGGCGAAAACGAGCACACTGGATCCCTGTCCCCTCTCTACCCTGAGGTGGTCACCAGCCGGCGTCGGACCCGGCCCATATCCGAAGACCCAGCTCACACTCCGCAACGTCCGCAGCCACACCTGCGCAGCCTTGCTGGAAGGCGAATCCACCGTGTTTATGGTGGCGCAATACACACCGGGGTGCTGGACTTGGCCACGTGGGTGCGGGTCCCGAGCAAACCCGTGCACAGCGCCCCGTGATTCGCCCCATGCCGTGGGACCCGACACCCTACACCACAATTGATGTTGTCCTGTGTCACCCAGACAGTCTGATCCTCCCAGGTCCGTAGAGACGGGGGCGGCCAGGGAGACCACGTGGCCTGGCTCGACCAGCCTGCACGCGGCCCTACTAGGAGGCGAGTCGCCGTTGCGACATTTGAAGTGACATCCAGTGGCACACAGGAGCTCCCACGCTGACTACGACGCAACCTTCGCACCCTCCCTGGGTGGTGCCACTGTGCGGGATCCCGGGAGCCCTGGCGGAATAGCGATCCCCTCACCAGCTACACGCCGTCCGGAGTGGACGACACGGAGTGCCTGACCTCGTGGCTGACGCGCCCGGGGCCCTGCGGTGTTGGTGGTGGAGACCTGCCGTCCCGGCTGCCCTGCAGCGCTGACCAGTCCCATGTCTGGGGGGACTAGAGCGAAGACCGGAACCGGTGGGGCACTAACCAAGGGAAAGATGGTGAAGAACCCCGAGGCTGACCAGACTGCCTCCGAACTGGACACCATGCTGGCGGCCATGGAGCGCTTGGAAGAATCCATGCAGTTGACCCGTACATCGCTGGAGAACAAGATCGATAAGGTGGCGGTGGACTTGACGCACCTCAGGGCGGACCACAAGAAACTCTCCGAACGCACCACAGTCCTGGAACAGACTGTGGCGGAGGCCTCGCCCAAGTTGGTACAGACGGATAAGCACATACGCGACCTCCTCAATCGAGTGGAGTTCCTTGAGGACAGAGCGGAGGATGCGGAGGGACGGGCCCGGAGGAACAATGTACGCATAGTAGGCCTGCCGGAACGCTGGGAGCGGAGGGAGACAGCGGAACATATGGAGGGCTGGCTTCGAGAGCTGTTACCGGAGGGCACGCTGTCGCCGCACTTTGTAGTGGAGAGGGCGTACCGAGTGCCGTCCCGTCCACCCCCGGAGGGCTCCAATCCCAGACCGATGCTTATGCGAGTGCTGAACTACCGTGACCGGGACGCCATCCTACGCGAAACTAGGAAACTGTCGGACATTAAGGTGGACAATGCAAAGGTGATGTTCTTCCCCGACTACACGGTACAAGTCCAGCGACAACGCCAATCGTTCATGGCGTTCTGGCTCTCAAGTACTCGTTACTGTTCCCGGCACGCCTCCGAGTGGTAACACAAGATAAGACACATTTCTTTGACACTCCTGAGGCGGCTGCGGCCTGGCTGGATTCTGGAATCGATACGGGCCATGGGACGGCACCGCCAGAGCAGCGTAGAAACCGCGGCTCCCGCAGGCGAAGACGCCAGCGCCCCTCGCCGGCCAGATCGTCCACCGCGGATGCGGAAATGGGCCCCACGCCAGAACAGATGCAAAGCGAACAGCAAGAAGCCCTCCGGGTGGCGGCCGAGCTTAGCGGATCGCAGTCGCCTATCCTGATCTCCAATGCCAGCCCCAGATCACGCAGGAGCGAGGATGACGAATACGTGTACGGACTGCCAGATGAACAGATTACAGAGGGCCTACCGGACGTCACACCCAAACGGCGGACCTGATAGCATAGCGTGCTCCTCACCCTGGTCTTGGGCGGACCGCAGCGATTGGCGCCACGCAAGAGGCTGTGCACTACATAGGGAGCCCCGCTTGGAGAACCCACCGGGACGCCTGAAGACCTCAGACAACACAATCGGCACTGCCTCCGGGGCCCGTGCCCTGCCCCCACCACCCCCCTACCCCGGTGAACCCTGAACTGCTCCCACTGCCGGGTGGAGGGTCAGACCTGCTCTGTCTGAGGTACGCCAGAGACATTGTGTTGAAGGGGTGGCCGGACCCCTGGAGGTGAGTGTCCCCCCGGGGGGTGGTGGAGAGGGCCCCCGGAGCAGAGCATCCCAGCTCTGAGGCGACAGACACTCTGGCCCTGGATGTGAACACTGACATTGACTTCTGATGCCCCTTGGCCTACAGCCCGTGGAGGGGAGACACCATAGCTCTCTTGGCCTGGTGAACTATCATATATTGCTTGTGTTACGCACTTTGTCATCCCCCCCTTGAACTCACGGATTGATTGAGCTCAATAGAGCGTTTGGGCGACGACACGTTTTGTTGTTGCCCTTTTGGCATTATGGTTCTGTTAATGTTCTTTTTGAGACTAGTGTCGGCACTGAAATGTTACAGTTTACGTCCCTGGGTCTGTACGGGATGGCGGGCTGCAATCCTGGTAATCGGTATCTGCTGTTGTACTTCTGTGGCAGGGGCGGGCTGGGGGTTGGGGGGGGGAGTGCGGGTGGTTGGGCGATGTGGAACCTGTGATGACTACGGTTAAATTTTGTACCTGGAATGTCAGGGGCATGCACACACCCTCATGTAGATATCAGGTGTACTCCTATCTTAAAAGACATCAGGTACAGATTGCATTGTTGCAGGAGACCCACCTGACAGCTGCGGAGGTTGCCACACTTCGCCGTAGATGGAGGGGGCAAATATTTGCCACGAGCTTCTCAGCGTTTGCACGAGGGACCCTGATCTGGGTGCGACCGGGGGTTCCATTTGCACTGACACACAGCAACATTGACACGGAGGGGCGTTATGTCTTCATACAGGGCAGACTAGACGGGCAACAGATAGTTATAGCCTCCATTTACGCGCCAAATGTCGAGCAGGGGAGGTTCCTGGCGAGACTGTCGACGGTGATTGCACCTTGGTCTGACGTACCCCTATTGTTAGGTGGCGATTATTACAACGTGCTAGATGTCTCCCTCGATCGCTCGTCTCCTCCGGCGACTGTCGCCCCAGCCCAAGCAACCTCCAGGGCCCTTCTTGATTGGGCGACACAGTGGAACCTACAGGATGCTTGGCGTGTCAGGAACCCCAACGCCCGGGTATACTCCTACTTCTCTGGGGCCCACTCATTGCACGTCAGATTAGATAGGTATATGATGTCCCGTGACTTGATTCCTTACGTAACAGACACCGACTACCTGGGGCGGACGCACTCCGACCACAACCCACACACTCTAGTGTATGGATGGAAGCGCCCACGCCCGCCTGTGCCCACATGGCGCCTGCAGCCGGATCTCTTACTCGATACCCCATTCCGAGAGGAGATGTCTAGGAGGATAATACAATACTTCGAGGACAATGGCGACTCGGCCTCGTCCCCGAGAGTTGAGTGGGACGCCTTTAAGACAGTGACCCGTGGGAGCTGTCTCGGTGTGCAGGCAGGCCTGCGAGGGCAGGTGGAGCGGGATCTGCTGAAAGCGGAAGTGGCGTTGCTAGATAAGGAGCGGGAAGCGGCAGAGGGCGATGACTCCCAATTGATCACGGCCAGGGCAGATCACGCCCTTTTAATGGAGAGACTGAAGAACCTTAATTTTGCAGCACACTCTGCACGCACCCACAACACCGGTGACAAGCCAGGCAAACTCCTATTGTGGCTGATACGTCAAGATGCTCAATCCGCGTCGGTGCTGTCGATCCGTACGACTCAGGGCACTGAAGTCTTCACCCAAAAGCGGATACATGAGGCATTCACAA
Organism: Lissotriton helveticus; assembly: GCF_964261635.1. Lineage (NCBI taxonomy): Eukaryota > Metazoa > Chordata > Amphibia > Caudata > Salamandridae > Lissotriton > Lissotriton helveticus. Next base: position 1,485,504,343 of record NC_136061.1, read on the forward strand.
CACATTACAGATCCTTGTACAGCTCACGACTGAGAACCACCGAGGTGGAGATTGCAGATTACCTAGCGACACTGCACCTAACAGCGGCCACTCGCGCCCAACAGGCGGAGCTTGGGGCGGAGCTTACTGGTGAGGAGCTACGAGAGGTGATCTTTTCCCTCTCTAATGGCAAGGCGCCGGGCCCGGACGGGCTCCCGGCCGAGTTTTACAAGGCCTATTCCTTGTTACTGATACCGGAACTGTTAAGAGTGTACAAGGCAGCATCTGAAGATGCCGAACTCCCGGCGTCTCTGAACGAGGCCAATGTGATCTCCCTGCTGAAACTAGGCAGGGAAGCGGGCGAGCTAGGGTCGTACAGACCATTGGCGCTCCTTAACACAGATTACAAGATCTTGGCGGCGACATTAGCTCGGAGACTCGCACCCCTAGTTCCCACACTAGTGCACTCTGACCAGAACGGCTTTGTGCCCACCCGCAGTACATCTTACAACATACGCCGCTTCTTCAGAGTCCAACGCTATGCGACCTCCAACTGGCCGCTCTCGGGGTGTATAATACTTGATCTGGAAAAGGCGTTTGACTCGGTGGAGTGGCCCTTTCTCCTCCAAGTGCTCGAAAGGTATGAGCTGGGCGACACCTATATTCAGATGGTAGGGCTCCTCTACCAGGCGCCCGAGGTGCGAGTCCGGACTGGGCGGCTTTTCTCTGACAGAATGAGGATTGGGAGAGGCACCAGGCAGGGATGTCCACTTTCTCCCCTGATATTCGCACTCGTGATGGAGCCCTTGGCGGAACTGCTCCGGACCTCCGGTGCCGCCTGGGGCATCCCACTGGCAGATGGAACCCACTCGGTGTCTCTGTATGCCGATGACTTACTGTTATATATCAGGGACCTCACCCACATACCTACGACACTCACGGACATCTTTCGAGTGTTCGGGGACATGTTAGGGCTCCGCGTCAACTGGTCGAAATCAGGGGTCTATGCGTTCAGTGACACTACGCCACAATGTGATGTGCGAATGATGGGGGAGAAGCTTCGATGGCACCCGACGGTATTCCGGTACTTGGGGATCCACATATATCGGGACCCCGTTGATCTCCTAGAGGGCAACCTCGTGAGAGCCATCTCCTCGCTGTCGGCCCAGGTCACGTTCTGGAACTCCCTCCCATTGAATGTGCCGGCCCGTGTGGCGCTGACGAAGATGATAATGCTACCCCGGCTCCTCTACTTTTATGCTAACCTCCCAGTGTATGTGCCGACACGCATATTCAAGGGGTTGGAAGCCCTCACCAGGCGCCTTATCTGGAATAAAGGACGCCCCCGGGTGGCATTGAGGACCCTCTATGCGGCCACGGAATCTGGAGGCCTGGCGGTTCCCAATCAGGAACTATATTACCTAGCGGCCCAGCTGCAGTGGGTTGCCTATTGGCTGAGTGGCAAGAACCTGATGGACACGGCCACGGAGGACACTACCTTGTCCCCGACTCAGGTGCTGACGCTCTTCCACCCCCTGACGCGAGGCCGGCCTCCCAATCAGGTCCATTTAGCTGTCGCAAGGCAGTGCTTTATGCGAAGCCTAAGACTCACCAAGAGCACAGTGCCATATGCCCCGAACCTACCGCTGCTGGGGGCCCCCTGGGGGAATGGCGTGCTATCTTCACCCGTGCTCCGCAGTTGGACTGCGGCAGACCTGGACAGTCTAGGTGACTTGTATAGTGACGGGGAGCTACTGTCCTTCGAGGCTCTGACCGCCGACACAGGTCTGCCGGCGGGACAGTTTCTGACGCACGCGAGGCTTCTCCGAGAGCTGACGGAGACATGGGGAGACCTGACTCATGAGCCGACCACACATATGCTCATACAGTACCTACATGTATTGGGCGATGGTTCCCATCTGGTGCACTGGCTGGCACAGGCGCTACACTATCATACTCAATTCTCCTCTCAACGACTGAGAGAGAAATGGACGGCCGACCGAGGTAGCGAATGGACGGACAAACAGTGGGCCGCAGTACTGGCTGGCGCAAGGAACATTCCCCGTAATGCGAGATTTAAGATCATCCAATATTACATAATTCACCGTGCGTATTTATCCCCGGACAAACTGAATAGCTACTTTGGCCTCGCCTCTTCGGCGTGTCCCAGGTGAGGACTCCTGAACTCGGGTCTGCTACACGCACTCTGGAGTTGCACTCACCTCACCATGTACTGGTCGGCGGTCACTGACACGTTGGCGGCGGCCACGGGCGATACCCTTCCCAAGACATGGGAAGTGTGCCTACTGGGACTCTACAAGAGAACCAAGCAGACCAAACTACAGGCACGTTTCTGGGACCTGGGGCTCATTACGGCTAAGCGGCTCATCACGAAACGCTGGAAGAATACTGCCCCCCCGCGACCTGCGGACTGGCGTCGCTCATTTGCCAACTGGGCTAGCGCAGAGAGTGTGACTTTACACAGGGAAGAGACGGCGGGCCTCCGTATGTACCCAATTGCACAAGAGTGGGACACTACCCTGACTGCATACCATCAGGCTTGTACCCAGGCTGGTATTGCATGACCGCTTCGTTGCGGAGCGGTGATAGACCAGTCGCCCACCACCCCGGCGTGCCCCTCCCCCCCACCAGCCGTTGGGGTAACGCCCAACAAAGTCTACTTGCTATCATTCCCTCTTACCGCCATATGGCCACAGCAATCCTCAATCCACGGCCACTCCCACCCCCGCACAGTCCATATTTGACGTCACACACGCCGTTAGGGTCACTGATACACTACTATACACGCTAACACTAGTCCGATTGTTGTTGAAGTGTTTTCCCTCCTATCTTCGTTATTTCCCTATTGTTTCTCTTGATTGGCAGTTAGCTTGTTTCTGCTGTACTCACGATGATGTTAACCTTCCCCGCCCCGTTTACCCTTTCTACAATGTTTCTTGAACACTGCCACGATCACTAGACTGTAGCCCTGTGGCTCATATGGCAATGTGGGATGTGATTCCTGTCTTTAACATCATCCGTGCCAACCAGGGAACGCAGCCTAGAATAATCGCTGTTGGCTAACATAACCACCTTGGTCCTTCTGCAGTGCTGAACGCTGCAGGCACTGCAACCCAAGATTTCTCCTGGAACTGACCATTGCGGACTAATGCATCTTCCCTGGCTACTGTTTATTTTCACCTATATGTGACCAACATGTCGAAAATGTTACTGACTGGGTAATGATTGTCGTTTATATGACATTGTATGATCTACTGGCTTATTACTTGTGAAATTAAATAAAATCTGGGACCGTTGGTCTCAAAAAAAAAAAAAAAAAAAGCTTGCCACTAATTGGTTTGTCTATGTGAATTGCAACATTATCAAAAGATTTGCCATTAAACTTTTCATCCTCCTTCTGCCAAAACTTGGATTTGGTCTGTTTAACCATTTCATTACTTTTATAAATTGCCCTTCTCTCCTCAACAAGATTCAGGAAAGACTTTTCTTCAGCTCTCAATTTGCAGGTTAAATTATTTCTGTAAGCATACTCATAAGTAAGTTCATTAGTAACTAAAAAGAATTCCCTCATCTGTTTAGCTTGTTTATGTTTATTTAAAGCCTTTTCAATTTTTAGATTAGCAAAAATCTCATCATAATTGGAATAATAATACTCCAAACGACCAGTCTGATAAAATAAGCTAGCTAACACACTGCAAGTCATGCCATAAGTAAGAGGAAGCATATTGTATGTTACTCCCTCAGAAACAGAAGCAGGCAACTTTACGCAGATGTAACAATCTTTGACACCCATAACCTTAACATATTCACCTAAAAGTCTTGAAAAGGTATTGCTAGAAAAATCACTAACAGACCTGTCTTGATGAGCCTCTGGTCTGTGATCAATAATCTTGTTAGCTTTGTCTGTTACACTATGTTTGTCTTGACTAACTGAAGCTTTGCTTGTCATATTGACCTTGTACATCTCCTTATCGATCCCGAAAGGAAAGATGACAGCTAAAACTAACCAGAGCAGAATTAATATGAGCACACACATCAGAGTCATCTTGCAGCAATTTTTAAAAATGGAACATTTCGAGGTACTACGTTTCAGAACTAAAGGCATTTTTACTAGCCTTGTCACAAAAAAGAAAACAACATTTTAAAATATGTCTAAATGTAAAACCTAAAATTCTAAAATTTTAAACACCCACCTTTTTAAAATATTTTTTTTTAAAAACTTTTCTTCGACCTTGCGTCACAAATTATTCTCCAGCTAAACACAATTTCTTCGACCTTGTGTCACCTAACACAATTTCTTCAGCCTTATGCCAAAAATAGAAACCTAAATTTTAACAAATTAGTACTTCAATCATTGTCACTGTAGTCCTCAATTTCTTCCTGACTGCTACTATGTATCTCAACTACAGGTGGGATAATTATATAAGCCCATTCCGGAGACTTATATTTTTGATTTGGTTTCAAAATTCTCTTTGTTTTTCTAGAGACAACTTCTATTTTCTTTCCCACCTCTGCTTTCTTTTCAGGGTCCCCCTGACTAGTAATCTCATTCACTTGTTCTTTTGATTTGTTTATCAATCTATATCTTAGCCCTCCATTTTCACCTGGCCAAATATCACCTTTTCTTAGAATTTTCTTATTTGGCTCAGTCACATTTCAATTCGTTTCTCCAAGATCTCTTTCTCAATCTGCTTATTTGATAATCTTCATCACTTTCTCCAGAGTCACTGTCAGAAATTTCAATTCTTGACTCAGGTACTTCTTTACTCAGCAGTTTCACTCCGTTAGGAACTTTACTTCCCTCACTGGTACTCGGTAATTCGTCTTCTTCTTCAATTACCTTCAACTTCCCAGCTTCAGATTTCTTCTTCCTGCTTTCAAAGCTTCTTTTCTGCTTTTCAATACTCTCCTGGTCTTGAATCACGTGTAACGCTGATGTAAAGACGGGTGCGTGAGAGATCCTACGAGTGAACTGAGACTCGCCTGTTATTAGGGCCGACTCCCGTGCCTGCCCGCTTCCATCTGCCGGTTCCTCCCTGCTGTGACGCCAAGAACACCAGCGACTCAGGTAGAAGGAACTCGCTTTCCCAGGGGGCACTGCGACCGCGCATTGGAGCGCGTCACCAGCCAGCGCCAGGCGGCGCTACAAAGCGGGGGTCAGACCGTCCAGTTGTGTGTAACGCTGATGTAAAGACGGGTGCGTGAGAGATCCTACAAGTGAACTGAGACTCGCCTGTTATTAGGGCCGACTCCCGTGCCTGCCCGCTTCCATCTGCCGGTTCCTCCCTGCTGTGACGCCAAGAACACCAGCGACGCAGGTAGAAGGAACTCGCTTTCCCAGGGGGCACTGCGACCGCGCATTGGAGCGCGTCACCAGCCAGCGCCAGGCGGCGCTACAAAGCGGGGGTCAGACCGTCCAGTTGTGTGTAACGCTGATGTAAAGACGGGTGCGTGAGAGATCCTACAAGTGAACTGAGACTCGCCTGTTATTAGGGCCGACTCCCGTGCCTGCCCGCTTCCATCTGGCGGTTCCTCCCTGCTGTGTCGCCAAGAACACCAGCGACGCAGGTAGAAGGAACTCGCTTTCCCAGGGGGCACTGCGACCGCGCATTGGAGCGCGTCACCAGCCAGCGCCAGGCGGCGCTACAAAGCGGGGGTCAGACCGCAACGCGGGACACGAGCGGGACACCCGGGGCGAAGCCCGGGCAAAGGGCGGGCCCTCTATGGCCCTCATCGGCATGAGTAGGCCAGGCTAGGCCACCCCCTAAAAAAAAGAAAATAATCCATTATTGAGCACGAGGGATCAGTTCCAGCCAGCACACTGACAGTGGAAGTGTTATTGCTTTTGGTCAACCGCCTCCCAAGTCCTAGTTACCAGACGGGGGTCGGTAATTAGCCTGTATAGCTGCCACCGAATCGCCCAGGAGCTTGGAAAGAGGAGGGGGCCTTCGATGAGAAGTTTATAGCAGATACAACACCACTATGAAGCAGGAAAATGAGTTCGCTGGATACCTGTATAAGGCGCTGAAGTAAGACATTTGTTTTTAACCTTGAGAGTTACATTTTATCATTTTATATATTTTTTTTGTTTTGTTGTGTGTACAATACTGGGTACAAGACTATTACACCCCTTTGCATAATTATGCCTAAAAGAAATAATCACATGGGATCTGAAACACCAAATAACACCATGGAAAACAACCTTGTTCAAGTGGTCAATAAGATAAACAGTGAGCGCAGACAGTCGTTGGGACTGACCCAGTCACCTATTCTCCCTCCCATGAGCTCACCGACTTCCTCGCAAACAAATGAGTCTCTGCTATTAGAATCTAACAATGATGCCCATGAAACAAACTCCCCAGTTATTGTCAGTATTGATACCAGTGCAGTAAATGTGGCGGATACTGAGCCACATGTGGACAATGACTTAGATGCACATGCTGTCATTGTGGTTGAAGAAAAAGAAGGAGTGGAGGACGAACCATCTGTAAAGCAGTCCACAAGGGCAGATAGAGCCTGTCGTAGATCACAAAACAAACGTGGGGGGGCACGCTCTGGAAAAAATAAGGTTACGTCACCACCAAAGACAAAAAGCACTCGCCAGAACTATGAGGAGAACAATTCGAGGGAGATATCGGATGAGGACCTAATGTCAAGAATAACAGAGCTGTTAGAAATAAAAATTCAGACACTTATCAAGCCACTTATTAGCAAGATTGATAAACTTTCTGCGGACATAAAGAAATTGGAAGGTACACAAAATGTTTTAGTAGATGAAATAGGAAATGTGTTAAGTAATGTTAACAAGGGCCACGATTGTTCAAAGGAAGATAACGAATCTGGGTCAACATCAGATGTTACCTCACCAGGGCCAACTCTTTCGGAATGCCCGCAAACTGGCCCCAATATCAATGATTTGCCACTAGAAGCCCCAATTGCTCAACTAACTGATCCACCTCATGCTACAGTGCCCCCTAGTTCTGAAGAAGACTCAACACAATTTGTAGTTGAAGCGTCGCCAGTGATGTTAGTCCTAGCTAATACACCAACCCTACTACCGGGTCAAACCGAGTCAACATCGTCACTAATAAGTAAGGCACTATACTGGCTGTCAAATAATATGCGGATAGCACAGGGGGGTGAACAGCGGCTGGCTGACGAAATCAAAATGGTAAGGAGGGTTGGATGGATAGGAAATAAGCAAAAAAAAAATGGAAGGGCGACTGTGTGATACTAAATTTTTCAAATCCAGCTGCTCTTCCCGATATTCTATCCAATATTCTTCCACCACAAAGAAGAAGTAGTTCTATAATCCCCCTTACATTAGAATTCTTTTACAATGAGTCGCAAAAAGCTAACAATCATAAGTCCCTGAAGCCAGCTTGGTTAGCGAGAAATAATGGTTTGGGTGGGGGACCTACAATGTTTGACACGAACTATGCTTCCAAAAATAGGGCTGGCCCATGGCAAGTTAATCAACATAACATTCCTTGTTTCACCACTCCAGGGCAAAATTGGAATTTAATGGGCAGACGAGGGCCGGGTACATCTGCTAACAATTGTGGGGCCTTAGGCAATGGCAACTACAACGGAGGATGGCCAGGTGTGCAGCAGAATGTATTACATCCTATTACCCCTGTACCCATAAGCAATGGCAACCATAATGGAGGATGGCTAGGTGCTCACCAGAATCCAGCATGTCCTATTACCCCTGCACCTAGATGGAATGTACCAGCAAATGGTTGGGGTCTTGGGGCCCCATCTTATAATTGGGGAGTTAGCACCTCAAATAGGTTTGGGGCCCTAGCTGGTCTAGCTGATTGCGATTGACTTGATGGAGGGGCTTTGGCAATGTCATGTGGCATAGAATATACACATCCTAGTTTGCATTCTGAGGTTGTACCAAAGCAGATTGCACTTGTTAAAAATCCTCAACAGCCACTGCACTATGTTGACACAACGGCACAAACACCACACCTAGATGTAAATGGGTCTATTATACAACAGCAGGTAACAGGGAAACCAGGTGTTTTAGATATAACAAAAATAATCTGTTGGAATATTGCAGGTTTGGAAAAAAACCTTTCAGATCCGGCCTGGCATGACTATCTGGCTAGTGGGGATTTAATCATGTTCCAGGAAACCTGGGGGCTCGAGAATTATTTCAAGGTTGATTATAGATCTTTTTTTATCCCCGCAGTTAACACAAATGGGGGAAGACCTTCTGGAGGTCTAACAATATGGGTGAAAATCACAGGCGGCCTGTCCTTTAAGCAAATTGATACATATAATCCCGACCTTCTATTACTTGAGTTAAAAAACACTAAGGGTTGTAGCATTTACGTGATCAATATTTACAGCAGACCACATCGATCGTGTAAAGAATCACCAGTTGTAACCCATTTGAGTAATATTGCGGCGGGGTTTGATCAAAATGCAATAATGATTATAGGTGGTGACTTCAATAGAGGTTTCGAACCTATAATAGGCCTAGAAGACATCCACCAGGACGAGGATAGCGTCAATAATATCCCCTTGGTTGACACAAATTATAAAACACCTTGTACAGTGAGTGCCCTACAACTATTGAATTTGACTCTCGACCAAGGCATACGTGCCTGCAATGGGCGGTTGCCCTCAGACTGCCCCAGTAAACCAACATTCACCAGAGGGGCGAATCCCAGCCATTTAGATTATTTTTTAGTTTCTCTGAATTCATGGCCCATGATCATCGACCTAATGGTGGATGACCGCACGGAAAGTGACCACTATCCATTGATCTTATCTGTCCAGACCCAGATCTTTAAAACCCTTGATAAAAGTGCTAAAAGTACTGTTTCCTTACCACAGGACCCTCTAGTGGCAAACAACCGTAGATCCCTGAAGTGGCCAGTGGTTTTAGGTAACACAACAATCATTAGTCAAATCTATAATGTATTTGTGAGGCACATGTCCCCTCTCTTAGGAAATAGTACTGTCACCCAAAATCCTTGTCTGATAGAATCTCACGATCATTTAATTGACCAACTTGGCGAGATCCTAACCAGGGCGGTAAAAAGATCATATAACGCCCAAAAGAGTAAACAAACAGGGACCACCTGGTATAACCAGGAATGCCGGAGAGCTAAAGCAGACCTAATTACAGCGGTCAGGTGGGATTCAGCGGACACTGTGAGAATTAAGAGAGCTCAGTACAAAAGAACCCTATTAATGGCCAAAAAAGAGTGGGACGAAAGGGATTGGGCAGATTTGTTGGATGCATGTAAGTGTAAAGACCAGACCTCCTTTTGGAGCCACATTGCTAGAGGCACCAGGGGGGCGACTGAATGCAAAGATAAATTCTTAGAGGAGGAAATTTGGGTCAAGCATTTCACCTTGTTATATGCTTGTGAAAGTTCTGGCGAGATTGAAGGTTGGGACAGCTTGCAGCCTTTTTTGGTTGCGCATGACACACCGCTTGTCTTCTCCTTGACAGAAACAATTCTAGCAATCAAGGCAGTTAAGCCAGGGAAAGCGCCAGGCCCTGACAGAATACCAGGTGAGCTATGGAAGCACGAGAACTATATCTGGGCTCCTTATATCAATTTACTATCTAATGATATTGCTAGAGGAGCTCCTGTTCCAGAAACCTGGAAGGGGGCGGAGATTGTAACACTGTTCAAGAAGGGTGATAGGTCAAATCCCTCGCATTATCGGCCTATCAGCCTAATTGACGTGTTCCAAAAATTTTTGCCCGTCAAGTCCTTAGCCGGCTCTCCACTTGGATTGAAGAACACTATCTATACAAAATACCAGGCAGGTTTTAGACCAAAGATAAGCACTGTAGACCAGGTATTTAGATTTTTATGTCTAGTCTGGAAATATACGATTATAAGAAGTTCCCATATATACGTGGCTTTTGTTGATTTGAAGGCAGCTTTCGATATGGTCCCAAGGGTAGCCCTATGGAAGACATTAAATAAGATGGGCGTCCCCGGGAACATCCTTCAAATTTTAATCAGACTTCACGAGAATAATTACGCACGAGTTAGATGGGGACCAAACGGAGAAGTCAGTGAGAAGATAAAAATAGCGAAAGGGGTAAGGCAAGGGTGCGTAATAGCACCTACCTTATTCTCCTTATACGTCAATGACATCCCCGACACTCTTTTGGGCTGCGAGCATGACTCTCCCAAATTGAGTGGGCAAGCCGTTCCGGCATTGTTGTTTGCAGACGACACTATTTTAATTTCTCAGACACCCAGGGGGCTTCAAAACCTTTTAAATAAATGTAGCTTGTATTGCCACGACAAGGAATTAGAAATCAATTCCTCAAAAACAAAAGTTATGACAATCAACCCTCATAAAGGTTTTAGTAAAGTTTTTAGGATAAATAACGAACCTATTGAAGAAGTCCCCAATTTTAAATACCTGGGTATCATTTTAGACAGTAACGTTACATGGAAAACACAACTGGAGAACTCAAAATTAAGGCTGACTCAAAATCAGTGTCCGATTTTAAAGAGGCATACGAATAGCCATTTTAAAGCAGTCTCACCAGCCATTGAATTATTCAAGTACAAAGTGCAATCATCTTCACTTTATGGCGCGGATCTTTGGGCTTATGCTTTAAAGGATACTTTCCGAGTGAGGGAAAATTCCTTTATTAGGCAACTCCTAGGGATACCTGGGTCAACACCACTGACACCGGTATTATGGGACCTTAATTTTCGACGTACAGATGACTATGCTTCTCTCCGTCCGCTGCTCTATTGGGTCCGCTTATGGTCCACTGAGGAGCTGACTGATTACAGAGAAGCATTGAAAGAGATACTGGCTATAAGGAATATCACCCATTTGCCATGGTTAGAGTACGTCAAAAAATGGTTTGAAAAACTAGGGTTAAGTGATTTTTGGTTTGACCCTGACTCTCTTACAAATAGCTCAAAAAGGATCTTGAAACAAAGGTACTGGGACTATATTAGAGATTCAGTGTTATCAAACCCCAGAACAGGGACTCTAACCTCAAAATTTTTTGAATTAAAAGTGACCATGCAATTAGAGCCCCTTATGGACGAAATTTATCCTCCATTGGCCAAAAGCCTATATTTAAAGTTCCGGTATGGTATTTTGCAATAAAAAGAAAGGACAACTAGCTGGAAGTGCAATAAGGGGTTGGCCGGGGCCGCTGGCTCAGATATATGTGAGTTTTGCGAGATGGGGCTGAAAGAGGATGTGTCCCATGTTTTATTTATATGCCCAGCATACCTTAAAGCTAGGAAAAAATGGCTAAAGCCAATCTGTAGGAAGTTAGGCCTCCGACAAATTAAGGTTGGACTTAGAATTTTTAAGGGAGACACTGCCCAATCGATTGTGTTCAGCCTGAGCCGTTTCCTCCTATGTGTAGCTTTGATTAGGAAGATGAAAGATCAAAAAACTTAAGGAAATGGGCTAGTTTACCATATTACTGTGTTAACTGTTGGCTGCTAAAGTGCTGCTTGCTTTACTGTTCTGGTGTACACTTTTAACAAAAACAGATGTTTAATTTATTGTTTTATTCTGTATATTTATTCAGTGTTCTTGTACATTTGAGGGGCCGACTAGGACTAAACTACCCCCAAGTGGACAATCTGGGAAATGAATTGAATTCTATGTATTATATGCAAAGGAAGTGTGTCGATACTTTTATCCATTCGCTATTTTTTTTTTTTTTATGTATTCAAACAAATTTTCGGTTTTAATGTGATATGATGTATTATGATTAAATGTACTGTATCTTACAAGGTTTTTTAAACCGAATAAAGATTGAATGAATGAATGAATGAATCACAATCTGATCCGATTCTTTTGCTTCTTCAGCTTCTTTTCCAGATTCTTCTACTATTTCTTTTTCAAGCAGATCTTCATCATCTTCAGAGTCCACAACAATGACTTCTAAATCTTTTTCCGTCAAATCTCCATTTACAGATGTATTCTCCAGATGTCGACTTTCTTGTCGATCTTCAAAATCTGAATTTTCTTCAGCTTCTTCTTCAGAATCTGAATCATCCGTTGTATCACTTTCTTCATCAGAGTTTTCAGGTGTAGGTATAGCAATAGTATGACTAGGATGAATCCACCTTTTTATTCCTCTACACTTTACTGCATTTGTTGTTACTAGTATCACCTGTCTCGGTTTCTGCCACCTCGGCACTAGACAGTTCCTTCTTTGGTGAACTTTTGTTCTCACCCAATCTCCAGGTCTCAAATCATGTGTTTGCACTTTGTCTCTTGACAGTACTTCAGTTCCCACCTGATTAGACACAGAAGTCACAACGTCAGATAACTTCTTACAGTATTCTAAAATTGCACTGTCATTTATGCTCAACAGTTTTCCCACTGGTATAAATGCTTGTCTCATGACTCTGCCCATGAGTATATCATGTGGACTTTAACCTGTCTTTTTATCTGGTGTACTTCTTAGAGTCATCAAAACAAGTGGAAGAGCATCTGTCCACTTTATACCTGTAGCTAGACACATTTTTCCTATTCTGTTTTTGATTGTTCCATTTATTTGCTTTACAACTCCAGATGCCTCTGGTCTGTATGCACAGTGCAACTTCTGCTCAATGTGCAAGGCTTCACAAATTAATCTTAACAGTTTGTTATCAAAATGTCCTCCTCTATCACTCTCAATAGTCACAGGGAATCCGTATCTTGGTATAATTTCTCTCAAAAGTAACTTTGCTACAGTAATTGAATCACTGTGACGTGTGGGGAATGCTTCTACCCATCTTGAAAACAAACAGACAATTACCAAAACATATTGTAGCCTGTTGTGTTTGGGCATTTCAATGAAATCCATCTGCAACCTGGTGAAAGGACCACCCTCCCGTCCCATGGTTCCCGTTCCCACAACCGTTTTCTATTTGGGTTCATTTGTTGGCAAGTCAAACATCTCTGACAGAGAGATTCTGCAATCGTTCTAAATTTGGTATTAAACCAAGTTTCTTTGAAAAGTCTAATCATTGAATCTCTTCCAATATGACCTGGACCATGGTACATTCTGGCCATATCAGCAATCATACAATTTGGTAAAACTATCCTGCCATCTTTATAAGTCCAAACTCCATCCTCATCTCGCTGTCTACATTCTGCTTTTAACCATGTGTCTTTCTCCTCATCATCAGCTTCATCTTGTAAATCCTTGACTTCCTGCCATGTCTCAACTACTGATGTTAGCATTAATGAATTCGAAGCATGTTCATTGACCTTTTCCTGATTAAGTGCAAAGTTGTTTCTTGCACAATACTTTGCAATTTCATCTGCATAAGCATTTTCTTTGGTGATAAAATCTTCACCTTTTTGATGAGCAGCACATTTTACTACTGCAATTTCCTTTGGATACTGTATGCCATCAATCAATCTTTTGATAAATTTTGCATTTCTGATTGGTGAACCTGCTGATGTCATGTAGCCTCCTCTTTGAGACCAAAGCTGTCCATAATCATGCACAACTCCATACCCATATTGGCTATCAGTGATTATCGTTATTCTCAAGTCCTTCGCTATTTCACATGCACGAATTAAAGCAATTAATTCAGCTACTTGTGCTGAACGAATTCCTTCAAGACATGATGCTTCCACAACATCTGCAACTGTGCAGACTGAGTAAGCTGCTCTTAAAACACATCCTTATGATCTCAGACAAGAACCATCTACAAAGTATACATGATCTGAAATAGGCAAAGGTACATCTTTAATGTCTTGCCTTGGCTTGGTACAGTATTCTAGAACATCCAAGCATTCATGATGTGCATCAATTTCATTTCCAATGTCAGTTATAGTACCATCAGGTAACAATGTGGAAGGATTTAGATTCACACATCTTGCTATTGAAACATTATCTGATCTCAGAATTATTTTCTCATACTTGGTGAGTCTATTGCTTGTTAGATGCTGTGTTTTGCTTCTTGTAAGGAGAATCTCAACTGAATGGGGAACATAGACTTTTACAGGAAATTCCATTATAATTTCCTCACTCTGTTCAAGGCTCACACTAGTTGCTGCAACTGCTTTTAAGCAACCTGGTAATGCTTTTGCAACTGGATCAAGTACTGCTGAGAAATCGGCAATAGGTTTTCTCAGATTTCCATGTCTCTGTATTAACACAGACAATGCACATCCTTCCCTTTCACTGCAATACAGCTCAAAATCTTTCTCGTAGTCTGGCATGCCCAAAGCTGGAGCTTCACACATGCTTCTTTTTAACTTTTCAAAAGCTTCCAACTCAGTTTCAGTAAGGATAATTGGATCTTTTATGTCTGATTTTGTCAACCTCTGCAGTGGTTTCGCAATTACTGAAAATCCACTAATCCATTGACGCCAGTAACTAACCATTCCCAGAAACATTCTGACTTGTCTTTGTGTTTTTGGGGGTTGCATTCCCTGAATCATTTTAATTCTCTCAAATGTAACCTGTCTGATTCCTTTCGCAATTCTATGGCCAAGATATTTTACTTCTTGTTTGCAAAACTGCAATTTTGCAGGAGACACTTTATGTCCCTCGTCTGCCAAATGATTCAAAAGAGTAATTGTATCTGTAACACATTTTTCTCTCGTTTTTGCTGCCAATAGAAGGTCGTCAATATACTGTACCAAAGTTGATCGACCTGGTAAATCTAGATCTTCCAAAGATTTCTTTAACAGCTCATTAAAGATAGCAGGACTCTCTGTATACCCTTGAGGAATTCTACACCATGCGAGGGTTCTACTCTGGAATCTAAACGCAAAGATTTCCTGGCTCTCTGGATGCAATGGAACAGTAAGGAATGCATTACAAAGATTAATGACAGTATACCATTCTGCATCATGTGGAATTTGGTAAAGAATGACTGCAGGGTTTGGAACAACTGGACAACAAGGGACAACAATTTGGTTAATCTTTCTCAAATCCTGAACAATTCTGTACGTTCCATTTGACTTTTTGATCCCCATAATCGGTGAGTTACAAGGACTGCTCTTAATTTCTTTTAAAACACCTTGCTTAATCAATTTTTCAATCACAGGAATGACGCCCTCAATTGTTTCAGTTTTCATTTTGTACTGAGGAATGTTTGGAAAATCTATTCCCTGTTTCACAATTATTTTAACTGGATCCACATGTTTCATTAGACCCATTTCATTTCCAGTAAAATCCCAAATTTCAGTTTTAACTGTCTCTTTTAATTCTTTAGGTAACTTTTCTTTATCAAATACAGGAAATAGTCCTGCTTCTTCTGCTTCAACCATTAACATAGTTAATTTGTACAGCCCATCTTCCTCCATTGTTTGTAATTCAATTCCTTCTGGTGAGCAATATATTTTGCAATTCATCTTGCACAATATATCTCTCCCCAACAAGTTTACTGGACTACTATTGCAAACTACAAATCTGTGTTTGTCTTTGAAATTGCCAATTTCCACTTTCACAGGTTCTGTCAGATCTGTTTTAATTTGTTGATTACTTACACCGACTACTTGGATCGAAACCCCAGAGAGAGGTAGGTTTTCAATTTCCACTGATCTAACAGTAGAACGGGTAGCACCAGTGTCCACAAGAAAAGTGATTTCTACATCATTCACCTTTCCATTTACATATGGACCAGACTGGTCAACCTCAAGAGTGGCTCCAATTACACACTCTTCCTCCTCTCTCTGGCACCGTCAGAAACAGTCATCATAATCACTTCCTTGTTTTCCTGTTATCAAAAATTGTCCTGATGCATTTTGTACATTCGGTCTTTGAGCTCCTATTACCTGTTCACCTCCGCTGAATCCTGTACTTTGGTTACACCTCTGACCACCCCCGCAGTTTGGAAGAGGAGGTTGTGGAATCTGACTCTGCTGATGTACTAACTGTCGCTGTAGCTGTTGCTGAAGACTCAAGTCGTTCAACTGTTGCTGTAGTTGTTGCTGCAGATTTACATCATTCTGCATCTGTGGATTTAACGTTGTATTTTTAAAATTTCTGGGCGGGTTTTTACACTTGGGCTTCCAGTGTCCAATTTCGCCGCAATTAAAGCAAGGCAATTTCTGTTTTAACTCCTCAATGTTTTTTTTTTTTTTTGTGAAAACCTTTATTTATCTTATGCATAGTACACAGCGTCTGCCTACAACCACTACGGGCCGGCCGCTATGACAATCAACAACATTCCAGGTCGTCTTACTATGCGGAAAAGCTCAAAATAAGAGCGCTACGGTGTATTAGCAGCAGACATAAGAGAATAACGTAGGTTTCATTTTATAAGTTTAAAGAGGTGTCATACATTCAGACCAGACAACCGAAAGGGCGAGCCATACGACATAGTATCAACTAAAGGAGCAGCAATAGTTAGGATTCGTGCGTTGAACATTATAGGCAGGATACACAAACACAATACTTCATTCCGCGCCAGTCAGTGCCCACCCAGTCGATATATCACTTCAGGATTTATGTGCAAACTTAACCACTATATAGCAGGATGTGAGAGGGCATATTCTTACAGCAGGAAGAAAGGATCCAGTGTCATACAATAAAGCGAATTTTACTTAGAACAAGCCATGGAGGAGGATACACGCCCTCTAAAAATATAATTGGAAAGTGAAAACAGGATATGCGAGCATTCAATGGCTGTGTACTAATATCGACGCCGTACACACAAAATCCAATAAACAGTGCAAACAACATAAGCACAAAGTGCTAAATCCTACCCAAAAAGAACACCACCCGACCCCC
The DNA here is from genome assembly GCF_964261635.1 of Lissotriton helveticus. Classification (NCBI taxonomy): domain Eukaryota; kingdom Metazoa; phylum Chordata; class Amphibia; order Caudata; family Salamandridae; genus Lissotriton; species Lissotriton helveticus. The sequence goes on from NC_136061.1 coordinate 1,485,521,057, forward strand.
CGTCTGATCTAAAATATACGAAAAAATGAAAGAAGAAAAAGAAATACAAAAGAAAGAAAAAGAAAAGGGAAAAAGGAATACAGCCAAAACCAAGAAGAATAAAGAAGGCCATAGGGACAAAAAATAATAAAAAACAACAACACCCCTCCCCCCTGCATGTGGCTACGGCCCACCCCCTAGCAGCGTGCCTGTCACCCATTAGGAACCCGAAATATAGACAAGAGAATAAGAGAAACAAGAAGAAAGGGAATAAAACACAAAAGGTAAAAAGAAGAAGGAAAAGAAGAAAATCAACAACCCACGAATGGGAAAGAAATGTGAGGGAGATTCCCAGTGTGGGAACCCCGACCCTCCCCCCACCACCACATAACGTTCGAGTACTTAAAAATTAAAGTCAGAACAGTAGGAGCACCCACTAAAACAGGATGATGTAATCGTTACGCAGTTCAATTCACACAGGAGGGTGAGGAACTCCCCAGTAGTGACAATGGCACCCGGCGCACACTTGAGACCCACGGGCCCCCAGGATCGATGGTACAGATCGCACACGTCTTGAGATGTTGGGCCAGGTGGAAAGCACGAACTGGAGCACCCAGGTCAGTCCAGGAGAAACCAAAGTCTCGTAAAAGTCACAAGGAGCGGCCCATCGATCGCCAGCAACCGCCATCCACGGGGCCAAGCATACTGTAGTCGATCTGCGGCGAGCCTCCCAGGGGTATTCAAAGGAAGCAGGTCCACACTGCAGCCACCATGAAGTCCCATCCATCACCGGCCGTAGCCCCTTCGCAAGGGATAGCAACAGTTATCTCGCAAGCAGTAACGGGCAAAACTAGTGATGGCTTACAAGGAAGCATTGGTTAAAAATAACCGGAACAGTCTCACACCATTTCCAGAATAGAATGAAACGGCCCTTTAGAGATATCCGTTCGCCCTCTCTCAGCATCCAGCATACCCGGCCGCCGCCATATCTAGATAGAATCCATCAAGTCGCCATTTTCCCAGGAAGCACCACCACAGCGCAGCACAATAAGGCTGAAGAATCGCCGGCCCCCGCCAGAATTACAATTCACCAATGCCCCAGTTACGAAGTAACACAGGATAACAGTCTCCCCCACCACAGGGTATTGTTCACAGGCCCCCCCAGCACGAAAATGACACGTCGATATCGTGCCCCACTGGCACAAGTGAGCCGGGGCGTGTAGCACAGTTCAGTACGCACAGGCAAGCAATGCACCTCCAGGGAGACAAAGCGCCGTTCCCTTAGTCCGGCTGCCGATGAAAGGCGCTGGGGGGGGGGGAGGGGGGAGAAGCATCCAGCAGAAAAGGGGCTGTGCATCGCGTCTTGTAGAGGGCTCCGGCGGTGTCGAGAGGTTCACTGAGCGCCATGGTGGGAGATCGGCGTCTCACAGGATAGTGTGGCTGCTGGTATTGAACTAGCAGCCGGGTGCACAACAGCGCGAGGTCCCGGTCGCCGGCATCAGACGGGCCGCCCAGAGCGGAGGAGCAGATCTTCGTCCCTGGGGCTCCGAATTTCGCCGGAGTCGGACGCCCCATCACGGCGTCCCTTCCGACGCACAAAAGCTCCGTTCTTGCGCGGGGCATGTAGGTAACTCGGGCGGCGAGGGGAGAAGGTCGGCAGAGCCGGGACTCCGTGCGGCCATCTTGGTCGCCGACCCGGCTCCGCCCCCTAACTCCTCAATGTTAACATTAAATTTAGGCTTATTAAAATTATTTTTACATTTTTCCTGACCTTGATTCTGGTTTTGATTCTGAACAAAATTAAAAATTTTATTCTCAAGACTTGCAATTTGATGTTCTGCTACTTTTACCTGAGCCCACATTGCTTTCTCTTTTAATTTCTTTTGTTTTACTTCCAGTTCATCACTGCAATATTTTGCCTTTCTCAAAATATCATCAACTGAATTTGACTGCCATCCGACAATATTATTTCTGATCATTTCTCCAATTTCTGGTTTAAGACCATAAACAAATCTGTAAATAAAATGGCTCATATCTTTTTCATCTAATTTTTCATAGCCACTGTATTGTTTAAAAACTAGTAGTAAACTTTCATAAAATGAATGAACTGACTCTTTTAGTTCTTGATTCGTTCTGTCTATTTTTACCCAATCAACTTCCTTTGGGGCAATTTTCTTTGTCAACCAATAAATCACTTTGTCATATAGATTATTGACCTCAGATGCTGGAGCACCTGTTTCTTTAATTCGCTCCGGTTCCACTTTTGGCCAACTTACAGCAATTTTACATTCTGTCCAAAGATCTGATGGGACAACTATGTCAAAAAATCCATCCAGATCAATCCACAGAACTTTCGAAACTTTGATAAATCTATCCACCTGCTGATACCATTCCACAGGCTTTTCCCTCAGCCTAGGAAAATCATTCGTGAAAAGCAGAATATCCTGTCTTGACCATGGGACATGAACATATCCACCACCAGCGATTTCCCTCGTTGAAAGTTGTCTAGATAGTTTTTCTAACCTTTCGTCTTCCTTCTTTTTGGTCCACTTCACTCTCCATTTACTCAGATCACCTAACCTTTTGATGTACACAATCAGCTCTTTTATGTGCATGATTCTTCCCATGGTATCAAAGTTCGTAATGTCTTTCTCGGTAAAGTCTAATCTGTAATGTTTTCCAAACTTTTTTTGTTTACTCAAATCAACATTCAACTCTGCAGCTAATTCCTCCAACTGATCATATTTGTTTTTAGTTTTCCACTGAATGCTTTTGCTGATGAACAGAAGTTCATCATCCCGATAATACTTCAAACTGTCAGGACCAATTGTGCCAATTATTAACTCTTCTAAATCTGCTTTTAGTTTTGCCACATCAAGTTTAGAAATGGACTCTGTTTTCTCTGACGATTCAGTATCTGATTCTGCACCCATTGGTGTTCTGTTTAATGAACCTTGATTAAAAGTTAAATCAGGCATTTTTGTTTTCTCACGATGTATTTCAGTTAATTCCGAATAAAATTTTTCAGCTACTTTTTGAAATTCTGCATTTAAAGGAATTGTTAAACCTGGTTGTTTAATTTCTCCTTTATCAAAAACAGGCTGTACAGGACCAATCGTTACTGGAACTGTCACCGCTTCCATACCCTTTGATAAATGTCGAATTAATTCCTCTTTCGATCGTAAATATTCTGATGTATTTGCAACTTCCTCATCTCTCCCAGTTCCCATTGAATTTCTAGGAGCTTCTCTTCTCATTGGGGTTTCAGAAAAATTTCTACTCTCATCATAGACACTAGAAGGAGTTTCAAAAGATTCAGAATTATTCGGGTACAATCTGGGTAATTCTTCATTTAAAGGAGGTGCGCTCGGTGTGGTCTCTGGAGAAACCATCGGAGTAGACCATGAACAAGCTGGTTTTAGTGGGGTCTGCTTTTTATTAGTAGTATAAATTTCTTCTAAAACTGCATCTTCTGATTCACTTTCTACAACAGCATTATTTTTCTTTTGAATACTCTTTTCACCTGGTATTCCAGAAACCATTTCTCTTATTATATAAAGACCTTCACACATATCTGCCTGTCTCCATATACGCATCCTATCTTCATGCGTTTCTCGTTTATAAATCGATGTTTTAGGAGGTCTAATTAAGCCGATTGCTTCCTTCTGAAGTTGAAACATCTCATCCTCCCATTCAACTAATGCTTCAAATTGTGTTCGTCTAGGCTTTGGAACAAGAGCTGTCATTCTTTCTCTTAAGTTTCTCAAAATCCTCATATTAAAGGAACCATTTTCTGGCCAAGCTAAAACTCCGTCATCTTTAGTGTAATTTTTCCAAATATCAAACCATAGGCAAGTGTGATAACCATATTCACCGTCCATATACGCTGCAGGTGTTTTATATTTATGAAGTAATTTTCCACCTCGCGTTTCAATTTTCTTATCGGGTAAAATAAAAATTTTAAATCTTTGAAACAACGTAGGCTTTTTCTCTACCTTTTTGTAGAAATAACTCATTTTAAAATCAAATCTGTTAAATTGAAATGTTCGTAAACACTTCCTGTATGTTCCGCTAAACTAGCCAATCCGTGCGTGAAACACACTAACAGACCAATGAGGTTCAAGCAACGTCACCGCTTTGCTCAACCAGTAAGAACGGAGCTTTCCACAAAAGCTAATCAGTGTCTAGCTCGTCTAAATCACGTGAGCCAATCAAAGTACTAGCTGTGACGTATGATACCCAATCACAGCGCGGACGTGTGACGTACACAGCCGCTGCGGTTTCTCGCGTCTCACTCCCAATGCTTACTCCTCCTTCACAAAAACTTTTTACGGCGCCATTTTAAGAATACTTTTTTAATGAAAACTCAATTAATCACGACAGAAAGAACAAACCATTTGTCTGTTTCTCTAAAATAAAGTGACAGAATTTACAAACATACAAGAATTCTTTTGTGTGGAATAGACAACGCTATTCTCACAGAATATACATTCGTCGATAAAATAAATGTTTACTCTACCCTTTAAGCTAGTAATAACGAACTTGTTTCCTTCTGAATGTACATAAAGTAGCAATTCAAAGTTTGACTCGAACGGAATTACAGAATCATCTACGCACTTTCAAACGGAAAAATACCCTAACTACATGCACGCGAAAATTCTGGCAGGACTTTAACCAGCCATAGAAATCCTAATTGTTAGCAAAATAAACAATGTTATCCTACCCTTCAAATAAGCTCGAATATATTCTATTACTCTTTTCACAGTAAGTTTTAGAACGGGCTCTCTGTCTCTATACTTAAAGCTAAAATTTCATAGAAAATCCTCACTATACATACACTCAATCTGGCATACCTAAATCCCTAACACGTGTTGTACAACCACAACACTTGTGATATATTTTAATACCACTATTCTGAAACAGATCAAATGCACTGTGTAACTTCACTCTTGTCACACTACTCTGTACCGGTACAACTAGGATTTTTCACACTGCAGGAAAAACCCTTTCGACTACACCTAACGAAAGTAAACAAACTCAACATATGTTAGACATTGATCCTATGTAACTACCATATAGCATGTTGGTTACCATAGCAACCATATCTCTGCTACCAGGAAATTGTCCAGCAGCCTATAGGAAATCTATCATAAGCAACGCTACCCAACTTCACAATACTCACTAAAATGTATTCACAAGCCCATAGACTAACATGATATATTTTGACCAACTGAATCATGTGACCTAATTAACCTATTCACAAAATATATACATTTATATATAACTGCAGTAAAACGAATTCATTATACTTTAACAAACCCTATGATTAATTAAGCCACTGTGGCGATAAAATCTGCTATTAGTAACCTAAACTCATGTAAAAAAACAAGACCAGCTTGATTTTTAAAGAATGTTTATTTAACTAATATTTAGAAAAGTGCGTTAAAATCTTTTATTAAAGCATTTTTATTAAAGTCTTTGCAAATGGTAATGATAGTTTCAAGTAAATTTCAAAAGCAATATTCAAATAGAAAATAGTAGTTTGGCATTATTAAAATTCTAAGTTTCTGACTACTCTTACTATATAAAAGGATAAAGGGTAAAATCTTTAGGGCTTAAAAAGTCTCTTACGTGCTCCAAGAGAAGTCCAACAGCACGACACTCCCATCTAAAGGTCAGCAAGAAGCAGCAGCCTTTTCCTCGGGGGAAGAGTTTTTATACCTTTCTACGCTAAACTAATCTATGAAAACTTATATTTTTCTGCTCAACTCAAAGCCTGATTGGCTGTCAAGTGACATGCCATCATGTCATTTCGTCTTCTGAACTTTAGTTCCGTCTCTTTCTTAGAGTCCATTGTCCTTTACTTTTAGAATTGCGAGCCTTCCTCCAGTTTGCAACATTATTTTAACAGAGTTCATAGCTTCCTCAGCTTGTCATACTCCTCTGCCGGTTCCTGGCCTTGGCCTTGGCCTTGCTTGACTAAAGAACAGTCAGCTCATCACGTTTCATTTTTCATCGCGTTAATAATTTTTGGCAGGGGATGCTACCACATTTGGACTCTTGCTTTTCTCCGAGCAGAATTTTCTCTCAATCACGAATGCACTAGGCCTCAAAAAATGCTTTCACGTTAACTAGTATATAAACAAACATAAAGGAATAATTAATGCAAGAAATGAAATTCGTTCTGTTACCCACCCATCATTGCTAATGATTAACCCATTTAGTCTATATTATCTAGCAGAAGCAAACAAATAAAGCAGCATTTATATCTACCATTCTTCATTTAGTCCAGCAGGATTCTCCGCATACCTGTATAAAATAAGAGACACCACGTAGACAAAAGCATACATAAAATAAGCACATGCCATTAATTAAATAGCCGCAATTAATAAGACAATTAGACAAACAAACAAGGTTAGTTAATTATTTTTCAAAAACATACTTGCTGCAACATAAAACACATAATGTTATTCCCGCGTGTTCATGTATGCAACTTTAATCTAGGTTGAATTAATAAACACACATCACACATCATTATTAATATTATTAATTATTTATGGAAGTGTAACTTCACGAGCTGAAATGAATGCATTTCTGAAACTCGCTCCATCACAGGTATGCATGAATCGGCCCCTCATAGTCCACTGCTGCATATCTAGAATTCATTCCAAAAGTGTCTGTATCCTTATCGTTCTCTAGGGGGATTGTATTTTTATATATCACTATTCCAGAACAATTAATATAGAAAGAAGTATCAGTGCCAGGGCGACTGACGCTGGAATCTGGGGATCACGGTTCGATCCCCGGCTCCGGCGGCAGATTAGCCCAGCACCATGTGACTCTGGGCAATAGCTCGCTTAATCTTCCCGACGGCCCCCAGCGCCTAGAGACCCTTACGGGTGATTGTGCGCTTTACAAATGTGGACTTTACTTTAACAAGCAGGATAATAACCAGCCTTTCAAGGAACTACCAGTTCCTTATAGTGCCAACCCACCAGTGTAACATTCTGTTCTTCCATATAAAAATGAACGCAATATGTATTGTTATCACAACCTGGATAGCTCATTCCCAGAGGTTTTCTATATTAATAGACATGGTCCTGGATAGCCGAAACCCAAAACTCGCTTTACTTCTGTGAATTGTGGTGGGCGAATATATGTATAATTTACAAGTGACCATGGATATGCAGTCCTTAAGCTAGTGACAGATTCAGTGGGGTAACAAGCTGTCCCTTCTCAAAAAAATCTCTTATTTGTTTCTAAAAATACATTACTCTGGGCTGTTCTTTTATTTCTTTTCAGGGAGATAACCTTACCCTTATTGCGCGGAGGCATAGTTTGATCATTTCCCAAGACCCATGACACTCCACATAATATTTTTATCAGCAAACCAGCAACAACACGTGTTATTTTCCTTATTCGTGTCCACACCATATCATGCTGGGCGACAAGAACCTTGGCAGCTCTTCCTCAGCAAACTTTCTACCAAAGGGATGCATAACGTACAATAAAAAGGGGGCGGAAATGCAAAAAGATTTACAAGTTCCCAGTGTCCATCAGAGCCTCACTGGTACAGGCTCCTATCATCCATCAATAAGTTGGCGCTCTTGAGCACCGGCAGTGGAGCTTGGTCTGTCCTAAGCTCTTTTACTGCATCCCACGTTGATCCAGATGGTATACCTTCATGGTGTACTTCAGTCTTCCCTAACTAATGTTCGAACAACTAAGTTAAAGTAAACAGAAAATTCTCCACTAGTTTCTGTAAATTCCGTTGGTACTGTAACTCAGTACTAGCTACCTTACGCAGCCCATCCCTAATCTTTTTTCTCCTTAGACTCAGTATCCCTCAGCTGAGGGCGCAAATTGCACCTGGTAGCCCCAGGCACCGTGTGATCAATGAACAAAGGCTCTTGAATAGCTCGTATTTCTGGGGGAACAGCCTCATTTAAAACATCCTTGTTTTCCTTATACATTTGCGTCCAAGTTAACTGGGCGTCACTGAAAGGAAAAAACCTGGATACCTGTTCGTACTCCCTGTTCCCTATACCGTCTTCGACCCACTGATCATATGGTAACGGCAAAGAAATTCTCCGACAGTGGGTAGCGTGTAACCAGTTCTTTCGACCAGCAACCTTTACAGCTGTTCGTGTCACCAACAAAACCTGCTCAGGACCTTTCCAGTGTGGCACCAAATTTTTCTTCCTGTGGAAGTTAATAAGTAGGACATAATCACTGGGCTAGATGTCGTGGCCGGGTCCCTCTGGTGTAGAAGGTAGGGACTCCCGCACCTGTTGGTGAATATAATGTAAACTTTCTGTTAACTGGCCAAGCTAATCAAGCAACACAGGATACTCAATATTGGAGTACTTACTGGGACGCAGGACACCCCAGACATTTGCCGGGCACCCAAACCAACCTTGTAAGGAGACAATCCTATCCTAGAATGAACTGTTGTTCTTATTGACAAAAGAGCTAATGGTAATGCGTATGGCCACTTTAACCCTGTTGTCTCCTGGTTTTTTGCCAGTTTCAGTTTGAGAGTACCATTGTACTTATAAACCAAACCCGTGGACTGTGGATGATTGGCAGCATGAAATTTCTGTTTTTGTTTTACATGTAGACCTTCACAAATCAATTGAATCACTTTCCCATTGAAATGACTTCCGTTGTCACTGCAGATAATTCGTGGCAAGCCGAAACGAGGAAAGAATTCCTTAAGGAGTACCTTTGCAGTCGTAATGGCTGTGTTATCTTTAGTGGGGTAAGCCTCAACCCATTTGCTGAATGTTCTGGATGATATATTGGATGAACCTCATGCATAGGGTACAGAGTAATTGTAGTGGGACTCTTTTCAAACAACCAAACTCGATAGGAAACTATGGTATTAATATTTGAGAGCACCTGTCCTGGGGCTAAATCAGCAATATAAACAGGATCTTTAATAACAAATAACACTTCTCAATTTTAATGTGTGTGTACCTGAGATTAATCAATGTAGCATACATATACTGGAAAACATTCTGCTGTAGAAAAGGCTCAAACTCACAAACAGCCTGCCAAATGTCTTCAGCACTATAAACCGGTTTACTAGCACAATTCATAGCCTGTCGGGTTAACACCTCCTTCTACTCCACGATGCACAAACGAACCCATCCGTACCCTAAATGTCATCCAATCTCTATCCTCGAACCCACGTACTGGCGTCTTAGCATTCAAAGGTATAGGAGGTAGACAAACCACAGAAGGAGAAGCAACAGAAGTAACAGGGACAATCGTTGCTGGCGCTTGCACCGGAGGAGAAAGAACAGAAGATGAAGGAGTTAAAACTGTAGATGTAGTAGGAGTCACAGTTGTCAAAGATGGCGAAGACAAAGGAGGAGCAGGAGGTGCCAAAGCCACTAAAACAACAGCCGTAGATACGGAAACAGTGGAAGCAGATGAAACCGTGAGCTGTGGCTGTAAAGGAACAGGGGGATTTATCCTCTGCGGGGCATACGGAGGCGGAGGTCGAGTGTCCGACAGCTCCTCCACAAACGTATCATTTCCCTCTTTGGCCAAATAAGATTTATCAATGTGTAATCAAAATATCCTATCTTCACTTTCAACCCCTGCCTCCTGTTTTTCTCTATCATATGCTACAGCTTTCTGCGTCAGTGTTTACATTTTCCCCTTCTGTGCATCTCTTTCCAGCTTTAACCATCTGTCTAGCCTCCTTCTGCCAAGTTCGAAGAGAATCAAACATTGAATGCTTACTCCATCTCTTAAACAACTGTATCTGTAAAAACCCAATCTTTTGTTCATCAAAAGTGCCCATCAACAGCCACTGCAACTCAGCATTATCCCTCATATGTGTGTGCCATAATGTACTAAACGTAATAGGGCCAAGGACTTGTTTAACATACATATCAAAATTAGGGCTGCCTTCAGGAGGCGAAGGTTGAGCTTCTTCCAATCGATCATCTGCAGAACAACGACAACACAATTTCCAAACTTAGCTAAGACTAGGCATTTTTAAAAGGAAAACAAGTTCATTATTTTTAGCTGGCAAAGTAGTTGCAAGTACTTTTCATCAAGACAGTCCTTAGATCGTTCCAAACTCAAACCCAAATGCTACCATATCCACAAAGAACCAAAACAAACTCACCTGATATCAGTAGCACAAATGAACTCTTCAGACCAAATGGTCAGATCCAAGGGTTTCACTGTTCAGACTCCAGTCGGGATGACCACTGGGCGAGGCACGGTCCGGCAGGGGCAAAAGGGGCAGCTGCGAGCAATAGAAACTCTGCGGAAATGGGATGGATCAATGACCCGAAGGAGTCCCTGTTTGGACACCAACTGAAGGAAGTGACCCGTTTAGGGCCACCCGGGTCACTAATGACCACCTCTCAGCCTTCCGTACTAAATGAAGAGTCGGTCAGAGAAGAGAATATAAAAGAATAACTGTTTATTCATATACACTCAGAGTGGAGCCCAGTCTGCCCAGTCGCTAAGAGTGCTGCAGAGAGGACTGATTTTGACAAGCACAAAGATACATTATGTACATATCGTTACTGGGCTAAAACACGCCCACAGTGGAATTTTCCAGGCAGGGTCAGTTAAACAGTGTAATACAGAAAGAACAGTTTCAGTGCTCCTATCTTACACAAGGTATCGTAGTCCAAGGTCGTTCCATCCGGAGTTCGCCACCAGACAAAGGGGATAGAAGTGAGAAAGGTATGCGCTAATAAGAACAGTGTATTCATTGCTGGAAAAAGACAGAAACGGAGAAAACGGAACTAAGGGCAGCATTTCTTGGAATTTGAAAGAGATCAGTTTTGGAACAGCTTGAAATGGGGCCGGTAAAGAAAATGGTGCACCGAATGCTAATTTACATAGGGCAATGCACAAACATCTACATTTCTATTCTAACACAGATCAGAATGGCTTCTTTGTAGGCTGGCAGTTAGGGACCAACACTCCCTACCTGGAGGAACCTCTGGATTCCTTTGCAGTGAATGACATACAATCTTTGGTGCTTCTGCTAGATGCTGAAAAAGCTTTTGAACTTGTGATCTGGGGAACTCTATTTAATATCTTGACCAGATTTGGCATTCCATCCTGGATCACGGGGATTAGGTATCATATGTACTGTAAAGCTGAATTCGGTATTATCACCAACTCATTGCAACTTTCCACAAGACTATAGTTATTTTTCAATAAAACACACAATGTAATAAAGAGACACTAATTCATTTTCTCTCACGTCCCAAAACATTCACCACTAACCTCTTAAACACATACCCTCTAATAGAGTTCATCTGATATATTTTTTCACATCACTGTGATACTCTTTTTATTTTATCAAACACCCATATACATCTTTATTTCTAATGTAGTTTTTTTAAGGATTAAACATTATGTACCTACCAGTGAATTCAGTTTGTAGACTATATTGTTGTTTTAGCTCTCTGTGGATATTTTTGACACTGTTACGATTTGTAAAAACTAAGCACAAGAATGGAACACCACTCATATATAAATCAAATCGAAAATGGCAACCTCTTCAATTTTCCACTCTATCATCATGAGAAAGGCAGCAAATTAAATCATGCCTTTCATTTTAGACTACTGCATCTCCACTTGTGAATGGTTAGCATCTGTTAACCCTTTCCCTCTCTTTCAAAACAAGGTTCCTGATACAGTTTATTACATAGTCCTGCTTAGGAAATAAAAACGTGCATTACTTAACCCGTTCTGTGCTCATGACGAGATCAGCTCGTCATGAGGCACAGTGCTCAGGTCATGAGCCATGGAACGCTCACACGTGGGGATAATTCCCCTGCTGTGCTGAACGTTCCACGAAAACTGGTGCAGCCGTGACAGCTCGTCATGAGCACCTGAGTACTGTGCCTCATGATGAGCTGAGCTCGTCATGAGCATGGGGGCGTTGTGCTCCCCCCGCCCCCCAGCACAGCAGGGGGAATTACCCCCGCATGCAAGGGGTTAAATTGTGTCATCACTCTTCAACCTTTTAAAAATTGTTCAGTCTCTTTAACGCCCTTCCCCCCAATGCACTCTTAGCTCAGTGTACCTAGCAACCCAGAGGAACCAGTAGGTCACAAGTTCACAGCACATTCTAGAAGGAACATGCTGCTTCCAAATAAGATAAAGCAGGTGTGCTTTAGTCCACAGATTTAAAAGCATATCCATGTCTGTATTACAAGCATATCCGTGTCTGTATATGCTTTTTTCAAACAGCCATTATTGGATACCTTAGCAAGACTTCTTGCTAAGGTATCTAACACACTACCTAATTGTATTCACTTTCATGCTGACAGCATCCAATGAAATAAATATATAACATTTTAAAAACACTTCCTTTGATCTGCTTTTCCTCTGAAAAAACTACTTCATTCAGCGCCAGCCTTCTTCTGACACTATTGCTCCTTCACTTCAAAATTGATTGTGGGCCACAGCTATATCTATTGGGCTAAAGAGGCAGCTAAAAAGAGAGGTATTGACAGGGACTTGGGTTTGCCAAATGTGCAGATTACTTGGTTTGGCCAGAGAGTGTTACATTTTCATTTTTAATTTTCATCAATTGATGGCTTTGGTTAAATCCATTGTGGATTCCCAAGCTCCTCACCTTCTGACTTTGCACTGCGGTGGCAATGACCTAGGGTAGGTATTGATTCCTAATGAAAGAAAACTTTGCAGAACTGATGGTGCTTTTCCCTCACACTGTCTTGGTGTACTTTAATATATGCCAAAGACAGCAATGGAAGTGGTCAAATCCATTCTGTCCACAGATTGACAAAGCCAGGAAACATGTTAATAAAACGGTTTCTGCATTCCTTAGAGACATTTGCATGGGCTGTATCTATAACAGCAATCTGCGTTTTGACATGCATGGATTTTATAGAAATGATTGAGTGTACTTTACAGATGAAGGCAGAAGGGTGATTCTCAGTAATGTGAAACTCAGATTTCCTGATAGTTTAGACATTTTAGGTTTCCTACCCAATTGGCGGGCCCCTCCCCTCTTTCTTTTACCCAGCTGTTTGGGACGCGAGGCTGTGCTTGATTGTAGATCAGCGGCCTGAACACTTTTCCTGGCTACAATAGGGTGGAAGTCCTCTGAGGACATACTAGTACAGGAAGAAATGTTCAAAGACATTGAATCAGCTCTCCGTGTTAATGAGTTTTCCTTATCAAGTGTGATACAGAAAAGGGGGTGGTGATGAACAGAGTGTCTGAATTAAGCAGACCACTCTTACCCAGTCCAAAGATCAGGGCTTGATCCATCACCGTTATTTATCTCACTGCCCCATCCCAGCTCAGAACCTGGCTATATGCAAATTAGTCTGTCCCTGGCCCAGTGCATCATGGGAACAGGGCAGACCAAACTACCAAGCCAATTCTTCACCAGAAAGGAGACAAGCTACCGGGGACCGGTTTCTGGCATTTCAGCCTCTTCGGCCCGGCTTGCTTGAATCCTGATGGAGCAGTGAGAAAGGGACTCATGTCTGAGTATACCCTGCCACACCTATAGTGGCCAAAAACGATACAGAAAAGGGGGTGGTGATGAACAGAGTGTCTGAATTAAGCAGACCACTCTTACCCAGTCCAAAGATCAGGGCTTGATCCATCACCGTTATTTATCTCACTGCCCCATCCCAGCTCAGAACCTGGCTATATGCAAATTAGTCTGTCCCTGGCCCAGTGCATCATGGGAACAGGGCAGACCAAACTATCAAGCCAATTCTTCACCAGAAAGGAGACAAGCTACCGGGGACCGGTTTCTGGCATTTCAGCCTCTTCGGCCCGGCTTGCTTGAATCCTGATGGAGCAGTGAGAAAGGGACTCATGTCTGAGTATACCCTGCCACACCTATAGTGGCCAAAAACGATACAGAAAAGGGGGTGGTGATGAACAGAGTGTCTGAATTAAGCAGACCACTCTTACCCAGTCCAAAGATCAGGGCTTGATCCATCACCGTTATTTATCTCACTGCCCCATCCCAGCTCAGAACCTGGCTATATGCAAATTAGTCTGTCCCTGGCCCAGTGCATCATGGGAACAGATTTTGTTGTAAATAATTCCTTATCAAGTGTTCCATTCAGTGGGCTAGAGCTAATCGTGACTAGTCTTTGGGGTTCAGCGTGCTCAGGTGTGACAGCATTTTTCAGTTCTCCAAGCGAAGATCGCTTAGCACCTGTTAGTTCAAAGGATAGCCGTTTCTCCGTCAGGGCAATTTCCCTCTCCAGAACTCCGACAGCTCTTGTGAAGAAATTGTCCATGTCCCGATTGAACTTGCCCCCGTTTCACACGTCACACATTTACTCCCCTTGCCAGTATTACGAGCCATAATCAACAAAAGGGACAATTTCGGGTACTATATTAATATCTAAAGGAGCTCCACTCCCATATCCCATAAGCAGTCTTACCAGTCTTATGGCGGGCTTTAGAGAGGTCGCCCAGTCCAGTCTTGTACAGCCGTAGACGGCCCGCCCTTTGCCCGGGCTTAGTCCGCGCGCGGGGGCTGACCTGTAATTTATGCGCCACCTGGCGCAGGTATTCGCCGCTCCCGGGCGCTGAGGCCCCTGGGTGTTGTAGTCCTCCCCCACTGGTCTCCCCCCACTGCGGCGGCGCTCGGGTGTTAGAGAGCTGTAGCGGCGGGAGGAGACGAAGAGCGGGATTGCAGGCGGACGTGCAGGAGCTGGATTTCTTGGCCCCAGTTGGTTTGCGCATATGGCAGGTACGATTATGGCAGCAATCACAGTTAGTGGTCCCCCGCTCCACCGGGGCTGACCTGTAATTTATGCGCCTCCTGGTGCAGGTATTCGCCGCTCCCTGCCGCTGAGGCCCCTGGGTGTTGTAGTCCTCCCCCACTGGTCTCCCCCCCACTGCGGCCGCGCTCGGATGTTAGAGAGCTGCGGCGCCGGGAGGAGACGAAGAGCGGGATTGCAGGCGGCCATGCAGGAGCTGGATTTCTTGGCCCCAGTTGGTTCGCGCATATGGCAGGTACGATTATGGCAGCAAACACAGTTATTAATAACAATCATTAATACACATTGTTATAGAGATATTGAGATTCTTATAAATGTTTTTATAGTTATTTATATAGTGAGCTATCTACTGTGATGGTTAGAAATAAATATATAGTTATAATTGTTGAATTTGTTGGTGGTCATTTAATGTCTGCTTTTGTTTTCTGTTTTCATGACGTGTCCGGGGTAATCGCAGTTATCAACGGCATCGCGTTCTCCAAAGTCACAGCAAAAACATAATATAGGTTTTAGAGATTTTTTTATGGAACCTCTCTGGAAAAACATGAATTTAGAGAATACTGTAAGAAAGCCCTATTGTGTGAAATACTGTAGTGTGTGGGGATAAATGTGTTTTAGACTTTATGGAAAAGGTGCGATCGTTGCCGTTAACAACTTCGTCATAATGTCCCGAATAACCGTGAAAATGGAAATTAGGTCTTAAAGATCGTATATAATGAAAGTTAGTACAAAAATATTCCTCCCTTCCAGTTTCTTCAGAATATAACACTTGATAGTAATCTTGGAAAGTTTTAACTATGCCATCCGGATCAGTATATTCCACTCCCCCCCCCCTATGGATAGCTAAGATTTGGTTCTGCACTGACTTTTGCCTAGTGTGAAGAGATAGTCTCTTCCCAGCTAACTCACCGCTTTCATATGCGTTGTTATGGTGGGACTGGAACTCCTCTGTCGCTTTTTGTGCAAGCCACTAATTAATCTCTGCCTTAAGAGTCTGTATCTGTACCTGGCTCTGCATTGTCTCTCTCCCCTGCCTAATTAAAAGTGAGTGCTCATCCTCTGCTACCTTCAACCTTTGCATTAGTTCCTGATTTTTCAGCCTACGTATAGCTCGGGTTTTGGCCACATAGCTAATAGTTTCTCCCCTCACACCTGCTTTAAATGCGACCCAAACTATTATTCTTGAGGTACTATACCTGTTAATGTCAAAATAATCGATTATCCATTTTCTTATATGCTCAACATATTCCCTGTTGACTAATAACTTCTTATCAAAATTCCATATATAACCTTAGGTAGGATTGTTATATTAGCCTTATTGAGGAGGTCTGTTGTACAAAAGAAGTAATATATCCTAACATGTGGAAACGAGTAATAAGTGCTACCCAAACTCTGGGGTGTTTTTTTGGCCTGCCACATATCCACTAATCCATAACTCTTTATAAGTGATGTAAGTGCCTTATGTAACCTTGGTTTCCGCCCTTGATACCTCCCATGGTTATTAACACCAGGTAATGGATCTAGAGCAACACTCATATCTCCACATAGAATGAGGGGTGTAGACCATGCTGCCAATTCTACCTCAAGATCCTCGAAAATTTGGGGATCATCATAGTTTGAGCCATAGATTGCACACATAGTGTAGCCCAGTCCTAGCTCGGCTCTGGCCCACCTGCCAAGCGTATCTGCTGCCTTATACTGGACTGGGCCCAATGAGGTTTTGGCCAGAATAGCTACCGCTCGAATATTCAAAGTTTGCGATGTGGCTACCAATAGATTATACCCTTGTATCACTATGAGATGCCTTTTGTCCCAGGGGAGATGGGTCTCTTGGAGACAAATGACGTCAAATGCATTTAATTTTACAAACTCCCCCAGTTTACCCCTTTTAGCTACATCCTTAAGTCCTGCCACATTTATTGAACAGATATTTATTCTCCCCATCTTAAAATAGTTCTGACAGTTCCAGCCATCTCTAGTACTCGTACTGGTCCTCTTTTCCCAGCAATTTTCTGTAGTGTTTTCCCATTTAAACCACTTTTGCGAGTTATATATCTGTCTTTCAACTGTCCACTTTTACCGACTTCTTCTCTCTGTGTGTTTTCTCCCAAAGTTACGCCCTGCCCCCTCCACCCCCACCTTCCCACCCCCCAGCGCCCACATCCCTTCCGAGAGACACTCAGACATATGTCTGTGATGAGTGCGTCGCACCAGCCCGAGTGCCCGTAAATAAACCATCATTTTTATTCAAATTATGCTGTGTAACTACAATAGGTGGCCTTCTTTGATACCTTAACCCCTTCAGCGCTGATGACAAAGCCAGCTCGTCATGGGCGTTACCTGCGCTACGCGGATGACGAGCTGGCTTTGTCACAAACCGCGCGATTTTCAAATTTCAGCGCACAGCGGGAAAACCCGCTAGCGCGGTAGAGGCTAAATAGTCAAAGGAAAAGAGAGGGAGAACAAGAGGCAAAGGAAGAGAAAATAAAGAGAGAGAATCCCCAAGAACAGAGTGCTAAAGAAGGCATCAATTTCCATTTTAAATCTTTTCCGACCCTTCTCATGATATTAGGCTGTCCAGGTATTCCTTGGCTTTTATCTCGGACAGGAAAAAGCGTGTTTGCCCATTCGAGATATCCTTTAATTTTGCAGGGTTGTTCAAAAAAGCCTGAGCCTTTTTATCTTGGAATGGTTTGATCATCTACCTCAGCCTCTTTCGACGGTAGTATGGCAGAAGTCAGGACGGACGCAATATGAGACCCTATTCCTAGTACGTTTCACCTTGGGCCTTGCCTTCTCAAACACTGCTTGATGTAGCAGGAAGCTACCAAAGTAAACCAAAATAGCTCGTGGGAATGACCCTGCTCTAACTGGCTGCTTTTGCACAAAAGGAACTCTATGCGCCCGCTGAATTTCTAATTCCAGTTCGAGTCCGTGAGTTCAGGGAGCGATTCTCTAAATAAATCAATGACATATCCGCGGGCATCCTCCTCCTCAGGAACACCCAGAAAGCATAAGTTATTCCGCCATTGTCGGTTCTCATGTTTTTCCAGTTTCCACTGGATATCCGTTATCTGTGCTTCCTGTGATTTGGCCATTTTCGGGGTACTTGCCAAGTCTGTCTCTGTGGTACAAATCAATGTTTCCAAATCCGTCATCTGCTCCCCGAATGTGCTACAAGTTTTTGACAGCTTTCGCACCACTCCTTGTAGTTTCCTCATTGCCGACTGAGCCTTGTCGCCGTCCTGTCGGGTCTCCTCACGGTGAGCAGCTATCGCCTGCATGATAGTCTCTAGTGTCGGCGCAGCAGCAGTAGTCTCCCCTCCCTTCACTCCCATCTCTGGAGTGCCTGTAAGTTGGACCGAGGGAGTATAGTCCCATGAGAGATCTTTCTCTCCTGTTTTCCTTCTCCTCTGGACGGTCCCGGATTTTCCGCTCTCTAAGGGCTCTGTTTCTAGATCGCTGTGACTTGCCTCTGGGTTGCTACTGTCTGTGACCTCATCAGACCACTCTCCCCCATCTGAGACAGAAAAAAATCAAGCTCCTTCTCGGGCTTTCCCCACCACAGAGGCCTCCCTCCGCAATCTCTGCCTCTGCTTTCGATATTGTCTGAAGTGGAGCCTCAGTAACAGTGTTGAGAACATTATCTACTTTCTCAGCATCGTACGCTCTCACATTGGTGTTATTTTCGATAATACTAGCATCCATGGGGTGAGCCCTAGTCTCATCATTGCTTAGTGTTATTTTAGGTCCACTCCCACCTTTTTTAACAAGGGATACATGTTTGCTTTGTAAATCAGACTCAGAGGCCCTTCAGCATGCCTGTGTGTCCAGTACCTTCTTGGTATTCTTCTCCCCTCTGGTCTTAGCTGCCGCTGCCTCTGGCACTTTGCGGCCATTGCCTCTAAGGAGGTCCACTACAGTGGGACCAGTTGGTCTTGTTGCTCCTCCCTTCTTTTTCTCAGATAAATTTGGTTCTTGCACCAGTACCTTCTCCTCTTTGTTCCAATGTAGGTGTAGCTGCCAAATGGTTTCCTTCTACTACCGGTGATCTCGACACAGCAGGGGTCTTCAGGGCGAGTCTTGCTTTCGCTGATACTGCCGCTGATTTTGGGGGCATTTCCACACTCAGTGTTCACCGGGCTCTGTGTGCTCGCCCCAATCACCTCCGAGTCCACTGCCGAGCAGGTAGCTGCCTCTCCCTCCGCTACTGGCTCCGCCTGCACCGACGCTGGATCCGCTGGATTCGTTGCCGAGCAGGAAGCCGTCTCACAGCCACCTCCACTATTGCTGCCGGTATACTGACCCCGAGGCGCTGAAGTAGAGATCAACGACTGACCTGTAAGGACCAGGAATACTTTCCTAAGATTACGGGAGCTAAGCACCGTCAGACCAATGCAAGCCGCCACCAGCTGGAGATACAGCCCCTGCGAAGTTTGCGAAGTCTGCGGAGTCAGGACGCTGCAGGGAAGGTCTGATCGCATAGTTCTCTCCCAGCGCCGCCTCTGCCTTTCCTTCTCGATTAGTATTTGCGTTAGTCCAATATAGTCGGATTCGTGAATTTGCGTGTCCACCACAGCATAAACTTAAACTTAGTCTGCCATCGGGCTCTCAGAACGGTGCGAGCTACGGCCTCATCCGACCACCATCTTGCCTCTCACCGCCGCACCATAGTAATTCCAGTTACCACTGGATTGGCCTACTAATCTTGGGTTCTGAAGCAGTGGCCTGCCCATCATAAAACACCTTGCATGGGGTACTAAGCACTAGATAAATGCAATTATAATACAATACATCTTTATGTAAATGTGTGTACTCATCTTTCTTCAACCAGTTTGTGGCCTTTGATTTTCTTGATCTTTACCTTGTTTTGATTGCCCTTAAAATCTAGAGTGCTGTCCGCTTATTTCATTATTTGTTGCTTTTACTGGTTCTTTTGCTCTCTCCCAAAATATCACTTATTGGTTTCTCTTAAAAGTCTCTGTTCTTTGATAACATGATGCTGTTTACTGGTACGTATTATGACAGTTGTACACCATAGTTTTCTGTAAGTTCATCAGTAAAACTGCTATAAAAACAAAATTTAAAAAGAGGACAACTTACATTTATTGTGTTTAGTACATCAATAAAAAATACAAAACAATAGCAAAGGGCAATAAACATCATTTTACAAAGACCTTCTAGATTTATTGTGTATGTTGTATTGGTTGGTGACTTTACCAGCAACACTCATTTAAATTTGCTTTAATAGTCTTCTTTATTACTCAAGGAGATTAAAGACGTAAAACAAAAAAAATCTGAACACTTAAAACAATAAAGTGACCCTAATTTTTCACAAAAAAAGAATAGGTTACATTTTAAAAGGCTGGTGGTGTAACAATTTAAGACACAAACCAACTCAGTTAAAGGTTTCAAGATGCAACATTAACAAAAAACTGAAAAATGTAAAGTTACTTTGGTCAATAAGCATATCACTTTCTGAAACAAAGGGTACATCTATGTAC
The DNA here is from genome assembly GCF_964261635.1 of Lissotriton helveticus. Lineage (NCBI taxonomy): Eukaryota > Metazoa > Chordata > Amphibia > Caudata > Salamandridae > Lissotriton > Lissotriton helveticus. Next base: position 1,485,541,311 of record NC_136061.1, read on the forward strand.
ATTCTTCGAATGATTGAAACATTTCTGAATCATTCAACACTCATCTAAATTAAAAGGGAGGAGGAAAACCTTAATTGTAAAAGTAAAATGAAATTAGCACATGCAGAAAAGTATTGAAAAAAGTAATACAATTAAGGATTAAAGAAAAAGACATGACTCAGGTGACGTTACAGCTCTGAACATATTTAGACACATTATGAAATACTAGGATTGCTTTTGGGATTTCCATAATAGCAGAGGCAACCTATTGTCACTTACACTGTTTTAACAGACGTATACCTTACATCATAAAACTCCATGCAACTTCACACATTGATTGGTAATTTGGTGACTCTTTCTTCACAACAGTATGCCATAACAGAACACATAACTGAATTTAATAGTCTGTCAGTGTAAATTATTTAAATCACTCGCCGTGAAAATGAATCAGCATTACCCACATTCACTGTTGAATGAAAGAATGATTATTTCACTTACAATGTCTGTTGTTTGATTTGTATTTAATGATCATTTGTCAAACTGGGATTTAGCAATGCAAGCATACAGAGAATGATTCTCAAGAGCCTATGTTTGGTATAAAGCTCATTTAAAAAAAAAGAAATCTCCCATTTTGAGTGGACTCCTACATTCTTTCAGGAGTTCTATGGTTCTTGTATGCGAGACCATTATGTTATGGATCTGTAAAGGATTTACATAAGTGTTTAACTTTTAAAATATGTATTTTTTTACCTCCACAGAGAATTTATTTTGCTCACTTGAGATGCCCCTTCTCCTATACCCTCACCAATTTGGGGTCACCACCCTGGATACAGATGTACTATAGCTTGTGTAAATGTACAATTTAGGAATATGAAACATGATTGTTTTTCAAAATCGGTCCCCCGAGTCTGTTGTAAAAGGCGTCATCTTAAATAATATAGATCTGATCAATGCAGAAGCATTACGCATTAGTGATTTACAGTCTGTTCTATAGGCTGTGCCTTCAACTAGACATTTTCAATTGAGAAATTGATGGAAGAAAAAACAAAGGTATATTGAAATTGTTTATGGAATACCATGTCAATTTCTGGAACTATTTTTATCTTCACTTACATCAGTTACAAATCTATAAATCTAAAAAGTGGGAACACTTATAAGTGTTTATCACTATACATCACTATAGTCATTTTCACTCTCCATCTAAGACATATGAATATTTACATGCCACATGAAGTGAACAACACTGTTTTGTTTTTCATGTTGCCTTCTACTATATTTGCAAACACGGGCTTCAAAGTGACACTTGCACACATTTAATTTTCATTCTCACTTGCTTTGAACTAATAACGTTGGCTCATTTTCAACCACACATAAAGCTGAATGTCAGTAAAAGAGAAAGAAAGGTATTTGACAGTTTGTTAATTGATATCATAAAAAAGAAAAGTAGAGAATTTCGATCTTTTTTATTAGATTGGATGCTACTTTTGCAATCCTTTGATTGCCGCTTCTTCATTTGTTAAAGATTTATTATATGTACTACATACAATTTACCAATTTTCTTATCTCACTGGAAACTGTCTGATGTCACGTTCATGTGGAGCAGGGTGCCTAGCTTGGTTAGGCAATTTATCTGCACAGCTAAGGTGACATGATTTTCTTTTCTACTGTGGGCAGTGTCAATTTATTCTCTTACTACTAGAAGGGTTTGTTTGATCTATTCTCTGAATACTATGAAAAACAATTAGAAGTTACTATTAACTATTATTTTCTCCAAGTTGGAATCCTCTTAGGGATTATGCCAATAAGTTGAGCGGTTTCGTTGGATGCTATATTTGTTGTCTGGAAATGATTGAGATTTCCTTCGCTGACGAAAAGGTTACCGTGTTCACTATATGCATAAGGTCTCTCTCTCATATGAGTTCTTAGGTGTCTTGTAAGATGGTGCTTCATACTGAAGCTTTTTTGACATTGTGTGCAAACAAACGGCCTTTCTCCTGAATGTGTTCTCACATGTCTAGTAAGATCCTGTTTTGCCTTGAAAACCTTTCCACAATCAGGACAAGGATATGGTCTCAAATATTTTTGCTTGAGTTGTTGACATGCAAGAGGATTTGCATCACTCAAATTATTCTCACTACTATTATTGAATGCATCAGCTCTGTCTATTTTGGAATCCACCTGAGAGAAAGAGGAATGTCCTAGATCCAAGGTAGCACCGTCACATGTCATAACTATCTTCCCTCCGATTTCTTGATCAGTTACTGAACATAGTTGGCTTCCGGGGGTACGTCCAGTTTCAATGTCCTTCAGCACCTTCAATCTCGTTTTTCCAGGTAGAGCATTGATTGCTATTGTTTTTTCTGTGCATGCTTCAAGGTAGCCATCACCCTCTTCCTTGCTCCCGCTTCCCAGTCCTACTGGATAAAAACAAAATCAAAGCCATTTAGGTTCATACTTGTATAATAGCACATGGAAAATAAACTATTATAGCAGTTAAGCGCATCTACCACTCAGAGGGCCATGAGAAGTGTAGAATGCTGTGAAGAAAATGTGGATTTGTTTTATTTCCTTAACAAGGTCGGGTAACTTAACCATATTCAGAGAGGTAATGAGCAGTGCAGCCTCTCTGGAAAGAACTACTTGTGACAATCTTTATCTTAATCTACAACATCAATGAGGTTCTATTTTTTAAACAAAGGACAAATGTTTGACACCATAAATGCTAAATGACGCTGGCAACAAACGCTGGATAACATACAGACGATTTGCATGTATCCTAGCATATGAAAGAATCTCACTGTAAAGTGAATAAATAGCACAACAACACTCTTATTCTTGGCCTTTGGGATGTTAGTGGTGAATATTTCCTTGGTGTAGAATATACCAAAATTAATGGAGTGCTTTCGACATACTCTATATGGCAACCCTTACTGTGATTTTCAATTAAATTCCATCCTCAGCAGAGTTATAGTTTTATATATATTTTTTGATTTATTTAAGAAGTTTTATATAGCGCTTACCTGACCCAAGGGTATCGGAGCGCTTTTTAACAGTTACAATGCAGAGAATCACAAAATACAGTAATAGTGTAGGTCAATTAGTGGCAAGTTAGATTATGAGGCTTGCGGACATACAGTCAAAGCTGTGAGAGGTGTCTGCTTCCACGCTCTGGCTGCTCCTATCGGTTCCCTAGAGAGCGTTCGAGGAACAGGACTTTGTGCTGGCTTTTGGATTTTGCAAGAGAGGTAGTAGTTCTGATGTGGGGGGATAGAGTTCCAGATTTTGGGCGCGCTCCCAGCGAACGATCGATCCGCAGTTTTTTTGTTTTCAGTGGAATGAGTAGCAGAGAGTTTGAGCTTCTGAGGTTCCTGGTCTGACCGTTTATTTTGAGTTTGGCAGTCAAATATTCGGGTTTGCCGGTGTGCAAGGCTTTGTATGTGAGGCAGGCTGTTCTGAAGCTAGCCCACATTTCCACTGGGAGCCACTAAAGCTCTCTGAGTGCCGGAGAGATGTGATCAAATTTATTGATTCCAGTGACCATTCTGGCTTCCGCATTGAGCATAGTTTCCATGTAAATGTTGAAAAGTTGCGGGGAGAGCACTAAACCTTGCGGGACTCCCTTGTTGACTGGATGCAGGTCGGACGCAAAGTTTTTGATTTTAATTCTTTGGGTGCGGTTGTGTAGGAAGGATGAGAACCATTCAAGGACCACCTCGCCAAGTCCGGTTCTTTCTTGGAGAGCCTTAATGAGAAGTTTGTGGTCTACTGTGTCGAAAGCTGCTGATAGGTCTAGGAGGATGGGGAGGCAGCAATGGTCTGAGTCGGGTGACTTTTGGATATCATCGATGATGTTGAGGATCGCGGTTTCAATGCTGCATCCTTTTCTAAAGCCAGACTGATGAGAGTCAAGGAGGTCGATGTTGTCCAGGTGTTGGGATAGTTGTTGGAGTACGCATCTTTCTAGGATTTTGGAAAGAAGAGGAAGGGTGGAGACGGGTCTAAAGTTGTTCAAATCCATTTGGGGGTGTCTTGCACGGGCGGCTGAGAGCATTTTTTGGTTAAACTGGAATAGAATTATGTGATGGTCCGACCAGTCATCAGGGAGTGTATGGTCAATGGTAATTGCGTCATGTTGAGTGATAATGGCATCCAAGGTTTATATACCAGATTAACCCAATCTGGTCTTGCATACCTGGGTTAGATTAATATGTAGGGCAGGGCAGGGCAGGGAGGGACTTTTATCTGTGCATGTTCTGTGACATCTTCTAGGACTTTTCCTCAGCTTTGGTTTCCATTCTATTTCCATTACCAATTTGAGGTGGTAAGCAAGAAAGAGAATACATTCTAAATGATTATGATTTGATGACGTTCACTCAAATTATATGAAAGAATAGGTTCTGCTGTAATACAGAATCACCCACAAACACAAGACTAGACCGATTGTTTGCCTTTACCACCATGGTAGAAGTGGAAAGAAAACCATGCAATGGATGAATCACTGCATTAACAAATGAAGTGGTTTTTTTTTATATTTCTTTTTATTAAAACAAGGCATCAATAAATACACCGGTGCATAGTACAGAAGGGGGTCAATCAACGTCATCATTCAATACAAAAAATTTTGGGCTGGGGGGGGGGGGAGGGAACCAATACATCCATACCATAAACTTCATCAGTTTATGGAGAAGTCGGAACATCCAAGACTACAGTTGCAGGTGGTACACAAATATTCCCTCTGTATTCATTCCAGGGGCCCCAAATCCACTTCTGAGGACGACCCCTTGCCAAGTAAACATTTTTTTCACGCAACATACACCAATCCATACTGTCTTTCCACCCCCCTATCGATGGTGGCCTATCAGAACCCCACAGTTGTGCTACATTTCGTTTAGCAATCATGGTTCCCAGCGTGACCCATTGGGTCTGTGCAGTATTAAGATCCGTGGGCTCCCAGATATTTAGCAAGCATCTTCTAGCCTCGGGCAAAAGAGCCACTCCAGTAACTTCATGCATAACATTATAAACAGAACCCCAATAGTTCACCATATGTCTACATTCCCAGATGATATTAAGGAACGTCGCCAATTGGCCTCATCCCCGCTTACACAAACCCTCCTCCGACAGACCCATTTTAATCAAACGGGGACCCGTGACATAGACTCTATGGAGTATCTTAAGCTGGACAAGTCTCAATCGTGCTGGAATCGCAACCTCTTTTGGAGAGGAGATCGCCGATTGCCAGTCCTCATCATCAATTTCGAGTCCATCTCGGGTCCACCTCTCCCTCAGATCTATCAAAAGATCAATTCTGTGGTTAATCAGTTATTTATATATGAGGGAAATAGTTCTATCGGGCATATGTCCATCAAGTATACGGTCCTCTAGGGGGGATGCCTCCGGTATCTTTTCCCCTTCAGGGAAGACCGATTGCAGTGCATGTCTGACCTGCGCATAACGAAAATACTCCGTAGCACTCAGCTCATATTCCTTTTGTAGGTCCGCAAATGATTTAATCTTTCCCTTCACCCAGAGATCACCTACAGTGGTGATTCCTATCAGTTCCCATTTATCAAAACCCTTCGTGTTCCATAGCTTGCCAAATCTGTCCGAACCAAAGAGCGGGGTGGCCAGAGTCAGGCGGTCTTTCCAACCAAGCGAGGTAGCAACATCATGCCATATGCGCACCGCCACCCTAGTCCGCCCCGTCAGGGTTTTTCCGGCTGATTTAGTGTATAGTGCCCTGCTATAATTGCCACCCGGAAGCACACACCTATCCATGGCATAGCCGGGATCTATCGCAGATCCATACGTACCATGATTTATAGCCCCTAGTTGAGACGCCAAGTAATATCTCTTGATGTCGGGGAGGGCGATCCCTCCGTCACACCACGGGAGCGTTAGTTTGGCCAACGTAATACGTGACCTACCGTCCCAAAGTAGTTTAAGCTGCAAACCCTCCACTTCGCGAAAATAGCAAGCAGGTACCACATCTGAGGTGTTTTGGAGGGCATAAAGGAAACGCGGCAGGGACATCATTTTAAAAAGGGCCGCTCGTCCCAACATTGAAAGTGGAAGCCTCTGCCACCCAACCACGTCACTTTTCAGCCGAGCCAATGGAGGAAGAAGATTTCGGCATAGCGGATCGTAGGATCCATAGAAATATAAACACCAAGATATTTAAAAACCTTCTCTTACAATTTGAATGGGACAGTTACGAGGCAAAACTGGGGCGTCCCCATGCAAAACATACAAATACGATTTAGTCCAATTTATAACCAATCCCGAGTTTCTACCATACGAAGCCAACACGTCACAGAGGACAATTAGAGACTTTCTCGGAGAGGTAAGATAAAGCAAGATGTCGTCAGCGTATAGAGAGATCCGATCCTCAAACTGTGGAGACAGACGAATACCCTTAATCGAGGGCTCCCAACGGAGCCATGTCGCCGATGGTTCAAGGGCCAATGAAAACAAAAGTGGGGAGAGTGGGCAGCCCTGTCTAGTGCCCCGCGCAAGACAAAATGGCGCCGAGACATGACCATTAACGACTACCTGCGCGAGTGGCTCAGTATACAATAAACGCACCCAGGCAATGAACTCCGGACCAAAACCGAACTTAGCCAATACGGCCCATAAATATGGCCACTCCACCGTATCAAAAGCCATTATTGCGTCAAGCGACGCCACAATAGCCGGCTCCTTCAAGGTATGGGCCCTCGCAAGAACCCCATGCAATCGCCTCAAATTCAGAGCCATATTTCGATGCGGAATAAAGCCCGATTGATGAACGAGATCCCCGATAACTGTTATCAATCTATTGGACAGTATCTTAGCCAATATCTTAGGCTCTGCATTCAACAATGATATCGGCCTGTACGAGGCGCAGCTAGTTCTGGGCTTCCCCTCTTTATGGATCACCACAATCAATGCCAGTATCTGATCTCGGGGGAGAACACCACACTCTCGGGTCTCCAAAAACATATCTCTCAAATAGGGGGCGACTTTATCCGGAGAAAGCTTATATAGTTCGATGGGGAGACCATTGAGACCCGTCGCTTTTCCAGTATTCAAGGAGCGCACTGCCAAAGCTACTTCATCAGCGGTAAGTTTACCATCCAGAAGGTCTCGATCCTCTACCGACAAACACGGGAGCTTAATGTCCCTCAATAGCAAACATGAATCTTCCTCTGGCCTCTCCGAGACGGACGTATAAATAGTGCGGAAATACTCAGCGAAGCGATCCACTATCTCCTGCGGGTCGGTAACACAAGTCCTGTCCGTAGTTAGAACCTCTGGAACGACTCGATCTGCTCTATCTTTCTTATCCAGCCAGGCAATCAACTTGCCAGCTTTATCACCTAGATCATGCAGACGCCCCTGTTGCTCACGACCAAGACCCCTTGCGCTGTCCGTGACCAACGTTCTATACTCAAGCTGCTTAAGTTGTAAAACATGCAATCTAGCGCGGGTCACCTCTTGCTCCAATTCCAGTTCTATATTAGCTATTTCGGACTCGAGTCTCACTACAGCCTCTTCCTTCTGTCTTTTAACACCAGCGATCAAGGATAAAGCCTGGCCCCTAAGTACAGTTTTAAATGCGTCCCATAGGGAAATCGACGACGAAACCGATCCCTCATTATCCTGAAAATAATGCTCAAACGCTTTTATCAAGTCTGTCCGGATTTTGGGATCGCGCAGATACCAGGAATTAATGGGAGCCACTCTACCATTGGAGCCAATAGCGAAATCGAAACTAAGCCAAAGAGGAGAATGAACAGAAATACCTCTGGCTAAGTGCCGTACCTCAACAATAGATGAGGCCTGGGACGCAGGCACCAGGCCATAGTCAATTCGGGAAAGACTCCCATGGGCACCAGAATGAAAAGTGTATTGCCATCGAGTAGGATGGAATAATCTCCAATTATCCACCAAACCCAGTGCCTCCACGAAGTCCAGGAGCCATCTCTGAGCTCGCTTCAGGTCACGTGCCGGGGATCTATCCAGGGTGCCAGAGGCCACTGCATTGAAGTCTCCCCCCAAGATCAACACTCCACTAGGAAGGTCTAACACAACCTTACCCAACTCAAGGAAGGTCGTATTCTGCAGACCCGGGGACATAAACCGAGACCAAAGAGAGGGTACGCCCCTCCCAACGTCCCGAAACCGCAGAATATCGTCCCCTGTCATCCGTGACGACTGAATCAACAACAAACGGGAGAGAACCCCTGATGAGGATCCCAACACCCCTAGACCCAGAAGTAAAACATGCATGCGCAACAAGTCGATATCCCTTCCTATTCATTGCCTTACACACATTGCCAACCAAGTGAGTTTCCTGCAGGAGGACCACATCTGGGGAGTGTCTTTTAAGGAATTGTATGACCACACTGCGCTTGATCTTATCCCCCAACCCATTAACATTCCAACTCAATACCCTCAACCCCTTACCCCCCATCATGAAACAGAAAGGAGATCCAACCCTCCTCCGAGTACAGCACCTTACAGGAGTAAGCTTGAAATACAATGCCTTGTGAAAACTCAAACAAAATGTCAAAAAACAACAGTTCCCCCCACCTCCCCCCAAACAACCCATTACAATACCCCCCACCCTGCACCCCTGCTTACGACTTTCCAGCCACCCCAACTCGCAGTATGCCTGTCGCCCCCACATCTAGACTAAACTACAAAAAGAAAAGTCAGAGGAGGAAAGAGGCCTACCGATAGCCCGTTCATCCCCCTAATATATCGTGCTAGGTGTGAAACGAAACAGTACAGACCAAGGGAAACCTTTCCCCCAGTGTCCCCGGATCGCAGAGTCACAGTTCTCATTCTTGTTCTTGCACACTGCGATCTTCTCCGCCACTTTGTTTATGGGTTCCTGCCGGGCCTTCTAAGTGTCTAACCAGTCTGCGGCCATCCCCGGCTCCTCAAAAATATAAGTTCTATCTTCATGTTCAAACCGCAGTTTAGCCGGGTACAACATGGAGTATTTAAGACCCATAGGACCCATATCTCAAAGCCTTCTCTTCACCCCCATAAAGTTCAGTCTCTGCTTCTGGACTGCCTGTGTAAAGTCAGGAAAAAAATGTATGGACGAGTTTTCATACTCCAGGGAGCCTCCCGATCTGGAAGCCTGTCTCTGTCCCTAAAATTAAATATTCTGGCAATTAAGGGTCTAGGCGGGACGCCCATTCGCCGTCTCCCTCCCGGGATTCTGTGGGCCCGCTCGATGGTGAAAAACTTGCTCAGACCTTTGGGGCGAAGGTGGTTGGTTATGAGATCCTCGACAAAGAGATCAGCTGCATGCCCTTCCGCATTTTCCGGGACCCCAATAATACGAACGTTAGTCCTCCGGTCTCTCCCTTCGAAATCCTCCAGTCGACGGACAACTCGGTCATTGGAGGCTTTTCGATTCCGTACTTTGGATTGTAGCTCCGTGACGTCATCAGTGAGACTAGTCGTTTTAATGTCCAAGGATTTCACCTTCTCACTTGTCTTTGTGAGATCAGTCCGAATCAAATCAACCTCGATGGACACCGTATCCAGTTTGTGAGCCAGGGTCTCCATTTTCTGTCCAAGCGAGGAGTTGATCCCATCAATGGTGGCCATTACGTTTTGCAATGTAGGCTCCGCATCCGGGACAGAGGCATCCTTTACTCCTTCTTGTAGCTTTCCTGGCCCTCTAGGCGAGCCTTTAGTTTGGGCGTAACGATCCATGTTGTTCGACTGCGTATACCGTCCCCCTCTGGTGGCCTTCTGCTGCCGTTTGTCCCCCTCCGGCTTGGTCGCCATATTAGGGGATACCGCTATACACTTAGGCCGATCCAGGGAAGTGGCACTCAGCAATCGTTATTTGTAGAGCACAGCAAGTCTCTTACTTCCGACCATACAGGATAATAAGTCGATTTTCCGAGGCAGAGATGTCAACTGGGGCGTCTAGTAGTCAGACATACACATCAGCTGGGTCGCGAGTGCCCTCACCAAAATCGAAAGTGAAACCAGTTGATGTTATGGAGCCAGATCGGCAACTTCCGGTATACAGGGCCGATGTTGTTAAACTACACCACGGGCACTATGCCAGCCCAAGCTCCGGGCATCCAAGAGAGACGGGCTGCAAACTTCAAAGACCATAACTCCGGTTTCCGGTGCGCCTTCGGGGAACTTCTTGCAGCGTTGAGTTCGTCTGTGCTTCATCTGCAAGGATCACTCTTCAGCATTCAGGATTAAGGACAGGATATAAGCAGGGGACTACGGGGGTCTCGGGAGCCCCAAGCTCACGCGGCCATCTTGGATGCGCGCTAAGCTCCTCCCCCCAACAAATGAAGTGTTTTAGTACCTAAAATATTACTGCAGTAGAAAATCTGTTCATGTTAATACGTGTCTGCTTTTGTCATAGGCTCTCCCTGCAACTCTGACACTGTGAAATGTGAGGCTCTTCTTTCATTCTATCTAGAAGAATGTGTATCAGTGGCATGCTCCTAAATGTTTAACTTTTTCCTGTCTGAAGTATCCCAAAATGCCAAGATTGAATCATACAGCTCAAATGCCTTCCCCAGACTGTCTGAGGCAGCCAAGAGACTCCTACATCATTCAACTTTAACATGGCGTGCCCATCCATTTTATGGACTGAGATAATATCCATCCTTCAATTTGCAGACAACATTTATCTCTATTGAAGGTACCAACCAACCTCTGTCATTATTTTAATTCTAACATCAAGCAATGAACTATGTATAGAAATCTATTTCCTTCAAAATGAAACCGACTAGAACTGTATTCATGTTTTACCACAAAGATGACAAAAATCATTGATCAAAATATGGATAAAAAAGTCTAGCACTGCTGGGTATCATTCTCAAATTAACACTACTCCACGTCTCTGTGATTTACTTTGGACTCTCGTATCTCAATGCAAAACCACACTGACAAAATTAGAAAGATTCTGTCTACTGAACAACCAATACGGCCACCTTAAAAACAAGTTTAATTCCCCAGGAAGATATTAGCTCTCATGTGCAAAATCTAATCCTTTCTCATATTGGTGACAAGCACTTGGAATGTCTACTCAAATGAAATCACTTTTTTATTCGCAGCTGTTTGGTGGCTGGTGCAAAGATTTCAAATCTTGACCCAAATCAGTATTTTCAGATATCATTTTTACTTTATTCATATTTTGTTATTATTTGCTACTTTGACACAAAGTGAAAAGCTGGACTCTTTGTTTAGGTCTTGAAGTAACAGTATGTACACTGTTATTAGAGAAGTTTCACGGAGCACCATGGGACCACCATTAAACCAACAGTTTCAGTCTGTCCCCAGTGCCATTAAGGAAGCAGTCAGGCATTGTTTACTTGCAGTCTGTTTGGGCCCTTCATATGTAGATATTACAGAAAACCACTCCATTATGTGATCAATATTCACTAACTATGTTATTCCCTAATCACTTACAAGCTCTCTGCTTCTCAAAAAATATGGAATTATTGATGTGTGTATAAAGGCAATTTATCACACACAAACATAAATGTGTGCATCCATACACACATGGGTGGTACTTTCAAAGGGAAGCACTTTCTTGTGAGGATATTCCTATCCAGCTGTTAGGAGATGAGTTTTTATTTTACCTTTCAGCCATCTTCATCTGTGTCACTGTCATTTTGTGTTTGCTGAGGTATCATCTGCCTCTGTGTGTTCTATTGATTCTATTTGCTGTCCTGGGGCTGTTAAAAACTACGGTGTGGCAAGTGTATGTGCAGCTGTGGGCATCTAAGATGGACGGGCACAATCATGATAATGGTTACAAGCACTGTGAGCCCTAGTACCTAGCGGAATGAGACATGACAGACATTGGTTAACATTCTTAGAGCCAAAGAATATCTGTCACTTATATGATTCTATGGAACCTTTTCCTTGGACTGAAAAGACTTCCATCAAGTCTGAATCATTACATTATGATATTTATGTCATAACCAGGCTTAAGACTGACCCAGCTGTTCGTCTTTCCTCTATAATTCACAATGGATCTAGTCATGACTGAGGACGAAATTGTTTAAACCTTCAACGCTATTCCAATTGTCTCACCCATCTACACATGCAGCTTAGGTTTTCCCTTGGGTGTTCTATTTGGAATTGAAAAGATTGGTGACCTGGCCTACCCCAAAGGCATTGAAGAGGTTAAGAAATATTTATTTTAATTGTATGTCACTTGTTTAAATATACATCAAAGGGAAGGGAGTAAAAGTAGTTGATCAATGGATCAACGGACACGGTTATCCACACAGAAAGGTGGAAGGTCCAGTTGCAGCTTGTGTCCGTGTCTTGTACTAGGAAAACAAAGGGGGTTTGCTGCACTGTTCCTATGATAAGTGAGGGAAGTGTTTAACTGGCATTACCACAGATGTTAGAGTAACATACTGGGGCATCCATTTTGTTGGATGTGATTGCCTCACACACCCCGAAGGATGTCATGCTTCATCATCGGCGGTTGCTCCTCGTCGGGGAGGCGGTGCAATCCCCGACGGGCTCACCTCTACTCGAGCTCGGCGGAGAAGGGTAGGTCTGACTGCGCGGACACGGCGGAATGGAGCTAAACCCCTGGGCTCTTCCCTGATGTCTAGTCCCGCCGACCCCTCATGTGGCATGTAATTCTTAACCATTAGGCATAGGAGAACCCACAGAGGTAATAACATACATGACATTAGCATGTTTCCTTGCACATTACTTAGGTCCTGATGAATCGCGGGTGACTATACCCACAGCGTGAAACATGTCGACCCACATCACCTTTAGTCTCATCTAGGTTCACCTGACCTAACCTGCTGACACCTAGTGAGCTAACCCCACCTTTTTAACGGCAGCCAGGGGACCCCCAGAATAAACTCAATTCCGGTACCCCTTGCTACATTTTAATATCCCACTCACCACCACATCTAGCCCAGCCCACACACCCCCACCTCACCATAAGGCAGTTGGAAAAAGATCTCCGCCAAAGAGCCCCTCTTTGAGGTGAGCCCGTCGGGGATTGCACCGCCTCCCCGACGAGGAGCAACCGCCGATGATGAAGCATGACATCCTTCGGGGTGTGTGAGGCAATCACATCCAACAAAATGGATGCCCCAGTATGTTACTCTAACATCTGTGGTAATGCCAGTTAAACACTTCCCTCACTTATCATAGGAACAGTGCAGCAAACCCCCTTTGTTTTACTTGTTTAAATATGACATCAGTGAATAAATATCAGTATTACGAAAGGGCAATGTTGTCTATTCTAAATCAATTCATTGTGTCAATCCAGTTCTTGTAAGTAACCTTTTTCCATAAAGTCAGCTGCATAAAACCACAATAGAAATTTAATCAGGAGTTGCAAGACCTGGGTGATGTGCATTCTACCAGGCGCGGTGCGTCCATTGGGGCGTGGGGGCATAGCCCCCCCCGCCCGTGCAGCTCCCTCGGCGTCTTTGAACTTAAGTAAACTGATTCAGTTTACTTAAGTTCAAAGACCCGAGGGAGACCTGACAATCATGTCAGTCAGCATGACGTCGGACCGCCCAGCCCCTTCAGAGTCTGAAGGGGGTGGGCGGTCTGGCGTCATGTTGACTGACATGATTGTCAGACCAGTGGGAGGCAACAGGCAGCAGCACAACACAAGTGCGCATGAGTGGGGACGGAGGGCGAATTTTCGCACCGTGCCCACTCATGCGCACTTGTGTTTTGACTCGTTTGCGCAAGCCCATTAGGAGCCCTTTGGGCTCCTAATGGGCAGGCCACAGGCGAAGAATAGCCGTGCCCTGGCGCTGCTGGCAGCGCAGGATTGGCTGAGAGGGGCTGTAGGCTGTAGGCGCCAATGGAACAGACTCGGGGCGGCGCGGACCTGCTCAGGAGGACCTCAGGTAGGATTTTAAAAATTAATTTTAATACCCCCCTCCACCCCGTGCGACACTCCCCACCCCCGCGACCCCACCCCCCCACCCCCGAGAGCCGCGACTGATGACCACTCGATTATGGATAGCTAGGGGCGGCAGTGTTGGGCTGTTTCTCAATGAATACATAAGCGTACGACTGAATCCATTTATTTATTGCACTCAGATACAGAAAATATGTCAAAGCACAATACTTGGATATGGACAGAGCCGACTAGTATACACTCTCAACGCCATTAACCAGTGAGGGCGAAGTTAATGGAGGAAATCCCTGAACAGATATATGCTTTTAAGAGACACTTAATGTCACCGATTTCCCGTTTCCCCTGTTTGCACGATATGTCTGGGAGTAAAATGTGCTGAATAGCTCAGAAAAGTGTCCGCTATTATATGAACCTTTATTCTTCTTGTCAGGGCCAGGTGTGCATTTTCTAAAATTTCGGTGAGGGTTGGTTCCCAATAGTTTTCCTCTGATTACCCTGCCTTTCCTGGTCTCAAGGCACACGGTACGCGACGTCCATCATAACAATTTCACAATGAAGAGTGTTTTGCAACTCTCCGCTTTTTCAGAGCACACCCAGTGCCTCCATAGGTAAATGCATGAAAAGCTTCACACAATTCAGTAAATCCCTGCTGAAGGATGCTATATGCTCGCGCAGTGTGAACACGGAAACATGCCTCAGGGTAGAGAATGTAACAGCACTTCTCTAGTGATTACTGCATGCAGGGTAGTTGGCCTCTGAAGAGGCTGGCGGCAGGTTTTATTTTCTTAGCTTCCTCTCTGTGGTGATCTTCTGACTTGTATGTGAGCATATCAAATTATTGTTCATAGTTCAAACGTCAATTTATGAAATGACATTTATTTTATATCACGTTACTATAACGACGTATATATTATATTGATTAAAAAAACAAATGTGTTCTTTTGTTGGTAAGAAAAAATGTCCACAGATCTTTTTACCTTTAAATGATTGGTTACATGTCAAAGGTGTGTAAGAATGTTGTTTTTGCTGAAATACTATACACTAAAATCAGGCTAGTTCACCTACTGTGGATTTTGTGCACGACTGTGAAACCAAAAGAAATATTTTTTTGTGCCCTTTGAAACTTTGTTCTCCACACGTGCCCATCCGCAATTAGAGTACACTTGGAAATGCTCTCTTACAGTGATTTTCCCCAGGCTATTTTCAGGGACTGGGTCATTCTTAACAGACACGCTGAAATCAGCCACAACAAATACCTACAGTAAGAACGATTGTCAAGTTCCCCTTCCCCGTGATGTGTGATTCTGAGCGATAACTTAATGTTGTCATAAACGGCATGATAATTTATCATGCCGTTTATGTAATTCGATAATGCGCTAAGACAGTGTGTGGCACTGGGTCCGCAAGAGGTTATTATTGGATGCTTTATATTTACACTTACTTTTGCTTGCCATTGGTTGACAACTTGTCCTTCATTATTAATTTCGATTTTCGACTTTTGAATGCTGCTAGTTTGTTGCCTCTTTAGTTGTTTATTTAGTTGTTTGCAGTTTAAATTAAAAAAAATCTGGGAGGTTCTCTGCATTGTATCTTGAAGTCTGTTATGAAGCGCTGTGGTTATACTGAATAAGCAGCTACCATGTTGTTGTTATATGACATCCCTTTACTAATGTAATAACTGCACTTTCACAAATACGTTATTAACCTTCTTGCTTCTCAATTTTTCTTGAAAATGCACCATTTCCATTTTTTATCAGAATGTTCCCGATTCCCCCTATCATTGGTCGTGCTCGCCCACAGAACGTTTACGGCCCACCACTTTCAAATGTCACCAGCCACCACTGCATTCTACTAACATGTTAACCGCTTATTTGACCCATCAATGTTATGTTATGTTATGTTAATAACTTTTATTAGGCGCACAGCTGCCCCAGCGAAGGGGCGTCCTGGCGCCTGATCAGATACCACAACACAACAGGTCAAAAACTGAGAAGAAAAGGATCAATTAACCGCAACTAAACAGGTGGGTTTTAATGGCGCGTCTAAAAAGAGTAAGGCTGTCCAGGGCACGGATGTGTACCGGGAGGGAGTTCCATAGATCAGCCGCCAGGACATGAAAAGAGCGCCCACCCATCCTACTCAGTCTGAACCTGGGCTTAATCGCCAGATGGAGAGATTCAGACCTGAGGGACCGTGTAGGGAGATACGGAGAAATAAGGCCCACAAGGGCAGGGGGGGGGAAAGCTTCAGAATCTTAAATGTCAGACAGAGAGCCTTAAATTTGATTCTCTGTCTGACCGGAAGCCAATGAAGGGAGGTCAGGACCGAGGAGACAGAACATCGTCTCGGAAGGCCCACGATGGCACGTGCCGCAGCGTTCTGCACAATCTGAAGCCTTGAGGCCTCAGCCTGGTTCACTCCAAGTAGCAGAGCGCTCCCGTAGTCCAATCGCGACAAGATGGAGGCCTGGACCACCAGTTGCCGCGTGGGGGGGTCGAAGAACTTCAGGACAGGTCGCAGTCCTCGCAGGATACCAAAACAGGTAGCTGCAGTCTTCTTTGTATGACTGGCAAAAGAAAGATGGGAATCCAGCCAGACCCCCAGATTTTTAACTTCAGCCGCTGGAGTAGGAGAAGTGCCCAATTCGGGAGGCCACCACTGGTCACCCCAAAGTTCCGTCTGCCTCCCTAAAATCAGAACCTCGGTTTTTTTTGCGTTAAGCTGCAAGCAGTTAACGCATCCACTTAGCTACAGCAATAAGTCCTGCCCGGAATCTGGGAGCATTTACCTCAGGGTCCCCGCTTAGTGTCACCGCCAGCTGCGTGTCGTCGGCGTACGATGTCATGGTAAGGCCAGATTCCCTGACGACAGCAGCCAGCGGTTCCACATACAGATTGAACAAAGTAGGGCTTAAAGCGGAGCCCTGAGGGACTCCCAGACCCAATGGCGAGGCTAGTTTGAATAAACAGCCAAAGCGTGAAGTGAGAAAACAGCTTTCCTACATCCTGTGCCTTATCTAATCTGTTGTTATTTGCAGACATTTATTTTAGCTTCTGTGGCTCATATATCAATAAGGAGAACCTTGCTGACAGTACTTGCAGCAAGATTTACCACCCGAGCCTCGTAGTGCAGAAAGGGCAGGGGCATGCAGGCAACCGAATTTTGTCAGAGCTCTAAATATACGTGCTGTAATATATGTAACTATAGCAATAACGTAAACACATTGGACCATTTTGTAGCAATACATACTTATGTATGTATATTTTGAATGCCCATAAATGGAAGAGGTCTGAGCGAGTTAATGTTTGCTGCCTCCAAATGCAGTGTTCCGCAATATCACAAGTTTGAAATCTGGCAGGGTACACTCTGTCGTATATTATTCGACTGTTAGGGAATAGAGTACCCCTAAATTGTAACAGGAACACCAGGTATTTGACATGCTTAGAAACAGCAGAAACGCAGTATTGAGTGCTATATAAACCACAAGGTATTATTTTTTACAATTATTGCTGTTATTACGTCAGAATATCTTTGTTATCAACCGTTGAACATTTCTTTTACAATAAAAATATCTCAATAAACCACACCGGGCCATTAACATTTAGCTCTTAAATGCTTTGGTCTGTCTTCCTTTCAACACATATAACAAAATGTGTGGCCGTGTTGCCTATAAAACACAAATTATTCTGGGAAAAATAAATAAGAACCCACACACCTTCCATGTAGACTACCAAAATATCTCCTAAGTGGTTTTCTTACTGCCAGATCACAGTATTATGCAGGCATTTATTTTATATGGCCTTTGAACATTTTTGTCGTGCAGGTCTGTAAATTCCTATAAGGTGCTGAGCCCATCGCCGGCAAAAAGGTCGTCCAGGCCTTAGATGCTATAGATGGCTTCAAAGCCCCCAGCCTGGATGGCATTACAGGACCTTTTTACAAAGCCTACAAACATCTACTTGCCCCTCATTTGCTCGCTTTATACATGGAGGTTCTGAGCACGTGCTCA
The DNA here is from genome assembly GCF_964261635.1 of Lissotriton helveticus. Classification (NCBI taxonomy): domain Eukaryota; kingdom Metazoa; phylum Chordata; class Amphibia; order Caudata; family Salamandridae; genus Lissotriton; species Lissotriton helveticus. Next base: position 1,485,559,199 of record NC_136061.1, read on the forward strand.
CTCGCCCTACACTCCACAATGCAGCCCTTAAATTGCTATTGAAACCTGGTAAAATGCCTTTCTTTACTCTCTCTCCTAAATTTAGATAATAAAATATTTGCCAAAATCTTGGCCACACTTCTCTCCATACGTATGGACTAAATTATTTCACCGGTACAATCTGGATTTTTCCCACACAGATCTGTCTCTATCAATCTGGGAACAATCTTTGCGGTGTTAAATAGGATCTCCCATACGCTTCCCACCGCAGTGGCATACTGGTCCCAGAAAAAGCATTTGACTCTTTGGAATGGACTTTCCTGAGAGCAACGCTGTCAAAACTTGGATTTCCCAGATCCTTCATATCCTCTATCGTGCTTCTCTACACCTAACCAAGAGCCTGCCTGTGAGTGAACTCCCAGCTTACTGAGTGATTCCCTGTTTCTAGTGGCACCAGGCAGGGTTGCCCCCTTTCCCCTCTCTTATTTGTAATTGCAATGGACCCCTTGGTCTGTACCTTCAGAAGCGGCACATAAATCACGGCCTTCAACTCGCACATGATCCTCTCTTAGCCTCAATCTATGCTGATGATATTTTATTATTTGTCCGCCATCCTGCTGACAACCTCCCACCATTGATCTGGGAGTTTATTTGCTCGGGCAGTCTGTCAGGCCTTCATATAAACGGGGCCAAATCTGAGCTACTCCCATTGACTGTAAATACATATCCCATAGACATTGAGCACCCCCTGTCGTGATACTTGGGTATCCACATAGAATATGCCTCTTTTTTCCGCTTTCCCTCAACCCGCATGTTGTTACACGCAGTTGTTACAACGACTGTGTTGTAACAACGCATACCATTACCCCGCAAGTCATAACAACGACTTGCAGAGGAGGGCGCTGGATGTTGGAATAGTATAATTTACTATTACAACTCCAGTCTGGGCGGACAGTAGGGAAGGTGTTGGATTTTAAATCCAACACCTTCTCCCCCCTCCCCAAGTTGTTGTAACGACTTGCGGGGTAATGGTATGTGTTGTGACAACACAGTCGTTGTACTGACAGCGTTGTAACAACATGCGGGGTTACGGATGCGTAGTAAGGGGTGTTTACCATCCACATACATTTAAAGAACAAGTTCTTCAACTAAACTACAGCCCTGCCATGGAACGTTTGTCGGCGCAAGTGGAGCGCTGGATTAGCCCCCCTCTTTCCATGGCTGGATGGGTGCCAATAATTAAAATGGTAGTGCGCCCCGTTTTTTGTATTTGTTTTTAAACATCCCCATCACACTCCCACATTTTTTGAAAACCTTGCGAAGTCTACTCTTAAAGTTTATATGAGCTGGATGTAGGCCCTGCATTAAGTGGGACACTATGACCCTTCCCTCAGAGCGTGTCAGTTTTGAAGTCCCAGACCCCTTTCTTTATTATCTTGTTGCACAGTGCCAGTACGCTTACCCCTAGTATTACCCTGAAACCCACATCCCATACCACAGGACTGAGAGGGACCATGTCAGAGACATACAGCTTTCAGCCATCTTGCCATAGGGCATTTCCATGGACCCCACTGACAATATAAACCCTCTCCACCACTTGCTGGGCCTGGCAACGGCTCCTTGGTGCTTTAGGAGGGAATATGCTTTATTAACCCAGCATCCCCTTGGTGGATAATCCATGGCTCATCCTCACGAGTGAAAAACTAGTCCAACAAACCTTGGCCCGCAATGGACTCCACACTTAAGGGGATGTGTTTCCAGATGATCATGCCCTTTCCTATGCTACTGATACTCGCTTCCAGGGCGCTTCTCACATGGACCACTTCATACTACGCAGACTTCATAATACCTTGCGCTGTTGTTTTCCCATGTACCCTTTGGCTCCAGATGCGTTCACGCCACTTTCACCCATAATTACTGATGGTGACCCTCTAGTTTCCAGACTTTATCGTGTTTGCCTGGCCCTAAAATTAGATTCCACAACACAGGTTAGAGAGACCTGGAGTGCAGATTTGGGATATTTGATCTCTGAAAAGATCCAGTCATATTGCTGCTCTCAAAATAAGCTCATATTCATCAACCACAGACATAAGCTCATCCTTTCCAAGTTTCTGCACGGAGCATATGTCTCCTCTGCAGACACTGCCAAATTTGACCCCACACACTTGACTCAGAGCCCAAAGTGTTAAGCCCATATTGTCGATTTCACTCACCTCACTTGGACGTGCCCCCTAATCGGTCACTACTGGGCCTTCATCTTCTCACTTCTTTCAACTATGGTTGATTACATAATACAGCCTGACCTCGCTATGGAGTTCCTCGGCTATACCCATGTTGTTCCCAATTCTGTACGCTGCTTTGTATCTGTGACCTTACTACTTGCTAAACTGGAACTTGCTGTACATTGGGGTAGCAGTTACCATTCTACAGAATCCGCCTTGCTCAAATCCATGTCCTATTGTGAAAGAGCTAGTGAGGATTATGCACTTCTACAGCATCCATCGCCTACACCTAAACATGTTTGGCAACCCCTACGGGACTATCTCCTCCCCCTAGAATCGACTGAAATGGAATGATTATCCTCATATGTGTCACCCAGTGGGCAGTTCTGTATATCTCCACAATTCATGAATACTCCTCATCCCATACCTCTCCCCGTAATGTTCCTATATATACAACCTTCCCCCTCTCCTTCTCTCAAACTGTATCATTGTATGTCCAAATTGATTGCTGTGATGGGCTGTATAGGATCTCTATGTCATTCTTTGTATGCTCAACAATGTCTGTTGTGAATAATGGGACACAAATTAAACTGTTCTGCAGACCGAATAACCTCTTAAATGGACAATTTTTTGTCTCCTCTGAACCACAACTACATTGACAGAGTCCTGGGTACAAGGGCATCCTATACTACTAATAGTACCCCAGTCTACACCTGCATTCATCCCCTAACTAAAAATCAACTTGTTCTCACTCACAGGTGAATCCTGCCATACGGATCATGATCCACAACAGTGGCCCTTCTATGAGTACACTGTTGTCCTTCATCTGTGGCCTTATGCAATAACGTCATTATTATTTTCACCTGTGTTACTCAGATATGCAGTTTTACCCTCTGACCATGGTTCTTACTCATTGGTGGTCCTTTCCTCGGGTTATGGTTCTAACTCATCCACAGTCACTCCCTCAGTTTAGGGCTCTCACTCACCTGTTGTTCTTCTCTTAGGCTCAGGACCCTTGTGGAACTTAGTTCTTCCTTTGGTCTTAAGGCTTTGAGAAAATATTGGTGTAAATACTGGATCGCCTGCAAAAAAAAGAAGCAATACACACTACTGTCAGTATAAAATAAGCATCTGTCAGAAACTGTCTCGAGCTCTGCTTGAATAGTCAATACCACACAGAAACATTTGCCAGTACAATAGTTCCTATTTTCAGGTATACATATTGCATTTTTTGTGCCAATATCTCTCTCAGACAAGCATTTCTGACACTCAAGAGCAAAAAGGTTTCTTCTCTCATAAGAGGTGACTGTGATACCTTACCAAATATAAGAGATGAGCCTCCTCTCATCACATATTGGTAAAGGAAAGTTGGACCTGTAGCCCAGTGGATTTCAATCACCAGCCAACATTTTGGAAAGTCAAACACACGTACTCTTGCTCAAACATATGAAGTTCATCAATAGTTTCAGACTTCCGCTGACAGGTCTACAACTTCTCTACATTTTTGCAAATATTTGAGAGAGGTAAAGTTTTATTTTCCTTCTTGCAAATAAAAAGCAACTCAAAGAACACATCAGTAGACAGAAGTAAACGTGTAAGGAGAAATGCATAAGGCAGCTTACTCTTTTGATGAGCACATAACACAATCCAAAGACACAGCAAAAACAAACGAAAGGAATGAGGCCTCTATGGTTTTCAAATATGGTAATTTATCCTAGTCTTTGCTGACAGCTGGATAAGATGAGGAGAAGGGCAGCGGAAGGTGGTTAGAGAGAGGGCATAATTAGAGGCACACCACTGAGGAGCCAATAATCCCAATGCTTCTGGCAACAGCAGTACATACAGATTAAGAAATACGGGAATTCATTTATTTGGGAGACAGACCCAATTGTAAATACAAAAGTGTGTCTGCCAGCAACAGACGATCAAGGCGAGAACAGACCATCCATTATACTGCAGGTGTTTAGCATCAATCCAAGTGGCTACTCAAAGGAATCTGGGTAAGATGAAAAAGTGCTACTTGGGATAGAAACGATCCTGCAGAGAGGCGGCTGTTCCAGTGCAAAATGCACTGTGCATGAAGTGTAATATGACTTTGGCAATCAAGGAATTCTTATACAAGAACTCTGTATACACCGATTTGTTCAGGTGTCTAGGAATATCTTTGGTGTGAAACCATTGAACAACCTTTCATCTTTACTCTAGGTGAATTGTTCAATTTATCACTGTTTGAAAATAATACCACAAGACAGCAATTATGATATCTAGCTTAATTCAATTCATAATACCCAGAATGTTTTTGTAAGATCTACTCAACATTAAAACCTTGAGGGAAATTTTTAATAGGCACGGGAACTGCCCTATCATCAAAATTAGAAGTGTTACTGTTGCAGGGATTCTGCTTAGGAACATAACTATGCTTGGTACCATAGGACATCAATAGATAGGGACTGAGTCACCTTACCACCTCAGTACCATGAGCCAACTAAGTATAATGTCTTACTTGCCCTACTAGTCATATCCAGAGAGACAAGTGAATTGACATACAGGTTAAACACCATTAGACATCCAATGCCTGCAACGGAATCATGCCAAAGAGCTGAAGAATGCACTCATGATAGGGCTGGAGCGATGCCAGGTCTGGGGTGGCCGCAGAAGAAACATCCATTGTGAAACAGCAGTAACAGCATGAGAAAGCCGCAAATAAGGAACAGCAGTAACGGTAACCCACGAACAGGCAGGAAAATATGTGTATAAAAACCGGAATGACTCTTAAGATAGTTTGGAAAGAAGTGACGAGGCCAGAGCCTACAAGCTTGAAAAAATGTGCTACACCCGCGGTATCAGAAGCATTAAATATTTGATGTATCAATTCACCGAAATGCAGGGGAAGATTTGTATTTAACAAGAACTGCAATTTGAAGGTCTTGAGGGCAGATGTCAGAGCCACTTTTTGTTGGGACAATTACACTTTGAGTCTGCTTAGTCTGTTGAAATCTGCCTTCAAAGTTGGAATGGAAGGCCACAACGAGCTATCTACTATCCCATGTAGGAGGGGAAACAGGATGTTGTAGCAACAAGTGACTAACTGGGAAAAGGACACAATAAACGGAACTGGCGCCCGTATACTGCAATAGTCTTAATTATTAAGTTTGTGTGTTAAATTAAAAGACAGAAACAAAGCAGTACAGTTAAGGCAATGTCAAGGAACGTGTCTATTTTTGAGTGTTTGAAGCTTCTAACTGAATTGCATAATGGATCTGAGCTGACTAACCATGATACAATGTCTTGTAAACAATGGGATTCTATCAATGTGAGTGGTGACTAATTTTATGTGATATTCTCTAAACTTGTGAAAAACTACAATGTGAGAATTAGGCCTCTCTGCGGGTGGCAGAATGAGGGCACTGTGTGTTTTTAAAATACCCCTCACACACTATGAATCCCATAGTGTCATTCTCCCATCATTGGGGTCTTCCCGTCCCTCTACGGGGCGGGGCGTGCTTCAACTTACGAGTGACGCGGGAGCACTTCTATTTTTTGACAATAGGCTATGTGATGTGATAAGGATAGTGATATGTGTTAGGGAGTGTAGGGACCTGTTTACGTGAACGGTGGTGTAAAAAAGGTAAAAATTCCCTGGCTAGTCGAAAAAATTAATTTTAATGGCTTCGCAAGCTGGGAACATTAAAAAGGGGTTAGTAAGTAGAATCACAAGTGTAGTCTACTTTGTCGACATGACATGTTTCATAGGCAGACCCCTCCTGCCTACTCATCAAGACCTCTGTTGATCCCTACAAAAATACTCAATTCTAAACTAAATGTAAAATGCCTATAGTCCTAAAACTTAACAGCAAAAATCGGCTGCTAGGTTTTGCCTCTGGGCTTGAGTTGGCCCTTAGTGAGGCGTTATCATGAAAAATTATCATGAAAAATTGTCATGAAAAATTACCTAATATGGTCTCTGTGGAAAGACAAAAGGGAGAAAAAGGGGTACATGGTTGTAGAATTGCAATTTGTCAGGCATAATTCATACATGGCTCATTTTTGCATTAGTCACATTATGACTTTGTATCCCAAAGTATTCTCAACATTAATTCTGTATATGACCTGATGAACTGTCTTTCGCCATCGTGGCCAAAGGGTATGAACCCTTGGAAAACTTCAACACAAAGCGTGATACACACTTCAAACACAAACACATATTCACAATCCAACACGACCCATCTGGTGGTGGGTTTTTAGACAAGCAAGAATGTGGGCCTTGCAGTTCCAGGACAGGTGTCTAATCAAGAAAAGCGTCTCACTAGCGGCATGACATCAAAAATCATATTAATAAGTGGGTCATTTATCACACATGCCGGTTGATGTATTATTCGTAAATAAAAGATGGCTTAGTGCCTCTCAGGCATCAGCCTAATAAGCTCCCAAATGCGCCGTAGTCAAACATGCTGGTTGAAATAATGATCGTAAAGACGAACGAAAACAGATGATGGCAAATGCCTCCAAATGTGCAAGCATGCTACTATTGATACATACATTTGAAGCGCGGTGATAGGACCTCATGAGCCTGCGTCTCAGGGTGATTAGTTGACTGGTTACTAAGGAGGAAAGTTTTAACATAGTCACTCACGCTGTTTTTGGGCGGCAGAATCTCACCATCAGAGACGCACCCCTCCGCTATCACAAGACCAAGTTTTTAAAGACCCATGGTCAGGGTCTCACTTACGTGACCGCATGCCTAATCTGGCTTCATTCCATACCCTTCAGCAGCTCCGTGGATGTGACCGGAGTCCTGCCTCGGCTTGTGTTCTGATGCCGGAAAAAAGCCTAGTCATGATTGCCTCTGAAAAAAGACTAGAGAGCTGACCCAAAATGGCCGCGTCCATCGGGACACTGCTGGTCTATAGTCTGTCATCTATTTTTTCTTCTCTTGATCGTGTTTTTTAAGAAAATTTGCGCAGTACTTTCTAAATACATCTCATTCGTGCAGCAACATCTTAAATTAATTTGGAAGCGATTATTGTTTTTGTTTTGAATTATTCTGCCAGGAGGCTCACTGAATGTAATAGGCGGGCTCGAACTTTCTTAAATGTGAAAGGTGTTATATTGAATGCATGATCCATATTCCCAGGGTGGTCAGAGTCTATGCACTGTCTTTGAGAGATGGGGAGCTATTCATGGGTCCTTCCGCAAGACATGTTGCACTATATTCGTCAGTATTATGCTGAGTCTCACATTAGCCCATGTTCCTATTTTTTTTTGCTGAAACTATAATACGGATAGCCTCATAGCTTGAGATCTCAGGGTATCATCGTTCTCGTGTCATCATGATTACTGTTGCTGTGGCATGCCATGGGGTGGGTATATGGCGCAATCATTAATGTGGTGGATGGCCGTGCCAGACGTCAGAGTTGGCCCCATGGAATATCATCATTAAGGCCGCAGTTGTTAGTGTCCAAGCGGAACACCCACCTTTGTTCTTTCTCCAAGAGCATATGTTCCCTGGATACCTGCTCTATCACTGTCAATGAGATATCATCAGGCCTGTGACCTTTTTCCAGAAAGTGAGCGGTCAGTTTAGTACTAGCTCTTTGGCATCTGATTGTGCGCTTGTGTTCCCCTATCCTGGTCTTGATTGCCCTGCTCGTCATCCCCACATATTCGAGGCGGCAGTGTCTTTTCTTCCAGGAGGCTCTCCCTGCAATTATTCCGTGCCCTCTTACATGCCTGATCTATTATCCTTTCTGGATACTGGTGGGCTGCTAGTTTCTTCTTCAGATCCTTTGATTGGAGGATCTGAAGAAGAAACTAGCAGCCCGCCAGTATCCAGAAAGGATAATAGATCAGGCATGTAAGAGGGCACGGAATAATTGCAGGGAGAGCCTCCTGGAAGAAAAGGCACTCAAAGAAGAGGAACAGAGACCCATATGCATTACCACATTCAATACCTGCTCAGACAGGGTTTCGAAAGTCATCAACAAACATTGGAGTATTCTAAACAGTGGGGGACTCCAGTTACCTAAACCTATGTTCTCCCACAGGAGGGGGAGGATCATACGGGACATCCTTGTACACACTAGACCAAAGACCAACAACAATAACCAAGGACGGGACACTAACTTTGTGAAAGGCCACCATCCATGTGGTCAATGTAAAGTGTGTTGCTTGACCAAGAAGACCAACAACCTGGTTTTTAGAAATGGATCCACTTGGGAACAGCGAAACTTCACAACGTGCAACAGTTGCAATGTAGTGTACCTCATCACGTGCCCCTGCCGCCTCGAATATGTGGGGATGACGAGCAGGGCAATCAAGACCAGGATAGGGGAACACAAGAGCACAATCAGATGCCAAAGAGCTAGTACTAAACTGACTGCTCACTTTCTGGAAAAAGGTCACAGACCTGATGATATCTCATGGACAGTGATAGAGCAGGTATCCAGGGAACATATGCTCTTGGAGAAAGAACAAAGGTGGGTGTTTCGCTTGGACACTAACAACTGCGGCCTTAATGATGATATTCCATGGGGCCAACTCTGACGTCTGGCACGGCCATCCACCACATTAATGATTGCGCCATATACCCACCCCATGGCATGCCACAGCAACAGTAATCATGATGACACGAGAACGATGATACCGTGAGATCTCAAGCTATGAGGCTATCCGTATTATAGTTTCAGCAAAAAAACAATAGGAACATGGGCTAATGTGAGACTCATCATAATACTGACGAACATAGTGCAACATGTCTTGCGCAAGGACCCATGAATAGCTCCCCATCTCTCAAAGACAGTGCATAGAATCTGACCACCCTGGGAATATGGATCATGCATTCAATATAACACCTTTCACATTTAAGAAAGTTCGAGCCCGCCTATTACATTCAGTGAGCCTCCTGGCAGACTAATTCAAAACAAAAACAATAATCGCTTCCAAATTAATTTAAGATGTTGTGGCACGAATGAGATGTATTTAGAAAGTACTGCGCAAATTTTCCTAAAAACACGATCAAGAGAAGAAAAAATAGATGACAGACTATAGACCAGCAGTGTCCCTATGGACGCCGCCATTTTGGGTCAGCTCTTTAGTCTTTTTTCAGAGGCAATCATGACTAGGCTTTTTTCCGGCATAAGAACACAAGCCGAGGCAGGACTCCGGTCACATCCACGGAGCTGCTGAAGGGTATGGAATGAAGCCAGATTAGGCATGCGGTCACGTAAGTGAGACCCTGACCATGGGTCTTTAAAATCTTGGTCTTGTGATAGCGGAGGGGTGCGTCTCTGATGGTGAGATTCTGCCACCCAAAAACAGCGTGAGTGACTATGTTAAAACTTTCCTCCTTAGTAACCAGTCAACTAATCACCCTGAGACGCAGGCTCATGAGGTCCTATCACCGCGCTTCAAATGTATGTATCAATAGTAGCATGCTTGCACATTTGGAGGCATTTGCCATCATCTGTTTTCGTTCGTCTTTACGGTCATTATTTCAACCATCATGTTTGACTACGGCGCATTTGGGAGCTTATTAGGCTGATGCCTGGGAGGCACTAAGCCATCTTTTATTTACGAATAATACATCAACCGGCATGTGTGATAAATGACCCACTTATTAGTATGATTTTTGATGTCATGCCGCTAGTGAGACGCTTTTCTTGATTGGACACCTGTCCTGGAACCGCAAGGCCCACATTCTTGCTTGTCTAAAAACCCACCACCAGATGGGTCGTGTTGGATTGTGAATATGTGTTTGTGTTTGAAGTGTGTATCACGCTTTGTGTTTAAGTTTTCCAAGGGTTCATTCCCTTTGGCCACGATGGCGAAAGACAGTTCATCAGGTCATATACAGAATTAATGTTGAGAATACTTTGGGATACAAAGTCATAATGTGACTAATGCAAAAATGAGCCATGTATGAATTATGCCTGACAAATTGCAATTCTACAACCATGTACCCCTTTTTCTCCCTTTTGTCTTTCCACAGAGACCATATTAGGTCATTTTTCATGACAATTTTTCATGATAACGCCTCACTAAGGGCGAACTCAACATCCAGAGGCAAAACCTAGCAGCCGATTTTTGCTGTTAAGTTTTAGGACCATAGGCATTTTACATTTAGTTTAGAATTGAGTATTTTTGTAGGGATCAACAGAGGTCCTGATGAGTAGGCAGGAGGGGTCTGCCTATGAAACATGTCATGTCGACAAAGTAGACTACACTTGTGATTCTACTTACTAACCCCTTTTTAATGTTCCCAGCTTGCGAAGCCATTAAAATTAATTTTTTCGACTAGCCAGAGAATTTTTACCTTTTTTACACCACCATTCACGTAAACAGGTCCCTACACTCCCTAACACATATCACTATCCTTATCACATCACATAGCCTATTGTCAAATTAAGCTTCTGTATACCGCTTTGTTCAGCAGTTCCTCGAAATCTAAACACTGTCATGCTCAAGACAGAGGCATTAGATTAATTTCTGAGACAACCCCAATGACAAGTTTGCCAACCTGCGTGTGTCCTGGCATCACTATCATATTCCATTTCAGACCAGAGATTTTGGGCCGAGCGGGGAGAGACGATGCGTTGTGGCTAAATAAAAGTTCAAAGCTTCCGCCACAAGAGGGCGCTGCAGAATTCTCCTCTCTCCGCTCGGCCCATAAAACGCGTTTTACGAGCAGACACTTCCAAAACAATAGCACATTAAGTATGCACATAAAAACGTTTTAAACACATCGATAAAGCTTTGTTTCCCACCCCAGGCTCAATGATTTCCACGGTGCGTGCAAAAAAAATGGAAAAACTATGACATTTCCACAAGAAAAATAAAATAAGACTCAGCAATATAAATGATTGCAAAGTCAGATTACCCAATTATTACTAAAGTGCTAATTCTGGCAAGCCCTGCATCTGTTTAACACAACAATCCGTCTGGCTCGCTAAACGTCAAGCACTTATCACGGTGTAAATGTACGCAAGACTCGTCTGCTTACGCAAAGCAGTACACAAAATTTTGTGGCGTCAAGCAGCAGAAGCACGTATACAGCGCTTAGATTCACCAGCTCAGAAATGTGACTGCCACCCAACTCTCTGGAGCTTCTTTCATAATTTCCTATGGGTGAAAGGCTGAGTCAGCGTGAAGGGACTTGAACATTGTGACAGAGGGTACAGAAGGCACATTAATGCGGGGATGTATAATTTTTTAAAAATTATTATTGTTATGAAGGAGTGTTCTAAAACGCGATGTGTCACCCTTCAGTTACTTCAGAGCGCTGATGCATAAACAAATGCTAGCTGGATGGTTAGCTGCAAGCTAGAGTCTAATAGAGTCAGGTAGGTTATCAAGAACAATGTGCTTCAGAGACAACCCTTCTTTGATATCGCAGCGTCGGATTCCGACGCGCGCCTCGCGCGTTTCTCATCTCCTGTCAGCCGCACGCCCCTCTGCAGACTCCCCCTGCATTCCACAGAAGCGTGCGACGTGATCCGGCCTGCCATGCATGCCGTGGAGACAAGACCTGGCCGCGCGCACAACGTTATCCTATGGGAAAACGCTGCGCGCGGCCAGGTCTTGTCTCACTTCGGCGTCTCAGACTGCTGAGACGCCGACAATAGTTCTCTGGCGAGAACGCGCTTTCAGCGTGTTATAGCCGAGACCTAAAAAATCAGAAAGATGTTGTTTGACTGCAGACAGTGCTGAATGCTCTAACCATTGCTAGCATACCTTACCCACAGAATAGGTAGTAATAGTGTTCGAAGGTGGTGACTGTGAGTACCGTGGATATAGTTTACTTGATTTGAAACCATGTGTGGAGTTAAGAAAACAAGAATGACACTCATTTGTGTCAACTGGCCATAACCACCACCCTAATTCACGTAATACAACCAGAAAGGTTGTTAGAGCCACCCAAACTATAACCACTAGATCCCTTTGCTATCTAGTACACTCACACGACAGTAATATAGCTCATTATTTATTTTCATAGAAAAATATTCTTTACAAATTTAGTTTTTGTTAAAAACAACTCATTGCGCGCCTACAATAAAACCACATGAACAATTTCATAACATACAGCTTTGGTACACATAAAAATAAAAAACATAATCAATTAGTATTGACATTCATTGACTAAAAACTGACAACATTTTTACACAAAAGGGGAGAGACATACAAAGACATATGTAATTTGTCATTAGATATTGCACGTTTTGAAACCTAGCATAAACAAAACCAAATCCTGGACTTGCTTAATACTTTATCTACAGGTTAGGTTTGGTCCCTTGATCGTGCAGAAGACGCCTCTTCTGGTATGCCAGAGCTTCAGGGGAGCTAGTTGCGTATGAAAAGTCAACGGTGTTACACCTAATTCGTTGTGGCACATAATGACAGGAGTACTTTGAGATAACGTCAATGTGCGTTTTATCATCCTAATATCCGCTCTCTGAAGCCCCAGAGTATTAGTGAAGCCCCAGACTCGTACTCCATACAGAGCGACGGCACGTCCGTGCTTTGTAGATGTCTATTATGGCTTTAATTGGACGGGAGCCTAATTTCTTTGTGTTTCTGAAGATGGCCTCTGCGTTTTTATTAAAGCTACCAATGCATGCATCCAGTAGATGTGTCCATGATTTTTTTTCATGAAAACGTTGGTATCCGTGACAATATTTAATTATTTATATAAAGTTTTTGTTTTTGTCGGAGATTTACCTATTACCATTACATGTGATTTTGCAACATTGGTTTTTAGGCTGAGGTCACTCATGAAATCATTGAAACCAGTTAAAAGTCTTTGTAATCCCACCCCAGTTCTCGACATTAAAACACAGTCATCAGCGTATAATAGGGTCGGTAGAGACCTGTTACCTACTATTGGTGCATCTATATCGTTTATGTTTAGAAGGACAGGATAAGTTAATTTGTGTAGCTTTTCTTCTCTATGTAAATATGTCCTCATCATACACAATACTTTCTGTTGAAGCGGCGTTCTATACCTGTTGCTGTGAGTATTTTTGACTTATATATGCAAAGACTAATTTCTAATTATGTTAAAAGGTGAGTACTGGATTGGTTTTCGGGGCAAACAACAGTATCCCTTGCATTTTACTAAAACACATTTACTAGTTCGCAATGGGTAAGGTGAATAGACATTCTACATTTTTAGTACTGCATTTTACTATAACAGTGAGTCTTTTTCTATAGTTATAAGAAGTGACTGGTTTCAAATTTTATGAAAACTTAAGAACAGGATATCTTTATAAGTAATTATATTTATATAACTTTATAAAGTAATAAAACTGAACTGTTGGAATGTTATTAGACAACGGTATTGATATAATATGTTTTTGAGGCCAAAATATTTGATAAAGCTAGTTTTGTATTATGTATTAAGAAAACTGATAAAGTGAAATGTTTATGTTTTTGTGCAAGGACCTACAACATAATAAATTAGTTATGGAAAGAGAGCAGAATAATAACAAAGACACATTGGAAATCACGAACAGTTGAATTGAAGAAATAAACATACCTCTAACAGGCTGCGAAGATGAAAGCTTTGATGCTGATTTTGTACTGGACAATGTCGAATTTTCAGAAGACATACATTTTGAGATTGCTAACCAGCAATATGATGTTGACGAAATAGCTGATGAATTGCTTTTAGAAGTTTTTTTACAATATGAGATGTCAGAAGAATAAATTTACTGTTTAATAATAATAAAGTATTGAGCACTATATACTAATGCATTCACTGTACTAAAAGTCAAGCACTTATAGATTCATTCACACAATGTTTACAATATTCTATTAATTTAAAGTATGCAAAGTAGGTATCAGGGCATGCACTGCTTGAAATCCCTATGCACTATGCATGAAGTCTTGTATCTACCTGCACACTTGTCTTTTATACCTTCAATTCCCCAGTCTGTATCCTTACACTTCCACTAAACACTCAGTCACTGCTGTTCAGTATTGTAGTAAGCCATTCAGCAGAATGTGGTTTTCTATGCACTGTGCTAAAACTGAAGGTCTTATAAATTCAGTCAGGCATTCTTCTCGCAGAACTGTAATCATTCAGTCAGTAACCAAGTACTCATGCAGCAAAGTAGGCCTTACGGCATGGACTCTTTCAAACCCCTATAGACTATGCATGCAGTCTTCTATGCACCTGTAAACTTGTCTTTTATACTTTCAATTACCCAGTCGGTATCCTTATACATCTACCAAACACTCCGACACTGCTATTTCAGTATTATAGTGAGCCTTTGAGTAGTATGTGCTTATCTATACATTGTGCTAAACCTGAAGCTCTTATAAATTTAGTCAGGCACTCTCCTTGCAGAACTGTAATAATCCAGTCAGTACTCAAGTAGTTATGGAGCAAAGTAGGCCTTAGGGCATGGAGTGCTTCAAACCACTATACACTGTGCATGCAGTGTTCTATGCACCTGCAATTTTGTCTTTTATACCTTTAATTCAACAGTCTGTCCTCTTACACTTCCAGCAAACACTCTGACACTGCTGTTTCAGTATTGTAGTGAGCTATTCAGCAGTATCTGGTTATCTATACACTGTGCTAAAACTGAACCTGTTATAAATTCAATCAGGCACTTTCCTTAGGGAACAGTAATCATCTACTCAGTATCTAAGTAGTCATGCAGCAAAGTAGGCCTTAGGCCATGGTCTGCTTCAAACCCCTATAGACTATGCATGAGTCTTCTGTACAACTGTAAAATTCTCTTTCATACCTTCAAAAAACCAGTCTGTATCCTTACACTTTCACTAAACACTCTAACATTCCTGTTTCAATCAATCAAGAACATTTGTAAAGCGCGCTACTCACCCGCTAGGGTCTCAAGGCGCTGGGGGGGCTGCTACTGCTCGAAAAGCCAGGTCTTGAGTTGCTTCCTGAAGGAGAGATGGTCCTGGGTGAGTCGTATGTGGGTGGGGAGGGTGTTCCAGGTGTTGGCCGCCAGGTAGGTGAAGGATCTTCCTCCGGTGGTGGTTCTGCGGATCCGTGGGACGGTGGCGAGGGCGAGGCTGGCGGAGTGGAGCTGGCGGGTTGGCGTGTAGAACGTGAGGCGGTTGTTGAGGTATTCGGGGCCCAAGTCGTGGAGAGCCTTGTGTGCGTGGGTGAGGAGTCTGAACGTGATCCTCTTGCTGACGGGGAGCCAGTGCAGGTCCCTCAGGTGGGCGGAGATGTGGCTGTGTCGGGGGATGTCCAAGACGAGTCGTGCTGAGGCGTTCTGGATGCGCTGGAGTTGTTTCTGTAGTTTGGCGGTGGTCCCAGCGTAGAGGGCGTTCCCGTAGTCCAGACGGCTGGTGACGAGGGCCTGGGTGACCATTTTCCTGGTTCCAGTCGGGATCCAGCGGAAGATCTTACGGATCATGCGGAGTGTGTTGAAGCAAGAGGAGGTAACGGCGTTAACTTGCCTGGCCATCGTGAGGGAGGAGTCAAGGATGAAGCCCAGGTTGCGTGCGTGGTTCGTGGGCTTGGGTGGGGGGCCCAGCGCAGGGGGCCACCAGGAGTCGTCCCAGGCGGAGATGGATAGGCCGAGGATGAGGTCTTCCGTCTTGTCTGAGTTCAGTTTCAGGCGGCTGAGCTTCATCCAGTCTGCGATGTCTTTCATTCCGTCCTGGAAGCTGGCTCTGGCGGAGGTGGGGTCGTTGGTGAGGGATAGGATCAGTTGGGTATCGTCGGCGTAGGAGATGATGTTGAGGTTGTGCTTGCGTGCGATGGCTGCGAGGGGGCTCATGTAGACGTTGAAGAGGATGGGGCTGAGCGAGGAGCCTTGAGGCACGCCGCAGATGATCTTGGTGGCTTCTGCGAGGAAGGGCGGGAGACAGACTCTTTGGGTTCTGTCGGAGAGGAAGGAGGTGATCCATTCCAGGGCCTTTCCTTGGATCCCGGTGTGGCGGAGGCGGGTTGTCAGGGTGCGGCGGCAGACCGTGTCGAACGCGGCCGAAAGGTCGAGCAGGATGAGGGCGGCGGTTTCTCCGTTGTGCAGCAGGGTCCGGATGTTGTCGGTGGCCGCGATGAGGGCGGTCTCTGTGCTGTGGTTCGCTCGGAATCCGGACTGCGATGGGTCGAGGGAGCCGTTCGTCTCCAGGAAGGCTGTCAGCTGTTTGTTGATGGTTTTCTCGATGACTTTTGCAGGGAAGGGGAGGAGCGAGATGGGGCTGAAGTTCTTGAGGTCTGAGGGGTCTGCGGTGGGTTTCTTCAGGAGGGCGCTGATCTCTGCGTGCTTCCAGCTCTTCGGGAAGGTGGCGGATATAAAGGAGTTGTTGATGATGTCCCGAAGTTTGGGTGCGATGATGGAGTCGGCCTTGTTGAAGATGTGGTGTGGGCAGGGATCGGCTGGGGAGCCCGAGTGGATTGTGTTCATCGTGTGGGTGGTATCTTCCGTGCTGACCTGAGTCCAGGCGCACAGGGTGGTGGTGGGGGTGTAGGTTTAGTGGTGGGGTACGAGTTCTGAGCGCCGAAGCGGTCGTGTATGTCGACGATCTTACGGTGAAAAAAGGTGGCCAGAGAGTTGCAGAGGTCTTGAGAAGGCGTGATGTCGTTGTTGCTGACGTTGGGGTTGGAGAGCTCTTTCACGACGTTGCAGAGTTCCTTGCTGTTGTGGGTGTTGTTGTCCAGTCGTTCTCTGAAGGATGTCCTTTTGGTGGTGCGGATCAGCTGGTGGTGTTTGCGGGTGGCGTTCTTGAGGGCTGTCATGTTCAGTATTGTAGTGAGCCATTCAGCAGTATCTGCTTCTCTATGCACTCTGCTAAAACTGAAACTGTTTTAAATTCAGTCAGACACTCTGCTTGCAGAACTGTAATCATCTACTCAGCACGTAAGTACTCATGCAGCAAAGTAGGCCTTAGGCCATGGACTGCTTCAAACCCCTATACACTATATATGCAGTCTTCTATCCACCTCCAAACTTGTCTTTTATACGTTCAATTCCCCAGCCTGCATCTTTACACTTCCACCAAATACTCTGTCACTGCTGTTTCAATATGTAGTAAGTCATTCATCAGTGTGTAGTAATCCATTGACTGTATTAAAACACTAAGGGGCAGATATACAATAACTGGCACATGCCCAGGGATATGCCAGTTATTGAGCACCATGACACCATCCCCATGGATACGCCGTATTTACAATGTGGTGCACCATGGGGCAAAAACGGTACAGATATGTGATGCATCTGTGCTGTAGAGGCGGGGCATTGCTTGAATTGCATTTCCTGCAATCCTCTGGGGGCCCTGTGCTCAGAATGATGTGTCAATCTTTAAACCTGCCTCAAGCAGGTGCAGGGTTTGACGCAGCATGAGCCTAAAAGTGACAAAGTGGAATCTTGTAGATTTCACTCAGCCACTTTTAGGAGGTGTTCCTATGCTAGAACACCCCCCCCCCCCCCATGGGCAGGAATGGCTACTCCTGGTACAGAGATTTACAATGTGATGCACCTCTCAGATGCATCACATTGTAAATATCACACACCAAGGCGCATCTTTTGCACCACCACTGCATCACAAAAGTGACGCAACGGCGGTGTAAAAGAGGCCCTAGGGGGTTGTAAATCTGCCCCTAACACTTACATTCACCCAGGCAGTTTCACCAGCAGTGGAAAAGGAAGCATAGACATGTAACATATTTATGCACATATGTTGCATTCAAGTGCTTTGGAAGTACTACAGTATACTATAAGTAAACACCTTACAGAATTATCCTGTAGCACTTCCTTATAGTTCTGCACTTTCACATTCACCATACACTACTAATGTATTCATTCATGTATGCAACTCTACACTAATTCCAACAAAGTTTTACACACTATCATAGAAATATAGTTATTTTTTTGAGCAGGGAAGGTAGTTCTGAAAATAACTTTATTTTTGTCTTGAATTTTTTTAACAGTTTTTTTTTTTACGGAAAAAAAGAAACTTTAAACAAAAAAGTGTCCAACAGGAACAAATAAACAAAAAAAAATTAGCGTTGTGAGCAATGGTGCTCCTGTTTGCGCCGGATAATTAAGTCAATTCACTGCTCCCCAGAGTAGAGAACCTCATTGCAAAATTTGCAATGGATGACTAAGTCAGCAGAATCTGGTCGAATAACCGGATGTGGACTGCTTTTCTCTGTGGGTGGTGCTCTTGAAGTGCTGGGAACAGCAGGTGGAGGATTGTTCCGCAGTCTATCAGAGCAAGCTCTCACATAATTGCGAGGGTGGAGGTTTTTTACATGACGCACCATGCTTGCTGTCCCAAATGAATATTTCTTTTTTTTTTTTTTAACATTATTTTCCAATTTTGCAATAAGGACATAGCATTTAAAGATACAATGCAACAAAATAGCTCGACATTTGTGAGAACTCAATAAAACAAACCAATAAAGCAATACGATTCAGCAAATGATGACCAAGAATGATGCGATACACATAACACCGACCAAAAATAATGTGATACATTACATATTAACAAAAGAATAAGGTGACGCGACCTAGGGCAGCCTACACGTCCAATGACAAATTCAAAATACAATGCACATGTTTTATGAACACTGTCCCAGCAACTCAATCCTAGCCTCCACAGAGGTCTAGCCCACACCCTCAGGGGTAGTGGCGGCCTGTGTCTGAGAGTCTTGCATTGTCAGACGCCTTGAGATGTAGTCCCTATATGGGCCCCAAATGTCAGTGGGCCTGGATGAGCCGGGGAGTAGAGTACTGAACTCTCCGCAGTTCACATTGCAGAACGCAAGGCTATTCAACCAGGAGCGAAGCTTGGGGGCGCGCGTACGGCCCCACAATAGCACAATCTCTCTTTTGGCAAGAAGGAAACCAAGCGCGGCTAGTTTCCGAACCCCCACAGGGAAATTCACCACATTTCCTAAAAGAGCAATCTCGGGAGTAGGAAGGAGCTGCATGGATAATATGTCACCCAACGTGGAATGGACATCTAACCAATACTGGTGGATTTTCGGGCAGGTCCAGGTGAGGTGTGCTAAGTCAGCAAAGGGTGCCAAACATTTCTGACAGTGGTGCGGCCTGGACTTGTCAATTCTGTGAGCATGGGCGGGAGTGAAATACATCCGGCGGAGGAATTTAAACTGGAGTAATTTATGTCGACTGTTCAAAGAGACGTTAGTTGTGGCCCTACAGCAATGCTCCCACTGGTTGTCAAGGATCGGCCCTCCCAGATCCGCCTCCCAAGCAGCCCGAATCTTGGAGTCATCTAAGGGTTTAAGTGATCCACACTGCCTATAAAGTTTAGATATCAGATGTGCACCATCCGGGTTCTGGATCAGTAAAGTGAGGGGAGGGGCCTCAACCGGGTCAATGGGAAAGGATAGAAACTTGGCTCTCAGAGCAGAGCGCACTAGAGTCAGGATAAACGTGTCCATAAAGAACCACTCACCAAATCGAGCCTTCTCCGTCAGTGAAAAGACATGCCCGTCAGGGAACAAGTCCCTGAGCGCGTGTATATGATATTTCTCCAACGTGCGCTTGACCAAGGTTTTCCCGGTGATCGGAAGAAGGGAGGAATTAGGCAGGGGTAAAGCAGGGGAATATAAATGGTCTAACCTCAAAAGTCTGCGCAGCCTGCTCCAAGCCCAGCACGTGGTGGAGACTGTTTGGATGTCAGGGGGGTCATGAGGGAAGCCCGAGGGAAGGAGTGTCAGAAGCTGTCGCGGGAGTACCAGGTCCGCCTCCGGCTTTAAATACGGAATGCGTGCATCCGGGTGGAACCAAGCATATGCGTAACAACACTGCGCGACTAAATAATACAAATAAAAATCGGGGACGCCAAGCCCACCCCTGTCTGGTGCGAAGTCAGAATCTTCCAACTAACACGGGGTGTCTTATCTACCCAGACCAGGATGAAGCGGAGCTGCATGAAAAAGGCCTTGGTGAGGGGTTCGGGAATATTGTTAAAATAATACAAAAAGCGAGGCAGGACTACCATTTTGATGATGGCGACTCTACCTGCCATGGACAGGGGCAGTCGGAGCCACCTCGCGACCTGCGACACCAGTGACCCAATAGCTCTGCCATAATTAAGACAAATTAACGAGGTGGTGTCAAATTGAATTCGGACCCCGAGATACTTAACTGAATCATCACACCACTCTAGCGGGAACTCGCACTGCCAAGGTACAGTGCTGGCGGTAAGTGGGAAAATAACTGACTTGTGCCAATTAATCTGAAGCCCGGAAAAAACGCCAAATTGAATGATTTCCCGAATTAAGGGGGATAGATTGTCCTGGGGCATGCAGACATATAGCACCGAATCGTCTGCGTACATTGAAAGCAGAAGAAGACCGTACGTAATTGCAGGCCACGATGCAGATGTTTTTCCTGGAATTGCCGAGCTAAGGGATCCATGGCCAAAATGAAAAGAAGAGGGGATAAAGGACAGCCCTGTCTGGTGCCGCGAGACAAAGGGAAGGGATCGGATAGCGTGCCGTTGAGGCGCAGCCGGGCAGTGGGCTTAGTGTACAATAGGGCAACTGTCGCGATGAAGCACTCCGGCATGCCCATACGACGCATGATTGAAAGGAAAAAGGGCCACTCGAGAGAGTCGAATGCCTTTTCAGCGTCGAGCAAAATCGCGGCAGCGGGGTGGATAGATCGATTCGGTGCAACACTGTAAACAACGTCCGAATGTTAAGGGAGGTGGGTCTATGGGGAACAAAGCCCGACTGTACCGGGGAGATAATAGATTCCATCAATAATGACAATCTGATGGCTATGACTTTGGCAAGGATTTTATAATCTAAATTCAACAGAGATAGCAGTCTGTAAGAACCGCAGAGCATAGGATTTTCCCGGGTTTGGGCAATAGGATAATCACCGCTTCTCGGAATGTCGGGAGGTAATAAATAGATCGCAAATCTCAGGGGTGGAATGCAAGGAGGAGCATTCGGGCCCAGCCATGGAGACGACACATGTCAGGCCACGAGGAGGGTGCAACGTATTGGCCAGGAGCCGGCCTGGACGCTCCCCTTCACCGTACCGCCGCGCCATGCAATGCTTGTTGAGGAATAATAACTCTCTATCTGCAGCGTCTCTGAACTCAACGCACAGTTCCAGCCGTTGTGCAGCAAGGGACTCGGGGGGAGCGTCAAGGATCTAGCAATCTAGGGCAGTGATATCTTTTTCGATACGTTCTAAAGTGGCGCGCAAATCGCGTAGTACTCCGGCATGCTTCAAGATACAGACCCCCCTGATGTATGCTTTGAAGCCCTCCCATAAGACTGCCCATGTATCAACAGAACCGGTGTTGAAATCAAAATAGTCTTCGATCGTCTGCCCAACTTCTTCTCTAAAAATGGGGTCCATCAAGGCTCGGCCGGGGAACCGCCACTGCCTCTCGAAACCACCCGCACGGCGAATGTGTAACTGGAGGATCACCGGGGAGTGATCAGAAAGGGTGCGGGGGAGAGTCAGGACTGCACCCATCCATCCCGCCACCCCAGGAGAAACCAGCCAATAGTCAATCCTGGTCCAGGTATTGTGAAACCCAGAATAGTGAGTGAACGCAGGATGTTGCGCATGAAGACGGGATTCAACGTCAACTAAGGAGTCCTGTGTGCAAATCTCCCTGAGGGCCAGTCGGGCGTGAGGTTTGGCGTCAGGAGGAGAAGCAGTGGTGTCCCTAGAGTGGTCCATCAAGAGGTTAAAATCCCCACCCATGATCAAAAGTCCGGTGTCAATAGAAAGGAGGTGTGCCAATAAAGAATGAAAAAATGAGGGGGAGTCAGTGTTCGGGCCATATACTCCCACCAGAGTAACCCTATGTCCCATCAGCTGTCCAGTGATTATTAAGAAACGGCCTTCTGGATCCTGGTGTGTGGTATAGTGTGCAAACTGAACCCTTTTGTGTACAAAAATAGAAACCCCACGTGCATAGCTGCTATAATTGGAAAAAGACCTGTGGGGACCCCAGCCAGAAGCCATCGAAGAGCAATCTGTGCCTGACAAGTGGGTCTCCTGCATGAAAAGGATATCTACTTTGTGTCGAGCTACGTAATTCAGGACCTGTCGGCGTTTTCTGGTTTACACCCCAATAACAATAAAGTTCCAGAAACCAGTACTTTACGTTTTATCACTAGCTACTCTGGACAAGCACCACAGGTACGCAAAATACTGCGCAAACACTGGCATGTCCTGCTCACAGATAATAACCTTGAAAAACATCTGAATACTAACCCCCAGATCACATTCCAAAGGTGTAAATCACTAAGAGATTAACTAAGTCCGAATTTGGTAACTGTAGCGGGTGGGACAGGGAGAACCACGCGTGGGGGATTTAAAAGATGCAGAAAATATAAGGCTTGCAGTAACAGTGTGGATTGTACCATCTTGTCCATTGCTGGCACCAAGAGGGAGTTAACTATTAAGAAGAACTTGAGCTGTAATACCAACTACTGTGTATATGCATTGATATGTCCGTGCAATAAGGCCTACATTGTTAGCACTATTCATTGTGCCAAGAAACGTGTCTTAGAACATGTAAGGGCTATCCGGCACAACAACATACAATACCCAGTTGCCAGGCATTTCTTTGAACATCATCATCAGGATGAAAAACAACTACGGATGGTAGTTATTGATGATGTTCCGGAAAATGTACGGGGTGGCAATAGGAAACTTTTACTGCGTAAACTGGAGTCGAGATACATCATCGACTTGAAAACACTGATTCCGCTTGGACTAAATTCCAATGAGGAACTCTCTGTACACCTCCACTAATTAAGTAGTACTAACTAGGTGCAATTACATTTTGTAAATTTTGCTAATGTGTAGGCATATGAATTGCAGTTCACATTTTTTTTTAAAACATCATGTACTTATCTGCTGTCTTACACATAGTTAAAATATTTTTAATGCTATGTTTTTTATCTCTTAGGTTATGGCACATTGTTTTGGTGTGGGCGGTCGGTGTCTATGGATGAATATACCTGCAACAAGATCTTTTGGAACGACCTCTACTATTAGGAATGAGGCACAATATGTAATTTGCCCACTTGGGCGTCAATGTTGTGATTCATTGTTATAGCAGGTGTCTCAGCCCACTGGGGCGCTAGTGTGGTTTTCAACTAAGGAGGCAGACGTAATGAGCCAATGCACGCAACTCCAGCGCTTGTGATTATTGACCTAGGTCCCACTCAATAAAGTTTGGGGTCTTTTGAATGGAACAGGCTGTCAACTCGAACTTTGTTTGTACATAAGAGTTTGGGGCATTCTTTCATTGTAATGGGCTTTCAACTTAAATTTGGAGCACATTAGTCTTCATTACGATAAATTGCACAGTAGCTGCCCAGTGTGATTTGAAGTGTCCTAACTCGGTGACATAACCCAGTAAGACGTTACTATGATAATTAAATAGCCACAACTTTTTGAAGTTGCTTATAAAACCTTGTTTGCTCCTTACTGAAATGTATTTAATGTACATCCCATGACAACTTGACCATGACAAAATGGCGACGCCGTTCCTCACCTTTAAGTCATTGTATGCGGTGTTTTTCACGGTGTGTTATCTGTCCTTTGTTTATGTTTAGTAAGGCTATGTATAAAAATGCAGTAACTGTTCTGCTTCTCAGCGTGATCAAGACGCAAGTCGAAACGCGTTGCTGTGCAGTCTTTGTATGAATAAATAACCTGCAAACCCAACCAAGGCGTCCGTGAGATTTTTCCTGATTGGAAATTGCTGCTCGCAATAGTTTACAGGGCTACCGGTGCCCTGGTCACGGACCGCCTTATCTGACGGCCTCTTTCATGACCGGATTTGCTGATATATATATATATATATATATATATATATATATCTCCATACTAATATTATAAAGAGAGAGGCCAAACCTTTGAGGCGGGTAATCTCAGTAACCACAGCACCAATCACAACACCCAATAAAGCGTTGGAAAGGGCAGTTGCAGCAGAAGGACATAGGCTATGCAGACGGCCACCATATATTTTCTTTGCAGAGTTTTATATAGCGCAAACTTGACCCAAACTGAATCAGGTATCAGAGCGCTTTACATAGCACCAGTTACGTTACATGAGGACACACATTCATTTTTGTTAGGCACGGGGAGATTAAGTGGTTTGCCCAGAATCACAGGATGTTTGGCGTTGTTACCAAGACTCGAACCCAGATCCCCAGGTCCGAGGCCGAGCGCCTTAGCCGTTAGGCCAACTCCTCTATACATTTAAAAGGTAAAAGAACCGTGCCAGCAAAGTAGTCCCTTGTGGGCGTGTCTACGTTGTGCTGTGGGCGTGGGCTGGGGGCGTGACTAACGCTGGGGGCTTGTGGTACGGCCATCACATCGTGGGCTGTGGGCGTGTGCTGGGGGGCGTGACAAGCGCTGGGGGCGTGTCTCCGCCCTTCATGCCATGTGAGTCGTACATGCAAGTGCCAATTACGTTGCTGCACAGCATCAAGGGGCACGCTAGGGGCGTGAGGAACGCTGGGGGCGTGTGTCCGGTCTTCAATGCATGTGAACGCAATTGCGCCGCATCAAGGGGCACACTGGGGGTGTGTGCTACGTTCCGCCCTTCATGCCATGTGGGTCGTACATTAATCAGAAGATCGTCTGCTGTGGCCGTGTGCTGGGGGCGTGACAAACGCGTTTCGCCTGGAGGCCTGGTAAGTAACATTACTGCAGCCTCTCCTGCGCGCTGTTACTGAACTCTCTCATTCAACGAAATTACACGCGCCTGCTACCATCAACCAGGGCTCTAGTTGGGCTCAGGCGGCAGATCAGTACACTAATTACATGCGCCTGATAACATCAACAAGGGCTGCAGCTGAGCCTCAAGCGGGGGAACACGCGCCTGCTAACATCAAACAGGCCTGAATCTGGGCCTCAAGTGGGGGAACAAGCAAATGAGCCTGTCTGCGGGGACAATTACTGCAGCCTCTCCTACTCGCTGTCACTCAACTCTCTCATTAAACGGATTTACCCACGGCTGATTACTCTCTCATTCAACGACATTACATGCGCCTGCTAACATTAACCAGGGCTGTAGCCGGGCTCAGGCGGCAGATCACTACACCAATTACACGCACCTGCTAACATCAACCCGGGCTGCAGCTGGGCCTTCTCCATCCCTATTCTAATAAAACAAAAAATGTTGTCTACCGCGAGATTTTAAAAATAAATTGCCCTTGCCAAATACACACGTTACACACATTCTATTTCATACCCGGACAACGTCGGGACGGGCTGCTAGTATATATATATATATATATATATATATATATATATATATATAAAATATTTCCAAAATATTCACGTAGCTGGCGTGCATCCAGACCGCGGGAGTGCCAGTTGAACGCCGGCACCCGGGCATAAATCAAATATCCCAACTTGCGCTGCCTGCATCCACGATGAAACAGCACTCAAGGCGGTTCTGTATTTCTTTATTTCAATTCGGCAATTATCGTAAACATGGCCATTATAGCTTGGCCTTTCTCATGATGCTTACGCCGACAAAACGTTCTCTATTTATGCAGAATTCTAATGACACAGAAAACGGGCTCTCGCCCGATCACAATTTCGGCAACCATATTTGAACATTCAAGACGTGGTACATATAAGCCAATGTTGGAACCTGTGGTTTATATTTAATATCTCTGAAGTACCAATTAGTCAGAATTAAGTCATTGGTGACTTTATTGATTCCCATACTTTAGAGTGGTCATGCTTCTTCTCCTACTTTAACAACATTGTGTTCTTATATTGAAAAAGGTCCTGCTAGAGGAGAGCTAAAGGAAGACATATCACAGGATGATAGGGAAATACTATCACTAGGACTCTCATACTGCCCAAGCACCCCACTGAGTTATGAACAAAGTAGAATAGACTTGTATATGTTCATACGTAAACTGAAACTTAAAAAAGTTTTTCAAAATGTAACATAAGAGTACAAATCCAATAGGTAATACCGTAACGTGTTATCCTCAAAGTAGATTTAATGAGGGACCTTCTGGAATTAGAACATGAAGAGGAGGGTGCTATGATGGAATTTACTGACAGAGTTGATGGAGACGAAGGGGCAGATACGCCATTTCAACCCAAGTCACAGTTCACACCTAACATGCCACATGTCAGTATAGACACATTCAGTGAAAACGTGATCCAAGAATTAAAAAACGGAGAAAAGAGGAATCAAAACGGAACAGAATAGAAATGGTCCAAGAATGGAGAATGTATAATAAGGAATTCTGACAAACAAGGCAATGGAGTCCTTTGGTCCAAAGATATGTCCCTAAAGAACTGTACTGCTGGTGGGAGCTAGAACTGTCTTGGGGGATGCAGACATTGTTGGGCTGTTAGACCTTACCCCTTGCTGTGTCCCGGTCCGTCCCCGTTCCGCCACGGCTTTTGTGTGTCGCTTGAGCGGAGGGACGCGACTCCTCCCCCAGCTAGTATCACTTCTGGGCTAGACCCCTACTAAAGGCGATGTGCTTCCGGCCGCGCAGCGGACGAGCGCAGCGGGCGCGACAATGGCGCGCCGAAGTCGCGCCTAAGTCCAGCCCGTCTGCGCCAGTCCGCGGCCGGATTGCGGCCAAGGCCAAGCATGCTGCCCCAGCGGGGTTGGATCCCGGCAGGACTGTTTGGTCGAGGCAAGAGCTAATGGCCTTTAATCGCAGGGGGCCTTGCACATCTCACTCTCTTATGGAGGCCACGCTCCCACTGACTTGCTCAGAATGCGGTAGTGCGTGGGTCAGGGCCGCTTCTCCTCCTAAGCCTACTCCAGGGGTGGCTTCAGCCCAAGTAACTAGAGGTTTCAGAGCGGGACTTGTGAACTGTAGATCATTATCCCAACACAGCACGGACATCTGGCTGCTCCTGGAGAGCCAGGCCTGGGACGTATTGTTTTTAACTGAAACTTGGTTAAATGAGCATAATATGACAGCCATCAGTTTAGCTGTACCGGCGGGCTTTTCCATGTGCATGTCGAATCGCGAGGATGGCAGGCGCGGAGGTGGGGTGGCAGTAATTGGAAAGACTGCTTCTCCATCTCTTCCGCAGCATCAGTTGCAATCCCAGGTATGGAATGCCTATACTTCTGCCTTATCTTAAACCCCCAACTAGCCATTGCTGGGATGGTGGTTTATCGCCCCCCGGACTGTGCGGAAAGTAGCACAGCTCATCTTATAGACGCGATTACACTGAACGCGCTGAAGCATGAGCACTTCCTAGTTGTGGGTGATTTTAATGTCCACATGGATAGGGATGGCAATACAGCGGCAGAGCACCTGATGGCAGCAATGAGTGCTGCAAATTTGATGCTCCATAACAAAGGTCCCACACATAGATCTGGACACACGCTGGATTTAATTTTCTCCACACTTGAAAGCATAGTAGTGGAGGAGGCACTCCCAGTAGCATGGTCAGATCACTGGCTGATACCATTCACACTAGCATTAAATAGTGTAGAACCTAGAAACAGTAAACACTCTTTCATGAAGAGGCAGTGGAAAAATCTCACTCCGGTCATCATGAATCAATTCCTGTCCCATGACCCGCCTAAGCGTACCATGAATGCTAGCGTGGATGCCCAGGCACTACATAACTGGATTAGCAACATGGTAGAGACGGTAGCGCCAGCAAAAAGGGTGACAGCGCAGAGAACTTCTCCCACAGCCCCATGGTTCTCTGATGCTCTAAGAGTGGAAAAAAGAGCCTGTAAGAAACTAGAAAGACTATGGAGACTACATTACTGCCCCCTAGCAAAAATACAATTTAGAGAGGCCACCAAGCTGTTTCATAAGCATATCAGGAAAGAAAAAAAGAGCTATTATGCCTCCATGGTTCTACAGGCGGAGAATCCCAGCAAAGAAGTGTTTAAATTGGTTAAATCCTTTTTGAAGCCCCATTGCATTGAAAGGGATATCCCCCCATCTATAGCACTCTGTGATAAGATCTCGATCTACTTTGACAATAAAATACAGATGGTCTATGACTCCTTTGGCCCGCATAAACATACGGCCAGGGAGGACAGAGAGAATGGGGGTCGGTCCCCAGTCCCCTTGAGGAAATTTCAACTTATCCCACTAGATGAGGCAAGGCAAGAGATTATTTGGTGTAAGTCAGGCTCCCCAGAGGACCCTTGTCCACCTAAACTGTGGGCACCTTTAGCGGACGCTATCGCACCTATGCTCCAACATATCTGGAATACTTCCATAGATACTGGGGAATTTCCAGAGAGTTGGAAGCATGCGACGCTCCTTCCACTAAAGAAGAAGCCAAACGGGGATGCGGAGGATTTAACTAATCTCCGTCCTATCTCTCTGCTGGCAGCGCCCGGGAAAATGATGGAAAAACTAATCCATCACCAGCTGAATGCTCATGTCGAGTCTAATAGCATCCTTCATGAGACTCAGTCTGGGTTTAGACCCGGCTTCAGCACGGAGACGGCGCTGATTGAGGTGGCTGATTCTCTGAGGTGGTCGTTAGATTCAGGAGACTCAGCTATGCTGATGCTCCTGGATCTCTCGGCCGCGTTTGATACGGTGGATCATGTTAGAATGATCCAACGTCTGGCAGACATTGGCCTACAAGATCAGGCACTCGGTTGGATGCAGTCCTACTTGTCAAACCGAACGCAGAGGGTCACCTTAGGCACCTGTGACTCAAAGCGTAAGCTGCTGCGATGCGGGGTCCCGCAGGGATCTGCCCTTAGCCCCCTTTTGTTTAACGTTTATCTTGCCCCTCTTTTTTCCCTCATTGCCAACTGGGGAGTCACCGCAATATCTTATGCTGATGACACCCAGTTGGTTTTTCCCTACTCTGAGGTTACAGAGGCGGCTTTTGCAAACTTTAAGGGGTGCCTTCAGGATGTGGCTTCCTGGATGAATACTAACAAGCTGAAACTGAATCCGGGAAAAACTGAAGTGATCTTCTTTGGTAAAGGCAGTCACCCTTCAGCTGAGCTTTGGTGGCCGACTGAGATGGGTACTCCACCCTCCCCCTCCCAGGGGGTAAAAAATCTGGAGGTCAAGTGGGACGAAAATCTCTCCTTTGGGCCCCAGATCCATCAGGTTACAGGTTGCTGCCTGAGCAAAATGAGGAATCTCCGCCCTGTCCTGAAACTTTTGCCTGAGTCTTGCCGGAAAACCGTGATCCATGCCACCATCACTTCGAGATTGGATTATGCTAATGGCCTGTATAGCGGTCTCCCGAAGTACTTGGTCCAAAGGCTGCAAACGGTGCAAAACGCGGCAGCCAGGCTACTTAAGCATGTTCCTTTTAAGGAGCACATCTCCCCCCATCTTCGGGCCTTACACTGGCTCCCGATTGCCAGTAGAATAAAATTTAAAACTCTTACTCTGGCTCATAGGTCCCTCCACGGCACATGTCCTAATTATTTGAGAACCCGTCTGCCTAGATATACACAGTCTCGCTGTCTTCGCTCAAATGATCAGGTGCTACTGAGTGTGCCAGGAGTCAAAAGAGCTAGACTGGGCGGTCGGACCTTTTCAGCCAATGTGACCCGTCTCTGGAATTCCCTACCTCCTGAGCTGCGAAAGGCCCAATCAGAAACAAGTTTTAGGAGACAGCTTAAGTCATGGCTGTTCTCGGTGCCTCTCTAGGCTGCAGACTCCCAGCTAATTTTCTTGCTAAGCTCTCACAGCGCCGGGACGCCTCCTAGTTGAGGCAGCTGTTCGCGCTTTATAAATACTAGTATTATTATTATTATTATTAAAGAAGGCATATTCACAGTTGAATGATGCAACATGCTATTGCAAAATATCTAGAAATGAGTATGAAAGTCTGAAATAGAGTTTTTATGCAGATCTGAAGGGGTGGCAAAATGCTGAGTTGCTAAGCACAGAGGAATATAACCTCTTAAAGCTACCACAACCCACACTGTATTTGATACCGAAAATAGTGAATGTCCCACAGGCAGACCTATCACATCTGCAATTGGTAGTCTATTTGATAATATATCGAAGTGTGTAGACTTCTTTTTGCAACCTCTGGTGTCTAACTTACAATTTTACATCGAAGATACCACAGACTTTCTAAAGCTTATGTTTGATGTACAGTGGGAGAAGGATTTGTTTATGATTTGTCTAGATGTGACCACGTTATACACTGGCATCAGGCAGTCAGATGGTTTAAGAGCATTAAAACATTTCTTGTGTTAAAGGCCAATTAGATTTCACAGACACAAAAAAATGCTACTAGCAATGATACAATGGTGCCTCACACACAATATCTTTTTGTTGAACAATGAACTTTACCAACAGGTATGAGGGACTGCAATGGTTACCTGCTTCGCCCCCAGCTATGAAAATGTGTATATGGACTCGTGGGAGGAGCAGGTACTCCATGGCACACAACTGCAGCAGTGGTCGTCACAGATAGTGATATGGACGAGATTTATTGATGACCTGTTTTTACTGTGGAAAAGGAACCGAGAATCATTGGAAGAGTTTGTCACCAGTCTCATAAGTGATTCCAGTATTGAGTTTCTTGACATCAAGCTAGAGGTAGTAGATTCACAAATAACCTCAATAGTTTACAAGAAAAAGACAGAAGGTAGTACAACACTTTGTGCGAGGAATGCCCATCCTGTAGGATTAAAAAACAACACACCAGATGGTGAACTTTTAAAAGCAAAGAGAATGTGCAGCTCAGACCAGGCATTCAGCAACATCAGAAGATTACCGGATTGAGAGCTAGTGGTTATAGTAGAAATGTACTGCTGGAGTTGCAACAGAGAAGGGCTCCTATTTCAACAGCAAACACAAATATAACAGATTGTGAGAGCAAATTTACTACCACGTTTAACAAGTATCACAACAGAGTCTGGCAAGCGCTATACAAACGTTGGCACATTTTACTACAAGATCCAGAATAGGATAGGGAGTAAGTTCAAAGCCACAGGTCACATACACAAAGGGTTGTTCTATAAAAGACACCTTGATCCAAAACTATGTGTCCACTAGCAAAACCGTATGGTTCACACCTATGATAGGTTTTTAAAAATGTTGGAGGTGTAAGCCTGCTTACAACGGAAGAATGTCACCAAAATCACAACAGATATAGGTGAACGAATGCAGATTAGGCACGCATTGAATTGCAGAACAGAATATGCAGTATATATGTTCGAAAGCATGTGTTTTAAAAAATACTTTGGAAGCTCGAAGCTCCCAGTGTACAAACACATTCTACAACATTTGCATGCAATAAAGAACCTGGATGACACCTACCCAGTGGCCAGACACTTCAGAGATCAGCACAACAGTGACCCAAATCCTATAACCTATAGTGTTAGACAGTATAGCCAAATCGCGATAATGTGGGGATGGAGAAAGAACACGGTGTCAGCTTGAATGTGAATACATTCTATGAATGGACACAAAGGAACCAAGTTGATTGAATATAGATGTATACTTACCTATGAATCAAAATACTTGGGACTGCCTCAACTGTTTTAACATGTTTTTAAAGTTTTCAATGCACACACAATGATCAACTATTTACTTCTAGAAGTAATAATGTTCAGGTTATTTTTTGGTAGGAATGCCTGCAGGATCCCAAATCAGCTGTTAGTTCTCGGCATCCAGAAATGCAAAATAGCTAAGATATCATAAGACAGGAAGGTGAATGATTCTTTTTCTATAATAATAGCAATGCGTTGCTTGGTATCAGTTATGTATTTGGCAATTAACTTCTGGCAAATGATTTTTTGTACATTGGAGGAAAACCAACATGCTTCCATAGAGTCAAGAAAGGGCAGTCTTTCAGTGTCCTTCTCCACCGCCGATAAACATGTGATACCTATTCACTCCGAACCTCGCTAACAGCATGGCATATAACAATTTTAGCTGTGTTTTTTAACAAGATCCAAAGTTCATTTCTACCAGGAACTTAAACATAAAGGACCATTCAATTAAGTAAAAGGACTTCTTGACAACAAGCGGTAGGAACACTAGGGTTTTTGCATAATCCAAACAGTTACAAAGGCATCTGGTCCAACAAGGTTATTTATTGGAATCGAGGAAGAAAAAATGAAAAGCAACCCAAGGAAAACCATGCAACCCACTGAAAAACTATTTCAAGTCCTTTACAAAACCTAAGGATTATGTTACTTATCCTGTAAACATCTGTTCTTGGCATGTAGTGCTGTAGATTCACATGCTTTGCATACTCCTGCCATCTAGTGTTGGGTATGGATGTTTGCAAGTTGGTTTTCTTCAAAGAAGTCTTTCGAGTCACGAGGTAAGGCGACTCCTCCACTTAGTAATAGTGCGCATGGTCATCGACTCCATTGTTAGATTGCTTTCCTGCAAGAGGGTGAGAATGGAGTATAAGTGACTGTGAGTAGAGTGATGCCCATGCAAGTGAAATATAGATTAAAACTGTAACGACCATAGGTGTCCAGGAGGGAGGGGGGTCGCATGTGAATCTACAGCACTGCATGTCAAGAAGATATGCTTACAGGGTAAGTAACAATCCATTTGAGGCATGTGTGGCTGTAGATACACAAGCTTTGCATAGGCTGCATAGCAGTGCCCTCCAAAAAGTGGTGGCTAACCTGTGAAGCTGCAGTTGTTTGAAAGAGTGTATTTGGCACTGACAGTCCAATATTAGCTTGTGGGCGTGCTAAAACATCCACACAATAGTGTTTAGTAAATGTGTGTTGTGTAGACCATGTAGCTGCTTTACAAATATCAGCTAAGGGAATATGTCCTAGAAAAGCCATAGCTGCCCCAATTTTATGAGTAGTGTGTGCTCTAGGGAGTATAGACAAAGTTATTCTGGCTTGGGCATAACATGTTTGAATACATTTAATGATCCATCTAGAGAGACTTGATTTTGAAGTGGGTTTTCCTTTATGAAGAGGAGCAAATGCAACAAAAAGTTATTTTATTTTATGAAAATCTTTTGTCCTGCCAATATAATACATTAATGTTTTTTTTAACATCTGATGTATGACGCGCTTTTTCAGCTACAGAATCTGGTTGAGGAAAGAACACATGTAGCTCAACTGTTTGATTAATGTGAAAAGAGGATACTACTTTTGGTAAAAAAGTTTGGGTTGGTTCAAAGAACCACCCTATCGTTATGTAGCTGGAAAAGAGGTGATTTAAAGTTAGTGCCTGAAGCTCACAAACACACCTTACTGAGGTAATAGAAATTAAAAAAACAACCTTCCAAGAAAGGTAATTGGAGAGGGAAACTATGTAATGGTTCAAAGAGTGCACCCATATGTCTTGTTAGATTATTATTGAAATTGGGGGCGTGGCCCGCAATATGGCCGGGTAGCTACATTTACCGCGAGCTCCGCTGGCCCCGGACGAAATCCTGTAATTATCTTGTTCCTCCTCGCAGATAGAAACACACCGTTGGGGAGCGGAAGGCGTGGACGTGCGCTGGGCTGCCCGGTGTCAACCTGGTTTAGACCGCAGGCTGCTTTAGGAGACTTATCTGCGCGCAGACCGGCGCGTAGTCTCTGACAAAATGGCGGCCGGGCACAGTGAGGGACTCGGAGCACCGACATGGCTGGGCTCTCCCTGAGGAGGCTGCAGTGCACTGCGACTGGAGAGCATTGAGGGCCGCGGCTCGAGTCCGTGGCGCGCCCGTTCCGACTTGAGTGTGAAGAGCTCTGGGAACGGAGGAGATCTGAGGGAGCGCCGGTGCTTCAGTGGTGGAGCGGACCCTGTTTGCCGAGTACCAGTGGGACAGGGCGGCCCCCTACAGCAGCCGGAGAGGCACCACCTGCGACAGGAGAGACCACATAGATCCTGCGAGCGGCAGGGAAAAGGGTGAGTTGGCGGAGCCGGGACCGGCTCCCTCTCCCATGTCAGAGTGCGGCCAGAGTGCGGAAGCAGACGGGGTGCTGATGAAGCAACCCTGGGCGTCTGGCTTCCCCACTGAAGATGGAGGCCTGGAGACTGCACGGCGCGAGTGGGCTGGAGGTGCGCCTAAGGGATGGACTTTGCCCCCTCTCTGTCTTATGCTTTGCCTCAGAGCTACGCTAAGGGGCTCTCACTATTGTCCCACCCATCACCATATGCCACTACCATACTACCTTGGCTGTGGGGACACTAGAGGGCCGATTTGCCAGGCTGCATGGTCGTGTGGTGTGAGACAGCACCATATGCCTGGATACACAGCCTCATTCTTTGTAGCTGTGGCATGGAGGTTCTGCTGGACGAATAGAGAGTAACGAGGGGGCCAGCCAGGTGTGGAGACGGAGACCCTCAGGCTTGTTGCAACAACACATTAACGGCGGAGAGGAGACCCAGGACCGACCCTGTGTGGCATTGAAGGGGTTGCAGTGTGTGTAAAAACCCTCCGTCCAGCCGAGTGTGGTCACAACAAGATACCTAGCCGGTATTACAGAATCAGCACCGCTGGTGGGTTGCTGCGTGCACTGTCTCCCTGTCGGCTTGTCTCCCATGACAACGAGTGTACTCTGTCACGACTGACGGTGACCCGGCCCCGGGGATCGTCGCATTTCGAGAGCCTTGTGGTGGTGGTGAGTGCGGGGATGAACGTAGAGGCATGATGGTGAAAGATAAAAATCCCAAGGCCATCAAGCAGGGAAAACCGGATAGATTCGCTAAGGTGCTGTCGACCCCTGCTGGGGCGGAGGGTGGCTCGGCATCCCGCCCAGATACCGACGCGATACTGCAGGCGATCCATGCGTCTCGTGAGAGTCTGGAAGGTAAAATTGTGGAGGTCCGGACGGAGGTTTCCTTTTTGCGTCAAGACCTGCGAAAGGTTTACGAATGGGTCACAGAGGTGGAGCTGACCTGGAAGACACCTTGCGATACACAAGTAAGGATGTAGCGGGACTTTTGGCAACTGTAAAAGATGTGGCCTGGCGTGTGGATGATGCTGAAAATCGGGCTTGAAAAAACAATGTGCGTTTCATATGTTTTCCAGAAAATGTGGAGGACTCTGACCCGGGCGACTTCCTCCTAACATTTCTTAAAGATGCCCTCCCAGAGACCCAATTTTGCCCATGCTTTGTTATAGAAAGAGCTCACAGAATGCCAGGAACACAGCCGCAGTCGGGAGCTCCCCCAAGACCGTTGTTTGTCCAGTTCTTGAACTTACAGGATAGGGATGTCATACTACAGAAGCTGCGCAAGAAGGGCGACATTAAGTACGAAAAGACCAAATTGATGGTATTTCCAGGCTCTCTTCACGTGATGTGGTAAATAAATAAATAATACCCTATTTTTGACTAGACATATATCATAACAGATAGCTCAATAAATAAGAGTCAAGATTCGAGGTAGTGGGAGTTTTTTGCAGGTTTAATACAGCATAAGGACAGGAACAGGACAACCTGCATAGAAATAGGATAACAGGGCCCAGCAGCTGCTGGGGCTGGGTCTGGGATGAGCGCGCTGCCTTTTAATAACAATACATGAGCATATATACATAACGCAAACACATAGCATTACATTGCAGTAGGCGTAGCAGTGGGTGGAGCAGAAGGCGTGACGCGTAGCAGTCGCGAAAGATAAGAGTAAAAAGAGGTGTAACTCAGACATGTGATGCAAACGTAACAGAATATGTCATGAATGGGCGGAAACATAGGAGGGGGCTACCTAAGGAGCCGGGACCTCTAACCTGGTGGTGCGCGCAAACTGGCAATGACGTGTTACTAGGAGAAGCTGGGGGCTATGAACTCTGTGCTAGGAGCAGAGACTAAAGTCTGGAGGGTCGGAGCGACATGTACCTAAACCCTATCTAGTATCTGATGTTTAGGGAACATGTTGATATAAACTAGAAGTCATGAGGGGAAAAGCTAACTGACTCTAAGACTGGAGCATGCATTTATTCTACATATAGTGCGTGATGAAGAATATTAAATGACCATTAAATGCAGTATTTCTCTAACGTGGAGACGTGAAGGCTAGACAATGACGGAAACTATTGATGTAGTTCAGTAGCTTAGGAATGCAGAGAAGGAGGACTAAACTGATAGCTGGAATCATAACATAGTCTTGGCAGACTCAGAGGCAGAGCCAAGATGCACCGGGCACTGCGAGGCAGGAAGTAAGTGAAAGGTCGAGGATACAGGTGGGGGCTGGATCGCTCCTCAGCGAGGGTTCAGGAGACAGGAGCTGAATCTGATGTCCGGGCCCTGTTGAGGCCTGGAAACGGGGACTTTATAATGAAATAACGTACATACTGAGAAACGTGGCAACGTAACTTTACATAGGCCTGATATTCGTAGTATTCACGAGGACTGGAAACTGGCATACTAGAGGAGGACACAACTGTAATTGCGTCTTGAATCGGACATGGGGAATAACATACGCATATTGGTCATGCACACATAACATATGATGGATGACACGTAGAGACACAGAACATGGCAAAATTTACTTTTCCACATTCCCTCCTTGTCACTACGTTTCCATCAGGAAACATCAATATTCATGATACCATCTATCATTTCATACAGTATCATTTGTTCATCTCGAATTGTCTTGGAACGGGATTTAGAACGGGGCTTGGGACTAGGAATACAAGTGGTAGCACACATGCCGCAAATCGCAGGGCCACATTGGATACAGAGGCAGCAGCTGAATATGATCGCTACTGCGATACCTAGAAAGGACAGGACTTTCCATCCCCAGGCGGAAATTATATTCCAGAACCAACCGGACCATGTCCAGGTGCCTGGATCTTGGTGTAACAGATGGGCAATTTTATGGAGTCTGGTTATAGCTGAATAAACAGACGGCGCGTTATTTGGGATGAAAATGCAACAACTGGATCCGATGACTCTACAGGCCCCGCCCCTATCGGCCAGTATGACGTCAAGGACGAGACGATTCTGGAGCACAACAATTCTCATAAAGGATTGCTCTTCGGTTAAGTTACCTAGAGCGGAGGCAGTCTCATCTACTACAGCTTCAAGGGTTCTTGTTAACCTACGGATTAGCTTACTGTTTACAACTGTACCTAAATAAGGGAACACACCTTTATCAATATCAATGAATTGCTCTGCAGCAGTTTCAGTATAATCGACAATCGGGAGGTTTCTCTTGTGTCTAGTATGTACTAGGAAGGAATTCCTATGGTAGTCAGGTGGGGCTAGGAAAACAGGTGGCAGTAGGAAGGCAATGTAACAGGTTCCCTCCCAATCGAGGGGCAGACGAACATATGCGGTTTGACCACAAACAAAATAAGAATGACGTGAAGCTTTAAAAATAGATTTCCCACTGTCACTATACTGGATAATAGTAGTACAATCACTATGTCCTACGTGTACAGAACCATAATTACGGACACATAATTCGCCTTTGACTGGTAATACTGAAATAGCAGGTGAGTCTGGAGTAGTATCAGACTGAACATTCAGGACCATGAAATTCGAAGGATAGTTACCTAAATTATACACTTCATTTTCTAGATCTAAACCTGTTCTGTGGGGGAAACCTTGCTTGTCTGGGAAACATGTGCTGTTAAGAAAAGACATATCTGTTAAGGATGACGTTAACGTGGACCATGCTCCACACGAACCATTATGTGAAAAAGGATAAGGAAAAAGTGGCAGAACTCCCTTTGACGTCTGGAAAGGGGGGAGTCGACCACACACCCAACAATTAGTGGCATTGCTGGTTTGGTGTGAGTAATGTAACATGCGGATAAATGTATTGTTACGCATAGCGAGGCGGTATGAATATTCGTGAGGAGGCAGATCACTAAACGTGTGCTCTACTGTAACATTAGAATGCTTATTTACATGAGGAACTGGAAAACACAGGAAAAATGCGTAACTAGTGCAGGAAATCAAAAGGCTGAGAAATAATATGAAACTTAGAAAAACGATACATCGGATTGAGTTTTGACTAACTCTCTCACTATGTGGGTCTATTTTATACATGTCAGAAACAGTCTAACCGTTTCACCTAGGGGAGGACTTAGACAATCAAACTGACTGACTTATTTTACTAGACCTTAATTTCTGTTTATACTCCTGTTGCGGAGTTTTCTCTAACAGGGGAGGGGTTGTAGCAATGTCATTTGCGGGACAGTCCTTAGAAACAATGTTTTGACAAGTCTTGATATCCTGGGAAATGTTCTTAGAGACCGGTTTCAATCCGTAGAATTTCTTGACGTGCGAAAGGTGCACCCAGCCGCGGCGTCCTTCCAATTTCACAGCTGTACGGGTGGTGAGGAGGACCTGACGGGGCTCCTTCCAACGTGGCTCCAGCGGACTTGATCTGTCGAAGTTACGGACGAGCACCATCGAACCTGGAACGATTTCATGCGGTGCCACCTCGGTATTGTCTGGAAATGTGGCGGCAACCTGTGAACGACATGAGTTGAGGGCAGACATCAAGGAAGCTAGGTAATCTGTCAGCATATTACATGAAACATCAGTAATACTTCGGGGTCTAGGAGTACCCCACATGTTAGGGGGGCGGCCGAATACGACCTCGTACGGGGACAGACCTGATCTGGAATGTGCGACCATGCGCATATAAAATAAAGCAACTGGCAGAGCTACTAGCCAGTCCACACCTTTTTCTTTACATACTTTGGCGATTCGAATTTTCAGAGTCTGATTATGTCTCTCGACTAGACCGGCTGCTTCAGGATGGCGTACACAATGAAACTTCCACTGGTACCCTAACAACAGGGAAACGTGCTTCATCAACTCAGATGAGAATGGCTGACCGTTATCAGAATATACGACTCTAGGGAGTCCATATCGAGGGAAAAACTCACGAACCAACTGCTTGGCAGTGGTCGCGGCTGTGTAATCTGGGACTGGATATGCTTCTGTCCATCTGGACAAAGCGCATACAACTACAAGAACATACTTGAAACCTCGACATCGCTCCATCTGAATATAATCCATCTGGAGGACCTCAAAAGGGTGGTCAGGAGGCTGGAAACCACCTTGTTCCATCGGGACACTTTTACCTGGATTAAACTGACAACATATCATACAGGTACGGACTTTCTGCTTGGCTGCAGCTCGTAAATGCTTGTTGAACCAAATGTTCTGGATACTGTCTAACATAGCTTTTTCTCCTAAATGTGCTGGACTATGTGCGGTATTAATGATGACTTGAACCATAGAGTCGGGGAGAAACCATGCGGTCCTACCCTTTGTTAACCATCCTTGATCTGTCTGGACCCCTCCTTGTTCGGACCATTTCTTGATTTCTTCAGGAGTAGCATGTAACTGGATATCTATGACATCTTGTGTAGGGTCCTTAACTGTCATACATGTAGTCAGATCTGGAGTATGTGTCATGTTAACTGGACTGTCTAGAGTCTGTGCTGTAAGCTTGGCTGTGCGATCTGCTAGATCATTACCTTGGGAAATAATGTCAGTGACTTTCGTATGTGCTTTGCATTTCATGATAGCAATAGATGTCGGTAAATGTACTGCATCTAACAGAGCTTGGATAAGGAAACCATGCTGAATCTTGGTTCCATGAGAAGTCATGAAACCTCTCTCCTGCCAGAGCACTCCAAAGTCGTGTACAACTCCAAATGCGTAACGTGAATCTGTGTAAACATTAACTTTCAGGTTCTTGGCGTGTATACAGGCTTGTGTCAGAGCAACTAGCTCTGCTGCTTGAGCGGACAGGGTATCAATACGGTGTGTTTCAATAACTTCGGTGTCAGTAGTCACCGCATACGCGGCGACTAGTTCTCCTGTACTAGTTCTCATACATGAACCATCCACATAAAGTGTCAGGTCAGGATCTGGTAACGGAATGTCTGTCAGGTCTTGTCTTGGCTTTGTCGTAATGTTAACTACTTCCACACAATCATGTGTGGCAGAATTTGAACTAGCTGATGGTAACAGTGTAGCAGGATTCAGGATGTTGCAGCGTCTAATATCTATGTGTGGCTGGAACAGTGTCAATTCATAACCTGTTAAACGT
The DNA here is from genome assembly GCF_964261635.1 of Lissotriton helveticus. Classification (NCBI taxonomy): domain Eukaryota; kingdom Metazoa; phylum Chordata; class Amphibia; order Caudata; family Salamandridae; genus Lissotriton; species Lissotriton helveticus. The sequence goes on from NC_136061.1 coordinate 1,485,599,294, forward strand.
GCAATTGTCAAGTGCTGTGTTTGTGTTCGGTTTAAAAGAACTTCCACAGAGTGTGGGACTTGTACTGTCAAGGTATGTCCTAAGACTATGGAATCACTTTGTCTGATAGCTAGTGCTGTGGCTGCAACTGACTTGAGGCACGCAGGCAGAGCCTGGGCGACTGGATCTAGTGTGCTCGAAAAATAAGCACAGGGCTTGTATTGTCCTGCTTGATCTTGTGTAAGAACAGATAATGCTGTACCTTCACGTTCAGTGACGAAAAGTGTAAAAGGCTTACTGTAGTTCGGTGTAGCTAGAACTGGAGCTTGGCATAGGGCTTTCTTTAACTCGTTGAAACTAAGTGTATGTTCAGATGTCCAAGGGAGAACAGTCGATACGGCTGCCTCCTGTGTCGTTAACTGTATCAGTGGCTTGGCTAGAAATGCATACTGGGGAATCCATTGTCTACAATAAGAAGTAAGGCCGATAAAGGCACGTACCTCCTTCTGGGTCCTGGGCTGAGGAAGACTCACTATTAACTGGATACGGTCTGGTGTCAACTGCCTACCCCTCTTGGACAGTAAGTGTCCTAAGTATACCACTTGCTGGACACAGAATTGAAGCTTCGAAGGGGACACCTTGTGCCCCATCTCGGCTAGGAAATACAGAACCGTCAGGGATGCTCGCTCGCAAGCACGTTCAGAACGGGCTGTGATCAGTAGATCATCGACATACTGGAGCAGGGCAGTGTCAGTTGGCATGTGAATATTATCTAGTTGTCTCTTGAGTGCTTGACTGTAAATACTAGGACTTTCTGTGAAACCTTGAGGAGCGCGTGTGAACATATAGCTCCTTCCATTTAAACAAAATCCGAAAAGAAACTGGCTGTCTGGATGAATTGGAACACTAAAAAATGCGTTCTTGAGGTCTATGACAGTGAAGAACGTGGCTTCGGAATCAATAGCAGTTAACAGGGAAGAGATATCTGGGACAACTGGGTACTGAGGAATAATACATTTATTAAGTTCCCGTAAATCAATCACTAGTCGATATACTGGGGGTGCATTTGGATCAGTACGTTTCATGACTGGAATGATCGGAGAATTACATACATTGGAGTCAGTTTCTACAACTACTCCTTGAGCCATGAGCTCGTCTATAATTTTGGATAAGGCTGCTACAGCCTCGGGTGGCAATCTGTACTGTCTGATTCGTGGTAACACTACACCTGGTTTGAGAGTCACACGATGGGGTGTGATTTGCATGTAACCTACATCAGTTGGACCTTGCGCCCATAAATGCTGCGGAACTTTAGACAGTCTTGAATCAAAATCTCGTAATACATAGTGACCCTTAAAGTCACGTAGGAACAATCGTATTCCCTCTGGGGAACAACATATAACTGCACCTAACTCTTTCAGTGTTTTAATGCCTAATAGATTTTCTGGACATGACTTAGTAAGTAACAGATCAGTAGTGCGGGACAATGGACCTACTTCTAGAGTGACTGGCTTTGAAATCTCATTTACGATAGGCTTTCCTGAAAATCCAAGGGAAACATTTCTTGAGCCTGAGAGCGGAGCCCCTGGAACTTCGGCATGACTAATTGTGGTCCTACTTGCCCCTGTATCAATCAAAAACTTTCTGTCTTTCCCTAATACTTGACTGTGAACATAGGGACCTTCTTGATCTACAGGTATCTCGATGAGAGGCAAGCCTACCTCCCTCTCTAGGCTGTTTCATGAATATGGCTGGTACTCTGGATACTCAGACTGTGCATACTGGTACATCTGCGATGTAACATGCTGTGTTGCAGCAATAGGCTGCGGTGCTGTAACTGTCTGTTGTGCATTCTGTGGCTGAGGAATCTGTGAAACTTGTTCTTGTCTAGGCGGACGTGGTCTTTCTTTAGTCTTACCAGTAGCTATGTTATGTTTCTGAACTGCACACTCATTTATAAAATGACCTGGCTGTTTACAATAATTGCAGTTCCCTTTAACGGGAGCTGCAGGATGACTTGCTTGATTCGGACCCCTCTTCTGACTGTCTTGAGGAACAGATTGCGCAACTAGTACTTTCATTTTCGTGTCTTTCATACGTTTTCTCTCGTGTTCTTGCTCTTCCCTGATTCTATTCTGGTGATACTGGAGCATCTGGAGCATCTGGGACGGAGTATTCGCTTGCCAGGTGCTTTCGACTTTCAAAACTCGATTTTTAACTTGTGGGCTTGAATTCTCGACTAATTTAGTAACGAAAAGGTGAGGGTATGACTCACTACTTGTCTTGAGACCACTGTTGATACTAAAGCACTTTTCAAACCTAGAATAAAAATCACTAATATCTTCATCTTGTTTCTGTTTACAGGCTGAGATTGCATCCCAGTCTTCTTTTCTCGTTGTTAATAATCTGGGTAAAACTTGAATTAATAATTCTGGTAATTCTTTACATTTCTCTCCAAGACCAGTACCTGGTACACGTATCTTATCTTCTGCTTCTAGGACTGCCCAATCTATCTTTTTCTCTCCCACCTCCCATTCTTTTTCCTTTAGCTTTTCATACACCCCTGCGGGCAGCAGAACCTTTAACATTTTAATGATATCTGGGTAAGTGTATTCTCCCATACGGAGCATGTCTTTTAATTCTCTATGGAACCCTGCTGGATCTTTGTCATGACAGGGAATTAATTTCTTCATTTCGAGGAGTTCCATCTTTGTGATCGGAGTGTATACAAACACTCGCTGCATTTCGCCACCCGCTCCTCTGACTGGGTGGACTTCTCGTAACGGATTCTGTCTGTCTATGTAGAATGATTTACTTTCTGGGGGTGAGACATGAACAAAATGCGGGTTTAAGAATGTTCTATATTTGTGGCGCTGTTCTAGAATGACACTAATTAAATCGGTACCTAGGCCTCTCCATTTGTACTGGAGTAACTCGTTCAAGATATCATGTAACGGGCCTGAATCAGAATGTTGACCCTCATACAGAGTAATGAGGTGCTGAATCATATACATACCCACCAGTCGCTGCTCGGCTGGGGGCATTTTCAGAAACATTTGTGCCACTATTTCGTCTGGAAAAGTGGTAGAATCAGTAATCCATCTGACTGCTGATCGGACTAGTTCCTGTTCATGCATAGTACTTAACTCACTATAACCGATTCGTGATTTCAGAATGTGATCGGTAGCTTGAAATACTTGTTCTAGGGAACCTTGTTCTGGTGCTGAATGATGGAAAATAGACTTGTGTTCTAGACGTAAATGACGATCTGGAAATCTAGGTTTTCCTACATACGCTATTCTGGCAGTATTCTCGTCGTCTTCCTCTTCAGGATCAGAGGTACTTTCTTTCTCGCTTACTTGTGCTGCTTTACGCTGTTCGTGTATCTTTATTATCTCTCTACGGATTTTCTTGTACATACTTTCCATGGCACCAATGGTATTGTGCTTTCCTTCGGCTATATTATCACTCCACTTTGTTAGAGTTTTCATTTCTTCCGGGTCTTTAGACGGGTAATCCTGTTCTCTTATTAGACAGTTAATTAAGAACTTTAATATCATGCGCTGAATCTCGGCTTTCCTTTGAGACATGGCATCACTAATACTTTGTGAGTCATCCCCTATACGGATGAAACGATATATCCTGTCTAGATCTTCTTTCATATTCGGCAGGGTGACTAGATACTCGGTCACTCTCCTTACGCGTACGGAATATAAAACCATATTAAACTCGCCTGGAACTGGGTCATAGACACATTCGCCAAGGGTTTGCCTGATCTCTGCAACAGACTTATTACTTTTAGGAGTACGCTGTGATGCTTGAGCATGTAATTCGAGTGCTGATAAACGCTTGTATGGCGGCGGGGTTTGAGGAAGACCTCCTCCTGCGGCCCCTAAACTAGAATCATCAACTGATGCTTTTCGTCCTGGCAGGGTCGGTAATTGTAACGTGGGCTGGACTTGTATGGCGGGCTGACCCGGGGGGGCTGTTAAGGGCACCCCGGTGTCTGGAGGAGCAGGAATTACCTGATTTACAGGGACTGGCGGAGCGCGAACAGGATTTGCATATTCGGGGACTGTGTCGTCCAGATAGGACGAAATAAAAATATCAGCTGCGGTCGGTTTGTGACGTAGCTTGGTCGGAACTAATGGTGGCGGGAAATTACTGGATGCCTCTGGGGTCGCTTTTGGCAAGCCCTCAGCAAGAAGAGGATACATACCCTTAATGAGGGCATTCCTCTGTCTGTCTGATTGCTCAGTTCTAACTCGTTCACCTATCTCGATTAATTCTCTTTCTTGGGCTCGTTCTTGGGATTCTCTACTTAGTTCTGACTTTCTGATTTCTTTTTCGGTTCTTTTATGAGCTTCTTTACGCCATAACTCGATGGCATCTTTCTGTGACTGTCTGGCTTTCTTTTTCCATAATGCTTCTTCTGCTCGCATGATGCATTCGGCATCCCATGTACCCGATACGGGCCATCTATACTTTTCTTCTAACTGTTTGGTATATTCTACCCATAAATCTAGATACAATATGGCACTTATGCCATGTTTCTGATACATAAAGTGACCTGGACTGTCCCTGGGCGGGACGGGAACTGCTGCTTCCAGCAGACCCTTTCTAGTTTTTAACTGACGTAATTTGGAAAATATGGGCATGACTGAACTGTAATCTAGACACAATACAATACACAATAAACACGATACTTATTTCCCATTCATACCACGACATTAAAATACATGAAGGACATTTAAAATAACAGTTCGAACAGAATACTACCTGGAAATACTGCGAACAGAACACTTGAAATTTCTCGAGAACAGAACGGACTAGAACAGAAACTAGATGCACTGCTGAAACAGTACGAAACTTACCGGTCTCTTAAAGAGACACATCAGGACCCGCATCCACCGAAGTGGACACTTCGTTTGTGGGACTGTGTACCACCAACCCACAGACCAGAGTCAATTAAATTGACCCTGTCTAGATACCACCCCAGTAACGGTACTCACCGGGCAGCAAGAACGGAAGGCCTCGGACTGGACTGGACTGCTACGACGACAAACTTCGGACTTCGGACTTCAGTTACGGGTGGACCTCCGGATACCTCGGACCTTGGACTCTTGGCTTGGGCTCTGGTCGGGACTCGCCGCGTTCCTCCACCGTCTCGTCTGGATGCTGGACCGCCTCCTCCGTCTCCTCCGTGGGCCTGAGGGATACTTGAGCAGAAATATCTGCCACTGCGCAGAAGAGTTCCGTCACGACTGCAGAGGGTCAGGGGGTCGGCGTGGCTTCACCGACGCGTGGGGAAAGGGCAAGTCCCTATTCGGGCGCCATTATGTGGTAAATAAATAAATAATACCCTATTTTTGACTAGACATATATCATAACAGATAGCTCAATAAATAAGAGTCAAGATTCGAGGTAGTGGGAGTTTTTTGCAGGTTTAATACAGCATAAGGACAGGAACAGGACAACCTGCATAGAAATAGGATAACAGGGCCCAGCAGCTGCTGGGGCTGGGTCTGGGATGAGCGCGCTGCCTTTTAATAACAATACATGAGCATATATACATAACGCAAACACATAGCATTACATTGCAGTAGGCGTAGCAGTGGGTGGAGCAGAAGGCGTGACGCGTAGCAGTCGCGAAAGATAAGAGTAAAAAGAGGTGTAACTCAGACATGTGATGCAAACGTAACAGAATATGTCATGAATGGGCGGAAACATAGGAGGGGGCTACCTAAGGAGCCGGGACCTCTAACCTGGTGGTGCGCGCAAACTGGCAATGACGTGTTACTAGGAGAAGCTGGGGGCTATGAACTCTGTGCTAGGAGCAGAGACTAAAGTCTGGAGGGTCGGAGCGACATGTACCTAAACCCTATCTAGTATCTGATGTTTAGGGAACATGTTGATATATACTAGAAGTCATGAGGGGAAAAGCTAACTGACTCTAAGACTGGAGCATGCATTTATTCTACATATAGTGCGTGATGAAGAATATTAAATGACCATTAAATGCAGTATTTCTCTAACGTGGAGACGTGAAGGCTAGACAATGACGGAAACTATTGATGTAGTTCAGTAGCTTAGGAATGCAGAGAAGGAGGACTAAACTGATAGCTGGAATCATAACATAGTCTTGGCAGACTCAGAGGCAGAGCCAAGATGCACCGGGCACTGCGAGGCAGGAAGTAAGTGAAAGGTCGAGGATACAGGTGGGGGCTGGATCGCTCCTCAGCGAGGGTTCAGGAGACAGGAGCTGAATCTGATGTCCGGGCCCTGTTGAGGCCTGGAAACGGGGACTTTATAATGAAATAACGTACATACTGAGAAACGTGGCAACGTAACTTTACATAGGCCTGATATTCGTAGTATTCACGAGGACTGGAAACTGGCATACTAGAGGAGGACACAACTGTAATTGCGTCTTGAATCGGACATGGGGAATAACATACGCATATTGGTCATGCACACATAACATATGATGGATGACACGTAGAGACACAGAACATGGCAAAATTTACTTTTCCACATTGATGTCCAGAAGCTGCGACGCATCTTTGACCCGGTAAAAGTAAAACTCTGTGCCCTTGGCATCCAATACATGCTGTTCTTCCCAGCCAAGCTCAAAGTAATCTTCCAAGGGACTACACAGTTCTTCCAGACGCCAGAGGAGGCATGGTCCTGGGTGGAAGAAATGCCCAATTGGGCCGTGAATCGCCGGCCGCAGAAGCCCTGTCTGTAGACAAGCAAACAAGCTCTAGTTGGGAATGGCCTAAGGAAAGGTGGCGGCGATGAGTGATGATACTTCGAACCCCCGGAGGGGCTACGCGCGCATGAGCCCTGTGACTGAGGGAGAGGAAAATCACAATGTCGGACACAGAAGAAGACACTCCTCTGGACTGTGAGTCTGGCGTGTCCCAGAAAGCGACAACAAATGAAGTCGGACCAATCAGAGAGGCAAGACTCCATGGACACAGACAGTGAACATCCCCTCCTGGAACAGATTCAACAGCTGGAGGCGACGGGGCAAGGGCCCCCAGAGGTGAACGACCGGTAACTGCAGCCACAATGCGAGGGCGAGGAGGAAAGAAGATTGGGAGCCAGATGCCCACCTAACCACACTGCGCTACTACTGAGGCTTGGTGAACTTTTGGCATTCTAGCCAAGATATAGGGAAGTATACAGTGAGTTGTAGTTATTGTAGTGGGGTTGCCTTCACTGTGAAAAAGGGAATATACAGTAGAGTGTCATTCTTGTAGAGTGCGATAGTTGAGTGCTTGGAAAAGGGGGGCAGGTTACAGACCTCTGAGTGGCTTACCTACACCAGTGTTGTCCAGTTGATGAGCTTGGGGGTGGTGGGGGTACCTGCAGAGTGTGGGGAGAGAGACACGAAGGACTCTGTTAACTGTTTTGAATTACGTGTTCAGAGGGGGTGGGGGAGGTTAGTTCAGTTTTGAATTTTTGCATGAATACTGACATTGATGTGGATTGGCGATGCACTGGTAGTGGTATTAACATTGTGCTGAAAAGACACAATTTGGGTATTGTGGGGCACCCAGGGAGAAAATGGTACACTTCTATTATCCTTTCACAATGGCAACGGACGGTTACAGTGTACTGACGTGGAACGTCAATGTGCTGGGGAACAAGATTAAACGGGGCTGGTCTCCAATTACTTTAAAAGGCTCAAAGTAGATGTAATATTTCTGCAAGAAACAAACCTTGTGGGCCCCCACTATTCATTGCTGGGTAGGGGGCTTTACACCACCCTGGCACAAGCGGGCTTCACCAGAGGTTCGAGAGGAGTGGCGATTCTAGTCCGAAAGTTATCCCCCTTCCGTGTTACCCGACAGTGGGCGGACCCAGATGGCACATATGTAGCAGTCCAGGGCTCCTGGAATCACAACGCTTGGGTTCTCATTAGTGTCTATGCTCCCCCACGCCTTCAACAACGTACGTTGGATAAACTGGCGGAAATCCTCTTGCTGTCTGGCCCAGCTACACACATTATTGGGGGTGACTTTAACGATGTAAGTGACCCCACTATGGATCGCACATTGACCCGAACTGGGTCACAAGAGGTCACTGCCCTGGCACAGTTTCAGGAGGCCCTGGGGCTCACAGACCTTTGGAGGCGCCATCATCCCTCTGTACGCACATACCCGTATTTTTCTAGGGCCCATACGGTGTTTTCATGGTTGGACTACTTCTTCGCCCAGCTGGAGAGGTTGATCACATAGAAGAGGTGGATTATCGGGCAAGGGGCATTTCATACTACTCACCATTACACATGCAGGTGGGTACACGCAGGGGAGGTCAGGGTACTTTGTGGCGACTAAATGCTTGGGCACTGAAAGATGAAGGGTTGGCCAAGGAGCTGGAGGTGGAAACAGCTTTAATTTAGAGAAAACTTTGGCTCGTGCAGTCAGCTGTTACTCTGTAAGAGGCCTTTAAGGCAGTGTTGCAAGATCGGGCCGAAAATATTATTACTCACAAGAGGAGGCAGGAAACCCAAGAGTTTTTAGAACTGGACCGCAGGCTAGTGGACCTTGAAAATAGTAGCCCGTCCACACCGACTGAACATACCCTCCGCCAAATTGACGTTTCCAGGAGAGAATACCAGGCACTGGTTACTGGGGAGGCATGGGCACACCAGCTCGCGGTTCAACATAGATTATATGAGACGGGAAATAGAGCAGGTAAACTGTGCGCTTGTCTGTGTAGGAAGGAACAGGAGTCAAGATGGGTTACCTCCATTAGGGAACACGGCTGAACCCATACCACACCCCAAGACATTGCAGGGGCTTTTGCCCGGTATTACTCGGCACTTTACGCACCACAGACACTGGTAGGTGAAGTCAGTAAAGTCCAATACCTCGAACAGATTGAACTCCTGAGTCTTACGCAAATCGACAGGGATAGACTAGAGGAAGATATTACCTTAGCGGAGGTCGTTGAGGCCATTGGTCGCCTGAAACCCAGGAAAACCGCAGGCCTGAATGGGCTCCCAGGGGAATTTTTCAAGGCGCACAGTGGCCTACTGGCTCCACACTTACTCAACATGTTTCAGGTCTCGAAAGAGGATAGAAAGCTCCCACCGGATCTCAGATTGGCAACGGTGGTGATGATACCCAAGGTGGGGAAACCCCCAGAAGAGTGTGGGTCTTATCGTCCCATATCATTGTTAAATATAGAAACCAAAATATTGGCTACTATCCTAGCGACTCGTCTCCTGACCGTCATCACATCCCTGATACATGGTGGACAAACTGCCTTTATGCCGAGACGAGCCACACAATATAACCTGCGAAGAGTGGCTAACTGGATGGACACTGTACGCGATCGAGAGGAGGCCCACCTGCTCCGGGCACTGGACAATGAAAAGGCGTTTGACCCTGTCCATTGGCCTTTTCTGAGATGTGCGTTAGAGAGGTTTGGCTTCGGTCCGGAGTTTAGGGACTGGGTGGCACTACTGTACATGGCCCCAGAAGCTAGAGTTCGGGTGAATGGTGCCTTCTCAGGCACCTGGCAGATCCAGAGAGGGACTAGACAAGGATGCCTTCTTTCCCCCTTACTGTTTGCCCTTATACGTGAACCCCGGGTCTGTGTCATCAGAGCCGTCCCGGGGCTGGGAGGGTTTGTTGATGAAGCCCGTCTACTACACGAGGAACGCATATCACTGTACGCAGATGATATTTTACTTATATGTGACAAACCCGACAGAGACACTCCATCACATGCTACAGATATTCGAGGAATATGAGCGCCAAAATTGGGTATAGGACCAATTGGAGCAAATCCACTCTGTATCCAGTGGGAGGTGTGGTGATGCCTCAGGCCTACTCCAGCTGCTTGAGATGGTCAACGGAAGGCTTGAGGAATCTGGGTCTATATATAACCACATATGTGGTAGCAGGCTTTGCGCGCAACCTCCGGCGGGTTATCTCCAACTTCCAGGAGGATGTCAAGTGGTTGAGAAGGCTCCAGCTGACAATTATGGGCAGGACCGCCATGTATAAAATTATCACACTTCCCCAATCGCTCTACATGCTGCAAAACACCTACACCAAAATACAGGAAACCGTGTTTAAAACCATAGATAACGAACTGCGTATACTCCTGTGGATGGGGCCCATCCACGCATTGCACTACAAACACTCCAGAGGAACCCATACAACGGGGTTTGGCCCTACCAGACATTAGGGCGTTCTATAGAGCTTCCCATCTTATCGTAATTAATGAATGGACTCATGCACCTGGGATCCACCTGACATTTAGGCTGAAGAGATTGCAATTTAGGAAACACGCATTATCTCTATGGGGTCAGAGGAGGTAGCCGCTTGTTGCAAGCAACCAGAGAATGATAGAGGCGTGGAAAGGTGCTGAGCGACAGATGCAATGGGACCACAAACCAACGAGAGAGACACCCCTATGGGAGGGGAATAGATTGATGGAGATTAGGAAACTGCGAGGGTTTAAGCAATGGGACTTAATTGGTATTTTCAGAGTGGGGGATGTCTTAGAAAAAGGGGTCGCTACAGGTCCGATATCAGCTTCACAACACCCAGGCTTACGCATACCTCCGTCTGAAGCATGCATGGATGGCGGAAGGCCTAGATGGGGTGACATTACCTGAATATGCCCCGTTAGAGGGACGGCTCCTTCAGGAGGAGATACCAGCTAAAACCATCTCATATACCTATAAAAGTTAAACGCTACTTAATAACATACCGGATAACCTGGGTCCCCTCAGAGTCAAATGGGAAAAAACCACTGGGGTACTGGATGATCTCGACTGGGAAGCAGCACTCATGTATCCACGTGAGGTGGCCATTAAGTTAAGGTTGTGCCTCATCCAATATAAAATATTACACCAAGCCTATTTTGATAGGGCAAGTCTGCATAAAATAGGGCGAGCTCCGAGTCCCGAGTGTCTTCGATGTCACATTGATCGTGGAACATACACACTCTCTGGAAATGTACCAAAGTCCAAACAAACTGGGGAAAGATTGTGGCAGAGCTGAATAATATACTACAAGTCCACCTAGAATTGGATCCGACATTTCTCCTTTTGGGGATTCCTACGGAAGTGGACATCCCGAGGCGGAAGCTTGTCCTCGCCAGCTTAGGGTTGGTTGTGGCCAGACAAGACATGGCCAAGTACTGGGGGGCCCGTGACTTCCCACCCTGAATGAATAGAGGGCGAGTCTTGACTTATACATGGTGGCAGAGCAAGTGACCTACAAGGCTAGGGGTTGTCCACGGAAATTTCGTAAAATATGGGCACCATGGATAAACTATTATGTTTTAGACATTGGAGGGGAGTTATGGGATGGAGACCTACTACCGGATGGACCGGGAAGGGAGCCTTGAATGATATAATGTCCCAGGACCCACGAGCAATGTAACTAAGACTTTGTACATCAGCTATGCCCAGGCCACCTGAACTTGGCTACTGCCTGGCTGGAAGAGGACAATTTATCCTATTGTGTGCCTTGCCATGTTGATATGGATGGTTATCTACTGTGCATTATGTATTCATGCTTGGTTTGAGGTTTTGTTTCGTATCAAAAACAAAATAAAAATATTTAAAAAAAAATATATATATATATATATATATATATATATATATATATATATATATATTCACTGAAAAAACCATAGGTTATAGACCATATATAGTTAGGAATTAGCATTTACAAAACCTTGAAAATTCACTGAAAAAACCATAGGTTATAGACCATATATAGTTAGGAATTAGCATTTAAAAAACCTTATTTTACTCACACAAAACCATTGAAATTCCATATATAGTTAGTTGCACTAACTATATATCGCGCACCTGCAATCCACTGCTGATGATGTCACATATTACATCATTCATGACATGGTCAGTGACATCACTGATGACATCACTGATGACATCTCAAATGACATCACTGATGACATCACTGATGACATCTCATTTGACATCAATGACCACATCACTGATGATATCATTCATGTGACAATACAATGCATCTCCTCACATTTTAATATAACCTCTGTTTCACCCAGTGTTAAATACAGAATATAATTTTTGAAACCATTGACACACCAATACTAGTTACTACATACGCACTCACTGATTCCTACGTCTACACACACCTTCACTCATTCACCCATACTATCATTCATACATACAATCACTCATCTTTACAACACTATCATATGCACTCATACACCTATACAGACACTCACAGTCTGCCACTCATCCATGGAGTTACTCACACACCTAGTCAGTCCTGTAAAGAATCAATGACACTTCCATTTTCTTGTCTATACAGTTAAACATAGAGCACCTTACATTTTCAAACATATACTAACACATACTTACCTTGTTATACAATCATTGATACAAGTACACATTGATCTGCACAGAGTCACACACCTCCCAGCCAGCCACACACACACTCAGTCTCCCATACAAATACTTGGACAATCAATCAGTAACCCATATAGTTAATCATATAGCTACTGATCAAAACATGCAGCAGTTTACAGAACAACAGACATAATGATGCACAAATTAAGACACTTTAGTCACTAACCCATGCACTCAGTGAGACACATTTAATCACTCACTCATGCATTCAGTCATGCACCTACTAAATCCTTTGTCCAGACACTTATACTTCCACTCATTCTTCAATATGTAAGACACATTTTAACTTTACAGAAACATACAGTCACTGGATGTTGTCATCAGTGATGTCATCAGTGATGTCATTTGAGATGTCATCAGTGATGTCATCAGTGATGTCACTGACCATGTCATGAATGATGTAATATGTGACATCATCAGCAGTGGATTGCAGGTGCGCGATATATAGTTAGTGCAACTAACTATATATGGAATTTCAATGGTTTTGTGTGAGTAAAATAAGGTTTTTTAAATGCTAATTCCTAACTATATATGGTCTATAACCTATGGTTTTTTCAGTGAATTTTCAAGGTTTTGTAAATGCTAATTCCTAACTATATATGGTCTATAACCTATGGTTTTTTCAGTGAATTTCAATGGTTTTTTAATAGCAAATATCATAAGCTGTCGAATGTCAAGTACGTGGTAAGTGAAAACATTTTCGTGTTTATGCACACTGATCTGCTTTGAATGGTGCCCCCCCCCCTCATTTCTATTAGGAGTACTCTCTCTTTGCAGATAGTGAAAGGTAGTTAACGCAGGTCTTTGCCCCCATTGTAATCCGTCGTGCCTGCTTCTCTCTCCATTTGATTCATTGTTATCCAAGTATTTACTGTTTTAGAATTAGTTCTCTTTGGTTCATTCTCTATTTACAAACAAACACAGAGTCGCAATACTCTGTTTAGTCTTTGCAGATAACGAAAAATCGTGTAAAAAAAAAGAAAAGGAATCGAGCAAAATCAGTAGGCCACTAATGGGATCTCTTTTTGACCTCGCTAAAATAGAAACATTAGGAACAACCCCTCATGACAAATACAAAACTAGTGAGATGAACTGAACTCCACACAATGATGGCTGCAAAACAGCTCTGCTCCGCCACCCACCCCGCCCAAAATAACGATAAAGAACGGCTGCCATGATTGGTTGCGGAATGACCACGACGGAGCTACGAAATGGTGCTGCTCTCATGCTAACCCCAGCTTCAGTCTGAAACATCCAGAAACACTGTAGACTACCAATTCGATCAGTTCCGGTAGCGCCCCAATGTAACCCGGTAGAGAAGAACTAGCCCTCCCCTCTTTGACTGATGGTTCTTGTTGCCTGTCCCTTCTGTTGTCATTTAACAGAACTATTTAGCCTGCTGAAAGGGGTTGTGTTCCGACCGCTGGTTGGTGGAGACATTTTGACTATATTCTGTACCTGCGTTGTCGCGTAATGCGTCATATGACGCGCCGCGTTAGCGCATCCGGAAGTCATCCGGGGCGCGCAGCGCGTAACGTAAGCATAACAAGTCATGTGACTTGTTAATAAAACTTTTCATTGGTTCATTTTACTTTTCTTATTGTAATGATGAAAGGCTTGGTCATATGACCTAAAAATTACGCTTTTCATTACTTCCTAACATTATTTTTTCTTAAATATATGTTATAATGTTCCAGGCTAATGTACTTTCCCGGAAATTTTACAACTGTCCTGCAAGTAAAATATATTCTTTTTTCGAGAAAAAGAGCGTTTCTTCGTCCCATGACGGAGCCGTTGAGCAAAAGAGGGTCGACCTGCTGTCTTAGTCGCCGATACGCCTGAATATGAGATTCTTATCGATCACTTTATGTTGCAGGAATAGAAAACACAACAGCCCTTGACCATTTATCTTTACTGCGTTCCTTCGTATTATACCTTTTACCCTTCATGTAATTGGTCTGCTTTATTTCACTTGCCTTTTAATGATTCTAAAACAGTGACTATTATTAAAAACTTTACCAATGTATATACTACTACCATGTTTTCTTTTAAAAACCTTTATTGTGAAAATTTCATTATACAAATACGAGCCTATAACCACGTGGGCCGGCCACGGAGCAAACTGTAATCGTATATGATAAATAGACATTTACACTGTAGAGGAACGTAACGGGCGGGCCATTAGGTTGCAAGAACTAAGGTGTCTAACAGTTACGGAATCGGTGGACGTACATTTTATAATTAAAATACGACAGGGCCAGTTACAATAAAATTATCTAGATATACATTTGCGGGCAAGTACCATGGGTGACGTTAATTCGAACTTTCAACAGTACAGTAATCAATAACACATCAGAACTTAATATCAATAGGGATGTCGAAATATTCAATCAATTCTCGTCCCCGCCCGCCATGTGCTTCAAAACTGCATACGTATCTCGTGATTTCAAGGTTCTGCAACCAGTACACAACAAGGAGTTACGAGTCCCATTTATTCTGGCGCCATTTTGGGCGAGGACGGGCAGGTCCAGGATATAGTCAAAATGTCTCTACCAACCATCGACTATGATGATGTTCATATGCTGTATTTATTAGAGTAACACTCAGATGTCCACATGAAATAAATTTGCCACAATCTAAACATGTCATTTTAATCTTTCCAAAGTTCTTCTAAATATTTGGGACCGTTTCCCTTGCCTCTGAAGCTCTCAGTGCCACTTCTTTGATGAATGTACTAGCAGGTCAGGGGTTCTCCTCCAAATCTCTCTTTTATGCAGCACTATAATTAATTGGTGCCACCTCTCCATATGACGATGCATGGTATAGTTACCACAACTATATTTTTTTTCGGTTCCTCTAGAGAGTTCATCGTGGCAGATGAAGCGTGTAACGTACCGGGCATTTACCTTTTTTTGCATGTACAGGAAAGGAAAAAAAAATCGAGCGTCCGAGTTCTAAGGTGTCCCAGGGCCATTTTAGTGGACCAGGCCCAAATCCAAAGAACAGGCCGCCATTTTGAGAGTCCTGTTGCAGCCGCCTGTCGCTGTAGCATCAAGAGCAGCCGAAACTCAGCTGAATGGCAACTGAAACGGTAAAGGGGCGCCCCACTACAGCAGACGAGCCAGGCCCAAATCCAAAGAACTGCTATCTCACAGGCTAATGGGGCGACCCACGCCGAGTTTCAGCATTGTAGGATGACCACACAAGTACAGCAACTTGCTAGACATCACCTCGGTGCCATCCGGATCTCGGCGCCCCACTGCAGATGAAGTGCCTCTCAACTATGAAACCACCACGGTGACATCCGGATCTTGGCGCGTTGTGCTGCCTTCGGCCTATTCGCACATCGGTCCGCTACTGACGCCATCTCACAGGCTAATGGGGCGACCCACGCCGAGTTTCAGCATTGTAGGATGACCACACCAGTACAGCAACTTGCTAGACATCACCTCGGTGCCATCCGGATCTCGGCGCCCCACTGCAGATGAAGTGCCTCTCAACTATGAAACCACCACGGTGACATCCGGATCTTGGCGCGTTGTGCTGCCTTCGGCCTATTCGCACATCGGTCCGCTACTGACGCCATCTCACAGGCTAATGGGGCGACCCACGCCGAGTTTCAGCATTGTAGGATGACCACACCAGTACAGCAACTTGCTAGACATCACCTCGGTGCCATCCGGATCTCGGCGCCCCACTGCAGATGAAGTGCCTCTCAACTATGAAACCACCACGGTGACATCCGGATCTTGGCGCGTTGTGCTGCCTTCGGCCTATTCGCACATCGGTCCGCTACCGACGCCATCTCACAGGCTAATGGGGTGACCCACGCCGAGTTTCAGCATTGTAGGATGACCACACCAACTTGCTAGACATCACCTCAGTGCCATCCGAATCTTGGCATCTCAACGCCTAGTGGTATCTTCCATACAAAAAATATTGTTACGCTGCCTTTGGCCCCATTCGCACATCAGTCCGCAACTTAGACATCACCTCGGTGCCATCCGGATCTTGGCATCTCAGCGCCTTGTGGTGTCAGTCAGAAAATATTGTTGTGCTGCCTTCGGCCTATTCGCACATCGGTCCGCTACTGACGCCATCTCACAGGCCAACGGGGCGCCCCACGCCGACTTTCAGCATTGTAGGATGGCCACACCAGTACCACAACTTGCAAGACACCACCTCGGTGCCATCCGGATCTTGGCATCTCAGCGCCTTGTGGTCTCTTCTACACCGGAAATATAGTAGAAAATATTGTTGCGCTGCCTTTGGCCCCATTCACACATCAGTCCGCTACTGACACCATCTCACAGGCCAACGGGGCGCCCCACGCCGACTTTCAACATTGTAGGATGGCCACAGAAGTGCGACAACTTACTAGACACCACCTCGGTGCCATCCGGATCTTGGCGCGTTGTGCTGCCTTCGGCCTATTCGCACATCGGTCCGCTACTGACGCAAACTCACAGGCCAACGGGGCGCCCCACGCCGACTTTCAGCATTGTAGGATGGCCACACCAGTGCGGCAACTTCCTACACACCACCTCGGTGCCATCCGGATCTTGGCGCGTAGTGAAGCTGCAGCAGCTGCAAATAAGCTTCAGACAGTGTTACAACCGCTGCTCAGAACTCTCAACTATGACACCACCTCGATGCCATCCGGATCTTGGCGCGTTGTATTGCCTTCGGCCTATTCGCACATCGGTCCGCTACTGACGCCGCCTCACGTGCCAACGTATTTTCTCCGCATTTTATACCCTATGCCGCATAACAGGTCATGTGACTTGTTTATAAAACTTTTCATTGGTTCATTTTACTTTTGGTTTCCTAATGATGGAAGGCTTGATCATATGACCTAAAAACAACACTTTTCATTGGATGAAAACTTTTTTTTTCCCCCAAACGATGAAAGCCCCACCTTGTTTCTGGATGTTTCAGACTGAAGCTGGCGTCACCATGAGAGCACCACCATCTCGTAGCTCCGTCGTGGTCATTCCGCGAGCAATCATGGCAGCCGCTCCCCACCAGAAGCCTGCAGGAGTCGGGGCCCCCAAAACTTTTGATGAATTCTCAAGGCGGAGGGGACGCTTTCGAGAATGGGGTCCAAGACCTAGCAGACAAGCGTCCGATTTCCAAGGTGTCCCAGGGCCATTTCAGTGGACCAGGCCCAAAAAGGAAACAGCCTGCCGCCATTTTGAGAGTCCTGTGACAGCCGCCTATCGCTGCACCGCAAGAGTGGGCGCAACTCAGCTGAATGGCGGATTTTGACACAGTGGACCAAAAGCGGACGGAATGGCAACTGAAACGGTAAAGGGGCGCCCCACTACAACAGACGAGACTCCACCTGGAGAGGCCCGTTCACGCCGCCTCCCCCGGGGCGCTCCACGCCGTTATTCGGAGCAGCATTGTAGGATACCAAAACCAGTGCGGCAACTTACTGGACATCACCTTGGTGCCATCGTTCTGCTGCCTTGGAACTATTCGCACAACAGTTTGCTACTGATGACCCACCCCCCGCGACGCCCCACGCCGTTATTTGCTGGGTGGCAACTTACTAGACATCACTTTTGTGTCATCTAGATTTCGGCGCGTTCTGCTGCCTTGGAACTATTCGCACAACAGTTTGCTACTGATCACCCACCCCCCGCGACGCCCCACGCCGGAAATCTGGACGTTGTGCTGCGTTGGGACTATTCGCACAGCCGACCGCTACTTCGTTGTTTTTCTCTAAAAATGTTTATATGTTATTACTATTTTTGTTTTCTTGTATATATTTATAAATTATTAAAGTTTTATAATCTTACTACTTTGTCGGAGTGCTATATATTTTTAATGTGACACATAATTGTAAAAACTTTGATGTACAAAGAGTCATCCCTGGAATCTTCCGCTTCACGCTCGGTCCCCTCCCCAATCACAATACAGAATGGTTTTCAGATAATAGCAACGCTTCTGCTGTGACGGATCTCATCGAGTGTGGGCCTTGATCTACTATAACTCCTTTGAAGACGGGTGATTCTTTACAGCTGTGGCCATAAACTACATCTGCAGGGCTAGCTGATAGCCTAGGACCGGCCTGGACAATCGGACACAGAGGAAAAGGAGTGTCAGAGGGTGCGGTAGTGAATAGGGCGAAAGGGAGGTGTCGGGCGGGCACAGGGTGTGATTCTCAGGGAAGAACAGCGCAGATGGGGGGAGGTTTATTACCCATGCATAAAACAGAGAGCGGGGGTGACCACTGCCTGGGGGAGATGCTTGCGAGGGTGGGGAGCCATGCTAAGGATCGACAGCGTTCACAGAGTGGATCTGGTCAAGGCATCTAAAATGGCTGCCGTGCACGACAAAAGTGTGGCATTTGAAAAAAGACAAGATGGCGCACACAATGTTTTTCAACAATTCCTGATTTCCTTCGAATCGAACGTTAACAGACGTTGGGGCATATTACCAAAGTTAAGCGATATTTATCCCTAACGATGCATTGCAAAGATTTTTTTACCGTCAGAAATTATCGCAGATAAACCTTGCTATTATCAAGGTTTATCGCAAATACGATAAAAAACGAGCGCAATGCATTAATGTCGCTGAAAACTCCGCGATATTCATGCATTACCGAGCTAATGCTCTTAGCCATGTTATCCACCTCCCATTGGATAACATGGCTAAGAACTGCTCAGGGCAGCTGTTACTTTTTGGAGATATTCGCGCTTATCTCGAATATTTCCAAAAGTTGATAATAGGAGATAGCGATGTTAGCGACTGTTTCCAGTCGCTAACATCTTGGCATGCCCACTTTGCATGTCATTAGTGATAAATATCACTCACATGCAAAGTGGGACCCAAGATGGTCGCTATCTCCTACTAGCCGTCGCTAACTGGTGTTAGCAACAGCTAGGTAATACACATATAATTTTATCTCCGCGAAGCGGAGCGCTGTTACAGATATATATCTTGTTTTTGAACGTTAATTTCTCAAAATGCACTGAAGCACATATATTGAGACATAGCAAAGGCACATCGGGCTACCAGTCCCTAATATTTTACCAAGTTTCGTGCAAATCCATTCAGCCGTTCGATTATTATTATTATTATTTTTTTTTGCCCCGCGGGGCCCTTTTAAAACCTCCACATCAAACCTAGGGGGTCAGCGAGGATCTACTATGCCCCCTTATGGTCATCAGCCGTTCGATTATTATTATTATTTTTTTTTTTGCCCCGCGGGGCCCTTTTAAAACCTCCACATCAAACCTAGGGGGTCAGCGAGGATCTACTATGCCCCCTTATGGTCATTTGCCCCTTCGCTTTGGCCTCCTCTTGTCTCTCGATCCTACCGAGAGACAAGATGGCGGCCGCTACGTACTGTTTGGAATGTTTACAGACACCGGAGAGCCAATCAGCTTCGCTTCGCAAAGCTCCGTAACGCGAAAAGTACGCGAAGCGGTGCGCTGTTACAGATATATATCTTTTTTTGAACGTTAATTTCTCAAAATCCACTGAAGCACATATATTGAGACCTAGCAAAGGCACATCGGGCTACCAGTCCCTACAATTTTGCCAAGTTTCGTGCAAATCCATTCAGCCGTTCGATTATTATTATTATTATTTTTTTTTGCCCCGCGGGGCCCTTTTAAAACCTCCACATCAAACCTAGGGGGTCAGCGAGGATCTACTATGCCCCCTTATAGTTATTTCCCCCTTTGTTTTGACCTCCTCTTGTCTCTCGATCCTACCGAGAGACAAGATGGCGGCCGCTACGGACTGTTTGGAATGTTGACAGACGCCGGAGAACCAATCAGCTTCGCTTCACAAAGCTCCGTTGCGCGAAAAGTCCGCGAACCAGAGCGCTAACCGGTCCGCTGTTACAGATATATATCTTTTTTTAAACGTTAATTTCTCAAAATCCACTGGAGCACATATATTGAGACCTACAAAAGGCACATCGGGCTACCAGTCCCTACAATTTTGCCAAGTTTCGTGCAAATCCATTCAGCCGTTCGGGCTAAAAGTGAGGCCAACCGCCCTATGGAAAACTCAATGTTAAAAACACGTTTTGGGACCCCCCTTTTTTCTCGGCCCCCACTGGACGAACCCCCCCCAAATTTTCAAGGGCTGCTCAGAAACAAAATGTGCCATTTTCCTGAAAATTTCAGCCGATTCCGTCCACAAACGCCAAAGTTATTAGACATAGAATTTTCAAAAAACCCATAGAGAAAAAATCCTAACTATATATACCTACTGGCGACCGCCAGTAGGTAATATATATATATATATATATATATATATATATATATATATATATATATATATATATATTTTCATACAAGTTCCACAGAAATGATGGCACTCCACTCGGGGAAATCTTTAAAGTTTTATTTCAGCAGCTGAGATCGCCTACGCGTTTCGAACTAAGCGTTCTTGATCACGGCATAGTTTTGGACAATTGGTCCCTTTTCTCTTTCCACATTAAATACACTTGTGGCTTATAATGCATGCTGGGATTTGTAGTGAAATTAGATTCATTTCACGGCGTGTTTGACAATTAACGATCATTTGATTAATCGTATATTTTCTAACACATTTCTTCTTCATGTGTAGTATCACATTCTTTTGGTACTATATGTTCATGGTTCATTTAGTTTCTAAATACCATTCGTGTCCAAATTCTGCCCGACCCTATATCCAGGCAACAAAATAGACATTTTCCAGGACTTAGTATTGGGGGAACTAGAAAAAATGAAAAATGTCAACCAAAACAGGAATGAAAACTTAAGTAAAGAAGAAAGAGCTGCAATACAATCACTGAAGTTGAACAACACCATTGAAATAAAGCCGGCTGACAAGGGTAGCAACATCGTCATCCTGGAAAAACAGGATTACATAAATGAAGCAATGAGACAACTTGGGGACAAAACAAAATATACTGTACTTGACAGGAACCCCACAAAGGAAATGACACTAGACTTGAGAAATATGCTGGAAACCTGGAAAAAATCTGGCCTCTTAACGGAACAGGAGAGAAGATTTCTAATGGTGGACAACCCCATAACCCCAACTATATACTTTCTCCCGAAAGTGCATAAAACACTGAACAAACCACCGGGGAGACCTATAATTTCGAGCTGTGGCAGCCTGTATGAAAATGTGTCAATTTATGTTGATAATTTCATTGCCCCAATAGTTCCCACTCTAGCATCCTACATCAAAGATACTGGGGACTTCTTACGAATTCTGTCCAATACCGAATGGCAATCAAACTACCTGCTTATAACGATTGATGTCATCTTGTTATACACTTCAATCGACCACAAGATAGGGTTACAAGCAATCCAATATTTTCTCCAACAACAACCGATCAGTCAATACGAGCATTCAAAAATGTTGGTAGAAATGATAACATTGTGCTTATATAACAATGTGTTTCTGTTCAACAAAAAGGTGTATGCGCAGTGCTGCGGGACTGCCATGGGAGTTTCCTTCTCCCCAAGCTACGCTAATCTCATGATGGGGTGGTGGGAGAGGTGCGTGGCTTGGGGAGAAGAAAACGACCGATACATGGCTAACGTGGCACTGTGGCTTCGCTTCATTGATGATTTATTCCTATTATGGAAGGGCACACAGCAGGAATTTCTTTCATTTTTTGAGGTCTTGAACAATAATACTGTAGGATTAAAGTTCACTTACAGCTTAAGCTCCAGAGAAATAGAATTTTTAGACACAAAAGTCTACGTGAAGAACAACAAACTAGAAACAACTGTACACCGCAAAAGAACATCTACGAACAGTTTACTTCACGGGCAGAGCTTCCATCCTATAAGCCTAAAAAAAAGCATTGCCTACGGAGAACTTCTTCGTATGAAAAGAAACTGCTCTGAAACAAGTGAAATGGAACGAAAATTCGAAGACACAAAAACTCGTTTCAAACAAAGAGGATACAAACAAGCAGATATCATCCGAGGGGAGAAAGCAGCCAGAGAACAGAACAGAAATGAAATGCTCGTAGCCATGAATAAGCCTAAAAGAACCTTATTGGGCAAGAGAAAAAACACAGATGAGCAAGTGTCTGCAAACACTAGGAACGAGGAGGAAACCATGCTGGAAGAACATCCGAGGATGATAATGAGATACACAAAGGAAAGTTACAAAATACAGAAAATAATGACAAAATATTGGCACATTTTGAAGAAGGATGCTGACATAGGAAATGACATAGGAGATCGACCATCAATCACCTATAAAAGAGCTCCCAATCTGTCAGACCACCTCGTGCACAGCCATTTCGAAATCAGAAAAAATCCATCTTGGCTAGAAATCAAAAAAAGAGGATTTACGAAATGCCTAGTATGCAAAGCGTGTAAAATTGGAAAGAACTTGAAAAACAAATATGATCCATCAGGAAAGAACTTTGAAATCAAAGAACCGATAACCTGTGAAACGTCCTTTGTTGTATACTTACTCCAATGTAATTGTGGAAAAAGATACATCGGTAGCACCACGTGTCCCCTCAAGAAACGAATCCTTGAACATACCCGAGCCATACAGAACAAAGATTTCTTGTACGCCATGGCAAAACATATGGCGACCCATCCTGGTAAAACATGGCTCAATATGACATATTCGGGCCTAGCCGTGATACCTCATCATGAACGGGGTGGGGACAGAAAACTAAAACAGACGACTTGAGTCCAAATTAATCATGAGATTCAAAACAATGCAACCGTCAGGACTAAATGGTGATGCAGAACTATATGTTCATCTGTAAATATGTAAATAGGAGAGACTGTATAGACATTATTGCTTGAAACAATGAACCATAACTGTAAAACGTACTGCTTGTACATGCACAAAGTGAAGTCACTCGCAGCACACTTAGCAACACACACTCCCGGTCAGACATGGTAAACATTTGCGGTGGCAAGGGCACTCAGCTCAGGAACCATTAGTACCTCCAATATTGTGACGGCCCAAAACATACATATGGGGATTAGGACAGAACACCAGTTCAAACTTAGATAATACCACAACAATAACATATTGGAAATCTACCACCGCAATACCACACAGTACCGGGCGGGTTACTCTTAAAAGTACTGATACACACAACCAGAACAACAGATAGATCCCGCTGGAAGTAAAGGGCACTCAGCCCAACACGAATGGTATTTAGAAACTAAATGAACCATGAACATATAGTACCAAAAGAATGTGATACTACACATGAAGAAGAAATGTGTTAGAAAATATACGATTAATCAAATGATCGTTAATTGTCAAACACGCCGTGAAATGAATCGAATTTCACTACAAATCCCAGCATGCATTATAAGCCACAAGTGTATTTAATGTGGAAAGAGAAAAGGGACCAATTGTCCAAAACTATGCCGTGATCAAGAACGTTTAGTTCGAAACGCGTAGGCGATCTCAGCTGCTGAAATAAAACTTTAAAGATTTCCCCCAGTGGAGTGCCATCATTTCTGTGGAACTTGTATGAAAATACTCAATGGGATACTGCCTTGATCCCGACGATGGCACCAGCATCATAGCGTTCCCCCTGTGACGAGGCAAGTTGCGAGGGATATATATATATATATATATATATATATATATATATATATATATATTGAAATTGCATGTATGTGCAGGTGAAACCCTTGGTGCTATCACTTTTTTAAGGCCTTCCATGAAAGCCTTACTTGCTGGTACTTTGAACAAAGACGAGTGCTGCATTGTTTTGAGATAGTCAGCCACTGCTGCCAGGTGCAGATGTATGGAAGTATAAGAAATGTCTGAATATTGTAAATGCAGAAGGTAACAAATACTGTTTTGTATAGATGAATTTAAGATAAATATTTTGGATATTACAATAAAAAACAAACCTTTTCCATTTAGCTGCATAGCAAGCTCTAGTGGTAGGTTCTATGTGCTTCCTTAATAATGGCCATGCATTCTGCTGGCAGATTTAGATATCCAAACTTAATTACTTCAGGAGCAAAATAACTAGGATTAGCTCCTTTGGGTTCAGATGTCTGATTTCGCCATGGTTCTGAGTGAGAAGGTTTGGACTGAGGTGAAGCTTTTCGTGTGGAGCTACTGAGAGTTCTAGTAGTGTGGTGAACCATGGTTGACGAGCCCACATCGGAGCTACTAGAATGAGGGTGAGACATCTGCATGAGTTTCCAAACCAGGAATTGAAGAAGAGGGAGAGGCGGAAAAGCATATAGTCCTGACTAATTCATCCATAGGGCATTGCCTTTAGATAGAGGGTGTGGAAACCAGGAGACTACGTTTGGGCATTTTGCATTCTGTGCTGCAGCAAAAAGATCTATTTGTTGAAATCCCCATTTGTGGAAGTATAGGAGTCGGACTTTTGGATGGAGTTCCCAATTGTGGACTTGTGCCGCATTTCTGCTGAGGAGGTCAGAAAAAGTCGTTGTCTGTCCCTGGGAGTTGTTCGGCGAGGAGATGGATATTGTGATGTATTGCCCAACACCAAATGGTATGAGAGAGGCGTGACAACTGTACAGCGTGTGTGTCCCCCTGTTTTTGTTCAGAGTACATGACTGTCATAATGTCCATCCGGACTAGGACAACCTTGCTTGTAAGATGAAGTAGAAATGCTTTCAAGGCTAGGTGAACACCTTGAAGCTCTAGGTAGTTGATTTAGTAATTCTGGTGTTTGGTGTCCCAGGGACCCTGAACAATTAGATGTTGTAGATGAGCTCCCCATCTTGTGAGGGATGCATCTGCTGTCGGCACAACCAATGGGATAGGATTGACAAATTGCCACCCCTTTGACAAGTTTTGTTTGTTCAACCACTGCAGAGGGCGATGGGTGCAGCTGTCTACCAACACTAGATCTTGTAGCAGACCTATGATTGATTCCACGGTCATGCTAAACATTCTTGTAGAGGGTGCATGTTTAGTCTTGTATGAGGCACCATGGCAATGCATGATTCCATCCTCCCTAGGAGACGCATTAAAGTTTTAACTGTAAAATACTGATTGAGTCGAAACTGTGGTAGCAGTATCTGAAAATTTTGAATTCTGGCTGCATTTGAATATTCTAGGCCTGTTTGACATGACTTGGTGGGGTTGTAACGGAAATGGCATAGTTTATTCCTTGGTTATTGTCATTGCAGACTGTTTTCTATTTTTGGAGGGCAACTCAAGAACGTGAGGTTTTTTTCAAAGTGATTCGGATGTAAGTGATTCAGTGATCTATGTCACTTGGGGACAGA
Organism: Lissotriton helveticus; assembly: GCF_964261635.1. NCBI lineage: Eukaryota > Metazoa > Chordata > Amphibia > Caudata > Salamandridae > Lissotriton > Lissotriton helveticus. The sequence continues at coordinate 1,485,624,935 of NC_136061.1, forward strand.
ACTTGGGTCTGCATGTAAAATGGAATTGGTATTAAGGTTTCCAACACTATGTTTTCATCTTTTCTCAGTGAAGAGAGAATGGCATGAACATCACAAATTACAGAATTTTTCTAAGGAAAGACATTTCTTTGCACATTGATTGATGTATTTTATATTATTAACAGATTTGCCCCTGATAAAGGAACAGTTCGTCCCGAAATGCATCAGGCGTTTTTCTCCTCAAACCTTTGAAGCACATAATTTTATAAATTACTGTAAATCACATTTTTGTTGATGTACAATGTACAATGAATTGCAACTAATTGTTTTGTTCACGTTGAAAAGAACGAGGAGTAAATATTCCTGAAAAAATTATTAGGAATTGGTATACATGGTCTAATTGACGTATATTGTTTATAGCAGTGTACGCTTATGTCCAAGTTGCCTCAGGAACATGGCCACTACATACTTACTGAACACATGCTAGGCAGGCATAATTCAGCATAGCACGCTGATCAATCCAGTTGGAAAACCAAGATTATTGGAATATATAGAGTGCACAATCTACCGCAATTTTAATTTTTTCTTCTTCTGCCTAACCGAAGATTGTAGCACCAAAACTGAAAATGTTGTTCGAATCTATTGCAAATATTATGGATAACAGAGCAATAACAAAGGCTGACACTAAGGAGGAAGCAAATGAAATCTACAGTCTCATACAGGAAACATAATCATTCGATGTGCAAAGTGGCTCCGCCACACAACAATTACGACAGCGGGAATTCTTAACCAGGGGAGAATTAAACCAACGACTACACGTGGCCACCCTCATACAGTATCGTAAAGTTAAGCGGATTCCTCGAGGTCTGAGATTGGCAATAAAACCCACGCTCTTTAGACTCCAACACCATCACTTATTTATGGAAAAGTGGTATGTGATTCTAAATAAGTGTTCTCGTGATCTAATACTATTGCTAATAGAAGAATTATCAAAAACTATCCATGAACTAGAAGAAGAGATTAATACCAATAAAAGTGATCTTGCACAAAGAATGGAAAGTGAACCATGGCAACAATTCTTAGTAGACCTAAACCCGAAACTAGAAAAATATGGGAAAGAGCTTCAAGAAACAAAATTAAGAAAATGTAAAAGAAACACAATAACGCTGAAGCCAAACATTCAGAGGACCCAACACCGGCTGCGTCTCAGAAATTGTGTCTTGCGCAGCAGCAGCATAGAGCATTCCTCGAAGACCTGATCAGGTCGCGATTGAGGGCCACTCAGCACAGGATATATGAAACTGGGGATAATGCAGGGAGGCTCCTGGCGTGGCTAGATAAAAGAGAGCAGAGTAATAGGTGGATAGCGAGGATTCAGACGGAGGGTGGTCAAATTACAACAGACCAGAACACAATAGTACACACACTGGCACAACACTTTACACAGGTATACACATCGTCTTCCGGGATGACAGTAGAAGAGGCATTGTCCTACATAAAAGACATCACCATGCCCAGGCTCACCCCTGACGCGGCCCACACTCTTGAGGCAGACCTAACGACAGAGGAACTACAGGTAGCAATCGGGGCGTTGCAATCGGGCAAGGCATCGGGCCCTAACGGCATCCCTGTTGAGCTATATAAGAAGACAGCGGGAACTATTGCCCCACATCTGTAGAATGACTGTTTAGAGCATGGCGAGTTGCCGCTGGATCAGCGAATGGCCACGATAGTGGTGATACCAAAGCCGGGAAAGCCAGCTGAACTGTGCACTTCATACCGCCCAATATCTTTGATTAACGCAGATGCCAAAATTCTTGCTAAATTACTGGCGATCAGACTGACACCACATCTCACGACCCTGATCCACCCATATCAGTCTGGCTTCATGCCAGGTAGAAACACTGCACTTAACTTGAGGCGCCTACATGGCATAATGGCACGTATCCCATTCCTTAACGAGCCGGCAGTCATAATCTCTCTGGATGCAAGAATGGCGCTCGATATGGTCGAGTGGCCATTCTTGTTCGCGGTGCTTCAACAGTTGGGCTTTGGCCCTAAATTTTGCGCATGGGGCCGTCTCTTATACAACAAGCCGGTAGCTCATGTAGCGGCTAATGGGCATATCTCCGACGATTTTCCTCTGCTCTTTGCGCTGGTGCTTGAGCCTTTGGCGGTGTGGATCCAGTGGGAGCCAATGATAAAGGGTATTCGATGGCGGGAGATTGGGAAGACCGCATCTCACTGTACGCGGACGACATCTTACTATATATGACACTTCCCAGACATTCTAAACTTGTTCTCCTGAACATATGTGAGCTCTTTGGGCGGGCGTCGGGCTATACTATCAACTGATCCAAATCGTTGCTCTATGTCCTACACGGCCCACCACCGCTGCTACCTAAGGAATGCGAACAATGGATTTAAATACTTAGGGATCTACATCACGCCTAACCTGGACGACTTATTCAAAATAAACCTGTTGCCACCGAAGGAGCGTCTTAAACGGGATACGACATATTGGGGTACGTTACCGCTGACGAGGCTGGGTAAGCCAGCACAGTTTAAAATGATGGCACTGCCCCGCTTTGTGTACGCATTGGAAAATACGCCGTTCCCAGTACCTCCTAGTTATTTTAAAGCCATAGTGGCCCAGGTCTCCAGCCTGTTATGGGGTCCAAAAACAGCGCACATCGCGCAAGCCAGGTTGGTTTGCAGGTGGTTTGATGAGGGGATAGCGCTGCCGAATATAAAGTTATATTACTGGGCAGCACAATTGAAAGTAGTCAACCAGTGGATACACGCCCTCAGGCCCGACACGGTGTTTAAAGCAGATAGATCGATACTGGGACCTGGGAATATGTTATCCGCACTCTATGACAAGACACACGCCAAGCGGCTAATAGGCCCCACGAAACACAGTTGCTATATGGCATGCTGCAGAACTTAAACTGGGTTGGCACGGTACAATAACCCAACTCACCCCCCTCTGGGCTACGAAGCAATTTGGACGGCTTAGAAATAGTAAGGGATTAGCGCAGTGGGACGCTATTGGCATTTCCACGGTGGGGGACATGTGGCATAAAGGGGAGGTGGCGACATTCGAACATCTTCAACAACAATATGAGTTAGCGCCCACAGAATTATTTAGGTACACTCAAATTAAGCATGCTCTGCTTGCTGCCTTACCGCCAGGTACTGAGGTCCCGGCGGCCTCACCTCTCGAAGATAGACTACTGACGGAATGCATGCATAAGAGGGCAACGTCCTTCACTTACCGTAAACTAATTAACAACCTTCCAGATCCCACGGTAAACCTCAAGGGAAAATGGTCGCACGAACTGGGTGATATAGACGACACGGCATGGCAGGAGGCAATAGCTTCGCCGAAGGAGGTAGGCTTTCCTTCGCGCTTTCGGCTGGTACAGCTTAAGATTCTACACCGGGCCTATTACACCAGAGCCACCCTGTACAAAATCGGTAGAGCATCACACCCATACTGCCTGCCAGGATGTGGGGAGGAAGGTACTTTTTATCATACCATACATCATCAGGAGAGCGTATAATATCTAAAAAAGATACAGACACCGTTAGAGCACCATTGAAGAGTCAATCAACTGGAATAGAAGCCATACCCAGTGGCTCAACAAGCAAAACTGGTGGTGACAGAGCACATGGTAGCTCTTCCACGGTTTCTTTTTTAGTGGAGGCTGGGGATTCAGGACAACCTCCGGACCCACAACAAGGAAAACAAACTACCGTCCAACAAAAACTTGGAGAGGAAAAATAAAGGGAGAAACTGAAAAAAGGTCTAAGGAGCCAAACAAAAGCCTCATAATTAACATCTCAACAGTGAATCTCACTAAAGCTGAAGAAAACATACTCAATAAAGGCACATCATTTGTACCTACATATAACAGCACAGCACTTGAAAAAAAGTTTTTAAAATTCATGAGGATTCTTAGACTACGTAACTTCTTCACTAATGTAGTACCAACAGATCCTACAAGAAAAGAACCAGAAGGCACTCAATTTAAACCCAAAAGTACTTTCATGGCCCCAGGGTCCAACAAAACTCTGGACACGTTTGAAATACTTGTCAAGAAAGATATGAAGAAAATTAACTACACCAAAGTTACAAAGACCAAAAATAATTTTAATCGGCAGAACACAGTACACTATTGAGTTTGGCTAACAAGTCTGAAGTAATTTTTCAGAAAGCTGACAAAGGTGGAGGATTGGTTATGATGGACCACAGCTTCTACAAAAGGAAAGTGTATGAACATGTTAACGACAGCCGCATTTACACTCGTCTTGACAGGGATCCTACATCATAAATTCCTACGGTACTTGATATAATCCTAAATAAAGCAATGGAATTGAACTGGATTGACACTATGACTAAAGAATACTTAACAAATCGGTCTCCAAGATGTCCAAAATTATATATACTTCCGAAAATTCATAAAAGCATCGTGGTTCCACCTTTTAGACCAATAGTATCTGGATGTGAGTCACTATTTGAACGCCCAGGACAATACATTGATGCCCAACTTCAACCTATTGTGAAAAACAGGACAACATACATAGAGGACACCACCGACTTTCTATGTAGACTAACATCCATGCCTGAACCAATTTCTGAAGAATGGCTTTTATGAACTATAGATGGGATAGCACTTTATACCAATATACCACATTCTAGCGGTCTTGAAGCAGTGGAATGGGCTTTACTTAGACAGACAAATTTGGACACCTCTAAGAGTTTTATGATTGAGCTCCTAGAATTCTGTTTGCAACATAGCTACTTTGAATGGAACGATGAATACTTTTTACAACTAAATGGAACATCAATTAGATTTCCAGGAGCACCAGCTTACACCAATACTTTTATGGCTAAATTTGAGCATGACCACATCTTGACGAATCCCATCTGGCAAGAAGGTTTGATCTTTTTCAGGAAATTTATTGATGACATCTTTCTCATTTGGAAACATTCGGAAGAATCACTCACAGAAAGTATACAAATACTAAATACCAAGTATCCTAGGATACAATTCACACACACTATTCAGAAACGTGGACTCCCATTTTTAGATGTTTGGATTGAATTAAAATCTAATTAGATCACCACACGTATGCATAAAAACCCCACGGACAAGAACAACTCACTGTTATGTGGAAGCTTTAACCCGTCATCTTGATTGAGAATCGTACCATTTTCTCAATTCTTAAGAACTCGACAGATATCATCTGAAGTGAATACATGCATGGAGACCATAGCAATACAAAAGACAAATTATATAGCAAGAGGATACCCAAAAGAACTACTAGATAAACATATATCTCAGGCAATTGCAGCTCCTAGAGAGGATCTATTACAATGGAAACCCAAAAAGGAGTCTAACAGAATGGTCTTCGTCTCAAAATAGTCCACAGTTTCAAGGGAAACTAAAACAAGCATTTATAAACGCTGGGAACTACTGGAATCTGAGCCTGGCTTTGATGGTCTGTTTCAAGAAAAAACACTGTTTGCATAGACAAGAGCACAGAATCTTAAGGAACTTTTATCATCCAAAAAAAGAAAAAAGCCACCAGCAGGAAAAGCTGGCACCAAGAAATGTTGGAACTGCAGCCACTGTAATAATGTCATACAGGGAGAGACATTATTAGATCCTACAACTGACGAACATACAAGTTTGACTCAAAGTATGGATTGTAACTACACAATTAAATGTCCATGCAGCCTTCTGTACGTAGGCAAAACTGAGAGGAAAATGAAAATTTGTCTTACTGAGCACAAAAGTAAAACAGGAACAAAAACATCAACTCCAGTCTAGCAACACATTGGGAACCAAGTCGACATACCCTCGCACAAATAAAATTCCAGATCATTGAACAGGTACCAATTTTGCAGGGCACAGATAACTCAAAGAAACTCCTACGAAGAGAAGCCTTTTGGATAAAAAGACGGAATACTTTAATGCCACAAGGCCTTAATGACAAGTTTGAAATGGAATGCTTCTTGTAACCTAGTATACTTAAAATAGTGTCTTCACACACACCCAAATAACATACAACCATTTTATACACCTAGGTAGGACACATATTATCATTTTAATGATTGTTTGGTAATCTTTAATCATGTGTTTTTGCCATTTGTAATGTATGTTCGTGATCACCCGCATGACATAGCAAGGTTGTGAGTGGCTAACATATTTCTAGCACTCACAATATTGCTTTCATTACTCTTAGAAGATGCCACTTATTATCAATCTAATCGCTGTGTCACACATTGAAATCATGTACTTCACCATGAATGAAATGTTCCCGATTTTAGAAATGTACATTTGGTAATACGAGTATGACAGTGTATGACACAGTAAGATCACTCAGACTACTGTTTACACCATTCCAAGATGGTGTCACGTGTTCGTCGCGGTCGCTTGCTTTGTTGGAATTTTTTACGATTATACCCAGCCACTGGTATTTCTTTTTGTATTCACGTGAGGATGTGATTCAATATCTTCGATTGCACAGCTTAATTAAGATTTTACTAAATAATTGAACCTTTACACTTAGGTTTGAGCATAGTCCAAGATGACGCCGGCTCCCGGTGGCGAGTCACTATCGGGAGATTACGGCTCGGTGAGTTTATAGCGGTTGGCAATCGGTGGATGCGTTCAGCTTCTAAGGAGGATGTGTTAATGATAGGTTGCACGAAGGCAGAGGTAAGCGAGTGGCAGTTGACTCTAGATACCTTTACTATCGACAATGGGGGTCGTTTGTACAGGAGCATTTATAGCGGCTTTGTCATTTTGTTGCAGTAACCTGATTGGGAACAAAAGTAGACTGTTCTAGTGGAGTCTGACAAAGAGGTTGTTTACGGTCTTTCGAGGTACGTAGTGGAATTAACTGGTAACATGACTTGGTGGTGTTGTACCACGTAACGGAAGTGACATAGTTTATTCCTTGGTTATTGTCATTGCAGACCGTTTTCTATTTTTGGAGGGCAACTCAAGAACGAGGTTTCTAGAAAAGTGATACGGATGTAAGTGATTCAGTGATCTATGTAACTTGGGGACAATGTGAGCGAGCTCCAACGGTCCTGTGCCTATCCTGCATAAATCCTTAAACCATAACGCAAAAATTGCCACAGAAACACTGGATTTACCCTCCAGATAGCGGTAAGAACAATCGTGCCCGAAACCTTTGCTGAAAGGCCTCAAATCGTCTAGGGGGCTTGGACCGGATTGCGGCCTGCGCTGGGCGTGCACACCACGCGAGGCCTGATGGTGGAGAGGCCCGGTGGCCACGCGATAGGCCGTGTCCTGCACGAGTGCTAGGGGCCATCACGCCCTGGTGGGCTGTCTCCCCAGTGAGTCCATCGCTGTCTGGTGTCTCCACAGACCCCCCCGGCTGATCATCGGAGGCGGGAAAACGACGGGGTCAACACAGAGGTGGAAGACGGTGAAGCGATTGAATTCAGACCCGACGCTGTGCATCTAGTAAGTACCGCTGAAACAATGCCCCGCATGTGGCCCCGAAGCTGGAACGGCTGATTTATGCCCACGCTACATTGGATGCTACTGCGCGTGGCACAGAACCCAACGGGGTGGCTTGCTGACGCGGTGCATTCCATATATACACCAAGAGAAAAAGGCGCCTTTTAATATCTCCTGCTGCGCACCAGGGCAACCCCCATAGACACTGAACTACTGATGATCAGTTAACTCTCCCACCCCCCCCACCGATCGCTCCCATACTACGGGGCAGGCTGCAGGCGTGCGAAGGGTGTAGGTCCTTACACACTGGCCTGCGCACAGAGGGCCTGATACCACCTATGTGAACTGGCTGTGCTGACTTTATTATCTGGGGCAGAACTTGGTGCAATACAATGGCCATGGCGCAGATTCGCACACATCCCAGAGCCTGACCGGTTACATTTACTGGCCGGAATCTGAGTGCAGGTGACACGTGGCGCACGTGTATGAGGCGACGGAGATCCATGGCGGCGTGCAGTCGCAGATCTGCAGGCTTGGAGCCATAGTCCTCTGCAGTGCCCTCCAGCCCCAAGTTGCTTCTACTGCCCTGAGACCTGGCGTTCTGCTCTCTAGGGGGCGAGTGGTGAGACACCTACAGTGTGGCTGAGGATACACGTCTGAACAGAAGTGCTGCATACTGCGGAGGCACAGTTAACCACTTTATTTCTCATTCATGAAGAGCTTCAAGGAGAACATAAAAAATGGGAAATCCGGCACAAAACCAACCCAAACTGCACTTTGAACCATTTTAAGAAAATAACTGAGAGCTCAACTGATGAAGCATCCGGGAGCCAGACGTCTACACCAGCAGATACTGCCAACTCAGCAATGGACGTGCACTCTATGTTTCTGACGATCCAATCTACACTGACAAACATTGATGGGAAAATAGACTCCTTAACATACCGAGTTGATCGCATGTCAGAGCGGCTAGATAGACATACAGAAAGAATTGACATGGCGGAGTGCCGCATCTCGGACGCGGAAGACGCTCAGCACCAACTGGAAACGGAACAAACTTAAACAGACAAGACCCTAACAGCATTACTGGCAAAGACCGAGGATTTAGAGGCGAGGTCGCAACCGCAATAACCTGCGCTTCATGGGCATTGTGGAATCAACAAACACAGATAACATGGAACGCTATACTGAATCTCTCCTAACCACACTACTGGGCACGGAAACCTTCTCAGACGTCTTTATTGTAGAGCGGGCGCACATATCGTTGGCACCTCTGCCGCCGTCGGGGGCGAGACCCCGCCAAATCATAGCCAAAATCCTCAACTACAGGGGTAGGGATGCAGCGCTCCGTAAGGTTTGGGAACTGGGCATTCTGAATCATGAAGGTATGACCATCTCAATTTACCCAAATTTCACTGCACAGGTCCAAGAAGCTCGGAAAAAATTCTTGGACGTAAAAAGGACACTACGAGACATGAACATCCCTTATGCGATGATCTATCGGGTGTGCCTGAGAATTACTGATGACGTTAAAAGTAGGATCTATAACATGCCTACAGAAGTCCTTAAATACTGGAAAACGAAAACGTCACAGCAGCCACGTCGGAAATCCCCTAGAGGCGCACATGAGGAATCGGGGACTGTATCAGATGCTCAATAATGATGTATGTACTAACCAAGATCGCCTTGAACTTTTCTTGAGTGGAATCTATAGGTAGCCTCCTCTACTGACATAATGTGGACTCAGATAAGTAATGGTCGTATTTGATTGATTATGCAATATCTTTCTCCCAGAAGTGTGTAGTGTCGATTTGGTCTAATGTGCCACTGTCTGGACTAGATATGTTGTAGTATTCTATGGATCACATTAGTTTATTACTATTTGTAGGCATTGCGTTGTGTGAAATCATGATACTTGATAACATGACCACCCGTATGACTTGTTCATAGGGGATATGGGCTGGCAACTCCCGCCACCGTTGTGTACACCACAAATTTGTTTTTCGTGTTAATAAGTAATGTTTACAGGGAATGAGTATGTTCACCAGTTTCAGGGGTTTGTCTTTGCCAGAATTGGGTTGGCTAAGTAGGAGGGGGAGGGGAGGGAAGGTCGGAAAAAACTACAAAAATGGTCAACACAGAGGCAACTGTTACTTCTTATCTTATGATCTAGACACAGGTATCCTATTCATGAGATCACTGTAGACAAAAATGAATAGCAGGTTGAAATCAACGAGAACGTTAACATTTATGACATGGAAGGTGAGAGGACTACACAATCCACAGAAAACACGAAAAGTCTTTGCATATTTAGATCGTCACAAGGTGGAAGTCGCCTGTTTACAAGAGATGCACCTTACTAACACAACAGAGTGCAGAGTGGGGGCTAGATAGGCCTCATATAGCTTTGCATCATCCTACTCTATTTATGCTAGAGGAGTTTTTATCCTCATTAAAAAGAAAGTTCTTTTTACTCTACTCCAGTCTATTCAAGATGATCAAGGGAGATTTGTTATTGTACAAGGTAATTTTGGAGGAACTGCCATGACTGTAGTTAATGTATATTGACCGAATGTAGATGACCCCTCATTCTACGTTGGAATATGGGCCAAAATACACACACGCCCGCCCTCTGCAATAATATGGGGCGGAGATTTTAACACATGCATGGTCCCAACTATGGATAGGTCCACCTGTAATGATCGGCATGGTAAACAATCCACCAAGATCCTCAAAGAGGGTATGGTCAACTATGCTATGTTTGATATATGGAGAATGCGCCATCCCACTCGTATAGAGGGCACTTGCATATCCTCTACACATAATACTTGGTCATGTATCGACTTCTGGTTAGCCACAGCCGATATAAATGCTAGGAGGACTGAAGTTGCGCATATGCCTAAAACGCTTTCAGACCACGCGCCGGTTAGATTAGAACTAGAAGTCTCCACCCATACACCGCACCAATATACATGGCGCCTAAATCCTACTGCTCTACAAGACCACGTTGTTAGAGTAGAATTGCGGCAGGCTATTACTGAGTATTATGTACATAATGTAGACTCTGTGGATAATGCTAAAGTACTCTGGGAGGCTTTTAAGGTAACGATTAGGGTCTTCTGCATCGGTAAACATGCTGGAATACTCAGAGATATCCAAAGACAACTGTCCAAAATTGAAGAAGAAAATACAAACCTATAAACTATATTAGATCCCAAGATATTGGCTGACATTCAAAAGCAGATAGATAGGTATCATGAGTTCGCGGATGACGAAATTAAGTACCTATCGCGCACGTAAACGGCCAGAGCTTTTGGTGAATGGGGTAGGTCAGATAGAACACTTTCCAGCAAGTTATGGCCCGCACACACTGCATTGTATATAACTCAAATTATAGATAGTCAAGACACACACAAGTATGACAGCAGCTGCAGATACTGACCTCCAATTGCAACTTGAAAATAATACACTTCAAGTTTTTACATCAAGTATATTACACACCCGCAAAGCTCCATAAATATGGTTTGAGAGATGATGATAAATGCCACAGATGTGAGGCTCCCACAGCGGATTTTCTGCACATGGCTTGGTCATGCCCAAAACTCTGTGCCTACTGGGCAGAGGTAACCAAAACACTTACTACCATGTTGTCACAGCTGATACCCGATACGCTCCAGTTATTTCTCCTAGGCATGTGTAAGATCAAATTAGCTCATAGACGCAAGTTCCTAGCAGTAGCATTGTTGCTAGCAAAGAGACGTAGAGCAATAAAATGGGGCAACAGGGCGGCACCGAAACACAAACATCGGTTAGTATATATGATATACTGCAAGACACAGCTAAAAACATATGCAGAGGAGTTGCCACAGGCTTCGCGGCCGAGGGATTTTTGGGAACCACTAGTACAATTTTTAAATGCCACGCAGTCTGATGATTGATGCTGGAGCAGAAAAAGATGTGTACTGTATCTTGTTTGTACCTCGGCAGGATGATAGAGCGGGGGGGGGGGGGGTGGTAAGTTATGTGCTAAACAAGGCATGTGGAAGATTGTTTGCATACTTGGTACCTGCTCTATTGTGGGGACCCTCTCATTCTATGAATAGAGTGAACCTGTAATATTTGGACTATTATGCATAACTGCATAATTGCGTGTAATCATGATTAACATAAGATGTAATGTAACCAATCTGTATGCATATCTGTAACAGGATGTCTTTTCGCTGTGTTAGACCGAAATAAATAAAATGATAATATTTAAAAAAAAGTAGTTATGAAGGGTTCCGACACTATGTTTTTACCTTTTCTCAGTGAAGAGATAACGTCATGCACACCACTAATTACAGAATTTTTCTAAGGAAAGACATTTCTTTGCACATTGATGTATTTTCTTTTATTAAAAGGTTTTCCCCTGACGAAGGGACAGTTCATCCCGAAATACATCAGGCGTTCTTCTCCTTAAACCTTTGAAGCATATAATGATTGTATAAATTACTGTAAATTGCATTTTTGTTGATGTATAAGGTACAATGAATTGCAATTAATTGTTTTGTTCACATGTTGAAAAGAACTAGGAGTAAAAATTCCTGGAAAAAAATATTAAGAATTGGTATACATGGTCTAATTGACGTATATTGTTTATAGCAGTGCACGCTTATGTTCAAGTTGCCTCAAGAACTTGGCCACTACATACTTACTGTTTGAGTGTTGAGCATATCTTCTAGATATGGTTGCAGTTGTGAGGGATTTCTGAGCATTGAATGTGGATCCTAGCTGATGTAGAAGGTTTATAGGTATGTGATTGTGTTGACACAGATGGTGTGTTTTGACTTTTGATAAGCCAATCGTCTAAATATGGGAAGACATGAATTTGAATGGACTCCTACCACTGCTAAGCATTTGGTAAACACTATGGGTGGATTAGTGACTCCAAATGGAATGACATTGACTTGATAATGCTTCCCTGCCATGACAAATCTGAGATATTTCATGTGCTGGGTGGATAGGGGCGTGAAAGCATGCGTCCTTTAAGTTGAATGCGGACATGAAGTTGCTGTGCTGTATAAGTGGAAGTATTTGTTGAAGTGTGACCATATGGAAGTGTTCTGACAGTATGTATTGGTTTAAAGATCTTAAATCTAAAATAGCTGTAGAGAGCCATCCTTATTGGGAATTGTAAAGTACAGGGAGTAACCCCCTGACAGTTGGTGTTGATGGGAACTGGCTCTACAGCTCCTTTTATTAATACAGCTTGTATATCCTGTTTGAGCAGCTGTTGATGTTCCAGAGAAAGCTTGTGAGTGTGAGTTAAGGTAAGGTAAGTTTATTATGCATAGTTATTTAAAACCAATACAAACATTTTACATAAAATTTTTTAAAAAGTATAATAGAAAAGTTTGTTCATTTATAGTCAACATTATTTTTTTTTTTAAACATGCAGTAGAGGACCCAAAGTGAATATTTAGCAGTCTTTTCCCGGGCCCAGGGCAGCATGCACTCTTGGCAACCTAGTGGCCGTTAGCTTGTTAGTTGTATTGATGATCGTCAATTTTTGCATTTTTTGGCAGTCTTTGCTCTATTATTGCCAGGAACTTAACGTATCTGCAGTTCAGTTTAGTATTTGCAGGATTCAAGCAGGCGAGCACCGCTTGCCTTCGTGTGCTAGTCCCTATCTGCTTGAACTGGTCCTTTAAGAGCTGTTGGCGGGCTTGTCGAAGCTCTTCGCAAAGGCAGGTCATGTGGAGTATGTCTCCCTTTTCTAGGTTGCAGAGTGGACAGGCATCGTGGCTGTTGCTCCTGAGCCATGGTGGAAGGTGCTCTCTGCTGGGCAGCACCCCTAGTCTGTGTTTCAAGAACTTCAGTTTTATGGTTTTTGAGTAGCCCTGGCTGAAGTATGCTTGTGGTGTCAGTGTTTTATTTTTTTTTATTTTTTTTATTTATTTTTTTTTTTTTTAAAAACCTTTATTTGAGCAAGCAGAAATGTACAAGGATGGGCCTACAACCACACGGGCCAGCCGCTAAAAAGGAGGAGAGACATATCACATAAGCCCGCAGAGGTAACCGTCAATCAACAATGCAATACTCCACATTATATACAGAACCAAAACAGGTTTTATATATATGAAAGAACAGACATACAAAAAGGCGAGAGTGTATCACTGAAGGTCAGCCCAAGGGACGCAAGGGGGGGACAGCAGCGGAGGTGCAGTAATAATATCCTAAGCACTAAGGAGTATGGAGCGGGGGGGGGGGGGGGGGGAGGGGGCAGAGATCAGGAAGAAGAAGGGGGGAAAAGCCGGTGACACCAGCTCAGTCCCTATATGAAGATTCCGGGAACGCCAGCCTAGGGAGATAGGGTAATCTCGATAGTGTCCACAAGGGGAGGAGTACAAATGTCGCCACGGTATTCGTTCCATTGACTCCACACCTTCACCCATGCCCTGGGTCTACCCCTGGCCACATAAACAGTTTTCTCACGGAACATGGACCAATCCATATTATCCTCCCATTGCGAGAGGGCAGGGGGCCTGGAGGCCCCCCAGAGTTGCGCAATATCTCGCTTCGCGATCATATAGCCCAGGGTGGCCCATCTAGTCTGTGCCACCGAATAGTCCGTGGGCTCCCAAACATTCAAAAGGCAGCGACGAGGTTCCGGTCGCAAGGATATCCCCGTCACCACAGTCATCAGATCAAGCACGGCCACCCAATAAGCAGCCACCATCGGGCACTCCCAAAGAATATGCAGGAAAGTAGCACGCAAACCACATCCACGCTTACACAGTCCATCGGAGGAAAAGCCCATCACCATCAGTCGCGGTCCCGTCACGTACACCCGATGAAGGATCTTCAATTGGACCAGACGGAGTCGAGCCGGTATAGCCACCTCCTTCGGAGAGGAGAGGGCCGATTGCCAATCCTCATCATCAAGTTCCAACCCATCCCCCATCCACTGTTCCCGAAGTCGGGCCAATAAGTCAGTCCGATTGTTGATCAACTTTTTATAGATCAGGGAGATAGTGCTATCAGGAAGATGTCCGTCAAGGATACGGTCTTCAAGTGGGGAAGAGTCAGGCGGAATCTCACCAGGAGCAAACACCGAAACCAAAGCGTGCCTGATCTGTAAATAACGAAAGAATTCCCGACTACTCAGGCCGTAGTCAGCCTGGAGGGCCTGAAACGGGCGCACAGAACCCTTAGAATATACATCCCCCACTTTAGAGATCCCAATCAAGTCCCAACGGTCAAAACCCTTGGAAGACCAAAGACCGCCCAGACGTCCCGAAGCATAAAGCGGCGTCGCCAACGTCAAGCGATCCTCCCAGCCCAGGCTCACATTCGCAGCACGCCACACCGTCAAAGCAGTCAAAGTAGGTCCCACAAGGTGGCGCCCAGCGGAGCGAGAATAGAGTACTCTATTAAAGTCACCTCCCGGAAGCTGAAGTTTATCCATCTCAAACGCCGGATTACGACCCGGAGAGAACATAGCGTGATTAATAGCGGACAGATGGGAAGCCCAGTAGTATCTCTTAATATCGGGGAGCGCCATGCCCCCATCGTACCATGGGATGGAAAGTTTCGCGAGAGCAATGCGCGGTCGCCCATCCCAAATAAGTTGCCTCTGAAGGCTCTCAATCTCCCGAAAATAGTTCTTGGGGATAGGATCATAATAATTCTGGAGAGCGTAGAGAAACCGCGGTAATGACATCATCTTAAACAGGGCCGCCCGACCCAGTGGAGACAGGGGAAGTTTGCGCCAGCGGGCAACGTCCAAACAGAGCCTAAGCAACGGGGGAAGAAGATTACGATCAAAACGAAGGGACGGATCCAAGGTAACGAACACCCCCAAGTATTTGAAACCATCCCGAACCACCTGAAGAGGAAGTCTACTCGGCAACGGAGGCAAGATACCAGATAAAACGTATACACAGGATTTAGACCAGTTGATGACGAGGCCTGAGTTAGCGCCAAAGGACGCAAGAACGTCAAATAAAACAGATAAAGACTTGCGAGGGGAAGTAAGATACAAGAGGATGTCGTCCGCATAAAGCGAGACGCGGTCTTCGAAGTCCGGGGCCCAACGAATACCTTTAAGGGACGGTTCCCAACGGAGCCAGGCCGCCAACGGTTCAAGAGCGAGCGCGAACAACAGAGGGGACAAGGGGCAACCCTGACGGGTACCCCTGCCCAAGGAGAAGGGGGCCGACACTCTACCGTTCACTACAACTTGCGCCAGAGGTTCCGCGTACAACAGCCTAATCCAGCTAATAAACTCGCACCCGAATCCAAATTTCTCAAGTGTCGCCCATAAATAGGGCCACTCCACAGTATCAAAGGCCATGGAGGCATCCAGGGACGCCAAAATGGCCGGTTCAGTCAAAAGCCCCGCCCTCGCCAGCGCGCCGTGGAGGCGACGTAAATTCAGAGCAGTGTTGCGATGCGGGATAAAGCCAGACTGATCCGGATGGACCAACTCCCCAAGAACCGAAAGGAGACGGGTCGCCAAAAGTTTAGCCAACACCTTAGGTTCAACATTTAATAGGGATATGGGCCTATAGGAGGAACAGAGGTCACGCGGTTTACCCTCTTTGGGAATGACGACGATTGTCGCCAGACGCTGATCATAGGGAAGCATGTTCCGCTCACGAGATTCTAGAAACATGGCGCGGAGATACGGCGCCACCTTATCGGGGCATAATTTGTACAACTCAATAGGCAAACCGTTCGGGCCCAATGCTTTGCCCGAACGGAGCGAGCGAACTGCATTGGCTATCTCATCATTCGTAAAAGGGGAGTCCAAAGCAATACGGTCCAAGTCGGTGACACAGGGCAAAGCGATATCACGCAGAAGAAGGCGGGAGTCGGCAACATCCCTCACAGACACGGGAGCATATACCGCACGGAAATATTCCGCAAAACGATCAACAATGGCGGTCGGATCTATCACATTCTCACCACTCGCAGACTGAATCACGGGCACCACACGATTAACTCTTTCTTTCTTGTCCAACCACGCTAGGAGTTTGCCCGCTTTGTCACCCACATCGTACAATCTGCCCTGCTGCTCACGAAACATCACCTTTGCAGCGTCAGTGACCAGAGATTTATATGCAAACTGTTTTAGACCCAGGGCATGGAGTTTGTCAGGCGTGACACCAGATTCCAACTCGTCCTCCAAAGCAGAGATCTCCCCCTCAAGGTCCACCACCTCCTTCCTCCCTGCCCTCTTAGCTTCAACAATCAAGGAAAGGGCCTGTCCACGAATCACAGTTTTAAAAGCCTCCCACAAGGACACAGCCGAAGAGACCGACCCCTCATTTTCCAGGAAATATGAATCCATGGACTTGAGCAAGAGGGTACGAGTCTCAGGGGAGGAAAGATACCAAGGGTTAATGGGAGCCACTCGGCCCGCCGCCTCTACCCCAACCTCGAAACGAAGCCAGAGCGGCGAGTGATCAGAAATACCCCTCGGCAAGTGTAAAATCTCACGAACCGCCGATGATTGGGCTGCGGGCATCAGGAAATAATCCAGCCGGGACAGACTGCCATGGGCCCCAGAATGGAAGGTGTATTGGAGTTGAGTAGGATGCAACAGTCGCCAGCAGTCCACAAGGCCAAAGGTATCTAAAAACCCACCCAACCACTGCTGAGCCTGCGGGGTATCTCTAGGGGGATGGCGATCGTGAGGGCCGGAAAGCACCGAATTAAAATCACCGGCAAGAAAGAGAGTGCTATCAGGGAGATCCAACAGAACACGGCCCAAGTCAGTAAAAGTAGAGGCCTGCAAACCCGGGGGAACATAAACATTGAAGAGAGAGAGGGTGCGGCCTTCATATCTACCCACCAGGACAGTATATCTCCCGCGGTCATCATGAATCACCTCATCAATAGCCAGGGGGAGGGAGGTTCGAACAAGAATACCCACACCCCTAGATCCGGAGGTAAACCCTGAGTGCGCCACAAGGCGGTAGCCCCATCTATTCATTGCATAACAAACATTACCAATCAAATGGGTTTCTTGCATGAAAACAATGTCCGGTGACAAACGTCGTATACATTTTAAGACCACACTGCGCTTAATACGATCTCCCAGGCCATTAACGTTCCAGGAAAGAAATTTCAACCCTCTACCCCCCATCCCAACCACCCGAGCCAAGACCCCCCGTCCATGAGCTAGACATCAGAAACAGCAGCAAACACAGGAGCAAATCGCCTTGAAAACAACACACAGAAAAGAAAAAACTTCCCAACCCCCCTCCCCCAAACTGAAGAGAAACACCCCCCACCCTGCACCCCTGCAAAAAGCTAAAGAGCCACCCCAACCTGCAGTGTGCCTGTCGCCCAAGAACCCCTATTCTACACAAAGACCCCGGAGGAGGAAAGGTCTCCGTTCCATCCACCCCCCGACCTCAGCAAGAACAAAAATAACAAACGAAAAGACAGAATGATCACAATGTAGAGGGACGCCGGCCAACACTCCTGAGAATGTATTCAAAATAAGACATAAAGAGCCGAACAGTTAGATCTCCACACCACCTTCGGCACCGCCAGGGTGAGCGGCGGAGTCTGTCTCAGGAGGACGGTCAGGCAATGAGTCCAGCCAGTCATTAACAGCATCTGGCCGATCAAAGAAAAGGGTACGTTCATTGTATTCGACCCGGAGTCTAGTGGGAAAGAGCATGGCGTAACGTAGGCCCCGATCCCGGAGACGTTTCTTGGCACCACGAAACTCCATACGTTGTCTCTGAACCTGTTGGGAAAAGTCCGGGTAAAAGTTCACCGTAGCATTCTCAAAGGCCACCGGGCCCTTCACCCGCGAGGCCTGCAGGATAGCGTCCCGGTCTCTATAATGAAAAAGCTTCGCTACAATGGGTCTCGGCGGGGCTCCCGGCTTGACTTTGCCCCCTGGAACACGATGTGCACGTTCCACCGTGAAAAATTTTGTGAGACCAGAAGGGGCCAAATGGTTCAAGACCAGATCCTCAACCAGGAGATCCACCGAGTGGGGTTCAGGATTTTCCGGTACACCAACCAGGCGAACATTGCAGCGACGCGCCCTATTTTCAAAGTCCTCCAGGCGACGGGTCATGAAGTCGTTCCCCCGACGGAGATTTCCAATCTCTGTTTGGAGCTCCGAGACGTCATTCGTAAGGCTAGAGGATTTAATATCCAGTGATTGTACCCTCTCATTCGTCTTGCCGAGATCAGCACGAATCAGATTCACCTCAATAGCCACGGTGTCAAGTTTGTGGGCCAAGGCCTCGTACTGTAGGCCGATGGATTCCCTCACACCCGAGATGGCGCCCATGATATCCTGTAAGGAGGGCTCCGCCGATTCTTCCAAAATTCGTTCAGACGCAATACTAGAACCAGGCAGGGCAGCTCCGGGGGACCACTTAGAATGGGTATAACGGTCCATGACATTTGATTGAACTGGAGCTCCGCGCAGAGGTGTTTTCGTCTTGCGCGTCTCTCTGTCCCCTCTGCCCGCCATTTTGAAGATGCGTCACAGGACAAGCCACCAGGTTCGACGGGCCCGACACCCAAAGTACAGGATCAAAAGTACATAAAAAGGGGGCACAACTCGGGTAGAGGTCGCCAAAGCAGCAAATAGGTCACATGAAAGCCCAACAGCCGATCTGCCTCCAAGTCTCAATCGCAACACGACATCCACAGCCGCGGCCCAAGTCGGAACGGAATCGAAACCGAAACTTAGGAAGGGGGGACCCACAAGGCCAGATCTCCTGCCGTTGTTGTTCAATTGCAGGACGGCTACAGTACCGCACCCCGTCCCGGGCGCACCTCAAGGGCGGAGCCCAAAAGTTCAGAGCACCGTAACTCAGGAATACGAGATCCAAATCGATTTCTGAAAAGTGCCAGGGTGATCAGCCAAACGTCCCCTACACGAATTCTTGCAAGAAATCAGGATTCAGCCAGGATAAAATGTCGGGAGCGGCGAGGGTCCGGAGAGCGCTGTGCTCAAGCGGCCATCTCGGATGCCCGCCAAGCTCCTCCCTCTCGGTGTCAGTGTTTTATACGTGTTTAATGTCATCCATGCATGGTTTCTTTTTGCAAAGGCCGCCTTGTCCTCTAGTAAGGAAAGATTTTTAACGTTTTTCCAGACTAGTTTTTTGAACGGGTTATGCCCTAGTTGCATGTCCCAGAGCGCAGATGCTTTGATGGTCCCCAATGCTGCCTTCAGGTAGGAGCGTGCCTGAGATGCGTCCCTGCTTTGTATGTCATGCCACAGCAGTGAGTTTAGTCTGTCGGTTGTGGCAGAGCGGAGTTTGTGGCAGCAAATGATGTAAGCTCCCTGTCTAGCGAGGTCCTGTTTTAGCAAGCCAAACTCCAGCCTTAGTTACGCGGGCGAGGTGTAGGGCGGGAGCGAGAACATTGTTCTATAAGCTTTTGCCTGGATAGTGTCTAGGTTACTGGAATCTCTTCCTCGTAGTGCCTCGCTGCCCTAGGAGATAGAGGGGAGTAGCTAAATAACTTTCAAGTAAGGTGTCAAAGTTGGCCCTGACAGTTGATTGGCTAAGTTTTTCAGTCTGACGGCGATCAGAGCTCCTCTTCTTTTTGTTTCCTGCAGCTGCTGGACAAATGAACCTTCACTGTCAAAAGTGACTCCCAGGTATTTGTAATCTCGGGATGGCTCTATTTTCCGGCCGCCCAGGGACCAGGACTTCTGGTGTTTGTTCCTGGTGTTGATTGTCATCGTGCGTGTTTTAGGTTGTTTTGCATTGCATAGCTGTACATTTCGATCAGTAACTTCTGAAGGCCAGTATGAGTATGGCTGAGAAGTACGACGTCATCCGCGTATAGTAGATTGCTTAGAGTTTTTCCTCCCAACCTCGGGGAGTGGGAGTTGCATGTATTGAGTAGGCTTGGTAGGTCCGCCATGTACAGATTAAACAGTATCGGGGCGAGCACGCACCCTTGTTTGAGGCCTTTGGTGGTGCGTACTTTGGATGACAAGATGGGTGCCGCTTCCTAGCTTCACCTGCACCCAGGTATCAGAGTGGAGAAGCTCCAGCATGTTTAGAATTGGTTGCGGTATGCCCCATTGTGCTAGTTTCCCCAAAGCCTGCCTCTCTCGATGTTGTCAAATGCTGCACTGAAATCGATGTAACACAGGTGCAGTGGCAATTTTTTTGTTGTCGCTGCATCAATAATCAGAGAGATAGCCAGAATGTTAGTAGCGGTTCCTGTGTTTTTACGGAAGCCGGTCTGGTTCAATGGTATGATCTGATTTGCGTCCGCCCATGACATGATCTCCTCTAAAATGATTCCTGCGAAGTATTTTGCCTCGTTGTCGATGAGGGCTACTAAGCGGTAATTGTTAGGGTCCATTTTATCGCCTTTTTTGTGTATGGGGACGATTGTCGACCCTCTCCAAGAATCTGGGATTCTATTTAGGAGTCTGATTTCCGTAAACAGCGGTTGCATGATGGTCGCCCATTCTGTGTTTTCTTCCTTAAACAGGGCTGGCGGAATACCATTGGGGCCTGGGGCTCCTTCTTTCCTGCCCTTACAGATCTGCTTTGTGATTAGGGCTATCTCCTGGGCAGCTGATGTTACCGAGGTGACTTTGGGTTGGGTTTGCACTCTCTTAGTGAGTAGCACTGGCATTGGCGTTGTGAGAGCTTGCTTTGTAGTGTTACATCTTTGTGCTCCTGTAGGTCCAGGAGAGTCATTGAAATGGCTACTGAGGTAGTTAATCCATGACTCTTCCACAATGTGAGAACCTAGGTCCTTATACTGTGGACGTAGGATATTGTTCACTGTTTGCCAAAAGCGGGCGCTATTGTTGCTTTTCATATCGTGTAGTACCTTTGCCCATGCCTCATTTTCCGCGGTTTTTAAAATTTTCCATTTTAAATGGTTGAGCTCTGCCCTTTCTTTTTTCAGCATGGCTCGTAGATGTGTGTTTTGGGGCGCTGTTCTTAACTTCCTTAAGGTCAGGTTTACAATTCTTTTTTGTGACCTTAATTGTGTTCTTGGTCCTTTCTTTAGGCTGGTTTTACTGCTCTCTTTGTAGAAGTTGCTTTTAGGGGCGGTTTTAGTAGCCAGATCATTTAGCAGTGATTCTGTGTATTGCTCCCAATGAGAGATGTGCCCGGCTGCGTTTGGTTTTTGAATGTTGTATCTTTGAAGGGCAGTTTCGGCCAAAGTAGTTATGTTGGTTGGGGTACATTTGATTCTTTTTTGATTGATTGAGTAGATCTCTCCCAGCATTTTATCTGGCCTGATTGCTGATGGCGTCTTGGATGTTATATGGCATTCCTGAGGGCGATGGTCGCTTTCGCCCTTGTCCCCCATTCTGAAACCCAGGATGTGTGGAAATAATGCGAAGCTGACGAATGTATAGTCCAAGATGGAACTGGCAGAGTTCGAGTAAAATGTTTCTACTGGAGGGGAATCCGTCGTAAATCTTCCGTTTAGTGCCCGAAGATTTTGATGTTCTAGGTCTTGTAGTAGGGCGTTGTTTTGGCGCTTGCGCCTGTTTAGGAGAACTTTGTGCTGGTATACTGTAAGTTGTGTTTAGAGCCAGAACCTCTTCTTCTGATGACGAGCCGAGTAAGTTTTGGTTAAAGTCCCCTGTCAGGATGACGAGTGGATTTTCCATTTGAGTGACATACTCCGCCAGTTGGTTCGAGATTTTGTTCGAATCTTTGGCTCTTTGTTTTGGATGGACATATGCGTTGACAAGGCATAATTCTACTTCCTTGTTGCCAAGCTGTAGCTTTATCTTTACTGTTAGGGTTGAGGATGTCGATGAATCCATTAGGGATGCCGAAGGTATTGTTGTGGTGGATATATATGTAGCCAGGACTCCTGACTCGTGTCCAAATATGTTGTTTCTGACCGCTGCTGTTGCGTAGCAGGTTAAGCCCGGGATGTGTTTTATGCTTGTCAGCCAGGTTTCTTGCAACATTATTATATCAAATAGGGAGATGTACTTTAGAAAGTCCGGGTCGTCCATTTTTGAGGATAGGCCGTTTATATTCCAAGAGCAAATGCCTATGGATGACGCCCTTCCTATTTTGTCTTCACTGGTTTGTTGGAGGCGTCAGACCTCTTCGGGATATATGAAGATCGTTCGAGACAAAGTTTCTCTTGCTGATGCACGGTTTTGGTGTAGTGCCTCCTCTGCGCTGGCTTCTGTCTGTTCCCCGGTGCTGCGTGTGTTCATATCTGGCATGCTTCCTCGATATAGCCTGGTGGTGGTAAAGGTGCAAGTCAGATGGCCCTTTGAAGCTGGGGTGCGCCTGCCCGTTGTCGGCGCTAACTCGGAACCTGTTGTCGCCGTCGGCCTGTCTGTTGGTCGCTGCCAGGGGATATTTTCCCTTGTTTTTGGTGAGCATCCCAGGGCGCCCCTGAGTATACTAAAGGTGTTTGCCTGGTGAGTCTCTGATTCTAGGCTGGTTCTCTTCAGGAGAGGCGAGGGATAGGCTGGTCTTTGTAGAGGGAACAGCTTAATCCCCCAGGTCTTGAATTGCTCTGCTTCCACTGCAATCAGGTCTGCGACATTGCTAGAGGACCAGGTTGTCCTCGTCGCCTCTTGACTGTTTGGGTTTGGAGCAGGAAGGAATTCAACAGAAATTAGGTGCTTGGTATTTATCCCCCCTAGGTTTGGGATGCATTTCATTAGTTTAAGAATGTTACCTCGATTCAGCAGGTCCTGCTGCGCTTGTGATGTATATTCCGGATGAAGATCAAAATCTCAGTTGATTGCTTCCTTCCGCCTGCTGTTTCATTGAAGTTTGATGTGCTCGAACTGCTGCTCCGTGACCAGACTGAGCTTCGTGAATTACCAGGTGTTTGCCATCACCTGGCGTGTTGGAGGTATGTCTTGTTGCTTTGATGCAGTTCGCTTCTCTGATGGCCCTTTTGCCTGTGGATGGTCAGTTTGGCTAGGAGCAGAATGGATAGTCGTAGTCAGTGTGACTCTAATTTGTTCTTCATAGTTTGGGCTTGGCGTAAGGCCAATGCCTCTTTCCCTAGCCCCCTCCTTGGGGTTTGACAGAGGTGATTTCTTGCTTACGGCTGTTGTTATTGTGGCTTGGTTGGTGGGCTCGTCAGGTATGTCCCCTTGGTAAGGGGGCTCCCTATTTGGCGGTAGTGAGTCTACCGCTTGGCAGTCGGAGACCGGCTCTTAGTTTTTCATGGTCCCGATGGGCTGTGTAAGCAGGTTGATCATTGATGCCGCTGTTCTGTGTGCGTCTAATTGTACCGTTGGATTTATTACCAATTGAACTTGAGGCCCTTGTCCTTCTTGATTCAGCCGACTGCTGTTTAAGTTTTGCTGCTGGATTGGGCCGGTGGGTACGTCGATTTTCCCTTCTGTGGGATGGACGTTGTTTTTGTTGACCGAGCATGTTTCGTTTGTGCCAAAGAAGATGGGAAAGAATTTTGTTGTGGCTGTGTTAGGTTTTTGCTTGCGCCCTTTTCTTTTTTGTTGGCGCCGTTGTTTGGCGTTGAGTTTTTTCGGAGACCTCAGATCCGACTGGTTTGGCTCCTCGTTTGCGGGGGCCTTCTGGACGGTTCGGTTTGTACCTGGTGTTTTGCTACTGGTGTCTTCCTCTTCGGATTTGTAGGGGCCCGTTTCTTTGGTTGCGTTGCCTCTATGTAGGTTCTTTATATCGCCTGTTAGGTCAGTAAGCATTGAAGGCAATGTGGCTAGTTTGTCTACTGCCTAGCTACAGTTGCAACTAAGGTAGGTGTTTGTCTGTGCTCTCAGTATCAGATTGTTCAGGTTGCCCAACTTGTCGTCAATGCCGGCTGTAAAGACTGCCAGTGTGTTGAGAAGATTGAGTTGTACCTCCATTTTATCTGATTGGTATTGCAGGGCGTCTACTGCTAGCTGGATTGTATTTAGTAGTGAGATCCAGGTTCCGGTGTTATGTTCTTTTCCCCGCTCTTTCTCATTGGAGATGTGGTCGGAGTTGTTGGTGTTGTTGACTGGCGTAGGTGAGTTGAGGGAGAAACGATCTTTGAGGGAGTCTTTAAGATCTGGTGTGTAAGTTGCTAGCATATCTTCCCATTCTTGTGTATTAAGGGAGGACACTGTTGCCCTGCCTTCAGCTTTCCGGCTGGAGTTGTGAGCACTGGGTCCCTCCCTGCCCGAGGAGCTTGATGCTAAACCGTAGTTTTCCAGGTCTGTAGGTGGAGAAGAGCCTACAGCTGTTGGATGGAACTTAATGGGTGTGCTGTGGCTGTGGCTCGTGGATAGTAAGCCCGGCTCTGTGCTAGAATGTTTTTCCCTGGGGATAGCCGGTGTTGGTATGTGTGTTCGTGTTATTGCCTGGAGGCGGTCCCCAGCATCCTCTTTACTTGAACAGCTTTCCAGTTTGTCTGGTTTGTCGACTACTTTAGGTTCTAGAATAGATTTTTAGGGTTGGGTTTGGACTCGACTGGCGGGGGCCGCGTGCCGTTGCCCTCGCTGCCTAGAGCCCAGCCGGCTGGGTGGATGGATGATGATTGCTGTTTGGGAGTTAAATCGAGGTGCTTTCCTCTTGCAGTTGAGGTCTCCAGGATCTCAAGTGATGTGCTTGCGCTTTTGTTCCTGTGCTTAGGGGTGCCACATTGGTAAAGGTCGGCCGTGAAGTTCTCTGGTGCCAAGGTGCTTGTGGCCGTTTCGCACAATGGTGGTGATGAGCATGTTTGCCTCAGTAGCGAAGGGAGCAGTGGGGATTGCAGCCCATGTAAGTGTTTGTTGCTCGAAAATATAGCTGAGCCCGCATCCTTTAAGAATGCGAACTTTATGTATATTTTGGGTTGGTGAAGTTTTTTTGTGAATTTGTGGTTCTTTTTCTGGTATCTCTTGAGACAAGGCCTTTGGTGATCCGTGTTTTGTTTTGGTGTTAATCAACCCAGGTGCCTGCTCAGTTAAGGAGAGATTCGGCTCCATGCCGGTGGGAGAGCTTGTATTTGTTTTGTCCTTTTTCTTGTTCCCCTTCCCGTTTTCCGTTTTTGCTTTTGTTTTTTGCTTAGGCTTTGGTTCCGGAGAGCCTCTGGCCCTTCCTGACCTCATGCCGTTAGTGGGCCCCAGGCCGCTGTTTAAGCTCGAAGCTTCTTCTGCGTGAAGAGGCTTTACCTCTTCCGCTCTTCCCCTGTCCCTCAGCTCTCCGTGTCTCCAACCCCTCCCCCTGCCCCCCCACCCCCGCAGAGTCCAGCGCTATCTGCGGTGGAGGTAGCGGTGAAGGCTGTTAGTTGGAGGAAGGAGCAATTGAGACCTAGCCCCTATTCCTTCAGCCAGGCACCTGACAGGGGTCGTGTACACTGGGGGAAAGAGGCACCAGCTATCGAGGAGTGTGACCTCGCAGCCCCTCGGTGATACCCTCCGTCAGGCAGCCGAGATCCAGATGGCGCCCGAGGAGCGGGGGCCGGTGGTGTAGGGCAAAGTTCGGGGCTCAAGCCCTCAGCAGTCCCAAATCGCCTCCAGATCAGGCTCGGGCTTGTGGGCAAAGGAAGCGCTGCTGGTGAAAGATAGAGGAGGTGGAGGGGGGAGGCTGGCTGGCTGGCTGGCTGCGAGCGGAGCACACAGGGGGGACCGCTGGTCAATCGGACCTGGTCGGACTGCCTGTCGGTCAACCCCCCGGGCTCTTACTTCGCGGACACCTCTATCGGCAGCCACGCTCGCGTCTCGCCCCCCCCCCCGATACCTTAGTCCTTATGGTGTTCGCCATGCCTCCATGCGCGTTGGTGAGTTGCCTATGCTTGCAGACTCACTTTCGTCCTCCTTAGTTCCTCCTTTCTGCCGGGCGGGCGATGCAGGGCGTTAGCAGTGGCTGCGAGTCCCGGGCTGAAGGGTCCCAGGCCGCGAGGGAAGCCCGACGTTCCGTTAGTGAGCTCCCAGGCAGCAGCAGCTTGCCTACTCCCGCTGCTATCTCGCCTCACCTCACCTCGCCTTGCCTCGCCTGCTCGCCCACTCGTCACTGCTCACTGCGCAGGCGTCCAGGAAATTTTTTAAATCAAACTATAAGGAGTCAGTAATCATTGTCCGTAGTCCGTTCAAAAAATGGAGATATAAGTATCCTTACGGTGATAGTGTACGTCCAACTCAGCATCAAATATTAAAGTCTGCTCAGCGTACCAATAACCATTTTAAACAATGGGGAGGGTAACCTTAATCTGTAATCGAAATCCCCAGTGGGATATAATCCACCACCATAAGCGGTGGATCACACCTCCCAAACGACATTGTGAGTGTGAGTTGGAATATTGGGAGGATTGCTGGTGAGCTCCAGGCAATAACCATGTTGGATAATTTCCAAAACACACTTGTCTTATGGTATTGACTGCCAAGTGGGAAGAAACTGCTGTAGTCGACCCCGACAGGTGTAGGATAAACGGTGGAATGATTGTAGAGTCACTGTTTGTTGCCAGATGGGGCGTTATGGGTTGGTTTACCTTTACCCCGACCTTTGGAGTTGAGACCCCCCCTACAGTTGCCCCCGTTAAATCCTCTGGATGAAGAGGATTGATTTTGTGGCCAGAATGAAGATGTGGAAGCATCTGTGGAAGTTTTGGAACCTCTTCTGCAAGAGAAGCGGCAAAAGGAGCCTCTATTGGCAGGTGTTTGAAGTGCTCCCATGGATTTAGCCACTTCTGTACCTTTCTTCATCTTCTCCAAGTCCTGGTTCACTTGTGGGCCGAAGAGATGCTGCTTATCAAAAGGAACACCTAATGTCTGCTGAACTTCTGGTTTAAATTCAGAGATACACAGCCAGGCATGCCTTCTTTGTAATACACTGGTATTGATCCCTCTGGAAGCGGAATCAGCAGTGTCTAGTGCACATCTGATGGAGGAGTTGGAAATAAATTTTGTCTCCTGCACTAAGTATTGTCCCTTTTTTCTTATTCTCCTCTAGGAGAAACTGGAGTAATTCCTCCATCTCATTCCAGTGAGCTCTGTCCTACCAGGCAAGTAAACTCTTCTTATTGGCTATCCACCAATGATAGGCCGATTGTGCAGCAACACGTTTCTCTGAGGCCTCTGAGTTTTGACTCCTTGTCTTGAGGTTGTGCATCAGCTGTGGTTTGTGAATTTGCTCTTTGGCAAGCATTAGACACAACTAGGAGTCTGGTGGAAGCGGACTTCTAATAAAAAAATTGGTTCAGATGGTGGAGGTTTGCACTTTTTGTCTACCCTGGGTGCAATGATAAGTACATGGTCTTTAAAAATACTGTCTGCATGTCGCATTATGCCTTTTAACACTGGAGGAGACTAAGATGTTTTTTGTGTAGCCCCCAATGTTTCAAATATAAAGTCTTTCTCCATAGATTCTTTGTGTAGTGTTACCCCATGATATCTAGCTTCTCTGGCTATAAGCTCCTGATTTGAGGCATTATCATCAGGAGATGAGGGCTTTGCATGATAAGGATCAGGATCTGTGTCTCCTGGAAGGTTTATATCATAATCCTGCCAGAGGTCTGGTGGTTCTTCATAATCGTAAATCTTCCCCAATATCTATGTCTGGGTCTGTGTGTGTGTGTGGAGAACCCCGAGATGGGATGTTTACAGGCTTCTTAGGTGAACGAGGAGAAACATGGTGCAGGAAACTGGTAGCTTTGTCTATTTTTCATTTTCAAAAGTATTGGGTAGTCAATCTCCTGTTAGAAACAACTTTTCTTTTTAGAAGATGGTACTGACGCAGCTTTTGTTATAATGCATCCAATCTCTAGGTGAATATGTATTTTCTTTTGTTTTGGGTCGAGTCTTTCCTACATGGTTTGTAAAATCGGCTACGGGAGTGTTGTAGGAACAGATTTCTGTTTTGGTGCTGAAGGTTTCGGAACAAAAAGTGTCTGCTCTTTCGGATTCGATGATTTAGCAGCCGAATAGGTGTTGTCTTGGCGCAGAGCCAAAAGGCTTGTCTGTACTTTTGTTGCGGAGTCAGAAGGCAGGGCATTCGAAGGTGACTTTCGGTGCCTACCATGAGCAGATGGTAGTGGTGGGCCAGAAGCCTTTAGTTTTAGAGGAATGGAGTATTTTTGTGTGGGAAGATGAGGGCTTTTGGTACTCACTGCACCTTGATCAAGTGGAGGATCATGGGACTCCAGATCGAGCTCTAATTTTGAGTCAGAATCTTGAACACAGAAGGCCATTGACGATTCCAGGTCTTCCTGTTCGATATCTTGTTGTCTGAAGATATTCGGAGTATATTCTATATTCTGCCTCTGCATCTCTTCATTGAGCCAGATGGTCCCACAGGGTTTCTTTGGATCAAAACGACAGACAGGCCTCATAGTCTTCTTCTTTGTGCTTGGGAGATATGCACAGATATTTGTGATGATCAGTGCACGGATACTTGGAGAGGCATCAAGGACAAATTGAAATGGAGTCTGATCAATCAGCGAATTATTGTCAATGGATTCGGCATCTAATATAACACAACCTAGACGGGCTTGGTCCAAAGGCCACAGTAGCAGGCTTCTGACCCGGAAAGTCTTCCGAATTTCGACGTGCAAGGGATGGAAAACACGTTTGAAACAATATCGACGAGAGAAGACCATGACCATGCACACTATTACCAAGAGGATGATTCACCTTACCTCGTGAGTTGAAAGACTACTTCGAAGAACACCAACTTGCAAACACACAGACCCGACACTAGATGGCAGGAGTATGCAAAGAATGTGTATCTACAGCCACACATGCCTCGAACATCGGTTTTGGTGGTTGCTTTTAATGAACGCATTACTTACCTTGGGTAACGATGTATATGGTAGAGACACAGTCTAGACACAGATTGCTTAACTTAGAATATTCCCCAGGTGTCTGACTGGATTCGGAAAATCTTTTTTCCCAGCAGTACCGCTGCATGCCGGGAGGCGGCGGCGCCTGGCTCCGTCCTGACGTCGTCCACGGAAGTGATGTCAATGGAGCCATATAAGACCCTCCCGGTGGGCTGACGTCAGCTTTCTACAGTAAAATGTTTCCGTGCCACAACGCGGAGCCATGACAAAAACTGCGACTATAGGAACAGGGTGTCAAAAAAGAGCAAAAATCATTGAGATAACATTGATAAGAAACATGAGAATGGGAACCAAATCATTAGAATGAGAAACAACACTAAGCTGAAAGAGCACCCAGAACCAGAAGGAACTGAAGGGAGCTCACAGAGCACCTGCTCCAGCAAAGGCCCAGCAAAACGAAAAGCTGTGCATTACTTCGAGGTGGTAACTGCAGTGGAACGAAAGACATGGCAAGCAAGGCACAGTCTGTCACCACAGGAGGGAAGTTGAAAGAACCACAAAATTGGAACATGTTGCAAGACAAGTGACCAGAAGTGAACAACCACACAGAATGTTCACCACACACCCCCTCCAGTGATCAAATGACTGCAGCACAACCAAAGAGAACCCAACCCCACCAACTGCAGTAGAAAGAAGGCAGCACAGACGTGGGCGAACGGAGGGCAGGAAAACATAAGAACTCCTCGTTGGAGGAACACAGGAGAAGCAGCATTGAAAAGCACAGACCTTAACCACCCCAAATCGAGGACGCAGTGGAAGGCCAAAAAGCCCCAAAGCCGAACACCACACCCAGCCCCAGCAGAAGGTTCGAGAAGACCCACCACCCAAAAACAAGGGCAGAGTGGAGGACCAAAGGACCCCAAAGCCGAACAACAACCCTGCCCCAGAGGAAGGTGCGAGAGCACACCCCTGGAAGACCAAGGCCTCCTAAAAGGAGGCTAGGCAGTAGAACCCCACCTGAAAAGGCCTTCGCAGAGCGGGGAGGATGGGCGGGCGTTAAGGAATCTGCGGCTAGACTGTGTCTCTACCAGATACATCGTTACCGAAGGTAACTAACTCGTTCATCTAATAGAGACATCTAGCCACAGATTCATTAACTTAGAATGGATACCAAAGCCATACAGCAGTGGATAAAGGTCTGCGATTGAAACCACCAAGTTCCAAAAGAACTTCTCTGTCAACAACAGCGCAGCTGATACTAGACCCAAGTAGCTCTGTAAGGAAGCACGAGCAAGGGAGACAAAGGCCCCGCAATATGCCAGAGGACGGAACAAAATCGTCCAGACAGGGAGGAAAGGAGACAGAGAACCAAAAGGAGACAAGAGAGCATGTCATCGCCAGAGCATGCTTACTGAACAAACACCCCAGAGGACGTTGAAAAGTGTAACATGAGGGGACAGATGTCACCACATAGAGATACACAATGTCATGACCACCAGGAGCCATAGGCATGCGGGGGACAAGAGATACCCAAGGAGACAAGGTGTACCGTGAGAAGTGCACCACGGCGAACCAAACTGAAGGAACAGGAGTTCCAACGCATGCATGCGGCTGCAACAAGAGACCGGCGCAACACCAGGCAGTGAACCTGCCAACTGTACCAAAAGGTACAAACTGCAAAGGGAAATGCGGCAAAGCCAGGGACACCCCAAGCGCGCCTTACCACCATGCTCTTGTCAATCAAAGAGAGAGAGAGAGAGAGAGACCGGGGCTAAAAAACCCTGATACCAGTGCGAGGAAAAAAATCGAGCATGTACAATCTCTCAGTGTGTCGAAACAGGACACACAGAGCGAAACATAGACAGCAGAAAGAAGGAACAAACTTGAAAGCACGCCCCAGAGAAAAGGAAAGTTGCACAGGTATCAACGGCACCAGTGTGGATCATAGCAGTGCACAACAGTGTCAAAAACACCGAAAGGTGACAACATCCTCCCCTGACAGGGACGGAACCAGAGCCACCCGCGAGGGAAGCGGGAACAATGAGCACCCACTAGAAAGGGGTGGGAAACACCCAGAGACCCGTCAGAAAGAGGGGAAAGAGAGACAGACAGTACGAGTATCCTGACCAAGCACACCAGCACCGCATCATATAAAAAGGCAACAGAGCCGCCAGGGATGGATGGGAACTTGCAACCAGTGGAACATCAAACCGAAGAACAAAAGCGACAGCTCTGAACCTCTAGAGGAATAAGACAACCACAGCAGAGGGGCAGGAACTGAGGATCTGAACCCCAGCGTGGAAGAAAACAAAGGGACCAAAGTCCCTACCATGGAAGTGCTAAAGGAAACAGGAGATAAGGCCACATGTCGCAGAAACGTAACTTGTGGAAACATCACAGCCCATGGGCAAAAATTCCCACGGGACCTGAACTATTAGAAAAAGATGGAAGCACTGCCCCAAGTGAGAATAGAAAGCAGCCAAGAGAAGGGCTGAAGGGCGCAACATTAGACCTGTGGTCGCGATCATATACCGGGCAGGTGTTGTCAGAGAAAGTGGAAATGGGTACAGACCAACCGTAGCCCACCACACAAAGTCCCCTGTAGAGAACCGCACTAACCCCACGGTCCCCATTAGAGAGGATGTCCCAAGAGGGACGAGAAGACTCCGCAGGAGTCGTGGAAACTCCCCATACCAGGAAGAGTGGCTACACAATAGCCAACAAGTACCCCACATAGGGTATGTCACATCCCAGAAAGCAAGCGAAACGTCTTGAGCCGCGCTCGTAGACAGAGGAGGAAAAGAACTAATAAAACAGCTGGTTAGCTGAAACCAAAAGAGGGAGAAAACGGCGAAAGCCACACAGCCCGCCCAATAACTACGTCTGAAAGCCAGAGATGGAGCAGCAGAAAAAGCATAAACAACACTTCAATTGAAATCAAAAGACCTCAAAAAGAACTACAAATCATGGAAATCATGGAAACTCAGACATGAGGCGGGAAACTGCTGAGTCAGCATGTCGGTCGAACAAGACGACCCCATCAAAGGCCAAATCCGAAGACGTTCCTGATCGTTGGCAGGGAAACAGCCAATGCGCAGCCAAGCATGGAGGTGCAGATGAACGGACCGGGCCATAGCGCGACCCACTGAATCAGTGGTACCCATGGCCGACCTAATGGAAAAGTGCGCCATGTCACGGCCATCATGAACCGACTGTGCCAGGTCAAAAAGAGGACCCTCTGGAAGCGAGGAAAGTAGGAGCTGGACTGAGTCCCAAAGGGCAGAAGTAGCCTGTGCAAACACACATGATGTGTTCAGGGAGCGAAGGCCAGCACTGGTGGACGCAAAATCTGGCAGCCACATGACTCCAACCACGAGATTCCAAAGTGGAGGGGACCAACGGAGAGGGGGCAGAAGGCAATGAACTAGAAGCCACCTGAATCACCAGTCACTGAGCCCTAGGGTGGAAGGACAAACAGACAGAGTCGTCTGGGCCGGGCGATGGCGATGTGCAATAGCACGATCCACCGGGTCCCCCGAAGAGGGCTGCGCCCAAGTCCCCAGAAGAACGTCAAACAACAACTCGTCAAAAGGCAATAAAGTCTCCACCTCCACAGTGCCTTGGTGGAGTAAGTCCAGCAAGGGGTCAGAGGACCGAGAGAGAGAGTGGGGCTGCAGTTGCAAAACGTACGTAGCCCTGCAAACCGCCCTTGCAAAAGATGCATGTGAAAGGGTTGGGCGGAAGGAAAAACGAGGAGGCCGTATTCGAGGATCAATTGTGAATGGGTTAATTGAAGATAGTAAAAGTCAACCAGTAAGTCAGTTTGATGAGAGATAAAAGTGGTTTTCTAGCCCTCTGATCTGGTAGGGCACCCCAGGAGGCTCGAGAAAGAAGGAGAGAAAGGGCAGTCAGTTAGTCTGTTGCCACTAGTCCAATGGAAAAGAACCCTCCAATGCCTTTAGCGGGGCGCACTCGTCGTACAGGACAAATAACTTGCTCGTTTTAGGTGGTTGCACACAAAGTTATGAACAAGAAAAGAAAGCCGCCAGCGGTAGTGGAGAAAACACCTGCTCACAATCACCTTGACGCAGGAGACTATTGGTGCAAAAGGGGGAAATGATACAAATAAAGGGAGGATGTGCTCAGAGAAAGGGGGTGGTATAATCAGTGCAGATAACACACACGCATGCAACAATATTTACAGTGCCCTGTGACGTTTTGTACTCCTCACTACCCACCCTTTACTCCCTCCCCCCTCCAGCGTCAGATGCCGCAATTCTCCTGAGTTGCGGCGGCTTTTAGGTGTCCTCCGGGGCGTCCACCACTCCTCTGACCAGGTCCCCGCTCCTTCTTCCGGGTCGTGGGCGACGTTGGGGTCGGCTTCTTGGATCGCCTCGTCCTAGTTCCAATGCACACTGCTCTCCGCGTTGCTCTCATTCTCGCTTCGGGTCTGTTCTCACTCCTACCGTCCCAGACGACGCAGCGGCACTTCTGCTTCTGCCTCATACGATGTTAGCTCCGCCTCTCCGTCATCCTTCGGCAGCATTCCTCCCTTTACGCAAGAGGCAGTGGAAGAGGGGCAACGAAACAGCTCTGGGTGGAGCGAACCCACAGGGACCTCCTCAGCCTCGGACTCCACACCTTCCACCAACTGATCAACAGCTGGAGATGGCACCAGCGTCGAATGGCGCCGAGACAGCGTTGAACCGACGTCAAGGACCTCCACAAGGGCCTCGTCCGTCTGGCGCCGGACTGGCGTTGACACCACCACAATGGGGTGGTAACCTGCGGAGAGTAACGGAGCAGACCTGGAGACTGCAGGCGGCGTCAATGCAGGGAGCCGCGCAGGGCTGTGCGAAGACACTGGGGATGTCGACGCAACCGCCACCGAGGTCGGAACCTGTGGAGAGGGGTGGAGTCGATATGGAGTTGAGACTGGCGCAGTAGCCGCATCCGGCATTGATGCAGGGAGCTGCACAGGGCTGTGCGAAGACCTGGAAGACCCAGGTGTACGAGAGGGAGGCCCCTGTGGCTCACGCCCCGACATCGCAGCGACTCCGGAAGCGGAGTCAGGGTGCTCAACCGGTAACGAGGGCGAACCCGCTGGCAAAACTGCGATCAGAGCCCCTACCCCCTCTATGGGGCCCTAAGGCACGTCAGGAAGAGGGGGGACCCAAAGATGGACTGAAGGGCCTGAGAATAGGCCTCCATCTGGGCCCTAGTCGCCCCAGCGCCAGGAAACGGCGGATATGTGGGGGTCGACACCTGAGGAGCAGTGTCCGGTGAAGACTGGGAACAGCGGGCCCCGTCGTCGCGTGAGGTCGGCAACCTCTGTGACTTCTTTTTCGTGTGCTTACCAGCGGGAGGAGAATGACGTCCACGGGAACAACTCAGCGACATGTCCTGACCCTCCAGCACGAGAAAGACCAGCAGCGTGAGGACACCGAACGGGACATCCGGGCGGCAAATGGCTTCATGTGACGCTCCCGTAAAGACTTCGGCTTCAGCCAGCGGCAGGCGTCACACTCCTCAGAGTCGTGGTGCTCGCCCAAGCACCACAAACAGATCGCGTGCGGATCTGTCAACCCGAAGGCATCAACACACATTTCCCAGACACCGAAGGCGTCCAGAAGGCCTGAAATCAAAAACAGGCAAGAGGTAACCAGTTCCCCTGATCTGCGTTGTGACGCGGAAAAGAAGAAAACTGACGTCAGCACACCGGGAGGGTCTTATATGGCTCCATTGACGTCACTTCCGTGGACGACGTCAGAACGAAGCCAGGCGACGCCACCTCCCGGTGTGCAGAGGTACTGCTGAGACAAAAAGATGTTTGGGATCGCGTCTGACGCTTGGGGAATATTCTAAGTTAAGGAATCTGCGGCTAGATGTCTCTATCAGATATTTTATTCCTTGATTCCAATGAATATCCTTGATGGACATAGGTTGTAGTTTACCTTGTTGTGAAATGTACAACAATCTTCTACGGAAAAACTGCAAGGTAGCATGATGTTCTGTACCATCAAAAACACCATACAAATAACTTTCAATAAGTTATTTAAAGGCCGATTATTTTATGGCTTCACTGTCATCATCAGGCCTTCACCTTTACTCCTTCAAAGGGCCAATAGCAGTTGGACACAGCTGTGACACAGCCACTGTTACTGAAGATGCCTGGGTGAAAACCAGGGGAGGTAATAGCATACAACATATATATCAAAGAACAAAACTACACAATGAATTGTGCACATTGTTATAATAATCAGTTTAGGCGATTGATAGAGCATAAAAGAACATGTTTACATATGTCAGATGAATGTCAAAGTAATGTTTTAGGTTTGTGGTTTTAAGTTTCTACTCACTTGCATGTCCACTTAGGTTTTCGGTTAGCTCAGTGAATTGATCGTCAATGGCATAACTATCTTCTTCTTCTTTGATTCTAAGGGAAACAACTGGTGCAAAAAGAACATAGCCTTTTATCAAAATGTAACCACTGGAATTCAGTTTTTTCTTCCAGCAGAAGCACATACATTTATCACGGGGGGGCTGAATGGGAGAGTGAGCATGAAAAATATAAAACTACCTTATGTTTCTAAAATGGGTTAAAAATAAGGCAAAGAACACAACCAAAGGCGGATAAAGGAAAGTGTGGGTAGAGGCTGTGGAAACTCTGAACCTGATATAGAGACTCAAAGGAAAAAAGTAATTTACCAGAGTTGGGTCGAGTACTACTTTCTTTTACTTCTACACCAAGGTGATCAATGGAATCTCTGAGTCCTTCTTCTTCCATCCTAAACAAACTTTGTCTATTAGGAGAAGGAAATCCTGCAAGACAAGTTAAAACATAATACAGTTTTCAGTTAACAATAATAGAATAACTCCTGGACGTTAGTTCTCTTTAAACCCACTTTAAGACTAAAATCTCGGATCTATCGTTCCCTGGTGAACAATGGCCCCGCTACTCTAGAGTCGCTATGTGGCTGCTGGGAGTGTTGGCTGGGCCCCCTAGAAGAAGTGGACTGGAGAGACGGCCACATGGCCCCCAAGACCTTGACGACCTCTTCCAAGCTGCGTCTAGTCCAACTCTATTACCTACACATAGCATACCTCACTCCTGCGCGCCTATACAGCGCCCTTTTGCGGCCCTCCCCGACCTGCACGCGATGCACCCACGCCCCCGCGGACTTCTATCACATGATTTGGCAATGCCCTGTCCTTGCATAATTCTGGGCGGGAGTAGAAATGGAACTTACAAAGACCCTGGGGTGGACGGTTCCCCATGACCCTCTGCACTTGATCCTGAGTGTTTGATGGTCTTGATGGCTCTCAGACCGATAAGCGCTTCCTTGGAGCAGCATTGGCGGTGGCGAAGTGTGATATAGCGGCACTTTGGTCTCAGGCCTAACCGCCTACTATACGGAAATGGAGACGGGGTGGATTGGTGTGGATCTTAAGAGGAGCCCCTGTTTGAGGCCTGGGGCTGCCCAGAGCTTTTGGCAAGATTTCGGGTAAATGGTTTAATCTTTGGTCCTGAGGGGTGGGGGTGTCTTCTGCAATATCAATAGGTCCCTATAGTCCCTATTAAAGCTGTATCATATCCACATAATGTGCTGGTTTTTGCTACCAATGTATTTTGTGATTTATTCTCTAAAAATCGATAAACTTGATCAAAAAAAGACTAAAATCTCAGTAACAAAGGAAAATTTACATTAATAACTACCTTTATATGGCACCTGTATCTGGAAGCGATAGCAAGTGTTCATTATGAGAAACAAGGGGAGTGTCCTAGGCACTTTAATATTGAAAAAGGAGCGGGACAAGGCTATGTCCTTGCACCATTCTTATTTGCCCTCTATTCAAATAAACTGGAATCCGTATTGGTAGAGAGAGCGAAGGACACTTCTTATGTCAAGAAGGCCCCCCTCCCAATACTCCTCTATGCAGATGACGCAGTGCGTTTAGCCGGAACCCCACTGGCACTGCAGAGCCTCAAGGAGGTATACAAACGCTTTAGTGCTAGCCTGGCTTTACATAATAACTAATACTAAACATTTGTATTAACTGCAGGGCCTGGATTCAAGAAACCCCAAGATTCTCCACACCGAATAAAAATATAGAAGTGGTGGATAAATTAACCTATTTAGGAGTTTATTTGATTGTAAACTAAAGTGGAAGGATATGGTGATCAATAGAGTCAATCTCATGGAAAAATGCATAGCCGCAATTTTTGATTCTCCCAAAAATTAGGTTCAAAACCCATCCCGGAAATGTTAAAAATCTTTTTAGCTAAGGCTAAATCCGTTGCCTTATATGGGGCCGCGATCTGCGGAATGGCGGACGCTGGAAAAATCAACGTGTGGAGGATGCGTTTTGTAAAAGACTTTTATCTGCCCCCTTGTGCTTGCTTGAATCTAATTTGCCACAGCGAACTGGGTATGCCTTTCATTAGTGATTCAATTAAGGTGGCCCCTTTGCTGTTGTGGCACTCGGTATGGAAATGGATAGTGTTAGACTCAACCAATCCGTGCTGAGGGACATCCAAAAAAATGGATTATGCATTCAGAATCCCGTGGTTGAGTTATGTAGAGTCTACTGTGGCATTGTAGGGATTGCACAATCTGAATGAAACCCCACCGCTATGCGCTAGTTTCCTGAAGCTTAAGTTAAAAGAAATTCTCCTGGCAAAGGCAGGAAATGACCGAGAGGGTGCGAATAAAGACAAGAGCACAGTCATTTTATACCAGACACTATCACCTGCAAATCCTGGTGCATTTTCTTATTTGTCCTTTGTTCAGAACCTACAGCACTGATTTGTTTTGATATACTTTCGTCTGAATTGTATCCCTCTTATGATTGGTTATCCCGACAACACTTATGCACTGAATCAATTGTCGCCCTGCCCTTATGCCGGAAAATCTATCCAGTCTAATATGTATTTTTTTTATTCTTTTGCACTTTGTATAGCCAGGAGAGAAAGAAGTATATAATTCCCCTTTTATGTAAACATGCTTTTCAACAGAGTTTTCGAGCTTTATATTTTATTCAGCAATTGGAAGATCCCTATGTATGTAACACTATCACTTCTTTTCTCTAGGCAATTTGAAAATGTGGCTGAGTTTTTTAGCCATTGCAACTGTGGTTAGGGCAGAGTTTCCTCTTCCTAATCTTTATTATATCAAGATCTTAAAGGCTGCCTTATAGGCACAGATTATATTTTCAGTCCTGTCTTTCCCTGGGTATTTTTATTTAGATTTAGACGATCCAGAAGGAGGCAATAAATGTAGGTCGTTATGGGATTCTCAACTATTATTAGTCCCCAGGGTCAAACGGACACGTATGGGTGGCCGACGTTTTTCATTTCATGCAGCCACATTTTGGAATTAGCTTCCTGACTGTATCCGGCTGGAATCTAACCATCTTGCCTTCAGGAAACGGTTGAAGACCTTTTTAGGTTTCGGCTGGAGGGCGGAGCTCTTAGCTCCGCCTCCAGAGAAATCTCTTGATTTCCAGTAAGGAGAATGGAATACGCCCCCCTGTCCCATTGGCTAGCTCCATAAATGGAGGCTAGCCATTGGAACAGAGATCTGTCCGTCAAGGCCGGACCAGATTCGGGGGCGTTCCCGAGATTTTTCCCCAGGGCGGAGTTACGTTTTTGCCCGTTCCCTCCCCTTTCACTGATGCGCTGTCCATTCCCGCCCCCTCCGTGTGCCTTTCCGCCCCCCCCTCGCTGTCCTGTGCACGTTTCATGCCGTCCGTGTCCTCTCCCGCCCCCTCCCGCCGTCCGTGTCCTCTCCCGCCCCCTCCCGCCGTCCGTGATTCAGATTTGCTGTCCATTCCCGCCTCCTCCCGCCCCCTCCCGCCGTCCGTGTCCTCTCCCGCCCCCTCCCGCCGTCCGTGATTCACATTTGCTGTCCATTCCCGCCTCCTCCCGCCCCCTCCCGCCCCCCCGTGTCCTCTCCCGCCCCCTCCCGCCGTCCGTGATTCACATTTGCTGTCCATTCCCGCCTCCTCCCGCCCCCTCCCGCCGTCCGTGATTCACATTTGCTGTCCATTCCCGCCTCCTCCCGCCCCCTCCCGCCGTCCGTGTCCTCTCCCGCCCCCTCCCGCCGTCCGTGATCCACATTTGCTGTCCATTCCCGCCTCCTCCCGCCCCCTCCCGCCGTGTAAACAGGGTACTCAAAGTCCACTAAAGTCTATTTACTTCTCCCACTGACAGCGTCAGAGAGCTATTTCTATCCACGCGAGCCAGGCCTAAAACATCAGGAAGGGTCTGTGTCTAAGCAAGCAACACGGATCTTTACATCAACAGCACAAATACTGACAGATGTGGAAATGGTGATAGTGACTGCCAGTCTCAACTCGTAC
This sequence comes from Lissotriton helveticus, assembly GCF_964261635.1. NCBI lineage: Eukaryota > Metazoa > Chordata > Amphibia > Caudata > Salamandridae > Lissotriton > Lissotriton helveticus. Next base: position 1,485,664,477 of record NC_136061.1, read on the forward strand.
TGCTGCACGGCGCTGGCTCACACCATTTCATTTGACCGCGATAAAAGGTTGCTGAATTCGCATGGGTAGCATCGCGAGAAAAGATTAGTTAACACGGGGCACGTTTTATCTGTATTTTTATGGCACGACAGCTTCGTTCAAAGGCTCCCAGATTAAATTCAGCACAGTTCCAAAAATAGATTGGTACAAGGAAAGCTAGTGACGTCAATGCCGGAGACAGAATTAGCCTCCTTTGCTGAACTCGAACGCGCGTTTTTGGGGGGGCTGAACGAGTTTGGAGATAAAGACTGCCTCGCGCCCTGTAATTCAGCTCGCGCACGGCGGATTGGGATCGGCACTTCAGCCTTCACAATTTCACACACACGGCGCTCTAAAAATAGCAGCAGCGAAATAAATGACTGTTGCTGGCAGGGAGCCTGATGCAATCGAAAATAAAAACTCCTCGCCTGGGTTTAAGACACATGCGAAGGCTCACGTTATTTCCCCGTGGCCGTTCAGTAAACGTAGTATTTTGGTTGATGCTTCCTTCTGCTTGGGGTGTCTGCAGATGGCGGCTTCTCGGCTAGGACTTTACGTGCGTCAAACGCAGTGAGACGCTGTTTGGGCCCACCTCGCGTCGCTATATATAAAACATCGAACGCGTGCACGCACGTTGTACAATGTACATCATTTAATTGGAGTGCAATTTCGACTTCCATCAACGCTACTTTGCTTGCTTCAGCAATACAAGTCTGTAACGGATGGCTTTTTTTATTCTGCCAAAACATAAAAGCAATTTATTCAAATTGGAAACTAAGAAACATATGTTGTTTTTAAGCTTTTTTCTCCCAGGCACATTAGTTGCTGTGATCGAACAAAAAAAACTATGCTGCGTACTAATGGCAGCTACTGCAGCCATTCTGGAGCCCTGGTGTAAACTGCAGGGAAAGTTTAACATATCCATCCCCTGCTCTCTCCAGCAGCACTCGTGTGAGTCAGGCGATCTGATCATCGAAGAGGGACATTCTATTGGTTCCACTAATGCAGCCTGCATATATAGCTCCAAATGTATTTGTATTAGGAATTTTTAAAACGCACTATACCCGAGAATGTGAAAGCGCTAGCAATGATGGAAGAGGCAGTCACGTGAGAAAGACAACAACCAACCATCACGGAAGGGAGGAAAGACAGGTGTTGAGTTTCTTTTGAAGTATTCACCCTCATATTAGAGGACGATCTCAAACATCTGTTGGGAATATGCCATTGGAAAGTCATTCTCAAGGCAAGTGGGCCCTGCAAATGCAGGGCAGTGTGAACCAAACACAGAGCTTTGAAGGTCACACGTTTCCTGATCGGCAACCAATGAAGGGACCGAATGCCATCCCTAACATATAATCGGTTAGGGACATCTAGAATCAAATCAGCAGCTGCATTGTGGACATTCTGAAGTTTATTGAGAGTAGATTAATTGATATTTTATTACAGAGAATTGCATTAGCCCAACCGAGACGTTATAAGGCCAATGACCACTACCACTCTGAGCTCAGCAGGAATGAAAGGGAAACTCTTTTTTAGGATCCTGAAGATGAGAAAGCAGGTGCTCACTATTCTCTTGGTCTCAGAATCAAAAGAGAGGTTACAGTCAAAAATTACACCTACATATTTAGCTTCAGTGCCAGGACGCAGTAAGGGGCCACAGACCTCTGGCTATCACAATTCAGACCACATCAAAATGTGCTCACCAAACAGGAATATCTCTTTCAGTTTTAACCAAGTCTCTTTCATCTAGGTACTTATTTCTGTCATGCAACATTTGAACCCATCAGCTACCTCACGAAAGTCATCTGAAATAGAGACAATAATTTGGGTGTCAACCGCATATGACACTTCATCAGTTTTGCTTAAGGGCAACTTACAGATTAAACAAAGCTGGGCTAAGACAAGAGGCCTGCGGAACCCTACAAAGGCAGCTGGGAAGATTCTGACTTGAAATACCCACAACTCACCACGTGGGTCCTATTCATGAGAGAGGAATTCAACAGGGCCAAAGTGGAGTCCCTCAGACCTGCCTGGTGCAGCCTATGGACCAGATGGGAAGGGGACACCATATCAAATGCAGCTGAGAGAACCAACAATACCAATGCGGCAGACCCTCATTGATCCACCAAGCAGCATATAGCACCAGTAGCCACCAGCAGGGCGAATTGAGTGCAGTGGCCCTCTGCAAATCATTCTGTGAAGGATCCAGAAGATCTTTAGTGGCAAGGATCTCCGTCAGTTCCTGATTAATATATTTTTCAAGGATCTTCGCATTCGAAAGAGAAATAGGACACACATTTCTTAGGTTCTCAAGGTCTCCTTTGGGTTTCTTTTTGACTCCTGCCTCCTTCCAAGATGGGGGAAACATCCCAGTTGTAAGAATATGGTTAAAAGCTCTTTCAAGAAAGGAGACAACCTAATCCAGGGCCAAGTGTAGAATTCTAGGAAGGCACAGGTCATCTGGAGAGCTGGATCTTAAATGCAGGAGAAGCTCTTTAATTTTTAAAAAGAAATGGCGGAAAGGCAGCTAGAGTGGGAGACAAGGCAGGGTTAATTACCTCCTCAGTTCTATCTAAGGGGGAATCATCTTCCTTAGAAATGAAACAGGATACACTCTTCATGATTTTGTTCCTGTTTTGAGCTGCCACACTATTGCAAAAGCTTTGTGAGCTTTACACAATTTGCAGGGCCGGCGGGGTGGAAAGACTGTTGATCACTTAAAAAAGTTCCTTGGGAGTATTAATACCCAATCTCATTTTTGCAGAAACATAGGAAGACTTAGCTGCCACGATGGCACACTTATACCTACGCACCAATTCTTTAGACTTATCTTTTTCTTCCGTTGAGGACATACGCCGCCATCTCTGCTCTTGCCTTCTGCACTCAAGTCTAAGATTTATTAAGTCCTGTGAGAACTAGGGAGGAGATATTCTGGTTTATGTCCTGATCTTAAAGGTGCATTCCAGTGGTCTATAAATCCTTACTAGGGATTCACTTAAAGCAACTTCTAAGTTTTCAGAAGTGATAATATTCCCTCTCCCAAAAGTAGAGATATTGCTCTGCCGCTGACCTTTGTCATTCTGTAAAGTAATTTTAAAAGGTACCAGAAAGTTGTCAGTCCAGTACAGCGGGAGAAGACCCCCCCCCCCTCCAGAGCATTGTGATTAACAAAGATACCATCTAAAGCGTGTCCTACCATATGAGTAGGTAAATCCACTACTTGGGTGAAACCAAAGTCCTTCATTAGTTCCAGCAGCCTAGTGGAGTCACTATAGTCTGTGTCCTCCGGAAGGGAATTAAAGTCCCCCAAAATAGTGTATACGGTGACAAGTGCTGTAAGTTTGCAATACGAATCTCCATTCCTCGATAATCTTTAACCAGTGACCCAGAGGGGGTAGACCAAAAGCCCTGAAAATGTGGAGTTATAATTAACTTTGATTCTAAAACGGGCCATCTCGTATGTTTCGGATGGCCCAAGGCATAAGGGTTCTAGTGAGCAGTTTAGCGAGTTTTTGAAAATCAAGGCCAGTCCTCCCCCTCTACAGAGGGGTTTGTGTAGCGTAGCAATCAAGTATTCAGGAGGTAAAGCAGCTTACTAGTTCAGGTCCAGAGTCTTCTCTCGTCCATGTCTCAGAAATGAATATACAGTCTAAACCTTTTGAGAGAATCAGGTCATTTGATTTCAGTACAGTGCTTGACCATGGCTCAATAAAAGTACACAACCTCTAATGTAACATGTGCCAACACTGATGAAAGCCAAATGAAACAAACAAACGTGACAATTAATAATAAACATATTGGACAATATCGAATGACAACTGAGCACATTTAAAAACAAGCCAGTAGGTCTGGCCTTGACAAAATTGGTGCAATGGTTACATTTTGTTAAATTGAAATCATAAGGCACAAACATAACAAGCATTTACAATGCAACGGTTTCGCCTTTGGAAAAGTTAGACCTATTGGCAATGTAAATGACAATGCCATTTATTTATCTGTTTTCAAAACCAACACATAAATACAAATTTTGTCATTTACAATGCCAATAGCTCAAATTTTTCCAAAGTCGAAACCGTTGCATTGTAAATGCTTGTTATTTCAGTGACCGGTGATTACTTGTTTTGGTCTAAAGCGCTGGGATGCCTCCGGGTAGCCACGCGCTATACAAGCATGTACTCATTCATACATGAAGTGATGGATTTTATCTGCATTTTAGTATTGCACATGGTACACATATGTCTGTTTTTTAGAAATACTTTTTTAGTGTCAAAACAGTTGTGTATTTATTGTACTTTTATGCATTTTCATTAATCCGAAAATTAAGTTTGTATGTATGTATGACATATGAAGCATAGTCATTTTAATCAGATCAGACTCATTAACTGGGGCGCATCCATTAATTTTTCTTATTGTTTTTACAGAACACTAAATGCCAAATCGCTACATTGCCCTTGAACACTCAGTGGTAAAATCAACCACTAAAATAAATAGAGACATTGACAGTTCTCGACTAATACTTCTATTGAATGATCATTTTCAGAAAGAAATTAACTGTCCATGAAGAAGTGGTCATGTGAATGGGCAAAGAAGGTATCTGCGAAGATTATTTCAGAGACTTACAAGGGAGGAGTTCATGGTTTTACTTTTCTTTATGCCCATGTGTTCTGTCTTGTATTAGTATAACTGCAAGACAAGGTTTGAACAGGAATGATACTCTATGTCATGGCACAGCAAGATATAAAATCTATCAGATATTTAAGTTCCTTTTTCAAAACTGTGTCTCAGATCATACGCAACTCGTACATACAGTTGTTTTCAAACTGCGAACCAATTGAGTTTCTAACTTGCAAACAACAGCGGCAACATTTCCTCTGACCCAACACAGCTCTAAGGACCCAGCTAGTTCTATTCTGGTCGCTGGAAGCTTAACACCATCGGTGCGGCGCATTTTCCCGCTGTGCGCTGAAGTTTTAAAAAACCCGTGGTTCATGACGAGCTTAGCTCGTCATGAGCGTACAAGAGGTGTACCTCATGACGAGCTGAGCTCGTCATGAGCGTCGAAGGGGTTAAAGGGAGTTTCATAGGCACATCTGGATCAGATAGCATGCAGCACTCATGTTTTGAAGGATGGGTTAGCAACATCAATGCTTTCCAGATTTCAAAACAGAATGTATGATAACTACAAAACTGCCACAAGCTGGACTCAAACGTGAGTTGGTCACCAGCTATAACTCTCACATTTTAAACCTTCTCCCTAGGAAGGTGAGAGAGACTCAAGGCCAGTTGGGGCAGGTCAACTGGACTCTTCAAATCCACACAGTCTAGAAGGAGAACCTTCAAGTTCTCTAACAAAGGTGGAGCAAACTGTTCTGCATTCAATGTTGCATCCTGCACAGACACATCAGGAACATCTATTGGTCATCATATTCTGTGTGGTAACAAGTTAGTTTTTTGTGTGCATATGTGCTGGAAGTGGGGTGAAGGAAGTGATGCAGCACCCCCAAAATAACCATGCTAAAGTCCAGCGAGTGAATAAAAATGCCTTTAAATGTAGGTTTTGTCTTGTCACATTGCTGTGCTCTCGAAGATACAAGTCAAACGTCAGCTAATGGTCTTCTGACAAACTGCTGCTTATTGCTTTAACATAAAGAATGTTTTTTAGGTATCTTTTATTGACTGCAAATTGATAGGATTTTATACAGCGAACTATCTGACAGTTTTGCGTGGATACGGGAAGTGTGAAAGAAAATGCTGTATGACTTCAATTTAGTTTAACAGACAACAACATTTAAGTAACTGAATATAAACTGTACAAACATTTCTAAATATACCACAAATGAAGCCCTTTTTTGGCAATTCTGAAGTGTACTGGAAACAAAGATTTTAATAGGAGCAAAACAAATCAAAACATTTTATTTGGTGATGTACAAATGACAAATATTCGCAGAAACAAACTTTCCACATATTATTGTGTGTCCCCTGTTTAGTTGTATCAGTAAAACTGTGTGTCTGTGCAAATTCAGCGACCATTGCAATAGAAAATGTTCAGTCTGTAAAAGATGGATTCCCACGCCATGATGCTTTAGTAGTATATTTGCGGCAGTGTGTTGCAAAATGCACAACCAGCTACATACCATACTCTTGCGACTCTCCAGCTGAATGCTCATGGCTCATTTGCTACACTTTTTTTAAAAAAAATCGGTTTATTGGCATTTCAGGTAATAAATGCAATATCTCTGCCATGCAAGGCAGTATAACAATACCAAAACATACAACCATTCTGTGACCTTGCACAAATAAAAATAGCACAGTACTAGCGTTCTGCAGATCAGCTGTATCCGTTACATTTGTGACAATACACCATTTTGATTACAGTAATACCTTCTTTACTCATTCTGTGAGTCATTGGCGGTCAGTTGCTGCATATACTGACGTAACAGTTCCTATATTTCTCTAGGCCTAGATGCTGCGGGTAGTTCTTCTGCATATAACACAAGGTTTTCGTTACAATACACCATATTCTTAACCCAGCTCTTAGTGCTTGGGGCCATCACACTCTCCCAGTGTAGTGAGACTCGACGTTTGGCCAGCAGGAGTGCAATGTGCACAAACGTACCCATTACCCCTTTCAATTGAGGTACATGGCACAACGGGCATTTTGTGTATGTGGTGTAGCTGAAGAGAACTAGGTTTATCTCTAGAGAGGAGAATCCCATATGATGAAGCATGTCACCTTTGGTGAGTGAGGGATTTCGTCCTGAAAAGGGAAATTACCACAGTTAGGTCTGTGTGTTATAGTCTGTGGCTTATTACATTTTTATTTTTCAAACATTCAACCCATAGTAGACCCAAGGATTTTGTATGTGTTTTCTGTCTAATTTATCTTGGGGATATAATCCTTTGGTGGTCTTTAAATTTCCCTACGACACTCCTGCTTAAATTTGTTGTTGTGCGAGTATTACACCTTCCCAAAAAAGTAGCACCCGTCTACACTCCCATGCCAGATACAAAAAGTCAGCGTCAGGCTGGCCACATCTTTTACAGTTACTTGTTTCCCTAAGGCTGCATCTGTGAAGCTTAACAGTTGTGTGGTAAGTCTGATGAATGTACTTAAAATGTGTACTGTGCAAATTGCCATTAGGCTTGAGGGCACTGGTCAGCTTGCAAATATGTTCCCACTCCGTTGCTAGTAGTGGAGGGGTTTAATCTATTGTTCCAGCGGGCCAGGCTTCTATCCTATTTGAGGACCCTTTCATCTCGCACTTCTCTGTACAGTTTAGTTATCAATTTACGTCTGGAAGGTGCAACTAGTATTGTTTGCAGCGCTCGCAGCATTGGGGGTTCAGCTGGGTATGTGTGGTAATGGGCCTTAGCCGCATGCTTCGGCCTGTGCATGGTGAAATTAAACAATAGCGAGGGATTAGTTATATAACTCAGGTCTTTTACTGTTAGAGAGTGTCCATCAGGGGAGATATCTTGCATGGTTACTAAGCCCACTTCTTTCAGCGATTTAAGTGGGCCCTCTGCTCGGGTCACCGACAATGCCGTGTGATGTGCGAGGGGCAGGGCCGGAGCATAAATAGGGAGCCTGTTAGCCATTTTGCCTATAGCCTGCCATGCAGCAATAGTTGTGTCTATCATGTTGATTTCTGTACTTGGCGTGCCTGTGTGTGTGTGTGTGATGGCACCGGGCAGCGGAATTGGGTGTGCATCACCGTCTTCCACTGCGACATGTGGCGTAAAAGCATGTGGCCTGAACCAGTAGTAGGCATATTGTGCTTGTGTGCATAAATAATATATCAAGGGGTCTGGAGCGCTGAAACCTCCTCTGGCATAATCTAGTGTGAGTGTGGTCCAGCTCCCCCTGGCCTGCTCCCCCTCCCCCCCATATTAAGCGAATGAGAGAAGATCATAATTCCCTAAAAAAACTGTTGTGTCAGCTTAATTGGGATATTGCAAAATATATATAGAAAGCATGGAAGTATAACCATTTTGATGACCGCTATACGGTCAGCCAGGGAGAGTGGCAACCTGTTCCATCTGTCTACCTGTTGTTCCAGGGAGGCACACGCCCTACCATAATTTTCTCTAACCACTACGTCAGGATCGCGGTGTACCCACACACCAAAGTACTTCACCGGGTCGGTGGTCCACACCAAGGAGTAGTCCACACTCAGGGGAGGCGTATTAGATGTTAGTGGAATAACTATTGATTTCCTCCAGTTGATTTGCGGTCCTGCGAATAATCCAAATCGGATGTATTCCCTCAGCACTTTTGCTAGGTACCGGCTCGGTCCTCCTATAAATAACACCATGTCATCGGCATAGAGTGATATGGCGACCGTGCGCATAAGAAATTAAATGCTGAGTCTCTATGTCACTGACATATGATGCAAGCCAGAGGTTCAAGTGTCAGCGCAAATTGCAAGGGTGATAACGGGCACCCCTGCCGGGTGCCTCTATAAATCCGATATGGTTGTGATGTCAGGCCCCCTACTCGCACTAGCACGGAGGGGTTGGTATATAAGAGTCGTACCCAACCGAGGAACAATGGCAGAAATCCCATGCGTTCCAGTATGTGAAACATATAACTCCATTTTATGGAGTCGAACGCTTTTGCCACATCCAGCAGGACCGTAGCGGCGTGCAACTCGGAGTCTAAAACATGAAACATGGCAAAAATGGTTCTGAGGTTATAAGATGTAGAACACTCCGGGATGAAGCCCGATTGGCCCGGAAAGACCAAGCTAGGCATTAGGGGCTGTAGCCTAGTAGCCAATATTTTCACCAAAATCTTGGCATCCAGCGGCCGGTCAGATTCGCAGATGTCCGGAGCCTTATCTTTTTTTAACAATGTGATGATCAGGGCTTGGCGTAAAGATGGCGGCAGCGCCGCCGGTTTCATGTGCCTTTGCATACATTTCAAGCATGTGGGGCATGAGTAGGTTGATATATTCTTTATAAAACTCGGCTGTGAGCCCATCTGGCCCTGGTGCTTTTTGGTTTGGTAGTGCGCGTATTGCCGCTTTGATATCCGCCTCCTCTATTGGTTGACTTAAATATTAGCAATGCCCATCCGCCAGCCATGCGCATGCTATGTCAGATATATAGGCTTCTAAGTCTGCGGCCGCTGGAGTCCCCCGCAATTTGTATAGATCAGAGTAGATTCCACTGAATTGTTCCATTAACGCCATAGGGGCATAGTGCTCCGTCCCCTGTTGGTCTGTGATCTTAGTTATGAGATGGTAGTCCTCTTGTACCTTGATTTTGGTGGCCAGACTACGGCCTGGGGGTCCACCCTCACCATATGCCCACGCCACCTGCCTGCATGCTATATAGCGGATCTCAGATTCCGCCAGAAAGTTATATTCCAAGAGTAATTCAAGTATAGGGGCTAAGGTTGCAGGACAGGGCGTGATTGTGTATTGGTGTTCAAATTCTGTTAGTTTTAAATCAGTCTGTGCAAGCTGTCCCCGAATATCTTTTAGAATGCCAGCCACGGTGCAGATGCAGACCCCCCTCACAAATACCTTAAAAGCCTCCCACAGTGTGGATGCGCTGTCTACTGTACCAATGTTTATAGCTAAGTATTGTTCTATGGCTTTTCGTATAGTGTTGTTACAGATAGGATCGAAAAGTGCCTGCGCACGCAATCGCCATACATATAGGCGATGTACATTAGCCATAATCCTAAAAGTGAGCAGCACCGGATTATGATACGACAGTGTGCAAGGGAGGATCGTTATATCTGTGACCTAGTCATTCACCCCCTCACTTAGAAGCCAATAGTCCTGACAGGACCCGCTGTTGTGTGCAGGTGAAGCATGTGTACCCTTTTTAGCTGTGCCATTCCGCAGCCTCCATACATCTTCAAGACCAAATTCAAGTATAGCATCATTAATACTCTGTGCAATTTTGGGTGTGCGAAGCCCTTGCGGACTTGATTTATCTAATTGAGGGTCCAAATATGTGTTGAGATCTCCCCCACATAGTGGGCACTTCCGGCCACTCTCGCATAGTGCTGTACAGTTGTGTAAAAGTTTCTGGTTCATCTGCTATGGGCCATAGACGTTGATGATAGTGATCAGGGAGGGGCGTGGCCAACCGCCGATGAGCATGGCCACTTTCTAAGGCGCCTCTGACTGACGCGCCCGCTTTTAAGTCAATCCGTCACAGTATCCAGACAAAACTCATCAACTACCACCAGTGCCGAGTCCGGAATGACTTGCTGGCTCGAGTGACCCCTTGCCTACCTGAATCCAGTTGGCTGTCGACAAGACCGGCGCACCTCTGAGTGGTGCTTGAGGTAAGGGAAGGGCGAGCAGGTCTAACGCGCAGAGGCCGTGGTGTCTTCCCTGTGCCGGCCTCAAAATATCCTCTGGAGCCTGCGGAAGCCTGAAGTGTGCTGAGGGCAGGGCAGAGCGTCGTGGAACTTCCCGGGGCTCGAGGACATTGCCTGACCGTGCTGTCCCTGTGTGGAGCCCTGGGGCAGGGTGACTCTGCCGAGGTGATCCGCGGACTGTGCCCCGCTATCAACTGAAGGAGGTGTCCGGAGGCCGACAAGGGACACCTCCGTGACTAGGTGAGGTTGTGCCGGTTCAGAGCCTGCCGTGGCGCCTGGGAATAATCGATCCCCCATGTTAGTCCCTGCCGTCTGGACTTGGAGAGATGAGCTGGGCTGGAACCTGGCCCCCGGCGACCGCCGGAGCTGGCGATAGCTTCAGGGACATAAGCACTGTAGAGGCACCATTTTGAGCCTGGCCTGGCTCCGATTAAAATCTTGTTGCGGAGGTATATAAGGAACTTATTAAAATCTATCATAAAGACATTGTTACCGAGAAAAAATCTAATTTTTCAAAAAGAATTGAATCAGCAGCTAACATTAGCAAGGACATTTTACAATAGTTAAGGAATTCACCTTCCCTACTACGTTAATATCAAAATTTTCACCCTCGGAACTCTGGATTAAACAACTGGCCAGTTTTTTTGCTAACAAAATGAAAAGCATTCAGGCCTCTTTCGCATGCGCACCTCCCAGGCCACGCTCCAGCTCCGAATCAAAGACTGATTTCAGGAGCGATTTTGTCCGCATTTGTTGCTATATCTGGATGTCGCCGTCTCCCGATGCAGGTATCTGACTGTCTCAACACGTGAGACAGGCTGTGAGTACAGGACAATTTAAGGATTATAAAGCGACCGCAGGAGCTCGCTTACAAAGCGGCCATTTACAGGCGTGGCTAGCTCCGCCCCCCCGGCTCATTTGCTACACTTGTTCTTTGTGTGGCCCACGGATTTTTCACAATCCCTATGGCATCAGTGATGTTACATTGATTGCAGCACCCCCACTCTGAAATAGTTCAAGCTTCACTTTTTGTGTACCCTCAGTACAGATGACGTGCCAGACCAAAGTACTGTTTTGCAAAAGCCAGTGAGAAAAGCCAGTGAGAAATTGTATTTAATGAAAAGGGTTAGGCTGAGAAATGGACCTTGTGGTGCTCCATTGTCGGTACTGTTCCACATTTTTATCTGCTGCACTTGCCCCCAAACATATGAAACATTTAAAGACATTGCAGTGTCTACAATGGCCATACACTGGCTAAAGTGGGCCAAGTGAATCTTGTGGTTTACCATGAGAAATGCAGCTAACACATCTACCACTATTTGAGATACTCTTTATTCGCAGATAAACAAGCTGTCACTTAATGAATAGAGCTGTGTTTTCAGCACTTATCTGTGGATGTGATTCTGAATGACATCCTGCTAAGATTCCTCCTTTCTCCTTGAAGGACTGAGTTTAAAAATAGCCTCTATCTCCAAAACCTTGCCAATGCAAGGTAAGCCAGATATTTGAATGAGGTCGCATTGATGCTCTTTGACTCGTTGTTTAGGACCTGCCTACATTTTACCAGACTGCAGAGAAGAGAGAGGATGCTTAATCTAAGACAGTGATGTCTTGGCTTGTTCTAGTCAGGTATAATGACACTAACAATTAGCTGAGATAATGCTTAAAGCATATTTAACTGCTCTGGAAAGGCAACTTGAAATAACAACAAGATTTTTCAATTATGTGTTTTTGAATCTGGAAATTGAAGCATCAAAGTAAGGAGTCAATCAATCAATCAACACTTTAAGATCAAATGCATGAACAAGAATCAAATGGGCAGCGTTCTAATTGATTCTGGGAAAACACATTTGCAGGATAGCCCAACATGAGTGTTATATAACCTAGATGAAATCTCGTTATAATATAACGATGGCGGTTATTGCCCACAAAGGAAAGATACAACGATGGGCCGTGCCGCCAAGGGGATCTCTTGTATACAATTACTGTAGCTTTATCTTTATTTCTATGCCCTCTTTCTTGTGCAAATTTTTCTAAAAAGGAATTAACTCATTTCGCCTTTGAGAAGGTTTCACACTGCGAAGGTTCAGCATAAAGGACCCCTAGCACTACTGATTCAAGAGTGCCCTTTATACAATATACCCATGACATTTTTGATCCATAATCTAATTTCATAAAATCATTTAGGATAAATTGAGTTGTTTGTACCACCTTCCACTTCCATATTGACAACCAGAGTAACAAAAGGGCCTGTTTAATTGTATCACTTATGTAGGGTAAACCTAGTTCTTTGTGAATAATCACATATGTACAAGTCTTTGGGATGGACAAAAACCTCTTAGCAAACCCGTCCTGTATTGTTTGGAGGCAATCGACATTGGCTATGCCCCATATTGCTGCCCCGTACATTGCCACTGAAATGTTTTTTGCCAGATACATTTTAGCGATCTCTGGTATTGGTTTGTTGCCCACATTCGTCGCAAACCTAACAATTGCGGCAATGTTTTTGTTGACCTGAGTAGTCCTTGAGCTCACCATCATTTTCCAGTTTAAATTAGTGTCAAAGACAATGCCTAAATATGAAAAATGATCTACAAAGTCAACTTTTCTGTCTTCAATAGCATAATTTCCTTTCTTTTTGCGTCTTCCAACACACATTATAAAGGACTTTGTATGGTCAACATGTGGATTAAGGTTCTGCATAAAGGCACATAATTAGTAATGCAATTTTGTAGGGCTAAAGTTGTTCTTGCCAAAAGGACGGCATCATCTGCAAACAGCAGGATAGGAAATGGGGTAGCACTAGCATTCGGGGTGTCAATTACCTTTTCTACTAGGTGGTCATTTAATGTATTAGTATATAATGGAAACAGGCGGGGTGCGAGCACGCAACCCTGCCTTACGCCATTTGTGATATTAAAGGGTCCGATACATTCACCATGCCTACCATGGCGAACCTTCGCGGTAGCACCTGCATACAACTGTCTAATAAAACTAATTATTGTCGCCTCCACCCCCCTTAGCTCCATAATGTGCCACAACTTGTTGTTGTTAACACAATCGAAAGTGGATGAGAGATCCATGAATGCCATACAGAGATTCTCTTGCTTGGCCTGTGTGTATTTTGCTGCTAACCGGGCCAAGTTCAGACATTGGTCCACAGTCCCTCTGCCTTTCCTGAACCCATATTGTACCTCTGCAAGGATCCCCTGCTCAGCTGCCCAGTCTTCCATTTGGTTTAACAGCAGGAAACCTATTACTTTGGCAGTACTATCAATTAGCGCTATTGGCCGATAATTCGCGGGATAAGAGCCATCTCCTTTTTGGAAATCGGGACAATAATAGACTGTTTCCAGGACGAAAGAGGGCCCATTAATGCCAATAGCATTGAACCTGCCATGAGTATGGGAACCCAGAAGGCTCCGTTATTTAAGAATATATCAACAGGCACAAAATCTGGTCCTGCTTCCTTTAAAGACGATGCTTGTGCCATTGCAAACTCTACCTCGTCCATAATAAAGACTCATGATTGGTAACCCTCGGACTCTCCCCTAGTTCTTTAATACTACTTCTGTTATGCCTTTGGAAGATTTTTGGAAGTGGTTTATCCATGTGTGTTCATCTATGAATACATCTGTGGACGGGCCACCTTCCTCTTGTAAGAATGGAATGTTGACGACTTCCCAGAATGCTTTGGTATCATTAGCATTAGCCGCTATCCTCAATTTCTCCCAAGCTTCAGATTTCAATTCTTTATTCTGCTCTTGTATCAATCTTTTATACAATTCGCTCAGATTTTTGACTTGTAGTTTATCCTTTGGTTTTATTTTTAGGGCTCGCCTGCTGTGCGCATGCGCATAGCTGGCGAAGCTCTATAGGGGCTTAAACAGCGTTTAACCAAGCACGATTACACTGGCGATTCCACGGAGTGCATGTGCTTTTTAGGTCATTGCGCAAGCGCAAGCCCTAAAAAGCGCGTGCACAATGCCACCAGCCGCCTGCCTGCCTGCCTCGCATTACCACATCAAAGGCAGCCCTCCCAGCGCATTTCTCACCCCCTAATTATTCACGGCCGGCCGGCCGGCCGGCCGTACTTTCAGTTTCACGGCCGCAGGCCGTGTCTCCTTTTATGCTTTTCTCTTCGTCTTTTTTCTGTCTCTGATTCTCCATTTCTCTGTGCCTTTATGTTCTCCTCTCTCTCTCTCTGTCTGCTTTTCTTTTTCTTGCAGCCTCTCTCACTGTCCAGCTTTCTCCCTCAATGTCAGTGTAAGTCCATAATTGTGCGGTAAACACAGCAGTCACAGAATCTTCTAAATCCAATCACCTCACCATTTTTCAATTACCAATTTATTAAAGGAGAGTTAAAAGAAGCTTAAACATTATATATAATTCCAATCAAATCCCAGTGCCAACTTCACTTTTTAGAAAACTGCTTTTTCAAGCTAACTTTCCCAAACTTAATGTATACCATTTAAAATACACAATGGGTACCATGCGTACATAATATGGCCCTACATTGCCATCTTAGGGTTCCTGTGACATTTATAAACCACTCTGCCTCGTCACCTTGTGGTTCATGATATTACTAGAACCCCCTCATGGCAATATCGGGCCACATTACCCAGTTACATGCTATGTTCTCTCTCTCTGATTTTCTCTTTCTTACCGCCTCTCTCACTGGCCAGCTTTCTCTCTCATCGTCTCGCTATCTTCCTCCCTCTCTTTGGCTCGTTTGTCTCTGATTTCTGCATTTCCCACCTCGACCATATATGTCTCTCTTTTCGAGCCCTGGACCTGTTTTTCAGTGCTACTCTCTCGGTGCCTCTCTAAATCACTTCTCCAGCCTCAGTCTGTCTCTCTCTTCTTTGTGATTCTTCCCCCTACCTCTATTTCAGGTTTTCAGTCTTTCTCTCCATCTTTCTCTCTGGCTTCCGCTGTTCCCGTATTCTTCTCTCGTCGTCACTCTCGTTCCCTCACTCATTTTCATACCTGTCCATCTTATTTCCCCCTCTTCATCCTTTCCGCTTATCTCCACTTCATTGTTTTCCTCTTTTCCTCCCTCTTTTCATTTTCCCCTCCAATTTTCCTCCTTCCTCTCCCAGTTCATCCTTACTGCTAACCCTTCACCCCAACTAATTCTCCTCCCACCTATCTTCGTTCTCATTATCACTTTCTCATACTTACTCATCTCTCACTCTCCTCACTACAGCACTGCCTCTCTGTCCCCCATCGTCTCTCCCACTCTCACTTTCTTTTCGCAGTCTCTTAAAATCTCTAATGCTCTTTTGCCTTCTAACTTCCTTCCCACACCCACGCACCTGTACTCTAATCTATTGAATTAACTCCCCACACACTCTTTTTGTATCCCTCTCCTGTTTTCTCCTCACCCTCTGGCTTCTCTCTACCCCAGCCCCTCTCCCTGGCTCACTTTTAAAGTTCCCCGCGAGCCTTCTCTTTGGCTGCGGCCAGTGCCTCGCAGCACCCCTTCTCGGCGCTCTCTGGAGCCACCGTCACACCGCTGTGCGGCTCATGGCTGCCGGCGCAGCCTTACTACCCATTAGCCGCCTGGCGCAGTCATTCTTGCACTCATGGGCCACGTATAATTGTCCGTCTCGGCTACAAATTGCCTCTCCCCGCAGGCCCATTCGCATAAATCCTGCAAGCTCGTCCAAACCTGCTCCGGAGTGCGCGAGAGCGCCGCACGCGCGCCAAGAGCCAATAATGGGTAAATCTCCACTAAATGCTTCCTTCAATTAAGGCAGGGAAAAAAATAATAATCTCTCGGTTTATGTCACAAAACATTAGCAAATGCAGAATCATTTGGGGGGAGCGGAATGGGGGGTCTTTTGGCAGGGACGCCGTGTTATATCATGACGCCAGAATGCAGGCTCGTGAAATTCATAGAGGGTTAGTGCACGTTTTGGTGATTCTCCTCCCCCAGTGTACTTTTAAAAAAAACTTGTTTAATCACATTAACCTTTAACATTTCTCCCCGTTTGGTGCCCTCCCTCTTAACACCAAAATCTACACTCCTCCCACCCCCACTTCCGGGTTAAGTAGAGTGCCCTTCGTCATCGGCCGCACGGGGTCAGCCTCTCCCGGATCCCCTCTATAGACGCAGGGGCCACGGTGATCAGCCCACCTCTCCTCCTCCCCTGCAGCAGCTGATCTATCACTGCAGTTCACACCGCTCTGCAGGTAAAGCCCTTTAATGCCTTTGTGCATTTAGAGGTGACTCATTGGTTATGCAGCATTTTCCATTGTTGAGAAAACCAGCCTGAATGCTGTCCTTTTGACCACCAAAAACCACCCCAATAACAACAATTAAGCTGTTAAAAACGTTGTTTGCGCTTTGAAGGTGCTCTCCAGCATGTTCAAGGACTATGAATTCATAAAGATTATTAACGCCAGAAGGATCACTTCTGACATTTGATTGTTTTTTGCACTTCACTTTACTCATTCAGTACGGCTGTTGGATAGATTTTTAGGTCTCGCCTATCCCACTCACCCTCACACCCCCTCACTCACCCTCACACACCATCGCAGCCCCCTCACACTCGCACCCCCTCACTCACCCTCACCCTCACACCCCCTCACACCCCTCACCCCCCCTCACTCACCCTCACACCCCCTCACTCTCACACCCCCTCAGCCTCACAACCCTCTCACCCTCACACCCTCTCACCCTCACAACCCTCTCACCCCTTACCCTCACCAGCATAGCATAACAAAACATAGCATAGCATAGCATAAGAAAACACAGCATAGCATAAGAAAACACCGCATAGCATAACAAAACAAAGCATAGGATAGCAAAACATAGCATAGCATAACAAAACAAAGCATAGGATAGCAAAACAAAGCATAGCAAAACAAAACATAGCAAAGCAAAACACAACACAACATAGCATAGCATAACAAAACACAACAAAACATAGCATAGCAAAACACAACAAAACATAGCATAACGAAGCATAGCATAACCAAACATAGCATAACCAAACATAGCAAAACAAAACATAGCAAAACAAAACATAGCAAAACAAAACAAAATATAGTATAGCATAACAAAACCCAACAAAACATAGCATACATAACAAAACATAGCAAATGACAAAGCTATTAATTTAGCTATTTTAAAGAATAACACATAAATAAAAAAACTTTGATTTATAAGACCAATAGCTCAAACTTTCCTAATGCGAGCCCTATTGCATTTTCAATGCTTGTTAAAGCATTACAGAGGTTTGCGGAAGCTTTTGAGCAGGTTTTGTCAAACCAGCGACTGTGTTGCGGTCTTCCTGCACCACCAGGGCGAGTTAATTGCATCTTAATACCATCTAAAATTGTTGTAAATACTTCAACTACTTGAGGTTTGTTTTTATAAGATTTAGACGGTCCAGGACCTCATTATAATTTGTCTGTATTAATCGAGAAAAAAGAAGGCGATGTTGGTCCACTTAAAAAAGTAGCCATTTCGTCTGGCTAAAGTGGACTTTGGGGTTATAGTGCTATTTTTATTTGTGCATTGGTCTTTCCATGGCAACATTATAGAGTGATTAGCGTGGTCACTGAACTCAGTCATCCTGATATTTACCTTCACTGCGTTATTCTCTTAACTACTAGATGTTACTATATAGGCTATCAGTGAAGTGACCTCCCCCCTATAAAAAGTCAGGATTATTTGACTATTATTGTAGGATCTCTGGGTCCTAATCTCTAAGTGAAACCATTAGTAGATTATTTAAAGCATTTCCGTGAGAGGTATGCATAAAATGATCTTTTGTTTCCTCATGTTGCGTCATTTATTGACACAATAGATAATCTTTGTTTGAACATTTAGCTATATTAAAATCACCCGCCCATATAAAATAGTAAGGAGTCAATGAGTAACAGAAGTCTTGGGTGGGACTGTCACAATAGCCTACCTGGGGTATACCACTAGTATACTTCGAATCCAGCTCCTGGTCGTCGTCAACACCTCCTGGACCTTGTGGCGGAAGAGACAAACTTCACCTTTTCACCTAGAAACACCCAACATCGCCTGGTTCCTTCCTGGTTCCTTCCTGGTTCCATCCTGGTCACTGGCAAGTGGCCCAGACTCTGTCCCCTCTGCTTTCAGGTTCTTCAGATCTTCGATCCACCCTTGGATCAACCCGGACACTTTTCCTCTGGTCGCCTGCAGCACTTCTTTGCAGCTCTCCATTGAAATCAACGACGAAACCAGACATCAAAAGACACCTATGCACCCGGCTTCCGTGGGTGAGGTAACACGAGTACTCTGGTAGTCTCGAGGGTATTGGCCCTCCTAGTGTCTAAGTCTAAAAGGGTTTCATCGTAGTCCATCCGAAAGTATCCTTAAATTGTAAAACTGTAACTTGTTTGTTTCCAATAGAAAGTCAATGGTAACCCGCGGCTGTGTTTAGACACTGCACGCGTCTCCCGTGGGCCTCCCGCTTCCTAACCTTTGGTTGTTTAGAGTAGCCCCAGCGATTCCACAGGCCCCAGGCCTGCTTTCTAACTCTCACGTGGTTCTTATACCACTATTTTAGTATATGGTTTGTGAGGCCCCTAGGGCAAAACGTATACTGTGCAACTTATCGTATGCTAATTGAGATTCTTGTATTGTACTTTTACTTCTGAACTCATAAAGAGTGCAGAGGGGTTGTGTTTAGAATAAATACATATACATTTTATATATACCTTGTGTGGCGTCCTTTCATTTGGTACTCAAGGGATTACAATTGGTAAAACAACTTGCTCAATAAGCTCTCTGAAGTCTTAGCCTGATGACTGCTGGTCCATGCTACCACTAGGATAGCTTTCTATTAGGTTGACTTTACAACCACCATCAATAAGGGACGATTAGACTGGTGCAAGGTGCCCACTAGAACTAGTGGTCATCATATGCCAGGTTAACTTCTCACAAGAGTGAGTAGTAGAGAGAGTAGTAGAGAGTAGTAGAAAACGAGTAGTTGAGAGTGAGTAGTGGAGAGTGAGTAGTAGATAGTAGTAGAATGAGTGGTAGAGAGAGTAGCAGACAGTGAGTAGTAGAGTAGGAGAGAGTGAGTGGTAGAGTAGTAGAGTGAGTAGTAGAGAAAGCAGTAGAGAGAGTAGTGTACAGTAGTAGAGAGTGAGTAGTAGAGAGTGAGTAGTAGAGGGAGTAGTAGAGAGAGTAGTAGAGTAGTAGAGAGCGAGTAGTAGACAGTGAGTAGTAAAGTAGTAGAGAGTGAGTAGTAGAGAGTGAGTAGTAGAGAGTGAGTAGTAGAGAGTGAGTAGTAGAGTAGTGGAGAGTGAGTGGAAGAGTGAGTAGTAGAGAGTAGTAGTAGAGAGTAGTAGAGAGTGAGTAGTAGAGGGTGAGTAGTAGAGAGCGAGTAGTTTAATTTATAAGGAACACAATGAGGGGGTTCATTTTGCCATACAAAATATGAGTAGTGCTGAAAAAAGAAAAATTAGGGCACATTTTGAGTGACTTCTCAAATCCTCTTCTATTTCATTAAAACTTCTTACATGCAGACTGAAACATGCACTTTCAATACCAGCAGCAGACTTCCCTGGTGAGCAGTAGCTTTACTACAGTGATCTAATAAGCAACTAGAGTGCTAACATTCTGAATTAATGGCAAATGTGTGACACATCTGAATGCCTTCTTGATGGAATCAACGTAAAAGACTGAACGTATTTCCTACTGAGGAGAATGTATGTAGTAAATGTAGATGGGATAAGTATTAAGTCTAATCCAACTTCTTATTATTTTTTGAAATAATTTCCGTCAATTTATGTACTATGCACAGTAACTCTGCACTTTATCCTGTGGTTTAAAATATCTTGACTTCTTCTTTCCCTTTGAATATTTAAGTAATTGCCGTATCTTGCACTTTTTATGCACTATGCACTTTTTTCCACTTTAAGAAACATCTTGCTACAGGTTTTGTCATGTGATCAAGTCCGGGTTCCCCGGACGAAACGCGTCATGTTGCTGTCTCCATCCTTGGAATAAAGCACTTTATTTTTTGAAAAATCCTCGCTTGTGGTCCGTGCCTGTTTCGTGCCTGTGCGGTGTTGCTGGTACTCAGGACTGTGGATTCATATATATATATATGTGCACATGTGTGCGTGTAGAGAGGTAGAGCGAGGTAGAGATGTAGAGGCAGAGGTGTAGAGGTAGAGAGGTAGAGAGTAGTAGAGAGAGGTAGAGAGGTAGAGAGTAGAGAGAGGTAGAGAGTAGAGAGTGGGTAGTAGAGAGTAGTAGAGAGCGAGTAGTTGAGAGTGAGTAGTGGTGAGTGAGTAGTAGAGAGTAGTAGAGCGAGTAGTAGAGAGCGAGTAGTATAGAGTGAGTAGTAGAGTGAGTGGTAGAGAGTAGCAGACAGTGAGTAGGAGAGAGTGAGTGGTAGAGAGTAGTAGAGTGAGTAGTAGAGAAAGTAGTAGAGAGAGTAGTGTAGAGTAGTAGAGAGTGAGTAGTAGAGGGAGTAGTAGAGTGAGTAGTAGAGTAGTTGAGAGCGAGTAGTAGACAGTGAGTAGTAAAGTAGTAGAGAGTGAGTAGTAGAGAGTGAGTAGTAGAGAGTGAATAGTAGAGAGTGAGTAGTAGAGAGTGAGTAGTAGAGAGTGAGTGGTAGAGAGTGAGTGGTAGAGAGTGAGTGGTAGAGTGAGTAGTATTGAGTAGTAGTAGAGAGTAGTAGTAGAGAAGAGTAGTAGAGAGTGAGTAGTAGAGGGTGAGTAGTAGAGAAGAGTAGAGAGCAAGTAGTTTAATTTATAAGGAACACAATGAGGGGGTTCATTTTGCCATAGAAATAATTATGATTAGTGCTGAAAAAAGAAAAATTAGGGCACATTTTGAGTGACTTCTCAAATCCTCTTCTATTTCATTAAAATTTCTGACATGCAGACTGGAACATGCACTTTCAATACCAGCAGCAGACTTCCCTGGTGAGCAGTAGCTTTACTACAGTAATCTAATAAGCAACTAGAGTGCTAACATTCTGAATTAATGGCAAATGTGTGACACATCTGAATGCCTTCTTGATGGAATCAACGTAAAAGACTGAACATATTTCCTACTGAGGAGAATGTATGTAGTAAATGAGGAAATTAGGAAACTTCATAACAAATAAGTCTCCCAAGATGGCCACCAGAGTCAAAAGAGCCCAAATGTAGCACAAATATCACCCAGATGTAGCCCAACTATAGCCCAATGACAGAATGTCCCAGAGTGTTCTAAAGAACAACTAGAACGCTAACAGTCTTACTTATGACAAAAGTATGGCACACCTGAAGTCATCCTGATTGGAATAAAGTGGTAACACTTAATACATTTAATTTGAAAAGGAACAAAATGAGGGGTTTCATTTTGCCATAGAAATTTTATATATATATATATATTCACTGAAAAAACCATAGGTTACACACCAGTTATAGTTAGGAATTAGCATTTAAAAAACCTTTGAAATTCACGGAAAAAACCATAGGTTTCAGACCAGTTATAGTTAGCTGGAACTTTTACTCGCATAAAACCATTGAAATTCCCACGTTATAGTTAGTTGGACTCACTATAACTTGCACGTCTGCAATGCACTGCTGATGACGTCACATATTACATCACTCATGCATATATTTAAATATTTAAACATTACTCGCTAATATATATTCACTAAGATACACTTAATAAGCCAGTTAACCAATCAATTTTTTTTTAAAACACTGAAAAAACCATAGGTTTCAGGCCTTATATAGTTAGGAATTAGCATTTAAAAAACCTTTGAAATTCACTGAAAAAACCATAGGTTTCAGGCCTTATATAGTTAGGAATCAGCATTTAAAAAACCTTTGAAATTCACTGAAAAAACCATAAGTTTCAGGCCTTATATAGTTAGGAATTAGCATTTAAAAAAAACTTTGAAATTCACTGAAAAAACCATAGGTTTCAGGAGTTATATAGTTAGGAATTAGTTTTTAAAAAACCTTTGAAATTCACTCAAAAAACTATAAGTTTTAGTGGTGTTATAGTTAGCTGGACATTTTACTCATACAAAACCAATGAAATTGCTCCTATATAGTTAGTTGTACTAACTATATTTCGCGCACCCGCAATCCACTGCTGATGATGTCACATATTAGATCATTCATGACATGTCAGTGACATTACTGATGACATCACTGATGACATCACTGATGACATCATCCACGTGACAATCACATACACCTTTTCATACACTATTACAATTTTTCATCACTGTTTTTAAAATACAGAGTATCATATTTAAATCCATTGTCACAGCAATACAAGTATCTAAAAATCCACTCAGTGATTCATAGATGTATACACACATCTAATCACTTACCTATGGATTCACTCATACATGCTGTCAATGAACAATAGAACACTATCAAAAATACTTATACATCTATATCGACATTAAACAACAGCACGCATCCTATTCACATATGAAGTCATCCTACTCACTTATGCAAACAATGGATCATACTTACATATTTACTTAGCAAAACACTTATACAAACACTACTTCTTCTATTCATTTAGATAGTAAGTCATACTTAGTGAATTATAAAATCATTATTACAAGTATACAGTTATCCATACAGTCACTCACACAATCATTGTGTCTTATGTATACTTATTTATATACAACAACTGACACATACACTGCCTTTTATTTTTCTAGTTTGTTGGACCTGTACCTTTGAGAAATATATTTGCTCATCACCACACCCATAAAGAGATTCCCTCCCCCAAACTGTTAGAACATGTAGTTTTAACTTCATATATCTACTGAATCAACTATTCACACATCTTTGGACAGTCACACACCCCCCACCGAACCACACACACTTTCACACTCCCATACAAATACTCAGTTAACTAATCAATAACTAATATAGACTTTCACATAGCTAGTAACCAACTGTAGAATCAGTTTACACAACAACTGACAAAGTGATACAGATATTCACACAGTTTGGTCACTATCCACTATATTTAGTGAGACATTATAAATTGGTCAAGTAAACAGTCAATTACACTGCTACTAAATCCTCCATACAAATATTTATTTATATATATACACTCATTCTTCAGTGTAAATTGCTATATATATAATGCATATTTAAATAACGAAGCAAACCACATTCACTGGATGATGTCATCAGTGATGTCATCAGTGATGTCATTTGAGATGTCATCAGTGATGTCACTGACCATGTCATGAATGATCTAATATGTGACATCATCAGCAGTGGATTGCGGGTGCGCGAAATATAGTTAGTACAACTAACTATATAGGAGCAATTTCATTGGATTGGTATGAGTAAAATGTCCAGCTAACTATAACACCACTAAAACTTATAGTTTTTTTAGTGAATTTCAAAGGTTTTTTAAAAACTAATTCCTAACTATATAACTCCTGAAACCTATGGTTTTTTCAGTGAATATATATATATATATACACATACATATTTATAAATGCATATGCATATATATGCATATATATTACCTACTGGCGGTCGCCAGTAGGTATATATAGTTAGGATTTTTTCTCTATGGGATTTTTGAAAATTCTATGTCTAATAACTTTGGCGTTTGTGGACGGAATTGGCTGAAATTTTCAGGAAAATGGCACATTTTGTTTCTGAGCAGCCCTTGAAAATTTGGGGGGGGTTCGTCAAGGGGGGGCCGAGAAAAAAGGGGGGTCCCAAAACGTGTTTTTAACATTGAGTTTTCCATAGGGCGGTTGGCCTCACTTTTAGCCCGAACGGCTGAATGGATTTGCACGAAACTTGGCAAAATTGTAGGGACTGGTAGCCCGATGTGCCTTTTGTAGGTTTCAATATATGTGCTCCAGTGGATTTTGAGAAATTAACGTTTAAAAAAAGATATATATCTGTAACAGCGGACCGGGCAGCGGCCCAGGACGCGTACTTTTCGCGCAACGGAGCTTTGTGAAGCGAAGCTGATTGGTTCTCTGGCGTCTGTCAACATTCCAAACAGTCCGTAGCGGCCGCCATCTTGTCTCTCGGTAGGATCGAGAGACAAGAGGAGGCCAAAGCGAAGGGGCAAATGACCATAAGGGGGCATAGTAGATCCTCGCTGACCCCCTAGGTTTGATGTGGAGGTTTTAAAAGGGCCCCGCGGGGCAAAAAAAAAAAATAATAATAATAATCGAACGGCTGAATGGATTTGCACGAAACTTGGTAAAATATTAGGGACTGGTAGCCCGATGTGCCTTTGCTAGGTCTCAATATATGTGCTCCAGTGGATTTTGAGAAATTAACGTTCAAAAAAAGATATATATCTGTAACAGCGCTCCGCTTCGCGTACTTTTCGCGTTACGGAGCTTTGCGAAGCTGATTGGTTCTCCGGCGTCTGTCAACATTCCAAACAGTCCGTAGCGGCCGCCATCTTGTCTCCGGTAGGATTGAGAGACAAGAGGAGGTCAAAGCGAAGGGGGAAATGACCATAAGGGGGCATAGTAGATCCTTCCTGACCTCTTAGGTTTGATGTACCATTTTGCCATGTTTGGTGTAATTCCGTTCAGCCATTCAGGCTGTAGACGTATGTAAATGTCCTATGGAAAATTGCATGGGGAAAACACATTTGAAAGTGTTGAAATTTAGAACCAATTAAAATGTTACTTTGGTTTGTATTTGTGTGTGATGAAAGTTAATTGGTTATGTATATATGTCAAATGAGAGGAAACCACAGCCATTTTGTGATACTACTGTCTGAGGTACATTTGTGAGGAATTTTTGGTGGTGAATTTCTGGTGTTTGATTTACACAGTACTAACACTTTTCCTACTTTTAAAAAGGTGAGTTGTTAATTTGTAAGGGGAACTATGTTGTACACTTGAAGATAATTTGAAAAATGTTTTCTGTTATTTATTTGCAGTCCTTCTGTTATACTAAATACTTGATAACGTTAGTTTTATATTATGTATTACTAAAAACGATAAATGAAAGTGATTATTTTTTTCTGCAATTTACAGCAAGCAATTTCAAAATAAAATGGCTCACAATGAAGAGACCGTGGCAATTTCTTTTGAATTGTCCACTACATTGATTGAAATTGAGAGCACCAATAATGAAATATTGTCACAAGGAGGACATGACTTGTATGATTCCATTAGATTGATTGAAATGGACAGCACCAAGAATGAAATATTGTCACAAGGAGATGACTTGAATGATTCCACTACGTTGATTGAAATTGAGAGCAGCAATAATGAAATATTGTCACAAGGAGGAGATGACTTGTATGATTCCATTAGATTGATTGAAATGGACAGCACCAATAATGAAATATTGTCACAAGGAGGAGATGACTTGAATGATTCCACTACATTGATTGAAATTGAGAGCACCAATAATGAAATATTGTCACGAGGAGATGACTTGAATGATTCCACTACATTGATTGAAATTGACAGCACCAATAATGAAATATTGTCAGAAGGAGGAGATGACTTGAATGATTTTTTTGATCAATCTCTTGATGGCGAATTTATCGAGTGTTTGGAGACCATAGAGTTACAAGAATCATTATTGGAGACTTTTCATGAGGACATTGCTGATGAGGACATGTTACTAGTTCTTTCAAATTTAGAAAATTCTGAAGAATAAATGTATATTTAGAAATCAAAAATTGTTTGAGACATTATTCATTTTTATTTTTAATTTATGAGGTTGTAGCGAAGTGATTGTAGTATAAAATGAGACTTATAGTATAGAGTGCAACATTTTTATGTTACATGGTAAGTTTACTCATATTTACTTCCCTTCTGCCACTATATTATCTCCAATGTGTATTTGACATCTCTTCTTCATCTCCGGCCTCCTTTCTCTCACTGTGTGTCTCCGATGCATCTTATCGCTGCTATTTTGTGTAATTACAGAAGAGAGTAAAATAAAATAGTTCGGAACGTGAAAAGGGGGCAAAGTAGAGTACTCCTCACCCCCTAGGCCTTTTTAGGCGGTCCCAAAAGGATCAGTTTCTGCTTTCCTGAGAGATTATGGTATGAGTTCCATATACCACAATAACTTGCATTACAACATGCAAGATATCTATCTCCTATTACCAACTTTTGGAGATATTCGCGCTAAGCGCGAATATCTCCAAAAAGTAACACCTGCCCTGAGCAGTTCTTAGCCATGTTATCCAATGGGAGGTGGATAACATGGCTAAGAGCATTAGCTCGGTAATGTATGAATATCGCTGAGTTTTTAGCGATATTCATGCATTGCGGCCGTTTATTATCGCATTTGTGATAAACCTTGATAATAGCAAGGTTTATCTTCGATAATTTCTGATGATGCTTAGCGGTAAAAAATTCGTTGGTAAGCATCGTTAGCGATAAATATCGCTTAACTTTGGTAATATGCCCCAACGTCTGTTAACGTTCGATTCGAAGGAAATGAGGAAGTGTTGAAAAACATTGTCTGCGCCATCTTGCCTTTTTTGAAATGCCACACTTTTGTCGTGCACGGCAGCCATTTTAGATGTCTTGACCAGACCCACTCTCTGCACGCTGTCGATTCGTAGCATGGCTCCTCACCCTCGCAAGCATCTTCCCCAGGCACTGGTCACCCCCGCTCTCTGTCTTATGCATGGGCAATAAACCTCCCCCCATCTGCGCTGCTCTTCCCTGAGAATCACACTGTGCCCGCCCGACACCTCCCTTTCGCCCTATTCACTACCGCACCCTCTGACACTCCTCTTCCTCTGTGTCCGATTGTCCAGGCTATCAGCTAGCCCTGCAGATGTAGTTTATGGCCCCAGCTGTAAAGAATCACCCCTCTTCAAAGGAGTTATAGTAGATCAAGGCCCACACCCGATGAGATCCGTCACACCACACGTGTTCCTACTATCTGAAAACTATCCTGTATTGTGATTGGGGAGGGGACAGAGCCTGAAGCGGAAGATTCCAGGAATGACTCTTTGTACATCAAAGTTTTTACAATTATGTGTCACATTAAAAATATATAGCACTCCAACAAAGTAGTAGGAATATAAAACTTTAATAACATATAAATATATACAACAAAACAAAAACAGTAAAAACATTTAAACAACGAAGAGACCGTGGCAATTTCTTTTGAATTATCCAATAGATTTATTGAAATTGACAGCACCAATAATGAAATATTGTTGTCAGTAGCGGTCTGTTGTGCGAATAGTTCCAAGGCAGCAGAACGCGCTGAAATCTAGATGGCACGAAAGTGATGTCTAGCAAGTTGCCGCCCAGCAAATAACGGCGTGGGGCGCCGCGGGGGTGAGTGAGTCCAGTAGGCACCACAGCTATTCTTAGCGGCATTGCAGAATTACTGCTGGGGACAATGCCTGTGCTGTAGCAGGGTCACAGCAGAAACAAAAAGGATTCTGTTGAAGATGTTGTTGGTTTTCAATTTGAAAACAGTTCTGGTGTCAACTGCTATGCTATTGTAGTGGTTAATGTTTTGTTTTCTCTAGAAAATGTAAAAGAGGGGGAGGCAGTCCAAAGTTCCGTTAAAAGGGCAAAGGAAAGGATCGGTGGTTTGAACTATCAGTCAAAAAGGGGAGGGGGTGCAACAATTTTTCCTACCGGGTCACACTGTGCTTTCACCGGAAGTGAGGTCTGCAGGATTCTAGTAATTCAAAGTGAGGCTGGCGCCGACGTCCCGCGGATACAGTTTCGTCACTCCACGGGTGATCATGGCAGTCATTCCCCATCGGGGGTCGGAGACTCCCGCGGCTCCTCTAGAATCTTCAAGGTCGTGGAGGACTACGGTGGTGGAGTCAACCAGTGACCGGGCCATTTCTTTATGCTGGGCCCGCTCTTGCCAGGTCGACCGCCATTTTGAGAGTTCGGTAGCTACTGGCGATCGCGGGGTCAAATGAGCGGACGGGCTCCACCCTGCCGGGCGAGACGTTGCAGCATAGCCACAGTGGAAGAACCCTTTTCCGGGCGCCTGGAGCGCTGAGGGTGCAGCTGGGAAGCCTCCACCTGGGGAGGCGGGAGAGGCCTGTTCGCACCGTCTCTCCCTCCCAGTGCACCCCACGGCGTCTCGCTTGAGATTTGTTATGGCCGGACCAGGCGATGAGGACGAGGGGGGGGGGGGTCGGAGGCATGTGCAAGACATCCCCCCCCCAGTGTTGTCGCAGCCATTTTTCAAGAAAGAAGAAGTGTCCCGTCCGTCTTCGGGCCGGGCTTCCGGTAGATGTCGGCCGGACGCCCCTGGCTCTGGCCCCATTAACGGGTTTCTTGGTTTATTGGCTGCAGCCGGATCCCGTCGGCCTCGGCCCCCCGACCGTTGGTGGCCGGACCGGAAGAGCATGTGGCGGGACTACCTGCAACTCTCAAGGGCCACCGCGGCCGGACTGGGAGAGAGAGGGGAGGGTCGAGGAGACATTCCCCCCCCCCCTGCAACTGTTCAGCGTTGTAAAGGCAATCCCCTGGCCGGGTCCCGCTGGTCTCGGCCTCTCCTCCGGCTACACCCTACGTTAGGATCTCCTGGCCGAGGCGTGGCAGCAGGACCTGCTTTATATGGGCTGCTCCCGGCTGGGCGTAGCCGGAACCCTGCCCCACCTTGGAAGTTTCCAGAGTGGGGGCGGATGTTCTACTGACTTGCATTTTCCCTAGTCTATCGATTTTTTGGGCGTGGCAGGCGGTGGGACAGCGAGGGGTGATTTGGTTTCTCTTACTGTTTTTCTGGTCTCTCACCACTGGCATATTTCTAACGTTTTCTTGTTTCTAGGACATTAATAGGTTTTATCATTACGTTATGTTATCGTTTCTTTGTTCGTTGTTTAATAAAAGTTCATGTTCATCAGTGGCCTACTGATTTTCGATTTCCTATTCTTTTCTTTCCAGGTTGTTTCATGCTAAAGTTTCTGTTAACAGGATACAGTGATCACTTCGTTATTATTGCATATGTCTTTTTCACTAGGGGTGCTCTCTGGTCGGGCCAGATGACGTATGTCTAGTAAATGGTCCGGGTGAAACAGGTGCATCAATCAGTGGGGAGTAGATAGGCATGACAGATTACAACGGGGGAGAAAGGTCCGCATTACGTACCCTTTCACTACTTGCAAAGATTTTCCTACGTTTATTTGCAAACAGGGAATACCTCCAAAAAGAACTAATTCCCAAACAGTCAATGTTCGGACAATCAATCAATCAATGAGGAATGAAATAGGTACGACGTGTTAAAGGCTTGCGTTACCTACCCTTCACTATCTGCAAAGGGAGAGAGAATATTCCTATTCTTCCTCGTTTGCAGGCAGAGAAGATCCTTAAGAGAACCAACTTCGAACAATTCAATGCTCGATTCAAACAATCAACAAGGGGTACTGTGAACACAAATGAACGCCGCTTATGTACATACGCATTGCTATTTTCAACAGGTTGTTCCTAATGTTTCTATTTTAGCGAGGTCAAAAAGAGATCCCATTAGTGGCCTACTGATTTTGCTCGATTCCTTTTGTTTTTTTTACACGGTTTTTCGCTATCTGCAAAGACTAAACAGAGTATTTTGACTCTGTGCTTGTTTGTAAATAGAGAATGAACCAAAGAGAACAATCAATCAAATGGAGAGAGAAGCAGGCACGACGGATTACAAAGGGGGCAAAGGGCTGCGTTAACTACCCTTCACTATCTGCAAAGAGAGAGTACTCCTAATAGAAATGAGGGGTGGGGGGTAGCATTCAAAGCAGATCAGTGTGCATAAACACGAAAATGTTTTTACTTACCACGTACTTGACATTCGACAGCTTATGATATTTGCTATTAAAAAACCATTGAAATTCACTGAAAAAACCATAGGTTATAGACCATATATAGTTAGGAATTAGCATTTACAAAACCTTGAAAATTCACTGAAAAAACCATAGGTTATAGACCATATATAGTTAGGAATTAGCATTTAAAAAACCTTATTTTACTCACACAAAACCATTGAAATTCCATATATAGTTAGTTGCACTAACTATATATCGCGCACCCGCAATCCACTGCTGATGATGTCACATATTACATCATTCATGACATGGTCAGTGACATCACTGATGACATCACTGATGACATCTCAAATGACATCACTGATGATATCTCATTTGACATCAATGGTCACATCAATGATGATATCATTAATGTGACAATACAATGCATCTCCTCACACTTTAATATAACCTCTGTTACACCCAGTGTTAAATACAGAGTATAATTTTTGAAACCATTGACACACCAATACTAGTTACTACATACGCACTCACTGATTCCTACGTCTACACACACATTCACTCATTCACCCATACAATCATTCATACATACAATCACTCATCTTTACAACACTATCATATGCACTCATACACCTATACAGACACTCACACTCTGCCACTCATCCATGGAGTTACTCACACACCTAGTCAGTCCTGTAAAGAATCAATCACAGTTCCATTTTCTAATCTACACAGTTAAACATAGAGTACCTTACATTTTAAAACATATACTAACACATACTTACTCTCTTATAGAATCACTGATACAAGTACACATTGATCTGCACAGTCACACACCTCCCAGCCAGCCATACACACACTCAGTCTCCCATACAAATACTTGTGCAACCAATCAATAACCCATATAGCTACTTATATAGCTACTGATCAACACATGCAGCAGCTTGCACAACAACAGACATGCTGATGCACACTTTCAGACAGTTTAGTCACTAACCCGTGCATTTAGTAAGACGCATTTAATCACTCACTCATACAGTCAATCACGCACCTACTAAAACCTTCATTCAGACACTTATACATCCACTCATTCTTCAATATGTAAAACATATTTAAACTTTACAGAAACACATAATCACTGGATGTTGTCATCAGTGATGTCATTTGAGATGTCATCAGTGATGTCATCAGTGATGTCATTTGAGATGTCATCAGTGATGTCATCAGTGATGTCACTGACCATGTCATGAATGATGTAATATGTGACATCATCAGCAGTGGATTGCGGGTGCGCGATATATAGTTAGTGCAACTAACTATATATGGAATTTCAATGGTTTTGTGTGAGTAAAATAAGGTTTTTTAAATGCTAATTCCTAACTATATATGGTCTATAACCTATGGTTTTTTCAGTGAATTTTCAAGGTTTTGTAAATGCTAATTCCTAACTATATATGGTCTATAACCTATGGTTTTTTCAGTGAATATATATATATGTGCATAGGTGTGCGTGTAGAGAGAGGTAGAGCGAGGTAGAGATGTAGAGGGAGAGGTAGAGAGTAGTAGAGAGAGAGGTAGAGAGTGAGTAGTAGAAAGTAGTAGAGAGTATCAGAGTGAGTAGCAGGGAGTAGTAGAGTGAGTAGTAGAGAGTTAGTAGTAGAGAGTGGGTAGTAGAGAGTAGGTAGTAGAGTGAGTAGTAGAGTGAATAGTAGAGAGTAGTAGAGAGTGAGTAGTACAGAGTAGTAGAGAGTGAGTAGTACAGAGTAGTAGAGAGTGAGTAGTAGAGAGTAGTAGCGAGTGAGTAGGAGAGAGTGAGTAGTAGAGAGTTGTAAGAAAGTGGCTCTATATATACTGGACCAAAGTAAGGTAAAGTGTGTGTATAGAGTCTCCAGAGGTATAACAGAGGTTAAAATCAGGTCTGACCTTACTCTCTAAAGTGGTAGCTTGGTCGAGCAGTAAGGCAGTACCAGAGGAAAGTGTAAAGCATTTGTTGTACACACTCAGTCAGCAAAATGTTTCACACACTCAAGAACTGAACTCTAGGCCAATTGTTTTTATATCAAAAGATATAATTGTTTGATTTTAGAACCAAGAGGTATCAAAATATACTTTTCTCAATATGAGAGACTTTAGGTAATTACTTTGCAGAAAGGCAATAGACTGTATGTACAACAGCTACAGTGGTTGAACTAGGCAACACAATTCTAAACACAATTTAACATTGAGCTCAATGGGGTTTTCTACATAAATGCAGTTGATTACTTTAAGGATTACTTTTCTAACCACAGGGCTGGATCTTGGATTCAGTCCTGGGACCTAAGCTGTAAACAGTTAAGTAAAAGCGTAATGGTTACAGTTGTGATTTTTAAAGAATATAATTGTATTTTCAAATTTACCAAACTTTTCAGTGAAAAACTAGCAATGTTATCCTATGGAAGGAAATTCAAGTCACAGGTAAAGTAGGTTCTTGTTACTTTTGTAATCCAATACTGGACTCCTAGGTTCAGCACTGGGAACTCTACCTAAGACAGGTAAGTAATTATGTTTTAGTATTTAGTATGATTTTTAAGGAATATTTCTAGTTTGCAAAAATCGACAAGAAATTTCAGAGAAAAACAGTCAATGGTTTCTTATGGAAGAAAATTCAAGTTACTGGTAAGTACAGTTAAGATTACTTTTGCGGTTCAGTACTGGGCTAAAAGGTACAGTACTGGCTTCTCTCCTGATCACAGGTGAGTATTTCGGAATTCGTTATTTGGCTGATTTTAGATGAATATTTTAAAGTTGCAAAATTTCACACTTAAAATAAATTTCAATGAAAACCAGTCAATGTTAGCCTAAGGAAGGAAAGTGAGTTATCGGCTTTCAGGTGACTACTCGACTGGAGAAGTCAAGGTTCTGGGCATAAACTAGGGGGTCTCCTAGGGTCGGATAGGTATAGTTGCTTCACCCTAGGCGGCACAGGGGCAGCCGGGTGCAGAGGTAGTTAGGCCCAATGTTATCCAATGAGAGGCAGGGGGCCTTCGGTTGGTGGCTGCTGGCTAGCATGCCACGCAGCTGTGGGAGCTGGGCTCCTGGTCACTTGCTCAGGGCAAATGGGGAAGTAGGATAGGACAAAGGTTGCACTGCCAGAGGCACTCGGGCGGCTGGTTGCAGGGTGCTTTTGAGCCGTCGGGCGCTCAATGTTATTCAATAGAGATCTTGAAAAGGGAACAAAGGTTGCAGGCTCAGGGACGGAGGATCTTCTGGAGCGACCAACACTTCGAGGGGTAAGTTGGGATCTTGGAGGATAGGCAGGCACCCAGGAGCTGGGCACAGGGGGCCGTGGGGCGCCGGGTGCAGGGGTGTCTTTTTAGGTCGGGAAATCTTGCCCCCTTCTGGTCGCAGTTGAAGGGGTCCTTTGTCCTGAGGATGCAGGCGTCGTCGGGGATGTAGAGGAGGGTCCTTGGGCACTGGATTCCAGGTCAGAATCGCCAGGGGGGGGGGGGGGCGGACGTCCTCAGGGTCTTGATTCACTCCAGCACAGGCCAGGCCAGGCCAGGCTCGGTGCAGAGTGTGCAGGGTTTGTGGTTCCGGGCTGATGCCAGGGCTTGTTACTTGCTTTGAGCAGTACCACTGCTCATGGGAGACCCAGGTAGTCTGAGTCACAAGGCAGTCAGGTCCTCCGGGGTTTTTGAGGTGACGCCGGGGTTTAGAAGGAGCAGGTTTGAGGGTCGGCAGGCCGGTAGGGCTGGGGCCAAACCAGTTGGTGTCTTCCTCTTTTTAGCAGCTGCTTGGCAGGTCTTCTTGTTCCTTGTTCTATTTCTTGTTTCGGAATCTGGATCTAAGGAAGGAAGGTTCAGGGTGCCCCTAAATAATACATTTAGGAGCGTTACAGGTAGGGTAAGGGCAGGGACTAATGGGTCCCTGTCCTGGGGAGGGTACACCCCCTAGCCTGCTCCTCTCCTGTTGGAGGGGGCAGGAGCCTAGCTGTGATTTGGGCAGGGCTCCACATCTTCAAGATGGCCGGAGCCCGTGGTCGTGCTTCACCTCACCTCTCCCACCTGAGGGGTGGAGTTGGCACAGGCTGGCACACCCCCTTCCTGACGTAGGGTTTCCCGCCAGTCTTCCTGCCAGAGTGGAGGTCAGAACTGGTGGGGGCCAGTTGCTGAGTACAGCAAGTGGTCTGGAGAAGCTCTCAAAGGCGGAATGCCTTTGAAGCTTCCCCTGCCCATCCTGGGGAGGAGGCTTGGCACCTCGTCCCAGGATGCGCATTGTTGCAGGCCCAGGAGAGCGGGGGCTCTCCACCCAGGGGTCCAGCAACATGTCTGCTGTGTGGCAGGCTAGGCAGCCTCTCAGACAAGACGTGGATTGTAGGTTAGGTTTCAGGGGGATTCTCTAAGATGCCCTCTGTAGTGCATTTTACATTAAATCCCACACTGGCATCAGTGTGGGTTTAATGTGCTGAGAAGTTTGATATCAAACTTGTAAGTCTTCAGTGTAGCCATTCTGGCGCTGTGGAGTTCGTAATGACAACCTCCCAGCACCATATACTCTTAATGGCATCACTGCACTTACAGTGCCCAGGAATGGCCCTGGGTACTGTAGGGGCACAGGGCTCATGCACCTGTGCCCACATCACTGGCATAGGGCACCCAGCTAGAGGGGTGGGTGATGTATGCCAGGGCAGTGGGTTTGTGGGCATGGCACACACATATGTGTGCCATGTCGACTCTTTGTTTAGTTCTGCACCAGGACACTCCGCCTTCAAAGGCAGTGTGTGTGTGTCAGGGTACAGGGCCCCTAAGGGTGGCACGAGAAGTGCTGCAGCCCTTAGGGGTCTTCTCTGGTCACTATGCCCTGGGTAACTAGTGTACCATTTACTAGGGGCTGACATGTGGCCAGAGATGCCAATTGAGTTTAGGCTTTAGTACAGTTTTTAGGGAAGGAACACAAGCCCTGGGTGCCTGATTGGCAGGGACCCAGGGCACACCAAGGAAAAGGGCATCAGGTATCAGGCAAAAAGTGTGGGGGTACTGCAACAAAACTCACTTTCCTTCAAGAGTGAATAGTAGAGAGTAGTAGAAAGTGAGTAGTAGAGAGTGAGTAGTAGAGTGAGTAGCAGAGAGTAGTAGAGGGTGAGTAGTAGAGAGTGAGTAGTAGAGAGTGAGTAGTAGAGAGTGAGTAGTAGAGAGTGAGTAGTAGAGTCGTAGAGAGTGAGTAGTAGAGAGAGAGAGTAGTAGAGTAGTAGAGAGTAATCAGTCAGTGTGTGTCAGTCAGTGTCAGTCAATCAGTGTCAGTCAATCATTGTCAGTCAATCAGTGTCAGAGTCAGTCAGTGTCAGTCAGTCAGTGTCAGAGTCAGTCAGTGTCAGTCAGTCAGTCAGTGTCAGTCAGTCAGTCAGTGTCAGCTAGAGCTGCTGACCTGGTTCTCTGGCTCTAAAGCTGCTCTGCAGATCCAGTTCTATGGCTCTAAAGCAGTTCTGCTGACATGGTTCTCTGGCTCTAGAGCAGCTCTGTGGACCTGGTTCTCTCCCTCTAGAGCAGCTCTACTGGCCTTGTTCTCTCCCTCTAAAGCAGCTCTACTGACCTGGTTTCTCTGGCTCTACAGCAGCTCTGCTGACCTGGTTTCTCTGGCTCTACAACAGCTCTGCTGACCTGATTCTCTGGCTCTAAAGCAGCTCTGCTGACCTAGTTCTTAGGCTCTAGAGCAGCTCTGCTGACCTGGTGCTCTGGCTCTAAAGCAGCTCTGCTGACCCGGTTCTATTGCTCTAAAGCAGTTCTCCTGACCTGGTTCTCTGGCTCTAAAGCAGCTCTGCTGACCTGGTTCTCTCCCTCTAAAGCAGCTCTGCTGACCTGGTTCTCTCACTCTAAAGCAGCTCTGCTGACCTGGTTCTCTCGCTCTAGAGCAGCTCTGCTAACCTGGTTCTTAGGCTCTGGAGCAGCTCTGCTGACCTGGTTCTATGGCTCTAAAGCAGCTCTGCTGACCTGGTTTTTCTGGCTCTAAAGCAGCTCTGCTGACCTGGTTCTCTCCCTCTAAATTAGCTCTGCTGACCTGGTTTCTCTGGCTCTAGAGCAGCTCTGCTGACCTGGCTCTCTGGTTGTAGAGCAGCTCTGCTGACCTGCTTCTCTGTGCTCACGATGCACACACCCGACTTTGCGAAAATATATATATAAAAAAATAATATACGTTTATTATAAGTATAAATATATTATTTATATGAATATCTTAGATAATCTGATGCCCTAATATGTATATTAAAGACACATACATATCATTTTGGATTTTTTTTTTTTTGCGGGAGTCGGGCACCCCGCATGCCCCAGCAAGTATATGACATCACAGGGGACCCTCCGCGGCGCAAGCGTCTCGTACTGTAATGCGCATGTGTCGCGAATGCGCGGGAGCAGGAGTCGCGGACTGGTCGCATATCAATCGCGCACATCACATAATATTAAATGTATATGATGTAACTGAAAAACACGCAGGCGTCGCACACCGCGGATCCTTCACGACTTTTTTTAAATGGCGGCTAGAATCCGCGTACCCGCCATGATGTGTACACTTTGAGTGTGCGACTCAGAAAAAAATTGGGGAAAAGAATGTTTTAAAAATAAAATAATATAAATATATTAAAATAAAAAATGAACAAAACAATTTATCAATATTTCTGTTTGAATTAAAAAAAAATGTTTTTCGCAATTTTCAGAAAAATATAAAATGTTATTTAATGAATAAAATATTTATATATAGTTAAAATATTGTAGAAAATTAGTACAAAAAAATAGGTATAACTACTATCACACTTAAAAATTAGCATTTAAAAAACCTTTGAAATTCACTGAAAAAAACCATAGGTTTTAGAGACGTTCTAGTTAGACATTAGCATTTAAAAAAGCTTTGAAATTCACTGAAAAAACCATAGGTTTCAGAGACGTTATAGTCAGAATTTAGCATTTAAAAAACCTTAGAAATTCACACAAAAAAACATAGGTTTCACGGGTGTTATATAGTTAGCTGGCCATTTCACTCGTACAAACCATAGAAATTCCTCCGTTATAGTTAGTTCTGCTAACTAACTCGCGCGCCCGCAATGCACTACTGATGATGTCACATCATTCATGACAGGGTCAGTGACATCTCAAATGACATCACTGATGACATCACTGATGACAACATCCAGTGAATGTAGTTTAGTTTGAAATTTAAATATGTGTTATATATATACCAATCTGTATTGAAGATTGAGTGGACATATAACTGCCTGGATGGGGGATTTAGTAGCGGTCTGACTGTCTGTTTAAGTGAGTAATTAAAAGTGTCTCACTTAATACATCGATTAGTAACTAAACTATGTGAATGTGTGCATCACTGGACTGGCTCTGTTGTTGTATAACATGCTGCATTAGTTGGTCACTAACTACTTTATGAGTGTGTATATTACCTGTGTTTTTTCTGTGAATATATATTATCCACCAAACATCCAGATCTCGGGGAGGCACACAACAGCTTGCATCTCGTCAGCCTCCTCCAGCACTCCCAAATTCTTTCACTTATGCTGACGTGTTTCGAGGTAAAAACCTCTTCTTCCAGGGCAACGTGTATACATAGAGCGCAGTGAGTACTTTCCTTTACTTTAATAGTATGCCACGTGATTTCATTGGCTCAGTGCCTTTAATTTGATTGGCTTAGTACCGCTTCCTGTTGGAATGAAAACTGGGATATTGAGTCCCCAGGAAAAGTACAATTATTTTCCCTAAGTGGGCCACACACGCTTGTGTAATATTAAAACAATGTTAATCCCCTATAGTAGGGTCTGGAGCTGCCTGGGAGGAATCCTCTTCCTTATGGCTCGCGGTGCTTCTCTGTCTTGATGTAGTGAAAGTGAAAGAATTTGGGAGTGCTGGAGGAGGCTGACGAGATGCAAGCTGTTGTGTGCCTCCCCGAGATCTGGATGTTTGGTGGATGATCTATATATATTTATTACCTACTGGCGGTCGCCAGTAAGTAGTTATAGTTAGGACCTAGCTACCATAGGAAATCCGCAACATTCTATTGGGAATAACTCTGGCGCCGGTTGAGGAATTTGCGTGTAACTTTCCAAAATTTTGGCCAGCTCCGCTCCTTCCCTGAAAGTTTTGGGGGGATTCGTGAAGTGGGGGCTGGGGAAAAAAGGGAGGTCCCAAAACGTGTTTTCCCCATGTTAATTTCCATAGGACGTTCTGACATGTCTACAGCTCGAACCCCTGAACAGAATTACGCGAAAGTTTGCCAAATTGTAGGGACTGGTACGCAGATGTGCCTTTGCTATATTTGGTGAAAATTGGTCCAGTGGTTTTTTTGAAAATTAACTTCAAAAACATATATATATCTATAGGCGCGCTCCGAGCACTCACCGGTACGCGTACCGGGGAGCGCATCCAGCGCTACGGGAGTGCGCGAGTGGAAAGCTGATTGGCTGTCGACATTCTAAACAGTCCGGAGAGTCCGCCATCTTGTGTCCCGGTAGAATCGAGACACAAGAGGTGAAAAAAAAAGGGGAAAATGATTAAAAGGGGGCAGGGTAGACACCCTCTGACCCCCTAGGTTTTCTGAGGGGGCCTAGAAGGACCCTGAAGGGCAAAAAGGGCAAAAAACCTATTTTTTTTCCAATTTTCGCGGGGTAAGCGCTGTGTGCATTCCCATGTACGCTCACCGGTACGCGCACCCAGAGCGTACCACAGGGAAAAACATTGAAAGAAAATAGTGTAAAATAAGAATTTGGAGTGCTTAGAGGTAGGGTAGCTCTAAAAAGAGCTGTTGTGTTATGTGAGTGATTTAAGTACTTATAAGTAGGTACCGATGCAGAGTCTAAAATTCACTTCAATACAATCACTTCGCTACTACTTCATAAATTAGAAATAAAAATGAATAATATGTCAACTAATTTTGAATTCGTAAATATTAATTTATTGTTCAGAATTTTCATAATTTAATAGAACTTGTAGCATGTCCTCATCTGGAATTTCCTCTTCAATCATATGATCAGGAATGTCCTCATTAAAAGTGTGCCATGATGATTCTATTTTATCCAAACATTCGATTAATTCTTCGTCAAGAGATTCATCCCAAAAATTATCCGTGTCATCTTGAATTTCAATAAATATCGTTGAAATTTCAAATGAAATTTTGTTGGTCTCCTCATTTTGATTCATTTTAATTTCAAATTTCTTGCTGTAAATTGCAGAAAAAAGTAATCACTTTCAATTATCGTTTTTAGTAATACATAACATAAAAGTAGCTTAAATAAGTATTTAGTTCTTTAAAATTAATTGGGCAGTGTATAGTATCAGACAGGAACTAGAAATATAAAGCACTGCATGTGATGAAGCCTATCTTAATCCATAATTATAACAGAAGGACTGTAAATAGCTAATAGAAAACATTTTCAAAATTATCTTAAAGTGTACAACATAGTTCCACTTACAAATTAACAACTCACCTTTTTGAAAGTAGAAGAGTTATTACTGTGTTATTCTAAGTCCAGCAATTGAGCACCCAAAATTTCTCTCAAAAGTACCTCAGACAGGGGTATCACAAAATGGCCGTGTTTTCCTCTCATTTAAGATATATACATAACCAATCAAACTTCATCACACACAAATTCCAAACTAAAGTAAAATTTTGATTGGTTCTAAATTTCAATACTTTCAAATGTGTTTTCCCCATGCAATTTTCCATAGGACATTTAGACACGGCTACAGCCTGAACGGATGAATGGAATTACACCAAAGTTGGCAAAATGATAGGTACTGGTATGTAGTAGGGCCTTTTCTAGATTTCTTTGAAATTGCTCCAGTGGTTTTTATGAAAGGCAATTTAAAAAAAACATATATATCAATAGGCGCGCTCCGACGCTCACCGGTACGCGTACCGGGGAGCGCACCCGGCGCGCTACGGGAGTGCGCGAGCGGAAAGCTGATTGGCTGTATGATGTCTGTCAACATTCTTAACAGTCCGGACAGTCCGCCATTTTGTGTTTCGGGAAAATCGAGAGACCTGAGGTAAAAAAAAAGGGGGAAATGATTAAAAGGGGGCATGGTAGACACCCCCTGACCCCCTAGGTTTTTTGAGGGAGGCTTAGAAGGACCCTGAAGGGCCCAAAAACTATTTTTTTTTTTTTAATTCGCAGGGTAAGCGCTGGGTGTGTTCCCGGGTACGCTCTCCGGTACGTGCACCCTGAGCGCACCACGGGGAAAAACAGTGTAAAAAAATAGAGTAAAAAAATATTGTAGAGTGTTTAGAGGTAAGTTAGCTCTGAAAAGAGCTGTTGTGTTATGTGGGTGTTTTTTGTACCTACAAGTAGGTACCAATGCAGAGTCTTAAATTCAAGAGGAAGACTCTATTCCCCTCATCTGTAAAATGAACGCCATCTCCCCTATAGATGGTTTGCATGTTGTAACGCAAGTTGTTGTGGTAAATGGAACCCATACCATAGTCCCTGAGGAAAGCAGAAACAGATGTATTTACATGTTTCCTTGCTTTCTCAATCTGTGGACAAAATTGGTTGGACCAGTTCCATTTTTGCCTTTGGCATATATTAGAAAATACCAAGGCAGTTTTTGGAAAAAGTTACATCAATTGCCAAAAGATGTCCTTTAAAAGCATTTCCAGACCTACCCCAGTCATAGTGCCCATGTCATTTCCACCACAGTGCACAATTATAAGGTCAGGGTGTGGAAGATGCATAAAGGATTTTACCAATGGTATCAATTGGTGACTTCTCAATCCTCTCTGTCCAATCCATACAATGTCCACATTTGGTAAATAAAGGTTGTAAATCCCTCTGTTGCTTGTACATTTTTCACTCCAGAAGACATAGCTATGACCCACAAACCAGACTTTTGGCATCCTGAAGGTAGATGTGCTTCTAGTCGGATGAGTTGTGGAAATGAAATGGCAGTTTGAAAGTAGGAATTATGAACAAAAATGGTTGAGAATCAGTGCAGTTGAAAAACAAGAAATGATTGGTGCTTTCTTAAAATTCACCATTGAAAATTAGGGTACATGCTTTTTTTTTTAAAGAAGTCATTTCAATGGTTGAGAAAAAGTCTTTTAAAGAAACATTGCACTTGATTAGCTAGTACATTGAGAGGCCAAACACCCTTGCTGTATTCTTTTTCAACATAGTATGATGAACTTGTGAACTGTGTGCTGGGTTAGGAGGGAGTTACCATGATAACAGGGTGAATGAGCACTGGGGGGATGGGTGAATGTTAGGTGAGTTTCAAAATCTTGAAATGTACAACCAATTAAAATGTGCAGTTTGGTTTTGAATTTGTGTGGGAACAACTTTGATTGGTTATGTACAAGAATATGGGTCTGAAATGAGTAAGAATCTGTGCCATTATTCTCAGGCTCCAGTGAAAGAAGCATTATTCAGAGATTCTGCTTAAGAAAATCTGTTGAGTGTGACTGACACTGTTCTACATCCTTCAAAGCATTTTTAAAGGTGAGTAATGATTCTTTTAATAAAGAAAGAGTGCTGTATGCGCTTTGGGGAAGATTAAGAAGCATATTGTGCTTCTTTATTCTTGTTTTTTGTGTCATGTTTTTTTGTAATGTTGTTTAAAAATAAAATGGTGTATATTGGCAATGTATTTTGAAAATGAGTTCGGTTTCTGCTTTGTTTCTGTAGTGGTCTTTTAAATGAGCTGTGCTTTGTGTCAAAAACGATTTAGTATGCAAAAACATTTTGGGAAAAAAGTCTGCTTTTTAAAATTTTGGAGAAGCATTACACTGACTTTCTGTTTGAAAAAAGAGAAAACATTTACACATTTTTCAATAATGTCACATGTGCCTTGTAACAGTTTGCCTCAACTAGCTTAAAGAGTATTGTTTGCTTGTGTCTCACTTTACTTTGTGCCTGTGTGTAATCCGATATATGATTAATTTAATGAAGATACACCAAAAATATGGTAGTATATGTTTTTTGAAGACATGGTAGATTACATGTAATGTTCTGGTCATGTGCCTAAAATCACACTGTGAGTCAAGCTTAATTTTAAATGGATCTGGGTGAATAATATGCTTAGTTGATGTCTTTAAAAATATGGAAGTACATGTTTTTAAAAGACATGGTAGATTAATTGTAACATCGTGGACATGTGCTTAAGATCACACTGATGGGTGAATTAAGCTTCACTCACAGTGTGATCTTAGGCACATGAGTAGGATGTTACATATAATGAGAAATTAATGTTATGTGTTGCTTATATATATATATAGGTAGCCTGTTTTTGGTCTGTAGAGAGAGTGAAATAATATGAGCAGAGACACACATACTGCTTGCAGAGACAGACATGGTAGATTACATGTTACATGCTGGTCATGTGCCTAAGATCACACTGTGAGTCAAGCTTGATTTTAAATGGATCTGGGTGAATAATATGCTTAGTTGATGTCTTTAAAAATATGGAAGTACATGTTTTTTAAAGACATGGTAGATTACATGTAACATCGTGGACATGTGCTTAAGATCACACTGATGGGTGAATTAAGCTTCACTCACAGTGTGATCTTAGGCACATGAGCAGGATGTTACATGTAATGAGAAATTAATGTTATGTGTTGCTTATATATAGGTGGCCTGTTTTTGGTCTGTAGAGACAGTGAAATAATATGAGCAGAGACACACATACTGCTTGCAGAGACAGACATGGTAGATTACATGTTACATCCTGGTCGTGTGTCCTCTTACTTCTACACTCCCCTTCCCTCATTCTCTGTTAGCCTCTTTCTCTCCATTTCCTTAGTCTCTCACACCTATTCTGTCACGCTTACTCCCTATAACTCAGCTACACTCCCATTCACCTTCTTTCAAACCTTCTTCTTTACTATCCTTCCTGTCTCTTCCCTTCTTTTGCTCCTTCACTCATTTCTCTTCCCTTACTCTCCTTACTCCACTTCATTAACTCCTTCTCTTACTCCCTCTGTCCTGTTAGTTCTACACTTCCCTTCCCTCATTCTCTCTCTCTGTTAGCCTCATTCACTCCGTCCCTTTAGTCTATCACTCCTCTTCCGTCACGCTCACTCCCTATAACTCAGCTACACTCCCACACTCACCTTCTTTCAAAATGTTCTCCTTTACTTTCCTTCCTGTCTCTTCCCTTCTTTCTCTCCTTCACACTTTTCCCTTCCCTTACTGTCTTTACTCCACTTCACTAACTCCTTCTCTTACCCCCTCTGTCCTGTTAGTCCTACACGCCCCTTCCCTCATTCTCTCTCTGTTAGCCTCATTCTCTCCGTCCCCTTAGTCTCTCACTCCTCTTCTATCACGCTCACTCCGTTTAACTCAGCCATACTCCCACACTCACCTTTTTTCAAACCTTCTCCTTTACTTTCCTTCCTGTCTCTTTCCTTCTTTTGCTCCTTCACTCATTTCTCTTCCCTTACTCTCCTTACTCCACTTCACTAACTCCTTCTCTTACTCCCTCTGTCCTCTTACTTTTACACTCCCCTTCCCTCATTCTTTCTCTGTTAGCCTCATTCTCTCCGACCCCTTAGTCTGTCATTCCTCTTCTATCACGCTCACTCCCTATAACTCAGCCACACTCCCTCACTTATGTTTCTTTCCTCCCTCACTCAGTCCTCTACTCTCACTTTTTCCTTCACTTTCTCTGTCTCTTTACTCCCCTACTCCCCTTGTCTCACACTCACTTGCCTTTATCCAGTCTGTATCACCACTCTTGCCTCAAAATCACTGCTCTTTTCTTACCCTTCCACACCCCCGTTCCTTTACTACATTTTCTTCACTTATCCTTATTCCCCTTGTTCACTCCCCTTCTCCTCACTCACCTCCCACACTCACCTTCTTTCAGTCCCCCTACTTCACTTCCCTTCCCCTATCGTCCCTTTCTTTGCTTTCTCACTCATTTTCCTTTCCTCTCTCACTGCACTCCACTTTAGTTACTCCTTTTGAACTTGTTAAGAATACAGCTCTTTTTT
Source organism: Lissotriton helveticus (assembly GCF_964261635.1). Classification (NCBI taxonomy): domain Eukaryota; kingdom Metazoa; phylum Chordata; class Amphibia; order Caudata; family Salamandridae; genus Lissotriton; species Lissotriton helveticus. The sequence goes on from NC_136061.1 coordinate 1,485,708,528, forward strand.
GAGAATTGGAGGTAGTTCTAAAAAGAACTTTTTTTTCCTTCTTTTTTAGGTTTTTTTCTAAACAAAAACAGAGAATGCAAAACTGCTCAACAGGAGCAAAAAAAGGGGGAAAAATTAGGGCTGGGGAGGGCAGCTGTGTTCTTGCCTCCTGCGTGCAATGAGCTTGATGCTCTGCTCACCATAGCAAAGCATGTAATCGCATTGCTTGCACTTTATAGTAATGTCACTAAAAACAGGCTGAATGTTCGGAATCATCTCCAATTCCGCTGCACGTCCTCTGCCTGATGTTGAGGCTCCTCCAGTAGATGTAGAGGTACCATCCCCTTGGTCTTGGACACTCTCCCGGGCATAGTTCTGGGGGTGCCTCCGTTGGACGTGGCGAATCATTGTGGAGTTGCCAAAACTGTACTTCCTTCTTGGGTCTCCTCGGGAAAGCAGTTTTGCTGATTTTGCATTCCACTTTAGGAGCATTCACCTTTTTTAATCCTGCAGGTATTGAAAAAAAATTCCAAATAAAATGCTCCTTGACCTTGGGCTGAGGAGGCTCTTCCTGAATGAAGTCATCTGACTGCTCACTGCTGCTGGGTGCTCTGGCAGCCATTCTTCTCATACAATTGGTAGAACAGAAAAGAACTGTCTCCAAAGTGAAAGAAGAAGTGAAGGAAATGGGTGGGGTTTTCATTAGTTTTAAAAAAAAACTGTTAACTAATGAAAAGAGTTATTTTAAGGTCACATGACTTGTCGCGCTTACGCTGCGCGCACCGGAGCGCTTCCGGGGGCGCTTACGCGGCGCGAACGTAGGCGCTTCCGGGGGCGCTTACGCGGCGTGCCTGAATGACATTTTGCTAGCTTTTTTTTACGCACGCGGAAATAGCGCTCTCGATGCGCTCTCGGGTGAGCTTACCGGTGCGCCCACCCTGAGCGCTCCAAGACAAAATGATTTTTTAAAAAACATGAAAAATAGATTGTAAAAAAAATTCTGAAGAAAAAAAAAACTAGTTATAAAAAATAGCTAATAAAATAAAAAACAGTTTCAAAATCGTAGGTTACAAACTCGATATATAAAGGAATTAGCTTTTAAAAAAACTATGAAATTCACTGAAAAAAACATAGGTTTCACAATCGTTATAATTAGGAATTAGCATTTAAAAAACCTTTGAAATTCACTAAAAAAAAACATAGGTTTCACAATCGTTATAGTTAAGAATTAGCATTAAAAAAACCTTTGAAATTCACTGAAAAAACCATAGGTTTCACACCAGTTATAGTTAGCTGAACATTTTACTCATACAAAACCATTGAAATTCCCACGTTATAGTTAGTTGGACTCACTATAACTCGCGCGCCCGCAATCCACTGCTGATGCTGTCACATATTACATCATTCATGACATGGTCAGTGACATCACTGATGACATCACTGATGACATCTCAAATGACATCACTGATGACATCTCAAATGACATCACTGATGACATCATCCATGTGATAATACAATACACTTCCTCACACTCTAATCTAACCTATGATACACCCAGTGTTAAATACAAACTACCATTCCTGAAACCATTGACACAGTAAAACCACTTACCACATACGCACTCACTGATTTCTAGGTCTACACACACATCCACTCATTCACCAATACAATCTTTCATACATACAGTCACTCATAAATACAAGACCAACATATGCACTCATACACCTATACAGAGACTCACACACTGCCACTCATCCATGGAGTTACTCACACACCTAGTCAGTCTTGTAAAGAATCAATCACACTCCCATTTCCACAACTATACAGTTATACACACAAAACCTTGCTTATTTATACATAGACTAACACATACTTACTATCTTTTACAATCACTGCTACAAGTACATATTGATAGATACAGACACTTATGCAATCACAGGCTGTTATATATAGTCATTTATATATGACAACTCTCACATGCACTGTGTTTTACATATGTAATTACTTGGACATGGAGCACTGAGATAGCCATTCACTCACCAACACACCCATGCACACAGTCAACCGCCTATACAGCTGTTTCCTCATGCACTCTTGAACCCATACACCAAGTGAATCAACTGCTCACACATCTATGCATAGAGTCACACACCTCCCAGCCACCTCCACTCACACTCACCCTCACATACAAATACTTGGGTTACCAATCATTAACCCATATAGCCAGTCATATAGCTACTAATCAATACATGCAGCACCTTACACAACAACAGACATAATGATGCACACATTCTAACAGTTTAGTCACTAGGCATTCAGTAAGACACATTTAATCTCCCACTCATACAGTTAGTCACGCACCTACTAAATCCATTATCCAAACACTCATACATACACTCATTCTACAATATGTTAAACACATTTTTAATTTACAGGAACACACATTCACTGGATGATGTCATCAGTGATGTCATCAGTGATGTCACTGACCATGTCATGAATGATGTAATATGTGACATCATCAGCAGTGGATTGAGGGCGCGCGAGTTATAGTGAGTCCAACTAACTATAACGTGGGAATTTCAATGGTTTTGTATGAGTAAAATGTTCAGCTAACTATAACTGGTGTGAAACCTATGGTTTTTTCAGTGATATATATATATACATATACACACACATATATATATATATATATATATATACATACACACACACAAACACACACATACACTCAATGAAAAAAACAAAAGTTTATGCTTTAATGCTTAGTTATAGTAAGGAAATGTTTTTCCCCATACAAACGCAAATCAAACTATACAAACTTTAGAAATTCTATAGTTATAGCATTCACTTACAATTCATCCACCACCTTCAAATTAAAGTATTGCACCTCCATTCACACACTTTTAAGCTCAATGCCCAGACAATAGTAACTATAACTTGCCACTCTACCATGCACTGTGTTGTGACAAATTATGTAATTTGAGATGTTATAGGTGTTGTTATGAATGCTTTGAATTCACATGATATAAGTGATGCAGTATGCAAGAGTATAACTAGTGCATGGAAAAGGCTGAGGTATAGTTAATGTAGAGCGGCGAGTTCGCTGACAAGACTGCGTTTGGAGGTGTATGACTTTTAGTCATTTAAAACTAGTGTGTAAATTATACATTGAAGTTATAATTATAATGGTGCAACTTTTATTGAGTATTTTAAGTTGGGTTTGTATCGGAAGAATAAATAAAGTATTTCTAACTGACTTATCCTTAACCTCTGTTTTTGTCAATGTATGTTTAGTATTTATGTTTTAATAAAATGTCTTTCAAATTGTAATGTGGAGTGTCTTCATTGGAATGTCGTAAAGTGGAGTGTCGTACAATACAGTGAAGCAGAGTCTTGTAGAGTCTAGTGGCATAGAGTAGAGTATTTTACAGTGGAATATAGTAGAGTAGAGTGAAGTGACGTAGCATACAGTGGAGTAAAGTGTTACACAGTGGCATGGTGTGTTGTATAGTGGAGTAGAGTATCTCAGAGTGGAGTAGAGTATCTCAGAGTGGAGAAGTGTGTTGCACAGTTTAGTGGCATGTTGAACAGTAGAGTTGAATGTTGTAAAGTGTGGTGGAGTGTCATTGAGTAGAGTGTTGTAGAGTGGCATAATGTGTAGCAGAGTGTAGTGGAACAGAGTGGAGTAGAGTGCAGAGTCGTATAGTAGAGTGGAGGAGAGTCTCACACAGTGTAGTGTCGTACAACGGTATGGCATTATTTGTAAGAACACAGTGCATCGTAGAGTTGTGAGTTATAGTAAGTGTTGTTTGGTTAGTGAGCTAAAAAGTGAGCGTATGGATGTGCGCTGCTTATAATAATTTGAAGTTGGTGGATAAATTATAAACATAACTTTAGATTTTTCAAAGCTTGTGTAGTTTAAGTTTGTTTTGTATAGATAAAAAATGTTTTTTCCTAACTCCATCTAAGCTTTAACCTTTGATTTCTACATTGAATTTGAAACACTTTTTAATAGAAATTAGTTTTAAATCACAGAGTACAGTGTCATCGACTATCGTTATGTGGAGTGTCGTACAGAACTTTGGAGAAGAGTGTTGTAACATCTATTGTCATAGAATGGATTATTGTAGAGTAGAGTAGAGTAGAGTAGTGTATTGTACAGTGTAGCAAAGTGTTATATAGTGGAGAGGCATGGTGTCTAATATAATGGAAGCAAGTATCGTAGAGTGGAGCCTTGAGTTGTACAGTGGGTTGGCGTGACGTACAGTAGAGTAGGGTGTTGGTGACAGAATGGAGTAGTGTTTTTAGAGTGGAGTAGGGTGAAGTAGAGTATTGTCAAGTGGAGTATCGCAGAATACAGTGGAAGCGACTGTTGGAGATTGGAGTGCCGTGTCATATAGTGGAGTGGCATTCCGTAGCTAAGAGTGAAGTGGCGGGTCGTTGAGCGTCAGAGAGTGCAGTACAGTGGAGTAGAGTGGTCGGGCATAGAGTGGAGTACAGTGTCATAAAGCGGCATAAAGGGTAGTACCGTGTTGTAGAGTGGAGTTGCATCCAGTGGGGTAGAGCAGAGTATGGTACAGTGGCATAGAGTGGGATAAAGTGTAGCACGGTGGAATATACTGGTGTGGGATAGCGTAGAGTGTAGTAGAGTGAAATGGCATGTCATAGACTGTTGTGGCGTGCAGTAGAATGGTATGGCGCAGCATACAGTTAAGTAAAGTGTCATAAATTGGAGTACTGTGTTTAACAGTAGAATGTAGTGTTGTGGCATTCAGTATTGGAACGCATTGTACACTACTGCAGAATAGAGTGGCATACAGTCTAGTAAAGATTTGTAGAGTGGGGTGGTGTACAGTACAGTGCGGAGGAGAGGATTGGCATACACTATTATAGAGTTCAATGGCATAGTGTGGGGTGGTGTACAATGGAGTAATGTACTGTGTCACAGAGTGGAGTAAAGTGGGGTTCAGTGGTATACATAGAGTTGCGTACACTGCCGTATAGTGGACTAGAGTATCTCAGAGTGGAGTAGAATGTTGTACAGTGCTGTGCATTATAGTATAGTATTCTATCGTGGAGTGTAGGGGTATAGACTGGCCTAAAATTTCAAGAGTTTGAAATACAGTGTAGCTGAGTGTTGTAGCATGGAGTTGCGTAGAGTGAAGCTGCGTACAGTGTACTGTTGTACAGTAGTGTGAACTGAGGTAAAGTCTCATGAGTAGAGTAGAGTTGAGTAGAGTGGCGTAACAGTGCGGAGTAAAGTACATTAGGGTATACTAGTGTGTCGTTGAGTAGAGGGGCATGAAGTGGAGTGTAGTAAAGTAGCATAGGTAGCAAACGTATAAATTGGAGTGGGGTCTTGTACAGTATAGTAGAGCGCTTTGTCGTAGTTTATAGAAAAGTGTTGTATAGTAGAATAGAGTGTTGTACACTGGAGTGTACTGGAAAAGAGTGAAGAATAGAGTTGGACAGTGGAATGCACAGGGATAGAGTGGAGTAGAGGGTCATAGAGTGTGATTAAGTGTAGGAGACATTTATAGAGGGGAGTTATATAGACTGGAGGAGAGTGTTGTACAGTGGAGTGGCGTGGAGTGCAGTGACGTAGACTCTAGTGGCGTAGAGTAGATTACTGTGCAGTGGAGTATCATACAGGGGAATAGCGTACAGTGGAGTGTAAAAGAATGAAGTGGCATAGAGTATAATAGCTTAAAGTTGAGTGGTGTAGAGTGGGGTACAGTGGAGTGGCATACATTGAAGTGGCGTAGCGTATAGTCAAGGAAATGGTTATAATTTGAGTGGTGTCTCATACAGTAGAGTGCAGTGCTGTGTTGTGTTGTGTTGTGTTGTGTTGTGTTGTCCAGTGTTGGAAACTGTTGTAGAGTGGAATAGAGTGTTGTACAATAGGGTGTTCGGGAATAGAGTCTAGTAGAGTGGCATAGAGTGTAGCAGAGTTTGTAGAGAGGAGGTATTAGAGTGGAGGCAAGTGCACTGTTGTAGAGTGGAAAAGGGTATAGTGGAATGGGGTACAGTGGACTGGGGTACAGTATTTACTTTTTACCATTGTGTGCATGTGAGGGCGCCATGTACAAGATTTATTTACATATATGGTGCATGTGATCAAAAACACCTACTTTCATTTCACTGGATATAATGGCTTTTTCACGACTCACTCACCTGGGGACTGACTGATGTTCTGTCTTCGCTCTGACTCTTCATGGTGCATGAAACACACATCCTTGTTTTCTCTTAAAGAGAAGACAGAGCTGGCAATTAGAGGACCTGTTTTAAATGTAAACAAAAAAAATAAGGATCATAAAGCTCTGTGTATAAATCAAATACGTCAGAAGTATCATGGGACACCGTCTGGGACAAGGATACTGGAATGCACCACAACTTACCACTTATTGGTAAAACCTCCAGAACTGCAGCCATGAGGAGAACTTTTAGCATGATACAGGCATTTCATGCCAGAGTTTTCATCGTGATTATGTTAAGCAATGCAGTCAGTAAGCAGTTAAAGTTTATGTACAGTAAAATCAGATCACGAGCAATAATGAAATAGCTGCCTTATTTTTTTATCTACAGGAAAGTACCTCTTTTTATATGATCAGCATCCTTCCCCGCATAGTTTGCCTGATGCTGCTGTTTTTTTTACTCTGTAGTGCACATGGGCCCTGCTGTCCAGACCCCAGATCATGTGCTCTGATCCCTCAAAGTTGTGTTTAATTGGCTAATACACGATTGGCGTAAGTAGCTTACCTATAAGTCCTTAGTACATGGTACAAGAGGTACCGTGGGCTAGTAAGTTAAATGTCACTGATGGGCTGCAGCACTCAATTGTGCCACCACTACAGTGACAAGGTAACAACATGGCTTATCACAGCCTTGTTGGGAAGCTTGTAACCTGCCAACTTGACATGGCAACACAAACCCTTTTGCCAAATCCAAACCTCCATTTTTAAAATTAATAAATCTCCCCTTAAGGAAGGCCTTGGTCACCCTCTAGGCAGGCTGCTAAATATTAAAAAGAAGAGGATATGTTTCTTGTGTGATTGACATACCCTGACATTGAAAACTTAAACCTGTTGTTTTTGTTGTATCGAGACCGGTAGCCCCTTTAGCCAACATAAAGTAGCATTAGCCATCGTACTGTGCTAACTTCCATTTGGAATTCCCCAAAGATAGCACTTGAAGGTATCAAATTAATTGTTGCATTAAACCCAACTCATTGCTGAAGTTTAATTTAAATTACTGTTTAAAGCAAAGGTGACTTTAGAAAGTCGGTGCTTGTGATCAAAGATGGAGAATGAGGAACTAGAGTAGCTAGTTCGTTTTCCCAAGGGATATGTCTTAATCAACAAGACCTAGCTACTTGTAAAATGTTATGTGTCTGTCAGGTCAAAACAATTGTTTTGGGTAAGGAAAAACTATTTATTTTTATGAAGGCCCTCACCCACCAACCTAGTTGGTCGCATGCTTCTTCATCGGGCCCCACCCAAGGCACCAAGTGTGCCTCGGGTGTGCTACGACGCCTGATTACAGCGGAGCAGGTTTTGTAAAGTGAGAGTGCAGTAAGGTGACTTGAGTGAAGTTAAAAAGGCTGTCCTAGAGGTCCCAGTTGAATAATTTGTTGATGGGCCCTAGGCAGGGTTAAAAACAAGGCTTTTAGATGTGGTTGGAGAGACGAATGGTCTCCAACGTCCCGTGTGGTCAACTAGTTTCAGCCAGGCCTTGGTTAGAAACTGGCTTTCTTCAGGACCTATGTGTGAAGGGGTGAATAAGGAGCTACGTTTAATGAGCACCTTATGTGTAGCACTCGCTAAGGTGCTATATGTGTAAGAGGAGGTTTTCCTCTCAATTTGTACTTTATATTTTCAAAAGACAAACATCATGAGTTTCGGGCGGAGACCTGAAGAACTAGACCTGTTTGGTCAGAACGTTGGACCGGCCGTTGCACCTGAAGTTCACCCGCCTCAAACTCCGTCGATAGGAGTGTTACCCATAAGGTGCTCATCACACGTAGCCCTGCCTAGGGCCCATCAATAAATTATTCAACTGGGACCTCTAGGACAGCCTTTTTAACCTCGCTCAAGTCACCTCACTGCACTCCCACTTTACAAAACCAGCTCCGCTGTAATCAGGCGTCGTAGCACACCCTAGCACACTCGGTGCCTTGGGTGGGGCCCGATGATGAAGCATACCACCAACTAGGTTGGTGGGTGAGGACCTTCATAAAAACTATTCGTTTTTCCTTCCCCAAAACAATTGTTTTGACCTGACAAACACATAACATTTTACAAGTAGCTAGCTCTTGTTGATTAAGACTTTAGAAAGTCACCACTTTATTATCCAGACCTCTGGTAGCCCTTGCTGACTATCTGCACCTGAGACAACAGGCTGGCCCTCTCACTAGGAACTGAAAAGTGCTCCCATGAACAGGGGACAAAAGAAAACCATTGCTGGGAGGAGGTCTGACCTCCCCCAGCAGGATAGTTACTAGGCGGTGGCCATAGAAGGCCAGATTCATAGAGGTTACCGCCTCAGTGAAGCTTATGCAAGTCACACTTCGACAGACCGCCTTCTTTGTGTAGGTTGGCGGATTGGCATCTCCTCCAGAGAGGCACACCTGTTGCGAAACTGCTTTTCCAGGAGGAGTGACTCATTGTGCAGGGTACACCCTATTGGTGTGCCCAGGGCTCCTAATAGGGAAAGAAGGCTTACACCATCTTCAAGTATCTTGGGATTGTTTGGTGTCCAAACCACCAAGAAGTGATGTACAGTAGGAAACATTGTCTTGTGGGAACTACTGCCCTATTAGCTAGCGAGTCCTCCCCTCCCAGAAACACGAAAATTGCATAAAAGTGGCAACCAAGCCACACAATACACAGATCGCTACTGGTTAGGAAGGAAGATAGAAGAAGCAAAGCCCTGCTGTTCCCTGGACCCAGCAAAGAGAGTCTGCACCAAAGACTGGATTGCACCTATTAAACTTAAGGAACCTGAAAGAGGATGGTTCCCAGTCATTGAAAAGAACTCTGCTACTGCCAGAACAGAAGAAGTGACTCCAAGACTAGTTGGGTATTCTCCAGTTAAGCACCAGGATCGCAAAAGCATAAAGAACCTTGCACCCTCGAGAGCCAGCTGACCAGGAACACTTGTCTGCTGCTGCAAGTCAAGGTACCTGTCGGGAGACTAAGTCCTGACCCTCACGAGGTTCCGTCAAGTCTGTTGGCCCAGTTACTAACATCAGAGTGACATCTGGTCGCCCTGAAGAGCCATTGAGACCGCTGTTGCAGGGTGACTAGCTGGCCTGTGGCAACGAAACCTGCAGTAGACTCCACTTGTGCACTGTGGGAGACTGAGTCCTAAAGCCGAAGACCACCCCTGATGCTTGTGGATACCAGGGCAGGCCCAGAAACTCTCACAGTATCTCTTCAGCATCTCCAGCATTCTCAGCGTCCTGTATTCCCCATGATCAGGACCGCTTCATTGCTGGCCTGCAGTGAAGGAGATAAGTGCGCTATGGACTCTGAGACTGCTGGCCAAGACAGGTAACTGTCTCCCTGGCCTTAAGTGGTTACTGTTGTATTGTCTTGCGAGTTGGAAATGATGGAACCCTTTTAGCTCCCGATAGACTCCGTAGAACTGCGACGTAATTGTTGAAGCGGAATGCAATGAAGACTGATTTAAAATATTGAGTTCGCAGTTACATGCAGATGAATAAATCTGTGCAGCGAACTGATGAAGTCACATATGGGCAGATTAAATAAGTGTTGTATATCAAGTTTAATCTAGTGTCAAATGTTTACTATGAACGATATATTTTCAACCAAGAGCACCAGAAAGTTGGTGAAACCAAAGGAGAATAAGTGGGGAGACGTGACACACTTATTAGACATTGTAAGTTCAATAAATTTGATGATGAAGAAGCTGTGTGTCTGAGAGTTATTGACAATGCTTGTCAGATTAATTTAGAAATCAAATGCGGAGAGGAACTCCTAGTCTGGAGCTAGTGTTAATGGCAGTCAGAACTGAAGAGTTTACTGATTGAAAAGCTGCTGACATTAGGGCTAGAGGTGCCAAGAATTAATCTGTTATGGGTGGGAAAAGTAAGCCAAAACAAACAAATGAAGGGCACAAAGTGATGTCTTCACGTAAAAAGATGTTGTGTTTTGCATGTGGATTTTCATTTCCACCAAAGGTAAATGTTCAGCTCATGGACAGATATGTAAAGGCTGTGGAAAGGAGAACCATTTTGTGATAGTCTGGAAAGCAAACAAAAAAGTGAGTGTGTCTCAGCGGAAAGACAAAATGGCCGTCAAGACACTCCAGAAGCAATGTTCGACGCACACCCACAAGGCCAAGCGGCAACATCAGTTAAGACAAAGCGACACTGAACGGAGTCTTTGTCATCTAAATCATCATCACACAGATCTTATGCATCAGCATCAAGTAAAAGTGTTGAAAATGATCGTGCCATGTCAATGTTTACCTCAGAAAAGTGCGTGCATGATGGTTTGGAAGCTTGTGAAGAAAAACGTCAGTCAAAGAAAGATTGACATGACAATGTACCAAAGTCATGCAAAGATTGTCTAAAGATTACACTGAAAATAAATGGCTGTTCGGTACCGTTCATTATCGACAGAGGTGCATCGATAAACATTATGCCAAAGGAGAATTTTAATGAATTATCTTCACTGCCACAACTTACACCATTGAAAACCAAAGTGTATACATGGGCTGCATTGATGGCCTTAAAAAGTCAAGATTAATTTGTAACGACAATGAAACATAAGAAACTGAAGGTGCAAGCACCCATCCCTGTGCTTCAAGGCATGGTCTCAAGTGCCTGTCTACTCAGCTTCAGCACAGCCGCTGATATGTGACAGATTTCAGTGAATTACCACATGAATGCTCACCACGAAATAGTAAGTCAGTTTCTTTCATTATTTTAATGGGTGGAAAGGCTTAAGACTATGAAAGTGAAGTTAGATATTATTGAAAACGTCCGTCCTGTTGCTCAGATATGTAGACAAATTGCTTTTTATCTGCAAGAAGCTATTGAAAAAGAACTTGAATCATTACTTAAGCATGATATTGTTGAGGGTTCTTCTCCTCCAATGCCATGGGGTTCTCCCATAGTAATAGTGGCTGAAAAGGACAAAAGGGAGCTGTGCGCTTATTTTGTTTTTTATGGAACAATTCTTTTTATTTAGGAATGTTCAGGCATTTACACAGTTTACGCCTACAACCACTGGATGGCAGTGAATGGAGATTATATAAGAGTGTACTGCTTGAAGCCTACAACCAGAAGGCCGGCTGCGTATTTCAAAAAGAGAGGATTTATGCCTTTAATAAGTGGAGTGAAAGGTCCAGAGGAAAACAAAGAAGAGAAACAACATGAGGAAATGTCCAACTCACCCACCTCTCTATCCTCCTCTGCACCACCATATGTATACCTTATTTTGTTTTTTAAACAGATAAAAAGGAGCTGTACGCATACAAGTAACAGGCAAACAAGGCAATTCAACAAGAACGACATCCAGGTCCACACCTTGCTGACATGATAGCACAACTAAATGGAGCAAATGTCTTCTCTTGCTTTGATTTATAAAAGGGTTATCCTCAGTTGGAACTCAAAGATGATTGCAGGTACAGTAAACCTTTTCTATACATGTTGGTATGTTTTGATTCAAAAGGCTATTTTTTATTGTATTTTCTGCTGCAGAACTGTTACATGACATCATTCGAAGTATGCAGCCTGTTATAAAAGTGTTCAAGTACAACAATGACACATTGATTTTTGGAGCTACACAAAAAGAGCACAATAAAGCTCTCACACAAGTATGTAGTTTACTTGCCAATACAGGTTTGACTTTGAATGCAGACAAGTGTGTGTTTCATAAGACAAAGCTAAAGTTCTTTGGCCATATCTTTTCCAATTGGGGGTATGACATCAGATCTTTCTAAAGTACAAACATGCTGATTCCCCACAACATGTTTCAATGGTGCGTTCATTTCTTGGCATGGCCAGTTACTGTTCCAGATACATAAAAGACTTTACCAATGTAAATGCTCCTTTGAGAGACTTGTAAAAAATATATATATTTTGTTTCACGGGTCACATGTGAGAAACATTTTAAAAGAATCAAACAAGCAATTGAGAACGCAACTGAAATAGCATGCTTCAATCGGAAGCTTCATACAGAAGTTGTTGTTGACACTAGCCCAGTCGGGTAAGGCAATATCCTTGCACAGCACAGCGAACACCCGAATGTTAGAGGGCATATTGTGACATATGCAAGTAGAAGTTTGCCCTAAACAGAACGTGCTTACTCACAACCAGAAAAAGAAAGTTCTTCCGTGGTATGGGCTTGTGAACCTTTCCAAGTATTCCAGTATGGAAAACCATTTACGCTGGTAAATGATCAACAAGCTTTCTGACTATATTCGGCAATCCAAATCCAGAATGCCTCCTTGCATTTAATGATGGAGACTATGGTTACAAAAGCAGAATTATACCATTGTGCATCATCCAAGGAAGGCTAAGAACCCTGCTGACTACTTTTCCAGAGTGCCTAATCAAGGTCACGGTACTCCATTCATGACAGCTGAGGCCTATATTAAATTCATTGTAAAATCAAACACACCAGCTGCCATTTCATGACCCCAGATCATCACTGCCACAATTTATTTTATTTATTTTATTGAATTTATATTGCGCTCAGCTACCCGCAATGGGTTTCCCGGCGCCAGGGACAGACAGAAGAAGAAAAACAAGCAGGTGCAGAGGAGAGGATCACAACAGAGAGAATCAGAACAGAAAGGTCTTCAGTTTTTTGCGAAAAGCTAAAATATTTGTTTCAGATTTTAGCGCCAGCGCGAGAGCATTCCACATCTTTGGACCAAGATATGCGAATGAGCGGCCTCCCATTTTTGCCAGTCGGATTCTTGGAATCAAAAGATTGCCATTGTTAGAAGACCTAAGGGAGCGGCCAGGAATATAAGGCTGGGCAAGATTGCGAAGATAGATAGGGGCAGAACCCTGACGGATCTTAAACATAAAACACAAAGTTTTAAAGATCACACGATCCGAAATTTTTAACCAATGTAGGTCACGCAAAGCTTGCATTGCGGACGTACTCCGTGGAACATTGCGCAACAGGCGTGCGGCTGAGTTCTGTACCATTTGAAGTTTATTGATGGTTGCTTTATCCGCTCCTAGATAAAGCACATTGCCATAGTCGATGCGAGACATCACAAGGGCCTGCACGACAGTTCTTCGAGTGGACTCAGGCAACATCCATATGATCTTCTGCAGCCAGCGTAAGGTGTTAAAGCAGACTGCAGCGACCTTGGTTGCCTGCTGCCTCATCGAAAGTTTGTCGTCGATCAGGAAACCGAGGTTACGGGCAACAGGCACAGGGGTAGGCAGCGGACCCATATCACAGGGCCAATGTCTAGGACCCCACAGATCTTTATGCTTGCCTAATACGATAACCTCAGTCTTATCTCCATTGAGCTTCAGCAGGTGGACTTGCATCCAAGCTGCAATACGAGATAAGCCAATTGTAAGGGCAGAGGTTTCCTGTACCCTGCTGCTAGTAAGAGAAAACACAATCTGCGTGTCGTCTGCATATGAATATATGGACAGACCGGCGTCCTCAGCGATGGAAGCAAGCGGTCTAATGTAGATGTTGAACAACAAAGGACTTAAAATAGACCCTTGAGGGACGCCGTAAGCTGAAGAATGAATCGCAGATTCAGCTTTGTTTGAGAAAACCTGAAAGGTGCGCTCATTAAGAAATGAGGCCACCCAGGCAAGCGCTGATCCAACTACACCAAGGGAGCGGAGGGACTCCAAAAGAATGGAATGAGACACGGTATCGAAAGCAGCGCTTAAATCAAGAAGAATAAGCGCAAAGGTCTCACCGCCATCGATACCGTGTCGGAGTCGCTCGGTCACTCCAAGGAGTGCGGATTCGGTGGAATAATTAGCGCGGAAGCCTGATTGGGATGGATGGAGATATCCTACGTTTTCAACAAACTCATTAAGCTGGGTGTTGACATGGCGTTCCAAGATTTTGGAGCAAGCTGGCAGCAGGGATATTGGCCTAAAGTTGGCAAGATTTGTGATGTCGGCACCCGATTTTTTGAGCAAAGGAACGACCATGGCATGTTTCCATTCCTGTGCCACTCGAGATTCGATGAGAGAGATATTTACTAACCTCATTAGGAATCTCCGTGGTTCAAGGTCAAGTTGTTTTAATATCTTCATAGGGACTGGGTCCCGTGGAGAACCTGACCTAATGCTGTTTAAACAGGACAGGAAGGAAGAATCATCAAATGGTAGCCAGTTGTAAATGAATTCAGTGGGAGAAAAGGAAATAGTGACATATTAAAATTGAAGGATATCATTGCACATAAGTCATTAAACAAACACACTTTACCGCCTGTGATGGTGAATATCAAAAATACAAAAATGTCAAAGATACACTGTCCATAACGCAGGAAGGAGTTATATTACGAGGGTTGAAAAATCGGTTTCCGGAGAGTGTGCTACAGAAAATAATTGAAATGGCCCATGAAAGGACATAGTAGAATCATTGTGGGAGAACAAGGTCCAAGAGACTGAGTCTGGTTTCCTTATCTTGATGACAGGATTTAAAGGGAATTAAAGGCTTTTCATCTGGGCAACTGCCTTTCTACAAAAACAATTCACCCACCTTAAACATGTTAGAACTTCCAAATCATGCATAGGAGAGAATAGCCAATAATGTTTTCGGTCCACTCAACAATGGACATCATATGCATGTGATTACGGATGAATGCTCACAATTTCCATTAATTGAAGAACTTCCATCTACTACTAAAGAATGAGTCATTGAAAGACTAGATGGCATGTTTGCGACATGGGGTGTTCCAGCCATAGTAAAGTCTGACAATGGCCCGTCTTTCATCAGTCAAAAGTTTAATAATTTCTTGGAGCATTTGAATATAAAGCATCAGAAGAGCACACCTTTGTGGCCGCAGACCAAAGGAATAGTTGGCATTTTAGTAGTACACTAAAGAAAGCAGTACAGCGTTCTACTCTTGAGAAGATCGATTTGAAAACTGTGTTGAATTCTAGCTTGAGAGCTTATTATTGAACACCCTCCTCGACCACAGGTGAAAGTCCTGCAACACTGATGTTCAGGAGAGCAATGAACACCAAGGTACCTCAATGGACCAATCAGAGAAAAAAAAGATGAGACAGTAACTAATGAGATGGACTTGGTTAACAAACAGAAGATGAAAGCGTATGTTGAAAAAAGAAGAAAAACATTTTCTTTAAGAAAGGAGATCCAGTGCTCGCACGACAAATGCTGAGAAGAAAATCTGATACTCTATTTGATACAGAACATTTTCAAGCAGTGCCTACTTAGGGACACATGGTGACTGCCCAGCACCCTGGGAAGTCTATTATCAGAGACTTTTCTCATTTTAGGCATTAAACTGATCGCTCATCAGATCGAACTATTGAAGTAGAGACTGGCCCTGAAACTTCATTGACTGCTGTTGCCGATCCTGAACAGTGGTGCTGACAGCTCCTAGTTTCCAAGGACAAGATCAGGTCCAACAATTAAAGAGCCAAAACGATTGAAGATATTTAATTGTACATGTTTATATATGTCAATTTTGTAAAGAATTATAATTTTGTATTTAACAGAGGGAGAGATATAATGTCTTGCGAGTTAAAAATGATGGAACCCTTTGGCCACTGATAGACTCCATAGAACTGTGATGTAATTGTTAGAGATGAATGCAATGAAGACTAGTTGTAGGAAGCTAGCTCTGTATACGATATTACCACTAGGTGGTAATACTGTGCACAGGGTCCAGGAGTTCCCCAAAACTGTACAGGGCTCAATGTAAAACCCAAAGTGCTCTATTAGAGGAAGTGTGAGCGAGTAGCCTTAGGCCTAACACAGAGGAGGATAAGACATTTATTGCACAACAGTGATCAATAATGGACACACGACTGAAGAAGGAAATCCAGACCAATTTTAGAAAATTCATCTTTGTTTGTATTTTATTTTAAGACCAAGATCTTCCTAATAAGGTAAGTACGTTTTTAATTAAATATACTCTCACTTTGAATAATCAACACAAAAACTTCTCAACACGGTCCAATGTTATCCTATAGGGGAAAACCATATTGCAGTTAAACAAGTACTGCCCTACAATCCCAGTCTTCTGAGTCAAAAGTCAGCAAAGGGCAGTTGTCAGGTGAGTACCAAAACTGCACCACCAGCGGCACAGGGGCGACCGGGTGTAAAGGTCACAATTGGAATTCGGCCCATGCTTTTCAATGGAGAAAAGGGGGCTTTGGAGCAACACTGCTTGCAGGTAAGTAGATCGGTTGCAGGGGTCAAACTTTGGGGGTTAGGTTAAGCACAGGGGCCACAAAGCAGCACCAAACATACAACACCAGTGGCACAGGGGAGGCAGGGTGCAATTCCAACATTGGGTGTCAAATGTTTTCAATGGGTATTCTTCTTTTGGCAAAGAAGCAGCAGGCGTGGCACTGGAGGTAGTAGGAGGAAGACCAACGACAGCAGAGGTAAGTAGAGATGCAGAGGGTTGTAAGGGCACCACCAGTTCAGTCCACCAAGGCCCAGGGGCTTCGGGTGCAGGGGTGCCTTTCGACATGGAAGACTTCTTACCGGAGCCGGTCGCTGTCAGGGGAAGCCTCTTGATTCACACTGCAGGCACTGTCGTGGAGGTCAGGAGCGGTCAGCCAATGCTGGACACAAGGTCAGGATCGGCAGGGACACTTCACTGCACAGGTGAGCAACTCAGACCCCGGCAGTGGTCGTCAGGTGCAGAGTGGGCAGGAGAAACTGTTCCGCCAGGATTCGGATTTCTTGGAGTCGATTTTTTCTGGAGAGGTCAGCTGTCCACAGGAGATTGGAGTCTTTTTTCGAAGGCAGCAGTCCTCCCAGGGTTTTCAGAGATCGCAGGTTCCCAGAATCTGGAGACAATTGGTCGGGCTGGGGCCAAGGCAGATGGATGTTATTTTCAGTCTTCTCTGTAGGCTGGTCTTCTTTCTTCTTAGGTCATCGCAGATCTAGTTTCCAGGTCTGGGGGAGCCACCTAAATACTAGAATTAGGGGCATTTTGGGGGACTAGCAGGTACTCCCCTCCCCCACTTTAGGGGTGGAGTAGGTAGAGGTGGGCACAATTCCTATTCTCCTAAGTTTCCCAGCCCAAAGTGTAGGTGTAAACCAGGGGCTGCCATCTGCTGCAAGCAGCAGAGGCTGTGGGTCACATTACAACGGTGGCTGGCCTTTAAAGCATCCCTCCTCAAACAGTGGCCCATCCTGGGGAAGGAGGTGTGGCACCTCTGCCCAGGATGTGCATTGTTTCTGGTCCAAGAGAGCAGAGGCTATCTACCCAGGGTCCAGACACAAGTCTGTGTGTGGCAGGCTGCCTAAAGCCAGTTAGTCCCCACACCAGTGTTGGTAGGTTTTCAGGGGGCACCTCTGAGGTGCCCTTTGAGTAAGTTTTCATAAACCACACACAGGCATCAGTGTGGATTTATCACAAGGAGCTGTTTGGCAACAAACATTTCATTGACTCGCAGATACATAGTTGGTATGATTGGCATACCATTCACACTGTCGTGCCACAAGAATATTTAAGAGCCACACGTCCAGTCTAATTTTTGGGTTCACCGCTAGGTGGTTGACCAGAATGACACTCTCGCCATCTTGTTGGTCCAACTAAACAAGCCTCCGGTTGGGATCACTTTGGTCACAGCGGTTAAGTTATGATCAGGTGCGTCCATTTGGGACATATTTAGTATGGAGAGTGATTATTGCGGACTATTGCAAGTGTTTGCTCAGTCATTTTATACATAGCTATCTGTGCCACTGTTGTGTCGTTCACGGTGTCACATGGTGGATGCTTAGTATGAACACCTGACAGTGTGACTAATGCGGACCAATAACAGCTTTTACCCATTTATACATTGTCAATTTCATTGCGATAGGGGTCGTTTTTCATAAGATTTACCCTTTTTTAATACTTTCATTAATGATGAACGTTCATTTAACGCCTGACCGCTCCATCAACAATAGCATGGTTTATTGCTACCTCACATTCAAATATGGCGGACCTTTTCTATGGATTCCGAACGCTTTGCCGCTAGTGGTCTGTTCTCAGTTTTTAGTTTTCACATCGTAAACTCTTTTGCGGCTTTTAGTCAATATGTAGTTGCACTCTGTGTACTCCACGTACAAGATCCCTCGAACAGGTACAGGAATCGGCAAAGGCATAATTACTAGTAAGCAGACTAAGAGTGTGACTGTGAGATTAAAACATTGTTCTCTTGTGCTTAAGTCGTATAGATTACCGGATAGCTTACAATATTGAACCTACTGGTCCATTTCAGGTATCCACCATTGGGCGTAGGGCAGACTCGTTTAAGGAACTCGTATGCTTGTAAGGTGAGCGAGGACATATTGTTTCCAATAGCTTGAGCAGCACATTGAAGCGACTGGTTATTTCACTATATTGTACCTCTTTTTTGACTCTGTGTTTTACCTGATTGTATTGCAGATCATGTCTGAATAACTATATTCTTGACATAATGAACTCCCGGTTGTAGATAACGATTAGAGGTAGGCACTATGGAACCCTGCATTATTACCTCAATTTTCAAAGTGGCACACATCTGTTGATGTAACAACAAACTTAACTGTAAAAAAGTCACCATGGCACTGTCATGCATTATACATACATGTTTTCAAACACAAACAAAAGAAGCTTTTTGAATTTATCGAATATAGAATGCACGATAAAGTGGTATAAACACCAGGAATGGTACATTAGAACCCACAGTGCCTGAAGGGTTGTTGTCTGCATATGAGACTCCATGTTTATTACAACTTTAAACCTTTATATTTCATTTGGGTTTCAGATGTGCCCCTGAGGAAGGGACCTCACAATCCTGAAGTGCATTGGGCATGACAAATTAACAGAAACAATGTTTTTGTTGACAACAACATTTGTATGTTATATGTTGTATATTGTATTAGAGCAAAACTTTAATGAAGGATAATTTTTTGCTGTAATGAATATGTATTAAGTACTAGCATTATAGTACTAAGAATAATGAATTGATTATACAATGATCAAAAAATAAATGTTTGAAGAAAGCAAATAAGAAGAAAACAGCGGTTTAAATTGTGATGAATTCAGCATGAATTGATGTGAACAGTCCGCACCGCAACCAAGACCGCGTCCTTGTAGATTTTGCTTAGTGAGGGGGTCCAAGGGGACCCTCTTCAGCCTCCAGGCCATAGGTACCTAGGGTGTCACTTGCTATGGACTTACAGGGGCGCGGAAGTACCAATTATAAACATGTTTTATTAGAGAAAGAACACGTGCTGGGAACCTGGACAGCAGGTACATAGTACTCTACAGTCAAAGTTGCATCAAAAGCCAGGCAAATACGTTGGGGGGGGGGGGTACTGCAACATAACCTACTATAGAATGTTGAGTTTTGCAATTACACACTGATGAATAAAGACGTGCAATACAATGCTCCATGTGTGGCGTAGTCAATGGCAGGCACCCTGGCTGGTGGGGGTCGCTACAACTGTGACTGACTTTCAGCGCTTTGCAGCAGGTCCATGAGAAAATTGGTAGTCGTTCTAGCCTGTTGGTTCACAACTTGCTATGCTGATAACAATGATTTATTTTACTTAAAAGAATTTACTTACCTTTGAAAAATTGTATCTCTGGTTTCCCTCAATAGATTTTTTACCGTTTTGGTGGATAACATTAAGCTCTATTTCTATAAGTGGGTCTCAGATATTTTTATTGTGCAGTTTTCTAAAGTATTGACTATTTGGGTCAGTGCTTAATTTGTAAAAAAAAAAAAGATGAGCCAGTGCCGAAAATGTTGCCAAGGAGGCTACAGCCCACTTCTATCTCAGGTGTGCCCGTGTTTCAACACTTGCACTGCCTAAGTCTCTATCCTCTAACCATGCTCTGCTTTCTGTCCCTTAAGTCCTTGCTCCAAAAGTCTATCCTCTGCCCTCTCTTATAGTTTTCTATCGTCTTTGTCACATCTGGTGTGTTACCTTATTCCCTGTATTTCTGATTTGCCCTCTATTCCCTATGCATTCTAACCCTGCCCTTTTCCAATTCCCTTTTATCCATGCTCTGCTCTCTCTCCCCTCGATCTTGTCTTTTTACTATCACTCTTCCTGCCACCCTCTATTCCCCCCCCTTATCTTGTCTATGCCCTGTGGTCCGCACTGACTTTTATGTGGCTCCACTCCGCCCAGGCTTCTCTGTCCAGGGACCTGTGACTGTGCTGCCTTTTTTGCCCCGTCCTTGCTCTTTGACACTGGGGGGCTCGGTATCTCTGGTGCTCTGGCGATCCTTTGCTCCCCATCTTGGAGGGACTGCACTGCTGTGAATGTGGCACCGCAGTCATCGCGGAGGTGGGCACGGGAAGACGATGTGAAGATGCACATGGCCGTCCCTCACTTGCTTCGCCACTTTCTTTCTTTTTTTAATTTTTTTAATTTTTTATTATTCATTAACACAGTTCCATACAAAGTCATTTCGTCAATAACATCAACAAACATAGAGTATCTCTTTCCGCGATTACATTATGCATTCCACAGTGTACAACATACGCAACACAGCTTCCCATCATAACAGCAGTATATCACAGTGCAACGGATGATACTATTCTTCAGCAAGTTCACAGTACCAACATTATTCGGTCTTATCTCTAGCACGGCCTACTTGGTCCCCTCTCCGTTCATGGGCTATCCTCAGGGGTGGAGGTCGTTTGAGGAGGTTCGCATAGATTCCCTCGGAATTCGTTCCTCTTTCCCCAGATTCTGGTCCATTTTTTGGGACACCCCCTGTGTGTGTA
This sequence comes from Lissotriton helveticus, assembly GCF_964261635.1. NCBI lineage: Eukaryota > Metazoa > Chordata > Amphibia > Caudata > Salamandridae > Lissotriton > Lissotriton helveticus. The sequence goes on from NC_136061.1 coordinate 1,485,729,451, forward strand.
GACTGCCCTTTCAGCCACCATGGCAACGTCCATATCCCTTTCCCATTGTGGATGTGTAGGCGAGACCCCCGATCCCCAGTTTTTGGCTATGTTCCGCTTCGCAATCGTCGTCCCCAAAGTGGGCCAGTTCTGTAATGCCAAGTTTAGATCAGTAGGCTGCCAGATATTTAGGAGAAAGCACCTGGGATCACAGGGAACTCCCCCCCCCTGTCCAGTAGAGTTGTGTATTGGGACATTCCCATATTATATGATAAAACGTTCCTATCTGACCGCAACTTATGAGGCAGAGTGGATCAGGTGTGTGCCCAAGTTTATGTAATGTGGTGCGCGGGTAATATACTCGGTGTAGCACTTTAAGTTGTATACATTTTAGTCGAGACGGGATCGCTGCCTCCCGGGCCGACGCTAACGCGTCCATCCAGTCTGAGTCTTCTATGTCTCCCAGCTCTGTCTGCCATTTTTCCTTTAATGCTACCAAGGGGTCTGGTTGATTATTAACCAGCTTCCAATAGGTTTGTGAGGTGGCCTTTTTGTCCATTTAGTCCGTGAGGAGTCTATCTTCCAGGGGTGAAGATTCTGCCAATTGGGTACCCTGGGGGATCGCACACTGTAGTGCCTGCCTAATTTGGATATATCGATAGAGTTCTGTTTCTGCCATCCCGTACTTTTCTCGTAAGTCCGCAAAGGGCAGGATCTCTCCTTTCACCCACAGATCACCCACCTTAGTAATACCAATGAGGTCCCACTGTCTGAACCCGTTTGTGTTCGCCAGGGTGCCCAAACGTCGAGTCTCCCGGAGGGGGTGTAGCTAGTGTCAGTACTCCCTCCCAGCCCAGCGCCTTTGTGCTGTGTGCCATACTTTAATCGCGTGCGCTGTTGGTCCCGTGAGTGTATTCCGTCTCTTATTGGTATACAGAGCCCTCATCAATTGGTCTGTAGGGAGGAGGCTCCTTTCTAATCTGAATGCTGGTTAGTCCTGCGGGACATGCAGCCATTGATTTATCACCATTAGTTGCGAGGCCCAGTAGTATAATTTAACATTTGGTAAAGCAATTCCCCCATCGTATCAGCTACACACTAATTTGTGTTGCGCTATCCGGGGCGGCTTCCCGTCCCATAATAATGTGGACACTTCTGCCTCGATTGCTTTGAAGTACGAGAGGGGAACCGGGAATGGGGTATTTTGGAGGGCGTAGAGGAATCTAGGTAGCGCCAGCATTTTGAATAGCGCAGCCCTTCCCAATAATGTCAACGGGAGGGATCTCCAGTGTTTGATATCTGCTCGGAGTCTCACCAGGGGCCTCATTAGGTTTTCTTCTATAAAAATAGATTCCCTCGGGGTGACATAAATTCCCAAGTATTTAAATCCTCTGGTCATAACCTGCAACTCGCAACCCCGGGGGAGCCGGGGTGTGGGGCCATGTAACACATAGAGTAGTGATTTTGTCCAATTAATAGTGTACCCAGACACCTTCCCATATGCCGTAAAAATGTCCAGCAGGAACACCAGGGACCTTGTCGGGGATGTTAAGTATAGTAGTACATCATCCACGTAGAGCGAGATCCAGTCTTCCCAATCTGTTTCCCATCTCATCCCACGGATCGACAAATCCTGCCTGATCCTCGCAGCAAGTGGTTCCTGCTTCGCCACTTTCGCTTCGCTATTTCCAGCGGCGGGGCTCCCATGGTGTCACAATGCTGCGGAATCAGTCCTGCCATTCTAGCTCTTTAAAAGGGCTGCTGCCCCTCCTTAACTGCACCACAAGATGGTGAATGGCGGTGCATTCAGTACAAGACTTTCCCGCTCCCCCCATCTGAACTACCCCCAGGATCCCTTGTATTGATTATTCCTTTCTCCCACTTAGGCCGCCAGGGATAAATGCCTGCTGGCTCCCACCCCTCACCTCATCAACCACCACTTTATTATATCTCCCTCAGACACTGATTCAAAGGCTAGTAGTCGATGCCCATATACTATTACGCCTTTGCTTCTCTATCGCCCCTGGCTTCCGCCGGTATCTTGTGGTTTATTTTACACCTTACGACCCTACAACCTCTAACCTCCTTGAGATCCCCCCTCCTTCACAAACTTCTTCATCGCAGCTTGCGGTCCTCTTTCGCAGTCTTGGTTAGCACTGCGACTTTCCAGCTACACCCGACACCTATGTAGCGTTGTCACACAATGTAATTCTCCCTTAAGATCTCCCCCCTTGCATGCCTTTCTGGACCGTCTTAATCCCCCAAATATATAATCCGATCGCTCTCCGTCCCGCTCTCTAACCCTGCCACAACATTAGTAGGAAGACACTTCCTACTAACCCCATCCCCCTCCTGTATTCGTCTGACCTCTCTCACCCCCTCATTCGCACCCGTTGTTTCACCCTCGTCACTAACCACCCCTCCTTTTTTTACATAATCTCCCCCATCGTACTTCAACCTCCTTCACCTCACTCCTCGTTATCCTCCTTAATATGTCCAGTCCTCTCCTCCCTCCCTTTTTCTTCCCCCATCTTCTTCAACCAGTTTGTAGATCATGTCCCACCTTAGTCACACCCCTGTGTTCAGCACCAACCTCACTCTCTCACCCTTTAACACCCCTCTCACCAGGCATGGCCCTAACTCTTGGTCCATTCCCTACCCTCCCAATCTTTAATAAAACGCAAAGAAATTTTTAAACATAAAGTACTAATCCATCATCCCGAAACCCTAATTGTGGACAACTACCACAGGTTCATGTCCCCATAAAAACCAACTTCATGTTCTACTCTAAACGCCCCTCCAAATGGAAGAGCACTTTCCTACGCCATCTCCCAATCACTAAATCTAACAATATTCCCTACGGTTTCAAACGCTCTACTACTCCTTCCCCCACCTTTCCCGGGGAAATTGACATCTCCATCTTCAAAACTGGAAATATCCTCATTCAAGCCTCTGAATGCCACCTCAATATTTTTTAACATCATTTCAGTACTCTTTCCCACCAATTGTCCTCACCTACTCCTCTCCCCTCAACCCACTCCTAACCCTTCTCCTTCCCCCAAGCTCTCCTCCTAGCCCATCCCATTACACCCCCTTCTGACCCTACCCCCCTCCCTGAATTTACCCCCTGACCCAAATGCTAATGCTGCCTCTCCACTAACCCCATACACCCACTCTGCTCCCCTTATCACGTCCCCTTCCCTGTAAACTGTCCCTTCCCTCTCCATGCCCGTCCCTCCCGCACACTGCCAGATCACCCCTCTCTCCACCCTCCAGGCTTTCCACACTCCCACCACCGCAGCGCTCCACTTGCCATCCCCTAGACTTCTCACCCTCTCTGAACAACTGACCTCCACCCCTGACCAACCCCGAACTCTCCCACCCACCCCCGCCCCAACTACCTCTATAAATATCCAGTCCTTCTCCCCTCCCCCCACCGTCTACCGGAACCTACCATCCAACAGGCCGACCACCCTATTGGAACACCAGACCTTCACCCCCGATCAACTCCGAACTCTGTCACCCCCCGTACCTCTAGAACTACCCAGTCCTCCCCTTCTCCCCTCCCCTCTCCGATGGCCGGAACTCCCCTCTCTCCTCCACACAGACCCCCCTCTTGCCCACAGCTACAACACCTCTCTCGCCCCCCTCCAGATTCATCACCCTCTCCGAACGCTAGACCTCCTCCTCCAACCAACTTAGAACATACCTCACCCTCCCGCTGCCTCGAATATGGCCCACCTCACTATTTTAACCCAGACACTTTGCAGCATTGATTGCAATATTTCCGCCCTTCAATCCGAATTAGTCTGACTTAGAGAAGATTTCACTAACTTCAAATCCTCCAAACCAATAAGCCGCCCCTCTTGGCCCCTCAAAACTCATTAATCTCCAACTCTGGAAAACCACACCACTTCTCAATCACTCACAGAGACCTATTCACACCTTGAATGACTATTCCACCTCTAACCTCTCCGACATCTGTAATTCCTACCCACTTAAGGCCCCACGCAAGGATGCGGCCTTCCCTCATTCTAACATCCGTTATTATTGGGACCTGCAGAATTCTCTCCTCTCCTCTCCTTGCTCGCCCAGACCCCACACAACTTACAGCCATCCACTCAAGCCCCCCCCCATAACTAACCCTAAGCCCCTGACATGCATGCTTGTGAACTGCCGCTCCACATGCGACAGAAATTTCCGAAACCATCCTTAGTGAAGATATAGACATCGCCTTCCTAACGGAAACTTGGCTCAACGGATACAATTAAAACGAAAAGTTAATCTTTAAGACAGCTTTTCATTTCAATTGTCTCCCATTCAAAAGAATTCAAAAACATAATTTGCTCTCACACTCCAATATTAAGTTGACAAGGACTTTTATTTAAGAGTTAAATACTTCAGTGCATCAGTTCTTCACCACTGTTACCCCGCTTTGCCTATAAATCTGACTGAGCACTGCTCATGGTCTGGCCCTGCTAGCTGCAGCCTAATGATAATAATGTAAAGTAAGCACAGCCTTCCTTTAAACTTTAAAATAAAAATGTGACCCTGTGCTTACTTAAAAAAGAACTCAAGGCTGCAAGCTACTTTGAAGGTGTCTGGAAGCTACTGGTAGCTCCTGATCAACTGGTTGGAAACACCTGTTCTAAATACTTTAAACGTGTTCCTTTTATTAAGCCTGACTTTGCTGTGCCACAGCTACCCAGGACTGAGCTACGCGTTGTATTAAAGAAACCTACCTGGACCTGATAAAGATAACGACATTATTACATGGTGAGGTCTCACAACCATGCCACATAATAATATACTTTCCTCCAATGTCCCATTTTTGTTTGGCTATCATGTTCCCCTGATCTCCCTACTGAGCTTGTCCGGTGTACAGTGGTGTTGTCAGGTGTATAGCCTTCTCTTCCCTAGTTTTGAGTCTCTGTCGCTGGAAGATCTTCCACCCCTCATCCAGACTAGTGGGGCTGTGTGTGGGCCTTCCCCTGTGTGTGCTTCCTCCTGCTCTTGGGACCTAGATGTACCATTCTGCTGAGAACTGCTGGAGCCTCCTCCTTCTGGCTTGAGATTCTCACTCTGCTGGGCATGGGTCCTGGTGCTCGGTTGTTCCTAGCCCGTGTGCATCACTGGAGCCTCTGAACTGATGGACAAATTAGTTCCCCCCCCCTTTGTCCCGAGGTAAGGGACAGTCTTAGGTTTCTTCTGTACTTCCCTGTGAGCTTGTGGGATGCCACAATGTTCCACTGTTGTGGGTATACTTGTCTCAAGTGGGCTCATTGGTGCCAAGTGGTACTTTTTCAGATGTTTGGCCTGCCGACTAGGTGTCGGGCTACAGTATGCCTGCTCAGTGTGAGGCAGTGGAGCCACCTTCACTAGTGGACATGTGTGTGCACCCCCTTTTCGCTTGCAGGGGCCTGCACTTGTCTTGTGCTTCTGACTTCTCTCCTTGCTGGGCTTGGTGTTTATAAGATGTGTGTCTTGTACCCCTGTCATGTATGTACCTCTGAGGTGGGCTTTTGGGGGGCCTGTGTGATGCTAGTCACAATGTTCAGCATGCTTTCCTTGCCTCACGTATAGGCGTAGAGGTAGGATTAGGTTTGCACAGCTTAACTTGGAGGCCGTCTGGTCTCCCCCCCCCTGTGCATTGGCTGGGGTTGCAGCTTGTAGCACAGGTACTTGATCGGTCTTTCTGGACCTAGCTGTCTGACTCCCTTTACCTGGCTCATCCTGTTTGGGCTTTGCCATAGGGCTGTCCTATTTGCCCTGCCAGGCATGGTCTTGCCTGCTCTTTAAATTGTGGGCTGGCCTTGTGCTAATGAAATAGGGCTCTGCCTCTCTGAACCATCCTGTCGTCCTGCCAGCCAACTTCCTTTTTTTAGAGTGTGGGGTTCTGGTGGGCTGACCCAGGTGCCCTGTTTTATGTTTGGCTTGAGCAGCATCTAAATGTGCTTTTCACTTTTGCATCTTATGGACTTCTGACTTTTTTTTTGCAATTAGAGTCCCCTCCTCTGTGAAGGATTGGGGCTTCCTGTTAAAACGTTTCTGTCTCCTTTTTCTTCACTAGATGGTGTTTGGCATTGGGCTGTTTCCTGATCTTTATGCTGTGACACGACATCGCCCAGGAGAAGAATGTGTGTGATGTGGCAGGGTGTTTAGACTGGCTTTCTGCTGTGTTCTTCGCTCTATCCTAGTTGACTCCTGTTAGTTCTAGTTCTCCTGGTAGTTCTGCTTGGGGTTGGGTACTCTCACTTCAATAATGGAACTGTGTCTTCCTACTTGTTTGGGTGCTGGTGCCGCCCTATTTTGGGCTTGGAGTTAGGGTGAACTGCCCTGCTCCTCTCTCTCACTTAGTGACCCGTGTGAAGAGGATGGCAACTTTGGCCTTTTTTGCTTGGGTTTCCTTGAGCATTTGTGGTCACCTTTGAGTTTTTGGGTTTCGCCTGCCGAAGGCTGCGCTCTGCGCAGCTTTTCGGCGCAGGTGAAATCCTTTGTTGACAATAAGGACTTCGGGAACGTCCCCCGGCTCTCATTGGCTAGCTCCATAAATGGAGGCTAGCCATTGAGTGCCGGATCTGTCCGTCAAGGCCGGACCAGATTCGGGGGCGTTCCCAAGATTTTTTCCCTGGGCGGAGTTACGTTTTTTCCCGTTCCCTCCCCCTTCACTGAAAGTGATTTCAGATGCGCTGTCCATTCCCGCCTCCTCCGTGTGCCTTTCCGCCCCCCCCTCGCTGTCCTGTACACGTTTCCCGCCGTCCGTGTCCTCTCCCGCCCCTCCCGCCGTCAGTGTCCTCTCCCGCCCCCCTCCCGCCGTCCGTGTCCCCTCCCGCCGTTCGTGTCCTCTCCCGCCCCCCCTCCCGCCGTCCGTGTCCCCTCCCGCCGTCCGTGTCCCCTCCCGTCGTCCGTGTCCTCTCCCGCTCCAGATGTGTGTGTGTGTTTGCATAGCACTGCCCATGCGCATCCAGTTCGGTGGAATGAACTTCCCCTTAACAAAGGCCCCCTTATCATTTGCCTCGAAAAACGGAGGTGCCTGCTTTAGATTTATTCCTCCCCCCCTGCCCCCGCCCAACCTTGCTGCTCCTAAAACCCCTAAGCCTTGTCAAAACAAGATGGCTGGCAGGTTTTGGGGACAGGGGCGGGCCACCGGCGAGAGACAAAGAAGCCCTGAGAAGGCAGACAGCTTCTAGGCCTGTGGTTTCTGCGTGCAGCTGGTTTCAGATGTGTCGGATCTTGTTCTGCTGCTGGTCCCACTGCCAAAGCGAGACTGTCACAGCTGGTAGTACTTACTGTACTTGCGGGAAAGTATGTGATTCATTACTTGGAGCCGTATGTTTTTCACCAGTTCTGGTCGTGTTTGTGTTAGGATGTGGTAAGCGCGTGAGCAGGGGGGCGAGGGGACAATGGAAATATGTGACTTGTTAAATATTGGACCCTGCCAGGTATTAAGTTAAATTGTACGCTATAAAATGTCCTCTTTATTTTCGAGTTGAGGTCATTTAGTCACAGGCAGTAAAGATTATAGTCATCAAGCCTCCTTTCCCCCTTGTTTCTTTTACGATGGTCCATTCCACTCAAAAATGCAATATGTGCTTAAGTCATGCCAGAGAGAGGCATTCTTTCACCCCAGCCTAGCCCCATCCACGTAAGAACATGCGGGGGAGGAGACGTGGTCTATTTTTTTTAATTGCCTGTTTGGAACTTTGGTTTTAATCCCGGCTTCGATTCTTGACTGAAAATCGTGTGATTCTAGTCAAATGACAATATATTCTTTTGTCTTATAGTTGTAAATATGTGAAGTGTAGTACAGTTGTAAATATGTGAAATGTAATTGTATAATTCAAGAAGTATAAAATCGGCACATGGTATACCCCTTTTTTTATGGGCACCCAACCACCACCGTTATGTGCTTCGTTCAGTTGTTATCCAGTTAGGTTTATGCTAACTGGTACATCATATACAGGGGAGTGGACGGGGTATCCGTGGAAGCAGGGACCAGCACTTCGAACTGTTGCGTGCACACAGATGCTGACTTTGAGTGGAAACTGTAGCAGGCAGTTAATGCCAGTAACATTAAAATCATGTAAATACGTATAGTAATGTGCAGCAGTCGTGTTTTGTTTCCTCACCAGATGCGCTATATCTTATCATTTGTCACTGGCTTTTGTAAATTTAACATTGTTCAGAAAGGTTTGGTGCAATTTGATGTGCTCCTGCGTCAGGCATTTTGCAACACTTCTGCTACTGAAAACGAATGCAACACACACCGCAGCGCCTTAAAAATTGACAAATTTAATAAGCTTTAGGCATGAAATAATAACAAGATACTTCTCTTTTACCGCATTACAAAGGCATTAAACCAGCGATGGCATAGTGGCCTTTTATTGATATTTATTTTTTCACACCTTAACATAATGAAAAGGAGAAAATGGAAATGTGTTGAAATAGTAAAAAGTACTTGTTGCAACATCATGATAATGGGGAGATGATCCTGGCTTGCCAGGGTGTGTGAGGGAGCCTTTACCAAGCTGGGAAGCATATTTTCAAATACTGATGCAAAAAGCTGACTTTTGGTATGGTCAGCTAAAGGGCAATTGCTGTGATGTATGATGTTTGGTGTTTTTATTGTGCCTCATGCCAGCAAGTGACTGCTTCAGAGATGATGGAAAATCACAGTATTACTAATAGTAACATGGGTGTACACACAATTTGTGCCTGAATAGTTTGTAAGAGTGGAGTGCAGCAATTATATCACAGAGACTCCCTGAAAAATAAATTTTTTCAAATCACTTCTAAACTTATAGTTATTTTTTTTCTGATAAGTTTCTTATAGAGATAGCCATTTCTGGTGCCAAAATGTATGATTGCAAGAAAAACAGTGGAAATATTTTGCACTTAATATGTGAGTTTAGAGATAAGCCAATGTAATGACCGAATTTGTCGAGGGTCCGCTATTCTTGATCTGTGCATATCGGCCCAGTTTTGAGTCAAGGCAGAGAAGATTTAGCATTGCATTTGCACAAGGTCAATAAACTAGTACCATCAAACTGGGTAAATATCAACACCTGTTATGAGTAGCAAGAGACAGTACAATGTGTTGTGTTTGCTTTAAAATGATTATTATATTGTACATTTGCACACAGATTGTATCTGTCCAATTGGCTGAGGTACTGACATGCTGATCTCCAATTGGACTGGTGCTTAAAACAGAATGCATTTTGTTGACTCTGCTGAACTGGTAGTCTATGGAGTTTTTTGTAGTGTGGGTATTTCTAGTAAAAATTGACAGTCGCTTACACTTTACATCACCAGCAACCATCAAAATAAAAATTCACAGTGGTCCTTGTTTGGAGATGTCTGGTTTGGTTTTGAGGCTTACTGTGGCATCTTTCACAAAAAGGTCCCTTGAAACCAGCATGCAACCATACATCATGGTTCTGGCCCTGTATAATAAGTCCAGTTAGAATTAGAATGTCAATATTGTTCTCATGCAAAAGGAACAATTGATGGACAGAATGCTGAACAATGTCAAACATTCACCCCAGTACAGAGATCGGGCCTTAATCCATTGTTTTTATTCACCATGCCATTCCAGTTTGGACCAAGCCAGGTGCAAATCAGTCTTGACGCTGCCTAAGAGCGCTTTGAGAGCCGCGCAGCTGCTGCACATGGACCCGGCTGCAGGGCAACTCGCAGAGCACCTTTAACTGTTTCCAGGGAAGAGAAGGGAGGCGTCCTCCCCCCATCCCCCAACAAGGTTCTTTATCGTATTGGGCTTCCCGAGGGCATACAAATCTGCCAACCGGCCTTGCTTGGGATCTGGAGGGATTAGAAGTGGGGTGGGGGTGGGGTTTGGGAGGGGGCGGTCTGACAGCTGTGCAGCCGGGCCCCCTGTCTCATCCTTGCCATGTGTAAAAGTGTGTGTATACCGTGCAATACATCTTCAGGGGCCAGCTGCACTGTCACTGCCTGGAAGCAACGCCCAGAGGCACCAGGGGCAGCGTGGATGAACAGGAGAGGCAATGAAGATATGTAAATACCGCACACACTGCTGCGTCACACCCCATCTCTCACATATTGGCGCAAAACTAGAACCTCGAACAATGTAAGTACCACGTGTAGTCTACCCATTACCTCTAAAGTGTCTCAACCAGCGGCCTGTGGTGGCGTACATTATATTATTCATTTACCGTTTGTATAGGGCCTATATGTCAAAAGGCTACTGCCGCAACTTGAAGGTGCTTCGTTACCGTAGCATTGAGGGATAGGGAGTGCATAGGGAGTGCATAGGGAGTGCATAGGGAGTACATAGGGAGTGCAGAATGCATAGGGAGTGCAGAGTGCATAGGGAGTGCAGAGTGCATAGGGAGTGCAGAGTGCTAGGGAGTGCTAGAGAGTGCAGAGTGAGTAGGGAGTGCTAGAGAGTGCAGAGTGAGTAGGGAGTGCTAGAGAGTGCAGAGTGAGTAGGGAGTGCTAGAGAGTGCAGAGTGAGTAGGGAGTGCTAGAGAGTGCAGAGTGAGTAGGGAGTTCTAGGGAGTGCTAGAGAGTGCAGAGTGAGTAGGAAGTGCTAGGGAGTGCTAGAGAGTGCAGAGTGACTGCAGAGATTAAGCTAATGGCATTGTAAATGGCAATGCCATTTATTTATCTGTTTTCAAAACCAACACATAAATACAGATTTTGTAATTTACAATGCCAATAACTCTAACTTTTCCAAAGGCGAAACCATTGCATTGTAAATGTTTGTTAGCCCTAGACGTCACTAATCTTTGGTTATATTCTTTTAAAACACTGTGCATAGGGAGTGCAGAGTGCATGGGGAGTGCATGGGGAGTGCATGGGGAGTGCAGAGGGAGTGCAGAGGGAGTAGGGAATGCTAGGGAGTGCTAGAGGGTGCAGAGTGAGTAGGAAGTGCTAGGGAGTGCTAGAGAGTGCAGAGTGACTGCAGAGATTAAGCTAATGGCAATGTAAATGGCAATGCCATTTATTTATCTGTTTTCAAAACCAACACATAAATAAAAATTTTGTCATTTACAATGCCAATAACTCTAATTTTTCCAAAGGCGAAACCATTGCATTGTAAATGCTTGTTTACTCTTGCTACCTCTTGTAATTATAGTTTGCGATTACTGGCCATGTGCCACTTCCTGTCCCTCTGGCCGAGGTTGGAACTGGTTTTTCAGGGCGAGGAAAGATGGGGTAAGGTGGCCTCCCTGGTTGGTCTGTGGAATTACAGCAGTTTTTTCATCTTTTTTGCATCATCTTGCTTGCTTTGCAAGTGGTCTGGCACAGAGTTATTTCATGTGCTTTTTATTGGGATTTAATCTTATCCGGGTTGCAGCGCTTTTGTTGTGCTGTAAGTACTCTCACTCCCTGGCCAGATGGCTGGCTTTGTGTTTCTCTTGGCAAGTATTTTGCTTTGGTGTATTTCCTACCCTTGCAACCATGATTCTCATATTGCCCCTTTTTGTGCGACCATTACTGTCTTACTTGGTGCTTTCTTTGTCTCCATTGTGGGCTTAATTTCTGGTCTCTCTCCTCACTCTTTGGGCCTTCAGATGGATGTTCTCATTCTTGGAGCCAAGCACTTGCTTTTTATGCATTTAGTATTGTTACTCCTCCTATGCACTGTGCCCTTACCCTCTTACACTCTTTGGTCATTTGGGCACCACCATTGCCTCTAGCTTTTTGCTAGCCTCTTTTATTCCCTGTTGCTCTTTTCCTCCAAATATATGGGATGGTGTCGGCTGGATGGTCTTGGCCTTCTGCTTCCTGCTCCGTGTGTGGATGTGGTCTTCCGAAAGCAGTGTTCAGCACTGAATTGACCCTTACATGGGGCATGCACACTTTGTGGGCTGTCCTCTGGTCCAGCAGTATGCTGTGGTTGTGATGTTGGAACCTTCTTTGTCAGCACCACCTTTCCAAGTCTGCAGCGCTTGCTTGGTTTTCCAAGTGGCTTACTCAGCTGCTTCACTACACCCTCTGTGATGTTTCCTCCTTTGTGTACTTATGGTGTCTCCTCTCAGGTACTAAAATCCTGCCTGCTGGACCTTCGATCCTGGGGCAGAGAAACCCTGGTGGTCCTTTTTCTGATTGTTGCTCCTCTTGGATGTGGATTCTGGAAGTTTCTCCTCCTGTGCTCCTGGTTGAGGAGGGAGCTTGTTCGTTCCTGCTTTGCCTGCTGTTGCAGGCCTTCATATTATTGCCTACTGTTGCAGGCCTTCTTATTATTGCCTTATATTGCTTCACTGGTCATGGGGGCTGGACGGTTCCTTTTCTCTGTACAGTTTGGCACTGAGCAAGGGCTGCATCTATTCTTGGCTCTGGCTTTCGTTTCCTTGCTTCAGATGTCCCATTATTTCTCAGGCCAGGTGCCTTGTATTCTGGAGGTACTGCGCTTGCTTGCTCTCATTTGTGCTCTGCTGTGGGCAGGCAAACCTACGAATATGGCATGCATATATTTAATCTTCTCGACTTGTCCGGGTGCTGGCCTTTGTGTAGGTTGCACTTCACCAGAATCTTCTTTGTTTTTTTACCCTGACATGCCTGTTCCCCTGGGCTGGGTCTTCCCTTTCAGTGTATTAGACACTGGAGTGTGCCTTATTGGTGACTGTTAGTCCGGTCTCAGATTTCCCATCTGATTTGCCTTTGGAACTTTGCCTAGGCTGATTTCTGCTCCCGTTGTGAATCTTGCCTTCTCATTTGACATGAGAGTTCTTGACTTCCTATCAGTAGTTGTAGCGTCTTCCCAGCCAAGGTACCCGCCAATGACCACACCACATACGGAGCTTAATATTACACGTCTTTATTTGGTTATGTGTAACTGCGAGCTCAACATCCTAAAACAAGCTTTCATGGCATTCCGCTCCGACACTTACATCACAGCCCTACAGAGTCGTTGGAAGCCAAAGGGTTCTGCCATAAAATATCGCAAGATACTACAGTTGATGTGTGGGGACACTTGCTTTCATTCGGTTGTAAATATTTCCAGTGCAGGGGGGGGCGCTAGAGGGCGCACTGCGGAATGGCTGGCTAGCTGTCAGCTCCGCCGGACAGATGCGATCCTAACGGCCTTTCATCTCCCTAATCCGACGCCTTTGCCCCGCAAAAGAGAGCAGAGGATGTCGGAATAAATAGCCGACACTACCCTGGCACCCAAATGCCGAAATAGACACCGCCGTGGGGAAAATCGGAGAAACTTGCCGCCGTGACGAGCGGAGCTCCAAAATGGCGGCGCCCGACGATCGGTACTAATGGCGCCCCAGGCTGCAGTGAGGACAAGACCGGCATGCGTTTACCCCACAGACTGCAGCACCGAGGTACTGTCTGCCAAATTGCGCTGTGAGGTGGTTGGGGTCCAATGCGGTAAACGGGAACACCGCGACTCGGGTTGCGTTCCAGCGGCCACAAGATGGCGGCGGCGCTGGAACGCAAATGACCTATAACGGCGGCTCCCCGGGAAGGAGACACGAAAATCTGCAGGTGTGGGAACGCTGCAGGGCAGCCTGTTGGGACGGAAGGCACCGGAGTGCAGTGACGAGCGGGGCGCACCCCCACCCTGAAGGTGGAAGACGGAAGGTGGTGTGGTGCAAACACAGCGGGGACTGCTGAGCGAGCATGCAGAGTGCCTACAGCGGGAGAAGCTTGCAGTATGAATGCTGGTCCTGCCGCGCTTGGAGGTCAGTAGTGTGCAAACCACGCGCCATGAGACTCACTGCGCTGCAGAAGTCAGGTATGCCCTAAGGACTGCGGAAGTGAAGCGTGTTTGGTGTGTGCAACACGTGGAGCACTGAGAGAAAGCGACGATAAGGGCTACCTGGCTCCTTGGTAATATCGTGCAGGCATAAGAGCACAAGTTCACCCATCCAGCATCTGATGACTACGACCACCTCGCGGTGGGGAGCTAGAACACCGGCACGCCGCAACCCATCGACTGCGAGCACATTGACAGCGACAAGCCCGAGAGCGATTAGGCGTAGTCCACCACCACAACCCGGTAACATGGGCAAGCCAGATAAACAGCAAACCAAACTCCCATTCGAGTCCAGGAAACAGACTAAGAACGGCGCGACCAACTCCGAGGTTGAGGGAGAGCAAGAGATGGCTGAGGGGTCTGGAATGGAATCGGTACTCCGGGCTATCCAGCAAAGTTTGCAAGAGATGAACAGCAAACTGGACAACGTGATGTTACGGGTAGACAATATGGCGGCGAAGATAGAAAAACACGACGAGCGAATCGTGGAAGCTGAGCAACGGATTTCTAAGGTGGAAGACGACTCCAAAACCACATCGAAAGCCTGCGGTCGCCTAGCAAAAACGGTGGAGAGCCTACGTGCCAAGGTGGAGGACCAGGAAGCGAGATCTAGGCGTAACAATCTTCGCATATCGGGCCTGCCGGAATCCACCAACACTGGCAAAATGGAAACTTTCATCGAGACATTACTGAAGGAGATCTTTGGTGCTGAAAAGTTGTCACCTGTATTCCTGGTTGAACGGGCACACCGCTCCCTGGCGCCCGCTCCAAAACCGGGTGCGCCCCCGCGCATGATTATAGCTCGCGTGCTCAACTACAGGGACAGAGACACGATCTTACGACTTGCCAGAGAACTGGGTAAAATCGCATATCAGGGAAATACCTTGGAATTCTATCCAGACCACACCATGGCAGTGCAGTTGGCGCGCAAAGAATTTGCTCCAGTGAAAAAGAAACTACGCGATCTTGGACTGGAGTATGCCATGCTCTACCCGGCGAAACTCAAGATTACAAATGCGGGTAAGCCTGTTATTCTTCCAACGGTTCAAGCGGCACAGGAGTACCTAAAAAAATTGGGAAAACGGCGGAAGGCGCAGGATCGAGACGAACCAACCAGTGATATCGACTGAACCGACACTTCGCGCTGAGCTGCAGACCCAACTGGGCCTAAAGACGGCCTGCAAATGACTCCAACTGGCGAGGATGAACAACACGTTAATGTAAAGTCAAGAAGCTGTGCTTGGAATGGATCGGGACATGACAGTGAAAGCACGAATGAACTATACACGTGGACCTTGCTACGAATCTGGTACGAGACGATTTCCTACACAGTGAGTACACAGATGGTGCATTATCGACAGGGGGTGTAGGACAGGCCTCATGACCTGGGGCGTGATCTGTAAGCCCAAATTGTGTGCACTATTCTGTACCCCTTTGGCATGGGGGTGGGGAACACCTAAGCCTGAGATGCGCGAACGGGGAGTTCGCCCCGGCCGCACTATGCCACTGAACGCCAGGAATGTGATGACCTCTCACTAGAAAGGTTTGCTGAACTGAACACTAGTAGTGAGACGGGGATACGAGACTGTGTATGTGTTACATCTTACGGCAGATACATATCTGAGGGAGGATGGGGAGGGGAAGGACACTTATCACAAAGTTTTGACAACTGTACAAGCATCTGTCCACGTCCACCATGTGGATGGAGATGTGTGTACCTGGCGACACCCCCAAATGGGTGCGCCCCAATTCAAGTTCCACTTTGAAGTTACATGTTGAAGGGGGATGGCTTTGGCAAAGTTACGGCGCTAAAGTGGGTGGTGGGCGGGAAGGGAAACTGGGAAAAGTTCACTTTAAATCACTGTGTCTGAGAAGCATGGCGACCTCCTTGGCCATACATGGTATTGCAACGCATGTACTACCCCATTTCAAGTTCTTGATGTTCAACTGTATATTGAAGCGACTCACAGACTTACCATACTTAAAAATGACACCTAACAAGAAAAGATGGGCGAAACACCAACAGCCATGACACGACCTAGCACACTAAAATTTATCACGTGGAATGTCCGAGGCCTAGGCAACCCGAAAAAAATTCGGCAGATGTTTGCATATTTGGATCGTCTACACATTGACATAGCTTTCCTGCAGGAAACACACGTGGCAGCCAACTGCACATCCGCGCTCGGCGCTAAATGGGCGGAATCAGTCACCAGCTCTAACTACTCCTCTTATTCCAGGGGGGTTAGCATATTAGTACGGAAGGGCATACACTTTACGATCTCGCACATCCACAGGGACACCGAGGGTAGAAGCGTCATTGTAGTGGGCACGGTGAGACAGCGACGGATAGTATTAGTGAACACTTATGGCCCTAACGTTGACGATCCTGGGTTTTTTAGGGGCGTGTGGCAAGACATAGCAAACATCCAAGCTGACCATATAGTCTGGGGTGGGGATTTCAATGTAGTGCTGCAGGACGGGCTTGACAGGGCGATACACACATTAGAACCACATGTTAAGGCGAGAGAAATGATCCGTGATGTCATGGACGACTTACAGTTAGCGGATATGTGGAGGATTCGTCACCCAGGGGAGACGGTAGCGACACACATTAATGCAGCACACAGCAGCTGGTCTAGATTGGACTACTGGCTGGGCACGCAGGATATACTAGCATGGGTTACTCATATTAAACACCTACCACGAACGCTCTCAGATCACAACCCTGTGCTCCTAGAGGTCAATATCCCACATTATGAGCCACCACCCTTCACTTGGCGTTTCAATGCGGCAGCATTACGTGACCCATTATATGTAGACACCATACATAAGGCAATGGTAGAGTACTTTGAATTGAATTGCCCCACGACTGAGGACCCATGCCTGCTGTGGGAGGCCTTCAAGGCCACGATGCGGGGAGTGTGTATCAGTACGTCCACAGGTATCCTAAAGGACATAAGGCAACAGCTGCATACACGGGAAAGTGCCATACACAATTTGGAACAGAAATACACGCAGACGGGAGACACCAAGATATTGGGAGAAATACAGGCCCTGCTGGTGGAACATAGACAGTTTGCCACTGACGAACTGAAATATGTGTCCAAGCGTAAAATCGCCAGACTATATGGTGAAGGAGGCAGACCAGGCAGAGTTGCCGAAAAAATTTGCTCAGGACGTGCGCCCCAACACATAACATCCATACGTACTCATACGGGTGAGGTAGTCAGGGACATCAAGGGGATAACAAACGAATTTATGTTGTCTTATGATACACTTTATGAGGCACGGCCGTCACTCCCGCAGGAAGATTTGCTGTCTTACATGGCAGATGTGGAAATTGCATGGCTAGCTGATAGTCACAGGGAATACCTAGCTCGACCTGTCACTGTAGAAGAAGTCACTGATACTATTAAACGATTACCGAACGGCAAAGCGCCAGGGCCTGATGGCTTTGTGACAGAATTCTACAAGACGTTCGCGGACCTGCTAGCCCCACATTTAGTGAGACTTTATGGGGCAGCACACGAGGCCCAGACTCTACCACAGTCAATGAGGGAAGCAATGCTTATCGCGCTCTTAAAGCCGGGTTAGGAAGAGGATAGGTGCGACTCTTATCGCCCCCTCTCTCTGCTTAACGTGGATACGAAAATAATAGCGAGCCTACTGGCAGATAGGCTTAAACCGCTTATGCCCCTGTTGATTCGGCCTGACCAATCTGGCTTCATCCCGGATAGGTCCACTATGCACAACACGCGTACATTATTTGCATTAGCTCACTACCTGGCGCCAGAGATAAAAGCTGTGGCAGTACTACTGGATGCTGCTAAAGCGTTCGACACAATTGACTGGTCCTTCCTACACGCAGTGCTGTTACGTATGGGATTTCCCCCTATATTCATGGGTTGGATCTCCATGTTATACACAAACTTAACGGCACGAATTAGAATAAACAAATATGTTTCAGAGCCCATCCACATCTGTCGAGGCACTAGACAAGGGTGCCCGCTCTCGCCGATGCTGTTTGCCCTAATATTAGAACCCCTAGCTTGCAAAATCCGACAACACCATCATTATTCGGCCATACAACTACCCTCACGTCCCATACACATCTCGCTATATGCAGATGATATGGTGTTATAGGTAAAAAATCCAGAACAACACCTCAATCCGCTATTAAGGGAATACATAAAATTTGGACAACATTCAGGGTTACAAATCAATTGGGCTAAATCCCTTATTTTAGCACTGACGGACAGCACACACCAAACACCCTTGGACTATCCACTGGAATGGCAAGATGAACCGACGAAATATTTGGGAGTATGGTTTCATAGAGATCCCGAATTGGTCATCCGTACTAATTATGGCAGGACAATAGCGTCCCTAGAAGATAAAAGTTAAAAGATGGAATAAACTGCCTTTATCCCTGGCGGACAGGGCGGCGATAATTAAAATGGTACTTCTGCCGAAGTTCCTTTATCTGTTTAATAATATCCCAATAAAGCCCCCGGCGGAGGTATTCCGAAACATTAAAACACTGGTACTTAAATTACTCTGGGCGGGTAAGCAAGCCAGGCTGGGATTACACACTATGACACTGCCGTATGCTAAGGGGGGTTTCAAGGTCCCAGATTTCTATCTTTATTATCTGTGCGCTCAAGCGCAATTCGCACATTACTGGTACCACGAAATACCTTTCTTGACCCATATAGCTGTGGAGGCAGGAGATGCAGACCCTATCCCACTAGCTAGCATTCTACCGCACAAAAGGCCTAGACTGCACGAACATGATATTAATCCTGTTAACGCAACCACGGAAGCGTGGAGACTGCTGGGGAAAGCAGCAAACAGCTTACCACTTTACGCGCCTGCACTTCCGCTGGCTCATCACCCGGCCCTTTCGGTCACGCAGGAACAGGTTGTAATGGATTTGTTTCGATGGGCGGGGATGGACAGGCTAGGTGACCTATACGTCAACGGAGTCTTTCAGACGCTAGACAAATTGGAATATATCAGTAATCCAACACTACTATTTCGTTTTAATTACTACAGGCTGCAAAGGGCGATGGGGGAACACTTTCCTAATTACCCGAAAGAGCCCAAGGCACTGACACCTTTGCAATTGATACTCACCACGCCCAAGGCTTCACACCTGGTATCGAAATTATACACAAGCATCCAACAGGATATAGGAGGATATAGGAGGGAACACTGACGGGGTGAGGGAAAAATGGAATGCGGTATTGGATGTTCCACTTTCTGAGGATGAGTGGGCAACCACTTGCCAGCTCACTGGCATACTGACGCCAAACGGGAACTTACGAATCATCCACTATAAATACCTGCACCAGATGTATTATACGCCCCAGAGGCTGTTTAAATACGGTCTCAGGTAAGCAGAAGAATGCGGACTTCATGCATCTAGCGTGGCACTGCCGCAAGGTGGCTGGATACTGGGAACAGGTGATAGAAGTGCTAAACGAAATGCTTGGGTCTTCCCTAGAATGTAGAGCAAAGGTTTGTCTGTTGGGTGTTGTCCCACAACTGAGAGCGCAAAGGCGCTCTACTACTGGCCAAACGAAGGGTGTCTCTACATTGGAACAGTAGACGGGGACCAGGGGTCAAAAACTGGCTGGAAGATTTAACGTACTGCCGAAACACACTGACCACGTATGAGGAAGAGTTGCCGATCAGGTCGCCTCCCAGAGACTATTGGATATACCTGCATACCTACCTACAGGTACATGGCGCGACAGAGTCAGATGATGGTTAATGGCAAGATCTTTGACCACATGTACGAAATGGAGTACTAGACTGTCAAATGATGTTGAGGGGGGAGGATGCTGTGACACAGAGATCTTGATTATGGGGATTCATTTTGGTTTCTATTTGTTTTTGTTGTTATTTCAGTACAACTGTTGACATGCATGTCAGCGTTACAGCACTGCTTTATGTATAAAGGGCTTACATCCACAACGCCGCCGAGCGTCTGGATGTCGGCTGATGGGCCGTGTACACTGAGAATGTAAGTTATGGAATATACGCTTGTGCAGCCGGCCTGTTAAGGTTGTAGGCGTGGACACATGTATTATTTATCTGCAAAGTGCAAATAAACCTCTTACACCATAAAAAAAAAATAATAATTAAAAAAAAATTATATATTTCCAGTGCAGTGAGAACATTGTGGACTTAACAGTTAAGAGTCTTACAGTGCATACAGAATGTGGTGCACACAATAGCAATCAGATTTATAGGAAAACAATACACACACCAAGAATAAAGAAGTACCGTACCCAGAGGCCGCGACACATACAGAGGCCCAACTAAGACTGTCCTGCTTGAGACTGCAAAAGTGCATGGTCATACATTTTGCTCATGTTGTTTATTGAAAAACACTGGAAAATAAAAATGTGCAATTTACCCAGATAGATCAAAGCTTGCTGAATGTCGTTCATCACATTCTTGTAAAGTTCCTTTTGCCATTCATGTAAAAGCTTCCACTCTCCTTCAGAAAAGCCAGCAGCAACATCATAAAATGTAACTGGTGCCTGGAACAGAAAATTGTGCATGGCATGCTCAGAAATTCCATTCCATAAGTATTTCATATTCATGGGGAGAAGCAGATAAATAGGGTACCATTTGAAAATACACTGCAAAAATACATACAACAGTATTCGGAAAATTACTCAAAAAGTTCTGAATTAAATACCATTCAAAAGTAGATATGCAAATAAAATTTGACCATCACCCACTCTCATCATCAGGATGTCAATCAAATGTGCTAGAATAGTGAGGAATTGGTTTTAGCTGACTAAAAACAGTTTTAACTGTTATTGTTTGTGTAGACAGATATTTTTGTATTCGTAATTCTTTTGTTTTTCTAGTCCTCAGCAGCAAGAGTTTCAACAGCAAGGTAGAGGACGTGGTGTTCCAATTGATCAGAGTACTGGTGTTGAAGTGCTAACTTTGAAGAAGACCAACACCTGCCATGTCTGCAGCAGGTTAGGGCATTGGAAGCTTGAGTGTTAGTTTAATTATCATAACCTGGTTAATGGTAATCAGGTTAAGAATTGTGGATTTGTGCATTCACAGGGAAAGAACATGGTCCAAACACAGCAGGTGCAGACACAGAGAATTAAAAATCCCAATGTGCCCCCAAGCTCAAGTGATGCAGGTTCCACAAGCCCCCATGCCTCAACAAAATGTCAGTATCCATAGATTCATTGCAAATCGTATTCCCATTGCAACACTAATCCCTTAGTAGATCGGGGTACGTCTCAACAGTACTCCCCGATTCAGGCAGATGATGAACTTAGCTCAGACCTGTCACAATGACGTGGTTTGAGAGGGGAGGAGGATTGCATACTTGGTACAGATTTAGAGGTTGACTGGAGTGGTCCATACGTTACTGGTGAGGTAAATGGAAATTCTATCTCATTTCTCGTCACCACTGGTGTTTCTTGCTCTACTGTGAGAACAGCAGAGGTTCCCAAACTAACCCTTTCGCGAAAAAGAATCCAAGTTGTAGGAGTCACAAACCAACAACTAACTAGTTCAGTTTTAGAAGCAGTACCAGTCACGATAGGGTGCATTGAGTACGATCTCCGATTTGTGGTGTGTGAGCACAAGTCCTGTAAATCTGCTTGGACAAGATCTTTTGTGCACGATGAATTGTTCATTTACTTTACCCCAAATTTTATTGAGAGCCAGACTCGTAATGAAGACGATGCCTTTAAACTTGTCAGACAGAGATCAGAAATTGGATTGTTCCTAATGTTGACAAAAGACAATTTGCTCCCAGAATGGAGCGACACAGTGCTACCTAGAGTCTGGGACTTTTCAGGTAAACACATCAGACTTATCAAAGGTGTTAAACCAGTCCGCATTACAGTGAAGCCGAATGCTGAGTACCTGAGAAACCCACAATATAATCTGACCCCTCAATGATTTAACAAAACATTCTAAAAAAGATTATGGGGAGTACACGAAACTCACCCATCATCGGTTTGCAGAAGCCCAATGGGAAGTACCACATTGTCCGAAATTTGTAAAGGTGAATGCCATAGTTGTTCCTTGTTGTACTGTGGTATTGAATCCAGCTATGATTTTGTTTCAGATTCCATGTGAGGTCGAGTCCATCCATCTTTAATAAGATACTCAAAAAGTTTATAGAGTATTTAGTGACGCCCTATCACTCAGTCCTAGTCCAGTACAATTGCGACCTATTTGTGGGACTGAATAGGCAGGAGGCTTGCAAGCAAACGAGACACAACTGCGCTCTTGAACCACTTATATGAAAATAGACAAAGTGTCCCTGAACAAATTGCAGTTTTTTAAGAAAGAAGTTCTGTACTTAGGGCATCACATTGAGAAAGGAGGAAGGAAAGTGTCACAAGAGGAAATCTAGGCAATTCTGAAAATGAATCCGCCAACAACACAGAGAGAAACCAGAATGTTCTTGGGAATGGTGGGCTACTGTTGACACTAAATTCTCAACTTTGCCATGTTGTCAAGCCTTTACAGTGGCTGACACACAAAGACGTGTCAGACCACGTATCATGGGATAACAGCTGCATGCATGCCTTCTCAGAGCTGAGCGAATGTTTCTGCCATGCCCCAGTACTGGGAATGTCTGATTATAATAAATGTTTTACTTTGTTTTTCAGTGAAAGAGAAGGAGTGCTCTTTCAGTGCTAACTCTGATGCACAGGAATGCTCGCAGACATGTTGCATAATTTTCTTGACACGTTTGACCTCATAGCTGTTACCTTTGCCCAGCTGCTTTAAAGCTGTTGCCTCCACAAGCATTAGCATTGAACAGTGCTGGAGCATTACAATGGGTCATCCCTTCACAGTTTTTGACCCCCACTCAGTTCAAGTGTTGTTAACTCGTACTCAAACATAGCACCTTACCAGCAGTCAGCATACCAAGAATGAGCAAGTGATTCTTGTAGCTGAAAACCTTACCCACAAAAGGTGTCCAGTACTGAACCCCCACTATATTATTGCTCCTTCCTGGAAACGAAGGAGTGGAGCATGACTGCCTTGATGATACTGAATTATTCACAAAACTAAGGCCTGACATACCAGATTTGTCACTACCTCAATCAGATTATGTGCTGTTTGATGATGGCTCTTACCTACAAGATCATGAAGGAAAACTGATAGCCTCCTAGGCAGTCTGCAGGGCAATACTGGCCATAGCATGCACCAGGAGTTTTTGCTGTGTTTGTTACTGAGGACCGGTTTTGGGGCAGTGCTGCAATATGGGCCACATGTAACAAAAGCGGCAGCAGTGTAAAGGAGGGCTGAGGTTCTAAATAGCCCACCCCTCCCAGGAGCCGGTCTAGCAGAGCTGGCTTCCATTCCCTGTCCAGGCGTGACATTCTGTACTGTCTCAAGTGGGGTTGAAGCCTCCTGACTTCAAGGAGTATTTTCATCGCAAGTGAAAGAATTGATTGCTCTTACTAGGGTATGCTGCCGAGTTTCGAACCAGCTGAGAGCGAAAATATTCACTGAAACTCAGTATGGATTTGGTGCGTTGCATGACTGAGTAGTTATGGTTCCAACGCAGATTCATGGCTTCTTCGGGGTCATCAGTCCAAATTGTTGTGGTGAGGTGTACCACTCATAGGTAAGACGCAGACTATGTGACTGTGGGAAATAGAGACGCTGGTGAGTCAGCAAAGTTTTGTG
Source organism: Lissotriton helveticus (assembly GCF_964261635.1). NCBI lineage: Eukaryota > Metazoa > Chordata > Amphibia > Caudata > Salamandridae > Lissotriton > Lissotriton helveticus. The sequence goes on from NC_136061.1 coordinate 1,485,752,882, forward strand.
CACTGAATTCATGCACCTTTAGTGGGGAGTACGTCAATCAAAATTCAGATGATATAAATCGCAATCTGTTGTTGTCCACAGTTGATACTTGGGAGGAAGTAAAGAAATTGCAGAAGAAATTCCCGAAGCAGAACAGCAAGGTTGAGTCAGAGCAGGTTGTGTCAAAAGAGCCGAGGATAACATTTGGGTTTCAGGAGATGGAAGACCTGAACTATCAGATAACTTCTTACTTTCAATGGTGACACATTTTCATGGTCCTGCACATGTAGGGAGGGACGCCATGATGCACTTTTTTAAGCAGACGTGGTTTAACCCCAGATTCAGATGTGATGTGTGTGCCAACAGCAGACTATAGGCAGAAGAACAGCAATAACAATGAGTCATATAGGGAGATCAGGAGGTCCCTTTAACAAGATGGAACGGGACTTCATTGAGCTGCCAGTGTGCGATGGGTTGAGCTATGTCTTAGTGATTGTTTGCATCTTTTAACAGTGAGTTGAAGCTTACCAGACTAGAAGAAATGACAGTATACCAGTAGCAAAGCAGTTGTTGAGGGAGTTAATTTAGCATTTTAGCTTCCCGACTTCTTTGGAGTCAGACTGAGGAACTCATTTCAATAAGAAGAGGTTATGTGCAGCATTATAAGTCGAACAGAGACTCCACTGCAATTACTGACCCGAGGCTTCTCGAATGGTGGTCATTTAAACAACACTTTGAAATTCAGGTTGGTTAAAGTGTGTGCTTCGACATCTCTGAAATGGCCTAATGCTTTGCCCTTATACTGATTGGTCTATGCAGTAGTCCAGCTAGGAGGACAGGCTTGTCGCCCCATGAAATCATCATAGAGAAAGCAACAAGACTGCCAGCAGTTCCTGCAAATGCGCTTGTTAACATTACAGATCACATTATTCTTGATTACTGCAAAGGATTGGCTGATGTGGTGTGTTCTGCGTTTCACCAGGTTGTAGAGGATACAGCCCCGTTTCAAGAGGAGCAGTGTCATGACATGGGTGCCGGTGACTGGGTAATGGTGAAGAAGCCCATCCGCAAGTCATGCTTGGAGTCTTGGTGGCGTGGGCCATACCAGGTGATTTTGGTCACCACAACTGCTGTGAAATACAGAGGTCTCCCTAATTGGATAGATGCTGCCCATACTTACAGAGTCCCATGTGACCTTGATCATACATCATCTTTTCGGATTTGCCACTGGTTACAGTGCAACAGAGGGAGAAGGTTAATCAAGTTGTTGGGGGATCAGCAAGAAGCTGGGACAGCACTCGTTTGACCTGAGGGGGGTCTGAGACTGTCAACAGTTGAAGTCGGACAGAAGGGTCTCATCCAGTAGTGTTGACTGCACCAGATTCAGACCCTGGCGAAGGGCCTAGCGCAGCATGAGTTGTGTCTGGAGAACGGTGGCCAAGGAGACAAAAGAGAGGGCGGCGTTTTTTCTCTGAAGTGCACATTCCACACACTGTGCCTGAAGATACTGAGGAAGTTGGCCAAAGTGACAGTGGTAAAGAGGGGCCAACAGTAAGGACTTCAAAGAGAGCAAGGGTACCCTGTCGAAGGAACTGTTCACCTGAATGGACTTACCTAATAGTCAAAGATTGGGAGAGAACATTTAATACCGTTTGCAATAACAATTCACATTCAACTAAGCCTCCTTGAACTGAACTTTTGGGACTGAACTGAGTTTTGAAATTGCATTACCACTGAACAGACTGAATCAATTATTTCTGGAAGCGATCATTAGTGAGTATTAACTGCATTTGTTAGAGACAAGCTTAACAAGACATTTGAACTTTGCTTTCCTGTTTGTGCTAGTGAAAACTAACTGAAAGAACTGTGTTGCAATATCCTAGCTAACGGTTTGTCAATAAAGGACTTATAGACCCTAACACAAACTCTATTAGACGCAAATGCATATGTGCAGGTGTATTTGCTGTTGCAATAATAGTGCTAGGTGTTTTGCTTATTATTTTTAATTTACCCCATCACTTACATGTAGAAGAGCCTAAGACTACACATGGCCCGCAAGTGCAATTTCCTACTAACAATAGCTTACTTGAAATAGATGAGAAACAGTTACATGTAGATGCTTCTAAAGGAGATTACTAATAACATGTTTATTCAAAACTGCTTTAAGAATATGTTGACACTATGAATGCCAAGGATTGCTACATATATATGCAATTACCTGCAAATGAGGGGATAACATATCATCACCTCCCTTTAACATATTGATCTACCTGTAATTTATTGATGAGCTTGTTCTATGGGAAAGGACATTTTCAATACTTTTACTCAAATCATGGCTTGGTTCTTTCTGAAGTTCCTGTGACGAAGCACTTGTACAGACAGCCTGATGCTAAAAATGCTGAGATAATGGGAACATTTCTTTAGACCCACCCTGAACCTGGACATGGCTTAGGCACATAGACACAACGTAGATTGTTTACTAACATGTAGAGAAGAAATTCATAGATTCGAAAGAAGAGACATCCTGGCTAAAGCAATCATTCAGAAGTGCCCAGAGGGCTAAAGACGAAAATGAACACAGAATAGTGGGAAACATGGCAGCATTAGCTTTAGATTGGCAACATAAAGAAAAATTATGCATTTTCATTAGAAAATTCACAACTGAGACAAATTTCGTAGGGACTAGTGAACGTGAAGATATATCTGAAGTTTGTGGAAATTGGAGTTTATATTTAGATGGAGGAGATCCTGTTTTTCCTGGAGTCTATTACATTTGTGGGAACGGTGTTTTTTAAATGTTACCCAAAAGATGGCATAGAACATGTTACATGGGGATAGTTTTTCCGAAAATGTATCATGTGGGACAACCTGATGGCCCAACAAGGGAGCAACACTTGAGAACAAAAGGAGGTGCTAGTGCTAGTGAAATTGTAGGAGACCTTTTTAGGTCTCGCCTGAGCCAGCACATGCACTGCCCTGCAAAACATTTAGTATTGGGGTTTTACAAGTGCTACCAGAGGCTTTTGCTGGCCTCAAGCTGGAGGTAACGCGCGTGTGCACGCGCGCAGCCGCCATCTGTCTTTTCTACGTCACGGGTAATTAAGTGCATCGCGATCGTGATCACTTTCACTTTCGGCGCCCGTGTGGCAAAAGCTTTTCGCACGCGCTTGTTATTTATTTCTACCCTGTCTGTCTGGTTCAAAGACCTTCAGCTATGATCTACAGGTTTTCCTCCACAAGCAATGTTCGCTTATCAAAAGTAGCCGGCATTCCGGGACAGGGAGTTAAGTTTTACGCCACTTCCGGCATGTGGTTTTAAAGTGTCTTGCTTGTGAGACTCTTGCGGTACTAAAGCAAATCAGCTGTCCAGTATGTCATAATGTACTTGTTGAAATTCACTACATACACTCCTGTACGGTACTATCTGTGCTTCACCTTCAATATGAATGCCATAAACTGTCCATTTATCCTTGGCCCTTCCTAGATGTATATCTTCTCCAACGAGCTTATTATAAACCCATCGGCTGAAGTAAAGCTTAAGGTACTTGAAAAGAGATATTTTTTTCAACAAATTTGGAAGAGAGAAGGTTAGTCTTTTGTTTGTTTCAAGGAAACGCAGGCCTGCGTGCTGACGTCACCACGTGAGGGTAATCCACATTGTTTCTGTTGTCATGGGCGCCTGCCTCAGCCTTCTGCTGTGACTGCCCTGCTGACTTCTGGCCTTAGTCGGATGGGATGGGGTGGGTGGGGTAGACAGGGTGCTGCTGCGCCGCACGCCATCTCATTAAGCTTCAGGATTTAACAGCTGTTGTAGTATATGTGCCTCCTCTTTGCTGTGTTAGGGTGTGCCCTCAGTGCTGATGTGCTGTCAGTTGGTCTTTGCCATCTTTAGGACAGTCTGAAGTGACATCTCTTTGCAGTGCTATGCAGTTCTGTTCCTAGTGTGTCCGAGAAAGCTCTGACGACCCTGGTGAAGTTCAGTGGCCGCACGCGATAGTCTTTCTCCTCTCCATCCTCCTCTCTGCACTGCAAATCTGCGTTGTTGTTCGTGGCTGCAATGGGTTCCCAGTCCGGCCGACTGTGCTGTTTCTCGTTGAATTTCCCTTTTTGTTCTGTGTGTGTCCGTGACTGCTGGTAGTTGCTATGATCGTCGCTTTCTCTTCCTGCCTTCTGCAAACAGTGGATGTATCCGCGATTACTGTTGTCATTTTTGTGCGTGTGGCTCTTTGCGTTTAATTTTTCGACAACGCACCCTAAGCATTGTTCACTACTCTGGCCTGGGTAGCCGTGTGCTGTTGTGTCTCTGCGCCTCGTTCACTAGCTAGGGGTTCTAGTTCTGTAATTGAGTGTTCTAGATGTTACTGTGCTGTCAGTAGTATCAATCTTCTTCTTCCGCTCGCTGCAGTAAGACTAATGAGCATGTCCTGTTCCCTTTAGGGCCTCCTTTCCATAATCCACCTCACTTAGCTCTAATGACACAGCATATGTTGCTTGTCATGCACGACAGTGCTGCTCAGCTTTCGATTTACCTTTGAACTGCCCCCACCACCCTTAAGTTCTTGCTGTTGCTCCTTGAAGTCTATATAGAGCGGAGTCAATGTGATGGGTATCGCAGTCACCCATGTTTCTTCGTGAGTGGATTAAGGAAGAGCAAATATCTGTCTGGCTACACATGAATTCTCATCCAGCCCCGGGTGCAACATTTGTCGATCCAAAGGCTGCTGTGATGCACCCACCCTAACTAGTTCCTGGTATTTAGGTACCATCTAAGGAACCATGTCTGCCTATGGCTTTTGGCCGGAGTCTGTCCATTCAACATGTACCAAAACTTGTATTGCTCAAGAAGGTGAGTAGCACAGCAGTGCAGTTACCGTTAGGGTTGTGCCAAGGCGTGCCGTTCAGTTAAACTGTAATATATTTTGTTTAAAACATATGATTTGCATTCCAGCCACCTCTTTAAACTCCACAAAAACCATTTTTATTGCAATTACAGGTCTTACATGTTTCTTCTCTCTAAAACTGTATATATGATGAAGTGTTCAATTCTACCAAACCCATCACAATAAAATACATTCTGGGGTTGCAGTGGCTGGACCCTCCTTGCCAGTGTTCTTTTTAACCTCCTTTATCCAAATAATGTCTGAGCTTGTTTTGCTGGGAGTACCTCATGTGTCTCTTAAGTAGCCAGTAGAGCAACTGGCTGGGTTAAAGAACCTGGCTCATAAATAATGGCAGCTTGTGTTTTTTTTATGCAAGAAAATGCACTGTCATCAGGATGCCAGATAACCATTGCAGTGTAGTTTATCATTCTTTTTTGTGCATGAGATTGATCATATCATTGATGCGATTGTTCATGAATTGATATGGTAATTTCTCAGCTTGGAGACATCTTGTCCTGGAAGTCTTTCAGTTAGGTGGTCCGAGAGTGTTAAGAATGACTCGATGGCTCTTCTTAAATTTGAGGGGTGTTGGGGAGGACCCGTTGGATACAGGAATGTTGTTTCAGGTCCTGGTTGCATAGATGGAAAAGTCCTGCAGTCTTGTTTTTTTAAACTCTTCTTTGTAGTCAATGGTTTCTTGGCTGTGGGTATACAGAGAACGACCAGAGATGGGGAGTCTTTCAGTGAGATAAGCAAGGGTGCTAGTCGTAATTACTTTGTAAATGATGCTACTGGTTGTGATGATGGAATCCAGTGGAATGGGGGGGGATGTGCCCTGGATGAGACTTGCTATGTAAGATTCCCTTAAGTGATGCCAATTGGAATGGGGTGATGTGTCCTGGAATAAGCTTGTAGAGTAAAATTCCCGTAAGTTGTAGCACTGTGGAGCCTTGGAGGCTACGTAGAAGCGTGTTAGCATCCTCCAGATGCAAGACTGTGAGGGCTTGAACAGCAGTTTTGAAGGTGCTTTCTAGAAGAAACAGTTTCACTTACTTAGGAGAGAGCACTGGGATCAAGTCATCTCTGTAAAATGTGTACTGCTCTGAGTGGGGGCTCCATCTTAGATCAGTACATAAAAATAAAACAAGCATTGGCATAGCCAATAGGTCTCACCTTTGGGACCTTATAAGTGTTTAGCTATGCAACAGTTATTGTTGCACCAAGGATGTTGTGCTGCATAACTAAATACTTATAAGGTCCGAAAAGCGAGACCTATTGGCTATGTCAATGCTTGTTGGTGCTTGTATTCTATCTGTAGGAGTAATACTCAACTCACAAAAGATTAAAAAGCTTTCCACTGTAGTGATAAACTATCTACTAGTACAGCTGGAGGATTTTTAGTTATAGATACAGAAATGGTTGCCATCAGATCAATGGTTTTACAGGATTGACTTGCATTAGACGTCCTTCTCACAAAAGAGGGTGGCGTCTGCCAGATGTTAAAAGTTCAACAATGTTGTACTTACATTCCAGACCAGAGTAAAGCCCTGAAGAAATATATTAGCAACATTACTGAACTGAAGAAAAATTTGAAAGGGTTGACAGCAACAGGTGCTTGGGAAGCAATAGGGAATTGATTTTCTGCTATAAACAGATGGTTTGGAAACCTACGGAGTGGAATTGTTGGAAGCATCTAAACCCTTAGTAATAATTGCTCTTTGTGTATTATGCCTGATCGTGATCTCAAAGGTACACAAACATGTACAAAGAAGGGAGTGAAGAGAAAGAGAGCAGATTTGGAACTGGAGGACAAACAGAGTAAATACTATGATGACATGGAATTACTGTAGGATTCCAGGAGAGAGATTATGAAAACAACCAGAATGTGATTTGTTCATCTGATAAGAGATTGATTTGATAGCTTGATTCACCATCAGAGGGGGGATTGCCATCCTTTATACGTCATAGACACTTAAGAAACTCATTGTATGAAAGTACACTTAGAACCTGATTCATGTATGATTTCACAAATGAATGTAAGTGGAGCACTTGACATTATTAAAGAGTACCTTTAGTGTAGGGTTAGAGAACTTTCTCACATAAATGTCAGTCCATCATTTTTTTTAAACCTTTATTTTTCCTTTTTTACAAACAGTTAAATCAATATAGGCTGACTGCCAGGAAAATGTTTACGGTTGGGTGAGATCCACAACAAAGAGCAAAGTTATAAAAACAGTACATGGTCACTATCAGCTTTACCCATCATTCGACAACACTGAGCATGTCATGAGAGCATCAGAATCTCAACAAGCGTCCTCTTCAGCAGAACGTCGACTAGCATTCGTGTCATGCGGATCGCTCAAGTACACCTCAGGGATTAAAAACATGTGGCATAACTTCCTCCAAGTCTTGAGATCCTCTTTTAGCTTCTCATCCCTTCTACTAGTTTTCATATGACCCCCTCTGCCAGAGACCACTCACGCACATCCCTCATCCAGTCATCCAGAGAGGGGGAACGCTTCCCCATCCAGGTTATTGCTACCGGGCGCTTAGCTAGCACCAAGAGGGGTTGAAATAATTTATACTCCAAATTGCGTTTCTTGGACTTCGTAACATGTCCGAGTAGACAATGCAGTGGGATTGTCTGTACCCCTTTACACCGATTCCACCACCCAAGTCCAGAAGCTGTGTACTTCAGTGTAGCCCCATGCCAGGTGCAGAAAATCTGCCCCCGCAGCACCCCGCCGTGATCACACATCCGAGCGGGAAGGGTCGGTGCGGCTCTGGCTCATTGGGGTCATATATGTGCGATCTAAGTAGTTGAAATGTATCAACTTGAAGCGTGCATTGCAGAACGCTGTGCGAGTGAATTTGCTTATCGCTTTCTACTTTCACCATGCCCAGCAGGCCCTAGGTGGAGGACCCACAGTATCTGCTCTCATAGCACTGCAAAAGAGGGAAATGAGCCGACAACCGGAGCCAAAGGTAAGCATTATGTCCGGCGTATTATGTCTGCCGTTTGCGTTGTTGGCGGGACATTTGGATATGTTAACCACATCACCCTGGACAGGTCTGCGAGTCCGGCATACTGGAGAACCTGCCCTGACCCAGCCCAAAACAGTCATAAGCCTGCTCATATGAGATTAAAGTTTTGTTTGGGTACAGATCTGCCAATACCTGACAAACCCCATACATGCTTGAAATGACATCCCATCCATTATTTGACATCCTATCCATTATTTTCCGCACTGGTGTAAGAATCCATATGGGAAGATCCCTATGGAATGGCGTGTGTTTTAGTATGCGTTCTACAAATGACTGCCATGTTATTTGCAGTCTGATTGACCACATAGGGCATGTCATCGGAGATACCGGCACCCTCCTTTAGAGCCGTTTGGAGTCTAGCCAGCTGGACTTGGCCCCTCAGAAGTCATTTTTCTCAGTTGTGTCATGCATCTAGCCACTGGACCGCATGTTGCAACTGAGCTGCATAGTAGTATTAATCCATCCTGGGGGTTCTCAGTCTGACTTCCTCGTACTGCTGTGTCAATGTGTGCATGGCTACTCTACTACAACAACAACTTCCCAAAACAGAGAGACGCCAACACTAAGTTCAGTTACTTAAATATACGCACGGGAATGTTACACATCGAGTTCTGGAGCGCGTATAGACAAGGCAGTAGTAACACCACCTTAGAGACCGCAAGCCTACCCATAAGGGAGAGAGTCAGGGAGCTCCAAAAAGCCACTGAATCCTTATACCACCCCGGGCACATTAAGGTGTAGGGATTACAAGTCGTCATGCATCACCTGTACTCCTAGATATCTAAAATGTGCTGTTTCTCATCACAGCCAAAGACTCAGAAGACACCCCAGCGGCAACGCAGAGAATTCAGTCAGAGCGAGCAGAAGAGACTTATGCTTGTTTAGCCGCAAACCGGAGTATGCCCAGGAGCTGTAATAGCCTAGGTATTGCATCACGAGGGGATGAGATATAGAACAGAGCATCATCCATGTATAATAAGATTGCCTGCGGGCTCCCCCCAATATGCATGTCTCAACCATCAAGATTTATACGTGCCCAAACTGCGAGTGGTTCAATGTTCAGCACAAAGAGCAGTGGTGATAGTGGGCAGCCATGGCGCTTTCGTCGCCCCAGTGGCCACATCTCCGACCGGCACAAGCCCACCAATACCCAAGCCAGTATAGAAAACTTTGACCTATTCGCAAAACCGCGGGCCAAAATCAGAGGACCTCAACACTTCCTGTAAATACCCTGAGTCAAGGGTATCAAACGATTTCCAGAGGTCCGCGGCCACTAGTGCCAATTCTTCATTCAAGCCCTGAACCTTGTGCATAATGTGTGTTAAACGCCTTATGTACAGGCCCGTGTTGCGAACAGGTATAAACCCACATTGATCTTCATGTATTAAGGTATTAAGAGGGGCATATGTGGAGACAGATGCCTTGCCAGTATTTTACACAATATTTTGATATCATAATTGATTGTGGTTACTGGGCGATTATGTCTTACCATAATTTAAGTGCGATTATTAAAGAACCATCTTTTTTTAGTATAAATATGCTCACCATAGGGATGAAAAGTGGCTTTCCTAATGTGTGTGCTACTGCACATGAATAACTTCCAATGAATTGAAAATGTGATCGAAACCATCCTCATACATGTAGTAAATAATCTTACTAGAAAATATATTAGATTTATGTAATGTATGCCTTAATATTCCATAGATTTGATTTGAATGGGGTTCTCAGTCATACTTACAGCTGAATATTCGAATGCCTTATTGAATATTACATATAGTATGAAACCTATAGCATTAGAAACATACACTGTATGTATGTATGTATGTTTTTAAGCTTGTATTGCGCGCAGCTACCCCCAACGGGGGTGTCCCGGCGCTTGTGGATACAGTGAAAGGTGAAGGCAAGTTGGAGTTGTCAACCTCTAGTTTGCTAAGGGAGGCTGAAGAGCCAAGTCTTCAGAGCCTTCCGGAAGTTGAGTTCCGATTTGGCTTTTCTGGTATGATCAGGCATGGAGTTTCATAGGGTTGCAGCTTTGACGGAAAAGGACCGTCCTCCAATCCTGGATTTAGAGAAAAGGGGGATGACAAGGCATTCACGATGATTGGATCTTAGGGTCCTGGACTGATGGTATTTGCGAACTCTCTTCTTTAGGTATTGTGGGCCAATGTCATTAAGTGCTCTGAATGCAAGAGTTAGTGCCTTAAATTCAGATTTCACGGGCAGCCAGTGGAGACTACGCAAATGTGGAGATATGTGATGTCTTAGAGGGATGTTCCTAATGAGCCTGGCTGCAGCGTTCTGCACTGTTTGCAGTTTTCTAAGCAGGTATGCTGGCAGCCCTAAGTACAAACTGTTTGCATAATCAAGTTGTGATGTGATCACCGCATGGACTATTGTTTTCCTGCAATCCATTGGTAGAAAATAGAGGAATCTCCGGAGGGCCTTCATTTTCCAGAAGCAGGACGAGGAAACCTGGACTATCTGGGTCTTACATGACAGGAAGGTATCTAGCTTGAACCCTAGGCTCCTCGCAGATGAGACTGGAAGGGGGGTTGAGTTCTGTGGGCCACCAGAGATCTGATAGTGGGGGTGAGGGCTGGTTGAAAAATAGCACCTCCGTTTTTTCTGTGTTCAGCTTTAGGCAGTTAGCTGTCATCCACTCTGAGATGTCCATGAGACACTGCCTTAAGTTTGAAAATGGGGCCTCAGAACGATCTTGGAAGGAAAACACGAGCTGCATGTCATCAGCATATGAGATAACATCAACACTGCGTTGCTCTATCAGAGTAGCAAGGGGGGCGAGGAAGACATTAAAAAGGGTTGGGCTAATTGCCAAACCCTGAGGGACTCCACATATCAGGGGGCGCGAGTGAGAGGTGTGGGGATGCAGCCGGGATTTCTGGGAGCGGCCACCCAGGAAGGAGCTGAACCAAGCTAAAGTGGTCCCTGTTACTCCTAACTGTTGAAGCCTGTCTAAAAGGATCTTATGAGAGACTGTGTCAAATGCTGCCGAGAGATCCAATAATACCAGCAATGCACAGTTCCCTTTATCCATAGTCTCCCTGACAGTTTCTACTACTTCAGGTAGTGCTGTCTCCGTACTGTATCCTGCTCTGAATCCCAACTGGGTGTCGTGGAGTAGTTTATTGGATTCGAGGAATGAGGATAATTGCTTTTGCGCTTTCTTTTCAAGAATCTTAGCAGGTGCTGGCAGGAGGGAGATAGGTCTAAAAAATTTCAGAACTGTGGGGTCTGCGTTCTCCTTTTTGAGTATTGGTTGGACAATAGCAGTATTCCAGCTAGATGGATATATGCCAGTTTCCAATGAGGTGTTCCAGAGTTGGTTTAAGGTAGGGTTAAGCAGAGGTGCTAATATTTTAAAAAACCTGGGTGGGCAGGGATCGAGTGGGGACCTGGATTTAGTTTTTTCCAACTGCTTGAGGGATGTGACCAAATCAAAGGAGCTAAATACAGACCATGTTGTTGTGGGGGAGGGGGGTGCGAAGTAATGGCGTGATAGGTGGTTCCTTCACCAGAAAGGCTGCATAGATGTCTTGGATCTTCTCCTGGAAGAACACCGAGAGATTCTCACAAAGTGTGGCAGAGGGGACAACATTACTTTTCAATGTCTCTGGTTTAAGGAAACCCTGGACAATTTAAACAAGCATTTGCAATGCAATAGGTCTCGCATTAGGAAAGTTTGAGCTATTGGTCTTGTAAATGACAAATTTTTTATTCATGTGTTGGTTTTGAAAATAGCGAAATTAATAGCTTTGACATTTATAATGCCAATACTTTTATCTTTTGCAAATGTAACACCTATAGCATTTGTAATGAAACATGTTTTGTATTTACGTGACTTAGATGTATTGATATTACAAAAAACAATGGCTTTTAATTTTTTTAAATAATTAATACTTAAATCAAAGTTATTGTAATTTATAATGGCAATAGCTTAAACTTTTGTAAATAACCTTTGTGAAGATTATGTTCAGTGTATTTTATTGTGACGAAAATCCAAAAACAGAAGTGAAATATTAACATCTTTTAGTGACATTTGTAATAAAGCTTGAAACATTGAGAGAAAATATTTGAACCAGGTGGTGGCGCTGAGTGATGTTGTGGTGGCGAGGAGTGATGCTGTGGCGTTCAGTGATGCTTTGGTAGCGCATAGTGATGTTGTGGTGCCCCTGAGTGATGCTGTGGTGCCCCTGAGTGATGCTGTGGTGGTGCGATAGATAGATAGAGTGAGGGCGATAGATAGCTAGAGGGAGGGCGAAAGATAGATAGAGTGAGGGCGATAGATAGCTAGAGGGAGGGCGAAAGATAGATAGAGTGAGGGCGATAGATCGATAGAGTGAGGGCGATAGATCGATAGAGTGAGGGCGATAGATAGATAGAGTGAGGGCGATAGATAGATAGAGTGAGGGCGATAGATAGATAGAGTGAGGGCGATAGATAGATAGAGTGAGGGCGATAGATAGAGTGAGGGCGATAGTTAGATAGAGTGAGGGCGATAGTTAGATAGAGTGAGGGCGATAGATGTGTGTGGTTGTGTGTGTGTGTGTGTGGTTGTGTGTGTGTGTGTGTGGTTGTGTGTGTGTGGTTGTGTGTGTGTGTGGTTGTGTGTGTGTGTGGTTGTGTGTGGTTGTGTGTGTGTGGTTGTGTGTGTGTGTGGTTGTGTGTGTGTGTGGTTGTGTGTGTGTGTGGTTGTGTGTGTGTGTGTGGTTGTGTGTGTGTGGTTGTGTGTGTGGTTGTGTGTGTGGTTGTGTGTGTGTGGTTGTGGTTGTGTGTGTGTGTGTGTGTGTGGTTGTGTGTGTGTGGTTGTGTGTGTGTGTGGTTG